>NC_091479.1:37327043-38593958 GCF_036971445.1 Narcine bancroftii
ACCCAGAGCCACTGTAACCCCACTACCCAGACCCACCATTACCCCACTACCCAGAGCCACCGTATCCCCACTACCCAGAACCACCTTAACCCTACCTCCCAGAGCCACCGTTACCCCACTACCCAGAGCCACCGTAACCCCACTACCCAGAGCCACCGTATCCCCCTACCCAGAGCCACCGTAACCCCACTACCCAGAGCCACCGTAACCCCACTACCCAGAGCCACCGTAACCCCACTACCCAGAGCCACCGTAACCCCACTACCCACAGCCACCGTAATCCCACTCTCTGCAGAGGCCCTTCTGGTTGGGATGTGCCTTTGTTTTTGATCATTTGAAAACAGCTTAAATGTACTTATAAATACTACTGATATTATTCTACGTTCCAAAAAATTCCAAATTCTGGAAGTGTCTGGTCCACAGGATGTCGGATAAATGATTGAGCACCTGGAAACAGAAAGATGAAAGTGTTAGAGAAGAGGAATCAAACTATTATATAAACACAATATCATAACAGTCAAATGACAACAAAGTCTTAAAAACTTCAACAATTATAACATATGGTGAATTGTAAAAAGTCACAAAATTATATAATACTACAAATTCTATCCTCTCCCCTTCTGAACTTCTCGGGTAAGTACAAATCATTTCACTACCATTAAAGTAAAACACAAAATAATAAAGCAAGTTTCTAGTCATCACATAAATTAGGAAAATATTGAATAAAAGTAGCTCATAAACAGAGAAAGGTTAAATGTGATCAAGGTAGAAGAACATCGGAGATTCCCCAAAGTATCTTTTCCTTTAGCAGGCCCTTTCTACAACCAGAAGGACTATTACACAGCCGACATCCGTCAGGAGGCCCAGTCCAAATCCGGCACCTGCCAGACAGACCATCCCACAACAGGCACCTGGCTGGCGGTCCATTCCTCATCTGGCATCTGGGAGGTGGTCCATTCCACATCTGGCAAGCAGACCATTCCATATCTCGCAGGCAGACCATCCCACATCTGGAAACTGGTAGGCGGACAATTCAACATCTGGCAGGCGGACCATCCCACATCTGGCAGAAAAACTATTCCACATCTGGCATCTAGCAGCAGGAACATTCCACATCCGGCATTGAAAGGTGGACTATTCCACATCTGGCATCTGGCAGGCCGACCATTCCACATCCGGCATCTCGTAGCAGAAACATTCCACATCCGGCATCTGGCATTTGGAGAATTCCACATCAAGCAGGAGGAAGATACTACTGGGATCATGACCAACTCACACATACCAGAAGCAACAACAAATTAACTAAGGAGTCGTCAGATTTTCACGAACGTCAAATTCCTAAGCATTAAAACTCTGAGGATCTGTCATGGAGCCTCCATGGTGATGCTTTCACAAAAAAGCCTCACCATTGGCTATACTGTGAGATGTACCTGAGGAGATTCATTATCGCAATGAAGACACACCTTAACCTCCACAGGTGTACTATGCAGATCATTCTGGTAGGTTGCATCACTGCCTGGTCTGGAGGTGCCATCTCTCAGGAAAATTATAATTTCGAGAGGGTGTTTAACTCTCCCTGTAACATCACAGGCACCAGAATACACTCCAGTCAGAACCTATATATGACATGCTGTCTTAAAATAAAAGTCTCTATCGTGGAAAACCTCCACCACACCAGACCATAACTTCCTCACTCTACTATCATTGGATAAGGTACTGGAGCCTGAGGAATAGAGGTCAATGCCACAATGTCAGTTTCTTCCCTGATGCCACCAGATCCTGTATAATCAATGAGCCAAAGACACAGCCTTGCTTTTTTGTGCACTGTTAACTTTATTTTTAAGTCTAGTTCTGAACGATGGTTATAAGATGAATGTTTTCTCCATCCTGCTGCCCCAAATCACCAAATATTAGGACATGTTCTTGACAATAAATCCTGATTCTGAACCTGACAAGATATGAAAGGTATCATCACAAAAAGTGGAAATAGGTGCATGAGACCAAAAAATATGTAAATAATTACCTTCCCAGCAGGAGGCACACTGCACATCCGGCATCCGGATTGAGGCTCTTTCCACATCCGGCAGGAGGACTATTCCACATCCAGCATCCGGCAGGAGTCCCGTTCCACATCCGGCAGGAGGCCCATTTCACATCCGGCATCCGGATGGAGGCCCATTCCACATCCGGCAGGAGGACTATACCACATCCGGCATCTGGCAGGAGGCCCAATCCACATCCGGCTGGTGGCCCCTTTCATATCCGGTACCCGGCAGGAGGCCCATTGCTTCAAAGGCATGAGGCTCTCTTTTAAAATATTTTCAGTGGCCTTTACAGAAACAGGAAACAAACAGAAGCCATTAATCAATGGTAATACATAAAAAGGAATATTCAGATAAAATACAAATTATAAAAATAAATTGATCATGTCTAACCGTTATATCATAACAAACAGAAATAAAGTGATAAACATTTAAACAATTAAAACATATGTCTAATAGAACATGATTTAAGGAGTATACTATACTCAAAATTCCTTCCCCTTCCCTTCTGAAGTTCTTTAGTGAGTACATAAAATTTCACTACCATTAAAAAACACAAACAGATCAAGCAAGGTCCAAGTGATTAAATGTTACAAAAACTTTGAATTAAAGTGCCCATGGACAGAGGATGTTTAAATGTGAATCTGTGGAAGAACATCTGATTATTCAAAGTTAGGCCTGCCACCATATCACAGAGTAATTGAGTGTTTTTACGGGCAACAGCATCTTTCCAACTCATCAATATTAAACGTCGAGCAACAAGGGAGGCAAAAGAGACTGCATGTGGTTAATTCATAGTTCAATTCAGTTAGGTAGTCTCTGTTGATTCAAAAGGAGCAATATTAGATTAGTTATCAACTTCAGGACGTCCATCAAGACCATTGTTCCCTCAATGCTGGTCAAAAAGCAACTAACTTTATCACTCTGTACCTCACTCTGCAATTGGATCTTTGACATTCTCATTGGAAGACCACAGTCAGGATGAATTGGAAACAAGGTCTCTTCCCCACTGATCATCAACACAGGCGCAGTCCAAGGATGTGTGCGTAGCCCCCTGCTCTACTCTCTGCAAACCCATGACTGTGTGTGGTGAGCCATAATTCCATTGTTATCGACATGTTGGCTGATGACACCAGAATGGTCAGCAAACAATAAATGGCAATGATGAAGCGAAGAAGGAAGGACATAGATCAGCTGGTTGAATGCTAACAAATCAAACCATTCACTCAATGTCAACAAAACAATGGATAAGATTTTGGATTCAGCAGGAAGTCAAAAGAACACGACCCAGTATTCATGGAGGTCTCAGGAGTGCATATGTTCGCGAACGTCAAATTCCTAAGCATTAAAACTCTGAGGATCTGTCATGGAGCCTCCATGGTGATGCTTTCACAAAAAAGCCTCACCATTGGCTATAATGTGAGATGTGCCTGAGGAGATTCATTATCGCAATGAAGACACACCTTAACCTCCACAGGTGTACTATGCAGATCATTCTGGTAGGTTGCATCAATACCTGGTCTGGAGGTGCCATCTCTCAGGAAAATGATAATTTCGAGAGGGTGTTTAACTCTCCCTGTAACATCACAGGCACCAGAATTCACTCCAGTCAGAAACTATACATGACATGCTGTCTTAAAATAAAAGTCTCTATCATGTAAAACCTCCACCACACCAGACCATAACTTCCTCACTCTACTATCATTGGATAAGGTACTGGAGCCTGAGGAATAGAGGTCAATGCCACCATGTCAGTTTCTTCCCTGATGCCACCAGATCCTGTATAATCAATGAGCCAAAGACACAGCCTTGCTTTTTTGTGCACTGTTAACTTTATTTTTAAGTCTAGTTCTGAACGATGGTTATAAGATGAATGTTTGCTCCATCCTGCTGCCCCAAATCACCAAATATTAGGTCATGTTCTTGACAATAAATCCTGATTCTGAACCTGAGAAGATATGAAAGGTATCTTCACAAAAAGTGGAAATAGGTGCATGAGACCAAAAAATATGTAAATAATTACCTTCCCAGCAGGAGGCACACTGCACATCCGGCATCCGGATTGAGGCTCTTTCCACATCCGGCAGGAGGACTATTCCACATCCAGCATCCGGCAGGAGTCCCGTTCCACATCCGGCAGGAGGCCCATTTCACATCCGGCATCCGGATGGAGGCCCATTCCACATCCGGCAGGAGGACTATACCACATCCGGCATCTGGCAGGAGGCCCAATCCACATCCGGCTGGTGGCCCCTTTAATATCCGGTACCCGGCAGGAGGCCCATTGCTTCAAAGGCATGAGGCTCTCTTTTAAAATATTTTCAGTGGCCTTTACAGAAACAGGAAACAAACAGAAGCCATTAATCAATGGTAATACATAAAAAGGAATATTCAGATAAAATACAAATTATAAAAATAAATTGACAATGTCTAACCATTATATCATAACAAACAGAAATAAAGTGATAAACATTTAAACAATTAAAACATATGTCTAATAGAACATGATTTAAGGAGTATACTATACTCAAAATTCCTTCCCCTTCCCTTCTGAAGTTCTTTAGTGAGTACATAAAATTTCACTACCATTAAAAAACACAAACAGATCAAGCAAGGTCCAAGTGATTAAATGTTACAAAAACTTTGAATTAAAGTGCCCATGGACATAGAATGTTTAAATGTGAATCTGTGGAAGAACATCTGATTATTCAAAGTTAGGCCTGCCACCATATCACAGAGTAATTGAGTGTTTTTAAGGGCAACAGCATCTTTCCAACTCATCAATATTAAACGTCGAGCAACAAGGGAGGCAAAAGAGACTGCATGTGGTTAATTCATAGTTCAATTCAGTTAGGTAGTCTCTGTTGATTCAAAAGGAGCAATATTAGATTAGTTATCAACTTCAGGACGTCCATCAATACCATTGTTCCCTCAATGCTGGTCAAAAAGCAACAAACTTTATCCCTCTGTACCTCACTCTGCAATTGGATCTTTGACATTCTCATTGGAAGACCACAGTCAGGATGAATTGGAAACAAGGTCTCTTCCACACTGATCATCAACACAGGCGCAGTCCAAGGATGTGTGCTTAGCCCCCTGCTCTACTCTCTGCAAACCCATGACTGTGTGTGGTGAGCCATAATTCCATTGCTATCGACATGTTGGCTGATGACACCAGAATTGTCAGCAAACAATAAATGGCAATGATGAAGCGAAGAAGGAAGGACATAGATCAGCTGGTTGAATGCTAACAAATCAAACCATTCACTCAATGTCAACAAAACAATGGATAAGATTTTGGATTCAGCAGGAAGTCAAAAGAACACGACCCAGTCTTCATGGAGGTGTCAGGAGTGCAGATGTTCGCGAACGTCAAATTCCTAAGCATTAAAACTCTGAGGATCTGTCATGGAGCCTCCATGGTGATGCTTTCACAAAAAAGCCTCACCATTGGCTATACTGTGAGATGTACCTGAGGAGATTCATTATCGCAATGAAGACACACCTTAACCTCCACAGGTGTACTATGCAGATCATTCTGGTAGGTTGCATCACTGCCTGCTCTGGAGGTGCCATCTCTCAGGAAAATGATAATTTCGAGAGGGTGTTTAACTCTCCCTGTAACATCACAGGCACCAGAATTCACTCCAGTCAGAAACTATACATGACATGCTGTCTTAAAATAAAAGTCTCTATCATGTAAAACCTCCACCACACCAGACCATAACTTCCTCACTCTACTATCATTGGATAAGGTACTGGAGCCTGAGGAATAGAGGTCAATGCCACCATGTCAGTTTCTTCCCTGATGCCACCAGATCCTGTATAATCAATGAGCCAAAGACACAGCCTTGCTTTTTTGTGCACTGTTAACTTTATTTTTAAGTCTAGTTCTGAACGATGGTTATAAGATGAATGTTTGCTCCATCCTGCTGCCCCAAATCACCAAATATTAGGACATGTTCTTGACAATAAATCCTGATTCTGAACCTGACAAGATATGAAAGATATCTTCACAAAAAGTGGAAATAGGTGCATGAGACCAAAAAATATGTAAATAATTACCTTCCCAGCAGGAGGCACACTGCACATCCGGCATCCGGATTGAGGCTCTTTCCACATCCGGCAGGAGGACTATTCCACATCCAGCATCCGGCAGGAGTCCCGTTCCACATCCGGCAGGAGGCCCATTTCACATCCGGCATCCGGATGGAGGCCCATTCCACATCCGGCAGGAGGACTATACCACATCCGGCATCTGGCAGGAGGCCCAATCCACATCCGGCTGGTGGCCCCTTTCATATCCGGTACCCGGCAGGAGGCCCATTGCTTCAAAGGCATGAGGCTCTCTTTTAAAATATTTTCAGTGGCCTTTACAGAAACAGGAAACAAACAGAAGCCATTAATCAATGGTAATACATAAAAAGGAATATTCAGATAAAATACAAATTATAAAAATAAATTGACAATGTCTAACCATTATATCATAACAAACAGAAATAAAGTGATAAACATTTAAACAATTAAAACATATGTCTAATAGAACATGATTTAAGGAGTATACTATACTCAAAATTCCTTCCCCTTCCCTTCTGAAGTTCTTTAGTGAGCACATAAAATTTCACTACCATTAAAAAACACAAACAGATCAAGCAAGGTCCAAGTGATTAAATGTTACAAAAACTTTGAATTAAAGTGCCCATGGACATAGAATGTTTAAATGTGAATCTGTGGAAGAACATCTGATTATTCAAAGTTAGGCCTGCCACCATATCACAGAGTAATTGAGTGTTTTTACGGGCAACAGCATCTTTCCAACTCATCAATATTAAACGTCGAGCTACAAGGGAGGCAAAAGAGACTGCATGTGGTTAATTCATAGTTCAATTCATTTAGGTAGTCTCTGTTGATTCAAAAGGAGCAATATTAGATTAGTTATCAACTTCAGGACGTCCTTCAATACCATTGTTCCCTCAGTGCTGGTCAAAAAGCAACTAACTTTATCCCTCTGTACCTCACTCTGCAATTGGATCTTTGACATTCTCATTGGAAGACCACAGTCAGGACGAATTGGAAACAAGGTCTCTTCCCCCCTGATCATCAACACAGGCGCAGTCCAAGGATGTGTGCTTAGCCCCCTGCTCTACTCTCTGCAAACCCATGACTGTGTGTGGTGAGCCATAATTCCATTGCTATCGACATGTTGGCGGATGACACCACAATTGTCAGCAAACAATAAATGGCAATGATGAAGCGAAGAAGGAAGGACATAGATCAGCTGGTTGAATGCTAACAAATCAAACTATTCACTCAATGTCAACAAAACAATGGATAAGATTTTGGATTCAGCAGGAAGTCAAAAGAACACGACCCAGTCTTCATGGAGGTGTCAGGAGTGCAGATGTTCGCGAACGTCAAATTCCTAAGCATTAAAACTCTGAGGATCTGTCATGGAGCCTCCATGGTGATGCTTTCACAAAAAAGCCTCACCATTGGCTATACTGTGAGATGTACCTGAGGAGATTCATTATCGCAATGAAGACACACCTTAACCTCCACAGGTGTACTATGAAGATCATTCTGGTAGGTTGCATCACTGCCTGCTCTGGAGGTGCCATCTCTCAGGAAAATGATAATTTCGAGAGAGTGTTTAACTCTCCCTGTAACATCACAGGCACCAGAATTCACTCCAGTCAGAAACTACACATGACATGCTGTCTGAAAATAAAAGTCTCTATCATGTAAAACCTCCACCACACCAGACCATAACTTCCTCACTCTACTATCATTGGATAAGGTACTGGAGCCTGAGGAATAGAGGTCAATGCCACCATGTCAGTTTCTTCCCTGATGCCACCAGATCCTTTATAATCAATGAGCCAAAGACACAGCCTTGCTTTTTTGTGCACTGTTAACTTTATTTTTAAGTCTAGTTCTGAACGATGGTTATAAGATGAATGTTTGCTCCATCCTGCTGCCCCAAATCACCAAATATTAGGTCATGTTCTTGACAATAAATCCTGATTCTGAACCTGACAAGATATGAAAGGTATCTTCACAAAAAGTGGAAATAGGTGCATGAGACCAAAAAATATGTAAATAATTACCTTCCCAGCAGGAGGCACACTGCACATCCGGCATCCGGATTGAGGCTCTTTCCACATCCGGCAGGAGGACTATTCCACATCCAGCATCCGGCAGGAGTCCCGTTCCACATCCGGCAGGAGGCCCATTTCACATCCGGCATCCGGATGGAGGCCCATTCCACATCCGGCAGGAGGACTATACCACATCCGGCATCTGGCAGGAGGCCCAATCCACATCCGGCTGGTGGCCCCTTTCATATCCGGTACCCGGCAGGAGGCCCATTGCTTCAAAGGCATGAGGCTCTCTTTTAAAATATTTTCAGTGGCCTTTACAGAAACAGGAAACAAACAGAAGCCATTAATCAATGGTAATACATAAAAAGGAATATTCAGATAAAATACAAATTATAAAAATAAATTGATCATGTCTAACCGTTATATCATAACAAACAGAAATAAAGTGATAAACATTTAAACAATTAAAACATATGTCTAATAGAACATGATTTAAGGAGTATACTATACTCAAAATTCCTTCCCCTTCCCTTCTGAAGTTCTTTAGTGAGTACATAAAATTTCACTACCATTAAAAAACACAAACAGATCAAGCAAGGTCCAAGTGATTAAATGTTACAAAAACTTTGAATTAAAGTGCCCATGGACATAGAATGTTTAAATGTGAATCTGTGGAAGAACATCTGATTATTCAAAGTTAGGCCTGCCACCATATCACAGAGTAAATGAGTGTTTTTACGGGCAACAGCATCTTTCCAACTCATCAATATTAAATGTCGAGCTACAAGGGAGGCAAAAGAGACTGCATGTGGTTAATTCATAGTTCAATTCATTTAGGTAGTCTCTGTTGATTCAAAAGGAGCAATATTAGATTAGTTATCAACTTCAGGACGTCCTTCAATACCATTGTTCCCTCAGTGCTGGTCAAAAAGCAACTAACTTTATCCCTCTGTACCTCACTCTGCAATTGGATCTTTGACATTCTCATTGGAAGACCACAGTCAGGACGAATTGGAAACAAGGTCTCTTCCCCACTGATCATCAACACAGGCGCAGTCCAAGGATGTGTGCTTAGCCCCCTGCTCTACTCTCTGCAAACCCATGACTGTGTGTGGTGAGCCATAATTCCATTGCTATCGACATGTTGGCTGATGACACCAGAATTGTCAGCAAACAATAAATGGCAATAATGAAGCGAAGAAGGAAGGACATAGATCAGCTGGTTGAATGCTAACAAATCAAACCATTCACTCAATGTCAACAAAACAATGGATAAGATTTTGGATTCAGCAGGAAGTCAAAAGAACACGACCCAGTCTTCATGGAGGTCTCAGGAGTGCAGATGTTCGCGAATGTCAAATTCCTAAGCATTAAAACTCTGAGGATCTGTCATGGAGCCTCCATGGTGATGATTTCACAAAAAAGCCTCACCATTGGCTATACTGTGAGATGTACCTGAGGAGATTCATTATCGCAATGAAGACACACCTTAACCTCCACAGGTGTACTATGAAGATCATTCTGGTAGGTTGCATCACTGCCTGCTCTGGAGGTGCCATGTCTCAGGAAAATGATAATTTCGAGAGGGTGTTTAACTCTCCCTGTAACATCACAGGCACCAGAATTCACTCCAGTTAGAACCTATACATGACATGCTGTCTTAAAATAAAAGTCTCTATCATGTAAAACCTCCACCACACCAGACAATAACTTCCTCACTCTACTATCATTGGATAAGGTACTGGAGCCTGAGGAATAGAGGTGAATGCCACAATGACAGTTTCTTCCCTGATGCCACCAGTTCCTGTATAATCAATGAGCCAAAGACACAGCCTTGCTTTTTTGTGCACTGTTAACTATATTTTTAAGTCTAGTTCTGAACGATGGTTATAAGATTAATGTTTTCTCCATCCTGCTGCCTCAAATCACCAAATATTAGGACATGTTCTTGACAATAAATTCTGATTCTGAACCTGACAAGATATGAAAGGTATCTTCATAAAAAGTGGAAATAGGTGCATGAGACCAAAAAATATGTAAATAATTACCTTCCCAGCAGGAGGCACACTGCACATCCGGCATCCGGATTGAGGCTCTTTCCACATCCGGCAGGAGGACTATTCCACATCCAGCATCCGGCAGGAGTCCCGTTCCACATCCGGCAGGAGGCCCATTTCACATCCGGCATCCGGATGGAGGCCCATTCCACATCCGGCAGGAGGACTATACCACATCCGGCATCTGGCAGGAGGCCCAATCCACATCCGGCTGGTGGCCCCTTTCATATCCGGTACCCGGCAGGAGGCCCATTGCTTCAAAGGCATGAGGCTCTCTTTTAAAATATTTTCAGTGGCCTTTACAGAAACAGGAAACAAACAGAAGCCATTAATCAATGGTAATACATAAAAAGGAATATTCAGATAAAATACAAATTATAAAAATAAATTGATAATGTCTAACCATTATATCATAACAAACAGAAATAAAGTGATAAACATTTAAACAATTAAAACAAATGTCTAATAGAACATGATTTAAGGAGTATACTATACTCAAAATTCCTTCCCCTTCCCTTCTGAAGTTCTTTAGTGAGTACATAAAATTTCACTACCATTAAAAAACACAAACGTATAAATCAAGGTCCAAGTGATTAAATGTTACAAAAACATTGAATTAAAGTGCCCATGGACATAGAATGTTTAAATGTGAATCTGTGGAAGAATATCTCATTAATTCAAAGTTAGGCCTGCCACCATATCACAGAGTAATTGAGTGTTTTTACGGGCAACAGCATCTTTCCAACTCATCAATATTAAACGTCGAGCAACAAGGGAGGCAAAAGAGACTGCATGTGGTTAATTCATAGTTCAATTCATTTAGGTAGTCTCTGTTGATCCAAAAGGAGCAATATTAGATTAGTTGTCAACTTCAGGACGTCCTTCAATACCATTGTTCCCTCAGTGCTGGTCAAAAAGCAACTAACTTTATCCCTCTGTACCTCACTCTGCAATTGGATCTTTGACATTCTCATTGGAAGACCACAGTCAGGACGAATTGGAAACAAGGTCCCTTCCCCATTGATCATCAACACAGGCGCAGTCCAAGGATGTGTGCTTAGCCCCCTGCTCTATTCTCTGCAAACCCATGACTGTGTGTGGTGAGCCATAATTCCATTGCCATCGACATGTTGGCTGATGACACCAGAATGGTCAGCAAACAATAAATGGCAATGATGAAGCGAAGAAGGAAGGACATAGATCAGCTGGTTGAATGCTAACAAATCAAACCTTTCACTCAATGTCAACAAAACAATGGATAAGATTTTGGATTCAGCAGGAAGTCAAAAGAACACGACCCAGTCTTCATGTAGGTCTCAGGAGTGCAGTTGTTCACGAACGTCAAATTCCTAAGCATTAAAACTCTGAGGATCTGTCATGGAGCCTCCATGGTGATGCTTTCACAAAAAAGCCTCACCATTGGCTATACTGTGAGATGTACCTGAGGAGATTCATTATCGCAATGAAGACACACCTTAACCTCCACAGGTGTACTATGAAGATCATTCTGGTAGGTTGCATCACTGCCTGCTCTGGAGGTGCCATCTCTCAGGAAAATGATAATTTCGAGAGGGTGTTTAACTCTCCCTGTAACATCACAGGCACCAGAATTCACTCCAGTCAGAAACTATACATGACATGCTGTCTTAAAATAAAAGTCTCTATCATGTAAAACCTCCACCACCCAGACCATAACTTCCTCACTCTACTATCATTGGATAAGGTACTGGAGCCTGAGGAATAGAGGTCAATGCCACAATGTCAGTTCCTTCCCTGATGCCACCAGATCCTGTATAATCAATGAGCCAAAGACAGAGACTTGCTTTTTTGTGCACTGTTAACTTTATTTTTAAGAGTAGTTCTGAACAATGGTTATAAGATGAATGTTTTCTCCATCCTGCTGCCCCAAATCACCAAATATTAGGACATGTTCTTGACAATAAATCCTGATTCTGAACCTGACCAGGTATGAAAGGTATCTTCACAAAAAGTTGAAATAGCTGCATGTGGACAAAAGATATGTTAACAATTACCTTCCCAGCAGGAGGCACATTGCACATCCGGCATCCGGATTGAGGCTCTTTCCACATCTGGCAGGAGGACTATTCCACATCTAGTATCCGGCAGGAAGTCTGTTCCACTTCCGGCAGGGGGCACAATTCACATCCGGGCACCAGAGGCCCATTCCACATCCGGCAGGAGGACAATTCCACATTCGGCAGGAGGTCCATTCCACATACGGCAGGAGGACTATTCCACATCCTGATTCCGGCAGGAGGCCTATTCCACATCCGGCAGGGTGCCCATTTCACATTGTCTCATAAACCTTCAGACCAGATAAGTTGAAACACTTGGAAATCACTTCAGTCAAACAAGCAGAAGGTCCTGTAGTGGTGCTCTTCTTATCATGGGAGATCCACAATATCAGTGGCAATGAAGAAGGGTCAATTCACTGTCTCTTTGCCAAAAGAGGGCAGTTCTACTGTATCCATTTCTACAAGCTACTTTGTGTAGCCTTTGCCTGGGTTTGTAAAATTATTGTAGAAGAAAAACAAGTTCCAAAATTTCCATGCAAGAGTTGAAAATCAGTCACATGAAGAAACAAATCTTTGAAAACAACTTGACAAGAAATTTGTGAGTTTTGTGGTCTGATGCCTCACGCTTTCTCCATAATTGATTTTGAACAGCAGCAAAGACTAAGTTCAACACAAAAGCTTTCTGAGACTGAACTTTAAAATCATCTCTTCAGAATTAAGCTTAAACTATAATGGGCACCCCCTCCTCACACACACACACACACACACACACACACACACACACACACATTCATTTGCGCATTGTGGGGTTAAGTTACATTTATGTTTAGAGTTAAGGAACAAACGATAAACTATAAATAAAAAAACGATTGTTTGGAAGATATTGTTGTCTTTGTGAATTTCTATTGCTGCTGGTCTCGTATTTAACACATTCCCTGGCTTTCTTCCTGTTAACCATGATTCCCTGACTAATCCTATACATCTCAATCTCTGCCTTAATTACTCCCAATGTCCTCACTTCCACAATTGCCTTTAGCAACAAGCTTCACAGACTCGTGAGCCCCGGACTAATGAAATATTTTGCATCTCTGTTTTAAATTGACACCCTTTAATCCTGAAATTATGCCCTCTTATCCTACAATCCACTGTCATGGGAAACATCCTTGCCACATCTACTCTGGCTCGGCCTTCCAGCATTTGAACTGCCTCAATAAATTTCCCCTCATCCTCTGTACTCTATCAAGAACAGCCGAAAAGCTTAAAACGATTCCTCAAATGCTAACCCTTTGAATCCTGGTATCATTCCAGTAAATCATCTCTTAACCCTCTCGTCTCCTAAATGCAATTCTACGATTAATGAAGTCCAATATACAGTATGCCTTGTTAATCACAGAATCAACCTGAACAGCTTTTTGGAGCCCCCTATGGACTCAAACCACAAGATCCCTGTGATCCTCCACACTGCCAAGAGTCTTACCATTAAAACTAAATTCTGCCATCATATCTGACCTACCAAAATGAACCAGTTCGCATTTCTTTGGATTGAATTCCAACTGCCACTACTCAGCCGGGATTTTGCTTCCAAACGATGTCCTGCTGTAACCTCTGACAGCCCTCCACACTATCCACAACACCCCCAATCACTGTGTCATCTGCAAACTGACTAACCCATCCCTCCACTTCCTCATCCAGGTCATTGATCCAAATCACAATGGTTCCCAGAACAGATCCCTGAGGAACACCACTGGGCACCTACCTCCATGCAGAATAGGACCCGTCCACAACCACTCTCTCCCATCTGTGGTCAAGCTCATTCTGCATCCACAATGCAATGCCCCTTTGGTTGCTTTGCCTCCATACCTTCTCAATAACACTTGCATAGGGAACCTTATCAAACGCCTTGCAGAAATTCATATACCCAACATCTCCTGCTCTTCCTTCATCAATGGGTTCAGTCCCAGCCTCAAAGAAATTCAATCAGGCTCGTAAGGCTCAACCTGCCCTGGACAAAGTCACCTTGACTCTTCTTCATCATAGTCGACCTCTCCAAATGTTCATAAATCCTGCCTCTCATCATCTTCTCCATCAATTGACCAACCACTGCTCGATCATTTCCTGGGCTACCTCGACTCACTCTCCTGAATAAAGAATCAACATCCTCCGGAACCTCTCCCGTCCCATCGATGATTCGAAGATCGTTGTCAGAGGTTCAGCGATCTCCTCCCTCACCTCCTCCAGTCGCCTGGGATCCATCTCATCTGGTCCCAGCCACTTCTCCCACTTGATGCTTTCCAAAAGCTCCACCACATCCTCTCTCTTTTATCTCCAGGCTCAAGCTTTTCAGTTTGCTGCAGGTCATCACTTCAATCACCAAGATCCTGTTCCATCGTCAAGTCTTCATCAACCCCTCTGCTATTTCCTCACTTTCCCATTGTTACACTTGATAGGTCCTATTCTTTCACGTCTTATCCTCTTGCTCTTCACCCACTTGTAGAATGTCTTGATGATGTCGTGGTCTTACAGTTCAAAAATACACGCCACTTTTGAACAAATCTGCTCCTACACCCCCACTTATCTCCACCACTGTGTCAGCAGGATCAAGGCCTGTCCGACATGTCCTGTGCTGGGAAGGGAGCTGAATCTCATGCTCGGAATCAGAGATTGACAAGAATATGTGTCACAAATTTTGCTGAAACTGAATAACATTAATATTGACTTCTCTGGCTGTCGTTAAGCTCCCCACTTCAATTCTCCCCCATCACCTTCCCCAAGATCTGTCTCTCTCCCCTTTCCCTTTCTCCTTTCCCACAGACATCATCAATGCTCACCTATCTGTTGGATATGACACCATTACGTGTATGCAATGATTTATACTGAATATTTGGTAGTAATTTCTGTAGTATGTAATGAATAAAGCATTGAGTTAGTCGGCATTGACGATATGACTGTCATTATTTACAATGGGGGTCTCGAACATAACAGTGGCAACAAGGATTCAAGAACTCACTCAACCATGACACATTTATCATTTCTAACTCCAGAAGACAGTGAGATGGCGGCAGAAGTTCCTGCAGCTCCCTTAGACTAATCCAATGAAGATGAAGACACGTGGGAAGCATATGTAGAAGGTTTTGATGATCATTGTATTGTACATGATATGACTGAAAATCCTCCATCCAATAAAAACGGGCATTGTTTTTAACCCTAATGGGAGGAGGCACCTGAGCTCTTAAGATCGCTGACCAGCTCACACATGCCTTCAACGAAAACATCTGCTGAAATCTGTCAAGTGATCGCTCAACACCTTAACACCCCACCTCCAGTGATGACAGAAAGTCATAAATTTTACCGATGTAAACAACAACACAGAGAGTCTGTCCCCAATTTCATGTAAACTGTCTAGATACAATGCAGTTGGGCAGATCAAAGACGTCAAGAGATCAATTCATAATGGGTTTAGCTGAACAAACGACCCGAAGAAAACAAATTGCAGCACAAAATCTGACACCTGAACTGGCGTTAGACATTGCTACTGCCGCCGAGACAGTGGGAAGCAATGCAGATGTCTGTCCGAGAGACTTGGCTATCAATAAATCTTGGCGCCAAGATTCTTCCCGCCAGGAACCTGCCCGTCAAAAATGTTTTTGCTGTGGGAAGACGAATCAAAGTCCCAATATTTGCTACTTCAAAAAGCCAAATGCCACAAATGCAATGTGAAGGGGCACATCAAAGCAAGATGGCCATTGATTAAACTGAGGAAAGATTACCAGCCAGACTCCTGAAAAGTACATTTTGACCAAGAGACGGGAAAAGCCAGACACTGAAATCCGGATACCAATGAATCAGAAGTGGAACCAAACCAAAGTGAACATGTGATCCAAGTAATCCCCGTCCGTGGGCCACAAAGAGCCAAATTTTTACATCCACGTCCACATGAACAGCAAACTGATATGGATGGAACTCAATACAGGAGGAGCGGTTTCCCTCAGGCCCAGAACAATGAAGGAGGGCCAGCTACCACACACAGATGCTCCATCTTAAAAACAGTTATTGGGAAGGAAATACAAGTTCTTGCCAAGTGCAATGTACACGTTAAGTACAAGGATCAATCGAATCAGTTGCCCCTCTATATCACCGAGAGGCCAGAATTGCTCGGTCCTCATGGTTAACAACTTTCAGCTGGATTGGCAAGAAATAGGGAACATAATCAGTCAAAAGAACAAAGAAAAGTGGGATGAACACCTGCTGCAAACCACACACCTCAAACTGGCTCCAATTTTAAAATGTGATGGTAAGGAGATCAAAGCAATCCTGGTGTCTCACCAAGGTTTAGATAATTAAAATAAGAAAACATCACTCCTGTCCAGGTGAACGCAAGACTATGGAGCAGTACTAGGCTATTCAGCCCTACTACCTGGCCTTCTCCCCTTGATGCTCTGACTAATCAAGAATCTCTGCCGATGACCTGGCTCCATAACTGCCTGTGGCAACAAATTCCACAGATTCACCACCCTCTGGCTACAGACATTCCTCCACATTTCTGCTCTAAGTGGAATTCCTTCAATCCTGAAGTTGTTCCTTCTCTTCAACTCTTCCATCATAGGAAACAACTGTTCTACATCCACTCTGACCATGCCTGTCAACATTCAAAATGTTTCAATGATGACCTCCCCCCCACACATTCTCCTAAATTCTAACGAGTCCAGGCCGAGAGCCAGCAAACATTCCTCATGCCATGTATCCCGCACACTTGCAGCACCAGGCTGTTAGTTTTCCCACAGCTTCCAAGTCCTGCACCATTCCTGCTTGGAAATATATTTCTGGTCCTTCATCATCCCTGGATCTTAATCCTGGAAGACCCCCCTCCCCCACCCTCCTGCCTAAAAGCAGCTTCACCAGAAAGATGGCTGCACTTCAAGAAGGCAGTTCAGCCCCACACTCCCCAAAGCTGAGTGGTAAATACTTGCTTTCAGATTAGATTAGATTAGATATGATTTATTGTCATGTCATCAAACATAAATGTAATATTACACATCATCAACAATATTACAGCAGGTAACATCAAGGATCCACACCACACAGCACATGTTCTGTTCTCGCTGGATAGGGTGTAGGGGCCACAAGACTCACACCACTAGGTTCAGGAACAGCCGCTCCCCCTCCACCATCAGACTCTTCAACAACAAACTCAATCAGGGCTTCATTTAAGGACATTACTTTGCCACTTTATGATTTTTCCCACTTCTCTTTATTGCACAGTCTGTTTCCATTTCTTTATTTGTTTCCGCAGTGTCCAGTTTTTTCTTGCAATTCCAAGAAGTGGTCATTTGGTCTGGCCCACAAGATAACAAATCTCAGGGTTGTATGTGCGATCATTCATGTACCTTGACTATAAATCTGAATCTGAAATCATTGCCCTCAGTCTGACAATAATGCAGACAAAGATTCACTGTGAGCCTGAACATTGACTGGCTCCCCTTACAGTCAGGCAAAGAGAGGTCAAAGAGAGTCCCTTCACAGTCATTGGGTGACCGTGGATTTGTCTCCGATGCTCCCGCAGCCTCTGCCAGACTCCCGTTCAGTTCAAATCATGGCCCGTTCCAAACCTACAGCACAGTGAGGAAGTCTTCAAAGCCCAAGGCATACAAAACGTGGATGTTAAACTGATTGGAATCCAGCATCTCAACAGCAACTCACTTGTACATGAGAAATGACATCTATTCGAGTTGACTTGTTCATGTGAAGTCTTGTTTGATGTCTATCATTTCCATTTCTTAAGAAAGTGCATCCAGAAATGTGAAAAGCTGAGACATGAAACAATGTACCTCAAACAAGTTTAAAGGGATGTCCATCAACTTTGTATTCAAGAATATGCCTTAAATATTGTACCTCCCCATGGTAAAATTCCAATGAGATTCTTGTATTAGCCAGGTGACACTGTCCACCTGACATTAATACTACTTATTCCCGCTGGTGTGACTCGAATTAAAGCCATGTCTTGTACTTTGTGGTTCTGTTGGGATTTTTGAACCTCACAGGAGGCACAATGATACAAGGGTAGTTCTATTGCGTCTGTTTCTTCATGGGACTTCGTGTAACCCTTGCTTGGGTTTTTTAAATCATTGGGGAAGAAAAACGTCCTGAAATTTCCATGCAAGAGTGGAAAATCAGTCATATGAAGAAACAATTCTTTGGAAACAACTTGACAAGAAATTTGTGAGTTTTGAGGTCTGATGGCTCACGCTTCCTCCATAATTGCTTTTGAACAGCAGTAAAGACTATTTTCAACACAAAAATTTCTGAGACTGAACATTAAAATCAACTCTTCAGAATTAAGCTTATAATTTAATAGTTTGGGTTTTGCCCCATGCGCGCATGCACACACATTTGCACATCATGTGGATAAGTTAGATTTAAGTTTCGAGTGAAGTAAGAGATTATTAATAAATAAATGATTGTTGTGAAGATACCCTTGCCTTTGTGAATTTCTATTGCTGCTGGTCGAATATTTAACACATTCCCTGGCTTCTTCCCTGTAAACCAAGATTCCCAGACTAATACAAAGCATAGCAATCTCTGCCTTAAATACTCCCAAAGACCTCGCTTCCACAGCCGCCTGTGGGATCAAGCTCCACAGATCATGAACCTCTGGCTAAAGAAACTTTTCTGAATCTCTCTTTTAAATTGGCATCTTTTCTCCAGAAATTATACCCTCGTCCTAAAATCCAGGCCATGGGAAACATCCTTTCCCCATTTACTCTGGCCAGGCCTTTAGCATTTGAACTGCCTCGATATGTTTCCCCTCATCCTCTGTACTCCAGCTGAAAACCATTCCTCATATGTTAACCCTTTCAATCCTGGTCTCATTCCAGTAAATCTTCTCTCAACCCTCTCCGAAGCCAGCACTTTGTTTCTCAAATAAGGCACCAAAACTGTCCCCAATACTCCAAGAGAGGCCTTACCTGAGCTTGATGGAGTCTCAACATCACACCCCTGCTCTTGCCTGCTGTCCCTCTGGGAATGAATCCCAACATCGCATTCACCCTGTTTATAACAGAATGGAATGTTCTAGAACTCATCAGGATGACCAACGGCCTTCATCGCAATCCATCAATAATGGTGATTTCAGGTGGGATTGTGATGAATAAATTAGAACTTCCCTGACATTCCATGTTGTCTTTTGAATGTCCCTCTTGTTCCAGCCTCCATCACCACCCTTGGCAATGCATTCCAGGCACCCACCACACTCTGTGGAAAATAACATCTGGCCTCTGTTATCACCACTAAACTTTCCTCTGAAACTACATTTTCATAAAATTGAATTATTCCCAATCAACTCACATGATCCTATATATGACAATATACCATTTAAGATTGTTTTTTTATAAATTTTTTATTTTTCACACCATAAACCACATTGACCAAGATACATACATTTTCCTTTTCAAATATATAGAGTCATTTTCTACCCCACCCCTCCCTCCTCCCATCCCACCCTCCCTACCTCCCCTCCCCCCCCCCATTCATTTAAAGTACAGAATCTAAGATACATTAAACCAGTCAAACAATGTTGTCATTCAATAAAAATAAACAATAAATTCCACTGAGTCAATTCTTTTCATTTCTGTCTCCTTTCATTAATTTAGGTGGTAGATGTCCCCGGTAGGTTTTCTCTATTATGTTTCATGTATGGCTCCCATATTTGTTCAAATATTTCAATATTATTTCTTGATTATATGTTATTTTTTCTAATGGAATACATTTATTCATTTCTATATACCATTGTTTTATTCTCAAATTATCTTCTAATTTCCAGGTTGACATAATACATTTTTTTGCTACGGCTAGAGCTATCTTAACAAATCTTTTTTGTGCATCCTCCAAATCAATTCCAAATTCTTTGTTTTTTATGTTACTTAGGAGGAAGATCTCTGGGTTTTTTGGTATATTGTTTTCTGTAATTTTATTTAATATCTGGTTTAGATCTTCCCCAAATTTTTCAACTTTCTCACATGTCCAGATTGCATGAATTGTTGTTCCCATTTCTTTTTAACAACGAAAACATCTGTCAGATACTGTTGGGTCCCATTTATTTAACTTTTGAGGTGTAATGTGTATCCAGTGTAATGTGTATCCAGTTATATTGTATCATAGGTAACCTCGTGTTTATTGTATTTCTCATCGTTCCAGAGCATAAATTCTCCCATGTTTCCTTCTTTATCTTTATGTTTAAATCTTGTTCCCATTTTTGTTTAGTTTTACCATTTGTTTCCTCATTCTCCTTTTCTTGCAGTTTAATATACATATTTGTTATACATTTTTTGATTATCATTGTATCTGTAATCACATATTCAAAATTACTTCCCTCTGGTAACCTCAGACTGCTTCCCAATTTGTCCTTCAAGTAGGATCTCAGTTGGTAGTATGCCAACACTGTATCTTGAGTTATGTTATAATTATCCTTCATTTGTTCAAAGGATAGTAATTTATTTCCTGAAAAACAATTTTCTATTCTTTTGATCCCGTTTTTCTCCCATTCTTTCAAGGAAAGGTTATCTATTGTAAAAGGGATTAGCTGATTTTGCGTCAGTATTAGTTTTGGTAATTGGTAATTTGTTTTACTCCTTTCTACATGAATCTTCCTCCAAATATTGAGCAGATGATGTAATACTGGAGAACTCCTACATTGTACCAATTTTTCATCCCATTTATATATGTTCAGGTATCTTCTCCCCTATTTTATCTAGTTCTAATCTAGTCCAATCTGGCTTTTCCCTTGTTTGATAAAAATCTGATAGGTATCTTAATTGTGCGGCTCTATAATAATTTTTGAAGTTTGGCAGTTGTAAGCCTCCTTGTTTATACCATTCTGTTAATTTATCTAGTACTATCCTCGGTTTCCCACCTTTCCATAAAAAATTCCTTATTATTTTCTTTAACTCCTTGAAGAATTTCTCTGTCAAGTATATTGACAATGCCTGAAACAGAGGGACATGTTCATTTTAATACAGTTTATCCTTCCTATTAGTGTTAGTGGTAAATCTTTCCAATGCTCTAAATCGTCCTGTAATTTTTTCATTAGTGGATAATAATTGAGTTTATATAGATGGCCGAGGTTTTTATTTATTTGTATACCTAGGTATCTTATTGCTTGCATTTGCCATCTGAATGGTGATTCCTTCTTAAATTTTGAGAAATCCGCATTATTCATTGGCATTGCTTCACTTTTATTTGCGTTAATATTGTAACCCAACACTTCTCCATATTCCTTCAATTTCTTATGTAATTCTTTTATTGACAATTCTGGTTCTGTTAAGTATACTATAACATCATCTGCAAATAAACTGATTTTATATTCCTTGTCTTTTATTTTTATCCCTTTTATTTTATTTTCTGTTCTTATCAATTCTGCTAGTAGTTCTACAGCTAACGCGAACAATAAGGGTGATAGTGGGCATCCCTGCCTTGTTGATCTGCTTAAATTAAATTACTTTGATATATATCCATTTACTGTCACTTTCGCCAATGGCCCCTTATATAATGCTTTAATCCAATTAATATACTTCTCTGGTAAACTGAATTTTTGCAATGCTTTGAATAAATTAATTCCATTCTACTCTGTCAAAGGCCTTCTCTGTGTCTAAAGCAACTGCTACTGTTGGCGCTTTACTCCCTTCTACTGCATGAATTAAGTTAATAAATTTACAAATATTGTCTGTTGTTCGTCTTTTTTTAATAAATCCAGTTTGGTCTAGATTTACCATTTTAGGTACATAATCGGCTAATCAGTTTGCTAATAGTTTAGCTATTATCTTATAATCTGTGTTAAGTAATGATATTGGTCTATATGATGCTGGTGCGAGTGGATCTTTCCCTATCTTTGGTATTACTGTAATTATTGCTGTTTTGCATGAATCTGGTAAGCTTTGTGTTTTGTCAATCTGGTTGATTACTTCCAGGAGGGGAGGAATTAATAAATGTTTAAATGTTTTATAGAATTTTATTGGGAATCCGTCATCTCCTGGTGTTTTATTATTTGGTAGTTTTTTAATTATCTCTTGTATTTCTACTATTTCAAATGGTTCTGTTAATTTATTTTGTTCCTCTATTTGTAATTTTGGTAGTTCAATTTTAGTTAAAAATTCATCTATTTTCCCTTCTTTCCCTTCGTTTTCAGTTTGGTATAATTGTTCATAGAATTCTCTGAAGTTTTCATTAATCTCCGTTGGATTTTATGTGATTTGTTTATCTTTTTTCCTTGATGCCAATACCATTATCTTAGTTTGTTCTGTCTTAAGCTGCCATGCTAGAATTTTGTGTGTTTTTTCTCCTAGTTCATAATATTTCTGTTTTGACTTCATTATGTTCTTCTCCACCTTATATGTTTGTAGTGTTTCATATTTTATTTTTTTTAATCTGCCAATTCTTTTCTTTTAGTTGTGTCTTCCTTCATTGTTAATTCTTTTTCTATATTTACTATTTCTCTTTCCAACTGCTCTGTTTCCTGATTGTAGTCCTTCTTCATCTTAGTTACATAACTTATTATTTGCCCTCTGATGAATGCTTTCATTGCGTCCCATAGTATAAACTTATCTTTCACTTATTCCGTATTTATTTCAAAGTACATTTTAATTTGTCTTTCAATGAATTCTCTAAAATCCTGCCTTTTAAGTAGCATGGAGTTTAATCTCCATCTATACATTCTTGGATATTGTCAATATCAAGGGTGAATGGTCCAATAATATTCTAGCTTTATATTCTGTTTTTCTTACTCTGTCTTCCATACGAGCTGAGTATGTTTTATGTCTACCCGAATAATATGAATATTCCTTTTCCTTTGGGTGTTGTTTCCCCCATATATCCAAAAGTTGCATTTCTTGCATCGATTTAATTATAAATTTGGTTACTTTGTTCTTTCTGTTAATTTTTTTCCCAGTTTTATCCATATTTGAATCCAAATTAAAGTTGAAATCCCCTCCTATTAATATGTTCATTTGCGTGTCTGCTATCTTCAAAAAAATATCTTGCATAAATTTTTGATCTTCTTCATTAGGTGAATATACATTGAGTAAATTCCAAAACTCCGAGTATATCTGACATTTTATCATTACATATCTCCCTGCTGGATCTATTATTTCCTCTTCTATTAAAATTGGTACATTTTTACTGATTAATATAGCTACTCCTCTAGCTTTTGAATTATATGACGCTGATGTTACATGTCCTACCCAATCTCTCTTTAATTTCTTATGCTCCATTTCAGTTAAATGTGTTTCTTGCACGAATGCTATATCATTTTTTTCTTTTTTCAGTAAATTTAGCAGTTTCTTCCTTTTGATTTGGTTATGTATTTCGTTAATATTTAAAGTCATATAGTTCAACGTAGCCATTTCATACTTTGTTTATCTTCCCTTTCCGTTTCCTCATAATCACCTTTCCTTCTTATCCATTTCTGCTTTCTTGTTTTGAACACTTTATAAGACAACATTTCTAAAACATCAAACATTTACCTTATTCTCCTATCTAAAATTTCTTTAACCCCTCTATCCCCTCCCCTTCCTGAGTTGCCCTTTATCCCTTTTCGGGCAACCACATCTCCCCTCTCCATTTGGATTTGCGAATTCACTCGCAAGCATGAACTGATTTCGCAATGACTGTAACTCCTCCCCACCCAGCCCCCCGGAAAAGTTTTCAATTTTCATATATAACAAAGGTCACTCTTTTAATTCCCTCCTTATTTCCTCTGTTCCCTTTCATTCCCTTATTAATTCTTATCTATACTCTATATATTTTCCTCTAAATATGGATACACTCATGGACACACATATATACATACACATCTATATATATATATATATATATATATATATATATTACCCATATACACACATACATATAGTTCGTGGTCATTTTTACTCTTATTACATGTCTTCATCTCTCTGCTTGTTTTGTAGTTGTTCTGCAAATTTTCGTGCTTCCTCCGGATCCAAGAATAGTCTGTTTTGTTGCCCAGGAATAACTATTTTAAGTACCGCTGGGTACTTTAATATAAATTTATATCCTTTTTTCCATAGGATCGTTTTTGCTGTATTGAATTCCTTCCTCTTCTTCAGGAGTTCAAAACTTATGTCTGGATAGAAAAAAAAATTTTGACCTTTGTATTCCATTGGCTTTTTGTCTTCTCTTATTTTCTTCATTGCTTTCTCCAATATATTTTCTCTTGTTGTATATCTTAAGAATTTTACTAAAATGGATCTTGGTTTTTGCTGCGGTTGTGGTTTCGGGGCTAGTGTTCTATGTGCCCTCTCTATTTCCATTTCTTCCTGTAATTCTGGTCTTCCTAGGACCCTGGGGATCCAATCTTTTATAAATTCTCTCATATTCTTGCCTTCTTAATCTTCCTTAAGGCCCACTATCTTTATATTATTTCTTCTATTATAGTTTTCCATTATATCTATCTTCTGAACTAACAGCTCATGTGCCTCTTTAACTTTTTTATTAGATTCTTCTAATTGATCTTTTAAGTCCTCTACTTCCATTTCTACGATTATTTCTCGTTCTTCCACATTGTCCACTCTTTTTCCTATCTCTGATATGACCATTTCTATTTTATTCATTTTTTCTTCTGCACTCTTAATTCTTCTTTTTATTTCATTAAATTCTTGTAATTGACATTCTTTTACTGATTCCATATATTCTTTAAAAAAAATGTATCCATTGTCCTGCCTTTTCCCTTCATCTTCCATTTCTCTGTTCTTCTTCTTCTTCTTCTTCCTCTGGGTTGGCCATCTGTTGTTTCCTTGTTTTCTTTTTGCTCTCTTCTTTCTTGTTCTCGTTGTTTTCTATGTTCTCTTCCTGTTGCTGTGTTGCAGTTGTCACTCTCAGCTGTGGAGATCGACTCCTCAGCTGTTCCCCCCTCCTGTCAGTGTGTTTTTTTTCATGCGCATACGTGGTTGCGCACTTTTACTCGGCTCCGCGAGCCATTTTGTAGTCCCGAGCTTGGGACTTCCACCGACCTTAGGGAGCGGGCTTCTCTCTCCGCAGCGGGCCTCCTCGGACAGGTAAGGCCTTCACCTTCTTCTTCCGACATTCTTTCTTCTTCTCTTCTTCCCGTTGCTTTCGACTTTTCTCTCTTCGCTCCCATTTTCTTCTCACCTTTACTTTTACTTTGTTTTAATTTTTATTCTTGTACCTTTGTGTTTTGTGTGTTTTTTTTTCAACTTTTCCAGAGAGGGCTGGAATTCCCTGACCGGCCACTACTCCATCACGTGACTCCTCCACCATTTAAGATTGTTAAAGAGCATTTTATTTATTTAGGTGTTAAAATCAACAGGAATTTTAAAGATTTGGTTAAATTAAATTTTGCTCCTTTATTTGTTTTTGTGAAGCAATCTTTTACTAGATGGGCCCTGTAGACTTTGTCTTTGGTTGGCCGTATTAATGCTGTTAAAATGATAACATTATTTAAAGTTTGAAATCTATTTCAAGCTGTCCAAATTTTAATTCCGAAATCTTAATTTGATGATATTGATTTGAAGATTTAATCTTTGATGCTCCATCAATAATCGCATAAGACTGAAGTGAAACTGATGGGCTTTTATTAACTATAGACTGGAACAGCCGTCACCCTCATTGTCTGATCGAGACAGAGTGGATTGGGGAGCAAACAAAGAATTATGGGTAGGATCGGTCTTGGGAGGCATTTCCTGTCAGCAGCACCCAATCACAGCACGACATCGGTTTACCACACCATTATATTTGGAATGGTGAAGGCATCAGATTGGGCTTCACTTCCAGAAACCTAAGAAGGATGGTGGTCTGATTTTACTATTGGGCACTTAATATTTCTTGTCTGATTTTTTTTGGATTTATTACTTGGATAAATTTGATCGTCCACACTGGGTAGATTTGGAATTGAAATCTGTCTAGAATGATTCCTTCACTTCTTTGTAGGGTCAGCATGACCTTTTAGATGAACTCAGATCAGTAAGTAGATTTCCAAACCCGTGTCCTATTGTTGCAACCACTTCAACCCAGAGATAAAGCCTCTGACTATCCAACAATCAATGCCTCTCATTATCTTAAACACCTCTATCAGGCACCTCTCATCCTCCGTCAGTCCAAGGAGAAAAGGCTGAGTTCACTCACCTGCTTTCACAAGGCACGTTCCCTAAACCAGGCAACATCCTTGTAAACCTACTCTGCACCACATCCTTCCAGTAGTGAGGTGACCAGAATTGAGCACAGTACTCCAACTGGAGTCTGACCAGGGTCCTATAGACAAAGGACCACCCTTGGCAATGCATTCCAGGCACCCACCACACTCTGTGGAAAATAACATCTGGCCTTTCTCATCTCCACTTAACTTACCTCCACTTGCCTTCAACAGGTGCCCTCTGATTTTTACTGTTGCTGCCCCAGGGAAGAGGTGTTGGTTCTCCATCCTATCTAAGCCCATCGTCATCTTATGTACTTCTATTAAGTCTCCTCTCTTCCTTCGAGAGGTTCTGTGGTGAGGAGCCAGGAGATGGGTGATCAGCCGTTGTTCTTGGAATAGAGTAACAAGATGGTCAGCGAGGCAAGAGAAAAGTGGGGAATGTCTGGAATGAATCATTCAGGAAGTGATAGCAGGCCATCTAAAGTGATGGTGGGATGAGATAGAGGCAATGGAAATGGTGTTGGATTCAGCTATCCAGTCCTTTTGAGGATGTCATTGTCAGATTAGATGAGTGGGAGCCAGATTGGGTGTTGATCTATTTTAAGGCATTTGGAAAGGTGCTTCACGAGAGACGATGAAACAAAATAGGAGAATGGGTGATTGTGATTGAGGACTATATACTGACATGGAGTGTGGGTGAGTTCATGGACAGAATATGGACAGTATGGCTGTTCACCAGTCTTTTGCAAACCGGTGAAGGGCAGCTGGTATCATCCCAACTGTTCATAATTCATGTCAGTGATGTGGTAAAGAGGTCCAAATGGAGGGAGGTAGCATTCGAACCTTTGATGACATGGTGGGAGACAGGGTGGTTGGGAGAGATGTGGCCAATGCTGTGCCACAGGAATCAGTGTTGGTCACTGAGGCATGGCTTTAAGATGGGAATGAACATTTGCAGTGCCTGAGGAACAATTTGTTACTGAGAGGGCGATCCATATCTGGAACAAGCTGCTAGAGGAAATTGTGGGGGAAAGTACAATTATGATTTTAATAGATATTTAGACAGATATATGGATAGGAAGAGCTTGGAAGAATCTGGGTCAAATGCAGGAAATGGGACAAGCCCTTAATCCTAAGTTGGTCGAGGGGAACAAATTAGATGGAAGGATCTGTTCCATGCCGTAGTTCGCCAGGATTAAGTCAAGTCCAGTTTTTTGGCATCTGACTGTACAAGCACAAGCCGACGAAACAGCATTCTCTGGTCCTCGGTGCAAACATTCCGACACAAAACCAGACATATCACACATAAAAACAAACAATACATATGCAGGAGAAGTATTTTTCTCTGAAGGAAATACTATTTTGTCCAAATTAGAGCCTTGGATGTTAGTGTGAGCAGATCCTTTTGGTCATTCACCATTCTCACCGCCTGTGGGAAGGAACTGTTCCTCAGCCTTTTATAACCATATAACAATTACAGGATGAAAACAGGCCACATGGGCCATTCTAGGCCGCACTGATTTAAGTGAACTCCACTAGTTCCACCTACCTACTCACTGCCAAAAACGCTCAATCCATGTACTCATCCAACCTCCTGTTAAATGACAATATTGACCCTACTGTAACGACCTCTTCCGAAAGGTCATCCCACTCAGCCACCACTCTCTGAGTGAAGAAGCTTCTTCTTGTGTTACTTCTAACATTTTGCCATCTAACCCTTAACTTATGACCCCTCGTTCCAACCTCTCTTACCCTCAAGGAGAAGAGACTATCTGAAATAGGTATATGACAAAGTAATGTTATCATTTTAACAGCATTAATACAGCCAACCAAAGACAGTCAACAGGGCCCATCTAGTAAAAGATTGCTTCACAAAAACAAATAAGGGAGCAAAATTTAATTTAACCAAATCTTTAAAATTTCTGGTGATTTTAACACCTAAATAAATAAAATGCTCTTTAACAATCTTAAATGGTGGAGGAGTCACGTGATGGAGTAGTGGGCGGTCAGGGAATTCCAGCCCTCTCCGGAAAAGTTGAAAAAAAAACACACAAAACACAAAGGTACAAGATTAAAATTTACAATAAAGTAAAAATAAAGGTGAGAAGAAAATGGCAGCGAAGAGAGAAAAGTCGAAAACAACGGGAAGAAAAGAGGAAGAAAGAATGTCGGAAGAAGAAGGTGAAGGCCTTACCTGTCCGAGGAGGCCCATCGCGGAGAGAGAAGCCCGCTCCCTCAGGTCAGTGGAGGTCCCGTGCTCGGGACTACAAAAATGGCTTGCAGAGCTGAGTAAAAGTGCGCAACACCGCACGCGCAAGGAGTCGCGCATGCGCAATGCGCATGAAAAAAAAACACACTGACGAGAGGGGGGACCAGCTGCGGAGTCGATCTCCACAGCTGAGAGAGACACCTGCAACACAGCAACAGGTGCAGAACACAGACAATAACGACAACAAGAAAGAAGAGGGTAAAAAGAAAACAAGGAAACAACAGATGGTCAACCCAGAGGAAGAAGAAGAAGAAGAACAGAAAGAAGTGGAAGAAGAAGAGAAAAGCAAGACAATGGATGAACCTTTTTTTAAAGATTATATGGAATCAGTGAAAGAATGGCAATTACAAGAATTTGATGAGATAAAAAGAAGAATAAAAATGCAGAAGAAAGAATGAATAAAATGGAAGTGGCCATATCAGAATTGGCAAAAAGAGTGGAAAATATAGAAAAATGTGAAACATTTGTAGACATGGAAGTAAAAGACTTAAAAGAGAAATTAGAAGAATCTAATAAAAAAGTTAAAGAGCAACATGAGCTGTTAGCTCAGAAGATAGATATAATGGAAAACTATAATAGAAGAAATAATATAAAGATAGTGGGCCTTAAGGAAGATGAAGAAGGCAAGAATATGAGAGAATTTATAAAAGATTGGATCCCCAGGGTCCTAGGACGACCAGAATTACAGGAAGAAATGGAAATAGAGAGGGCACATAGAACTTTAGCCCCGAAACCATAACCGCAGCAAAAACCAAGATCCATTTTAGTAAAATTCTTAAGATATACAACAAGAGAAAATATATTGGAGAAAGCAATGAAGAAAGTAACAGAAGACAAAAAGCCACTGGAATATAAAGGTCAAAAATTTTTTTTCTATCCAGACATAAGTTTTGAACTCCTGAAGAAGAGGAAGGAGTTCAATACAGCAAAAACGATCTTATGGAAAAAAGGATATAAATTTATGTTAAAGTACCCAGCGGTACTGAAAATAGTTATTCCAGGGCAACAAAACAGACTATTCTCGGATCCAGAGGAAGCAAGGAAATTTGCAGAACAACTACAAAACAAGCAGAGAGATGAAGACATGTAATAAGAGTAAAAATGACCACGATCTATATGTATGTGTGTAAAGGGGTATATGTGTGTATATATAGTGTGCATACATGAATGTATCCGTATTTAGAAGAAAATATATAGAGTATAGACAAGAATTAATAAGGGAGGGAAATGGAATAGAGGGAATAAGGAGGGAATTAAAAGAGTGACCTTTGTTACATATGAAAATTGAAATCTTTTCTGGGGGGGCTGGGTGGGGAGGAGTTACGGTCACTGCAAAATCAGCTGACGTTTGCGAGTGAATTCGCAAATCCAAATGGAGAGGGGAGATGTGGTTGTCCAACAAGGGATAAAGGACAACTCAGGAGGGGGAGGGGAGAATGGGGGTTAAAGAAGTTTTAAATAGGAGAATAATGAAAATATTTGATGTTTTAGAAATGTTGTCTTATAAAGTGTTCAAAACAAGAAAGCAGAAATGGATAAGAAGGAAAGGTGATGATGGAGAAACGGAAAGGGAAGATAAACAAAGTATAAAATGGCAACACTGAACTATATGACTTTAAATATTAACGGAATACATAACCAAATTAAAAGGAAGAAGCTGATAAATTTACTGAAAAAAGAAAAAATTGATATAGCATTCGTGCAAGAAACACATTTAACTGAATTGGAGCACAAGAAATTAAAGAGAGATTGGGTAGGACATGTAACAGCAGCGTCATATAATTCAAACGCAAGAGGAGTAGCTATATTAATTAGTAAAAATGTGCCAATTAAAATAGAAGAGGAAATAATAGATCCAGCAGGGAGATATGTAATGATAAAATGTCAGATATATTCGGAGTTTTGGAATCTACTCAATGTATATTCGCCTAACGAAGAAGATCAAAAGTTTATGCAAGATATTTTTTTGAAGACAGCAGATACGCAAGGGAACATATTAATAGGAGGGGATTTCAACCTGAATTTGGATTCAAACATGGACAAAACTGGGAAAAAAATTAACAGAAAGAACAAAGTAACCAAATTTATAATTAAATCGATGCAAGAAATGCAACTTTTGGATATATGGAGGAAACAACACCCAAATGAAAAGGAATATTCATATTACTCGGCTAGACATAAAACATACTCAAGAATAGACCTATTTTTGTTATCAGCTCGTATGCAAGATAGAGTAAGAAAAACAGAATATAAAGCTAGAATATTATCGGACCATTCACCCTTGATATTGACAATAGAGTTAGAGGACATCCCCCCAAGAATGTACAGATGGAGATTAAACCCCATGTTACTTAAAAGGCAGGATTTTAGAGAATTCATTGAAAGACAAATTAAAATGTATTTTGAAATAAATACGAAATCAGTGAAAGATAAGTTTATACTATGGGATGCAATGAAAGCATTCATCAGAAGGCAAATAATAAGTTATGTAACCAAGATGAAGAAGGACTATAATCAGGAAACAGCAGTTGGAAAGGGAAATAGTAAATATAGAAAAAGAATTAGCAATGAAGGAAGATACAACTAAAAGAAGAGAATTGGCAGATAAAAAAATAAAATATGAAACACTACAAACGTATAAGGTGGAGAAGAACATAATGAAGACAAAACATAAATATTATGAACTAGGGGAAAAAACACACAAAATTCTAGCATGGCAGCTTAAGACAGAACAAGCTAAGAAAATGGTTTTGGCATCAAGGAAAAAAGACAAACAAATCACATATAATCCAACGGAGATCAAGGAAAACTTTAGAGAATTCTATGAACAATTATACCAAACTGAAAATGAAGGGAAAGAAGGGAAAATAGATGAATTTTTAACTAAAATTGAACTACCAAAATTACAAATAGAGGAACAAAATAAATTAACAGAACCATTTGAAATAGTAGAAATACAAGAGTTAATAAAAAAATTACCAAATAATAAAACACCAGGAGAGGATGGATTCCCAATAGAATTCTATAAAACATTTAAAGATTTATTAATTCCTCCCCTCCTGGGAGTAATCAACCAGATTGATAAAACACAAAGCTTACCAGATTCATGTAAAACAGCAATAATTACAGTAATACCAAAGACAGGGAAAGATCCACTCGCACCAGCATCATATAGACCAATATCTTTACTTAACACAGATTATAAGATAATAGCTAAACAATTAGGAAACAGATTGGCAGAGTATGTACCTAAAATGGTAAATCTAGACCAAACTGGATTGATTAAAAAAAGACGCACAACAGACAATATTTGTAAATTTATTAACTTAATTCATGCAGTAGAAGGGAGTAAAGCGCCAACAGTAGCAGTTGCTTTAGACGCAGAGAAGGCCTTTGACAGAGTAGAATGGAATTATTTACTTAAAGTATTGCAAAAATTCAGTTTACCAGAGAAGTATATTAATTGGATTAAAACATTATATAAGGGGCCATTGGCGAAAGTGACAGTAAATGGATATATATCAAAGCAATTTAACTTAAGCAGGTCAACACGGCAGGGATGCCCACTAACACCTTTATTGTTCGTGTTAGCTATAGAACCACTAGCAGAATTGATAAGAACAGAAAATAAAATAGAAGGGATAAAAATAAAAGACAAGGAATATAAAATCAGTTTATTTGCGGATGATGTTATAGCATACTTAACAGAACCAGAATTATCAATAAAAGAATTATATAAGAAATTGAAGGAATATGGAGAAGTGTCAGGTTACAAAATTAACGTAAATAAAAGTGAAGCAATGCCAATGAATAATGCGGATTTCTCAAAATTTAAGAAGGAATCACCATTCAGATGGCACATGCAAGCAATATGATACCTAGGTATACAAATAAATAAAATTCTCAGCCATCTATAGAAACTCAATTATTATCCACTAATGAAAAAATTACAGGACAATTTTGAGCATTGGAAAGATTTACCATTAACACTAATAGGAAGGATAAACTGTATTAAAATGAACATTTTCCCAAGGATATTATACCTATTTCAGGCATTGCCAATACACTTGACAGAAAAATTCTTCAAGGAGTTAAAGAACATAATAAGGAAATTTTTATGGAAAGGTGGGAAACCGAGGATAGCACTAGATAAATTAACAGAATGGTATAAACAAGAAGGCTTACAACTGCCAAACTTTAAATATTATTATAGAGCCACACAATTAAGATACCTATCAGATTTTTATCAAGCAAGGGAAAAGCCAGATTGGACTAGATTAGAAGTAGATAAAATAGGGGAAAAGATACCTGAACACATATTATATAAATGGGATGAAAAATTGGTACAACGTAGGAGTTCTCCAGTATTACATCATCTACTCAATATTTGGAAAAAAGATTCATGTAGAAAGGAATAAAACAAATTACCAATTACCAAAACTAATATTGATGCAAAATAAGTTACTCCCTTTTACAATAGATAACCTTTCCTTTAGAGAATGGGAGAAAAAAGGGATCAAAAGAATAGAAAATTGTTTTTCAGGAAATAGATTATTATCCTTTGAACAAATGAAAGATAAATACAATATAACTCAAGATACAGTGCTGGCATATTACCAATTGAGATCCTACTTGAAGGACAAATTAGGAAGCAGTCTGAGGTTACCAGAGGGAAGTAACTTTGAATATGTGATTACAGATACAATGATAATCAAATGATTTATAACAAATATGTATATTAAACTGCAAGAAAAGTAGAAGGAGGAAACAAATGGTAAAACTAAACAAAATTGGGAACAAGGTTTATATATAAAAATAAAAAAGGAAACATGGGAGAAGTTATGTTCTGGAACGATGAGAAATACAATAAATACGAGGTTACGTATGATACAATATAACTGGATACACAGGCTATACATTACACCTCAAAAGTTAAATAAATGGGACCCAACAGTATCTGACAGATGTTTTCGATGTAAAAGAGAAATGGGAACAACAATTAATGCAATCTGGGCATGTGAGAAAGTAGAAAAATTTTGGGAAGATCTAAACCATATATTAAATAAAATTACAGAAAACAATATACCAAAAAATCCAGAGATCTTCCTCCTAAGTAACATAAAGAACAAAGAATTTGGAATTGATTTGGATGGTGCACAAAAAAGATTTGTTATGATAGCTCTAGCCGTAGCAAAAAAATGTATTATGTCAACCTGGAAATTGGAAGATAATTTCAAAATACAACAATGGTATATAGAAATGAATAAATGTATTCCATTAGAAAAAATAACATATAGTTTAAGAAATAATATTGAAATATTTGAACAAATATGGGAGCCTTACATGAAACACAATAGAGAAAACCTACTGGGGACATTCACTACCTAAATTAATGAAAGGAGAAGGAAATGAAAAGAATTGACTCAGTGGAATTTATTGTTTATTTTTATTGAATGACAACATTGTTTGAATGGTTTAATGTATCTTAGATTTTGTACTTTAAATGGATGGGGGTGGAGGTAGGGAGGGAGGGATGGGAGGAGAAAATGGTACTGTATATATTTGAAAAGGAAAATGTATGTATCTTTGTCAATGTGGTTTATGGTGTGAAAAATTTAAAAAAATTTAAAAAAAAAGAAGAGACTATACACATCTACTCTATCTATTTCCTTCATAAATTTATATACCTCTATCAAATCGCCTCTCAACCTTCTGCATTCCAATGAATAAAGACCCAGTCTACTCAAACTTTCTCCGTATTCTACATACTGCAATCCAGGAAACATTTTAGTAAATCTTCTCTGCACCCTCTCTACCTTATTGATATCCTTCCTATAATTTGGAGACAAGAACTGCACACAATATTCCAAACCTGGCCTCAACATTTCCTCCCACCTCCTATATTCTATGCTACGATTTATAAGGCCACCATACCAAAAGCCTTCTTCACCAGCCTATCTACATGAGTCGCCACCCTCAAAGAACGCTGAACCGTTATTCCAAGATCTCTTGGTTCTTCTGCATTCATCATCACCCCCTCCCCTTCACTTCATTTTGTGTATTTTTCCCAAAATGAAGTACATCTCTCTTCTCTACATTAAACTCCATCTGCCACCATTCAGCCCACTCTTCTAAGCCGTCCATATCCTTCTGCAGTCCACAAAAACCCTCCTCACTATCCACAACACCCCCACTTTTGTATCATCCACATATTTACTACCCAATTTACCACGCCATCATCCAAATCATTCATGTAAATGATGAACAATAAAGGACTCAAAACCGATCCCTGAGGCACACCGCTGGTCACTGACTTCCATCCTCACAGACAGTTGTCCACCATGACTCTCTGGTGCCCATCTGACTACCTCAACATCTATCCCTAGTGACTGAACCTACCTCACCATGTGGAACCTTATCGAAAGCCTTACTGAAATCTAAACAGACCACGTCTACTGCTCTACCTTCATCAACTTTTCTATTCACTTCCTCAAAAAATTCAACAAGATTTGTCAAACATGACTTCCCATCACAAACCCATGTTGGATGGCGCTGATCAATCCCTGCCCCTCTCGATACTTATACATATTATCCCTAAAAATACTTTCCATTAGTTTACCCACCACCGATGTCAAAATTACTGGCCAATAATTGCTGGGCCTACACCTTAAGCCCTTTTTAAACAGAGGAACCACATTTGCAACACACCAATCCCACGGCACCACACCCTCCTCCAGTGACTGTGGAAAAATCACTGTCAGAGCCTTTGCTATTTCCTCCCTGACTTCCCTTAAGGTCCTGGGGAAAATTCCATCGGGATCTGGAGACCTATCCAGCTTTATATACCTCAGAAGTTCGAACACCCCCTCTTTGCTGATCCCTATGTTTTCCATAACTACCCCTTTTGCCTCACTTATCCTACACAATTCCATAGCCCTTTCCCTAGTGATTACTGATGAGAAGAACTCATTCAATATCTCTCTAATCTCATTTGGCTCCTTACATGCTCCGATTCTCCAGTGGACCAATTCTATCCTTCACTCTCCTTTTGCTATTCACATAGCATAAACCCTTCGGATTTACTTTCACTCTATTTGCTTTTCCCACCTTGTACCTTCTTTTCGCTTTCTTAATTTCCTTCTTAAGCTTCTTTCTACAATCTCTGTATCTTTCAAGCATCTCGTCTATCCCTTGCTTCCCGTATTTAATGTAAGCCTCCTTCTTGTCTTGAACCAACTTCCTAATCTCTCTTGAAAACTACGGCTCTCGTGAACATCTGGCCCTGTCTTCTATCCTGACAGGAACATAAAGATTCTAAACCTTCAAAATCTCACTTTTAAATGTCCTCCAATTCTCCACCTCCTTCCCAAAAAAAGACAAATCAGCCCAAACCACACCCTGCAAATCCCTTCTCATTTCATCAATCTGGCTTTCCCCCACTCAAAGACCTTCATCATCGGACCAGACCTATCCCTTTCCATAATTATGCAGAAACTAATGGTACCATGATCACTGGATCCGAAGTGCTCCCCAACAGTAGGTCCAACACTCCCCCCTCTCTCGTGGATACCTTAACATATTGCTGCATCAAGCTATCCTGCCCACATTTGACAAATTCTAAGCCACCCAGGACTTTCACTGACGGCGTCTCCCAATCTATATTAGGAAAATTAAAATCCCCAACTAACACAACTCTGTGCTTATTGCACACCTCAGCTATTTCCTTCCACATTTGCTCCTCTAGTTCTCACTCTCCACTAGGTGGTCTATAATACACCCCTATAATTGTAACCTCACTTTTTCTATGTTTTCATTCCACCCACACTGCCTCCCTCGATGAGCCCTTCAATATATCACGCCTCACCACTGCTGTAATATTTTCCCTGACAAGTAATGCCACACACCCGCATAACCCTCCCCCCCACCCCCCCCACTTACCCCTCCAATTCTCTCACATCTAAAGCAGAAAAATCCTGGAATATATAACTGCCAATCACATCCCTCATGCAAACACATCTCACTAATATCCACCACATCATCCTGCCAAGTGTCTATCCCACCTTCAGCTCGTCCACCTTACTTTTGATAGAGTTGAATGGAGATACTTGTTTGAAATTTTGGAAAGGTTCAATTTTGGTTTTGGACTGAATTCCTGGATTAAGTTACTTTATTTGAAACCAACTGCAGTAGTTATTACGAATGATCTCAAATCTTCGCCACTCACATTGTTTTGATGTACTAGACAAGGCCGTCCCCTCACACTTCACTTTTTAATCTGGTGTTAGAACCCCTTGCAATTGCACTCTGTAATTCAAATGAGATTCAAGGAAGAGATGAAGGACATCGCCTCTCTCGATGCAGATGATCTTCTCGTCTCTATTTGAGATCCTGCTCGTTCTATCCCTGCGATGCTTGCTTTACTATCACATTTTGGGAGGGTTTTCTGGATATAAACTACATTTTCATCAAAATGAATTATTTCCAATCAATTCACATGATCCTATTTATGACAATATACTATTTAAGATTGTTAAAGAGTATTGTACATACTTAGGTGTTAAAATCACCAGGAAATTTAAAGATTCGTTTAAATTAAAATTTGCTCCTTTATTCGCTTTTGTGAAGCAATCTTTTACTCGATGGGCCCTGTTGACTTTTTCTTTGGTTGGCTGTATTAATGCTGTTAAAATGATAACATTACTTTGTCATATACCTATTTCAGCTGTCTCAATTTTTATTCCGAAATCTTAATTTGATGATATTGATTTGAAGAATTAATCTTTGATGACTAATCAAACTGATCGACTTTTATTAACTATAGACTGGAACAGCCGTCAACCTCATTGACTGATCAAGGCAAACAAAGAATTATGGGTAGGATCAGTCTCGGGAGGCATTTCCTGTCAGCAGCACCCAATCACAGCACGACACCGGTTTACCACACCCTTATATTTGGAATGGTGAGGGCATCAGACTGAATCAGCTTCACTTCCAGAAACCTAAGAAGGAGGGAGGTCTAGCCTTACGGAATTTGAGATTTTGCTATTGGGCACTTAATATTCGCTGTATGATTTTTTGGGTTTATGACTTGGATAAATTTGATCGTCCATTCTGGGTAGATTTGGAATTGAAATCTGTCCAGAATGATTCCTTAGCTTCTTTTTAGTGTCAGCGTTACCTTTTGGACGACCTCAGATCAGTAAGTAGAGATTTCCTAACCCGTGTCCTCTTGTTGCGATAATTCCCATCTTGGGAAAAACCTTCTCACTATTCACATCATCAATGCCTCTCATCATCTTAAACACCTCCATCAGGTCCTCTCATCCTCTGTCAGTCCAAGGTGAAAAGCCCGAATTGACTCACCTGCTTTCATTAGCCATGCTCCCCAAATCAGGGAACATCCTTGGAAATCTCCTCTGCACCCTTTCTATGGTTTCCACATCCTTCCAGTAGTGAGGTGACCAGAATTGAGCACTCTACTCCAACTGGGGTCTGACCATGTCCCCATATCACTGCAACATTACATCGTGGCTCCTAAATCCAATTCCACGTTTAATCAAGGCCAATACACTGATCAGCTTCTTAATCACGAAATCAACCTGCACAGCTGCTTGAGTCTCCTATGGACTCGGACGTCAAGATCCCTCTCATCCTCTACCCTGCCAAGAGTCTTCCCATGAAAACTATATTCTGCCATCCTTTAACAAACTGTTTAAAGACAGCTCGGAGGAGTTGGCAGCAGGACTAGGCAGCAGTACCATGTGGGAGAGCACTGTGTCTCCACTGGCTGAACACGCTGGATTTGTACAAGTGACAACGCTGCCATTTCTCAACACAGTTTGCCAGTGATATCTGATCCCAAGAGACAAGAGATAGACACTGTAGAGAGCTGATAGTGGAATCAGTGGCCAAACCTCGTGGCTGAGGACATCAGCATATGTGGGGGCTGCCCAGTTGGTATCTTGGGGTAGAAAGGGCGAGAGGAATATTATTCATCCTAGCTCTGCCTCTCAGAATCTTGTAGACCTCTATTAAGTCTCCTTTCGTCCATCTTCACTCCAAAGAGAAAAGTCTCAGCTCTAGTTAAGACTTACTTTCCTATCCAGGCAAATTCCTGGGAATTCTGTTCTGCACCCTCTCCACAGCTTCCACATCCTATAATGGATGATGGTAGATGGGGAGAGAGGGGGTGGGACAGATGATGGATGGAATCTACAGTTCTATATCCTCACAGTCACATCAAAATGAGGTTAATTACTCCCTGACCAACAGGTGATCTCTCTGGGACCAACAGGTGAATCGACCCTGACCTACGTGTGACCCCTGTCCAATAGGTGACCACTCTTTGATCAAAAATGACCTGTCCCTAACCTACAGGTGACATCTGACCAACAGGTGACCTCTGAACAGCAGGAGACATCTCCCTGACCTACAGGTGACCCATGACTAATAGATGACCTCCTGACAAAACGAAGACCTCTCCCTGACCCACAGGTGACCCCTCGACCACAGGTAACACCTTCCTGACCAACAAATGACCCCCTGACTAACAGGTGACTTGACCAACAAGTGACCACTGCTTGACCAACATATGACCCTGACCAACAGGTGATGTCTCCCTGACTAACATGTAGACTCCTTCCTGACCAATGTAGACTCCTTCCTAATCAACAAGTGACTCTCTCTGACTAATGGATCACTCCAGGCTAACAGGTGACACCTGACTAACAGTTGATTCCTGAACAAGATGACCCCTGACCAAAAGCTGACCTTGAACAACAGCAGATCTCAGACCAACAGGTGACCCTTAAAAAACAGAAGACTTCTCCCTGACCAACAGTTCATTTCTCCCTCATTAACATCTGACCACTGACCAAAAGTTGACACTTGACCCATTGGTAACCCTTGGTCAATATGTGGTCCCTCTCTCATGTATAAAAACAACTGACCTTCTCCAGCAAACCATCAAAGTCAGTCTCCTGGTTCATCTGTTGTTTTTAGGTAAGCAAGAACCCTTTAATGATTTTTGTGCACTCTTCAAAGGCCTTGCCAAAAGGAATCAAGAGACAGTATGTCTCTTGCTGTTGCTTTAAAGACAATAGTCTATTCAACCTTAACGTCAATTCAGTTAACACCAACTTGTGAAATCTCCAGTGGTGTTCTTCACAACTTCTGCAAAGTCACTGTGGATATAAATTCTTCATTATTTCAAATAAGATCTGCTTTAAAGTGTGTGTGTATGTACATAACCTGCTCTATGTTTCCCAATTTTTCTCCCAAAAATATTTCTATATATTCTGTCACATGCCCAACAGGAGATCTCTCTCTGACCAATAGGTGACCACCATATGCAGGCCATTTGAGTCCACGTTGGTCGCCAGGGTTAACTGGCCCAACCTGTCCCCCATCCCTTTTAGTCACTGCCTGAAGGTACTGGGGATCTGGTTTGGAGGGGTTGAGGCATGCACTAAGAACTGAACAGAGCAATCATTAAGGTCCTCCAAAAATGGTCATTGTGACTTTTGACCAACAGGTGACTTCTCTCTGACCAATATGTGACCCTTGACCAACAGATAACCCTTGACCAAGTGACCCACTGCATATCCAAGCGAAAACCTTTCCCTCACCCAAAGGGGGCCCCTGACCAACAGGTGACTATGACCTGCCAACAGGTGACCCCGGATCCACCTTTGAGCCTGCCCTGACCGACAGGTGGCCCATAACCAACAGGTGACTCCTGATCCACAGAAGACACCTTGCTAACCCACAGGTGGCCCCTGACCCACAGGTGATTCCTTCCTGATCAATAGATGAATCCTTCCTGACTAACACGTGACTTTTCACCAAACAGAACTCTCCCTGGCCAAAAGGTGACACCTGACCTGCAGGTCACCTCTTCCTGACCAGCAGGTAACCCTTGACCAACAGGTAACTAACTACTCCTTGACCAACACATGCCCTGTCCTGACCTAGATGACCACTTGACCAACAGATGACCTCTCCCTAACCAATTCGTGACCATTGTCCAGCAGGTGACAACCTGACCAACTGACAACCACTCTCTGAATAACAGGTTACCCCTGATGAACAGATCACCTCTCCCTGACCAACAGGTGACCACGGAACAACGGGTGACCCCTGAACAACACATGACTTCTGAAGAACACGTACCCTTCAAAAACATACTGGGATGTAGGTCAATGGGGTGTAAGGACTTGTAGGACCGAATTGGTGGCCTGTTACAATTCTGTTTGTCTAATTATATAAATTAAAGAAAAACAGGTGACCCCCTCCCCAAGAGTTAACTCTCCCTGAGCAACAGAGTGAGGAGTCTGAGGAGATTTGAGATGTCACCAAAGACTTGTCAATTTCTACCGGTTGCATCACCTGAGCTGCCAATACACAAGACAAGAAAAGGCAACAGAATGTTGTGAACTCAGCCAGTGCCACCATGGGCATTAGTCCCCACTGCATCGAGGACATCTACAAGAGGCGGTGTCTGCAGAAACCAGACTCTATCCTCAAGGACCCCACCCCAGCCTGTGTCAACTTCTCACTGCTACCATTGGGATGGAGGTACAGAAGCCTGATGAACAGCCAACAGCACAAGGACAGCTTCTTCTCCTCTGTCCACAATAGCCCGATAGCTGTTTCATGAACACTGTTCTTGAAGCTTGGGTTGGGGGGAGGGGGTGTCAGGCAGAAGGTTTGTGAACTACGACCACCTGCAACCTTGAGGCATGGCCTTGTGACCCTCGCTCTGCCAGTGCTGTCAGGCGTGGGGTTGCCCGTGGTTGGAGCATGCTGGGAGCAGCACCGTGCATGCTGGGAGCAGTGTCAGGCATTCTAAGGGCAACAAAGTGCCGACTGTGATGTCTATTTTTGTGAGAATAGCCTTCTACTCAAAACAGAGATGCTGCATGAGGGAGAGTTGACTGTTGAAGTGGTCTGTCAGTTGTCACCTCAGTGGCTGGCATATTCAAAGTGTTTTATTCTGTGTAACAAGGCAATAAACTGATAACATCTATGAAGAGGGCAACAGTATTGTGAGCCAGCATCATTTCAAAGCCTCTGGTTCCTTCTGGTTGCCTTGCCGACTCCTGATACATATTTTTACAGGATGCAACTTCATCCACTTCTGAGTGGTTCCATCAATTCCCGATCCCTCGAGGTTGCCTTTGCAGGTTGATAGGGTCGTTCAGGCTTATGGTATTCTGGCCTTCATTAGTTGGGGATTGAGCTCAAGAGTTGAGAGGTCACGTTACAGCTCGAGAAAACTAGTTAGACCACAATTAGAATATTGTGTTCAGTTCTGGTTTCCTTATTACTGGAAGCTTTGGAGAGGGTAAATGTAAATGTTTCACTATCATCATGTAACACTACATTTAGAATGTAAAATACATGAAATTCTTTAACTTTTTTCTACCGGAAGGCGGACAGAGTGTTGCCCATTTCTCCAGCGCCCCTCAGAATCCTACAGCACCGGGTGTCCCTAGGCAGTCTCCCCTCCAAGTCCTGACCAGTCCTGAGCCTGCTTCGCTTCCAAGATCAGGCAATCTCAGGCGTATTCAGGTTATTAGGGTGCAGAGAAGATTTATAGGAGGTTGCCTGAACTGAAAAATGAGGCAAGCTTAACAGAGCTAGGGCTTTTCCCTTTGGAGTGAAGAAGGATAAGTGGTGACAATAGAGTCCTACAAGATTATGAGGGCATTGGTAGGGTGGACAGGCGGCAACATTTTCCTGGGGTGAGAGGAGCAAATACCAGAAGACAGAGAGGTGTTAATGAGACTCTTTCTCAGAAAGGATGTGATGTTGTTGGAGATGGTGCAGAGATTTACTACGATGATTCCTGGAATGCAGGGGCTGGCGTATGAGGAACATTTGGCACCACAAGGGTTGTATATGTTGCAGTATAGGTGAATCTCATAGAGATCTTTTGAATATTGAAAGATTTTAACAGAGAGAATGCAGATTAGATGTTTTCCTTGATAGGTGAATTGAGGACAAGGGTCATCGTCTTAAAATTAGAAATTATTCATAGAGGAGGAACTTCTTTCGTCAGAGGGTCGTGGATCTGTGGAACTCACAGCCGCACAAGGCAGTGGAGGCCAGATCACGAGGAGAATTTAAATAGGAAATAGATAAGTATCTCATTAGTAAGGGTATCAGGGACCTGGGAAAAAGGCTGGAAATCAGGTGTTCAGCTGAGTGTAGAGTCATGGAACAGACTGGATGGGCCTAGTGACCTGCTTCTGTCCCTTGTGATCAGATTTCCGAATCTTCAATGAACCATAGACACGATCTCATATTCTCTTCTTTTGAAAATGTAATTTATAGCAATATTTGCACCTATGATACTGCTGTGGAACAATAAATTGCGTGAAATGTTCATGAGAATAAATTCGGATCTGGATTCTGCATTGTTCCAAAACAAGGTCTAATTAATAGAGTAGAGATACATGCTCCATTTGTGTCTGGTGGACTTTGCTTATTGTTGTACACTACTCTGATCTGGAATGATGGATGCCAGTGTAAGTTTGTTGTCTGTCTCAGTTGCTATTGTATGTGTGTGTCGTCAACTTCCAAAATGGCTATCCCCATGGTTTGCACGCAGTCGCCGTCAGAGTTGACGTTAACCATATCCATCGTGCTCGGGCCCCCACTATGGTATTTTCCACGACGAGAAATGGGGCCAAAGGTGACACAATCCAAGTTGGCGATGGCCGTTGTTCACATGAAGCACTGGAAGGGTAAGATCTGGCCCTACGCACTTATGCTTAGTGTCCCTTTCTTCCGCAGCTGAAACTGGCTGCGCTTCTGGCATGTCATCTCTTTCATGGATGCTTTATCTGGGAGTGAGATGGGTAGAAGTTGGGGAATATCTTTGATAGGGTTAGACCATAAGATTTAATGCATGCAGTTACCAGCTTCTGGAGTTCTGTTTTGATTTTCAGAGAGATTTTGTGACCCTTTAGGCTGTGAAGTTTCTGCTGCATTTCAGTCAATGGAAATCATTTCTAGACTGGACTGGGGCTGTGCCAACAGAGAGGCTGGGTCGAGAGGAACTGTTCGCCCTGGAATGACAGAGGCTGGGGGGTGATTTGAGAGAGGCTTGGAAAATAGAAAGGACATGTGCCAAGCATAGAGAAATGTAATGTATTAATATGAACGTTACAGTCTGGTGTCCCATGACACACTTGACTCCAATCACACCCAATTAACCTGCCAACGCTGTATGTTTCGGAGGGTGGGAGGAAACCGGAGCACCTGGCAAAAACTCACGCAGGTCATGGGGAGAAAGTACAAACCCTTCACACCCCAACCAGGGAACACAACACAAACTCTGCCCACGTCACTCTTCACTCTGTCCTTTCATTTACACTTGTGGCTGCTCTCACTCAATCCCTCTGCTCATTAAACAGTTCTCCTGTCCCATTTCAGATTCAAGATTCCTTTGTTGTAATATGGCACGAGATTTGCTTTAATCTGTCCTAATTCGTACCACCCAGCACACACTCTTTTCTCGCTGCTACCATCAGGAAAGAGGTATTGGTGCCACAAGCCCTGCACCACCAGGTTCAGGAACAGCTGCTCCCCCTCCACCATCAGACTCTTCAACCACAAACTCAATCAGGGATTCATTTAAGGTCTCTCAATTGTGCACTTTATTGAGTTTTTCTTTTATTCTCTCTGTATTGCAGTTTGTTTACATTTATTATTTGCTTACAGTTAGAACCATAGAACACTGCAGCACAGAAAACAGGCTGTTCAGCCCTTCTAGTCTGTTCCAAAATATTATTCTGCTGGTCCCATTGACCTGCACTGAGTCCATAACCCTCCAGACCTCTCCCATCTGTGAATCTATTCAATTTATTCAAGAGTGAGCAGGCATTCACCTTATCAGTTGGCAGTTCGTTCCACACTCCCACCATTTTCTGAGTTCCCCCTAATGTTCCCCAAATTCCTTTCTCCTTTCACCCTAAAGCCATGTCCTCTCGTAATCTGTGGAAAGAGCCGACTCTCATTTACTGTCTATTCCCCAGAATTTTGTAAACCTCGATCAAATCTCTCCTCATTCTTCGACGCTACAAGGAATAAAGTCCTAACCTGTTTAATCTTTCCCTATAACTCAACTCCTGAAGACCTGGCAACGTCCTAGAAAATCTTCTCTGCCCTCTATCAATCTTACTGATATCCTTCCTGTAGTTAGACGACCCAGAACTGCACACAATACTCCAAATTTGACCTCTCCAACATCTGATACAACCTCATCATAACTTCCCAACTCCTCGATCAATACTTTGATTTATGAAGGCCAAGATGCCAAAGCTTTCTTTACAACCTTTAGTTCTTTATATGAGAACATTGAGTCCAGTTGTGTTTGCAGGACCAATAAGTGGTAATTCTGCCTGACCCACAACAAAAATGATCTGAGGGTTGTATGTGATGTCATGTATGTACTCGGACAATAATTCTGAAATCTGAATGTTCCGGAGACTGGGGCTTTGAATTAAAGGAGAGGTTGGATAGACTGGGACTGTTCTCCTTCGAGTGTAGGAGGCTGAGGGGGACCTCAAAGATCTTGAAATCTTATGTTAATTCGCCTTTTTTCCCCAACAGGTAAAATCAGAGGACATAGATTTAAATTGAGAGGGGAAAGATTTAAAAAGGACCTGAGGGGCATCATTTTCACCCAGAGGGCGGCGGGGCAAGTGGAACGAGCTGTCAGAGGAAGTGGTAAAGCCGGGGACTATTGTAATGTTTTAAGGACATTTACCCAGGTACAGATTCACAGGGATATGGGCTAAATGCAGGTGAATGGGACCAGTTGAAGAGGACAACTTGGGTATCAGGGTCGAGCTGGTCTGAAGGGTCGGTTTCTGTGGATTACAATTCCATGAGTCTCTGATATCAGTGACTGCACAATCTCTTCCATAGAAAACTCCAACAGAACAACAGGCCTTTTGGCCCTTTTAGTCTGTGCTGAACTATTATTTTATACAGATCAAACTGACCTGCACCTAGAACATAGCCCTCTCATCAAGGTACAAGCCCAAAGTTTTATTAACTATTAAAATCAAGCCGGCATTCACCGCTTCAGCTGGCAGCTGGTTCCATTCTCCCACCACTCTCTGTGTGAAGAAGTCCCCCCCCAAATGTTCCCTTTCAACATTTCACCTTTCATACTTGACCCATGCCCTCTGGTTCTTATCTCACCTTAACTCAGTGGATAAAAAGCCTGCTTGCATTTGTTCCATCTACATCGCTCAGAATTCTGTGTCCATGTAAGTAGAACAGTGCAGCGGAAGCGTGCTGGGCCCACAACCCAGAGGGCGATGGATCTAGATATTCTTTGGGTGCCATGGTTGGCTTAGCAGTTATCACAACTCTTTTCATCGCCAGCGATTGGGCCCAGGGTTCAAATCACGTGCTATCTGCAAAAAGTTTATACTGTGAGAGATTATGCTATATTTTATATTGGTTATAGATATGTTTTAAAATGAGATAAATTGTGGCAGGTTTTTTAGTGGAGGTCACATACAAACACTTCAAAACAGATCTCATTTAAAATGCCAGAGCTCTCCTCAAGGCAGACAGTCCAGGCTCCGGGTGCCTTTGCAAAACTTTGAAGAATGACTATAAGGATTTCACAAGTACGGGTTAATTCGAACTGCTGTGGAGTGATGGATTATTGTTTTGGAAAGCAGCAGATGAACAAACTCAGAGGATTAGCTCTGGTGCCGCAGTCTGAGTGCAGTTGGCTGTTCTCAGATGTGGTTTTTTCTCTGTGAGAGAGTAAGGGGGAGAGAGAGAGAGAGAGAGAGAGAGAGAGAGAGAGAGAGAGAGAGAGAGAGAGTGATTGGAAGATGGGTTGGGAGTCCTGACTTCAGCCTGGTCAAAGCCCTTGTGGTCCACACAAGAGGCGATGTCTGGCTGTATAATGTTTCACTTGAAATAAGGTAAACATAAAAGGAACAGTGTGGTGACCTGTCTGATGATACGCTGCAGTACCTAACTCGGCCACTAGGTGGCGTAAAGACTCGGCACCCGGCCTAATGACATCCATCTCTCTCTCTCTCCCCCTCCCTCTCTCGCACGACCCCCGGGACCACTGTAAACACAGCAAGCAGCCAACTAGATCTTTATGTGAGTGAAATCAAGCTGTGTGGCCCCAAACACTATTGTGCCTGTGTTTTCCTTTGATGCATCCTGCCACAATTTTTTCCACTCACATAAAATTTGAGTGATCACACCCAAGCACGACGAGGAGATCGAGGAGGAGGTCAAGCCTTTCATGGTTCAGATGTGTGCGAGCCCCCCTCCCCCAAACCTGGTGGAGTTTCGCTCAGACACGGGGATCAGAGTGAGGACGCCAGACCCTCAGCGGACATTTACCAGGTAACGCCAGTCACCAGGGAGTCCCACATCCATCAGTGGAAGCGACAGTCCCCAGCCCCAGCACAATCGGGGCACTTAGAAATGAATCAACGGCAGCACTGGATGCTACGGCCGGAAAGCCTGGAACTAGACCCCTGAGACCCCTGCATACGCACGCATTTCAGTCCCTGCAGACATTGTTTCCTGAATCACAGTCACGTGCTGATGCCCACTGCCCACCCAGAAGACCTTTTCATGCAGCTGGTGGCCCAGCTGGGAGACCTCCTGTACACATTAGTCCAGAACTGTGCCTCATACAGGGAGGCTATGGACATGCTCCAGTCCCACTATCTCCAAGGGGGAGGTGAAGTTCACACGAGACACTGTCTCCTGACCAGAAGACAGCAACCAGGGGAGTCCTTCCGGGATTTCATGCTCTCAGTAAGAGCCCCAGCACGGGCATACAACTTCTGTGCTAGAATACCACAGCAAATAGCACAGGACCTGATGAGGGACACTCTGGTGGCAGGAGTCCGGTCAAACAAAATCCGCCAGCGGCTATTAGAACAAAGCACGGTGTCCCTGGAAGAGACTGTTAGGGTGGCAAAGGCAATGGGAGACGGCTAGAAACAACCTTGGGGAATACCTTCCCAACCACAGCGCCAAGCACATCATTCCAACTCTGCTAGATTCGCTGACACCCCGCCAAGATCGGGCCAAGAATATGGAGATGACAACGGCTCCAGTTCTGTGGCCAAAACCCCCACCCCTAGGACGCTGCCCAGCAATAGACGCGGACTGCTCGAAATGTAGAAAACAAAGGCATTATGCTCGGGTCTGCAGGAGCCCATGGGCGACCACCAAGACACAATGTCATGTAAATAGGCAGCAGGATAGCTCTGGTTCTTCCCCAGGTCAGCCAGGAAGGAATGTCATGTGCACCCAGAGGGAGCAGCTACCTTGAACCTTGGATCCAGAGGAGGAACGCCACCATGACGGAGATCTCGAGGAGACTGAGGAGAGCACAATGGATTCCCTGCGGATCAATCAGATGAGTCCACACAATTTGTCAGAGGCTACAGTCTCTGTGCAGCAGTGACTGTGACACGAGGTACAAAATGGGAAGATGGACTTCAGACTGAGTCTGATACTGTGACACGAGGTTCAGAGTGGGGAGAAGGGTCAACGGTGATGTATGGTAGAATGAGGCAGACACTGTGAAACCGGGTAAACAGTGGGGGGAGGATTTAGCAGTGATATACGGTAGACTGAGGTAGATATTGTGACACCGTGTTCGGGAGAAGGTTTATCAGTGATGTAAGATAAACAGGGGCAGATACTGTGACAACAGGTTCACAGTGGGAAAGAGTTTTAACGGTGATACACAGGAGACTGAGGCAGATACTGTGAGACAGGATTCACAGTAGTGTGAAGGTTTAACAGTGATATACACTAAACTGTAAACCGAACACCCAACCCCAACCAACCAATTTTCCCCTGCAACCGCTGCAACCGTGTCTGCCTGTCCCGCATCGGACTTGTCAGCCACAAACGAGCCTGCAGCTGACGTGGACATTTACCCCCTCCATAAATCTTCGTCCGCGAAGCCAAGCCAAAGACAATAAACTGTGACATATACTGTAACACCAGGTTCGTAGAGGGTAGAAGTTTTATTTTTGATGTGACAGTCGATTGAGGCAAATAGTGTGACATCGGGTTCACAGTCATGAGAAGGTATAACATTGCAGTTTGAGACACTATATCAGATATTGTGAAAACAGGTACACAGTGGAGAGAAGGTTTAATGGTGATATACGGTAAATTGAGACAGGTAATGTGACCCTGGGTTCACAGTAATGAAAGGTTTAATAGTAATTGACGAAAAACAGTGTCAGATACCATACACCCAGGTTCATGGTGGGGAGATGGTTAAATGGTGATGTATGGCAGACTGAGGCAGATACTGTTACACTGTGTTCACAGTGGGGAGAAGGTTTATCAGTGATGTGCAGTGGAGTGAGACAGAAACTGTGACACCGGGTTCAGAGCAATACAAAGGTTAAACAGTGATGAACATAAAACTTTGGCATATACTGTGACACCAGGATCAAAGTGGGGACTAAGTTTAATGGTGATACACAGGAGACTGAGGCTGAAAGAGTTTACATCGGGTTCACAGTGGGGAGAGGGTTTAACGTTGTGTGCTGAGACAAATACTGTGACACCGGATTCAGTGCAAAGAAAAGGTTTAACAGTGATGTACGATAAACTGTGGCAGATACTGTGAAACCAGTTTAAAATGGAGAGAAGGAATATCAGTGATACAAAATAAACTCTGGCATATATACTTATATATGGGTCACAGTGAGTAGAAGCTTTAACAGTGATGTACGGTGGACTGTGACGGATACTGTGAAACCGGGTTCACATTTGTGAGACGGTTTAACAGTGAGGTTCAATGAACTGTGGCAGGTACTGTGACACCGGGTTCACAGTGCGGAGGAGGTTTCAAGGTGACACGTGATACATTGTTGCAGATACAGAGACACAGACTTAACAGTGGGGAGATATTTTAATGGTGATTTTCGGGAGATTGAGGCAGATATTATTTCACCGGGTTTACAGTAGGGAGAAGTTTTAACGTGGTGTATGGTTGACTGAGGTAGATACTGTGACACCAGGTTCACAGTCGGGTGAAGGTTTAACGGTGATGTGCGGTAGAAAGAGGCAGATACTGTGAAACTGGGTAAACAGTGGGGAGAGGATTTAGCGGTGATATACAGTAGACTGAGGTAGATATTGTGACACCTTGTTCGGGAGAAGGTTTATCAGTAATGTAAGATAAACAGTGGCAGATACTGTGACAACAGGTTCACAGTGGGAAGGGTTTAACAGTGATACACAGGAGAGTGAGACAGATACTGATACACAGGGTTCACAGTAGGGAGACGGTTTAAAGGTGATTTTCGGTAGTTTGAGACTGATACTATGACACAGGATTCACACTAGTGAGAAGGTTTAACAGTGATGTACGGTAAATGTTGGCAGATACCATGAAAATGGGTTCACAGAAGTGAGAAGGTTTAATAGTGATGTATGATTAACTGTGGCTGATACTGTGACAGCAGTTTCAGAGTTGGGAGAAGGTTTAATGGTGATGTATGGCAGACTGAGGCAGAAACAGTTACATTGGGATCTCAGTGGGGTGAAGGTTTACCAGTGATGAATGATAAACTGTGGCAGAAACTCTGAAAACAAGTTTCCGGTGGAGATAAGGTTTAACGGTGATGTGAGATAAAGTGTGGCAGATCCTGAGACACCAGGTTAACAGAGGTGAGAATGTTTAATGGTGATGTATTATTGACTTAGGCAGGTACTCAGACTCCAGGCTTACAGTAGTGAGAAGGTTTAACGGTGATGTACGGCAGACTGAGGAAGATACTGATACACCAGGTTCACAAGGCTGCACCATTTCATCGGATGCAACGATCGACAACGAGATAGACAACAGACTCACCAAGGCAAATAGTGCCTTTGGAAGACTACACAAAAGAATCTGGAAAAACAACCAACTGAAAAACCTCACAAAGATTAGTGTATACAGAGTCGTGGTCATACCCACACTCCTGTTTGGCTCTGAATCATGGGTCTTCTACCGGCGTCACCTATGGCTCCTAGAACGCTTCCACCAGCGTTGTCTCCGCTCCATCCTCAACATTTATTGGAGCAACTTCATCTCCAACATCGAAGTACTCGAGATGGCAGAGGCCGACATCATCGAATCCACACTGCTGAAGATCAAACTGCGCTGGGTAGGTCACGTCTCCAGAATGGAGGACCATCGCCTTCCCAAGATCTTGTTATATGGCGAGCTCTCCACTGGCCACCAAGACAGAGGTGCACCAAACAAGAGGTACAAGGACTTCCTAAAGAAATCTCTTGGTGCATGCCACATTGACCACCGCCAGTGGGCTGATATCGCCTCAAACCATGCATCTTGGTGCCCCACAGTTCGGCGGGCAGCAACCTTCTTTGAAGAAGACCGCAGAGCCCACCTCACTGACAAAAGACAAAGGAGGAAAAACCCAACACCCAACCCCAACCAACCAATTTTCCCTTGCAACCGCGTTTGCCTGTCCCGCATCGGACTTGTCAGCCACAAACGAGCCTGCAGCTGACGTGGACATTACCCCTTCATAAATCTTCATCCGCGAAGCCAAGCCAAAGAAGAAGACAATAAACTACAACAGATGCTGTGGCATCAGGTCAACAGTGGGGAAAAGGTTTAACAGTGATGTACGATATAATGTGGCAAATGTGGATTCACAGTTGAGAGATAGATCAACGATGATATACGGTAGACTGAGGCAGATACTGTGATGCAGTGTTCACAGTGGAGAGGTGGTTCATCAGTGATGTACGATATACTGTGGCAGATACTGTAACACTGGGTTCACAGCCATGAGAAAGGTTAACAGTGATGTAAAATAAACGACAGCAGATGCTGTGGCATCAGGTCAACAATGGGGAAAAGGTTTAATGGTGATGTACGATATAATGTGGCAAATACAGTGTCACTGGATTAACAGTTGAGAGATAGATCAACGGTGATGTACGGTAGACTGAGCCAGATACTGTGACACCAGTTACACAGTGGGGAGAAAGTTTAACAGTAATATACAGTAGACAGAGGCAGGTACTGTGACACCGAGTTCACAGTAGTGAGAAGGTTTAAGAGTGATGTACAATAAACTGTGGCAGATACTGTGACACCAGGTTCACATTGCGGAGGTGGTTTAATGGTGTCACGCAATACGTTGTTGCAGGTACAGTGACACAGAGTTCACAGTGGAGAGAAATTTTAATGGTGATTTTCTGGAGACTGAGGCAGATATTATTTCACTGGGTTCACAGTAGGGAGAAGGTTTATCAGTGATGTATGATTGACTGAGGTAGATACTGTGATACCAGGTTTACGGTGGGGAGAAGGTTTAATGGTGCTGCACAGTCGACTGAGGCAGATACTGTGAGACAGGATTCACAGTAGTGCGAAGGTTTAACAGTGATATACAATAAACTGTGTCATATACTGTGACACCAGTTTCATGGAGTGGAGAAGGTTTAATAGTTGTGTAAGAAAAACTGCAACAGATACAGTGACACCGGGTTCATCGAGGGTAGAATTTTATTTTTGATGTGACAGTAGACCACAGTGGGGAGAAAACAGTGATGAACTGTGTCAGATACTGTGACACCAGGTTCACAGTGGGGAGAAGGTTTAACAGTGATGAACTGTGTCAGATACTGTGACACCAGGTTCACAGTGAGGAGAAGGTTTAACGGTGATGAACTGTGTCAGATACTGTGACACCAGGTTCACAGTGGGGAGAAGGTTTAACAGTGATGAACAGTGTCAGATACTGTGACACCAGGTTCACAGTGGGGAGAAGGTTTAACAGTGATGAACTGTGTCAGATACTGTGACACCAGGTTCACAGTGAGGAGAAGGTTTAACGGTGATGAACTGTGTCAGATACTGTGACACCAGGTTCACAGTGGGGAGAAGGTTTAACAGTGATGAACTGTGTCAGATACTGTGACACCAGGTTCACAGTGAGGAGAAGGTTTAACAGTGATGAACTGTGTCAGATACTGTGACACCAGGTTCACAGTGAGGAGAAGGTTTAACAGTGATGAACTGTGTCAGATACTGTGACACCAGGTTCACAGTGGGGAGAAGGTTTAACAGTGATGAACTGTGTCAGATACTGTGACACCAGGTTCACAGTGAGGAGAAGGTTTAACAGTGATGAACTGTGTCAGATACTGTGACACCAGGTTCACAGTAGGGAGAAGGTTTAACGGTGATGAACTGTGTCAGATACTGTGACACCAGGTTCACAGTGAGGAGAAGGTTTAACAGTGATGAACAGTGTCAGATACTGTGACACCAGGTTCACAGTGGGGAGAAGGTTTAACAGTGATGAACTGTGTCAGATACTGTGACACCAGGTTCACAGTGAGGAGAAGGTTTAACAGTGATGAACTGTGTCAGATACTGTGACACCAGGTTCACAGTGGGGAGAAGGTTTAACAGTGATGAACTGTGTCAGATACTGTGACACCAGGTTCACAGTGGGGAGAAGGTTTAACAGTGATGAACTGTGTCAGATACTGTGACACCAGGTTCACAGTGGGGAGAAGGTTTAACAGTGATGAACTGTGTCAGATACTGTGACACCAGGTTCACAGTAGGGAGAAGGTTTAACGGTGATGAACTGTGTCAGATACTGTGACACCAGGTTCACAGTGAGGAGAAGGTTTAACAGTGATGAACAGTGTCAGATACTGTGACACCAGGTTCACAGTGGGGAGAAGGTTTAACAGTGATGAACTGTGTCAGATACTGTGACACCAGGTTCACAGTGGGGAGAAGGTTTAACAGTGATGAACTGTGTCAGATACTGTGACACCAGGTTCACAGTGGGGAGAAGGTTTAACAGTGATGAACTGTGTCAGATACTGTGACACCAGGTTCACAGTGAGGAGAAGGTTTAACAGTGATGAACTGTGTCAGATACTGTGACACCAGGTTCACAGTGGGGAGAAGGTTTAACAGTGATGAACTGTGTCAGATACTGTGACACCAGGTTCACAGTGGGGAGAAGGTTTAACAGTGATGAACTGTGTCAGATACTGTGACACCAGGTTCACAGTGGGGAGAAGGTTTAACAGTGATGAACTGTGTCAGATACTGTGACACCAGGTTCACAGTGGGGAGAAGGTTTAACAGTGTTGAACAGTGTCAGATACTGTGACACCAGGTTCACAGTGGGGAGAAGGTTTAACAGTGATGAACTGTGTCAGATACTGTGACACCAGGTTCACAGTGGGGAGAAGGTTTAACAGTGATGAACTGTGTCAGATACTGTGACACCAGGTTCACAGTGGGGAGAAGGTTTAACAGTGATGAACTGTGTCAGATACTGTGACACCAGGTTCACAGAGGGGAGAAGGTTTAACGGTGATGAACTGTGTCAGATACTGTGACACCAGGTTCACAGTGGGGAGAAGGTTTAACGGTGATGAACTGTGTCAGATACTGTGACACCAGGTTCACAGTGGGGAGAAGGTTTAACAGTGATGAACTGTGTCAGATACTGTTACACCAGGTTCACAGTAGGGAGAAGGTTTAACAGTGATGAACTGTGTCAGATACTGTGACACCAGGTTCACAGTGGGGAGAAGGTTTAACAGGGATGAACTGTGTCAGATACTGTGACACCAGGTTCACAGTAGGGAGAAGGTTTAACAGTGATGAACTGTGTCAGATACTGTTACACCAGGTTCACAGTGGGGAGAAGGTTTAACAGTGATGAACTGTGTCAGATACTGTGACACCAGGTTCACAGTGAGGAGAAGGATTAACGGTGATGTACAGTTGACTGAGGCAGATAATGTCACAGTGGGGAGAATGTTTAACAGTAATGTATGTTAGACTTTGGCAGATAATGTGACATTGAATTAACACTAGTGAGAAGGTTTAACAGTGATTTACGATAAGCTGTGACAGATACTGTGACACCATGTTCACCACCATAGGAAGAAGGTTAACGATGATGTGAAATGAACTGTGGTCGATAAAGTGACACCAGGTTCACAGTGGGGAGAGGTTTAAAAGTGATGTATGGAAGAATGAGGCAAATACTGTGACCCCAATTTCACAGTGGGGATCAGGTTTAACTGTGATGAACGATAAACTGTGTCAGATATTGTGACATTTGAACAGTCATATACGATAAACTGTTTGATACTGTGACACCAGGTTTAGTGGTTTAAAGGGGGAGAAGGTTTAACAATGATGTATGGTAGACTGAGGCAGATACTAAGATTATGGCTTCACAACAGTGAGAAGTTTTAACAGTAATGTACAATAAACTGTGGAAGATACTGTGACACTGGGTACACAGCACTGAGAAGGTTTAACAGTAATGTACAATCCTTGGGTCGTAGGTTTTATATCAGAGTATCCTTCTCCTATGCAGGTTGCTTAACCGGGCTGGAGAGGCCTGCCTCCCCTCTTAGGCCGAACGATACCTGGAGATCCACGGCCGCTGTCCTCAGTCATGGGGTGGAGCACCCTGGGCTCAGCCTGATTGCTCTATGCTTCCAATCTATATTGGCTCTGCTTCGTGTTCCAGGCATTAAATGAGCAAGATGGCAGGGCCGAGGCCGCTGCCTCCTTCTCTCTGCCCGGACCGGGGCCTCCGCCTGCTTCTCTCTGCCAAGGCCGGGGCCACCGCCTCCACCTCCATTCTGCCTGGACCGGGGCCGCCACCTTCCCTCTGCCCAGACCGGGGCCGCCGCCTTTCCCTGTGCCCGGACCAGGGCCGCCGCTTTGCACTGCACCCGGACCAGGGCCTCTGCCTGTTTCCTCTCTGCCGAGGCCAGGGCCGTTGCCTCCTCCTCCCCTCTACCCGGACCGGGGCCACCTTCTTCTCTCTGCCCGGACCGGGGCCTCTGCCTGCTTCTCTCTGCCGAGGCCGGGGCCACCACCTTCACCTCCCCTCTGCCTGGACAGGGGCCGCCACCTTCCCTCTGCCCGGACCGGGGCCGCCGCCTTTCATTACACCCGGACCGGGGCCTCCGCCTGTTTCCTCTCTGCCGAGACCGGGGCTGTCGCCTCCTCCTCCCCTCTTCCCGGACTGGGGCCGCCGCCTTCCCTCAGCCTGGACTGGGGCCGCCGCCTTTCCTCTGCCCTGACCGAGGCTGCCGCCTCTTTACCTCTGCCTGAACTGGGGCCTCTGCCAGCTTTCCCTCTGCCAAGGCCAGGGCCGCCGCCTCCTCCTCCCCTCTTCCCAGACTGGGGCCGCCGCCTTCCCTGTGCCCGAACCGGGGCCGTTACCTCCTTCCCGGCACAGGGAAGGTTTTAAGGCCAAACAAACTGCTTTACCTGCACGGACGGCTGCACGGGCGCCGCCATCGAACCATGGGTGTAAAGGGTGGGGCCAGTACTGCACACACTGCACTCCACCTAAAAGCTCCTTTGCGCAGGCCTGAGGACATGTCCACGTCCTCCCCCTCAATAGATGCACACAAGCTCAAGCTAGCATGCTGGAACATCAGAACCATGCTAGACAAGGCTGACAGCCACCGACCTGAATGTCGGTCTGCCCTCATCGCTCAAGAACTCCTCAGACTTGGCATTGACATAGCCACTCTCAGCGAAGTCCGCCTTGCAGATGCAAGCAGTCTCCAAGAATGCGGCGCAGGCTACACACTCTACTGGTCAGGCAAGCCTATGGCTGAACGACGCCTATCTGGTGTAGGCTTCATGGTCAAGAACTCCATTGCCACCAAACTCAAAAACCTCCTAACAGGCCACTCTGACTGGATCAGGTCCATGCGACTCCCCCTTCAAAACAAGCGACGCATCACCCTCATCGGGGTCTATGCCCCAACCCTCCAGGCGGAGCCAGCAGAAAAGGACAAGTTCGACACTGATCTGCGCAACCTCATCCAACACACCCCTACAGCCGACAAGGTTGTCATCCTTGGCGACTTCAACGCTCACATCGGCAAAGAGTCAGAAACCTGGCCAGGAATCCTGGGCAAGCATGGTGTCGGCAAGTGCCATGACAATGAGCACCTCCTGTTGGAACTCTGCGCAGAACAGTGGCTTGTCATTACGAACACCCTTTTCCAGCAGAGGGACAGCCTCAAGTCTACCTGGATAGATCCCGGATCCAAACACTGGCACCTCCTGGACTACGTCTTGGTGCGAGAAAGAGACAAACAAGATGTGCTCCACACCAGGGTCATGCCCAGCACGGAATGCCACACTGACCACCGGCTTGTCCGCTGCAAGTTCAACCTTCGCTTCAAGCCAAAGTTCAGGAAGAGTAGAGCTCCCAGAAAGAGGTTCAATGTTGGAAACCTGCAGTCAGACGAGGTGAGAGGAAACTTCCAGGCAAACCTCCAAGCAAAGCTCGAGGGTGCAAACTGGCTAATGGACACGTCCCCTGAAACCCTCTGGGATCAGCTGAAAACGGCCATACTGCAATCCACTGAAGAGGTACTGGGCTTCTCCTCCAGGAAAAAAAACAAGGACTGGTTTGATGAAAACAAGCAGGAAATCCTGGAGCTGCTGGCAAAGAAGCGAGCTGCCCACCAGGCTCACCTTGCAAAGCCATCCTGGCCAGGAAAAGAATGAGCCTTCTGTCTCACATGCAGCCATCTTCAGCTCAAAGTCCGGGAGATCCAAATTGAGTGGTGGACTAGCCTCGCCAAACAAACCCAGCTTTGCGCTGACATTGGTGACATCAGGGGTTTTTATGAGGCTCTAAAGGCTGTGTACGGCCCCTCACCCCAAGTCCAAAGCCCACTGTGCAGTTCAGACAGCAAAGTCCTCCTCAGCGACAAGATCTCCATCCTCAACCGATGGTCAGAACATTTCCAATCTCTTTTCAGTGCCAACCGCTCAGTCCAAGAATCTGCCCTGCTCCAGCTCCCTCAACTGCCCTTAAGGCTGGAGCTAGATGAATTCCCTACCCAGGAAGAGACATGTAAGACAATTGAACAACTGAAAAATGGCAAAGGAGCAGGTATGGATGGAATCCCCCCAGAGGTCTTGAAGGCTGGCGGCAAAACCCTGCATACCAAACTGCATGAGTTTTTCAAGCTCTGCTGGGATCAAGGAAAGCTTCCCCAGGACCTTTGTGATGCCATCATCATCACCCTGTACAAAAACAAAGGCGAGAAATCAGACTGCTCAAACTACAGGGGAATCACGTTGCTCTCCATTGCAGGCAAAATCTTCGCTAGGATTCTACTAAATAGAATAATACCTAGTGTCGCCGAGAATATTCTCCCAGAATCACAGTGCGGCTTTCGCGCAAACAGAGGAACCACTGACATGGTCTTTGCCCTCAGACAGCTCCAAGAAAAGTGCAGAGAACAAAACAAAGGAATCTACATCACCTTCATTGACCTCACCAAAGCATTCGACACCATGAGTAGGAAAGGTCTTTGGCAAATACTAGAGCGCCTCGGATTCCCCCCTAAGTTCATCAACATGGTTATCCAACTGCACGAAAACCAACAAGGTCGGGTCAGATACAGCAATGAGCTCTCCGAACCCTTCTCCATTGACATCGGCTTGAAGCAAGGCTGCGTCCTTGCACCAACCCTCTTTACTATCTTCTTCAACATGATGCTGAAACAAGCCATGAAAGAACTCAACAACGAAGACAGTGATTACATCCGGTACCGCACCGATGGCAGTCCCTTCAATCTGAGGCGCCTGCAAGCTCACACCAAGATACAAGAGCAACTTCTCCGTGAACTACTGTTTGCAGACGATGCTGCTTTAGTTGCCCATTCAGAGCCAGCTCTCCAGCGCATGACATCCTGTTTTGCGGAAACTGCCAAAATGTTTGGCCTGGAAGTCAGCCTGAAGAAAACTGAGGTCCTCCATCACCCAGCTCCCCACCATGACTACCAGCACCCCACCCCACATCTCCATCGGGTACACAGAACTCAAAACGATCAACCAGTTTACCTATCTCGGCTGCACCATTTCATCTGATGCAAGGATTGACAACGAGATAGACAACAGACTCGCCAAGGCAAATAGTGCCTTTAGAAGACTACACAAAAGAGTCTGGAAAAACAACCACCTGAAAAACCTCACAAAGATTAGCGTATACAGAGCCGTTGTCATACCCACACTCCTGTTCGGCTCCGAATCATGGGTCTTCTACCGGCATCACCTACGGCTCCTAGAACGTTTCCACCAGCGTTATCTCCGCACCATCCTCAACATTCATTGGAGTGACTTCATCACCAACGTCGAAGTACTCGAGCTAGCAGAGTCCGAAAGCATCGAATCCACGCTGCTGAAGATCCAGCTGTGCTGGGTGGGTCACGTCTCCAGAATGGAGGACCATCGCCTTCCCAAGATCGTGCTATATGGTGAGCTCTCCACTGGCCACCGAGACAGAGGTGCACCAAAGAAGAGGTACAAGGACTGCCTAAAGAAATCTCTTGGTGCCTGCCACATTGACCACCGCCAGTGGGCTGATATCGCCTCAAACTGTGCATCTTGGTGCCTCACAGTTTGGCGGGCAGCAACCTCCATTGAAGAAGACCGCAGAGCCCACCTCACTGTCAAAAGAAAAAGGAGGAAAAACCCAACACCCAACCCCAACCAACCAATTTTTCATTGCAACCGCTGCAATCGTGTCTGCCTGTCCCGCTTCGGACTTGTCAGTTACAATAAACTGTGGCAGGTACTGTAACACCAGGATCACTGTGGGGAGAATATTTAACAGTGATGTACGAAGACTGAGGCAGATACTGTGACACTTGATTCACAAGGGGGAGAAAGTTTATCAGTGGTGTACGCTAAACTGTGGAAGATACTGTGATACCGAGTTCACATTAGTGAGAAGGATTAACAGTGATGTACAATAAACTGTGGCAGGTACTGTTACACCAGGTTCACAGTGCATAGAAAGTTTAATGCTGATGTACAGTAGACTCAGGCAGATACTGTGACCCTGGGTTTACAGTACAGGGAATGTTTAAAAGTGATGTACAATAAAATGTGGCAGATATTGTGAAACCAGGTTCACAGGGGGAAGAATGTTTAAAAGTGATCCACATTACACTATTGCAGATACATTTACCCCGGGTTCAGAGTAGGGAGGAGATTTAAGGGTGATGTATGGGAGACTGAGGTAGATACTGTGACACTAGGTTTACAGTGGGGAGAATGTTAAACGGTGCTGGACGGTAGACTGAAGCAAATACTATTACACCAGGTTCACAGTGGGGAGAAGGTTTAACGCTGATGTACTATAGACTGAGGCAGAAACTATGAGACAGGATTCACATTCGTGAATGTACGATTAACTGTGTCAGATAATTTGACATCAGGTTCATATTGGGGAGAAGGTTTAACGATGATATATGGTAGAGGGAGGCAGATACTGTGACACCAGGCTCATTGTTTTGTTCATTTATCTTAATTATAACATTTAATTTATATCTCCATTTTTTTTTGTGGCAACTTCCAAACATTCCATAAACTTCTATTCTAATCAGATTTTGTTCATTTAAATAGGTCACCACGAAAAGCCCAAATCGTTTGGTCTCTTAAGTACACTGCACAAAATTAAATTCTTTACCTGGGTTTGGTTCAACGGCAATTCAGTCTGTTTCATTATTTTTTCAGTCCCTCGTTTTGTGCTTTCTGCTTTGCCCAGCCGATTCGCCAAATGAGCATCCAACTCTGTCTTCTCAGCTTGACCCAACATCTCCTCTGTAAACTTAAGCAAACCAAGAAGACCAAAGTTAAAATTTTCACATCTGCATTTTCAAAAACAAAAATGACGCTGTGACTTGCAGTTTCACATCATCATCCCACTTGCTAAACTTGCAAGCAACTACACCACATCCTACAGCTGGAAAATTGCAAGAGAATTGCTTGGTTAAAGCAAAGATTCCACCTAGTCACCCCATTAAAGGCCTCCAAGTGAACAACAGATAGCAACCTGAAAGTTAAATACAAAGATCTGTATCAGGAATATTAACAGGGTTTAAAAAAATCATTTCCACTATGGAAAGAAAACTCCTCAGGGAACACCAGGCTCTTGTTGAACAATTCCTGTGGTATTCCTCAAAATGGTTTGAATCTTGATTTCAAGCAGAGTCATTTGGTGAGATTGTTGGTCCAAAACAAACCCTGCCCACACACTCCCTTAAATATCTGCAAAGTCCTGGTTCAGCTCTGCTCCATGCTAAAGCTATCCGAGCTTTTCTGAAGAGATAACGGACTTCAGATCCTGGTACATTGAGTCAAAAACACCCTAATGTTTCCCTGAACAACACACCTCTCTCTGAAAAACAACAAGAACCTTCCTGAGCAGTGCTCATTTACCTTTCAAGCACCAAAACCTGGTGAACTTTATACATATATTTTATATATATATAATATATATATATATATATATATATATATATATATATATGTTAAATTCTGTACACAGTATAAGAATGGCCTGCAACCAGTGAACTTGGAGGAATGAGAAGTGAGATTGGACTGTGAACCAAAGAACTTTTCTGAACTTACACACACATTACACACACGTGCACTGAGAATTAGAAGGGGTGTAAGTTAAGTAAATTAAGTTAAAGTATTAAAATAGTGATAAGTTAAAGTGTAAATCGTGTTCATGTTTAATTAAAATCAGCTTTTGTTTAAGTCACCATTCTTGGTGAATATCTATTGCTGCTGTGTTTTGGGATCCTTTGGTCATCTTTTGAAAATTATTAATTGACTTTTCAATAATTATTGTAAATATTAACAAGACATAATATCATTTCACTGTTGTGTTTGTGTTGTTGGAGAATTCCCTTTCCATTCAATCAAAATTAGAGTTTTTGGTGCCGTATTTGAGAAAAGATGTGCTGGTGTTGGAGAAGGTCAGCGATGATTTACTGGAATGATATCAGGAATGAAAGGGTTCGTGTATGAGGAACAATTGTCGACTCTTCGATTGTACTAGTTGGAGTACAGAAGGATAAGGGGGACCTCAGCGGCATTTCAAATGCTGGAAGGCCTCGACACGGTACATATGGCAAAGATATTTCCCATGGTAGGAGATTCTAGAACAAGGGACATAATTTCAGGATAAAAGGGTGTCAATTTAAAACAGGTGTGGAAACATTTATTTTGTCAGTGGGTCGTGAATCTGTGGAACTGAGGTCATTGGGTGTATTTCAGGCAGAGATTGACAGGTATTTGATTAGTCAAGGAATCAAGGGTTAAGGGGAGAGAGCTGGGCAGTGGGGGCTGAGTGGAAGAATGGTTGAACAGACTCAATGGGCCTACCTGCCCCTGTATCTTGTGATCTATATCCTGCGGAAGACCAAGACAACCCTCCTCTTGTATTCCATTATCAGAAAACAGTCTGCATCATGAGCTTATGTCATGTGAACCCATTTATTATTGAATCCCATGATACAAGTGACCCAATGCAAACTCTGCATTGAGAGGACTACAGCTTCCTCATTTTAAAAATTGTTTTCAAGTAGCTCAAATGAGATTTCTTGCTTCTTTTTTTGAAAGGGAAAAATTGCCATCAAATAAAATAGGAGAGAGAAAGCAGATGAATTTCTATACGTGGGATTCAAAATTAAAGGTTGGTGATAAAAATACACTATTGTTGAAACATATGATTAATATATGGAATAAAATAAATGATGAAATTGGTGTAAGTGGATGTACATCACCCAGAATGGCTTTGATTCAAAATCCTCCTATCTTTTTCCAAGTATCATCAATTTCTGGACAGCTGGTTTCGAAAGGGAATTATAAATCTTGAAGATTGTTATGAAAGGGGTCAATTAATGTCATTTGAACAACTGAGAAATAAATATCGTATAACTCATCGCAATCTTTTTTGCTATTTCCAACTAAGAGCATATTTGAAGGATAAGATAGGATCAACCATGTGGTACTGAGATAGAAATTCCTTATAAAGGAATTTACTTCGATGATGTCCTCTTTATTACAAGTAGGAACTTTTAAACGAGGAGTTCATAAGTCGAGACAAAGGTGGGAAGTGGATCTGAATATTTTAATTGATTGGCAAATAAGGGCAGGTCCATATAAGGATCTCAATGTAAGATATAAATTAGTTCAGTATAATTCTTTTTACACCCGTAACATAGCATATGTCAGAAAGGATTTTATCTGAAAGCTGCACCTGGAGTCAGGTGACTCAGGCAGTTGGATTTAAAAAGCTCAACAGGAAGCTGATTTGGGAATAGAGATCACGTGATCCAGGGGAGTTGTATTAATTCACTTCAACTCAGCATTTTGGATCGATTGACCAGAGTTCCACACTGCAGCAGCAGTGAGGAAGGAATTCACAGCTAGTTTTTCTTCTGCAGTTACTTCTTACACCAGAGAAATTGAATAGAATGAAATCAGAATTATCAGATCAATGTTTGAGGTGTGGTGAAGATGTAGCAACTTTCTTGCATACAACTTAGCTTTGTCTTAATGCAAGATCTTTTTGGGGAGAATTACAAATTTTTTGGAACAAGTTATAGGAGCTGTTTTTCGACAAAATCCAACCTTATTTTTATTAGGAAATATTGAAGGAACAAGGCCCAAATTAATACTATTAAAGTATCAATTGAAATTTGTTTAATTAATGTTAGCGGTGATGAGGAAATGTATTGCATTTATTGGATATCAGATATAATTTTAGGGATGCCAAGATGACATGCAAAAATTCAAAGTTGTATTCCTTTAGAAAAAATTACTTAAAGCTTGAGAAATATATACTCTATGCTTTTGCAAATTTGGCACTGAATATTCAAATATTAGCCTTCAATTTGTAAAAATGCCCTTTCAATCCCTCTAGACATGCGAGATTCTCCTCTAAGTTGTAAAATTTTTATTTAGATGTGTTAGATTTCCTCGCCACCACGAACTCTGGAGAAGCGGAGGACCAACACAGGGGACCAGAAAACAGGAAGACCACACACCATCAACATCTGAGAAGCAGAGGATTCATTCCACGGGTCAGTGACCATGGAAGCAGAACAGTGAGGGGTCCTGCATCTGTAGGACCAACATATCTGTCAGGCTGTTGGTAATTTGAGGAGAGAAACCCACGCAGGCTATGGGCTTCTGGAGAAAGCAGTCAAGGAACTCACACTAGGCTGTGGATTGCTAGAGACGGGTTCAAAACTGGCTAAAAGGGTATCAGGTATCAGACTTGGGATACGAGTTGGTGCTAAATGGTTCCTAATTGTGTCAGAGGTTCAAAACTGGAGCTCGCATTGCCAATGACTTGGATGGTCTGTGACCATTGAAAGAGAATCCACAGACCCTCAGTGACTTGGCCCAGGGCTTGGGATAGTGGGGTGGGGGGGTGGGGAGAGAGAGAGCACGACTATCTTTTGCTTCTTTCTCTCACTGCAAAAGGCATGTCAGGCAATTTCTACCAATGGTGAATGTCTGCCTTAAAGCAGGAAAAAAACAATTTTGTGTGATATGACACTTTTAAATTACATGACAGTAAATTGTCTCCTGAAATAGAGATAGAGGTTCAAGTTTCAAACTATTACAAACTCCACTCACCAGAGCTACCTGGATAATACCTCTTCCCATTTTTTTTTTTTGCAAGGACACCATTGATTTTATCACAACTCTTCTGCTGCATCTCTCCTGTGACAGATTATATATTTTACATTGTATATAGATATGTTTTTGAAAGAGATGGATTGTAGGAGTCGTGGAGGTTACAAACAAACACAAACACTTCACAAGACAGCTTATATAAATTGCAAGAGCTTTGCTGAGAGTGAGTCATGCAGGCGCCGAGAGCCTTTGCAAAGGCAAAACAAGGAGACTGCTTTGCTATAATTTCAAAATTAGGTATAAATGGATTATTGTTTTTAAAGCAACAGATGAATGGACTCAGAAGTTTGGGTCAGGTGCAGTCATCTGGCTGGTTCCAGTTTGCTGTTCTAATGTCATGTGGTTTTGCAAGCAGAGAGGAGAGGCCAAATAGGCTTTTTTTCTAAAAGAGAGAGTGAGATGGCAAGCTGACATCTTGTTGAAACCCCATTTTGAAGACGGGTTGTGAGTTCTCAGTTCAGCCTGTTGAAAAACTTTGTTGTCCATACAAGAGGAAATGGCTGGCTAGAAATGGTGTTTCACCTGAAATAAGGGAGAAAAAGGAACTCAATGGTGACCTGCAGAAGAGATTATCATTTGGAAAACTCTGATGGGGCTAGTTTCTTTGGCAAGACCCCAAAGTGAATGATCACAGGGAATCAGATTTTGTGTGTCCAATGAGCAAGAAATCCCTCTCTGAAACCAATAGGCGCCTTCCTGGAGTGTAAACGTTTACTTTTAAGCACCAGTGCTTGGTGAAAATTCATAAATGTTGAATCTGTGCACAGTATAAGAATTGATAGACACCGGTGAACTTGGAGTTGTGTCAAAGAACTTTATACATATTAAATACACCTGCACTTAGAATTGGAAGAGAGCAATGTAAGGCTGTTAAGTTAATAGTGATAAGTTAAAGTTTGAATCTGTTTTTTTGTTTAAAGAAATTTAAAAATGTTTGTTTAAATAACCATTTGTCTTGATGATTTACTATTGCTGCTATGTTTTGGGGTCCTCTGGGCCGGTAACAGTCCCAGGATGAGGTCTTCTACTCCAGGACACCCAAAATGTCTTATTTCTTCAATAAATGCAGATTCCCCCATACTGTCTTTGATAAAGCCTACACCCTTATCTCCAATTCTTTATCTGCCCTTCCCCCACCTGTTCTCTGGCAGAACAAGGACAGAATCCCTCAGGTTTCTCACTTACCACCCATCAGCTGCCACATCTGACACGTTATCCTTGAATACTTCCAACTTCGGCACCATCCTCTAAACTATTACATCTAACCTGCTCCACTCATATCCTCTTTTCACAGGGGCACGTCTTTCTGTGACTCCCTTGATGGCACTTCCCTCTCCACCCATCACCACCTCATGTAGTCCCCATTGGAACTGCAGAAATTGCCAAACTTGTCCCTACATCTCCTCTCACCTCCATCCAAGGCCACAATCAGACCTTCGAGGTGAGGCAATGTTTCACAATCATCCCATCCTACCTAATCTACTATATTTGGTAGACTCAGTTGACCTCGATATCAACAAGACCAAATACAGACTGGGTGGCCATTTTGCTAAACACCTGTGCTCTGTGGATCGAAACTTGAGCTTCCTGTGGCCTAACATATCAATTCTCGAACCCTTCCAGCAACATGTCTGTTGGCCCCATCCTTCGCCAAGGTGAGGGCAAACAAACTTATGGAAAACACATTATATTCCTCCTGAGCAGCCTTAAACTCTATAGCATGAGCACGAATGTTTCTAATTTAAGCAGCCACTCACCTCTGTCTGATTTCACTGTTTCCATCTCTTGATCTACTGCCCATTTGAATATATTTACTCCTTTAAGGTAGAAGAGTTGACAGTGGTGTTTTCTCCATATAGTTTACCTTTGAACAACTGGCAAAATTAAGTGGCAGTTGTTGCAGAATGAATGGGGTTATTGTTCAAAATCTGCCTGTGATGGAAAGTATTTCTTGGATTGAATAGACATCTGGGCCAAATGGCTATTTAAGGACAATCTGTACATGATTGTACATCCTAAAGTACAATGACTACTTCTATCCACTAAAGATTGTTAAAGAGCAAGAATAGACAATGCAATCACATAAAATTCCCATCCATACAGCACACGTATTAATACACAAAACAATCACACCTCCTTATTGGTCAGGAAGTGCCTACACTTCCAAAGGAGACCGAGGAGGTCAAGGCCAACAGCTCTATTCCTGAGATTTTACAGGAGTGCAGTTGAGTCTCCTGTCTGGCTGCATCATTCGATGGTCTAGTAGCTGGCAAGCATCAGACAGGAATGATGCAAAGAGTTGTGAGTATCACTGGGGTCTCCCTTTCTCCTGTAGGTGACATTTACTGGGAGTCTTGTTCAAATAGGGCTCAAGGAATTGTAAAAAGACCATTTCCATCCAATGCACAGCATATTTAACCAGGTCCTTCATCAAAATCAGGACCGCCAGGCTGGGTAATAGTTTCTTCCCACAGGCTGTGAGATGGATGAAAAGTATCCTGTAAGTACAATAATCATCCAAAATATTTATATACGTAGCAGCTACTTCGATAGAGCTACTAAAGCAATACACACACACACGCACACACACACACACACCAGGTTAGTCAACACAAGATTGCTTTATTCAGACTTTACAGGCTTATTTTATTTACAGCGTGTCCCGGGCTCCATGGGACATCATTATGTATTTGCTGCCGATCCACGGGACCGCAGGTTTATATTAAGCCCTGTGAGTGTCCCGCACCTTCTGTCAGAAGAATCCACAGATCAACGTGTCGTTCCTCGGCATGCAGCACCACGCGAGGATGGTCAATTAAATGGATGCCTGTTTGTCTTATGATGTCACACGCCCGCCAAAGAACCGTGCCCACTCAGCCCATTACACAGCTGCTACCCGCCCCCCAAGAACCATTACCAGAAACTAAAGCACCTGCTGCATGCACCTTAGGTGGACGCCCTCGCCGTCTGTGCAGGGGGCACTGAATGGGTGAAGTGGGATCTACATGGGCAGGCTTGAGTCTGTCCACATGAAACAGCTACAATGTCCCCCAATGTCCATAGTATACACAACCCCATCCTTCTTCACCACACGACAATGGCCCTCATATGGTCGTAACGGCATTCGTGGGACCAGTCTGAACACAAAAACAAAATCAGTGTCCAGGAGTGATGGGGGTACATTCTGTTTAGAGGTTCCATGCCAGTGGGTAGGAAAAGGTGATCGCAACACCACGTCGAAGCTGCTGAAGAACGTTCAGATCAGAGTTCGTTGTGAAATAAATGTCCCAAGAAACTGTAAGGACCGTACCATAAACCAACTCTTCGGACAATGCAGACATGTCTTCCTTTGGAGCCGGGCGCACTCCAATAGAACCCATGGCAACTCATCGACCTAATTTAGACCGGTGAATCGGGCCTTCAGTTGCCGGTGGAAACGTTCCACAAGGCCGTTGGACTGTGGGTGAATTGTGTTCTGCGGACTGAAGTAATTGTGGGTCGGGAAACCAAATCTAGCCATCCAATTGATGATGAATGTTCTTTCTTTTCTTTTTCAATCTTTTTATTATTATTATAATTTATAAACACATACAGTTCAAAGAGATATAAAAAATACATAGTAAGTAATGAATTAATACAGAGATATTAAACAATAATATTACAGAATAAAAATATATCATAAAAAAAAAATTAGATCAGTTTAGGGTGTGAAGATGATGAATTTTTTGGCCCTTGTCTCAGTGTCACTGGATGGCAATGGGATGGCCTCTGGCCAGCACGTGAAACGTTCTATGACTGTTAGAATCTATCTCATGTTTTGAGATACTGGCAATGGTCCGAGCAGGTTCACTTGCACGTGTTACAACAACCTGTGTACCGCCAGGAAAGGTTGAAGAGGTGCCTTAGTGTGGCACTGAATTTTGGCAGTCTGGCAGGAGGAACATGTGCAGACACATTGCGCAATGCCTTTTTTCAGACCATGCCATACATATTTATTTGACGTGAGCTTGACAGATGTTCTGATGGACGGATGAGACAAGCTGTGTATCTGGTCAAAAAGGCATTGCCTCCAAGATGGCGGAATCACTGGTCTAGTGTAGCCCAAAGACATGTCACAAAGTAAGGTTGGCAGCCCAGTTGTGCTGCCACCTGCTGTATGTCCAGGTTAGTCATGGCCGTACTGTATGCCTGAACATCGGGGTCCATTGCCTTGTCACTGGCTAATTCCGGAATATCAATGTCACCCTGAATATGATATAGTCAGTCTGATCAGCATATTCGTGACGCCATTGTTTTTACCAGAAATATAGTGCACATCCATGGTAAATTCTGAATTGTATGACAGTGACCCTGCTGTCTTGCCGACCATGGATCCGTTATTTTGATGAAGGCAAAAACGAGTGGCTGGTGGTCTGTGAACACAGTGAAATACTGACCCTCCAAAACAAATCGGAAGTGCCGTGTCGCTTGATACAATGCACTGTATTTCATCTCCAATGGCTACAGATGTCGGCTAAAGAAAGCGAGGGGTTGGCAATGGCCATCGACGTACTGCTCAACAACCACACCCAGGGCCGTACTCGAGGCATCAGAACTAAATGTCAAGGAAGTGTCGGGGTTAGGATGAGGGAGCGTTGCTGCATTGGCTAAAGCGTCTTGAGCATCACAAATTCAACCTCTGTTGTCCAGGGAACGTCCCTGTGCTTTGTGGTGAGGATCGGAAACTGTGGACAAAGAATGTCAGCAGCTGCTGGAATGAACCGGTGATGGAAGTTTCTCCTGCCCAAGAATTTCTGCAGGCCCTGATCCGTGGTAGGTGTTGGAAAAGCAGGGACTGCCTTTACCTTGCTGGATAAGGGAAAGACACCGTTGGCTGTGATCTTGTGTCCCAGGAAGCTGATGGTGGATTTGCCAAATTGACATTTGCTAGGGTTGATGGGAAGACCAAATTCCCCCAGCCCTTGGAACAGGCAGAGTAAATGCAGTTGGTGATATCCTGACTGGCTATGAGGACATTATCCAAGTAGATGTCAGGGAACTCTAAATCTCTGCCCAAAGTGCCAATAAGCTGCTGGCAGGATTGAACGGCATTCTTCAACCCAAGTGGCATCCTATGAAATTCAAAAAGCCTGCGCAGTTTATCAGGTGGAAGAGGACGAGACCTGGTGTAACTCGGCAGGCCTGAAGTGTCTCTGTAATGGGACACACCCTGGGCCATTTAGGAGGGATTGGAATTTGGGGAGAGAGTACAGGGAAATTCATTGAGGAGAGCAGCATGTGCATCTTTGTGCAGGGTCTGGACCCTGAGATGGGAAACACTCCCTTTGCTGCAGACCAGTGGGTATGTTTGAAAAGTGGTAACATGAGCCAATTTCCTCCACCTCACGTCTACTAGAAAGTCACGGGACCTTAAAAAATCTGCACCCATAATGGGCTGTGTAATGGAAGCCAATACACAATTCCAATGGAATGTCACATCTATCCAAATCGTGACTCGTCGTGTGCCAAAGCAGGGAATTTTCATCCCATTTGCTGTTTGAAGAGCCAGGTGTTGTTATTTACGTGGTTTTTATTTCAAAATCGGTTGGGTGGGAGCAAACGGACCTCAGCACTCGTGTCTACAAGAAACTTGTGCTTACCAGTGTCGTCTTGAAGACACAATGGGCCCGTACTTGTGCCAGATGCCGAGGCCATTAATGGTAGCCGGGTTTTTCATTTCCTACCATTTTTCTGTAATAGGTACATGCAGGACACATTTATGGGCTTTTATCCCCATTGGCGATGGTAAAAACAGCATTCTCGCTGCCCATCAATGTGTTCATCCTTCTTTGACTGAACTGTAGATACAGGAGGCTCATAGGAAATGGGATATAGATCTGCTGCAAAAACAGTCTGGACGTGAGCAGACTCTTGCATGGGAGTATGATGGAGCCTATCAGCCTCCCGCGCTACATGGAAATCCATGTTACTGATTGGTATTGCGACACGACCTGGGAGTTTGGACAGGAATTGAATCTCAAAAAGTATACAATGAGAATGACCATCTGCTAATGCAACCATCTCATCCATTAGATCAGATAGATTCCTCTCACCCGAGCCCTCCATATTTAAAAGCCGCAAGCTGCGCTCATGTCTAATCAATTCCAGTGTGTCCAGGAGAAATTGGCTAAACCTGGTGTACTGGTTTTCCACCAGGGGATTGGCAACAAATTCTCTTACTTGAGATCCTGTAGCAGCGTCCAATGCACCTACTATGTACCAGAATGTCATGTCCTCTGCCATTATGCCACAACACAAAACTAGGTTTCAGCCTGATTAAGTTATACGCAAGGTTGATGGGTCCAGAAAGGAGGCAAGTGAAGTCCTAACATCGATTGGGAAACAGAGTCAGTGAGAGGTCAGGATGGCTTAGAGTTTAGATAACGTGTTCAGGACTGCATTTTGCAGCAGCATGTGGAGATGTCCACGAGATGGGGTCAGTGTTCGATCTGTGGGAAGAGAATGAAATGGGGCAGGTGGCGGAGGTGAGCGTTAGGGAGAACTTCAGATCCAGTGATCATGGGTCCTTTAGATTTAGCTTAATTATGGAAGGGGATAGGTCGGGTTCAAAGTTGAAGATCGTCGAGTGGGGGTAGGCCAGATTTGAAGAAATGAGAAGAGATTTGCAGAGAGTTGTGTGGGCTGATCTTTTAGTCGAAAATGATCTAGAAGAAAATTGGAGGGTATTTAAAAGTGAGATTTTGAGAGTAAGGGATCTTCATGTTCCAGATCGGCTGAAAGGCAAGACTCCAAGGAAGCCGTGGTTTTCTAGAAAAATTAGGAACGGTTCAGGATAAGAGGGAGGCCCATGCTAAATATAAGAAACAAAAGATTGATCCTTACTTAGATTGCAGAAAGAACCTCAAAAGGGAAATTAGAAAGGCAAAAAGATGGTATAAGGTGTCAATAGCTAATAAGGTGAACGTGAATCATGAGGGTTTTTACAGATACATGAACAGTAAAAGGAGGTTGAAGGATAGAGTAGGTCCACTGGAAAATGGTAACGGTGGGCGATGTGTATGTCAAGAGCTGTATGAGATGGGGAAGATATTGAACATTTTTTTTTCTCTTCTCTATTCACGAGGGAAAGGGACACTGGACTATGTGAGATAAATGAGATGAATGCTTTAGTTATGGAAAGGATAAGGATTATTAAAGAGAGGGTTTTGGATCTTCCAGGGTCAATGGAGGTGGATAAGTCTCCTGGTCCTAATGGTACTTTTCTCAGGACGTTAAAGGAGGTCAGGGAGCAAATAGCCGGGGCTCTGATGGTGATTTTACAAAGATCACTGGAAGTGGGTGTGGTGTTGCGGGATTGGAGGGTTGCAAATGTAGTTCCGCTGTTTTAAAAAGAGCTCAAGGTGTAGGCCAAATAATTATCGGCCAATAAGTTTGAGTTTGGTGGTGGCAAAAGTTATGGAGGGTATTCTTCGAGATAGTATGTACAAATATCTGGATAGGCAGGGAGGGATCAGGGGCACCCAGCATGGGTTTGTGAAGGGAAAATCATGTTCGATGAATCTTGTTGAATTTTTTGATGAGAAAAGTAGATCAGGTGATGAGATCTATTTGAATTTTAGTAAGGCTTTTGATAATGTTCCGCATGTAAAGTTAGTTAGGAAGGTTCAGTCACTAGGGATTAATAGATAGTGAGATGGGTTCAGAGGTGGCTGTGAAACAGACAGCAGAAAGTCATGGTGGACAACTGTCTGTCAGGATGGAAGCCTGTGACGAGCAGTGTGCCTCAGGGATCGGTGCTGAGTCCCCTGTTGTTTATCATTTATATTCATGATTTGGATGCGGGGGTGGTTAATTGGGTGAGAAAATATGCCGAAGATACGAAAATAGTGAGGAAGGTTTTCTTGGTTTGTTTGGAATAGTAGACTGAAAGATGCCAGATGGATTTTAATGTTGACAAATACAGTTAAGGGGAATGAAGAGGAACAGGGGGATCTTGGAGTTATGGTACATGGTTCACTGAGGTTGGATTCCCATGTAGACAGGGCATGCTGGCCTTCATAAATCCTAGCATAGTCTAGAGTATAGCTGTTTAAGGCATTGGTGAGGCCAAGTTTGGAGAATTGTGTTCAGTTCTGATCTCCATTTATTGGAAGGATATAGATAAGGTGGAAAGGGTGCAGAGAAGATTTACAAAAATGTTGCCTGACTAACAACATCAAGAGCACAGAGAAGGATTAAGGAGATTGCAACTTTATTCATTAGAATGTAGATGGTTGAAGGGGGTTATGATAGAGGTATTTAAAATTTTGAAGGGAATAGATAGACTAGATATGAGTAGAGTCTTTCCCCTGAGGGCAGGGGAGGTTGGAACAAGAGGGCATGAGTTAAGGGTAAGGAGTAAAGCTTTAGGAGAAATGTTGGAGGATGCTTCTTCACTCAGAGAGTGGTGGCAGAATGGAATGATCTTCCAGAAGAGATAATTGCAGCAGTGTCCATTCTGTGACTTAAGAAAAGGTTGGATGTGTACATGTATATGAAGGGGTTGGAGGGATATGGGCAGAGTGTGGGAGGGGGAAACTAGTGGAGTTGTTCATGTGAACTGGCACGGACTCGAAGGGCCGATATGGCCTGCTACCGTGCTGTAAACTGTCATATGGGTATAGTGTGCCGGGCTCCACGGGACAAGGTGGGACATCATTAAGAGTTTGCTGCCAGCAGGTTTAAATTAAGCCATGTGAGTATCCCGCGCTTTCTGGCCCATGTATCAAGGACTTCTCCGAGAGGCGGAGTCTCAAGAAAACAACCTCTATCCTCAGGGACCCTCACCACCCAGACCAGGCCTTCTTCACACTGTGATCACCAGGAAAACAGGTCCAGGAGCCTGAAGATGAACACCCAAAGGTACAAACATAGCTTCTCCCCCACTGCCATCAGATTTCCGAATGGACAAGGAAACACAGTCACTCTCACTTACTCTTCATTTTGCACAAATGAATTTCTTTTTTTAAAATGTAATTTAGAACAATATTTGCACCTGTTTTGTTGCCACAATATGACAAATTTTGAGACATGTTCATCACAAAAAAATTTAATTCTGAACACTGTGCATACATCAGAAAACAATCATAGCTCCAAAATCAATTTGAAAAGATTAATGAACAATTTCCATGCACCCTCCACTTTTATGTCTATTTTTCTAAATTCACTCCATGATCGAGACATCTCAACTTAACCCAACCCACATTTCTTCTCCCATTCAAAGCACTCAGTAATACACCAAGAAAGTAAAATAAAATCTCAATGCTGGAAATACTCAGCAGGTCATCTACTGGAAAAATAATCGGAGTTAAAACATTCAGGTCGATAACCTTTCACTGGGATTCTGAAAGATATTCAAACAAACCTGATTCTCTTTGCTGAGAAAAAGAAGAGGAGAAATAACAAACTGAATACGTGGGATGAAAAGCCCGAGCAGCAGAAATGGCAGTGGTGCTGGATGAGTGGAGTCGACTCGTTGATCAGCACATATATCTGGATGGAGGGGTAAAGGATAAACAAGACAAATAATATGCCGTCACTGTGAGGTTCAATACGACAGCTGCAGAGAATCTGAAATGAAGGAATGGTGAAAATATTTGTTTTTGGATCAATGTGACAAAATTTGACCTGACAAAAGAAAACAAAATTGCTTTGTTCTGCCAGAACTCTCTAGATCAAGGGGCACAATAAAATAGTCCAGAAGCCAACATTATGAAATTGAACAGCCAAGTTATAGAAATCGGCAGCAAGAGATAAAACACAGTTGCATAATTCCATGAAAGTGGTGTCACAGGACGACAGGGATCTAAAGCCAGCTTTTGTCATCTTGGCCTTCATTAATTAACAAAAAGAAAATAGGAGTTGGGAAGTTATGGTGAGGTTGTATAAGATGATGGTGTTAGAAATTAAAGTACCTTTAAAGAAATTGCTCGAGACAAAAATTGAGAACAAAGAACATTTATTACTACAACAATGCAAAGTTGGGTGCGTCCCCTTACCCTGGGAATACACACACACACTGGGGCTCACCCAACTTTTATACAGTCAATTTCAGTATCAGAGTGCCCTCCCCCCTTACATTCTTCTGCCCCCTGGATGGGTTGGGCATAGGTAATCCTTCCTGCCTACGTGCAGTTTCAGTACACTTGGAGGACCAGGGGTATCCTGTCGGTGTCCCTTCATGTTATTGTCCTTATTCACACCTTCCTGATTCTCGGGGCTACAATCTCTTGGTATGCAGAGTTGACTCATTCTATCTAGGGTTGGCTAATTTCATATGTATAAATCTGTGTATGGTTAGCTAATTAGAAATGTATGACTTGGTACTTCTGTCCAGGGCTAGGAGACCCTTATCTGATCCAGACTACCTCAACTTCCTACATTCTATTGTTCCTTACCACTCCTTATCTTAGTCTTATGGTCTTGTCACAAAGACTAGAAGATTCTTATGTTAATCGTGCTGACTCTGCTTTCCTGCATCCTAATCCCCAAGTTCATCCTGTTTGTACTGGTTACAGCCATTTACTGATGAACTTTAGTTTCTTCCATGTTCATAATTTTAGATCAATTTTCCCATCTCTCACAATCCTCACTTTTCTTTTAGATCAGTAATACTGATCTTTCACCATGATCAGTGTTACTGATCTTTGGTTACTAGTGTCAGTGTGACTGATCCCCCCCCCCCCCTTCCTCACTTTTCTTTTAGATCAGTAATACTGATCTTTCACCATGATCAGTGTTACTGATCTTTGGTTACTAGTGTCAGTGTGACTGATCCCCCCCCCCCCCTTCCTCACTTTTCTTTTAGATCAGTAATACTGATCTTTCAAGTGTAAGGTGTAGTTTTACCCAGCTGGTCAATAACCGAAATGTAACACCTGTGTAAAGTCTTTAGGTAGGGGAGCACCATGAAAGTCAGAGTAGCGAGTCCAGCTGCTTATTAGGGTTGTGAGTATCAGGCTCCAGTTCTCAGTAAAGAGTCTAGTCCATCCCACATCAGTCCGAAGTTGCCACGTCTGGACATGGGCATGGGCAGATTCACGTTGAAACATTGAAGCAGTGTCTTTGAACCACCCGACTTTTGTAAGCGTTGTCCTGACGAAGTCTGTGAGAGACGCTGCCTTCAGCAGCGAACGAGTAGCAGTAGTCAGGCGGTTCCGTTGAATTGTGGCTAGTATCTGATGTCCTCTTCAGCCCCGAACCCTAGGGCCACCGATCTCCGAAGGCTGTCTGGAGCCTGATATTAAAGTGTCAAGCAGCTCACGTTGTTGGTAACTGGTGCTCCCCTTCACAGGGTGATGAAAAGAGACCAAGCTGGGGGGGGATTGTTTCTTGTGATTTAACTGTGTGTTGCAGCTTGTCTGCTAACATTAGCATGGGTATCATTGAACTTGTGAGTTGCAGCCTGTCTGTGTACATTAGCATATGTATTAACTCTCTCTCTCTGCTACATGTACAATCCTGACTACCATTCTGTCTGTCTTTGTCCCACCATGTCCTTTGTGCTATCGCCTCAAAACTTCTGTCTTTAATACCTGTGTAGGCTAAGAAACAAATTAGATGTACTCCACTAAAGCTGTTCAGTTCCCCTGGTCCGTATTGGAATCCCTTGTTAACCCATATCCCACTATGACTATACATTAAATCTATGCCCTGTCTACATTCTAAAGGAGCACAATTGTAACCTCTGCTGCCCCTATTCCAGGAGGACTTAAAACATAGCGAGTAATGAAGTGACATAAACAGTTAACAAACAATACCCCAATAAATGAATAAACAGTTAAAAAAATAAACAGTTAAAAATACAACAATAAATGTATAAACAGTTAAAAAATACAACAATAAATGTAACATTACGGCACGTTGTCACGGCGCAGTGTAAGTTTCAGGTCTGAAGGATGAGGAACTGCACGCCAGGTTGAGGGTTGAATCTGTGTGTCGTGATGTTGTGGTTCAGAAGCTGGTTTAATTCTTTGAATGTGGGTCCAGCCTTTTTCTCTTGTTCGTACTGCGGTGTCTGTAATTAAAAGTACACAGAAGGGACCATCCCAGGCAGGTTTTAGTTGATCCTCTTGCCATGCTTTTACATATAACCAATCACTAGATTTTAATAAAATGAATAACAATCTGACTTTCCTTTGTGTTAGTGTAAAAATTGTAAAATGAAACACAAACCATATTTGCATGGGTTTTGAATATGTTAGACCTTATTAAAATGCAGTTGGAGCTGCTTGTCTGTATGGGGCACAACCCTCCAATTTGTTAGAGTACATAACAGACATTGTAGCACAAGAGCCTCTGCAAGAGAACTTGAAACATATTCAACCTTCAGTTCTGCCTTAAGTAAAATGCCTTGTGCCACAGCTCACAACCATATTCCATATAATAACCATATAGCAATAACAGTACGGAAACAGGCCATATTGGCCCTTCTAGTCCGCACCGATTTACATGAAACTCCAACTAGTTCCACCTACCTACTCCCTGACCATAACCCTCCAACCCCCTCACATCCATCTACTCATCACTGCCACTGTAATATAGTTGAACTAACCGCTGCACTACCCAAAGTGAGACAAGAGCCCATGCATTTTCTGACTAAAGGTCACAAGTGCAGCCAACAGATTACTTCAAGGCATTTTCAGCCTTGCTCCTCTGTGCAGCCATGTAATCTTTGAGAAGAGGCAAACATAACCAAGGGCATTAAAAGGGTAAAAATCTGGAAATTTTCTCTCCACAGAGAGCATTGGGGAGCCTGGAACCGATTGTTGATTTTGTAAAATGAAGTTGAACAGGCTTGTACACATTTTCAGACTGCTTGTGCAGTGAGTGCCATACACCATGGTCTCCTGATTCATTGGTGAGGAGGTGATCAGTAAGATGCAGCAGTGGAAGCGCTTGCTCAAAGGCTGGAGGAAAATTAGACTTAGACCTGGATTTGTCAGAATGATAAGAGTTTATCTAAAGCTGGCTTTAGATAGAAGAACATCACAGGTGCTCCTCAATTTACGATAGGGTTGCGTTCCAGCAGACCCAGCTTAAGTTGAAAAAAAATCTTAATTGGAGAGGTACCTTGTCTAACATTAACAGCACTGTATCAGTCCTCATACTGATCTCACTACCCTGCTCTCTCCCAACAGTCCCTGTAAGCTTTCCGAAAATGTGATTAACCAACGAGGCTACAAAAAATTCACCTTAGAGAAATTATCAAAGTTTATTGGAAAAATCAATGATGCTTGTGATGACCTTTAACACATTATATGAAAGTAAATGACAGTCATGCTATTGTGTCATCGTAAAATCATAAGTAGGGGAGCACCTGTATTACCTTTCATATTTTTCCAATGATGATTGCACACACAATCATTTAAGTACCGGCTAGTTTCTATAATATTGCACTTAAAGTTTAGCTGCATGAATCCTGGAGCTTGTGGAGTCATTAGTGAATCAAGAAATATTGGTGCCATGGCAATTTCTCTGTACCATGCCAATTTCCCAGTCCTGAAGCCGGGATGTAGTGAATAGTATCAGGTACAAGATCTGTGAGTAATTAATGCTATTATTATTCCTATGCGCCCAATTGTTCTGAACGATGCCACCAATTTAAATCATATTCCACCTATTGCAGTACTCACACACCACCATAGACCAGTTCGCAGGTTTATTTCTCCATTAAGCTGAATCCAGTCGCGCAGGGTTTACCTCCGTGATTATTTACAATGTAACTTCCACACTACCGGATTTAAATATAAACCTGATGAATGGGGAAAGTTATCATGAATTAAATAACAGCGGCAATACAGAGAAATTGTGCTGAGGCATTAATTTCACTCCGGAGGAAAATGCACCAGAGAAATGAATGATTAAACTTATAGGAATCCCCATAGGAATCCCCAGAGGTATCTTTATTCTCCAGAGGTGGGTGATCTTTAAACTCACGGACCTTGACTGCTGAATGTGTAGAAGAAATACCTCTAACTGCAAGAGAGGAGCCTGGAGCCTCAGTTTCAAGTGCCACAGTGCACTTAAAGGGACATGCACACTCCCCCTTCAACTGGCTGATCCAGCCACTTTACACATCAGATCCTTTCTTTATCTCACATACACTTAAAGTTAAGATGTATAGAACTCATCCTATTTGTGCAAACATTTCTCCCTGCAAATGTTATAACATCACTCAACTCTCAGGTACTCCCTGTGCAAAATCACATTTGAATACAATTTATTTCATAAATTGGAATTAACTGGTAGTTAAATTCGCTAATTCTACACTATTGAAAAATGATCATTTATGACATTTAATTTTTAGCATGAATTTTAATCAATATTGGTCAGTGACTGAAGTGGGAAGTCGTGATTTATGAAATTATCTCTGGTCTCTACTCTCCCACTCCCGACGCTTCTCCCAACATTGAGGAGCTGGCACACAGTCCCTGCCTTTTTCATGTTACTCATCTACTATTCCTTTAACTGCTTGCATCAAAATGTTAGCCTTTGCTTTCTGCTTATCCTCAGATGTCTGGACAAATGCTTTTTGTGTGATCTGTAGAAGCTGGGTTATTCCCTGCTCATGCCAATTTTCTGTCTTTTGTAATTTTCTCCTAATGTCTGGGGCTGAGTTGGTAACAAAACCTGTTAGTACCAATTGTTCCCCTGCTGGGGATTCTATGTCGAGACCCCCATATTATATATATATTTGGTCCCAAAAATTGGTCTAACTGTTCGGCACATCCCTGGGGATCTTCTATCAGGGAGATTAATTCTTTCTTGAAATTACGTACTTCAGTGCTGGTCAGGGGCACATTTACGAACCCCAGACCTTCTCCCACGGGAACCTCCCGCAGGGGTCGCATCCAGCTAATTTCTGGTTTCTTAGATTTGTGTTCCTGTTCCCTGAGAAGTGAATCGCAGGGTTCTGCCACTTCTTCCTGAGGGATCTCACGCTGTTCTGAATTACAATGTTCTACCTCTACTGTCAACGGAGGTGGTAATCGAGCGCTTTGTGAGCGAGTCACCATACCACTCCGGTTCTCCTCTTTCTTCTCTAGTGGTGGGGGAGGAGGGGGAGGTGCAGAAGGGTAGGTCATAGGAGGGGAAGGAAAGATAGGAGCCGGCATAGGAGGAACATAAGGTGGAGGGAGGGAATGTAACACATCCCAACCCTGTGATTCAGGGACAAAAGGTTCCTCCTCTCTCTTATCCATGAATTCTTTCTCATTCAAAACCAGTTGTTCAATGGGTCCCTTGAGCCAGCAGGCTGCATATTCCCTGCTCTCAACATTGTCTTTCTGGTTTTGATAGAGCCAGATGTTCAAAGCTTGACACATCCATTCATCCTCGGATCCGAACTTTGGCCAGTACACGGAGCTCCCTTTAACCGGGTATTTAACCCATTCAATACAACAATACCCGACCATTGTCAGTTTGTCTTTCCCACGGGTCTTTCCCGTGCCCCACTCAGATAACATCAACCCAAGCGGGCTATACGTAGCTATCTGGTGTTCACATCCTGAACCAGGACTCTCTTCCTTGCTACTCATTATTCCCATACTTATAAACAAGTAAAATTACTCTTACCATGTTCCAGTAGCAATGCTCTAGCGCGCTTCCTTCCGTCGTTTGTTCTCAATGCCTCTTCTCGGATATCACTCGCTTCTTCCACTGACCAGCCACCCGTCGCCCGTGAGTCCAGCTGAATCAGCCGGGGTGCACCTACTCTCGTCGTCGGGGTACTCTGTCAGTGGAGGGAGTGTGATCCCGGACGAGCCCCCATTTGTTAGAAATTAAAGTACCTTTAAAGAAATTGCTCGAGACAAAAATTGAGAACAAAGAACATTTATTACAACAACAATGCAAAGTTGGGTGCTTCCCCTTACCCTGGGAATACACACACATACTGGGGCTCACCCAACTTTTATACAGTCAATTTCAGTATCAGAGTGCCCTCCCCCCTTACATTCTTCTGCCCCCTGGATGGGTTTGGCATAGGTAATCCTTCCTGCCTACGTGCAGTTTCAGTACACTTGGAGGACCAGGGGGTATCCTGTGGGTGCCCCATCATGTCATTGTCCTTATTCACACCTTCCTGATTCTCGGGGCTACAATCTCTTGGTATGCGGAGTTGACTCATTCTATCTAGGGTTGGCTAATTTCATATGTATAAATCTGTGTATGGTTAGCTAATTAGATATGTAGGACTTGGTACTTCTGTCCAGGGCTAGGAGACCTTTATCTGATCCAGACTACCTCAACTTCCTACATTCTATTGTTCCTTACCACTCCTTTTCTTAGTCTTATGGTGGCTCTTGTCACAAAGACTAGAAGATTCTTATGTTAATCGTGCTGACTCTGCTTTCCTGCATCCTAACCCCCAAGCTTATCCTGTTTGTACTGGTTACAGCCATTAACTGATGAATTTTAGTTTCTTCCATGTTCATAATTTTAGATCAATTTTCCCATCTCTCACACTACCCTAACCTAGGGGAAGGAGTGGTAGGGGAATGGGGGTAGGAGAAAGGGGCTAATGGAAGTGGGGTGAGTAAGGGGTAGGCTTGGGGGTGTGGGTATGGGATAGGGGTAAGGGGTATGTTTTGAGGAAGGAGTTAGGTGTAGGGGATAGGGGTAGGGTTTAGGCTTGGGTTGGATGAGAGTAAGGGCAAGGACCGGGATAGAGGTAACATTGTGAGAGATGAGGAAACTTGACATAAAATATGAAAGATGGGGAAACTAGTGCAGACATGTGGAGTGATGGATTAAACCAGTATGAACAGGCTAAGCATGGAAATTAGAATGCAGGAAGCAGAGTCAGCCTCTGTCAGATAAGAATCTTCTAGTCTTTTCGACAGGATCAGTGAGCCCACCGTATGAATAAGATAAGGAGAGGTAAGGAATAATAGAATGTAGGAAGTAGAGGTCGTCTGGATGAGATAAGGGTCTCCTAGCCCTAGACAGAAGTACCAAGTTCTACATATATAATTAGTTAACCTTACATAGATTTACAAAGTTATACATATTAAATTAGTCAACCCTAGACAGGATTAGCGAACTCTGCATATGAAGGGACTGTAGCTCCGAGAATCAGGAAGGTGTGAATAAGGACAATAACATGATGAGACACTGACAGGATACTCCAAGTGCACAGAAACAGCACGTAGGCAGGCAGGATTGCATTATGCCAAACCCATCCAGGGGGCAGAAGAATGTAAGGGGGAGGGTATTCCTATACTGAAATTCACTGTATAAAAGTTGGGTGAGCCCCAGTGTGTGTGTGTATTCCCAGGATAAGGGGAAGCACACAACTTTGCATTGTTGTTATAATAAATGTTCTTTGTTCTCAATTTTTGTCTCGAGCAATTTCTGTTAAGGTACTTCTATTTCTAACAACATCATGGTTAGGGTTAGGAGACATGGGCTAGGATTAGGTCTAGGTTTAGGGTTAGGTTTAGAGTTCAGGGAAGTGGGTTTGTATTAGGTTTAGGGGAAGGGGGTAGGAGTAGGAGGTAGAGGTGGGGTGAGTGTTTGGGGTAGAGGAAGGTGGGTAGTATTAGGGTTGGGGTTAGGGGACGGAGTAGGGGTAGAGATAGAGTTAGGGGACGGGGTAGGGGTAGAGTTAAGGGACGTGGAGTAGTGATAGGGGGTATCGGTAGTGTTAAGGTTAGGGTTTGTTAGGGGTTAGAGTTAGGAGTAGGAGAATGGGAAGAGGGAGAGGAACCGGGAGGTGAGCGGGGGAAGGAAATGGGGAGGGGAATTGGGAGGGGAATGTAATGGAAGATTTAAACCGTGTTTTTTTTTTTACTTTTGCAACCTTTGCTTCTGCAAGACTGAGAACCTGCTTGTTTTTTAGAATCAGCAGACTTAAGCTAAATTCCACCGAGGGGCCAGAGATGCAGTTATCTGACAAAAGGACATCTGTAGACCAAGAACATTTAATCTTCCTGCTTGTTTTGGTCACAGACTGTCAGAGGCCTAGCCTTGATGCAAAATAACCATTGTATTCAAAGTGATAAGCTGAAAATTATGTTATTTGCTAGAAGCCTAGCATGCTAGCTTGCTCGCTTATCTTTCTTACTGTGCTGGGAATAGGTGCTTGGGTAAGCAGTTTTTGGGTAATATAAGCCATGGTCCCGCTGCTGAAGAGAGAGACTCTCCGAGAGGTGGCAACATCTTTCAGCAAGAAGAACTTCTAGAGTCCAGCTAACGTCCCGGTCGAGGGAGGTGGAGAAGCTGCTATCGGTTCCCCGACAACCTATGACACGTGTGCAGTCATTGCCTTGCTTCGGCAGTTGGGACCAGTCCAGGCGTTGATAAGTATAATTGGGAAGGGCTTGCATAATTTAGTTTGAAATCAGCTTTTGAATTTGTAATAAACATTTGTTTAAACTGAACTGCTCTCAGTGTGGGTGTCTATTTTCTTATGGTAGCTCAAACACTGTGACCAATCTCAAACGAACAAAGTGAGAGGTACAAGTTTACCCAGGACAGGGAACAGGGTGGAGGAAAGGGGAGGTGAATGGAGGAAGGTATCTCTACCCCCTCCCTTCCCCACCCCTTCCCCTACATTATCCCTGTTTCTCCTCTCCTCCTTCTAGCAGAAGTCGGGCCTCATTCCAGCCAGAATCTCCCTGTGGTTTCAGAGCCTCCGTTTCAGAAAGTGCCTTCGATGCTTGCTGCTGGACAGACATCTTGTCTCTTGATTCATTCTGAACCATTATTATTAAATTAAAAAATGGTTGGGTTTTTTAAGCTTGAACTCAAAATGCTGGTCCAGATAGACAACACAGAAACAGGCCCTTCAGCCCCTCTCTCCTGCTGGCTGAGCTGTTGTAATCAGTCCATATTCCTCTCCCCCTTTTCATTCTTTGCTCCCAGCCAGCTCATGTTGCCTTGTCAATCTCATGGCCTGTGGGAGGAAGCTGCCTGGCTGTCCCGATTTTATTCCTCCATATCTCCTTCCTGATGGCAGGGGGACAAAGAGGCTCTGTGCTGGATATCTATTTACAAATCCCATCCTTGCAAACAATCAAGGGTCCCTTGCCTTGAGGTTCCACCCATGTTGCCTCTCCCTCAGCACTCTCTCGTCAGAATACTACTGCACCCTCCTTCCCCTCCTCTCCCAGGTCTCAGTAACCCGCTGACAATTCCAGTCAGCTGCCATGTCTATACCCTGCCCCACCTAAACCGATGGATCGATCCGCACCTTCTCCCCTCAAGAGTTCGAGGAATCCATTCTCTCACAATGTCCTGCTATCGAATGCCCTGCATCCTCCTTCCCACTTAGTTCTGACGTCTGTGGTGGGTAAGTTAATGGTAAGTGTTCTGAGGGATGGCATTTACAAATATTTGGAAAAACAGGGATTGATAGGTAGTAGTCAGCATGGTTTTGACAGGGGTAGATCATGCTTAACAAACCTTATAGAGTTTTTCTAGGGGCTTACAAAAAAGGTTGATGAAGGGAAAGCTGTGGATGTTGTCTACTTAGACTTTAGTAATGCTTTTGACAAAGTTCCCCACAGGAGGTTAGGTGAAAAGGTAGAGGCATTAGGTATAAATAAGGAGGTAGTGAAATGGATTCAGCAATGGTTGGATGGGAGGTGTCAGAGAGTAGTGGTAGAAAATTGTTTGTCAAATTGGAGGCCGGTGACTAGTGGAGTTCCTCAGGCATCGGTCCTGGGTCCACTATTGTTTGTTATATATATTAAAGATCTGGAAGAGGGGTGGTGAATTGGATAAGTAAGTTTGCAGATGATATAAAGATTAGTGGTATTGTGGACAGTGAGGAAGATTACCATAGCTTAAAAAGAGATGTAGGAAAGCTAGAGGAATGAGCTGAGAAATGGCTGATGGAATTTAATACAGATAAGTGTGAAGTGTTGCATTTTGGAAAGGCAAATCTAAATAGGTCATATACATTGAATGGTAGACAATTGAGGAGAGCAGAGCAACAAAGGGATTTAGGAGTTATGATAAATAGTACCCTCAAAGTTGATACTCGGGTAGATAGAGTGGTGAAGAAGGCATTTGGAATGTTGGCCTTCATAAATTGGAGTATTGAATTCAAGAGTTAGGAAGTTATGATGAAATTGTACAAAGCATTGGTGAGGCCAAGTTTGGAATACTGTGTGCAGTTTTGGTCACCAAATTATAGGAAGGATATAAACAAAATAGAGAGAGTGCAGAGAAGGTTCACGAGAATGTTGACAGGATGTCAGGGTTTGAGTTACAGAGAAAGGTTGAGCAGCCTGAGGCTTTTTTCTCTGGAGCATAGAAGATTGAAGGGGGGATTGATGGAGGTGTTCAAGATTTTAAAAGGGACAGAGTCAACATGGCAGATGGAATTTAATGTTGACAAGTGTGAGGTGCTGCATTCTGGAAAAAATAATATAAATAGAACATATGCAGTTAAGGGGAGGGGATCGAGGAATGAAGAGATCTTGGGGTTATGGTACAGAGTTCACTGAAGGTGGGTTCCCAGGTAGACAGGGTAGTTAAGAAGGCATATGACATGCTGGCCTTCATAAATCATAGCATAGGCTAGAGTGCAGCTTTTTAAAGCATTGTGTTCCGTTCTGGTCTCCAAATTATAGGAAGAATATAGATAAGGTGGAGAAGGTGCAGAGAAGATTTATAAGAATGTTGCCTGGCTTACAGCATCTAGATTACAGGGAGAGATTAAGGAGACTGGGACTTTATTCATTGGGACATAGACGAATGAGAGAGGACAATACAGGTATTTAAAATTATGAAAGGAATAGATAGACGAGACAGGGACAGACACTTTCCCGTGAGGGAAGGGAAGGTTGGAACAAGAGGCCATGAGTTAATGGTAAGGAGGAAAAACTTCTGGAGAAATTTTAGAGGATGCTTCTTCACTCAGAGAGTGGAGGCAGAATGGAATGATCTTCCAAATGAGCTAGTTGCGGCAGGGTCCCTCCTGTCATTTACGAGAAGGTTGGTTGTGTGCATGGAGGTGAGGGGGTTGGAGGGATATTGGCGGAAATCGGGAGGATTGAGCTAGTGGTCCCTCCTGTCATTTACGAGAAGGTTGGATGTGTACATGGAAGTGAGGGGGTTGGAGGGATATTGGCGGAAATCGGGAGGATTGAGCTAGTGGTCTCAAAAGGCCAACATGGCCTGTTTCCACTCTGTAAATGGTTATATGGTTACATGGTGACACAGTTTTAATTTCAATGTCCCATCTCTCGTTACACAACTCTCTGCTCTCCACATTCATGCTGCACATTTCTTCACTGCTGTTATGGCTGGACTTAGAAAGTGTGTTTGATATTTATTCAACTTCAGTTTTGTATCTGCTTCATATCTCTGACCAAGCAGAAATATTCTCACATCCTTTTGTATTTTAATCTTCATAATTTGTCCTAATAATATACTGAAATTCTTCCACTTTTACACAGGTCCAAACCGAATGGAAAGAAAAGTCTCAATCACCTGATTACATTGAAAACATTTCTCGGAATAATTGGAGATAAGTCCATTTAATTTATATGTAGTATAGCAGATTTGATGTGGAGATTTTAATTTTTATATCTGGCATTAATCATATTTGTAACACTCTTGACACAATCCTGACCCTATTTCTTATTGAATTTGTATATTTCAATCTTCACACCACTCTGAACAGCTTCTTTCTGAAATCGTCACATCCAAGCCCGACTCCCATCTTTCTCCTGATCTCTGCTATCCTGGTTTTGGATTTTCTCTCTGGAGAGCATCGTACATTTCATTGATAACTTTGGGTGTATTTCCCATCCAACTCTTTGTTCCATTTCACTAATTTTAGGTGCAGTCAATGTTGGTCCCTATCTTTCTCTTAAGAATGATCTAAGCAGGAGAAAACAGAAGAAGGTCCCACTTGCCTCTCTGTATTTGTGTTTAATTGTTTGAAGAATTTCTTCCATGTAGCGACTTCAAAATACCTTATATTCTGTATAACATAAATTTAATATTTTATTGCCTCTGTTCATCGGCAATAACACATTTTGACATACTTTGCTTTCCCTCCTCCATTGTTGTCAGATTCGTGTGGGTCCCACAGATTAAGAACCAGACCAAAGCGGAGGTACAAAGCACACATTTATTTCGGGGATGGAAACAGGACAACAGGGTTGATATGTTAGGCAAGCCTCTACACTTCTAATTAGGAGGGAGAAACCGACAGAGACGGGGAAATTACATGAACATACACATTCATCATTCAGGATCAAGGTGATAAAAGGTGAGGAGGAATGCAGTGGTCATTGGGGACTCCATTGTCAGAGGTTACAGACAAGAGATTCTGTGAGCCAGATAGGTATACCCACATGGCGTGCTGCCTCCCTGGTGCAAGGGTACAGGAATATCTCAAATCGGGTCCAGAGTATTCTGAAAGGAGAGGGTAAGCAGCCTGATGTCTTGGTACATGCCTCATTGGGTACCAATGACATAGATAAAAAGAGGGAGGAGGTACTAAAAAAGGATTACAGCAAGCTGGGACGGAACCTAAGAAAAAGGACCGCCAGGGTGGTGATCTCTGGATTGCTACCTGTGTCAAGTGCAACTGAGGACAAAAATGGAAGGTTAAGATAAATGAATGTGTGGCTGAGGGGCTGGTGTAAAAGACAGGGTTTTGGCTTCTTGGATCATTGGGATCTCTTTTGGGGAAGGCATGACCTTTACAAGAAGGATGGGCTACACCTAAACCCAAAAGGGGTCAATATATTGGCAGCTAGGTTTGGTACAGCCATCGGATGTGGTTTAAACTAATTTGGCAGGGGGATGGGAACCTGTATGATAGGGCAAAGGACAGGAAAGATAAAATAGGAAAAGTTAGGTTGGGCAGTGAAAGTAAAAATATCAGAAATAGCAGGGAAGGTAAAAAAAGTAAATTTGAAGGCTTTATTTCTTAATTCAAGAAGCATTCGGAACAAGGTAGATGAATTGGCTGTGGAAATTGAGACAAACAAATACGATTTGATTGGGATTACAAAAACATGGCTGCAAGGTGGGCAAGCCTGGGAACTTAACATCCCGGGGTATACAATATTTAGGAGGGATCGGCAAGAAAGAAAAGGGAGTGGGGTAGCATTGATGGTGAGAGAAGGGACCGACACGATTGACAGAAAGGATATTAACTCGGAAGATACCGAATCTATATGGGTAGAACTGAGGAATAGCAAGGGGCGGAAAACGTTGGTGAGGGTGGTATATAGGCCTCCAAATAGTAATGTAGAGGTGAGGGAAGGCATAAAAAGAGAAATTAGATAAGGGAACAGCTGTCGGAGACTTTAATTTACATATTGATTGGACTAGCCAAATTTGTAAAAATACTGAGGAGGAGGAGTTCCTTGAATGTTTACGGGACGGTTATCTAGACCAATATGTCGAGGAACCAGCTCGGGAGCAGGCCATTTTAGACTGGGTATTATGCAATGAAAAGGGGCTAATCAGCAATTTTGTTGTACGAAGTCCTTTGGGTAGGAGCGATCACAATATGATCGAATTCACACTCGACATGGAGAGTGAAGAAATTAAAACCGAGACTAAGGTCCTGAATTTAAATAAAGGGAATTATGATGGTATGTGATGGGAGTTGAGTAAGATTGATTGGGTGGTGTTTATGGGGGGGGGGGGGGTTGACGTTGGATAGACAATGGAAAGCATTCACAGATCTAATGGAAGAATTGCAGAAATCGTTTATACCAGTTTGGCATAAAAATAAACCAAAAAAGGTGACTCAACCGTGTATAACAAGGGAAATTAGAGACAGCATTAGGTCCAAAGAGAGAGCATATCAATTGGCCAAAAAAGTACCAAATCCGACTGGGAACAGTTCAAGATGCAGCAAAGGGGGACAAAGGGATTAATCAAGAGGGCAAAAATAAATTACGAGAGTAAGCTTGCGGCAAACATAAAAACCAACTGCAAAAGCTTTTATAGATATGTCAAGAGGAAAAGATTGGTGAAATCCAGAGTAGGTCCCTTGCAATCAGAATCAGGGGAATATATAATGGGGAATAAGGAAATGGCAGACCAATTAAATTCTTACTTTAGTTCTGTTTTCACAAGAGAGGATACAAATAACCTCCCAAGGATGTTGGGAAACATAGAGCTGAAGGAAGGGAGGAGCTGAAAGAAATCAATATCTCTAAGGACATGGTCTTGGGGAAATTGAAGGGATTGAAGGCCGATAAATTCCAAGGGCCTGATAATCTACATCCTAGGGTTCTTAAGGAAGTGGACATTCAGATAGCAGATGCTTTAAGAATTATTTTACAGAACTCAGAAGACTCAGGATCAGTACCCATGGATTGGAGGGTAGCTAATGTTACCCCACTATTTAAAAAGAGGGGTAGAGAAAAAGCAGGGAATTATAGGCCAGTGAACCTTACATCAGTAGTGGGCAAAATGATGGAATCCATTATTAAGGATGTAATAGCGGAGCATATGACTAGCAGAGAAGGGATCGGACAGAATCAACATGGATTTACAAAAGGTAAATCGTGCTTGACAAATCTATTGGAATTCTTTGAGATGGTGACAGGTAATATAGATGGGGGAGAGCCAGTGGATGTGGTGTACCTGGACTTCCAAAAGGCCTTCGATAAGGTCCCACATAAATGTCTGGCATGCAATATCAAGCCTCATGGGATTAGGGGAAAGGTATTGATGTGGAGTGAGAACTGGCTGGCAGATAGAAGACAGAGAGTTGGGATAAATGGCTCATTTTCTGAGTGGCAGGTGGTGACCAGTGGGGTGCCACAGGGATCTGTATTGGGACCCCAACTGTTCACAATTTACATTAATGATCTAGATGAGGGGATTGGATGTAATATCTCCAAATTTGCAGACGACTCCAAGCTAGTGTGCACTGAAGAGGGGGTCAGGAAGCTCCAGTGTGATTTGGATTAATTGGGGACTGGGCAGTTACATGGGAAATGCACTACAATGTGGATAAATGTGAGGTTATCCACTTTGGTAATACAAACCGGAGGGCAGATTACTATTTGAATGGCAATAGATTGGGAGATGGGGAAGTGCAGAGAGACCTAGGGGTTCTTGTGCACCAGTCACTGAAGGTGAGCATGCAGGTACAGCAGGTGGTTAAAAAGGCAAATGGTATGTTGGCCTTCCTATCAAGAGGGTTTGAGTATAGGAATAAGGATACCATACTGCAGCTGTACAGAGCCTTGATGAGACAGCACCTGGAGTATTGTGTGCAGTTTTGGTCACCTTATCTAAGGAAGGATGTTCTTGCAATGGAGGGAGTGCAGAGGCGATTCACCAGGCTGATACCTGGAATGGCAGGAATAACTTATGAGGAAAGATTGCGCAATTTGGGATTGTACTCGCTGGAGTTTAGAAGATTGAGAGGGGATCTCATAGAGACATATAAAATTCTGGCAGGACTGGACAGAATGGATGCGGAAGGGATGTTTCAAATGGTGGGGGAGCCCAGAACCCGGGGCCATGGTTCGAGGATAATAGGCAAACCATTTATGACCGAGATGAGAAGGAATTTATTTACCAAGAGGGTGGTGAATCTGTGGAATTCATTGCCACAGAGGGCAGTAGAGGCAGGTTCATTGAATATATTTAAGAGGGAATTAGATATATTTCTTCAGTATAAGGGTATTAAAGGTTTCGGAGAGAATGCAGGGATGGGGTACTGAACTTTAAGATCAGCCATGATCTCGTTGAACGGCGGAGCAGGCTCGAAGGGCTGAATGACCCACTCCTGCTCCTATCTTCTATGTATCTATGTAAGCTATATGGGGAAAACACCACTGTCAACTCTTCCGCCTTAAAGGAGTAAATATATTGAAATGGGCAGTAGATCAAGAGATGGAAACAGTGAAATCAGACAGAGGTGAGTGGCTGCTTAAATTAGAAACATTCGTGTTCATGCTATAGAGTTTAAGGCTGCCCAGGAGGAATATAATGTGTTTTCTTTAAGATTGTTTGCCCTCACCTTGGCGAAGGATGGGGCCAACAGACATGTTGCTGGAAGGGTTCGAAAATTCATATGGTAGGCCACAGGAAGCTCAAGTTTAGATCCATAGAGCGCATGTGTTTAGCAAAATGGCCACCCAGTCTGTATTTGGTCTTGCTGATATCGAGGTCAACTGAGTCTACTAAATGTATTAGATTAGGTTGGATGGGGTGCACGTGAAGCTCTGCCTCACCTGGAAGGCCTGATTGTGGCCTTGGATTGAAGTGAGAGGAGATGTAGGAACAAGTTTGGCAATTTCTGCAGTTCCAATGGGGAGTGCGTTAGGTGGTGGTGGGTGGAGAGGGAAGTGCCTTCGAGGGAGTCACAGAAAGACGTGCACCTATGAAAAAAGGATATGAGTGGAGCGGGTTAGATGTAGCAGGTTAGAGGATGGTGCTGAAGTTGGAAGTGTCCAAGGATAACGTGTCAGATGTGGCAGCTGATGGGTGGTAAGTGAGAAATCTGCGGGATTCTGTCCGTGTTTTGCCGGAAAGGAGATGGGGTAAAGGCAGAAAGATAATTAGAGATATGGTTGCAGGCTTTATCAATGACTGTATGGGGGAATCGGCAATTATTGAAGAAATAAGACATTTTGGGTATCCAGGTATGAAGACCTAAACTTGGGGTTGTTACAGGCCCAGAGGACCCCAAAACCTAGCAGCAATAGAAAATCACCAAGACAAACGGATACTTCAACAAATGTCTTTTTAATTTCCTTGAAACAAAAAAACAGGACCAAACTTTAAACTATCACTATTAATGTAACTGCCTAACATTAACCCTTTATAATTCTAAGCACAGGTGTATTTAATGTGTATAAAGTTCTTTGACACTCTTACAAGTTCACCGGTATCTATCAATTCTTATACTGTGCACAGAATTCAACATTTATGACTTTTCACCAAGCTCTGGTGCTTAAAAGTAAATGTTTACCCTCCACGAAGGCTCTTGTTGGTTTCAGAGAGGGATTTCTTGCTCATTGGACACACAAAAACTGATTCCCTTTGATCAACCACTTTGGTGTCTTGCCAAAGAAACTTTCACCATCAGAGTTTTCCAAATGATAACCTCCTCTGCAGGTCACCATTGAGTTCCTTTTGTTTCACTTATTTCAGGTGAAACACCATTTCTAGCCAGCCATTTTCTCTTGTATGTAGAACAAGGTTTTTCAACAGGCTGAACTGAGAACTCACAAACCGTCTTCAAAATGGGGTTTCAACAAGATGCCAGCTTGCCATCTCTCTCTCTTTTAGCAAAAAGCCTATTTGGTGTCTCCTCTCTGCTTGCAAAAGCACATGACCTTCTTAGAACAGTTAACTTCTGAGTCCAATAATATGTTGTTTTAAAAACAATATTCCATTTTGCACCTGCTTTTGAAATTATTTAGCTAGACAGTCTTTGCAAAGGCTCTCGGTGGCTCTTGGCGCCTGCATGACTCACTCTCGGCAAAGCTCTTGCATTTTAAGTAAGAGCTGTTTTGCAAAGTGTTTGTATTTGTTTGTGACCTATACAACTCCTACAATCTATCCTTCAAAAACATCTCTATATACAATGTAAAATATATAATCTGTCACAGGACAGATGCAGCAGAGGAGTTGTGATAAAATTAATGGTGTCCTTGCAAAAAAATAAGTGGGAAGAGGTATAATCCAGGTAGCTCTGGTGAGTGGAGTTTATAATAGTTTGAAACTTGAACCTCTCTCTCTATTTCAGGAGACAATTTACTGTCATGTATTTAAAATGTGTCATATCACACAAAATTGCTTTTTTCTTGCTGAAAGACAGACAGATTCGCCATTGGCAGAAATTGGCTGAAATGCCTCTTGCAGCCAGAGAAGGAAGGAAAAGAGAGTCATTCTCCCCCACCCCCAACATCCCGAATCCTGGGTCAAGTCATTGAGGGTCTGTGGATTCTCTTTCAGTGCTCACAGACCAATCCAAGCCATTGGTAATACGAGCTCCAGTTTTGAACCTCTGACACGATTAGGAATCCTTCAGCACCCACTCATATCCCAGGTCTGACACCCTTTTAGCCAGTCTTCAACCAGTCTCTAAGAATCCACGGCCTGGTGTGAGTTCCTTGACTGCTTTATCCAGAAGCCCACAGCCTGCGTGGGTTCCTCTCCTCAAGTCACCAACAGCCTGTCACCTGTGTGGGTCCTTCAGCTGCAGAACCCCTCACTGGTCTGCTTCCATTGTCACTGACCTGTGGATTGAATCCTCTGCTTCTAAGATGTTGATGGGGTTTGGTCTTCTTGTTTTCTGGTGCCCTGCGCTAGTCCTGCGCTTCCCTAGAGTTCGCGGTGCCGAGGAAATTTAACACATCTAAATTAAAATTTTACAACTTAGAGGAGAATCTCCCATGTCTAGAGGGATGGAAAGGGCATTATTACAAATTGAAGCCTAATATTTGAATATTAATGTGCCAAATTTGGAAAAGCATAGAGTATATATTTCTCAAGCTATATGTAATTTTTTCCAAAAGAATACAACTTTGAATGTTTGCATGTCATCTTGGCATCCCTAAAAATATATCTGATTTCCAACTAATGAAATACATTTCCTCATCACCACTAAGGCTAATTTAACAAATTTCAATTGATATATTAATAGTTTTAATTTGGGCCTTGTTCATTCAATATTTCCTAATAAAAATAAAGTTTGATTTTGCGGAAAAACATCTCCTGTCGCTTGTTTCAAAAAATTTATAATTCTCCCTAAAAAGATCTTACATTAGGACAAAGATAAGTTGAATGCAAGAAAGTTGCTACATCTTCACCACACTTAAAACATTGATCTGATAATTCTGATTTTATTCTAATCAATTTCTCTAGTGTAAGAAGTAACTGTAGAAGAAAAACTAGTTGTAAATTCCTTCCTCACTGCTGTAGTGTGGAACTCTGGTCAATAATTCCAGACTGCTGAGTTGAAGTGAATTAATACAACTCCCCTGGATCACGTGATCCCTATTGCCAAATCAGCTTCCTGCAGTGCTTTTCATATCCAACTGCGTGAGTCACCTGATTCTAGGTGTAGCTTTCAGATAAAATCCTTGCTGACATCTGGTACATGACTGATGTAAAAACAATTATACTGAACTAATTTATATCATACATTACTACAACATTCAAATCCATTTCCCACATTTGTCTAGACTTATGAACTCCTCATTTAAAAATTCCTACTAGCAATAAAGAATACATTATCGAAGTAAACATTTTAACAATTCCTCTTTATAAGGAATTTCTATTTCAGTACAACATGGTTGGTCCTAACTTATCCTTCAAATATTTCCTTAGTTGGAAAGAGCAAAAAAGATTGCAATGAGTTATACGATATTTATTTCTCAGTTGCTCAAATGACATTATTTTACCCCTTTCATCACAATCTTCAACATTTATAATCCCCTTACGAAACCAGCTATTCAGAAATTGATGATCCTTCGAAAAAGAGATGAGGATTTGTATATCCACTTACACCAATTTCATAATTTATTTTATTCCATATATTAATCAAATGTTTAAACAATGGTTTATCTTTATCACCAACCATTAATTTCAATTCCCACTTGGATATAAATTCTTCTGCTTTTCCTCTCTCCTATTTTATTTGATTCAAATTTAACCCATGGCAATTTTTTCCCTTTCAAAAAAAGAAGCAAGAAATCTCATTTGAGCTGTTCGATACTAATTTTCAAAATGAGGAAGATGTAGTCCTGTCAATGTAGAATTTGCATTGAGAGAAACGCAGCTGTCTTTAGTTATCTTATTGAATTGGCTAAAATGGCATAACATGAGAGCAAATAGCCTGGAGGAGTGTGGGTCACGTGTAGCATGCGATTCAATCGGAAATGGGTTCACATGACATAAACACATGATGCAGACTGTTTTCTAAGAATGGAAAACAAGAGGAAGGTTGTCTAGGTCTCCAGCAGGATATAGATCACAAGATAAAGGAGTAGAAGTACGCCCTTTGAGTCTATTCCACTATTCTTGCACTCAGCCCCACTGCCCAGCTCTCTCCCCATTACCCTTGATTCCTTGACTAATCAAATACCTGTCAATCTCTGCCTGAAATACGTCCAATGACCTCAATTCCACAGATTCACGATCCACTGACAAAATAATTTGTTCCACATTTGTTTTAAATTGAAACCCTTTTATCCTGAAATTATGCTCTCCTGTCCTAGAATCCCCTACCATGGGAAACATCTTTGTCATATGTACTCTGTCCAGGCCTTCCATTATTTGAAATGCCTCTGAGGACCCCCTTATCCTTCTGTACTCCAACTAGTACAGTCGAAGAGTCGACAATTGCTCCTCATACACTAACCCTTTCATTCCTGATATCATTCCAGTAAATCATCTCTGACCTTCTCCAACACCAGCACATCTTTTCTCAAATACGGCACCCAAAACTCTAATTCTGATTGAATGGAAAGGGAATTGTCCAACGACACAAACACAACAGTGAAATGATATTATGTCTTGTTGATATTTACCAAAAATTATTTAAGAGTCAAATAATAACTTTCAAAAGATGCCGGGGCCCAATTATGAACAAATATCACAACCTAAAGAATTCGGGTTGTTCTGAAGCTTGGTGCTTTGTTACGAGACCAGAGGATCCCAAAACACAGCAGCAATAGATATTCATCAAGACAAATGGTTGCTTAAATAAAAGTTGATTTTAATTATCTTTAAACATGAAAACAGAATTACTCTTTAACTTATCACCATTTTACTAACTTACTTTACCTAACTTACCCCCCCTTCTAATTCTAAGTGCACGTGTGTGTAATGTGTGTGTAAGTTCAGAAAAGTTCCTTGATTCACAGTCCAATCTCACTTCTCATTCCGCCAAGTCCACTGTTTGCAGGCCATTCTTATACTGTGCACAGAATTGAACATATCAAAAGCTCACCAGACTTTGGTGCACAAAAGGTGAATGTTTACCACTCGGGAAGGTTCTTGTTGGTTTTCAGATAGAGGTGTGTTGTTCAGGGAAGCATTAGTGTTTATTTGTGCTCAACGAATCATCATCTGAAAACCGTTATATCATCAGAAAATCTCTGATAGCTTTAGCATCGAGCAGAGCTGAGCCAGGACTTTACAGGTATTCAAGGGAGTGTGTGGGCAGGGTTTGTTCTGGACCAACAATCTCACCAAATGACTTTGCTTGAAATCAAGATTCAAACCATTTTGAGGAATACAACAGGAATTGTTCAACAAGAGCCTGGTGTTCCCAGAGGAGTTTTCTTTCAATAGTGGAAATTATTTTTTTTAAAAAGCCCGTTAATCTTCCTGATGCAGATTATTGTATTTAACTTTCAGGTTGCTATCTGTTGAAACTGCAAGTCACAGCGTCATTTTTGTTTTTGAAAATGCAGATGTGAAAACTTTGGTCTCCTTGGTTTGCTTAAGTTTACAGAGGAGACGTTGGGTCAAGCTGAGAAGACAGAGGCTGGATGCCCATTTGGGGAATTGGCTGGGCAAAGCAGAAAGCACAAAACATGGGACTGAAAAAATAATGAAGGAGACTGAAGTGCCGTTGAACCAAACCCAGGTAAAGAATTTAATTTTGTGCAGCGTACTTTAGTAACCAAACAATTTGGGCTTTTAGTGGTGACCTATTTAAATTAACAAAATCTGACTAGAATTGAAGTTTATGGAATGTTTGGAAGTTACCACAAAAAAATGGAGCATATAAATTAGATATAGTAATTAAGATAAATGAACAATACAATGAGCCTGGTGTCACAATATCTGCCTCACTACCATACATCACCATTAAACCTTCTCCCCAATATAGTTACAGCCAATCGCTGTAACTATATACACTATATACATTCGTGATAGATCTGTACCATCACAATGTCAAAGTATATGCCAGAATTTATTGTACATCATTGTTAAACCTTCTCACTCCAGTGAATCCGGTGTCAGCATTATCTGTCTAAGTTAACCGTACATCACCTTCAACATTCTTCCCACTCTGAACCTGGGGTCACAGAATCTAACAGAGTTTATCGTACAACACTGATAAACCTTATTACCCCTGTGAACCTGGGGTCACAGTATATTCCACAGTGGTAGCGTTGGCCGCGGCCGGTCCCCAGTCGGTCGTGGTGGCCACATCGGCAGCGGTGTCGGCAGCGGCAGACAGGAAGCAGGCAGCAGCAGCGGTAGCGTCGGCCCCGGGGGTGTCTGTGGCGACGGCAGCAGCAGCGGTTGCCACAGTCGGGACCGTGGCTGTGTCGAGTGTTCCGCACGGGGGCGAGAGGCAGGCCAACACCATGGTTGCAAGGGTGGGCTGCCCCTTCTGGGTTTGGCATTTCCGTGATGTCAGGTGTTGCCGTGCAGGGAACCCTCGCTCTAATTGGATGAGAGCTCTGGGGAAGAAGAGTTTGAATGGGATAGTGGCGGTTGGGTTTCACACGAGGCACTGTGTTTGCTGGTGGCCATTTTAGACCTACAGACTGCAGCAAAGTGGCCCTTTTTAAGGCACTTCTGGCACCTGGCTTTTCTTGTTGGGGACTGGGACCTGCTGTGCTTGTCCCTCCCGCAGAAATAACATTTTGGGTTCGCAGGGGGTAGTGTAGCAGCAGCCGATAGGCCGTCAGTATCTCGGGGGGTGGTAGGTAGAAGGGCACTCTACTTACATCAGAACGTGGGGACCAGTCCCTAGAGAGCTCGTTGGGCGTTAAGGCTGCATTCTCCATTGTGATCTCAATCCAGACCACGTCCTCTAGTTTTTCTACCCCTTGTTCGAGCAAGCGAACTTTGTTTGATCGGAGCCCGGCCACATAGGCATCCTGGACGAGGTCGCTAGTGATCTCGGCAGCAGTTTTGTCCACACAGTTACAGTCCTTGCCCAATGCATTTAATACTTGTAAATATGCCCTGCTGGACTCGCTGGGCTGTTGCTTCCTCGACGCAAGCATGAGCTGGGCATGAACTCTGTTCACCGGTTGATCATACAGTTCTTTCAGTACCTTTATGGCTGTGGTGTAAGTGGTCTCATCCTGGATGTTCTCGTAGACTCTCAAGGACACCATAGACAGCAATGCTGTTAGACGTTGGTTATCCTCCTCCACTCGAATGAATCTCAGGAAGTTTTCAAAGTTCAGCAGCCAGAACTTAAAGGCTTTGAAGGCTGTACCTGACTGTGGGTCGATGTCAAGTTCTTCTGGCTGAGTCAAACGCTCCATCCTGTTCAAAAACATTTATTTTTTCTTTTTGCTAATAAAATTGTAGAGCTCGTCAAAAGAATCAAAGACTTGTTGATCCAAACCAAGACTTTTATTAGCAAAAGACAGGAGCTCTTCACAGGTGGCCGACCAGTCCGGAATGATCCGAACTGTACATCACCTTCAACATTCTTCCCACTCTGAACCTGGGGTCACAGTATCTAACAGAGTTTATCGTACAACACTGATAAACCTTATTCCCCCTGTGAACCTGGGGTCACAGTATCTTCCACAGTTTATCGTACATCACCACTAAACCTGCTCCCAACTGTGAACCTGCGGTTATAGTATCTTCTACAGTTTAGCATACATCACTGATAAACCTTATCCCCATTGTGAATTCGGTGTCACAGTATCTGCCTCAGTTTTCTGTACATCTCCATTAAACCTCTCCCCAATGTGAACCTGATGTCACTTTATCTGCCACATTTTTTTTTTTATCACCGTTAAACCTTATTCCCATAGTAAACCTGCTTTCACAGTATCTGCCACAGTTTATTGTACATAACTTTTAAACCTTCTCACGACTGAAAACCCGGAGTAACAGTATCTGACCGGGTTCACAGTGGGGAGAAGGTTTAACGCTGATGTATGGTTGACTGAGATAGATACTGTGAAACTGGGTAAACAGTGGGGAGAGGATTTATTGGTGATATATGGTAAACTGAGGTAGATATTGTGACACCAGGTTCACAGTCGGAAGAAGGTTTATCAGTGATGTAAGATAAACTGGGGCAGATACTGTGACACCAGGTTCACAGTGGGAAAGAGGTTTAACGGTGATACACAATTCAATGTTGCAGATACAGTGATACCAGTTTCACAGTAGGTAGATGGTTTAACATTAATGTACGGTAGAATTAGGTAGATTCTGTGACAGTGGGTTCACATTAGGGAGAAGGTTTAACAGTGATGTATGATATAATGTGGCAAATACTGTGACAATGGATTCACAGTTGAGAGATAGATCAACGGTGATGTACGATAGACTGAGACAGATAATTTGACACCAGGTTCACAGTGGGAAGGAGGTAAACAGTGATACACGATTCATTGTTGCAGATACAGTGATACCTGTTTCACAGTAGTGAGAATGTTTAGTACTCATGTCCAATAAACTGTGTCAGATACTATGACACAGTGTTCACAGTGGGGAGAAGGTTTAACTGTGATGTACAATAAACGCTGGCATAAACTTTTGACAAATGGTTCACATTGGGGATAAGGTTTAACGGTGATGTACGGTAAATTGAGATAGATACTGTGTCACCAGGTGCACAGTGGGGATAAGTTTTAAAAGTGATGTATGGTAGACTGAGGCAGATACTATGGTACAGTGTTCACAATGGAGAGAAGGTTTAACTGTAATGTATGATAAATGCTTGCAGAAACTTTAATAAATGGTTTACATTGGGGATAAAGTTTAACGGTGATGTACAGTAGACTGAGGCAAATACTGTGACACTGTGTTCACAGTGGGAAGAAGATTTAAGGATGATATACGGTGAATTGAGGTAGATACCATGGCTCTAGGTACACAGCATGGAGAAGGTTTAATGGTGATGTACGATAAACTGTGGTAGGTACAGTAATATCAGCCTCACGGTGGGGAAAAGGTTTACTGGTGATGTACGAGAAACTGAGGCAGATGCTATGACACTGACGGGATTGACAGTGGGGAGAACGTTTAACAGTTCTGTATGATAAACTGTGGCAGAGAAAGTGACACTGTTTTCACTGTTGGGAGAATGTTTCATGGTGACGTACGATAGACGTACGCAGATACTCTGACACCAGCTTCACAGTGGGGAGAATGATTATCGGTGATGTACGGTGGACTGAGATAGATACTGAGACAATGGGTTCACGGGAGTGAAAATGTTTAACATTAATGTACGATAAATTGTGTCAGATACAGTGACACTAGATTCACAGTGGGTAGAAGTTTTAACGGTGATAAACAGTAGACTTAGGTAGGTACTGTAACACCAGGTTCACAGCGGGAAGAAGGTTTAACCTAATGTACAATTAACTGTGTCAGATACTGTGACACCAGGTTCACATTGGGGAGAATGTTTAACAGTAATGTACGATAAACTGTGTCAGATACTGTGACACCAGGTTCACAGTAGGGAGAATGTTTAACATGATGTACAATAAACTGTGTCAGATACTGTGACACCAGGTTCACAGTGGGGTGAAGGTTTAACAGTAATGTACGATAAACTGTGTCAGACACTGTGACACCAGGTTCACAGTGGGGAGAATGTTTAACAGTAATGTACGATAAACTGTGTCAGATACTGTGACACCAGGTTCACAGAGGGGAGAATGTTTAACAGTAATGTACGATAAACTGTGTAAGTTACTGTGACACGAGGTTCACAGTCGGGAGAATGTTTAACATGATGTACAATAAACTGTAGCAGATACTGTGACGCCAGGTTCACATTGGAGAGAATGTTCAACAGTAATGTTCGATAAACTGTGTCAGATGGAGGAGTCACGTGATGGAGTAGTGGCCAGTCGGGGAACTCCAGCCCTCTCCGGAAAAGTTTAAAAAAAACACAGAAAACACAAAGGCACAAACACAAAAATTAAAATAAAGTGAAAGTAAAGGTGGGAAGAAAATGGCAGCAAAGAAAGAAAAATCGAAAGCAACGGGAAGAAGAGAAGAAGAAAAGACATCAGAAGAAGAAGGTGAAGGCCTTACCTGTCCGAGGAAGCCCGCTGTGGAGAGAGAAGCCCGCTCCCTCAGGTCAGTCAAAGTCTCGAGCTCGGGACTACAAAAATGGCTCGTAGAGCCAAGCAAAAGTGCACAACCGCGCTGGCGCGACTCCTCGCACATGCGCAATGCGCAAGACAAAAAAAAACTGACGGGAGGGGGAACCAGCTGAGGAGTCGATCTTCACAGCTGAGAATGACAGCCACAGCACAACATCAAGAAGAGAACATAGAAAACAACGAGAACAAGAAAGAAGAGAGTAAAAATAAATCGAGGAAACAACAGATGACCAACCCAGAGGAAGAAGAAGAAGAAGAACACAGAGAAATGGAAGAAGAAGGGATGGGCAAGACAATGGATATATTTTTTTTAAAGAATGTATGGAATCAGTAAAAGAATGGCAATTACAAGAATTTAATGAAATAAAAAGAAGAATTAAAAGTACAGAAGAAAAAATGAATAGATTAGAGACGATCATGTCAGATATAGGAAAAAGATACAAATTCATCAAACTGTGGGGTCAGAGTTTTCCTCCCACCTGTCTTGAAAGGTCCTGTTTTCTGTCTTTCGTTTGGCCATTTTTCGTAAGGGGTTTCTAACACGTGAGTTTGGCGACAGGTCGCAGATCCTAATGAAAGTAAAGAGAGGAGGTGGGGACGATTAGCGGGCTGACAGGTCAGCGCCAATGCATTTGCAAAGCATTCTGGGATTTGTAGTATTAGCTGTACATGCGCTATACTGGCACGGCGGCCAGCGGGCCAGCTCTAATACATATTTGACATGATCTTGCGGGCCAAATATAATTATATCACGGGCCAAATTTGGCCCGCGGGCCTGAGTTTGACATGTGTGATCTAAGGCGTCTGTGCACTCGACTGCAGCAATTTGGACACTATAAACCTTACTTAGTGCCAGTTCAGGTTGGAAACGTTCGACTTCTTGGGGTATCAAATCAACAGGCATGGAACTAAACCCCTGCTTGAAAAGGTAGAAGCTGTTCAGTGCTTCCCCAAACCCCCCATAATGAAGGGGCTGCAGGAATTCACCGGTACAATTAGTTTTTATAACCAATCCATACTGGTAGTGGCCCACATCATGCGGAGAAAGGTCAAGACATTACCTGGGACAATGAGGATTTGGAGGTGTTCCAGAGGGCCAAGGACACACTGGCCAACACAATCCTTGTGGTACACGCCAGGCCAGAGACACCCACCACTCTCACAGTAGATGCATCCAGCACAGCAGTAGGGTGCGCACTGGAGCAATTCATTGAAGGGGAATGGCAGCCCCTGGCCTTCTTGAGCAGTAACCTCTGGCCACCCAAACTCAACTACAGCACCTTTGGCTGAGAGCAATTGGTGCTGTACCTGGCAGAATGAGGCAGGTAACCTGACCCCAGCTTCACAGTGGGGAGAATGTTTCACGGAGATGTACGATAAATTTTCACAAACACTGTGACATTGGGTTAACAGCAGTGAGAAGGTTTAAAAGTAATATACGATAAACTGTATCAGATAATGTGACACCAGGTTCACAGTGAGGAGAAAGTTTAATGGTCATGTACAGTTGACTGAGGCAGATACTGTGACACTGTGTTCACAGTGGGGAGGAGGTTTAAAGGTGATGTATGGTAAATTGAGGAAGATACCATAACACCAAGTGTACAGTTGGGATAAGGTTTAACAGTGTTGTACGGAAGACGGAGTCAGATACTGTGACACTAGGTTCACAGGGGGGGAAGCTTTAATGATCATGTACGGTCGACTGAGACAGACACTGTTACACTGGGGGCACAGAGTGAGAAAATCTAACAGTAATGTATGATAAACTGTGTCAGATACTCTGATACCAGGTTAACAATGAGGATAAGGTTTAACTGTGATATACAGTTGATTGAGGCAGATGGTGTGACCCCAGGTTGACAGTGGGGATAATTTTTAATGGTGATGTACAGTGGACTTTGGCAGATACTGTGAGACTGAGTTAACAGGAGTGAGAAGGTTGAACAGATATTTAAGATAAGCTGTGGCAGATATTGTGACACCAGGTTCACTGTAGGAAGAAGGTTTAACGGTGATGTTGGATGAACTATGGCAGAAACAGTGACAAATGGTTCACATTGGGGAGAATATTTAATGTGATGTACGGAAGACTTTGGCAGATATTGTGACACCGAGTTCACAATAGTGAGAAGGTTTAACGGTGATGTAAGGTAGACTGAGGCAGATACTGTAACACTGGATTCAAAGCAGTGAGAAGGTTTAACTCAGTCAGATACAGTGACACCAGGTTCATAGGGGGAGAAGCTTTAATGATCATGTATGGTTGACTGAGACAGACACTGTTACACTGGGTGCACAGCAGTGAGAAAATCTAACAGTAATGTACGATAAACTGTGTCAGATACTTTGATACCAGGTTAACAGTGAGGATAAGGTTTACCAGTGATGTACAGTATATTGAGGCAGATACTGTGATCCCAGGTTCACAGTGGGGAGAATATTTAAGGGTGCTGTACGGTAGACTTTGGCAGAAACTGTGAGACCGAGTTCACAGGAGTGAGAAGGTTGAACAGAGATTTACGATAAGCTCTGGCATATACTGAGACACTATGTTCACCGTTGGAAGAAGATTTAATGGTGATGTAAAAAAAAACTGTGGCAGATAAAGTGACACAAGTTTCACAGTTGGGAAATGTTTAATGGTGATGTACTAAAGACAGAGGAAGATACTGTGACCCAGGTTCATAGTGGGGAGAAGGTAATATGGTGATGTATGGTAGACTGAGACAGATACTGTGACACCAAGTTTACAGTGGGGATAATGTTTAACAGTAATGTACGATAAATTGTGTCATGTACATTGACACCAGGTTCACATTGGGGAGAATGTTTATGGTAAGTTTGGTAGAACTTGGAAGATACTGTGACACCGAGTTCAGACTATTGAGAAGGTATAACAGTGATGTACAATAAACTGTGGCAGAGACTATAAGACCAGGTTCACAGTGGATAGAAGGTTTAACTCAGATGTGTGGTGGATTGAGACAGATACTGTGGCACTGGGTTCACAGTCGGGAGAAGGATTAACAGTGATGTACAATAAACTGTGGCAGATACTGTGACAACAGGTTCACAGTGGGGAGGAAGTTTAACGGTGATTCACGTCACACTGTTGCACATACATTGACACTACATTCACAGTGTGGAGATGTTTAATGGTGATGTACGGTAGACTGGGACAGAAACTGTGACACTGGGTTCAGAGCAGTGAGAAGGTTAAACAGTGATGGGCATAAAACTTTAGCATACACTGTGACACCAGGATCACAGTGGGGACTAAGTTTAAAAGTGATATACGGGAGACTGAGGCAGATACAGTTACATTGGGTTCACAGTGGGGAGAGGATTTAATAGTGACATCCAAAAAACTCTGGCATATACTGTGACATCAGTTTCACAGTGCGGAGAAGGTTTAATGGTGATACATGGGAGACTGAGACTGATACTGAAACACTGGGTTCACAATGGGGAGAAGGTTTAAAAGTGATGTATGTTAAACTGGGGCAGATACAGCGACACCGGGTTCACAGTAGGGAGAAGGTTTGCATTAATGTACGGTAGACTTAGGCAGATCCTGTGACAGTGGGTTCACATTAGGGAGAAGGTTTAACGGTGATTTTCGGTAGATTGATACTGATACTATGACACAGGGTTCACGGTAGTGAGAAGGTTTAACAGTGATGTTCGGTAAATGTTGGCAGAAACCATGAAAATGAGTTCACAGAAGTGAGAAGGTTTAATAGTGATGTACGATAAACTGTGGCAGATACTGTGACACCAGATTCACAGTTGGGAGAAGGTTTAATGCTGATGTGCGGCAGACTGAGCAAGATACAGTTACACCGGGACCTCAGTGGGGAGGTTTATCAGTGATGTATGATAAACTTTGGCAGAACCTCTGAAAACAGGTTTCCAGTGGAGATAAGGTTTAACAGTGATTTAACTGTGGCAGATACTGAGACACCAGGCTCAAAGAGGTGAGAATGTTTAACTGTGATGGATGGTTGACTGAGGCAGGTACTCAGACCCCAGGCGTACAGTAGTGAGAAGGTTTAACAGTGATGTACAATAAACTACAGCAGATGCTGTGGCATCAGGTCAACAGTGGGGAAAAGGTTTAATGGTGATGTATGGTATAATGTGGCAAATACTGTGACACTGGATTCACAGTTGAGAGGTAGATTAACGGTAATGTAGAGTAGACTGAGGCAGATACTGTGACTCCGGGTTAACAGTGGGGAGGAGGTTTAATGGTGACACACGATAGATACATTGTTGCAGATACAGTGACACAGAGTTCACAGTGGAGAGAAATTTTAATGGTGATTTTCAGGAGACTGAAACAGATTTGTGAAACTGGACACACAGTGGTGAGAAGGTTTAACAGTGATGTACGGTAGAATGAGGCAGATATTGTGAAACTGAGTAAACAGTGGGGAGAAGATTTAGCGGTGATATATGGTAAACTGAGGTAGATATTGTGACACCGTGTTCACAGTCGGGAGAAGGTTTATCAGTGATGTAACATAAACTGGGGCAGATTCTGTGACATCAGTTTCACAGTGGGGAGAAGGTTTAATGGTGATGTACAACGAACTCTGGCACAATCTGCCACACAGGTTCACAGTGGGGAGAAGGTTTAATGTTGATACACATGAGACTGAAACAGATACTGAGACACTGGGTTCACAGTGGGGAGAAAGTTTATCGCTGATGTCCGGTGAACTTAGAGAGAAACTGTGATACTGGTTCAGAGCAATGAAAAGGTTTAACAGTGATGTACGATAAACGGTGGCAGAAACTCTGACAACAGGTTTCCAGTGGAGATAAGGTTTAAGAGTGATGTAAGATAAACTGTGGCAGATACTGAGACACCAGGTTCACAGAAGTGAGAATGTTTAACGGTGATGTATGGTTGACTGAGGCAAGTACTCTGACCCGGGCTCACAGTAGTGAGAAGGTTTACGGTGATGTACAGCAGACTGAGGAAGATACTGTTACACTGGGTTCACAGTGGGGAGAAGGTTTAAAAGTGATGTATGATTGACTGAGATAGATACTGTGACACCAGGTTCATAGAGTGGAGAAGGTTTAATAGTTGTGTAAGGAAAACTGCAGCAGATTCAGTGACACTGGGTTCATTGAGGGAAGAATTTTATTTTTGATGTGACGGTAGACCACAGTGGGGAGAAGGTTTAACAGTGATGAACTGTGTCAGATACTGTTACACCAGGTTCACAGTGGGGACAAGGTTTAACAGTGATGAACTGTGTCAGATACTGTGACACCAAGTTCACAGTGAGGAGAAGGTTTAACGGTGATGTATAGTTGACTGAGGCAGATAGTGTCACATATGGTAAACAGTGGGGAGAATGTTTAACAGTAATGTACGTTAGACTTTGTCAGATACTGTGACACCGAGTTCACACGAGAGAGAAGGTTTAACAGTGATTTACAATAAGCTGTGACAGATACTGTGACACCATGTTCACCATGGTAGGAAGAAGGTTTAACGATGATATGAAATGAACTGTGGTAGATAAAGTGACACCAGGTTTACAGGGGGAGAAGGTTTAACAATGATGTATGGGAAACTGAGACAGATATTAAGATTATGCCTTCACAACAGTGAGAAGTTTGAACAGTAATGTACGATAAACTATGATAGATACTGTGACACCAAGTTCACATTGGGGAGAATGTTACACAGTGATGTACGGTAGATTGAGGCAGATAGTGTGACTCCGGGTTTACAATGGGAAGAATTTTTAAAAATGATGCCCATTACACTATTGCAGATACATTGACGGTGGGTTCACAGTAGGGAGGAGATTTAAGGGTGATGTATGGGAGACTGAGGTAGATACTGTGACACCAGGTTTACAGTGGGGAGAATGTTTAGCGGTGATGGACGGTAGACTGAGGCATGTAGTATTACACCAGGTTCACAGGGGGAAGAAAGTTTAACGTTGATGGACTATAGACTGAAGCATAAACTATGAGACAGGATTCACGTTCGTGAGAAGGTTTAACAGTGATGTATGATTAACTGTATCAGATACTTTGACATCAGGTTCATATTGGGGAGAACGTTTAATGGTGATGTACGGTAGAGGGAGGCAGATACTGTGACACCAGGCTCATTGTATTGTTCATTTATCTTAATTACAACATCTAATTTATATCTCCATTTTTTGTGGCACCTTCCAAACATTCCATAAACTTTAATCCTAATCAGATTTTGTTCATTTAAATAGGTCACCACTAAAAGCCCAAATCGTTTGATCTCTTAAGTACACAGCACAAAATTAAATTCTTTACCTGGGTTTGGTTCAACGGCACTTCAGTCTCCTTCATTATTTTTTCAGCCCCTCGTTTTGTGCTTTCTGCTTTGCCCAGCCAATTCGCTAAAAGGGCATCCAACTCTGTCTTCTCAGCTTGACCCAATGTCTCCTCTGTAAACTTAAGCAAACCAAGAAGACTAAAGTTAATATTTTCACATTTGCTTTTTCAAACACAAAAATGACACTGTGACTTGCAGTTTCACATCATCATCCCACTTGCTAAACTTGCAAGCAACTGCACCGCATCCTACAGCTGGAAAATTGCAAGAGAACTGCTTGGTTAAACCAAAGATTCCATTAAAGGCCTCCAAGTTAACAACAGATAGCAACCTGAAAGTTAAATACAAAGATCTGTATCAGGAAGATTAACGGGCTTTTAAAAAAATCATTTCCACTCTTGAAAGAAAACTCCTCAGGGAACACCAGGCTCTTGTTGAACAATTCCTGTTGTATTCCTCAAAATGGTTTGAATCTTGATTTCAAGCAGAGTCATTTGGTGAGATTGTTGGTCTAGAACAAACCCTGCCCACACACTCCCTTAAATAGCTGCAAAGTCCTGGTTCAGCTTTGCTCCATGCTAAAGCTATCAGAGCTTTTCTGAAGAGATAGCGGACTTCAGATGCTGGTACTTTGAGTCACAAAAACACTAGTGTTTCCTTGAACAACACACCTCTCTCTGAAAACCAACAAAAACCTTTCCGAGTGGTATTATTCACCTTTTGAGCACCAAAATCTGGTGAACTTGAAAAGTCGCGCATGCGCACTGAAATTAAGATGGCTGCCCCCCAGCCGAAGGACCCTGAGAAACTGAGTCACAAAGTCAATCCGCACATTTTGGGTCTTACGTGTCCTGTGTCTCTGTTTTCGTTTGTCAAATCATTTGATTTTAAAAATAGGCTCTAAGACTTCAGGGCTCCTCGAACGGGGGCAAAACTCCAACTTGCGTCCATTGTGGGGTCTGAATGATCCTTTGGACTCCACTACGGTCGCAGGTCAGGGAGGACCTGTCGGGGTCATTGTGTCGCTTAGGTAGGGATGGAAAACCAATCCATTTTTTTTTGCTTCCCAATGCTCATAGAATGTGTCTGATTCCATCCGTTGTTCCTGTTGTAGCATCACATTCTTCATAAAGTTAGATGTTATTTTTTAAAGTTGTGTCACTTGAACAAGAATGCTCCAATCCTTCTGATCCTGACGTACCATGTGTTTAAAATGTAATGTTTCTCAGTTACGTCCGAATGCCTTGAAAAATATAGGGACTTTAGTGTTAACAATACAGAGGAAATATTTCACCAATCCTTTTGAATTTATGATCTCTGGGATGGAGCGGAGATAACGCTGGTGGAAGCGTTCTAGGAGCCGTATTTGATGCCGGTAGAGGACCCATGATTTGGAGCCGAACAGGAATGTGGGTATGACAACGGCTCTGTATACGCTAATCTTTGTGAGGTTTGCCAGTTGTTTGTTTTTCCAGACTCTTCTGTGTAGTCTTCCAAAGGTGCTATTTGTCTTGGCGAGTCTGTTGTCTATCTCGTTGTCGATCCTTGCATCCGATGAAATGGTGCAGCTGAGATAGGGAAACTGGGTGACCGTTTTGAGTTTTGTGTGCCCGATGGTGATGTGGGGGGGGGGGGGGGGGGCTGGTAGTCATGGTGGGGCTGGTAGTCATGGTGGGGAGGTGGCTGATGGTGGACACGTATTAATACACAAAACAATCACACCTCATTATTGGTCAGAAGCGCCTACACTTCGCAAGGAGGCTGAGGCGGTCAAGGACAACGGCTCTCATCCTGAGATTTTACACAGGCGCAATTGAGTTTCCTGTCTGGCTGCATCATTGGATGGTCTAGTAGCTGTAAAGCATCAGACAGGAATGATACAAAGAGTTGTGAGGATCACTTTGGTCTCCCTTTCTTCTGTAGATGACATTTACTGGGAGTGTTTTTCAAATAGGACTCAAGGAATTGTAAAGAAACCATTTTCATCCAGTGCACAGCATCTTTAACCACGTCCATCAGCAAAATCAGGACTGACAGGCTGGGGAATAGCTTCTTCCCACAGGCTGTGAAATGGCTGTGAAAAGTATCCTGTAAGTGGGATAATCACCCCAAATATTTAAATATGTAGTGGCTACTTCGATAGAGCTATTAAAGCCACACACAGACACCAGGTTAGTCAACACAGGACTGCTTTATTCAGACTTTACAGGCTTCTTTCATTTACTGCATGTCCCGGGCTCCATGGGAGAAGGTGGGACATCATTCTGAGTTTCCTGCCAATCCACGGGACCACAGGTTTAAATTAAGCCCTGTCAGTGTCCCACGCCTTCCCGCAGCAGAATCCACAGATCAGCGTGCCATTCCTCGGCACGCAACACCACGCGAGGGTGGTCAATTAAATGGATGAGTACCCAGCTCTCTGTCTTATGATTTTGCGCACCCGGCAAAGAACCGTGCCCACTCGGCCCACTAGACAGCTGCTACACCAACACCCGCCACCCCGAACTGTCACCAGAAACTAAAGCAGCAGCTGCATGCAGCTTAGGTGGACCCCCTCACCGTCTGGGTTGGGGGTCCTGAATGGGTGAAGCGGGATCCACATGGGCAGGCTTGAGTCTGTCCACACTAAACAGCTGTGAATGTCCCCCAATGTACAAAGTATACATAACCTCATCCTTCTTCACCACGCGGAAATGGCCCTCATACGGTCGTTGTAACGGGACTCCTGGGACCTGTCTGTGCACAAAAAATCAGCATCCAGGTGTGGTGGGGGAACATTCTCTTTAGGGGATCCATGTCATTAGGTAGGAAAAGGTTTGCTGATCACGACACCATGTCAAAGCTGCTGAAGGACGTTCAGATCAGAGTTGGTGTGAAATGAATGTCCCATGAAACTGTAAGGACAGTACCATACACCATCTCTGCGGACAATGCAGACATATCTTCCTTTGAAGCCATGCGCACTCCCAATAGAACCCATGGTAACTCATTGACCTAATTGAGGAGCGCCTTCAGTTGCCAGTGGAAATGTTCCACAAGGCCGTTGGATTGAAGTAATGTGGGCCGGAAAACAAATCTAGCCATCCAATTGATGATGAATGTTCTGGCCCTTGTCTCAGTGTCACTGGATGGAAACGAGATGGCCTCTGGCCAGCGCGTGAAACATTCTGCGACTGTTAGAATGTATCTCATGTTTTGAGATACTGGCAATGGTTCGAGCAGGTCCACATGCACGTGTTCCAACCCCCTGCGTACCACTGGGAAACATTGAAGAGGTGCCTTAGTGTGCCACAAAATTTTAGCAGTCTTGCAGGAGGTACATGTGCAGACCCATTGTGCGACGCCTTTTTTGCAGACCATGCCATACATATTTATTTGACATGAGCTTGAAAGATGTTCTGATGCATGGATGAGACAAGCTGTGTATCTGGTCAAAAAGACGTTGACTCAAAGATGGTGGAATCACTGGTCGAGTGGAGCCCAAAGACATGTCACAAAGTAAGGTTGGCCACCCAGCTGTGTTGCCCCCTGCTGTATGTCCAGGTTAGTAATGGCCGTACTGTATTCCTGAACATCGGGGTCCATTGCCTGGACACTGGCTAATTCAGGAATATCAATGTCACCCTGAATATGATATATAGTCGGTCTGGACAGAATATTCGTGACGAGGTTGTTTTTACCACATGTTATCCAAGTAGATCTAAGGGAACTCTAAATCTCTGCCCAAGGTGTCTATAACCCGCTGGCAGGTTTGAACATCATTCTTCAACCCAAGTGGCATCCTAAGAAATTCAAAAAGCCCAGAAGGGGTAATAATCACCATTTTAAGAATGTCATCCTTATGGACTGGGATCTTATGGTGTCTCATGACAAGATCAACCTTGGAGAAAGCACAGAAATTGTGCGGTTGGGCAGCAAAATCTTGAATATGAGGGAGAGGGTATCTGTCAGATGTAGTTATTGAGCCCACGGCACACATATCAAACTCAGGCCCGCGGGCCAAATTTGGCCCGTGATATAATTATATTTGGCTCGCAAGATCATATCAAATATGTATTAGAGCTGGCCCACTGGTCGCCACGCCAATATAGCGCATGCACAGCTAATACTACAAATCCCAGAATGCTTTGCAAATGCGTTGGCGCCGGCCCATCAGCCCGTTAATCGCCCCCACCTCCTCTGTTTACTTTCATTAGGATCTGCGATCTGTCGCCTAACTCACATGTAATAAACCTCTTATGAAAAATGGCCAAAAGAAAGACAGAAAACAGGACATTTCAAGACAGGTGGGAGGCAAACTATATGTTCATCATTTTAAAAGACAAACCTGTTTGTCTTGTGTGTGGAGCCAACGTGTCTGTAGTTAAAGAATATAACATACGGCGACACTATGAAACAAAACACCAGGACATGTATAAGGATCTGAACGAGAAGCAAAAGCTCCAGAAGGTGGAGGAGATGAAAAGAAGTCTGGTTTTACAGCAAACTTTATTTTATATTTTATTTCCCATTTGTTAATGCTTCTTCTGGAAAGAGTTTAACCAAAAATATTATTAAACATTTATTTTAATAAGAAAAAGTTTAACATTACATATGTTGAAAGAAGAGAAAACATGCAGATGTTGTTGAAAATTTTCAATAAATATTTAGTTTGGCCCACGACTTAGTAAAAGTTTTTAATTTTGGCCCTCTGCGAATTTGAGTTTGACACCCCTGGCCTACGGTAATCGCCACAGAGTCTTCATCCACCTGTTTTCTTGGGTGCCATGTGTAACTGTGATGCCCAAGGTCTGTTGGAGTGCTGAATGATACCTAATTCCTCCATTGCACTAAACCCTGCCCTTGCCTGAGCAGTTTATCAAGTGGAAGACAAAGAGCCCTGGTGTAATTCAGCTGGCTTGAAGTGTCTATGTAATGGGACACATCCTGGGCTGTTTAGGAGGTATTGAAATTAGGTGAGAAAATACAAGTAAATTCATTGAGAAGAGCACCATAGGCATCTTTGTGCAGGGTTTGCACCCCTAGATGGGCAACTCTCCATTTGCTACATACCAGTGGGTATGTTTGAAAACTGGTAGCATGAACCAATTTCCTCCACGTCTACTGGCAAGTCATGGGACCTTAAAAAATCTGCACCCATAATGGGCTGGGCAATGGAAGCCAATACACAATTCCAATGGAATGTCACATCTCCTATCCCAATCATGACCCGTCATGTGCCAAAGCAGGGAATTGTCGTCCCATTTGCTGTTTGAAGAGCCGGGTGTTGTTATTTATTGTGGTTTTTATTTCAAAATAGGTTGGCGGGAGCAAACCGACCTCAGCACTTGTGTCTACAAGAAACTTGTGCCTACAAGAAACTTGTGCTTACCAGCGTCATCTTGTCGATACAATAGGCCCATACTTGTCCCAGCTGCCGAGGCAATTAATGGTAGCCGGCTTTTTTGTTTCCTGCCTTTTTGCTGTAATAGGTAAATGGTGGGACACATTTATGGGCATTTTTACCCCAATGGCCATGGTAAAAACACCACTCTCATCCTTCTTTGACTGAACTGCAGATATAGGAGGCTCATGGGACACGGGAGATGGATCTGCTGCAAAAACAGTCTGGACGTGAGCAGACTCTTGCATTGGAGTATGATGGAGCCTGTCAGCCTCCTGTGCTATGTCATGGGGATGGTGGAAATCCATGTGAATGATTGGTATTGCAACATGACCTGGGAGTTTGGTCAGGAATAGAGTCTCAAAAAGTAAACAATTAGAATGACCATCTGTTAATGCGAACATCTTATTCATTAAATCGGATGGATTCCTGTCACCCAGACCCTCCATATTTAAAAGCCGCAAGCCGCACTCATGTCTTGTCAATTCCAGCATATCGAGGAAAAATTGGCAGAACCTGGTGTACTGGTTTTCTGCCAGGGTATTGGCAACAAATTCTCTTACTTGAGATGCTGTAGCAGCATCCAATGCACCTACTATATGCCAGAATTTCATGTCCTCTGCCATTATGCCACAAGGCAAATCTAGGTTTCAGCCTGATTAAGCAATACCCGAGGTTGATTGGTCCAGAAAGGAGGCAAGTGAAGTCCTAACATCAATTGGGAAACACAGTCAGTGAGAGGTCAGCATGGCTTAGAGTTCAATGTGTTCAGGACTGCTTTTTGCAGCAGTATGTGGAGATGCCAAATGTGGTTAGGGAATGAGCATGTGGTGGAGTGAGCGTTAGGGAGAACTTCAGATCCAGTGATCATGGGTTCATTAGATTGAGCTTAATTATGGAAGTGGATAGGTTGGGTCTGAAGTTGAAGGTCTTCGAGTGGGGGAAGGCCAGATTTGAGGAAATGAAAAGGGATTTGCAGAGAGTTGTGTGGGCTGATCTTTTAGCTGGAAATGATGAAGAGGAAAATTGGAGGGTATTTAAAAGGTGAGATTTTGAGAGTACAGAATCTTTATGTTCCAGATCGGCCAAAAGGCAAGACTAAAAGTTCAAGGGAGCCGTGGTTTTCAAGAAAAATTAGGAACGGTTCAGGATAAAAGGGAGGCCCATGCTAAATATAAGAAACAAAAGATTGATGAGATGTATGATCCTTACTTAGATTGCAGAAAGAACCTCAAGAGGGAAATTAGAAAGGCAAAAAGAAGGTATGAGGTGTCCATAGCAAATAAGGTGAATGTGAATCCTTGGGGTTTTTACATATACGTGAACAGTAAAAGGAAGGTTAAAGATAGGGTAGGTCCACTGGAAAATGGGAACGGTGGACGATGTGTATGTGAGGAGCTGCATGAGATGGGGGAGATATTGAACAATTTTTTGCTCTTCTGTATTCACAAGGGAAAGAGACACTGGATTATGTGAGATAAATGAGGTAAATAGCTTAGTTATGGAAAGAATAGGGATTAGTAAAGAGAGGGTTTTGGAGCTTCCAGGGTCAATGGAGGTGGATAAGTCTCCTGGTCCTGATTGGATTTTTCTCAGGACGTTAAGGGAGGTCAGGGAGAAAATAGCGGGGGCTCAGACAGTGATTTTTCAAAGATCACTGGAGAAGGGTGTGGTGACGCAGGATTGAAGGGTTGCAAATGTAGTTCCACTGTTTAAAAAAAGCACAAGGTGCAGGCCAAGTAATTATTGGCCAGTAAGTTTGACTTTGGTGGTGGCGAAAGATATGGAGGGTATTCTTAGAGATAGTATATACAAATATCTGGATAGACAGGGATTGATCAGTGGCACCCAGCATGGGTTTGTGAACGGAAAATCATTTTAACGAATCTCGTTGAATTTTTTGAAGAGGTGACAAGAAAAGTGGATGAAGGTAGGGCAGTTGACGAGATCTATTTGAATTTTAGTAAGGCTTTTGATAAGGTTCCACATGTAATGTTAGTTAGCAAGGTTCAGTCACTAGGGATTAATAGATAGTCAGATGGGTTCAGAGGTGGCTGGGACATAGACAGCAGAGAGTCATGGTGGACAACTGTCTGTCAGGATGGAAGCTTATGACGAGTGGTGTGCCTCAGGGATTGGTGCTGGGTCCCCTGTTGTTTATCATTTATATTCATGATTTGGATGAGGGTGTGGTTAACTGGGTAAGCAAATATGCAGACTATATGAAAATAGGGGGAGTGGTGGATGGTGAGGAAGGTTTTCTTGGATTACAGGATTTGGTTTGTTTGGAAAAGATGGCAGATGGAATTTAATGTTGACAAGTGTGAGGTGCTGCATTCCAGAAAAAATAATCTTAATAGGACCTATGCAGTTAAGGGGAGGGGGTCGAGAAATGAAGAGGAACAGAGGGATCTTGGAGTTATGGTACAGAGTTCACTGAAGGTGGATTCACATGTAGACAGGGTAGTTAAGAAGGGGTATGGCATGCTGGCCTTCATAAATCATAGCATAGACTAACGTTTAAGGCATTGGTGAGGCCAGGTTTGGAGAATTGTGTTCAGCTCTGGTTTCCAAATTATAGGAATGATATAGATAAGGTGGAGAGGGTGCAGAGAAGATTTACAAAAATGTTGCCTGACTTACAACATCTAGAGTACAAAGAAAGATTAAGGAGACTGCGACTTTATTCATTTGAACGTCGATGGTTGAAGGGAGTTATGATCGAAGTATTTAAAATTATGAAGGGAATAGATTGACTAGACATGAGTAGACTCTTTCCCCTGAGGGCGGGGGAGGTTGGAACAAGAAGGTATGAGTTAAGGGTAAGGGGGCAAAACTTTAGGAGAAATGTTATAAGATGCTTCTGTGGTGGTGGCAGAATGGAGTGATCTTCCAGAAGAGATAGTTGCGGCAGGGTCCTTTCTGTCATTTAAGAGAAGGTTGGATGTGTACATGGATATGAGGGGGTTGGAGGGATATGGCCAGAGTATTGGAGGGGAAAACTAGTGGAGTTGTTCATGTGAACTGGCACAGACTCAAAGGGCCGATATGGCCTGTTTCCATGCTGTAAACTGTCATATGGTTATATGTGCCAGGCTCCACGGGACAAGGTGGGATATCATTAAGAGTTTGCTGCCAGCAGGTTTAAATTAAGCCCCGTGAGTATCCCGTGCTTTCCGGCAGGAGACTCCACAGATCAACGTGCCATTCCTCGGCCCGCTGCACCATGCGCGTTCCATTAAATGGGTGAGAACCCAGCTGTCTGTCTTATGGATTAACGCGCCAACTGAAGAACTCTTATCCTGCCTCATCACACTGACCAGCATCCAGTCCAGAGCCTGTCAACACCCTCGTATCCCTCAACTTGTCCAAACTCTTCAATGCTAACATAGAGCTCATATTTCCTCATGCAGCTGGCAGCTTGTTCCACTCTCCCACCACCTTGTGTGGATAAGTTCCCCCTCATGTTTCCACTAAACTTTTCCCCTTTCATCCTTAGCCCATGTATTAAGGATTTCTCCAAGAGGCGGAGTATCAAGAAAACAACCTCTATCCTCAAGGACCCTCACCACCCAGGCCAGGCCTTCTTCACACTGCTATCACCAGGGAAACAGGTCCAGGAGCCTGAAGACGAACATCCAATGGTACAAACACAGCTTCTCCCCCTCTGCCATCAGATTTTTGAATGGACAAGGAACCACAGTCACTCCCTCACTATGCTTCATTTAGCACAAATGGATTTCTTTTTTTAAAATGTTATTTACAACAATATTTGCACCTGTATTGTTGCCACAAAACGACAAATTTTGTGACATGTTCATAAAAATAAATTTTTAATTCTGAACACTGCACGTACATCGGAAAACAATCATAGTTAAAAAAACAATTTTAAAAGATGATTTAACTATTTCCATGCACCCTCCCCTTTTACGTTTATTTTTCTAAACGCACTCCATGATCGAAACATCTCCACTTAACCCAACCCATATTTCTTCTCCCATTCAAAGCACTCAGTAATACACCAAGGCAGTAAAATAAAAACTCAATGCTGGAAATACTAAGCAGGTCATCTTCTGCAAAAATAATCGGAGTTGAAACATTCAGGTAGATAACCTTTCAATGGGATTCAGAAATATGATCAAAAAAACCTGATTCTCTTTGCTGAGAAAAAGAAGAGGGGAAATAACAAAGTGAATATGTGGGATGAAAAGCCCGAGCAGCAGAAATGACAGTGGTGCTGGATGAGTGGAGTCCACTCATTGATCAACATCCTCTGGATGGAGGGGTAAAGGATAAACAAGACAAACATGATGTCGTCACTGTGAGGTACAATACGACAGCTGCAGAGAATCTGAAATGAAGGAATGGTGAAAATACTTGTTTTTGGATCAATGTGACAAAATTTGACCTGACAAAAGAAAACAAAATTGCTTTGCTCTGCCAGAATCTCTAGATCAAGGGGCACAATAAAATACTCGAGAAGCCAACCTTATGAAATTGAACAGAGAAGTTATACAAATCGGCAGCAAGAGATAAAACACAGTTACATAATTCCATGAAAGTGGTGTCACAGGACAACAGGGTTCTAAAGACAGCTTATGTCATCTTGGCCTTCATTAATTAACATATTAAAAATAGGAGTTGGGAAGTTATGGTGAGGTTATATAAGATGTTGGTGAGGCCAAATTTGGAGTATTGTGTGCAGTTCTGGTCACCTAGCTACAGGAAGGGTATTAGTAAGATTGAAAGAGTGCAGAAAAGATTTACTAAGACGTTGCCAGGTCTTCAGGAGTTGATCGACAGGGAAAGGTTGAACAGGTTAGGACTTTATTCCTTGGAGTCTCGAAAAATGAGTAAGAGATTGCTTAAAGTGGCGTATGAATGGGAAAAAAGGCTGAGAAAGTCTGCTGTAGACCCAATTGTGAAGGAAATATTTTGCCTGAGAAAAATTGTCATTTGCCCATTTCCTCTGGAGATATGAAACCACGCACAGAACAAGTCAATGAGGTACAATTAAAACATAGATTTTCAAACTTTTTCTTTCCAATCACATTCCACCTTAAGTAATCCCTTACTAACAGAGAACTTCTGGCACAGAGATTAAGTGGAATATGATCCGGGGGGTGGGGGTGGGGGTGTGGAGGAGGAGTTTGAAAATCACTGCTCCAGATGAAAAGGTTTCTCCATCTCCGTTTTAAGCCGACATTCTTTTATTCTGAGGTTGTGCCCACTGGTCCTAAACTCTCCCACTATTGGCAAAATCCTCTCAATCCAACTCTTTCACTATTCATCAGATTTCAATGAGGTCCTGCCTCATCCTTCTAAACTCGGGCGAGTCCAGGCCCAGAACCATCAAATGTTCCTCAAACTTTATTCCTCTCATCCCCAGGATCATTCTTGTAAACCACCTCTGGGCATCACATCCTCTCTTAGAAATGGGGCCTAAAATTGCTCACAACACTTACTAGATCAGGACAACCAGAAGGTGGTCACAGACGGAAGACAGCTGCAGGGCTGCCTAGAGTCTGTGGATTGGATGGTGTTCAAGGAGTCAGCTGAGGGGAGGTTGTGGGGGAGGGGGGGGGTCGTGGCAAGATGGCGTCGGAAAAAGATGTGAGAAGACACCTCTGCCTGACTGAACTGTTCAATACTCGAACTGTAGTGACTTTTTTGACTTTATCAATGTTTTGAACAGTAATTTACTACAGTAGGATTCTGGAAATGAAGAAAGGAAAAAAGCAGTGTTGGGCACGACCAGTTGGCCCAATAATCACAGAGACAAAGACTAAGGGGAACGATAGCCTTTATTACACACAAGACTGCAGGCCAGGGTCCAAGCAAGGAAGTGAAGGGAAGGAAGAGGTGGCTCGATCTTTCTGGCTTGGGTCACAGGGGAGGAGTCCAGGGATAAGTCTCAGAGAGGATGTCATCAGGAGGGTGGGGCCAGCCCATGCCTGTACTGGTCAGTTCATACAATACCATTTCATTACCAGCAACTTAGAAAAAATCCTAGGTTTCAACCTGTGAAAAGTGCAGAAGAAGCAAGGCCGACCTTCCAGAAGGAACCTCAGGAGCAGTTAGAGATAGATCCGAATCCTCAACGTGGAACTCAGGAGAAGCTGGAAGAAACTTCGGCATCCTCAGACGCAAGATGGCGCTGAGATCTTTGGCCTGGTTGCAGTCCAGGAGGAGCGCGAGTATGGAATCCGACACGAGCCGGCTTGACTAAGGAGAGCGGGGTGTTGGTGCCCGAATGCCAGCACGAGTTAGCGGGAAGGGAACTGCCTGTATGCAGCTGGAGATGCTCCCCTGTGTTCTACTGAGCTTCTCAGCATGGGTGAAAGTTATCGCATTCAGGAAATTCTGGATCAGATCCGCAGTTGGGCTGCCAGGTATGAGGTGGCAGAGAAGAGGTGGAGGAGGACAACTTAGAAGTTCGAGAAGAAGAATAGCAAGAATGACTACTTGCTGCAGTGTATGAACTACACCTGGTCCACAGAGGGGGGTCTGGTTCTTGTAGGTTTTTACATTTTTTCAGGGTTTTCTTATTGTTTGAAAGGGGGGGGGTTTGGGTTTATTTAAATATGTAATTGCTGTGTGAAGTGTCAATCTCAAGAGGAAATCAAGTTATGGCTCATTTAAATTTTTTGACCTTTAATGTTAGAGGACTTAATAATCCACTTAAAAGGAAGAGAGTATTGGCATATATAAAGAAAATGAAGGTTGATGTTGCTTTTTTGCAAGAAACTCGTTTGTCTGAGAAAGAAATTGAAAAGAGATTGGGTAGGACATGTTTTTGCATCTTCATTTAATTCAAAAGCTAGAGGTGAGTTGCAACTTTGGTTCATACGAAGATAACGTTGCAGTTGGAATCATTCTTTGCCACATTGGGTAGAGAGCTGTTGGTGAATTGTAAAATTTTTGCTGAAGCATGGACTTTGATGAATGTTTATCGACCCAATGAAGATGATGAAGATGTTATTTCTGTAACTTTTTTGAATCTGGGTCAAGCTAATGAAAATATTTTGGTTGGTGGGGATTTTAATTGAGAGTTGGATAAATTTCCAAAAACTGTACAAAGAACCAAAATAGCTAAATGGATGTTAGACTCAATGAAAGATTTGAATTTGGTGGAAATCTGGAGGAAGTTAATACTGACAGAAAAATACTTTTCTTTTTATTCACCCAGACATGATTCTTTTTCGAGAATTGACTTTTGCTTAATGTCAGTACAATTACAGGGTAGATTTATACATACAGAGTATAAGAGTAGGATTTTGTCTGATCATTCTTCATTGTTAAGTAGAAGTTCACAATCATTTATCCGGACATCTAAAATCCGGAAAGCTCCAAACACCAGCAAGTGGGGAGAGAGATGCAGCGCGAATCAGGCGGGTGAGGGGTGGGGGGAAAATGGCAGCGCGTCTAGAAGGGAGTGGGGGTGGATACAGGAGCACAAATTTGGTGGGCTTAAATCTGTCTTTGCGAAATCCAGAAAAATCTGAAATTCGGAACACAGTGACCCCCGCCCCCCCTCGAGGGTTCTGGATAAAGGATTGTGCTCCTGCACATGTTCTGGTTTGCATAATGTAGAGACCCTTATCGGTGAAGATTTCATAGGATGTTATTGAAGCAACCAAAGTTTCTAAGTTAAATCAAAGACCATATTCAGTCTTATGTGCAAATTAATACATATTCAGTACAAAGTAAATTTGTTTTGTGGGATGCTTTAAAAGCTTATTTAAGATGTCTGATAATCAATTATTCTACAAGAATTTAGATGCAGCATTTGCCAGAGAGCCAAAATTTGGAGAAGGAAATAACAATGTTAGAAAGGGAATTCCAATGAAATTCGACTGTGGATAAAAACTTATTTGATTCAGTTGAAACTGTTATAATATAATGCAAACATATAAATATGAAAAATTAATACAATGATCCAAATAGCGTTATTATGAGTACGGAGAAAGAGTGCATAAGGTTTTCGCTCGGCAATTAAAGACTGAACAGGCATCAAGGACAATAAATGCGATAAAAAATAATACAAGAATCACTTTTAAACCTCAGGAAATGAATGATGAATTTCACTCATTTTACCAGAATTTATATCCTTTTGATGTAAGTCAGGATGAGGAACGTGTTGAGTCTTTTTTAGGTAGTTTGGACGTATCAGTTTTGGACGATAAAGATAGGACAGAATTGGAAATTCCTTTCAATGAGTTAGAAATTGAAGAAGCGATATTGAATATCACCTGGAGAAGATGGGTTTACAGGAGGGTTTTATAAAGAATTTTACGAAGTCTTGTCTCCTGTTTTGACGGATGTTCTTAAACAAGCTACAGAAGAGCAAAAGCATTTCCAGAATCCTTTTCTAGAGCTAGACTTAGTTATTGCACAAAAGGAAGAGCCCCATTGAACGTTGCCTCATATCAACCAATATCGTTATTAAATGTAGATTATAAGATAGTAGCTAATAGACTTGCAAAGTATTTATCACGTTTAATACATGTTGATCAAGCAGGTTTCATTAAGAATAGATTTTCTTCTGAAAATATTGTTAGACTGTTGACGTTGATTAATGTGTCAAGACATTGTTTGAATCAATCAATGATAGTGGCATTAGATGCAGAAAAAGCCTTTGATCGAGTTGAAAGGTACTTTTTATTTAAAGTACTTGAAGATTTAAGTTTGGACCTTTTTTACCTGGTTGAGTTAAAGCCTGGTATAAAAATCCCTTGGCGAGGATGGTGACAAATGGACAAATTTCAGATACGTTTAATTTAACATGCTCCACAAGGCAAGGTTGTCTTTTGTCACCATTGGTGATAGAACCGCTAGCCCAAGCTATAAGACAAAATGATAAAATAAAGTGGGATTAAAATAAATGAAGAAGGTTCCTTTGTACCAGTATATTTAACAAATCCTCAGAATCATTACAACATCTGCAAACCTGTTTGGTACAATATGGAGAAATGTCTGTTTATAAGGTTAATTGGGATAAGAGGAACATGTTACCAATTACGAGGAATATTATCCTACTTGTAAACAGATTACACAGCCTAAATGGACTAAGAAAATTAAATATTTAGGGGTAATGGTTGATGTGGATTATCAACATTTGTGTAAGTTGAACTATGTTTCTCTATTGATAAAATTAAAGCTGATTTAATTAAATGGAAAGATCTTCCTTTGACATGAATGGTAGATGTGAATTGTGTTGAAGTGAATATTTTTCATTGTATTCAATATCTTTTTCAATCAATTCCATGTTCGCTTCCAAAGATACTCTTTAAAGAGTTATGCAGGCATCAGAATATTTTTATAGAAAGGTACTTTGGCTAGAGTATTGTTGCAAAAATTGACATGGAAATATGCATTAGGGACTACAATGGCCTCATTTTCAGAATATTTTTTGTTAAATTTACATGATAATTATTTTTTTTATGTGAAGACATGGTCTAAAATTTACAGTCTTTGCCTCTATTCCCTCTTAAGGAGTGGAGTAACATTTGCAATTTTCCAGTCCAGACTGGGCAGACAAGGATAGATGGACTTTAAACATGAACATGGTGAGTAATTAGCGAAGCTATTCATTCAGATATACTCCTCACAACTAGGTAATTCCAAATCATCCAAGTTATAGGGTTCCATATGAGAGACGAGGCCAATAGCCGCAGAGATCAAGACAAAGCAGAATCATACACACCATTGCTACCAAGATTTACATTAGTGTCATATCAGAGTCAATGCGATACTTTAAGATGAGTTACAGCACAGTAACAGACCCTTTAGGCCCACAAACCTGTGCCTCCCGATTCACCTTCAACCCCCCATACTTTTTGAACAGTGGGAAAAATCTGGAACCCCCTCCCCCACCCCAGAGGAAACCTACACACACAGGGAGAACATAAAAACTCCTCACAGAGAGAGCAGGATTTGAACCCCATCCCTATCACTGGCAGCGCAACAAATTTGCAATTGTGCCATCCACTGACGAACCATGTTGGACAGGAAGAAACTCAAATCAAGAAAGTCAATAAATGGAGAGCATCAATATTTCATGAGTTGGTACGGATTAGTCCAGATTTTGAGAAAAGATGGATGGACAGTACTTTGCAACAACATAATGACAGTCAGTACAAAAGAAGCCACAGCGAGCTTGCATGGGAGCCAGGAAGGGAAAGTAGTCACTTCATTGAAATGGAAGCAAGAGAATGGTCTCAGGAGCCAGAACCCAAGTGAGAGAAATTCTGGTTCATGAGCAAGTCACGAAAACCCAATGCTGCCTTCCAAAGTTCATTCCAAAGGCATTCATTTAAATTTATTTCTCCAGTTTGGGTATTTTAGATCATTAATATTCCCCAGTATTCTTCAACATCTGATGATGAGGTGTTACATGTGTTGCTATGAGGTGTAACAATGCAGCTCGTATTTGCACAGCAGATACAATAAGGGATCCACCCTTCCCCCTCTCCTTCATAGTGTCTATTTAAGACAAACATTTTTCTCTCAATTTGCCCATAATCTGCAAAGAAATGATGATGAGATCACGAGCTGAAGCAGTAGAACTTCATTCATCTTTTGATTTGATCGTCTAAACAAGTTTTTTTTTTTAAAATACAGACCTGTGAGGGTCTGGGATGCATTGCTCGGGTGGAGGTGGGGGCTGGTACAATGAGGACATTCAAAAAACTCCAAGATACATGGATGGAAAAATAATAGAGGGTAATGAGTGTGAAGTAGGGAAGGGTTAGATTTGTAACGGCACTGATATACCATCGTTTACAAACAATTAAAGAATACCCTCATTCGTTTCCTCCAGAAGACAATGCAGTCGACCTTCATTATCCTCCTCAGACACAACATTGCATTCTTCAACTCCCCAAACATTACCCAGCCAAACCCCTTTGACCTTCTCCTTAGCTCAGTGCCACACGGTGATCCTGACCCTCTCTCTCAACTCCTCCTGCATCCGAAATCCATCACCCATATACTGATGCTTAACGCACCTGCGCATGTGGGCTATTCCTCCAGTGCGACGATCCAATTACATCATCAGCGGCAACTGGCACCATTCCCAAAGCAGGCAGATGCATCACCGTGACAGACCCCTCCCCCCACTCCCACCTCCAGCCTCCGATCCATGCAAGGAGGCGAATGAATATAACTGTCCCAAGTGTAACGGTCTGGAGGGTTGACAGTTCAGCCTGATCTCGTATGATTCTGTAAGTCAGGGTATGCAGGTGCACGACTGGTCCTTTCGCTCTGGCCCTGATGCAGAATGTGGACATTCGAAATACACTGGCTTCAACCTGTTGATGGAAACAGTGTTACCTTTTCCATTCCTGTCAAACAAAAAACACTATGGATGGTGCCATAAGACCTGGAAAGAACCATTGTTAATGGGCTAAAGTGGTTTACGAACAACATCATGTCAAAGAAATACACGAGAACACTGTTGTCAATCATTTGGCACATCCACTGGAGATGATGCTGCCACATAGGAGAACGTCAGAGTTATCTCATTTTCTCGAAGACGGTCAAGATAACTGACCTGTTCATGGAGCACTGTGTCTGGTCTAAGATTCACAAACTCACCTGGCAAGGTCAACATACAGTCATAGAATAGCTCTACCACTAAACATCCATGATCTGCCCTAAGAGCTGTAGTCACGCAAAGGAGAACCATGGGAAAACATTCGCTACATGTCGATGTATTGCCACCTGCTGTCAATGGTGCTTTCGATCATCAATGAAAATGCTCAAAGAAGCTGTTGGCCTTGAAATGCTTCGCCATAATTCAGGTAGTGCCCAGAGGATCAATGAGAGCTCGGACCAATGCTGACTCGAACTGAGACCCTCGATCTGTTGTAATAGTGGCCAGAACACCAAAAGATTGAATCCAATGATCCACAAAAGTCCAAGCAATTGTCTCTACAGAGATGCCGATGATAGGAATTTCATCCTGCCACCTGGTAGTCCTGTCCTCACCCGTGAGCAGAGGCGTACATAGCCGAGATGGCGGAAGTGGACCTTGGAAGCCACAAGGTGCACGTGCTGGAAATAGGAATCCAAAACAACAAAATCCCCCAGCTTGAATTTCATGTGCCTGGAGATTTTAGGGCGTTGACCCAGCAAGCAAGTCCTTGCACATAATCCAACATTCTGTTTAACACGAAGCCAGGTAAGATGTTCCTTAACCAGTTTGATTGATGCTCTTCTACCAGGAAGAGATAGATTGTGAAGAGAAAATCTCCTGCCTCATAGCCACCCACACATACAGCCTAGTCCTTCCTGTTGGGGAAAAAAAATCAGACCAACTTTTCAGCCGATTCATCCAAGGTCACATCTTGAAGATGGAAACCAGAGTCGATCTGGTTACACCGGATGAAATCGGGATCAGTGCACCATGCATGAGCATTGAAATTGATGTCAGTAGTTGTATGTAATGTCGCACCTGGATTGGGCACCAACCACAGCATTCGCTTTCTCTCAGATGTCATGTGTGTCCGATGAAAATTGAAGGATGAAGTCCAAGTGCCGAATCTCCCTTCGCAAGTAGAGATACAGTATGCATAAGAGGCTGGTGGTCTGTACAAATGGTCAAAGGATGACCTTCCAGTAAAAAAGCTGAAATATTGGATTGGAAATTGGGATTCATGAGGGAATTACAAAGAAACCTTTCCAAATTGTATCTTCAACTTCAAGAGGAATCTCCAAACCCAGTCTTGAATAAATCAAAAGAAAGATGGGAATTGGATTTGGGAACTGAAATTAACCCTTTTTTCTGGTCTGACATTTGTTGGGACATAATCCATGTTTTTGATACATTTGTTAATTATAACTTATTCATCAATTATATTTAATGCCACATAAATTAATTTATTCCTAGTTTTTCAAATTCATGTTTTAGATCTGAATCCCATCTTAAAATTGATTGTGGGGAAATGCAAAATTGTATTCCCTTAGCAAATGTGACTTATAATATTAGAATTGGGTATGATACATACATCAAAATATGGAAACCATATTTAGATATGGGTTTGGATATCTAATGTATTCACTTCTCCAACCCACCACCACTTTTCATTAATCTTAATGGTTGAACCTTATCATGTTGGTTTAATTCTACAATTTTATTAATTTTCTGTCTTTCCTTTTGGGAGGGAATAGATATCACAGGAGCTTTGCACCTAGATCTGTATTATTTTTCTTTTATACTTTTTTCTCTTCTCACTTTTATGTACAGTACAACATTTATTTTTTTTATTCCATTTTCATAATTGAAAGTATCGTTTGGATACGATTCTATTATTATATTGAACTGTATACAAAACTATAAATATATTTTTTTAAAAACTGAAATGTTTCACTGCGCGATAGATAGCTAAGAGTTCTTGCCCAAATGAACTATATTTTCCTGAGCTGGTGACCACTTGGCTGGAACAAAAAATGCCAAAGTTTCCAATTGTCCACAGACTCGTTGTTCAAACACTGGTCCCACAGCACTGACAGACTCAAATGGAATCTAATAGTAAGCATATTCTAGATCTATTTTAGCAAATGCATATTTGCCGTGGAGGTTTGCTGAGAAGTCTTGTAAATTTGGAATATTGTATCAGTAAGGCACGGTGGAATTGTTCACGGTACCATCATCTCTGCAAGGCCGCCAATCCCTAGTTTTTTTCAGAACCATATGCAACCGTGAAGCCCAGCAGCTGTCAGATCTGTGGAATACGCCAAACTCTTGCCAATCCAAGCTTGCGATTTTAAGATAATCTGGGGGTATTACGAGCCTGCATCTCAGACCCTGCCTTTATATGGTGGCTTATTGCATGTCTGTACACCGTTACGATGGGGTCACGAGGCGAGGAAAACACTTGAGCAAGGCTTGGAAAGGGCAGGAACTTTAAGAACAAATGCAGCTCATTTGCATTCAAGAGCTGCAGTCCACACAGCGTTTTTTCAAATACATCACGGAAAAATGTGACAAGAAATCCACTCCCAAAATGGAATTTGCCACATTTACAACTGAAAAACCAACCAAAAAATTGCAAGACAGAAATGAAGCACGAGTAACCTGTGGCCATGTTTGAAAAAGAGAATAATTTGTAGCTGAAAGAACACATGACATATTAGAAAGACTATGTTCCTCAGGGATTGGAGGGATCGGCACCGATCCAAAGTGACAGATAATTTTGGAGTTTTACATAGAGATGGCAAACAAATAACCTACTCCAACAATTGCCTCGAATGTTTCCATTTTTCTCAGTTGCCTTCGATAATTTCTCTCAAATGAGAACAAGATCCCAAGACAAAAGAACAGAACCAGGCCACCAGGCCCATTGATCCTGCTCTGTAAATACACACTGAGCTACTCTACACTCCTTCAAATTTCCAGCCTTTTCCCCATATCCCTTCATGCCCTCACTAACGAGATACTTGTCTATTTCTTGTTTAAATACTCCCAGTGATCTGGCATCCACTGCTGTATGAGGCAGTAAGTTCCACAGCTCCATGACACTCTGGTGAAAGAAGTTCTTCCCAATCCCTGTTTTATATGGATAACCTCTAATTTTCTTGTCCTCGATTCACCCACCAAGGGAAACATGTTACCCGCATCCACCCTATCTAAACCTTTCAAAATACAAAATGTCTCCATGAGCTTTCTTCTTTAATTTACGATACTCCAATGAATACAACCCAAGAGCTGTCAAACACTCCTTGTACATTATATTTTGCATTCTGGGAATCATCCTCGTCATTCTCCTCTGCACCCTCTCCAAAAACATCACATCCTTTCTCAGATAGGGGGCCCAAAACTGCACCCAGCACTCAAAATGAGGTCTCACCAGTGCCCCATAGAGCCTCATTAACATGACTTTTCCCTTGTACACTATTCATCTTGAAATGAATGCCAACATAGCATTTGCTTATTTCATGACCAATTTCACCTGGTCATTAACTTTTAGGTTTCCTTGCACAAGGACACCCAGGTCCCTTTGCACATCCAAGGTCTGAATTTTCATCCCATCCAAATAGTATGCTTCCTGTTTATTTCCACTGCCAAATGTACAACTGTACATTTCTCGGTGTTAAATCTCATCTGCCATCATTTTGCCCAGTTTCCTAATCTGTTTATATCCTTCTGCAACTTTACGGTTTCTACACTTCCTACTCTGTCCCCTATCTTGGTGACCTCCGCAAATTTGGCCACAAAATCATTTAAACCACAATCCAAATCATTAATTTCTTTTTCCTTGGAATATATCTACCCTGCATTCCTTTTATTACTGCCACATGCCAATCCAGAATCGATCATTACTGAACCTGAACATGTTTATAGTGATAAACAACTTCTAATAAATGTTCTGGGTTTAATTTTTAAAAATCTTGTTGTGGTTCCTCTTTGGAAGTTGAATTCACAAACTTTTCCAAATATCTTTTCAGCAATAATTCTGTGGTACAGAGGATTACTCATCTTTCCTCGAGGTTAAAAGTTGCATTTTGATTTTGTTGTCTCAACAGAACATTGTACAAGGTGAAGGCTGATTAAAATGGATTCAGTAATGATGGCCTTCAAATTTTGGAAGATTGAGAGGGGATCTCATAGAGACATATAAAATTCTAGCAGGACAGAATGGATGCAGATGGGATGTTTCCAAGGATGGGAAAATCCAGAACCCGGGGCCATGGTTTGAGGATAATAGGCAAACCATTTAGGACCGAGATGAGGAGGAATTTCTTTACCCAGAAGGTGGTGATTCTGTGGAATTCATTGCCACAGAGGGCAGTAGAGGCAGGTTCATTAAATATATTTAAGAGGGAATTAGATATATTTCTTCAGTATAAGGGTATTAAAGGTTACGGAGAGAAGGCGGGGACGGGGTACTGAACTTTAAGATCAGCCATGATCAAATGGCGGAGCAGGCTCGAAGGGTAGAATGACCTACTCCTGCTCCTATCTTCCATGTTTCTATGATAAACTGCTGTTTCTACAGGGAATTAACTCATGGAAATGTTCTAAATACATTCATTGGAGATAGACCTCTGTGAAAAGTTTACTGCCCATCGGCAACAATCCTTGAAAAGAGATGAATTATCACCCAACAGCGCAGCCCAGGAATAGGCCACTTGGTAAACAATGTCTGTGGTGACCATGATGCTCATTTAAATTAATCCAATCTGTCAGCACATGGTCCATACACATCACCCATTCCTTCTTGTTCATGTGCCCAACCAAATGCCTCTTAAATCATGGTGATTTCACCACTATCCTGGCATTGTGGGCCATACCCCCACCGCACTGTGCAAAAACCTGCCTCACTTTTCTCCTTTGCCCCCTCTCATGTTCAATATAGGCATCGTAGTATTTTTACATCTCCCACGGGGGCGGGGGAAGAAGAAATCTACCTTCTCCAGGACTACAATAATTGGATAAATTTTAACCAGGCCATCACTCAGCTTCCAATGCTCCAGAGAAAACTATCCAAATTTTTCCAATCACTCCTCAGAGCCAATGCTCTATCCCAAGCAACCCACTGATAAACTCCTTTTGTCATGCAGCAACTAGAATTGCAGAAAACACTCAAAATGTGGCCTAACCACATTTATACTTCATGCCCTGCTCAATGAAGAATAATTTCTTTAACGCTCTACACTTGTGTTGCCACTTTCAAGGTGCTCGCGCTTGCACCCCAAGATCCCTCATTGCAAAACTACTACAAGTCCTCTCAAAGTGCAAGGCACTTGTCCCGATTAAACTCCATCTGCCATTTCTCTGCCCACATTTATAAGTCATTTGGTTTGGAAGGGAAAATACGAGGGGAGCTGGGTGAATTAACAGGAAAGGGAGAAAAATATGGGGGGGTGTGGGCAGGTTACATGAACTTAGAAAATTCCATATTCATACCATCGATTCACAAATGCAATAAGAGATGGTTCCTCTGGATTTGACCTCACCCAGACAATGGAGGAGGCAGAAGACAAAAGTCAGAGTGGGAATGGAATGGAACTTAAAACAGCTTGCGACCATTAGCCAAGATGGCCATTGTGATCCAAGTGGAGGCACTCAGCCAATCTGTCATTTACTCTGGATTGGGTTTCCTGCCACAGAGTGTAAGGACATGGTTGGAGGAGGTGATTGTGAAACATTACCCTGCATGAGAATCCCTGGATGGTGGTAACTGATGTAGATTGCAGGAGAAAATGCCCGAGGACTGGGAGGAATTAGGAATCTGTAATTATTTGAAAGATCTTACTGTAAGATTCATCACCAATGAGTAGGAAAGCAGCTTCACTCTATTCTCCCTCTCCCTCTCAGTAAGATTTAGTTGATAAACAAAACAATCTTTCAGCAGCCAGGGGCAAAAGGGCTCTTAATTTAGTCTTGCAATCAACAGACTTTGAAGATACCCACCATAAAAGACTCAAAATTCAATTCTAGATTCACTTCTGGTGGAAGTATGAGAGCCAGTGGCTTGATTAATCAGATTAGCCTTATTCTGAGTTTCCATTTTGACTTTCACACCATCAAATGAAAGCCCCAGTTTTTGATCCCTAAGTATTTTCTATCCTTACCCACTTTGCAACCACACCTACCTGAAATTGGAACAAAAAACAGCTAATTTTAACAGGTATAAATCATATACAAAATAATTTACCCACATTTTCACATCACCGTAGCCACTGAGGGATAACTTGTGCCCATCAGGAAACTTCACCAGCCACTAAAGGGTGATATTTACCTTGGTGTTAATGACTCTGTTCCAGTGTTACTTTCAGACATAATGACATCTTCAACATGCACAATATTTCTTTTCTTACTGACCAGACCTATAAAGCATTGTGTAAAAATGTGAAAAGCTCAAGTCAACCAGGAGATACAAACTTCTGATTGCAATGTTGTTGTGCAAATTTGCTACATTACTGAAGTCTCACAGTGATTACTGTCATGATAATGAATATGTATGAGATGTACCGGAAGTCACGTGGTATGAGAGGGAGATAAGAGCACAAGCAGGAGAACAAAGGAAACTGGAAGATAAAGACACTGAGAAGTTTACCTGATAAAACTTGTGTTTGATGTTTTATTAACTTCACATTTCAGGCCACAAATGTGACATTGGCGACGAGGATGGGATCCGAACCCACGCGTGCACAGCATTATACTCAGACAATGTTCCACAATTCATTTCAGAGACATTTGCGGAATACATGAGGACCACAGGTACCTACCATCATAAAGTAACTCCGAAATGGCCGCAAGCCAACGGAGAAGTAGAGAGACAAAATCAGTCCATTGAAAAACGATTGAGGATTGCACACGCAGAAGGACAAAATTGGCGAGAAGCATTGCTATCTTATGTGGCTGTCTATCGAGCAACGACTCACGCAACCACTGGAAAAAGTCCTGCAGAAGCATTTTTTGGGAGAAAAGTCCGCACAAAAATGCCAGAAATAAAGGAAATCTGAGACGACCAGGAGATGAGGGACCACGATGCTGAAAAGAAAGGTGCAGCAAAGCTGTACACAGATTCAAAACGTGGAGCCAAGTACTCAGACGTCATGCCAGGAGATAATATTCTAGTGAGGCATGAAACTGGTGGTAAACTAGACCCACCTTATTACCATCAATCCGATACTGTCGAAACCAGAAGTGGCAGTATGGTGACAGTCAAGTCTCCGACTGGAGTTCTGTATAAGAGAAATGTATCAGGTGTAAAAAAGTACCAGTCCAGATACATCGAGTGAAGAGGTTGAAAGGCCAATACGAGATGCTGAAACTGAGAGACCTGATGATGTTCCAGAGGCAGTTACCAGCACTCCTGATGAAGTGACTAGAGCGCCAGAAACACCCGAAGCCGTGGCGAGCAGTATTTCCGACGCTGAGAGTGAACAACCGAGAAGCGACGACAATATCGCAGCCAGGCCGAAACGAAACCGGAAAGTGCCCAAACTATACGAAGACTTTGTGCCATAGTTTTAATTAGAACTTTGGGACAGTATTTTAATCTTAAATCATAAAGTGCATGTATGAGTACTGTAGGAAGTAAATTTTATGTAGTTGAGTTATAGTATTACCATTAGTTACGATGTTTGTATGTTTCCGAGGGATATTGGTAATTGAAGGTAAAGTTTATTTCTGATTAAAGGAGGGATGTCATGATAATGAATATGTATGAGATGTACCGGAAGTCACATGGTACAAGAGGGAGATAAGAACACAAGCAGGAGAACAAAGGAAATTGGAAGATAAACACACTGAGAAGTTTACCTGATAAAACTTGTGTTTGATGTTTTATTAACTTCACATTTCGGGCCACAAATGTGACACTTACAACAGATATTCAAAATCAAGCAATAACAGAAATAACAGAATATTACAGCACGGTACAAGCCCTTTGGCCCACGACGTTGTGTTGATCTTGATATTTCTAACAAAAAAATAATACCCTGTAGGACCTACTGCGATAGATGCTACTAAATAAAGGCAAACACATACAAAGGTTGTCAACTACAGACTGGTTTATTACAGACATACACAGACCTTTTATTCCCTGCCTGTCAATGAGAATATTACTGAACACCTTCCGGTCCACAGGACCAGCAGGTTAAAGCTAGGAGCCATTAGTGCCCCGTGCCTTTAGGCAGGGGCTTCATCTGATCCACTCACTGTACTTTGGTGCCCAGCACTGTTAGCCCGCGACGTGTCAGGTAAGTCTGTGAACCGATGGTGGTAGTTCGTAATATCGCGCTGTGCTTCCGCTACAACCCTGTTTTTCTTTCACTTATGTATGCCTGTCTAAGAGTCTCTTAAATGCTCCTTACGTGATATTGTAATGGATAAATATATTTGAAGAATTTGGTAATATTTGGGATTTTGGTAAGATTTAGAGTAGGTTACATACATACACACACATACATTTTAAAACATCTTATTTGAAAGACTGAAGAAATATTGAAGATCTCTGGAGAATGTTATGCACATTCACAAGTAGGTGTTAATTGAACTGATGTCATAAAATGAATGACCATTGTTTGGAAATGGAGCCAGGATGGCTACAAGTGCCTTTCTGCAGGCTGCTTAAAGGAAAGTCACTTCTCGGTTTTGTTTATCTAACACTAGGTTAAGCAGAAGAAAGAATTCCTGTTGTTTGGAATAAGAGGAATGGAACTCTGTAGTAGCTTGCAGAAAGACGTTACCATCTGGAAAACCCTAATGGGGCAAGGTTCATCAGTGAGACACTGAGGTGACTAATGGTGGTACCTCAGTTGTGGAAATCCTGGAACAACAAATCTCTCTCTAAAAACCCTACAAGACCTATCCTGAGCTGTAAACATTTACCTTTTGAGCACCAAATCCTGGTGAAATTTATACACATTCCATTCTGTGCACAGCAGAATTGCCTGCATCCAGAGAACTTGGAAGAAGGAGAAGTGAGATTGAACTATGAACCAAATAACTTTTCTTAAATTTAAACACATTACAAACATGTGCACTTAGAATTAAAAGGGGGTTAATTGGGGTTTGTTAAGTACAGAGTTAAGTTAAAGTTTGATTCTATTTTCAAGATTAAATTTGATTAAAAATAACTTCTGTTTTAAAAACCACTTGTCCTGGTGAATGTCTCTTGCTGCTGGGTTTTGGGATCCTTTGGGCTCTTAACAATATCTGTTTGGATAATGATATTGGGCCTGTTCAAAGTAGGAAATGGCTTCTACCAGCAGGAATTTCTATTTGATAAAAAAAATATTGATAGGTGGCTGGCCACATACTTTTCCTAAAAATTAATACCCTCTCCCTCCCTAAACCACATTCAGCCCCGTGACATCTTTCTACGTTGCATTACTGGGATCACCAAGGACCTGACCCATTTCCCATCTCTCCTTGCAATGCCAATATGGCAGCTGCCATAAGAACTGACAAATCACATTTTAATTCAGCAAGTAACATGAAGGTTATCCTGACATGCTGCTTAAAAGGAAGGGTCAACAAACCTTCCTAATTTTCTCACTTCATTTTTATTTTGATTCCCATGGGGCATTAGCAAAAACTGTCTTATCATAATTTGGCTCACCAAATTATGAGTAAAATCGTGATCCCTGTTCATGAAAACCCATTACTTTCAATGTTACACAGATATAGTAGGAAGAATTCTGTAATAAAAGTGAATAAAACATTGAAAGAATTTTCCCCTTATCAATGCTGAGATTGTAGCGTACCAGGTGACCGGGCAAGCATAAAAGGCCAAATCACTGCAACACTTGGACAGTCCAAGATGGCACAGAGTCCCCTTTACCACTGAGAAGGAGCCTGGGCCTAGCACCATGTGCGGGCAGAGATGCCCTTGACTTCCGCGTAGCGGCCGGCCAGTTGGAGAGTGATGCCACAATGCAATGATGTCACTTCTGGAAGTCAGGGGCACGTCACCAGAAGTGGGTGGGCCAGTGAGCACACATGGGGAATTTAAAGCAGTAAAGCCAGTCTTTGTTTTACACTCACCTTGTGGGGACATCTCTTTATTTGGTTGCGCTGCTGCAGCGGATGCTACAAATCAATAACTTCTTACTTGCTGCAACCAAACAGGTCTGCAAGATACACCAACCGAAATAGAAAACATGACCAGAAATCCCAGAGATCATAAATTCAAAAGGATTGGTGAAATATTGACTGTATTGTTAACACCAAAGTCCCTATATTTTTAAGGCATTCGGACAAGTAACTGAGAAACATTGCATTTTAAACACATGGTATGTCAACTTTAAAAAAATAACATCTAAGTTTATGAAGAATGTGATACTACAACAGGAAAAACGGATGGAATCAGACACATTCTATGAGCATTGGGAAGCAAAGAAAAATGGATTGGTTTTCCATCCCTTCCGAAGCGACCCAATGACACCGACAGGTCCTCCCCGACCTGCGACCGTAGTAGAGTCCAAAGGTCCCACAATGGTCGCTTCGGGGTGGGGGTCCACAATGGTCGCAAGTCGGTGTTTTGACCCCGTGCGAAGAGCCCTGAAGCCTTAGAGCCTATTTTTAAAATCAAATGATTTGACAAACGAGAACAGAGACACAGGACACAAAAGACCCAAAATGTCCGGATTGACTTTGTAACTCAGGATCCATTGGATGGGGGCAGCCATGCTAATTTCTGTGCGCATGCTCCAGTCATCAGTTGGCGCTTGCGCAAATGTTTCGCTTCGCTCAATTAGCACATGCGTATCTGCAACATATGCGCGAACTCACCACGCATGCGCCAACCAGACTTGCCAATCTGCTGCCCCCACCACCTCCCGCTGCAAATAACCCCGCGGCCTCCAACCTCGCCATGTCGGCGTCATCAGGCCTCGCACCGACGCCTCGGCTCCACCCAAACAACCCGCCGGTACCGGCCGCTCCCGGGTGGGTCCCACCGGGCTGCTGGTCGCCCGTTTTCCCTGGACCGCGCGGCTGAGGATCACGGCGCCGCCGCCAATTTCTTCCCGTTGGGTCAGCGGGGACGCGACGGACCCTGAGCAGACGATGCCGCCGCAAACGTCCCGCCTCCTCACAGCACGAGCCAATCAGCCCGCGAATCCGCCTATCAATCCAACCCGACTTCAGCGTCCAATCAAATAGCGGCCTCACCGAATCAGCCCATTGACTCGCGCAACTGAAGCAACCAATCAGAGAGTGAGCGAACACAAAGGCGCACCCACTCAGCATCGCAAGGCAGAAGACAGGCAGTCGAAGGAGCAGGAGACCCTTCGGCCCTTCCATTTCCAACTACCCCAACAACTCAATCAAATCCTTAGATTTCATAGGATCACTTTGTCTTGGCTCCAGGATTCCTCTGATCTCAAGAAATACATTGTACCCCAACTACAAGGGAGACTATTTATTCTCAATCTTTCCTCCAAATTTATTACCGCTTCCAATTTAATGTCTGTTAATTTTTTCAAAGTATCTGCATCTAAGTTAAATGCATATGATCCCTCTACGAATGTGTCCGCCAATAAACTCATCACAAGTCCATGGATCCCAATTTCAAATGAACCTTCAATAGGGTAGAGAATTCCAAGGATATTTCATTTTCATTTCAGACATTTCTTAAAGTCTAAGCAGCCGATCGGTTATTGGGAAATTGTGACACTTGGTGTTCGGCTCCTTTGCATTATCGTCTTTCGGTCTGTGCTGCTGTGTCCTCTCATAATGTTGTAAGGTCATCTCCCTTTTTTCCAATGACAAAGAGATCCATATTCAAACTTTCCTCCTATCACCCGGTTAAAACATCCCAGAAACAAATTTGACAATATGTGTGCACTTCTCATTCTTCATATGAGGAAACTAGACACGTGACTCCCGATGTGAAATTGGAGTGTTTGCGCTACTGTGAAGGGTGGAAAGGAGGACACACACTCAAGCAATCAAAGTTAAAGATGCTTCATTACACTGGCAGCTCTACTTCTATTCTCTCCCCGCTGCTGTCGACAGGAGTGATGTCACATCCGCGCCGGCGCCCGATTGGTCAGTATTCCTGTCCTTGTTGATTCCTTCCGTGCGGGTTGTCCCCTGGGATGAAAGTTGTTGGTCCCCGTGGACTCTGTGCGGTCACCACGTTCGTCAGCCATCTTGTGTATAGGGTGGATTCCCAGTTAGCATGATCCCCCACCTCCCCAGAACCAGTGATTGGAGCACTGTTCGCTGCTTTCAGTCGTCTATATCTGTGTCGTGGGGGCTGAGTAGAGGCCAGTTTGCTAATGTCCAGATGGAGGGGGCATGAGGTGGTTTATGGGGGGATTTCTTTATTCTTTATTTTATATATACCACATATATTTGTATTTCATTTGTATTATTATTAATTGTGTTAATTTTTTGTGTATATAATTTATAAATAATATATTTTTTAAATGATCAGAGGTCAATCCACGGGACCTGAAGAGGCCTAGAGCAACTGGGGACACCCTCCTGCCCCCCACCACCCCAAATATCAATGTGATCCACTACGATCATTTACAGAATCATCGAGGACCCCTTCACCCGGCCAACAGCATCATCCAGCTATTCCTGTCGGGAAAGAGATCCAGGATTTTCAGAGCCGGTATCTCCAGGCCCAGGAACAGCTGCTTCCTCCAAGCAGGGAGAACGTGGAATGATTCATGAGCTGCTCATACAAATACTCCTCGACTCTGCTATTTATTCAACAATATGGAGTTATTTTTCTGGACGTGCTGCACATGTATCATTTGTCTGTTAGTGTGAGGGCTTGGTTGTGTGTTTACATGTGTTTACCCCAAGAACGCTGTTTCATCAGGTCGTACTTGTGTTATCCAATGGTAATAAATTTGACCTTGTACTTTGGAGCAGGTGCAGAAGAGATTTCCTGGATCGGAGAATGTATCTCATGAAGCAAAGTTGACTGAGTAGGGCTTTTCTCTTCCCTAACCCCCCCACCCCACAAAATTGACATTATTCAGAAATTATTTCCAAAGAGGAAGACCGTTGCAAGTCCTTTCTCCTCCTCTAGTTGAATCCAGATATTCCCTTCACTGCACATTGCTGTAATCGTCTCTGTTTATCTTCATTGCCACCATTTTTATACCGTGTGGTTACTGCCCCCCTCTGCTGTTGGAGGAGTTCCCCTTGGTCTCAGCCTCTCAGTGCCCAGTAATGGGAGGGTTATGATCCATCCCTATAGTGCCTTCGTGTTGGCAGCGCCAAGTCTCCATCCATTCCTCATCATGTACTCCTGCAGCCTGGAATGTGCCAGTCGGCAGTGTTCCCTCCCCAACATCTCAGCTTGCTGAAAGACTGACAGGTTTTAACATAGAACACGAGAGCACAGTACAAGCAGTTCAGCCCTCGATATTGTGCCGACTGATGTATTCCTACCAAAATAAAAATAACTAACCCCTTCCTCCTTCATAACCCTCCATTCTTCTTTTATCCATGTGACTCAGAGCCTCTTAAATGCCCCTAAGAGGCTGAAGCCTTCACCACCACCCCAGTTCTTGGGGTCGTCCCATGTCCCTGACCTGGTATGCATACATTGCATCCCCTCCCCTTGCCACCCTCCTGCTCCCTTCACCTTGAGCCAGTTGTGAAGGTGGTTTCTGTTCCAATAGGTGTTGGGGACCTCAACCAGGGAGCAGATCCGAGAGATGAACCCCAAGTGCACCGAATTCAAGTTCCCACAGATCAAAGTACGTCCGTGGGCCAAGGTGAGTGACCCAATGGTGAACTGGAGCTCCAGGGATGGTCTCCTTCCTCTGGCTCCATCCCCAATACTGTCCCCTGTCACCCACCAGGCCCATCCCCAAAGCCCCCATCTCCCACCAGGCCCGTCCCCAAACCCATCCCCCTGCTGAGATCGTCCCCAAAGCCTCTGTCCCACACTGGGCCCATCCCCAATGCTTCACCCATTGCTTGGACTGTTCCCAGAGCTCCTGACTCCCACCAGGGCCTTCACCCAGCCCCTGTCCCCCAACATGCCAAGCCCAAAGTCCCCATCCCATCCCCCCTCACCTATTTGCCTGTACCCAAAAGCCCATCCCCATCAGGTCTGTCCACCCACCAGACCCGTTCCCTCACTGGAACCCTCTCCAATCAATCACCCATCACAACTTCCCCACCCCAGTTCTTGAACCTACTGCCACCCACAGGCCTTGGAATATGAGCTGTTCCTGGGACCCCCAGACAATGGAGATGTGGGGAGAGCAGTGTGGTCCAGTCTCCTTGCCGGTGGCAGCATCCCAGACCTTCACTGAGCTGGGGAATTCCCTGACCCCTGGCACCGGGACATCTGTCCCATCTGAGCCAGTCCTCTCTCTCCCCCCCCCCCCACAACACTGGAGGCTGTGCCCCTGTAGCTGACTGCTACAGTACACACTACCCTTCATCATTTTCCCCAGGACTCCTGCTCTCACTTGTCCTTCGACAAGCTGTGTGACTACAGCCTGGACCTGCCCCCACCTCATTACCCTTGGCCCTGTGGGTGAGTGGGTGGGACATGACAGGGGGGACGTAGGTGGTGGAAATGGGGTATGAAAGTTTGGGTGAGAGCCGGGATAGAGAGCGATGATCATCTGGCCAGGGAGAAGCATTGGGGACAGTGTCACTGGGCAGGGGTCAGAGCCTCAGGGAAACAAGGGCACTGGAATTTGAAGCAATCACAGCTAATGGAAAGTAGGAGGAAGAACCCTGGGAACCATTGAGAGTGGCGAGGTTAGCGTCGCGGTTAGAACAACGCTGTTAAGGGGCCAGTGAGCTGGGTTCAAATTTGACACTGTCAGTGGGGTTTGTAGGTCATTGGTGTAATTGAGTGGTTGTGGCTCATAGGCTGAAAGGGCCTGTTCCCGGGCTGCATGTGTCAATCTAAAATCTCCATCTAAAATGATAGTCCAGCCTGTCATGAATTTTTTAAAGATTCAACTCAAATGACTTGTCCAAATAGACAACTCTGAAACAGTCCTTTCGCTCCTTCTTTTCTGCTGGCCAAGCTGCTTGCAAACAAACCATATCCCTCTCAACCTTTTCATTCGACGGACCCATTCAACTGACATTACATTGTCAACCTGTGGGCCTGTGGGAATAAGTTATTTCCCTGCCTGGCAACCTGATTATGTTCCTCCATACTGGTGAAGCTTTGGAAGTCTGGTTGGCGCATGCGCTGTGGATTTGCGACTTGAAGTTGGGTTTGCGCATGTGCGGCTGATACGCACGTGCCGACTGAGGGCCACTCAGCAAAGTCTTTGTGGAAGCGCCAACTAACAAGTCGCGCATGCGCACTGAAATTAAGATGGCTGCCCCCAGCCGATGGACCCTGAGAAACTGAGTCACAAAATCAATCTGCATATTTTGGGTCGTACATTTTGTCTCTGTTCTCTGTTCTCGTTTGATTTTAAAAATAGTCTCTAAGACTTCAGGGCTCCTCGCACAGGGGCAAATCTCCGACTTGCGTCCATTGTGGGACCTTTCGGGTTTCATTACGGTCGCAAGTCGGGAAGGACCTGTCAGGGGTCATTGGGTCGCTTAGGAAGGGATGGAAAACAAATCTGAAGGAGTTTAGAGATAGTTATTATTTTAATTGCAGGAGTTTAGAAACAGTTATTATTTTAATGTTAGGAGTTCTGAAACAGTTATAGAAGGTAGAAAGAAAAAGCAAGAAAAAAGCTAAAATGTTCTTTGTGTAAAATGGCGCATGAAAAACAGCAGAACAGAGTAAACAAGATAACAGAGGAATTTAAGAAATATGCACGTACACACACAAAGAGCTTGTTTAATAGGGGGTGGGGAAAGGAGGTGTGAGTACGGGATAGGAGAAAGTCGGACTCAGTCAAGAGTCAGGCGAATAGGGAAAAGTGCCAAACCAATCCAAGAAGGATAAATGTAAGAAAAATGTAAGGGGAGGTGAATTGAAAAATGTATAAAAACAAAGAAGCTTCCCGCCCTCGGTGTACTTTCCCGAGGTAGGGGGAGAGTACCCCACCTTGCAATGTTGTAAATGTAACTAAATGTTCTTTGTTCTCAACTTTTGTCTCGAGCAGATTTTGTGAACGTGAAGCCACTTCTCACAAATCCATTTTTCTTTGCTTCCCAATGCTAATAGAATGTGTCTGATTCTATCAGTTTTTCCTGTTGTTGTATCACATTCTTCATCAAGTTAGATGTTATTTTTTAAAATTGTGTCACCTGAACAATAATGCTCCAATCCTTCTGATCCTGACGTACCATGTGTTTAAAATGCAATGTTTCTCAGTTACTTGTCCGAATGCCTTAAAAATATAGGGACTTTGGTGTTAACAATACAGAGTAAACATTTCACCAATCTTTTGAATTTATGATCTCTGGTATTTCCAGTCATGTTTTCTATTTAGGTTGGTGTATCTTGCAGACCTGTTTGGTTGCAGCAAGTAAGAAGTTATCGCCTTGTAGCATCCGCTGTGGCAGCGCTACCACATACTGTTTTAAATTCCCCATGTGTGCTCGCTGGCCCACCCACTTCTGGTGACGTACTCCCCGACTTCCAGCTTTACGTCATTGTGTTGTGGAGTCACTCTCCAGCTGGCTGCCGCTACACAGAAGTGTAGGGCTCCTCAGCCTATACATGGTGCTAGGAGTGGGCTCCTTCTCGGCAGTGAAGGGGAGTTCGTGCCATCTTGGACTATCCAAGTGTTGCAGCGATTTGGCCTCTTGGCGCACCATAATCTCAATGTTTATAAGGGGGAAATTCTTTCAATGTTTCATTCATTTTTATTACAGAATTCTTCCTAGATTATCTGTGTAACATTGAATGTTATGGGTTTTCATGAACAGGGATCATGATTTTACTCATAATTTGGTGAGCAAATGGATGGGACATTTTTTGCTCATGCCCCATGGGAATTGAAATAAAAATGAAGTGACAAAATTTGGAAGGTTTGTTGACCCTTCTTTTTAAGCAGGATGTCAGGATGATTTTCATCTTGCTTGCTGAATTAAAATGTGATTTGTCAGTTCTTAATGGCAGCTGCCATATTGGCATTGCAAGGAGAGATGGGAAATGGGTCAGGTCCTTGGTGGTCCCAGTAATGCAATGCAGAAAGATGTCATGGGGCAGAATGTGGTTTAGGGAGGGAGAAGGTATTAATTTTTAGGAAACGTATGTGGCCAGCCACCTATCAATATTTTTTGTCAAATAGAAACTGCTGCTGGTAGAAGCCATTTCCTACTTTGACAGGCCCAATGTCTATATCCAAGCACATATTGTTAAGAGCCCATAGGATCCCAAAACCCAGCAGCAAGAGACATTCACCAAGACAAGTGGTTTTTAAAACAGAAGTTATTTTTAATCAAATTTAAACATGAAATTAGAATGAAACTTTAAATTAACTCTATACTTAACTAATCCAAATGAACCCCCTTCTAATTCTAAGCACACATGTTTGTAATGTGTTTAAATTTAAGAAAAGTTCTTTGGTTCACAGTTCAATCTCACTTCTCCTTCTTCCAAGTTCTCTGGATGCAGGCAATTCTTCTGCTGTTCACAGAATTGAACGTTTCTAAATTTCACCAGGTTTTGGTTCTCGAAAGGTAAATGCTTCCCACTCAGGAAGGTTCTTGTAGGGTTTGGAGAGAGTTATTTGTTATTCCAGGATTTCCACAACTGAGGTACCTTCATTAGTCACCTCAATGTCTGGCTGATGAAACTTGCCCCGTCAGGATTTTCTAGATGGTAACTTCTTTCTGCAAGCTACTACAGAGTTCCATTCCTCTTATTCCAAACAACAGGAGTTCTGTCTTCTGCTCAAGCTTTTGTTAGATAAACAAAACCCAGTGTGACTTTCCTCTAAGTACCCTGCAGAAAAGTACTAGTAGCCATCCTGGCTCCATTTCCAAACAATGGTCATTCATTTTATGACATCAGTTTGATTAACACCTACTTGTGAATGTGAATAACATCCTCCAGAGATCTTCAATATTTCTTCAGTCTTTCAAATAAAATGTTTCATAATTTATGTGTGTATATGTATGTAACCTACTCTAAATCTTACCAAAATCCCAAATAATACCAAATTCTCCAAATATATTTATCCATTACAATATCATGTAAGGTGCATTTAAGAGACTCTAAGACAGGCATACATGGGTGAAAGAAAAACAGGGTTGTAGCGGACGCACCTCCACCATCAGTTCACAGACTTACCTGACACGTCGTGGGCTAACAGTGTACCTTTGTATGTGTTTGCCTTTATTTAGTAGCATCAACCACAGTAGCTCCTACAGGGTATTATTTTTTTTTTTAGAAATATCAAGATCAACACAACATCGTGGGCCAAAGGGCTTGTACCGTGCTGTAATATTCTGTTATTTCTGTTATTGCTTGACTTTGAATATCTGTTGTAAGCGCTGTGAGACTTCAATAATGTAGCAAATTTGCACAGCAACATTGCAGTCAGGAGTTTGTATCTCCTGGTTGACTTGAGCTTTTCTCTTTTTTACACAATGCTTTATAGTTCTGGTCAGTAAGGAAAGGAATATTGTGCATGTTGAATATGTCATTATATCTGCAAGTAACACTGGAAAAGAGTCATTAACACCAAGGTAAATAGCACCCTGTAGTGGCTGGTGCAATTTTCTGATGGGCACAAGTTATCACTCAGTGGCTACAGTGATGTGAAAATGTGGGTAAATTATTTTGTATATGATTTATACATGGAAAAATTAGCTGTTGTTTGTTCCAATTTCAGGTAGATGAGGTTGCAAAGAGGGTAAGGATAGAAAATAGTTGGGGAACAAAACTGGGGCTTGCATTTGATGGTGTGAAAGTCAAAGTGGAAACTCAGAATAAGGCTAATCTGATTAGGCAAGACACTGGCTCTTATACTTCCACCAGAAGTGAATCTAGAATTGAATTTTGAGTCATTTACGGTGGGTAACTTCAAAGTCTGTTGATTGTAAGACTAAATTAAGAGCCCTTTTGCCCCTGGCTGTGCTGAAAGATTGTTTTGTTTATCAACTAAATCTTTCTGAGAGGGAGAATAGACTGAAGCTACTTTCCTACTCGTTGGTGATGATCTTTCAACTAATAACAACTCCTAATTCCACCCCGTCCTTGGGCATTTTCTCCTGCAATCTACATCAGTTACCACCATCGAGGGATTCTCATGCAGGGTAAAGTTTCACAATTACCTCCTCCAACCATGTCCGTGCCCTCTGTGGCAGGAAACACAATGCAGAGTAAATGGCAGATTGACTGAGCACCTCCACTTTGATCACAATGGCCATCTTGGCTCATGGTCACAAGCTATTTTAAGTTCCATTCCATTCCCACAATGACCTTTGTCTTCTGCCTCCACCATTGTCAGGGTGAGGTCAAATCCAGAGGAACCATCTCTTATTGCATTTGTGACTCAATGGTATGAATATGGAATTATCCAAAATCATGTAACCTGCCCACCACCTCCCCCCTCCCCAGGTTTCACTCTCTCTCCTGCTGATTCACCCAGTCCCCCTCGTATTCTCCCTTCCAAACCAGATGACTGATAAATGTGGGCAGAGAAATGGCAGATGAAGTTTAATCTGGACAAGTGTCTTGCTCTTTGAGAGGACTTGTAGTAGTGTTGCAAAGAGGGATATCAGGGTGCATGTGTGAGCTCCTTGAAAGTGGCAACACAAGTGTAGGGTGTTAAAGAAAGTACTCTTCATTGAGCAGGGCATGAAGTATAAATGTGATTAGGCCAGATTGTGAGTGTTTCCTGCAATTCTAGTTACTGCATGACAAAAGGAATTTATCTGGGGGTTGCTTGGGATAGCGCATTGGGTCTGAGGAGAGATTGAACAAATTTGGATAGTTTTCTCTGGAACATTGGAGGCTGAGAGATTACCTGGTTGAAATTTATCCAATTATTGTAGTCCTGGAGAAGATAGATTTCTTCTTTGCCCCGCCCCCGTGGGAGATGTAAAAATACTACGATGCCTATATTGAACATGAGAGGGGAAAAGGAGACAAGTGAGGCAGGTTTTTATACAGTGCGGTAGGGGTGTGGTCCACATGGCCAGGATAGTGGTGAAATCACCGCGATTTAAGAGGCATTTGGTTGGGCACATGAACAAGAGGGAATGGGTGATGTGTATGGACCATGTGCTGACACATGGGATTAATTTAAATGAACATCATGGTCACCACAGACATTGTTCACCAAATGGCCTATTCCTGGGCTGCTCTGTTGGGTGACGATTCATCTCTTTTCAAGGATCGTTGCCGATGGGCAGTAAACTTTTCACAGAGGTCTATCTCCAATGAATGTATTTAGAACATTTCCATGAGTTAATTCCCTGTAGAAACACCAGTTTATCATTCAAGCTGTGTAGCCACAGCAATAATGCAAAATTTGAAGGCCATCATTACTGAATCCATTTTAATCAGCCTTCACCTTGTACAATGTTCAGTTGAAACAAGAAAATCAAAATGCAACTTTTAACCTCTAGGAAAGATGAGTAATCCTCTGTACCACAGAATTATTGCTGAAAAAATATTTGGAAAATTTTGTGAATTCAGCTTCCAAAGAGTTGATGAAGAGGAATCACACATTAATTTAAAAAATTAAATCCAGAACATTTATTTGAAGATGTTTATCACAAAGAACATGTTCAGGTTCAGTAATGATTGATTCTAGAATGGTATGTGGCAGTAATAAAAGGAATGCAGGATAGATATATTCCAAGGAAAAAGAAATTAATGATTTGGATTGTGGTTTAAATGATTTTGTGGCCAAATTTGCGGAGGTCACCAAAATAGGGGACAGAGTAGGAAATGTAGAAACCGTAAAGTTGCAGAAGGATATAAACTGATTAGGAAACTGGGCAAAATGATGGCAGATGAGATTTAACATCGAGAAATGTACAGTTGTACATTTTGGCAGTGGAAATAAACAGGAAGCATACTATTTGGATGGGAAGAAAATTCAGACCTTGGATGTGCATTGGGACCTGGGTGTCCTTGTGCAAGGAAACCTAAAAGTTAATGACCAGGTGAAATTGGTCATGAAGAAAGCGAATGCTATGTTGGCATTCATTTCAAGAGGAATGGTGTACAAGAGTAAAGAAGTGTTGATGAAGCTCTATGGGGCACTGGTGAGACCTCATTTCGAGTACTGTGTGCAGTTTTTGGCCCCCTATCTGAGAAAGGATGTGATGTTGTTGAAGAGGGTGCAGAGGAGAATGACTAGGATGATTCCCAAAATGCAAAGGATAACGTACAAGGAATGTTTGACAGCTCTTGGGTTGTATTCATTGGAGTACAGGAAATTAAAGAAGTTATCTCATGAACGCATTTCGTATATTGAAAGGTTTAGATAGGGTGGATGCGGGTAAGATGGTTCCCTTGGTGGGTGAATTGAGGACATGAAAATTAGAGGTTATCCTATAAAACAGAGATTAGGAAGAACTTGTTTCGCCATAGGGTCGTGGATCTGTGGAACCGCTGCCACATACAGTAGTGCAAGCCAGATCACTGAGTATTAAATCAAGAAATAGTTTTGTGTCAGTTTACGGAGCAGATTCGATGGGCCTGGTGGCCTGGTTCTGTTCCTTTGTCTGTGATCTTGTTCTCATTTGGGAGAGATTATCGAAGGCAACTGAGAAAAATGGAACAATTCTAGGCAGTTGTTAGAATAGGTTATTAGTTTGGCATCTCTATGTAAAACTCCAAAACTATCTGTCACTTTGGTGCGGTGCCTGTCCCTCCAAGTCCTGAGGAACATAGATTTGCTAATATGTCATGTGTTCTTTCAGCTACAAATGATTCTCTTATTCAAATATGCCCAGAGGTCACTCGCATTTCATTTTAACTTCACATCGTTTTGGGTGGGTTTTCAGTTGTAAATGTGGCCAATTCCACTTTGGGAGAGGATTTCTTTTCACATTTTTCAGTGATGTATTTGACAAAATGCCGTTGTGTGGACTGCAGCTCTTGAATGCAAGTGGGCTACATTTATTGTCCTTCCAATGCCATCTGCTGCCTGACAAGCCTTCAACCTGGCTCCTGCCCTTTCCAAGCCTTCCTCAAGTCTTTTCCTCGCCTCGTGTCCCCATCATAATGGTATGCATACATGCAATAAGCCAACATATAAAGGCAGGGTCTATGAGACGCAGGCTTGTAATACCCCGGATTATCTTAAAATCTCAAAATTGGAATGGCAAGAATTGTGCCTAGCCCACAGATCTGACAGCTGCTGGGCTTCACGATTGTATGTGGTTCTGAAAAAAACTAGAGATTGGCGGCCTTGCAGAGATGATCGTCCCCTGAACAATTCCACCATGCCTGACTGATACAATATTCCAAATTTACAAGACTTCTCAGCAAACCTCCACGGCAAATCTGCATTTGCCAAAATAAATCTAGAACGTGCTTACTATTAGATTCCATTTGAGTCTTTGGATGTCACAAATACAGCAGTGATGCTCTCGTTTGGCATGTTTGTGTTTTTGAGAAAACCATTCGGTCTATGGAATGCAGCTCAGACATTCCAGTGGTTCATGGACCACGAACTCACTGGCCTTGGGTTTGTTTGGTGCTTGTGTTCATCGAGGAGATTCTGGTTGTAAGTGTGAATGAAGAGGAGCACAAGAGCCACCTTATCTCATTGTTACGGAGGCTTGAGGAATGTGGCCTCGTGATCAATCCCAGGAAAGTGTTTCTGGTTCTGCTGCTCTTGTATTTTTGGGACCTAGATTTATACAACATGGTATTTTGCCTGATGAATGGAAAGTGCATAAAATTTGAGAATTTCCTCCCTCCGTTATGTTTGGCCAGTTGTGATGGTTTTTAGGTATGAGGAATTTTTATTGCTGTTTCCTGGTGAATGCCACAGCATCTCTATTACCACTTGCTGAATGACTCAAAGGATCTGATGTCTGCTTCAAAAAGACATTATCTTTGGGAGACCATCCTGTTTATGCTTTCCATGATGTGAACACTGTTCTGACAAGTGTCACTAAGGTTGTACATCAAATGCTCAAAATCTTGCTCTCTTACCACAGATGCATGTGCTGTGGGAGCAGTGTTCTAACAACGAGTCTGTGGGCAATTGGAACCTCCGGTGTTTTTTTTCAGCCAAGCGGTCACCGGCTCAGGCAAAGTATAGTACATTTGGGCAAGAACTCTTAGCTATCTATCGCGCAGTGAAACATTTCAGTTTTTTTTTTAATTTATAGTTTTGTATACAGTACAATATAATACAAGAATCGTATCCAAATGATACATTGGTCAAAATAGAATAACAAATAAATGGTTGTACTGTCCGTAAAAGTGAGAAGAGAAGAAAAGTATAATGAAAAAAAAAACAGATCTAGGTTCAAAGCTCCTGTGATAACTATTCCCTCCCAAAATGAAAGGCAGGATATTAAAAAAATATTAGAATTCAACCAACATGAGAAGGTTCAACCATTAAGATTAATGAAAAGTGGTGGTGGGGTGGAGAAGTGAATACATTAGATATCCAAACCCATATCTAAATATGGTTTCCATATTTTGAATAATGTATCATACCCAGTTAATATTATACGTCACCTTTGCTAAGGGAATACAATTTTGCATTTCCCCACGATCAATTTTAAGATGGGATTCAGATTTCCATGGAATTGCTTTACATCTCCTGGCCACTGCTAATGCAACTTATAAAATTTTTTTGAGAAGTTGAATAAGGCTTCCAAATCATAAACATTTCCCAAAAGTAAAAGCTCAGGTGTTGATGGTAAACATTATTATAATTTGTTCCAAAAACTTGCCCACATCTTTCCAAAATGATGTCACCTTGAGACATGACCAGAGAGAATGTATCAACGTACGAATTTCTGTGCCACATCTAAGACATAAATTTGAAAAAAATTGCAATAAATTAATTGATATAGCATTAAATATAATTGATGAATAAATTTGTAATTAACTAATCTATCAAAAACATTAATTACTGTCTCAACAAATGTCAGACCAGCAAAAAGGGTCAATTTCAGTTCCCAAATGCAATTCCCATCTTTCTTTTGATTTATTCAAGTCTGGGTTTGGAGATTCCTCTTGAAATAGTAGATACAATTTTGAAATAAATTTATTTGAATCCAAATGTCCAATTCAATATTTCAGCTTTTTATTGGAAGGTCATTCTTACACAATTTGTACAGACCACCAGCCTCTTCTGCATACTGAAAGTAGAAGCACACATCTCTATTTGCGCAGAGAGATTTGGCACTTGGAGTTCATCCTACAATTTTCATCGGACACACAGCATATCTGAGGAAAAGCGAATGCTGTGGCTGGTGCCCTATCCAGGCGCGACATTACATCCAACAATTGCCATCGATTTCACTGCCATGGCTCATGCACGGCACACTGATGCCAATTTCATAAGGTGAAACCAGATCAACTCTGGTCTCGATCTTCAAGATGTGACCCTGGATGAATTGGGTGAAAAGTTGGCTTGTGATTTTTTTTCCCCCAACAGGAAGGACTCTGCCGTTTGTGTGGCAGTTATGAGGCAGGAGATTTTCTCTTCACAATCTATCTCTTCCTGGTAGAAGAGCATCAATCAAACTGGTTAAGGAAGATTTGACCTGGTTTCATGTTAAACAGAATGTTGGATTATGGGCAAGGACTCGCTTGCTGGGTCAACACCCTAAAGTCTCCAGGCACATGAAATTCAAGCTGGGGGATTTTGTTGTTTTGGATTCCCATTTCCAGCACGTACACCTTGTGCTTGGAAGGTCCACTTCCGCCATCTCGACAATGTACTTATCTGCTCACAGGTTAGGACTGGACGACCAGGTGGAAGGATGAAATTCCTAACATCGGCATCTCTGTAGAGACAATTGCTTGGACTTTTGTGGATCATTGGATTCCATCTTTAGATGTTCTGGGCAAACTATTACAACAGATCGAGGGTCTCAGTTCGAGTCAGCATTGGTCCGAGCTCTCACTGATCCTCTGGGCACGACCTGAATTATCGCTGAGCATTTCAGGGCCAACAGCTTCTTTGAGCATTTTCATTGACGATTGAAAGCAGTTGGCGATGCATCTACATGGGGCAAACATTTGCCCATGGTTCTCCTTCGCATGCCTACTGCTGTTAGGGCAGATCATGGATGTTTAGTGGTAGAGCTAGTCTATGGCTGTATGCTGACCTTGCCAGGTGAGTTTGTGAATCTGAGTCCAGACACAGTGCTCCATGAACAGGTCAGTTATCTTGATTGTCTTCGAGAAAATGATGTGGCAGAGAATGATTCCAACTGAAACGGTAACTTCTTATGAACCAAAGTACAACACCTCGAGGTTTCGAATTAAATGGAGATGCAAAAACATGTCCCACCCAATCTCTTTTCAATTTCATATGTTCTTTCTCAGCCATATGAGTTTGTTGCAAAAAAGCAAGATGAACCTTCATTTTCTTTAATATTTCCTTCCTTTCAATCGGATTATTGTCCTTTAACATTAAAGATCACAAAATTGAAATGAGCCGAAACTTAATTTGCTCCTGAGATTGACACTTAACACAGCAATTACAATTATATATATATATAAAAAAACCCAAACCCCTCTTTTCAAAGAAGAAAATCCTGTAAAAAAAACCTACGAGTATAAGAGTCGGATCCTCCTCTGTGGACTAGGTGCAGCTAATACCACAAGTGGAAGATGACTTTAGAAGTAGTCGAGTCAACCACCACCCCCCCACCGAACATTAAAACCCATCAGTCATCCCAGTGATAACACCCACATTCAGCTTGAGCTTCATCTTCAACATCACTCACCAATTCTGATTCCAACTTCTTTTCCCCATACCCATCCCAATCTTATCCTCGGACATTTTCCCCATTGATTCCTTCAAATCTGGGAAGGAATTCACAAAAGTTAATGCACCATAAGGACTCTCAAAACATTGAGACTGATCTGGCCCATAAAGTAAAGTAAACTTATACCCTTTCTTCCACAGAATTGCTTTGACCAGATTAAACTCTTTCCGTCAATTAATAATCTCTCAACTTAAATCAGCATAAAATAAAACCATATTGCCTTAAACCATCATTGGGCTTTGATCAAGGCGAGCTTTCTGAACCGCAAGCCGCAAAATCATTTCTCTATCCTGATATCGCAAACATCTTAAAAGAACCGCTCTTTGCATTTGACCCGGAAAAGATTTTCTCCTTAACGCCCTCTGAACCCGATCTAAAAAAAACTCAACTCCCAACATCTCTGGAATCCATTTCCAAAAATAATTTTACAGGATCTGAATCTTCAATATCTTCCAGCAGACCAACTATCTTAATATTATTACGTCAACTTTGATTTTCCAACGAATCAATGTTTTGTAACAAATCTCTCTTCTGGACATCCCAGCCTGTAAATAAATCCTCAATATGATCCATTCTCTCTGCATAATGGTCCACACGGCCCTTACAGTCAATAAAAACTTCTTCTATCCTCTTAAATTGATCTTGTCCAGTGTCCACTGCTGTTAAACTCTTATTAATATCAACTTCAATAGATGTAATTTCTTCACACATACCAGCCATTTATTTCCTTCATACTAGCAAATTGATCATTTAAAGTTTCAAAACCTTAGTCCACAGAAGACATCATATTTTCATTTTGATGGATCAGTTCTGTAGAGGGGCCTTGACGTCTGGGGAAGGTATCTGGTGAAACAACAGCTTTCATTGGAGAAGGAGATGTTCTTCAAGCCTTAGGCCTCCCTTCATTGAGTCCAACTGCAGCAAGTAGTAATTCTTGTTCTTCTTCTTCTTGAACCTCTAAGTTGTCCTCCTCCACCTCTTCTCTTCCACATCATACCTGGCAGCCGGACTGTAGATCGGATCCAGAATTTCCTGCAAGTGAGAACATCTCCAGATGCTCCGCTGCATACAGGCAGTCCCCTTCCCAGTATCTAGAGCTCACATTCGGGCATTTACCCCCCACTCTCCTTAGTCAAGCCCGGCTCATGTCGAATTCCTTACTTGCGCTCCTCCTGGCCCGGCCAAAAATCTTGGCCCCATCTTTCATCTCCGGATGTGCAGAGGTTGCAGACATTTCTTCCAGATGCTCCCGACTTCCGCGTTGAGGATTCATGTCTAACTTGTCCCGAGGTTCCTTCTGGAAGGTCGTCCTTGCTTCTTCTGCACTTTTCACAGGTTGACAACCTAGGTTTTTTCTAAGTTGCTTGTAATGAAATGGTATTGTATGTACTGACCAGTACAGGCACGGGCTGGCACCCCCCCACCCCGCCTCCTGATGACATCCTCTCCTGGACTCCTCCCTGAACTCCTCCCTGGACTCCTCCCCTGTGATCCAGGCCTTCACTTCCCTCACTTGGACCCGGGCCTGAAGTCTTGTGTGTAATAAAGCCTATCGTTCCCTTCAGTCTTTGTCTCTGTGATAATTGGGGCAACTGATCGTGCCCAACACTGTTTTTTTTCCTTTCTTCATTTCCAGAATTCTACAGTAGAAAATTATTGTCCAAAACATTGATAAAGAAAAACAAGACATTACAGTTCGAGTATTGAACAGTTCAGTCAGCGAGAGGTGTCTTTGAACTTCTTTTTCCTACGCCATCTTGCCACACCACTCTCCCCACCCCCCCCCCTCAGCTGACTCCTTGAACACCATCCAATCCATGGAATCTAGGCAGACCTGCAGCTGTCTTCCCTCCCGTGACCACCTTCTGGTTGTCCTGATCTCGTAAGGGTTGTGAGCAATTTTACGCCCCATTTCTAAGAGAGGATGTGATGGCCCAGAGGTGGTTTACAAGAATGATCCTGGGGATGAGAGGAATAATGTTTGAGGAGCATTTGATGGTTCTGGGCCTGGACTCTCCCGAGTTTATTAAGATGAGGCAGGACCTCATTGAAATCTGATGAATAGTGAAAGGGCTGGATAGTGAGGATTTTGCCAGTAGTGGGAGAGTTTAGGATCAGTGGGCACAACCTCAGAATAAAAGGATGTCTGCTTAAAACGGAGATGGAGAAACCGTTTCATCTTGAGCAGTGATTTTCAAACTCCTCCTCCACACCCCCACCCCCTGTATCATATTCCACTTAATCCCTTTGCCAGAAGTGCTCTGTTTGTAAGTAATTACTTAATGAGCTCTGTGATTGGGGAAAAAATTTTGAAAACCACTGTTTTAATCGTATGACATTGACTTGTTCTGTGCGTGGTTTCATAACTCCAGAGGAAATGGGCCAATGACAATTTATCTCAAGCAAAATATTTCCTTCACAGTTGGGTCCACTGCAGTCTTTCTCAGCCTTTTTTCCCATTCATATTCCACTTTAAGCAATCTCTTACTCATTTTTCAACACTCCAAGGAATAAAGTCCCAACCTGTTCAACCTTTCCCTGTAGCTCAACTCCTGAAGATCTGGCAGCTTCCTAGTCAATCTTCTCTGCACTCTTTCAATCTTACTAATACCCTTCCTGTAGCTAGGTGACCAGAACTGCACACAATACTCCAAAGTGGGCCTCACCATCATCTTATCCAACCTCATCATAACTTCCCAACTCTTATTTTCAATATGTTAATTAATGAAGGCCAAGATGACAAAAGCTGTCTTTAGAACCCGGTCGTCCTGTGACACCACTTTCATGGAATTATGTAACAGTGTTTTATCTCTTGCTGCCGATTTGCGTAACTTGGCTGTTCAATTTCATAATGTTGGCTTCTGGACTATTTTATTGTGCCCCTTGATCTAGAGAGTTCTGGCAGAGCAAAACAATTTTGTTTTGTTTTGTCAGGTCAAATTTTGTCACATTGATCCAAGAACAAGTATTTTCACCATTCCTTCATTTCAGATTCTCTGCAGCTGTCGTATTGTACCTCACAGTGACGGCATCGTGTTTGTCTTGTTTATCCTTTACCCCTCCATCCAGACAGATGTGTTGATCACTGAGTGGACTCCACTCATCCAGCACCACTCCCATTTTTGCTGCTCGGGCTTTTCATCCCATGTAATCAATTTGTTATTTCCCTCTCTTCTTTTTCTCAGCAAAGAGAATCAGGTTTATTTGATCATCTTTCTGAATCCCAGTGAAAGGTTATCGACCTGAAGGTTTTAACTCCGATTATTTTTCAAGTAGATAACCTGCTGAGTATTTCCAGCATTGAGTTTTTATTTTACTGCCTTGGTGTATTACTGAGTGCTTTGAATGGGAGAAGAAATGTGGTTTGTGTTAAGTAAAGATGTCTAGATTATGGGGTGGATTTAGAAAAATAGATGTAAAAGTGGAGGGTTCATGGAAATAGTTAATACATCTTTTCTATTTTTGGAGTCTCCTGCCGGAAAGCGTGGGATACTCACGGGCTTAATTCAAACCCGCTGGCAGCAAACTCTTAATGAGGTCCCACCTTGTCCCGTGGAGCCCAGCACATATAACCATATGACAGTTTACAGCACAGAAACAGGTCATATTGGCCCTTCGAGACTGTGCCAGTTCACATGAACAATTCCACTAGTTTTCCCCTCCAACACTCTTCCCTTATCCCTCCAACACCCTCATATCCATGTACACATCCAACCTTCTCTTAAATGACAGAAAGGACCCTGCCGCAATTATCTCTTCTGGAAGATCATTCCATTCTGCCACCACTCTCTGAGTGAAGAAACATCCTCTAACATTCCTCCTAAAGTTTTGCACCCTTACCTTGAACTCATGCCCTCTTGTTCCAACCTCCCCTGCCCTCAGGGGAAAGAGTCTACTCACGTCCAGTCTATCTATTCCTTTCATAATTTGAATACCTCTATCATAACCCCCTTCATCCGTCTATGTTTGAATGAATAAAGTCGCTGTCTCCTTAATCTTTCTCTGTACTCTAGATGTCGTAAGCCACGTAACATTTTTGTAAATCTTTTCTGCACCCTCTCCATGTTATCTATTTCATTCCTATATTTGGAGACCAGAACTGAAAACAATTCTCCAAACCTGGCCTCACCAATGCGTTAAACAGTTGCTGCATCAGTTCCAGCTATACTCTGGTCTATGATATGATTTCTGAATGCCAGCAGATCATATCTCAGGATAAGATATTGGACCAATGTTTCCTGCATCTTGGAAGAAACACCTTATTGACCAGAGACACAGCTTATCTCATCCATCCATCAGAACATCTGTCAAGCTCATGTCAAATAAATATGTATAGCATGGACTGAGAAAAGGTGTCGAGCAATGGGTTTGCATATGTACCTCCTGCCAGACTGCCAAGATTCAGTGCCACACTAAGGTAGCTCTTCAACATTTCCCGCCGGTATGCAGGCAGTTGGAACACGTGTATGTGGACCTGCTTGGACCATTGCCAGAATCTCAAAACATGAGATATATTCTAACAGTTGTAGAACATTTCACACGCTGGCCAGAGGCCGTCCCGTTGCCATCCAGTGACACTGAGACAAGGGCCAGAGCATTCATCGTCAACTGGATTTGGTTTTCCCACATTAATTCAGTCCGCAGAACACAATTCACCCTCATTCCCACTGGCAACTGAAGTCCACTTTTAAGGACCGACTCACTGGTCCCAGTTAGGTTGATGAGATGCCATGCATTCTTTTGGGAGTGCACACAGCTCCAAAGTAAGATATGTCTGCATTTTCCGCAGAGATGCTTTATGGTCTGGTCCTTACAGTTTCATGGGACATTGATTTCACAACCAATTCTGATCTGAACATCCTTCAGCAGCTTCGACATGGTATCACGATCAGCAAAGCTTTTCCTACCCATTGGCTTGGATCCCCTTAACAGAATGTGCCCCACCACTCCTGGACGCTGATTTTGTTTTTGTGCGCAGACAAGACCCAGGAATGCTGTTACAACGACCGTATGAGGACCTTTTCTGCGTGATGAAGAAGGATGGGTTTGAGTATACTTTGGACATTGGGGGACATTCGCAGCTGTTTAGTTTGGACAGACACAAGCCTGCCCATGTGGATCCCGCTTCACCCATTCAGTGCCTCCAGCCCAGACCATGAGGGTGTCCACCTAAGGTGCATGAAGCTGGTGTTTTACTTTCTGGTGACGGTTCTGGGGGGTTCTGGGCCGAGTGGGCAAGTTTCTTTGGCGTGCACATGAAATCATAAGGCAGACAGCTGGGAACTCATCCATTTAATTGACCACATGCACGTGGTGCTGCGTGCCAAGGAACACCACGTTGGTCTGTGATTTCTCCTGCCGGAAGGTGCGGGACACTCACAGGGCCCGTGGATCTGCAGCAAACACATAATGATGTCCCATCTTGACCCATGGAGCACAGGACACGCTGTAAATAGAAGAAGCCTGTAAAGACTGAATAAAGCAGTCTTGTGTTGATTAAACTGGTATGTGTGTGTGTGTGTGTGTGTGTGTGTGTGTGTTGCTTTAATAGCTCTGTCGAAGTAGCCGCTACATATATAAATATTTGGAGGATTATTGCACTTATAGGATACTTTTCATCCATCTCACAGCCTGTGGGAAGAAGCTATTCCCCAGCCTGTAAGTCCTGATTTTGATGATGGACGTGGTGAAAGATGCTGTTCACTAGATCAAAATGGTCTCTGCACTATTCCTTGAGCCCAATTTGAATAACACTCCTAGTGAATGTCATCTACAGAAAAAGGGAGACCCCAGTGATCCTCACTACTCTGCATCATTCCTGTCTGATGCTTTACAGCAACTAGACCATCCAATGGTGCAGCCAGACAGGAGACTCAACTGCGCTCCTGTAAAATCTCAGGATGAGAGCCGTTGGCCTTGACCTCCTCAGCCTCCTTGGGAAGTGTAGGCCCTTCCTGACTAATAAGGAGATGTGATTGTTTTGTGTATTAATTCGTGTGCTGTATGGATGGGAATTTTATGTGATTGTATTGTCTATTCTTGCTATTCAACAATTTTTAGTGGATAGAAAAAGCGCAAATCTAAATAGGTCATATGCATTAAATGGTAGACTATTGAGATGTGCAGAACAACAAAGGGATTTAGGAGTTGTGGTAAATAGTATCCTCAAGGCTGATACTCAGGTAGATGGTGTGGTGAAGAAGGCATTTGGAATGTTGGCCTTCATAAATCGGAGTATTGAATTCAAGAGTAGGGAGGTTATGATGAAATTGTACAAGGCATTGGTGAGGCCAAATTTGGAGTACTGTGTACAGTTTTGGTTACCAAATTATAGGAAAGATATAAACAAAATAGAGAGAGTGCAGAGAAGGTTCACGAGAATGTTGACAGGATTTCAGGGTCTGAGTTACAGGGAAAGGTTGTGCAGACTGGAGCTTTTTTCTCTGGAGCGAAGAAGATTGAGGGGGGACTTGATACTGGTGTTTAAGATTTTAAAAGGGACAGACAGAGTAAATGTAGATAGGCTTTTTCAATGAAGAGTCGGGGAGATTCAAACTAGAGGGCATGGTTTAAGATTGAAGGGGGGAAATTATAAGGCGAACATGTGGGGAAATTTCTTTCTGCAAAGGGTGGTAGGGATGTGGAATGAGCTTCCGGCAGACGTGGTTGAGGTGGGATCATTGGTTACATTTAAGTATAGACTGGATAATTACATGGAGAGGAGAGGACTGGAGGGGTATGGACCGGGTGCTGGTCAGTGGGACTAGGAGGGTGGGGATTTGTTACGGCATGGACTAATAGGACCAAACTGGCCTGTTCTGTGCTGTAAGTGGTTATATGGTTACATAGTTACTTATTACACCAGAGAAACTGAATAGAATATAATCAGAATTATCAGATCAATGTTTTAGGTGTGGTCAATATGTAGCAACTTTCTTGCATTCAACGTATCTTTGTCCTAATGCAAGATCTTATTGGGGAGAATTAGAAATTTTTTGGAACAAGTTACAGGAGTTGTTTTTCCGCAAAATCCAACTTTATTTTTATTAGGAAATATTGAAGGAACAAGGCCCAAATTAAAACTATTAATATATCAATTGAAATTTTTAAAATTACATTAGGGGTAATGAGGAAATGTATTGCACTGACTTGGAAATCAGATATATTTTTAGGGATGCCATGATGACATGCATACATTCAAAGTTGTATTCTTTTGGAAAAAATTACATATAGCTTGAGAAATAAATACTCTATGCTTTTGCAAATTTGGCACCTGAATATTCAAATATTAGGCTTCAATTTGTAATAATGACCTTTCCATCCCTCCAGACATGCGAGATTCTCCTCTAAGTTGTAAAATTAAAATTTAGATGTGTTAAATTTGCTCGCCACCGCGAACTCTAGGGAAGCGCAGGACTAGCGCAGGGCACCAGAAAACAAGAAGACCAAACCCCATCAACATCTTAGAAGCAGAGGATTCAATCCACAGGTCAGTGACAATGGAAGCAGACCAGTGAGGGGTTCTGCAGCTGAAGGACCCACACAGGTGACAGGCTGTTGGTGACTTGAGGAGAGGAACCCACGCAGGCTGTGGGCTTCTGGATAAAGCAGTCAAGGAACTCACACCAGCCCGTGGATTCCTAGAAACTGGTTCAAGACTGGCTAAAAGGGTGTCAGACCTGGGATATGAGTGGGTGCTGAAGGGTTCCTAATCGTGTCAGAGGTTCAAAACTGGAACTCCCATTACCAATGGCTTGGATTGGTCTGTGAGCATTGAAAGAGAATCCACAGACCCTCAGTGACTTGGCCCAGGATATGGGATGGTTGTGGGGGGGGGGGAAGAGCACGACCCTCTTTTGCTTCCTTCTCTGACTGCAAGAGGCATTTCAGGCAAGTTCTGCCAATGGTGAATCTGTCTGCCTCACAGAAGGAAAAAAGCTATTTTGTGTGATACGACATTTTTTAATTACATGACAGTAAATTGTCTCCTGAAATAGAGAGGTTCAAGTTTCTAACTATTACAAACTCCACTCACCAGAGCTACCTGGATTATACCTCTTCCCACTTATTTTTTTGAAAGGACACCATTGATTTTATCACAACTCCTCTGCTGCATCTGTCCTGTGACAGATTATCTATATTTTATATTGTATGTAGATATGTTTTTGAAGGATAGATTGTAGGAGTCGTGTAGGTCACAAACAAATACAAACACTTTGCAAAACAGCTCTTACTTAAAATGCACGAGCTTTGCTGAGAGTGAGTCATGCTGGCGCCGAGAGCCTTTGCAAAACAAAACAAGGAGACTGTTTTGCTAAATAATTTCAAAAGCAGGTGCAAAATGGAATATTGTTTTTAAAGCAACATATGATTGGACTCAGAAGTTTCCTGTTCTCAGAAGGTCATGTGGTTTTGAAAGCAGAGAGGAGACACCAAATAGACTTTTTTTCTAAAAGAAAGAGAGAGAGATGGCAAGCTGGCATCTTGTTGAAACCCCTTTTGAAGACGGATTATGAGTTCTCAGTTCAGCCTGTTGAAAAACCTTGTTGTCCATACAAGAGGAAATAGCTGGCGAAAAATGGTTTTTCACCTGAAATAAGGGAAACAAAACGAACTCGATGGTGACCTGCAGAAGAGGTTATCATTTGGAAAACCCTGATGGGGCTCATTTCTTTGGCAAGACCAGCAAAGTGACTGATCAGAGGGAATCAGTTTTTGTGTGTCCAATGAGCAAGAAATCCCTCTCTGAAACCAACAAGAACCTTCCTGGAGGGTAACCATTTACTTTTAAGCACCAAATCTTGGTGAAAAGTCATAAATGTTGAATTCTTTGCACAGCATAAGAATTGATAGATACCGGTGAACTTGTAGGAGTGTCATAGAACTAGATACATTTTAAATACACCTGCGTTTAGAATTAGGAGGGGTTAATGTTAGGCAGTTACATTAATAGTGATAAGTTAAAGGTTGATTGTTTTTTTGTTTAAAGAAAATTAAAAATTACGTTTGCTTAAGTATCCATTTGACTTGGTGATTTTCTATTGCTGCTAGGTTTTGGGGTCCTCTGGACATGTAACAGTCCCAAGATGAGGTCTTCTACTTCAGGAATGTCTTATTTCTTCAATAAATGCAGATTCCCCCATACTCTCATTGAAAAAGCCTGCACCCATATCTCCAATTCTCTTTCTGCCCTTACCCCACCTCCTCTCCGGCACAACAAGGACAGAATCCCACAGGTTTCTCACTTACCACCCATCATCTGCCACATCTGACACGTTATCCTTGGACACTTCCAACTTCAGCACCATCCTCTAACCTGCTCCATTCATATCCTCTTTTCACAGATGCACATCTTTCTGTGACTCCATCGATGGCACTTCCATCTCCACCCACCACCACCTGACGCACTCCACATGGGAATTGCAGAAAATGCCAAACTTGTCCCTACATTTCCTCTCACCTCCATCCAAGGGCACAATGAGACCTTCCAGGTGAGGCAGAGTTTCACATGCACCCCATCCAAACTAATCTAATACATTTGGTAGACTCAGTTGACCTTGATATCAGCAAGACCAAATGCAGACTGGGTGGCCATTTTGCTAAACACCTGCACTCTGTAGATCTAAACTTTAGCTTCCTGTGACCTACCATATCAATTCTCAAATCTTTCCAGCAACATGTTTGAAAAGGATGGATTATAGGAATCGTGTAGGTCACAAACAAACACAAACACTTCACAAATCAGCACTTATTTAAATTGCAAGAGCTTTGCCAAGAGCGAGTCATTCCGATGCCAAGAGCCTTTGCAAAGACAAAACAAGGAAACTGCTTTGCTATCATTTCAAAAGCAGGTGTAAATGGATTATTGTTTTTAAAACAACAGATGAATGGACTCAGAAGTTTGGGTCTGGTGCAGTAATCTGGCCGGTTCCAGTTTGGTGTTCTAAGAAGGTCATGTGGTTTGCAAGCAGAGAGGAGAAGCCAAATCGGCTTTTTCTAAAAGAGAGTGAGTGAGAAAGAGAGAGAGAGAGAGAGAGAGAGAGAGATGGCAAGCTGGCATTGTGCTGAAACCCCATTTTGAAGAAGGGTTTTGAGTTCTACGTTCAGCCTGTTGAAAAACCTTGTTGTCCATACAAGAGGAAATGGCCGGCTAGAAATGGTGTTTCACCTGAAATAAGGGAAACAAAAGGAATTCAATGGTGACCTGCAGAAGAGGTTATCATTTGGAAAACCCTGATGGGTCAAGTTTTTTTGGCAAGACCCCAAAGTGACTGATCAGAGGGAATCAGTTTTGGTGTGTCCAATGAGCAAGAAATCCCTCTGCTAAACATTTACTTTTAAGCACCAGAGCTTGGTGAAAATTCATAAATGTTGAATTCTGTACACAGTATAAGAATTGATAGACACCGGTAAACTTGCAGGAGTGTCAAAGAACTTTATACACATTAAAAACACCTGCACTTAGAATTAGAAGGTGTTAATGTTAGGCTGTTACATTAATAGTGATAAGTTAAAGTTTGATCCAGTTTTTTTGTTTCAAGGAAATTATAAAGACGTTTGTTGAAGTATCCATTTGTCTTGGTGATTTTCTATTGCTGCAAGGTTTTGGGGTCCTCTGGGCCTGTAACAATCGCAAGTTGAGGTCCTCATACCAGGATACCCAAAATGTCTTATTTCTTCAAAAATGCCGATTCTCCCATACTGTCATTGATAAAGCCTGTACCCATATCTCCAATGATCTTTCTGCCTTTACCCCACCTCCTCTCTGGCAGAACACGGAGAGAATCCCTCAGGTTTCTCACTTACCACCCATCATCTGCCACATCTGACACGTTATACTTGGACACTTCCAACTTCAGTACCATCCTCTAACCTGCTCCACTCATATCTTCTTTTCACAGGTGCACATCTTTCTGTGACTCCCTCGATGGCACTTCCCTCTCCACCCACCACCACCTGATGCACTCCACATGGGAACTGCAGAAATTGCCAAACATGTCACTACATCTCCTCTCACCTCCATCTAAGGGCACAATCAGACCTTCCAGGTGAGGCAGAGTTTCACATGCACCCCATCCAAACTAATCTAATATATTTTGTAGACTCAGTTGACCTTGATATCAGCAAGATCAATACAGACTTGGTGGCCATTTTGCTAAATACCTGCACTCTGTAGATCTAAACTTTAGCTTCCTGTGACCTACTATATCAATTCTCGAACCTTTCCAGCAACATGTTTGAAAGAGATGGATTATAGGAATCGTGTAGGTCACAAACAATCACAAACACTTCACAAATCAGCACTTATTTAAATTGCAAGAGCTTTGCCGAGAGTGAGTCATTCAGGTGCCAAGAGCCTTTGCAAAGAGAAAACAAGGAGACTGCTTTGCTATCATTTCAAAAGCAGGTGTAAATGGATTATTGCTTTTAAAACAACAGATGAATGGACTCAGAAGTTTGGGTCTGGTGCAGTAATCTGGCCTGTTCCAGTTTGGTGTTCTAAAAAGGTCATGTGGTTTTGCAAGCAGAGAGGAGAGGCCAAATTGTCTTTTTCTAAAAGAGAATGAGTGAGTGAGAGAGAGAGAGAGAGAGAGAGAGATGGCAAGCTGGCATTTTGTTGAAACCCCATTTTGAAGAGGGGTTTTGAGTTCTCTGTTCAGCCTGTTGAAAAACTTTGTTGTCCATACAAGAGGAAATGGCTGGCTAGAAATGGTGTTTCACCTGAAATAAGGGAAACAAAAGGAACTCTATGGTGACCTGCAGAAGAGGTTATCATTTGGAAAACCCTGATGGGTCAAGTTTCTTTGGCAAGAGCCCAAAGTGACTGATCAGAGGGAATCAGTTTTTGTGTGTCCAATGAGCAAGAAATCCCTCTCTGAAACCAACAAGAGCCTTCCTGGAGGGTAACCATTTACTTTTAAGCACCAGAAAATTGGTGCTGATACAATGACCATTGAAAATTCATAAATGTTGAATTCTGTGCACAGTACAAGAACCCAACCCCAACCAACCAATTTTCCCCTGCAGCCGCTGCAACCGTGTCTGCCTGTCCCGCATCGGACTTGTCAGCCACAAACGAGCCTGCAGCTGACGTGGACTTTTACCACCTCCATAAATCTTCGTCCGCGAAGCCAAGCCAAAGAAAGAAAAAGAAGACAAGAATTGATAGATACCGGTGAACTTGCAGGAGTGTCAAATAACTTTATGCACATTAAATACACCTGAATTAGAATTAGAAGGGAGTAATGGAAGGCCGTTAGGTTAATAGTATAAGTTAAAGTTTGATCCTTTTTTTTGTTGAAAAAAAATTAAAAACGATGTTTGTTTAAGAATGAATGGTGTTATTGTTCAGAATCTGCCTGTGATCGAACGTATTCTTGGACTGAATTGACATCTGGGCCAAATGGCAATTGAAGGACAATCTGTACATGATCGTACATCCTAAAGTCCAATGACTACTATCCACTAAAGATTGTTAAACAGCAAGAATAGACAATTCAATCACATAAAATTCCCATCCATACAGCACACGTATTAATACACAAATCAATCTCACCTCCTTATTGGTCAGGAAGGGCCTACACTTCCCAAGGAGGTTAAGGAGGTCAAGGCCAACGACTTTCATCCTGAGATTTTACAGGAGCGCAGTTGAGTCTCCTGTCTGGCTGTACCATTGGATGGTCCAGTAGCTGTAAAGCATCAGACAGGAATGATGCAGAGAGGTGAGGATCACTGGGGTCTCCCTTTTTCTGTAGATGACATTTTCTGGGAGTGTTGTTCAAATCGGGCTCAAGGAATAGTACAAAGACCATTTTGATCTAGTGAACAGCATCTTTAACCACGTCCATCATCAACATCAGGACTTACAGGCTGGGGAATAGCTTCTTCCCACAGGCTGTGAGATGGATGTAAAGTATCCTGTAAGTGCGATAATCCTCCCAAATATTTATATATGTAGCGGCTACTTTGATAGAGCTACTAAAGCAACACACACACACACACACATACCAGGGTAGTCAACACAAGACAGCTTTATTCAGTCTTTACAGGCTTCTTCTATTTACAGCATGTCCCGGGCTCCATAGGTCAAGGTGGGATATCATTTATGAGTTTGCTGCAGATCCACGGGACCACAGGTTTAAATAAAGCCCTGTTAGTGTCCCACACCTTCCGGCAGGAGAATTCACAGATCAACGTGCTGTTCCTCGGCACGCAGCACCACGTGCATGCAGTCAATTAAATGGATGAGTTCCCAGCTGTCTGCCTTATGATTTCATGCACACACCAAAGGACCTTGCCCACTCGACCCGCGACACAGCTGCTACAACCCCCAGAACCGTCGCCAGAAAGTAAAACACCAGCTGCATGCACCTTAAGTCGACACCCTCATCGTCTGGGCTGGGGGCACTGAATGGGTGAAGCGGGATCCACATGGGCAGGCTTGTGTCTGTCCCAACTAAACAGCTGCGAATATCCCCCAATGTCCAAAGTATACTCAAACCCATCCTTCTTCACCACGTGGAAAAGGCCCTCACACGGTCGTTGTAACAGCACTCCTGGGTCCTGTCTGCGCACAAATATAAAATCAGCATCCAGGAGTGGTGGGGCACATTCTGTTAAGGGGATCCAAGCCAGTGGGTAGGAAAAGCTTTGCTGATTGTGATACCATGTCGAAGCTGTGGAAGGATGTTCAGATCAGAGTTGGTTGTGAAATGAATGTCCCATGAAACTGTAAGGACCGTACCGTAAACCATCTCTGCGGACAATGCAGATATATCTTACTTTGGAGCTGTGCGCACTCCCAAAAGAATGCATGGCAACTCATCAACCTAATTGGGACCAGTGAGTCGGGCCTTAAAAGTGGACTTCATTTGCCGGTGGGAGAGTGGGGGAATTGTTTTCCGTGGACTGAATTAATGTGGGAAAAAACAAATCTAGCCATCCAGTTGATTAATGCTCTGGCCCTTGTCTCAGTGTCACTGGATGGCAACGGGACGGCCTCTGGCCAGCACGTGAAATATTCTACAACTGTTAGAATGTATCTCATGTTTTGAGATTCTGGCAAAGGTCCAAGCAGGTCTACATGCACGTGTTCCAACTGCCTGCATACCGTCGGGAAATGTTGAAGAGGTACCTTAGTGTGGCACTGAATTTTGGCAGTCTGGCAGGAGGTTCATGTGCAAACCCATTGCACAATGCCTTTTCTCAGTCCATGCTATTCATATTTATTTGACATGAGCTTGACAGATGTTCTGATGGACGGATGAGATAAGCTGTGTATCTGTTCAATAAGGTGTTTCCTCCAAGATGCAGGAAACATTGGTCTAATGGAGCCCAAAGACATGTCACAAAGTAAGGTTGGCCACCCAGTTGTGCTGCCCTCTGCTGTATGTCCAGGTTAGTAATGGCCGTACTGTATGTCTGAACATCGGGGTCCATTGCCTGGACACTGGCTAATTCAGGAATATCAATGTCACCCTGAATATGATATATAGTCGGTCTGGACAGCATATTCGTGACGCCATTGTTTTTACCAGATGTTATCCAAGTAGATGTAAGGGAACTCTAAATCTCTGCCCAAAGTGTCTATAACCCGCTGGCAGGTTTGAACACCATTCTTCATCTCAAGTGGCATCCTAAGATTTTCAAAAAGTCCAGAAGGGGTAATAATCACCGTTTTAGGAATGTCTTCCTTATGGATGGGATCTGATGGTATCTCATGACAAGATCAACCTTGGAGAAAGCACAGAAATTGTGCAGATGGGAGGCAAAATCTTGCATATGAGGGACGTTAAGACAGTGGGTCTTAACCTGAGATATGGTCTGCTGGGATTCAGAAATCATATCATAGACCAGAGTATAGCTGGAAAGTGATGCTGCAAATGTTTAAGGCATTGGTGAGGCCAGGTATGGAGAATTGTTTTCAGTTCTGGTCTCCAAATATCGGAAGGAAATGGATAAGGTGGAGAGGGTGCAGGAAAGATTTACAAAAATGTTACATGGCTTACAACATCTCGAGTACAGAGAAAGATTAAGGAGACAGCGACTTTATTCATTGGAACGTAGACGGATGAAGGGGGTTATGATAGAGGTATTCAAAATTATGAAAGGAATAGATAGACTAGACGTGAGTAGACTCTTTCCCCTGAGGGCAGGGGTGGTTGGAACAAGAGGGCATGAGTTCAAGGTAAGAGGCAAACTTTAGGAGGAATGTTAGAAGATGCTTCTTCACTCAGAGAGTGGTGGCAGAATGGAATGATCTTCCAGAAGAGATAATTGCGGCAGGGTCCTTGTTGTCATTTAAGAGAAGGTTGGATGTGTACATGGATATGAGGAGGTTGGAGGGATATGGCCAGAGTTTTGGAAGTGAAAACTAGTGGAGTTGTTCATGTGAACTGAAACAGACTCGAAGGGCCAATATGACCCGTTTCCATGCTGTAAACGGTCATATGGTTATATGTGCTGGGCTCCACAGGACAAGATGGGACATCATTAAGAGTTTGCTGCCGGCAGGTTTGAATTAAGCCCGATGAGTCTCCTGCGCTTTCCGGCAGGAGACTCCAAAATTCAAAAAGATGAATTAACTATTTCCATGACCCTCCATTTTTACGTCTATTTTTCTAAATCCACTCCATATTCTAGACATCTTTACATAACCCAAACCACATTTCTTCTCCCATTCAAAGCACTCAGTAATACACTAAGGCAGTAAAATAAAAATTCAATGCTGGAAATACTCAGCGGGTCATCTACTGGAAAAATAATCGGCTTTAAAACCTTCAGGTCCATAACCTTTCACTGGGATTCAGAAAGATGATCAAATAAACCTGATTCTTTTTGCTGAGAAAAAGAAGAGGGGAAATAACAAATTTAATATGTGGGATGAAAAGCCCGAGCAGCAGAAATGGCAGTCGTGCTGGATGAGTGGAGTTGACTCTTTGATCAACACATCTGTCTGGATGGAGGGGTAAAGGATAAACAAGACAAACATAATGCCGTCACTGTGAGGTTCAATACGACAGCTGCAGAGAATCTGAAATGAAGGAATGGGGAAAATACTTGTTTTTGGATCAATGTGACAAAATTTGACCTGACAAAAGAAAACAAAATTGCTTTGCTCTGCCAGAACTCTCTAGATCAAGGGACACAATAAAATAGTCCAAAAGCCAACGATATGAAATTGAACAGCCAAGTTATAGAAATTGGTAGCAAGAGATAAAACACAGTTACATAATTCCATGAAAGTGGTGTTACAGGAAGACAGGGTTCTAAAGACAGCTTTTGTCATCTTGGCCTTCATTAATTAACAATAAGAAAAGAGGAGTTGGGAAGTTATGGTGAGGTTGGATAAGATGATGGTGAGGTCAAATTTGGAGTATTGTGTGCAGTTCTGGTCGCCCAGCTACAGGAAGGGTATTAGTAAGATTCAAAGAGTGCAGAGAAGATTTACTAGGAAGGTGCCAGGTCTTCAGGAGTTGAGCTACAGGGAAAGGTTGAACAGGTTGGGACTTTATTCCTTGGAGTGTCGAAAAATGAGTAAGAGTTTGCTTAAAGTGGCATATGAATGAGAAAAAAGGCTGAGAAAGACTGCAGTGGACCCAATTGTGAAGGAAATATTTTGCCTGAGAAAAATTGTCACTGGCCCATTTCCTCTGGAGATATGAAACCACGCACAGTACAAGTCAATGACGTACAATTAAAACAGTGGTTTTGAAACTTTTTCTTTCCAATCACATTCCACCTTAAGTAATCCCTTACTAACAGAGCACTTCTGGCACAGGGATTAAGTGCAATATGATCCAGGGGGTGGGAGTGGGGGTGTGGAGGAGGAGTTTGAAAATCACTGCTCCAGACGAAAAGGTTTTTCCATCTCATTTTTAAGCAGACATCCTTTTATTCTGAGGTTGTGGCCACTGGTCCTAAACTCTCCCAGTACTGGCAAAATCCTCTCTATCCAGCCCTTCCACTATTCATCAGATTTCAATGAGGTCCTGCCTCATCCTTCTAAACTCGTGCGAGTATAAGCCCAGAACCATCAAATGCTCCTCAAACATTATTCCTCCCAGGATCATTCTTGTAAACCACCTCTGGACCATCACATCCTCTCTTAGAAATGGGGCCTAAAATTGCTCACAACACTTACGAGATCAGGACAACGAGAAGGTGGTCATGGGAGGGAACACAGCTGCAGGACTACCTAGAGTCTGTAGAGTCTGTGGATTGGATGGTGTTCAAGGAGTCAGCTGAGGGGAGGGGGGAGCGTGGGAAGATGGCTTCGGAAAATGACGTGAGAAGACATCTCTCCCTGATTGAACTGTTCAATACTCGAACTGTAGTGAATTTTTTGACTTTATCAATGTTTTGAACATTAATTTACTACTGTAGAATTTTGGAAATGAAGAAAGAAAAAAGGCAGTGTTGGGCATGACCAGTTGCCCCAATAATCACAAAGACGAAGACTGAGGGGAACGATAGGCTTTATTATACACAAGACTGCAGGCCCGCGCCCAAGCTAGGTAAGTGAAGGGATGGAAGAAGTGGCTCGACCTTTATGGCCTGGGTCACAGGGGAGGAGTCCAGGGAGGTGTCTCGGAGAGGATGTCATCAAGAGGGTGGGCCAGCCCATGCCTGTACTGGTCAGTTCATACAATACCATTTCATTACCAGCAACTTAGAAAAAACCTAGGTTTTCAACCTGTGAAAAGTGCAGAAGAAGCAAGGCCGACCTTCCAGAAGGAACCTCAGGAGCAGTTAGAGATAGATCCGAATCCTCAACGTGGAACTCAAGAGAAGCTGGAAGAAACGTCTGCATCCTCTGCGCCTCCAGAGACGCAAGATGTCGCCAAGTTCTTTGGCCTGGCGGCGGGCCAGGAGGAGCACAAGCGTGGAATCCAACCCAAGCCTGTCTTGACTAAGGAGAGCGGGGGTGGGTGCCCGAATGTGAGCGCAAGTTAGCGGGAAGGCGACTGACTGTATGCAGTGGCCCATCTGAAGATGCTTCCCTGCGTGCTACTAAGCTTCTCAGCATGGATGGATGCTCTCACATGCAGGAAATCCGCAGTAGGGCTGCCAGGTATGAGGTGGAGGTGGACAACTCAGACGTTCGAGAAGAAGAAGAGCAAGAATGACTAATTGCTGCAGTTGGACTCACTGAAGGAAGGCCTTAGGCTTTAAGAACATCTCCTTCTCCAATGAAAGCTGTTGTTTCACCACAGATACCTTCCCCAGTCTTCAAAGCCCCTGTAACAGGGATGGAAGTCAACCTCATGTCTACAGAACTGATCCAACCAAATGAAAAGATTATGTCTTCTATGACCTAAAATTTTGAAACTTTAAATGATCAATTTGATGGTATGAAGGAAATAATGGCTGGTATGTGTGAAGAAATTACATTTATTCAAGTTAATATTAATAAGAGTTTAACTGCAGTGGACACTGGACAAGATCAATTTAAGAAGATAGAAGAAGTTTCTATTGACGGTACGGACCGTGTGGACCATTATGCGGGGAGAATGGATCATATTGAGGATTTATTTACAGGCTGGGATGTCCAGAAGAGAGATTTGTTAAAAAACATTGATTCGTTGGAAAATCAAAGTTGTTGTAATAATATTAAGATAGTGATCTGCCGGAAGATATTGATGGTTCAGATCCTGTAAAATTTTTTCTGTAAATGGATTCCAGAGATGTTGGTAGTCGAGTCTTTTTAGATAGGGCTCATAGGGTGTGAAGGAGAAAACCTTTTCTGGGTCAAATGTCAAGAGCAGTTCTTTTAAGATGTTTGTGATATCAGGATAGAGAAATTATATTGAGGCTTGTGGTTCAGAAAGCTCGCCTTGATCAAAGCCCAACGATGGTTCAAGGCAATAGGGTTTTATTTTATGCTGATTTAAGTCAGGAGATTATTAAGTGATGGAAAGAGTTTAATCTGGTCAAAGCAGTGCTGTGAAAGAAAGTAAATAATGTTACTTTTCGGTATCCGACGATATTTAAGGTGGTTTATGGACGAGATCAGTCTCAATTTTTGAGAGTCCTTATGGTGTATTATCTTCTGCAAATTCCTTACCAGATTTGAAGGAATCGATGGGTAAAATGTCCAAGGATAAGATTGGGAATGGGAATGGGAAAAAGAAGTTGGAATCAGAATTGGTGAGCGATGTTGAAGATGAAGCTCAAGCTCAATGTGGGTGTTACCACTGGGTTGACTGATGGGTTTTAATGTTTGGTTGGGGGGTGGTGATTGACTCTGCTACTTCTAAAGCCATCTGTCAATTGTGGTATTAACTGCAGCTGGTCCACAGAGGGGGGTCCGACTCTTGCACTTGTAGATTTTTACATATTTTACAGAGGTTTCTTATTGTTTGAAAGGGGGGTTTGGGTTTTTTAAAATATGTAATTGCTCTGTGATGTGTCAATCTCAAGAGGAAATTAAGTTATGGTTCATTTAAATTTTGTGACCTTCAATGTTAAAGGACTTAATAATCCGATGAAAAGGAACAGAATATTGGCATATATAAAGAAAATGAAGGTTGATGTTGCCTTTTTGCAAGAAACTCGTTTGTCTGAGAAAGAACATATGAAATTGAAGAGAGATTGGGTCGGACATGTTTTTGCATCTTCATTTAATTCGAAAGCTCGAGGTGAGTTGCTACTTTGGTTCATAAGAAGTTACCGATTCAGTTGGAATCATTCTCTGCCACATTGGGTAGAGAGCTGTTGGTGAATTGTAAATTTGTTGCTGAAGCATGGACTTTGATGAATGTTTATCCACCCAATGAAAATGATGAAGACGTTATTTCTGAAACTTTTTTGAATCTGGGTCAAGCTAATGTAAATATTTTGGTTGGTGGGGATTTTAATTGTGTGTTGATAAATTTCCAAAAACTGTACCTAGAACCAAAATAGCTAAATGGATGTCAGACTCAATGAAAGATTTGAATTTGGTGGAAATGTGGAGGAAGTATATTCTGACAGAAAAATACTTTTCTCTTTATTCACCCAGACATGATCCTTTTTTAAGAATCGACTTTTGCTTAACACCAGCACAATTACAAGGTAGATTTGTACATGTAGAGTATAAGAGTAGGATTTGTCTCATCATTCCTCATTGTTAAGTAGAAGTACACACTCCCTTTTCCAGGCATATAAAATCCAGAAAGCTCCAAACATCAGCAAGTGGGGAGAGAGATAGCAGCGCGAGTCAGGCGGGCGAGGGGTGGGGGAAAAATGGCAGTGTGACTGGAAGGGAGTGGGGGTGGATACAGCAGCATAATTAGGGTAGGCTTAAATGTAGCTTTCAACAATCCGAAAAATCTGAAATTTGGAACACAGTGACCCCCGCCCCCCCCCCAAGGGTTCTGGATAAAGGATTGTGCATCAGCACATGTCCTGGTTTGCATAATGTAGACACCCCTTATCGCTGAAGATTTAATGGGATGTTATTGAAGCAACCAAAGTTTCTAAGTTTTATCAAAGACCATATTCAGTTTTATTTGCCAATTAATACATATTCAGTACAAAGTAAATTTGTTTTGTGGGATGCTTCAAAAGCTTATTTAAGAGGTCTGATAATCAATTATTCTGCAAGAATTAAGACACAGAATTTGGCAGAGAGGCAAAATTTGGAGAAGGAAATAACAATGTTAGAAAAGGAATTCCAACGAAATTCGACCGTGGATAAAAAGACTTTTGATTCAGTTGAAACTGTTATAATATAATGCAAACATATAAATATGAAAAATTAATACAATGATCCAAATAGCGTTACTATGAGTAAGGAGAAAGAGCGCATAAGGTTTTTGCTCGGCAATTAAGGACTGAACAGGCATCAAGGACAATAAATGCGATAAGAAATAATTCAGGAATCACTTTTAAACCTCAGGAAATGAATGATGAATTTCACTCATTTTACCAGAATTTATATTCTTTTGAAGTAAGTCAGGATGAGGAACGTGTTGAGTCTTTTTTAGGTAGTTTGGACTTATCGGTTTTGGACGATAAAGATAGGACAGAATTGGAAGTTCCTTTCAGTGATTTAGAAATTGAAGAAGCTATATTGAATATCACCTGGAGAAGATGGGTTTACAGGAGGGTTTTTCAAGAATTTTATGAAGTCTTGTCTCCTGTTTTGATGGATGTTCTTAAACAAGCTACAGAAGAGCAAAAGCATTTCCAGAATCCTTTTCTAGAGCTAGAATTAGTTATTGCAAAAAAGGAAGAGCCCCATTGAAAGTTGCCTCATTTCGACCAATATCTTTATAAGATGTAGTGTATAAGATAGTAGCTAAGGTATTGGCTAATAGACTTGCAAAGTATTTATCACGTTTAATACATGTTGATCAAGCATGTTTTTTGAAGAATAGATTTTCTTCTGAAAATATTGTTCGACTGTGACGCTGATTAACGAATCAAGACATTGTTTGAATCAATCAATGATAGTGACATTAGATGCAGAAAAAGCCTTTGATCGAGTTGAAAGGTACTTTCTATTTAAAGTACTTGAAAGATTTAAGTTTGGGCCTTTTTTACCTGGTTGGGTTAAAGCCTTTTATAAAAATCCCTTGGCGAGGATGGTGATGAATGGACAAATTTCAGATACGTTTAATTTAACATGTTCCACTAGGCAAGGTTGTCTTTTGTCACCATTGGTGATAGAACTGCTAGCCCAAGCTATCAGACAAAATTATAAAATTAGTGGGATAAAATAAATGAAAAGAATATAAGATTCATTTGTTTGCAGATGACGTACTAATATATTTAACAAATCCTAAGTAATCATTATGACATCTGCAAACCTGTTCGGTTCAATATGGAGAAATGTTTGGTTAAAAGATTAATTGGGATAAGAGGAACATATTACCAATTACAAAGGAAGATTATCCTGCTTGTAAACAGATTACACAGCTTAGATGGACGAAGAAAATTAAATATTTAGAGGTAATGTTTGATGCGGATTATCAAAATTTGTGTAAGTTGAACTATGTTTCTCTATTGATAAAATTAAAGCTGATTTAATTAAATGGTTAAATCTTCCTTTGACATGAATGGCACATGTGAATTGTATTGAAGTGAATATTTTTCCTTGTATTCAATATTTTTTTCAATCAATTCCATGCTCGCTTCCAAAGATATTTTTCAAAGAGTAATGCAGCCATCAGAATATTTTTATAGAAAAGTACATTGGATAGAGTATTGTTGCAAAAATTGACATGGAAATATGCATTAGCATCTACAATGGCCTCATTTTCTGAATTATTCATTAAATTATTAGTGAATTATCAGTTAAAATTTATGAATATGATGTTCAAAATTAATCAACCTCCTCGCCTGGCTAAAGTGGAATTAGCACAGATTTCTCATTCTATTGTACATCAATGTATATTTACATGGACTCCTAATCTTTTGCATTATTATAATTTGCCAGAATTATGACATTTATGTGATATTTGGTATAAAAGAAATCTGGCAATGGGAACTGGAGATAAGGTTTCATTTCAAATTCCATTTCAAGTTCATATCATTCTCGATGAATAATCTCAGTATTTAAAGATTTGCCAAATGAAAGGTATTCAAGTGTTAGCAGATTGTTTTAAAATGGGATAACTCTTTATTTTTGGGGAAAAAAATTGAGGTACCGTTAAATTCTTTGCTTGCATATTTTCAAGTACGTGCTCCAGTACTGAAGAATTTTGGGTGGGAATTGAAGATACCTAAGTTAACTAAATTTAAAAATGTAATTGTAAATGGGGCAGAAAGGGATTTATTTCAGAAATGCATTCTTTGTTGCAAGAGAAAATGGCCAAACTGAATTTAAATGGGAGAAAGATTTATCCTTAGAATTATCCCAAGGAGAGTGGACTACTATGTGTGAAGATAGTGTGACTAAATTTGGTGAACTATAATTTTCTACATCAGTTGTATTAAACACCAGAAAAGTTAAAAAGATATGGATTTACTCATTTGGATTTATGCTTCCTGAGATTTTACAGGAGCGCAGTTGAGTCTCCTGTCTGGCTGCGTCATTGGATGGTCCAGTAGCTGTAAAGCATCAGACAGGAATGATGCAGAGTTGTGAGGATCACTGGGGTCTCACTTTCTTCTGCAGATGACATTTATCCTATTTGTTGTTCAAATAGGGCTCACGGAATTGTAAAAAGACCATTTCCAGCCAGTGCACAGAATCTTTAACCACGTCCATCATCAAAATCAGGACTGCCAGGCTGGGGAATAGCTTCTTCCCACAGGCTGTGAGATGGATGAAAAGTATCCTGTAAATGGCATAGTTACCCTAAATATTTATAAATGTAGCGGCTACTTCAATAGAGCAATGAAAGCAATACACACACACACACACACACACACACACACACACACACACACACACACACACACACACACACACACACACACACACACACACACACACACACACACACACACACACACACACACACACCAGGTTAATCAACACAAGACTGCTTTATTCAGACTTTGCAGGCTTCTTTTATTTACCGTGTTGTCCTGGGTTCCATGGGAGAAGGTGGGACATTATTATGAGTTTGCTACTGATCCACGGAACCACAGGTTTAAATTAAGCCCTGTGAGTGTCCCGCACCTTCTGTCAGGAGAATCCACAGATCAATGTGTCGTTCCTTGACACACAGCATCACGTGCGTGTGGTCCATTAAATGGACAGCTGTCTGTCTTAAATTTCATGCACCCGCCAAAGAACTGTGCCCATTCAGCCCGCTACACAGCTGCTACCCCACCCCCTCCAGAACCGTCGCCAGAAAGTAAAACAGCAGCTGCATGCACCTTAGGTGGACACCCTCATTGTCTGTGCTGGGGGCATTGAAAGGGTGAAGCGGGATCCACATGGGCAGGCTTGCATCTGTCCACACTAACAGCTGTGAATGCCCCCCAATGTCCAAAGTAAACACAAGCCTATCCTTCTTCACCACGCGGAAAGGGCCCTCATATGGTCATTGTAACGGCGCTCCTGGGACCTGTCTGTGCACAAAAACATAATCAGTGTCCAGGGGTTTTGGGGGCACATTCTGTTTAGGGGAACCATGCCAGTGGGTAGGAAAAGATTTGCTGATCACAACACCATGTCGAAGCTGCTGAAGGACGTTCAGATCAGAGTTGGTGTGAAATGAATGTCCTATGCAACTCTAAGGACCGTACCATAAACCATCTCTGTGGACAATGCAGACATCTTCCTTTGGAGCCGTGCACATTCCCAATAGAACCCATGGAAATTCATCGACTAACTTGAGACCGGTGAGTAGGGCCTTTAGTTGCCGGTGGAAACGTTCCACAAGGCCGTTGGACTGTGGGTGAATTGTGGTGCGTGGTCTGATGCAATGTGGGTGGGGAAACCAAATCTAGCCATCCAATTAATGATGAATGCTATGGCCCTTGTCTCAGTGTCACTAGATGGAAACGAGATGGCCTCTGGCCAGCGTGTGAAATGTTCTACGACCGTTAGAATGTATCTCATGTTTTGAGATTTTGGCAATGGTCCGAGCAGATCCACATGCACATGTTCCAACTGCGTGCGTACCACTGGGAAAAGTTGAAGAGGTGCCTTAGTGTGCCGTTGAATTTTGGCAGTCTGGCATGAGGTACACGTGCAGACCAATTGCACAACGCCTCATATACTTGTTTTCCGCCAGGGGATTAGCAACAAATTCTCTTCTACGACATGCTTTAGCAGCATCCAATGCAGCAACTATGTACCAGAATTTCATGTCCTCTGCCATTATGCCACAAGGCAAAACTAGGTTTCAGCCTTGGTTGATTGGTCTGGAAAGGAGGCAAGTGAAGTCCTAACATCAATTGGGAAACACAGTCAGTGAGAGGTCAGGATAGCTTAGAGTTTAGACGTGTTCAGGACTGCTTTTTGCAGCAGTATGTGGAGATGCCCACAAGACGGGGGGGCAGTGTTCGATCTGTGGTTAGGGAATGAAATGGGGCAGGTGGCGGAGGTGAGCAATGGGAAGAACTTCAGATCTCGTGATCATGAGTTAATTAGATTTAGCTTAATTATGGAAAGGGATAGGTCGGGTCTGAAGTCGAAGGTCTTCGAGTGGGGGAAGGCCAGATTTGAAGAAATTAGAAGAGATTTGCAGAGAGTTGTGTGGGCTGACCTTTTAGCCGGAAATGATGAAGAGGAAAATTGGAGGGTATTTAAAGGTGAGATTTTGAGAGTACAGGATCATTATGTTCCAGATTGGCTGAAATGCAAGACTAGAAGTTCAAGGGAGCTGTGGATTTCTAGAAAAATTAGGAACGATTCAGGATAAGAGGGAGGCCCACGCTCAACATAAGAAACAAAAGATTGATGAGATATATGATCCTTACTTATATTGCAGAAAGAACCTCAAGAGGGAAATTAGAAAGGCAAAAAGAAGGTATGAAGTATCCATAGCTCATAAGGTGAAAGTGAGTCCTTCGGGTTTTTACAGATACGTGAACAGTACAAGGAGGGTTAAGGATAGAGTAGGTACTGGAAAATGGGAACGGTGGACTATGTGTAAGTGAGAAGCTTTATGAGATGAGGGAGATATTGAACAATTTTTTTTCTTTTCTGTATTCACAAGCGAAAGGGACACTGGACCATGTGAGATAAATGAGGTGAATGGCTTAGTTATGGAAAGGATAGGGATTAGTAAAGAGAGGGATTTGGAGCTTCTAGGGTCAATAGAGTTGGATGTCTCCTGATCCTGATGGGATTTTCCACAGGACATTAAGGGAGGTCAGGGAGCAAATAGCCGGGGCTCTGACAGTGATGTTTCAAACATCACTGGAGAAGGGTGTGGTGTCGCGGGATTGGAGGGTTGCAAATGTTGTTCCACTGTTTAAAAAAAGCACAAGGTGCAGGCCAAGTAATTATCGGCCAGTAAGTTTTACTTTGGTGATGGCAAAAGTTATGGAGGATGTTCTTAGAGATAGTATGTACAAATATCTCGATAGGCAGGGAATGATCAGGGGCACCCAGAATGGGTTCGTGAAAAGAAAATAATTTTAATGAATCTTGTTGAATGTTTTGAAGATGTGACAAGGAAAGTGGCTGAAGGTAGGGCGGCTGACGATATCTATTTGAAATTTTTAAGGCTTTTGGTAAGGTTCCGTATGTAAAGTTAGTTAGGAAGGTTCAGTCACTAGGGATTAATAGATAGTGAGGTGGGTTCAGAGGTGGCTGTAAAACAGAGAGCAGAGAGTCATGGTGGACAACTGTCTGTCAGGATAGAAGCCTGTGATAAGTGGTTTGCCTCAGGGATTGGTGCTGGGTTCCCTGATGTTTATCATTTATTTTCATGATTTGGATGAGGGGGTGGTTAATTGGGTAATCAAATATGCAGACGATACCAAAATAGGGGGAGTGGTGGATAGTGAGGAAGGTTTTCTTGGATTACAGGATTTGGTTTGTTTGGAAAAGTGGACTGAAAGATGGCAGATGGAATTTAATGTTGACAAGTGTGAGGTGCTGCATTCCGGAAAAAATAATCTTAATAGGACCTATGCAGTTCAGGGATGGGCATCGAGGAATGCAGAGGAACAGAGGGATCTTGAGTTATGGTACAGATTTCTTGAAGGTGGTTTCCCATGTAGACAGGGTAGTTAAGAAGGCTTGTGACATGTTGGCGTTCATAAATCATAGCATAGACTAGAGTAGAGTTGTTTAAGGCACTGGTGAGGCCATGTGGAGAGAAGATTTACAAAAATGTTGCCTGACTTACAGAGGAAGATGAAGGAGACAGCAACTATATTCATTGGAACGTAGACGGTTGAAGGGGGTTATGATAGAGGTATTTAAAATTATGAAGGGAATAGATAGACAAGAAATGAGTCGACTCTTTCCACTGAGGGCAGGAGAGGCTGGAACAAGAGTGCATGAGTTAAGGGTAAGGGGGAAAAACTTCAGGAGAAATGTTAGAGGATGCTTCTTCATTCAGAGAGTGGTGGCAGAATGGAATGATCTTCCAGAAGAGATAGTTGCGGCAGGGTCCTTTCTGTCAATGAAAAGAATGTTGGATGTGTCCATGGATATGAGGGGGTTGGAGGATATGGGCAGAATGTGGGAAGGGGCTGGGAAATGGTTAGGGAGTGGAGTGGTTCATGTGAAACGGCATGGACTCAAAAGGCTGATATGGCCTGTTTCCGTGCTGTAAATTGTCATATGGTTATATGTGCCGGGCTCCACGAGACAAGGTGGGACATAATGAAGTGTTTCCTGCCGGCAGGTTTAAATTAAGTCCCGTGAGTATCCCACACTTTCCGGCAGGAGTCTCCACAGATCAACAAGCCATTCCTTGGCACGCTGCACCATGCGCCGTCCATTAAGTGGGTGAGAATACAGCTGTCTGTCTTATGTTTTCGTGCACCCACTGAACAACTCTTATTCTGCCTTGTCTCACTGACAAGCATCCAGTCCAGAGACCTCCATCCCCCTCGTATCCCTGAACTTTTCAATGCTAACATTGAGCTCATATTTCCTCATGCAGCTGGCAGCTTGTTCCACTCTCCCACCACCTTGTGTGGAGAAGCTCCCCCTCATGTTTCAACTAAACTTTTCCTCTTTCATCCTTGGCCCATGTATTAAGGACTTTTCCAAGAGGCAGAGTCTGAAGAAAACAACCTCTATCCTCAAGGACCCTCACCACCTAGGCCAGGATTTCTTCACACTGCAATCACCAGGGCAACAGGTCAAGGAGCCTGAAGACAAACACCCAATGGTACAAACACAGCTTCTCCCCCTCTGCCATCAGATTTCTGAATGGACAAGGAACCACAGTCACTCTCTCACTTACTCTTCATTTTGCACAAATAGATTTTTTTTTAAAAAATGTAATTTAGAGCAATATTTGCACCTATATTGTTGCCACAAAATGACAAATATTGTGACATGTTCATCACAATAAATTTTTAATTCTGAACATTGCGCTTACATCAGAAAACAATCATAGCTCAAAAAACAATTTCAAATAATGAATTAACTATTTCCATGCACCCTTCCCTTTTATATCTATTTTTCTAAATCTACTCCATAATCAAGACATCTCCACTTAACCCAACCTACATTTCTTCTACCATTCAAAGCACTCAGTAATACACCAAGGCAGTAAAATAAAAATTTAATTCTGGAAAAATAATCGGCTTTAACACCTTCAGGTTGATAACCTTTCACTGGGATTCAAAAAGATGATCAAACAAACCTGATTCTGTTTGCTGAGAAAAAGAAGAGGAGAGATAACAAACTGAATAATTGGGATGAAAAGCCCGAGCAGCAGAATTGGCAGTCGTGCTGGATGAGTGGAGTTGACTCTTTGATCAACACATCTGTCTGGATGGAGGGGTATAGGATAAACAAGACAAACATAATGTCGTCACTGTGAGGTTCAATACGACAGCTGCAGAGAATCTGAAATGAAGGAATGGTGAAAATACTTGTTTTTGGATCAATGTGACAAAATTTGACCTGACAAAAGAAAACAAAATTGCTTTGCTCTGCCAGAACTCTCTAGATCAAGGGACACAATAAAATAGTCCAAAAGCCAACGATATGAAATTGAACAGCCAAGTTATAGAAATTGGTAGCAAGAGATAAAACACAGTTACATAATTCCATGAAAGTGGTGTTACAGGAAGACAGGGTTCTAAAGACAGCTTTCGTGGCCTTCATTAATTAACGTGTTAAAAATAGGAGTTGGGAAGTTATGGTGAGGTTGTATATGATGTTGGTGAGGCCAAATTTGGAGTATTGTGTGCAGTTCTGGTCACCTAGCTATAGGAAGGGTATTAGTAAGATTGAAAGAGTGCAGAGAAGATTTACTCGGATGCTGCCAGGTCTTCCTGAGTTGAGCTCCAGGAAAAGGTTGAACAGGTTGGGACTTTATTCCTTGGAGTGTCGATAAATGAGTAAGAGATTGCTTAAAGTGGCATATGAATGGGAAGAAAGGCTGAGAAAGACTGCAGTGGACCCAATTGTGAAGGAAATGTTTTGCCCATTGGCCCATTTCCTCTGGAGTTATGAAACCACGCACAGAACAAGTCAATGTCGTACGATTAAAACAGTGGTTTTCAAACTTTGTTTCCCCAATCACATAGCTCATTAAGTAATTCTTTACTAACAGAGCACTTCTGGCAAAGGGATAAAGTGGAATATGATCTGGGGGGTGGGGGTGGGGGTGTGGAGGAGGAGTTTGAAAATCACTGCTCTAGATGAAAAGGTTTCTCCATCTCCGTTTTAAGCAGACATCCTTTTATTATGAGTTTGTGCCCACTGATCCTAAACTCTCCCAGTACTGGCAAAATCCTCTCTATCCAGCCCTTTCACTATTCATCAGATTTCAATGAGGTCCTGCCTCATCCTTCTAAACTCGGGCGAGTCCAGGCCCAGAACCATCAAATGCTCCTCAAACATTATACCTCACTTCCCCAGGGTTATTCTTGTAAACCACCTCTGGGCCATCACATCCTCTCTTAGAAATGGGGCCTAAAATTGCTCACAACCCTTACGAGATCAGGACAACCAGAAGGTGGTCACAGGAGGGAAGACAGCTGCAGGACTGCCTAGAGTCCGTGGATTGGATGGTGTTCAAGGAGTCAGCTGAGGGGGGTGGGGAGGGTGGTGTGGCAAGATGGCGTAGGATAAAGATGTGAAAAGACACCTCTCCCTGACTGAACTGTTCAATACTCGAACCGTAATGTCTTTTTTGACTTTATCAATGTTGTGAACAATAATTTTCTACTGTAGGATTCTGGAAATGAAGAAGGAAAAAAAACAGTGTTGGGCACGACCAGTTGCCCCAATTATCACAGAGACAAAGACTGAGGGGAACGATAGGCTTTATTACATACAAGACTGCAGGCCTGGGTCAAAGTGAGGGAAGTGAAGGCCTGGGTCACAGAGGAAGAGTCCAGGGAGGAGTTTACAAGAGGATGTCATCAGGAGGGGGGGCCAGCCCGTGCCTGTACTGGTCAGTACATACAATCCCATTTCATTACAAGCAACTTAGAAAAAATCTAGGTTGTCAACCTGTGAAAATTGCAGAAGAAGCAAGGACGACCTTCCAGAAGGAACCTCGGGATCAGTTAGACATGGATCTGAATCCTCAACGTGGAAGTCGGGAGCAGCTGGAAGAAACATCTGCAACCTCTGCACATCCGGAGATGAAAGATGATGCCAAGATCTTTGGCCGGGCCAGGAGGAGCCCAAGCATGGAATTCGACATGAGCAGGGCTTGACTTAGGAGAGTGGGGGGGTGAGTGTCCAAATGCGAGCTCTAGATACTGGGAAGGACACTGCCTGTATGCAGCGGTGCATCTGGAGATGTTCTCACTTGCAGGAAATTCTGGATCTGATCTACAGTCCGGCTGCCAGGTATGAGGTGGAAGGGAAGAGGTGGAGGAGGACAACTCAGAAGTTCAAGAAGAAGAAGAGCAAGAATTACTACTTGCTGCAGTTGGACTCAATGAAGGGAGGCCTAAGGCTTTAAGAACATCTCCTTCTCCAATGAAAGCTGTTGTTTCACCATAGACACCTTCCACAGACTTCAAGGCCCATGTAACAGGGATGGAAGTCAACCTCATGTCTACAGAACTGATCCATCAAAATGAAAAGATGATGTCTTCTGTGAACTAAGGTTTTGAAACTTTAAATGATCAATTTGCTGGTATGAAGGAAAAAATGGCTGGTATGTGTGAAGAAATTACATCTATTGAAGTGTTTAATAGCAGTGGACACTGGATAAGATCAATTTAAGAGGATAGAAGAAGTTTTTATTGACTGTAAGGACCATGTGGACCATTATGCGGAGAGAATGGATCATATTGAGGATCTGTTTACAGGCTGGGATGTCCAGAAGAGAGATTTGTTACAAAACATTGATTCGTTGGAAAATCAAAGTTGTCGTAATAATATTAAAATTGTTGGTCTGCTGGAAGATATTGAAGATTCAGATCCTGTAAAATTATTTTTGGAAATGGATTCCAGAGATGTTGGGAGTTGAGTTTTTTTTAGATCGGGCTCAGAGGGCGTTAAGGAGAAAATCTTTTCTGGCTCAAATGCCAAGAGCGGTTCTTTTAAGGTGTTTGCAATATCAGGATAGAGAAATGAATTTGCGGCTTGTGGTTCAGAAAGCTCGCCTTGATCAAAGGCCTACGATGTATCAAGGAAATAGGGTTTTATTTGATGCTGATTTAAGTCAGGAGATTATTAAGTGATGGAAAGAGTTTAATCTGGTCAAAGCAGTGCTGTGGAAGAAAGGGTATAAGTTTACTTTCGGTATCCGACGATATTTAAGGTGATTTATGGGCCAGATCAGTCTCAATGTTTTGAGAGTCCTTATGGTGCATTAACTTTTGTGAATTCCTTACCTGATTTGAAGGAATCGATGGGGAAAATGCCTGAGGTTAAGATTGGGAATGGAACGGGGAAAAGAATTGGAATCAGAATCGGTAAGTGATGTTGAAGATGAAGCTCAAGCTCAATGTGGGTGTTATCACTGGGATGACTGATGGGTTTTAATGTTCGGTTGGGGGGTGGTGGTTGACTCGACTACTTCTAAAGTCATCTGCCACTTGTGGAATTAACTGCACCTGGTTCACAGAGGGGGGTCCGACTCTTGAACTCTTATGTTTTTATAGTGTTTTCTTATTGTTTCAAAGGTGGTGGGGTGTTGGGATTTTTTTATATATATAGTTGTAATTGCTGTGTGAAGTGTCAATCTCAGGAGAAAATTAAGTTACGGCTCATTTAAATTTTGTGATCTTTAATGTTAAACGACTTAATAATCCGATTGAAAGGAAGGAAATATTAAAGAAAATGAAGGTTGATCTTGCTTTTTTGCAACAAACTCATATGGCTGAGAAAGAACATGAAATTGAAAAGAGATTGGGTCGGACATGTTTTTCATCTCCATTTAATTCGAAAGCTCGAGGTGAGTTGCTACTTTGGTTCATAAGAAGATACCGTTTCAGTTGGAATCATTCTCTGCCAAATCATTTTCTCGAAGACAATCAAGATAACTGACCTGTTCATGGAGCACTGTGCCTGGACTCAGATTCACAAACTCATCTGGCAAGGTCAGCATACAGCCATAGACAAGCTCTACCACTAAACATCCAAGATCTGCCCTAACAGCAGTAGGCACGCAAAGGAGAACCATGGCCAAACGTTCGCTACATGGAGATGCATCACCACCTGCTTTCGATTGTCAATGACAACCCTCAAAGAAGCTGTTCGCCTGAAATGCTCAGCGATAATTCAGGTCGTGCCAAGAGGATCAGTGAGAGCTCAAACCGATACCGACTCGAACTGAGACCCTCGATCTGTTGTAATAGTGCCCAGAACACCAAAAGATGGAATCCACAAAAGCACAGGCATTTGTCTCTGCAGAGATGCCAATGTTAGGAATTTCATCCTGCCACCTGGTAGTCCAGTCCTCACCCGTGAGCAGATTTGTACATTGCCGAGATGGCGGAAGTGGACATTGCAAGCGACAAGGTGCACGTGCTGGAAATGGGAATCCAAAACAACAAAATCCCCCAGCTTGAATTTTATGTGCCTGGAGACTTTAGGGTGTTGACCCAGCAAGCGAGTCCTTGCCGATAGTCCAACATTCTGTTTAACATAAAGCCAGGTAAAATGTTCCTTTACCAGTTTGATTGATGCTCTTCTACCAGGAAGAGATAGATTGTGAAGAGATAGATTGTGAAGAGAAAATCTCCTGCCTCATAGCCACCACACAAACGGCGGAGTCCTTCCTGTTGGGGCAAAAACATCACAGACCAACTTTTCACCCGATTCATCCAGCATCACATCTTGAAGATGGAGACCAGAGTTGATGTGGTTTCACCGGATGAAATCGGGATCAGTGTGCCATGCATGAGCCATGGCACTGAAATCGATGGCAGTACTTGTATGTAATGTCATGCCTGGATAGGGCACCAGCCACAGCTTTCACTTTTCCTCAGATGTGCTGTGTGTCTGATGAAAATTGTAGGATGAAGTCCAAGTGCTGAATCTCTCTGGGCAAGTAGAGATGTGTGCTTCTACTTGCAGTATGCAGAAGAGGCTGGTGGTCTGTACAAATGGTCAAAGAATGACCTTCCAATAAAAAGCTGAAATATCGAATTGGAAATTGGGATTCATGAGAGAATTACAAAGAAATTTATTTCAAAATTGTATCTTCTATATCAAGAGGAATCTCCAAACCCAGAATTGAATAAATCAAAAGAAAGATGGGAATTGGATTTGGGAACTGAAATTGACTCTTTTTGCTTGTCTGACATTTGTTGGGACAGTAATTAATGTTTTTGATAGATTAGTTAATTACAAATTTATTCATCAATTATATTTAATGCAACATCAATTAATTTATTCCTAATTTTTCAAATTCATGTTTTAGATGTGGCACAGAAATTGGTACATTTATACATTGTCTCTGGAGATGTCTGAAGGTGACATCATTTTGGAAAGATGTGGCCAAATTTTTGGAACAAATTATAAAAATGTTTATCATTAACACCTGAGCTTTTACTTTTGGGAAATGTATATGATTTGGAAGCCGAATTCAAGTTCTTAAAAAAACAACATTAATTATTTTTATAAGTTGCATTGGAAATGCCCTGGAGATGTATAGCAATTCCATGGAAATCTGAATCCCATCTTAAAATTGATTGTGGGGAAATGTAAAATTGTATTCCCTTAGCAAAGGTGACTTATAATATGAGAACTGGGTATGATACATAATTCAAAATATGGAAACCATATTTAGATATGGGTTTGGATATCTAATGTATTCAATTCTCCACCCCACCACCACTTTTCACTAATCTTAATGGTTGAACCTTATCACGTTGGTTTAATTCTAATATTTTATTAATATTCTGCCTTTTGTTTTGGGAGGGAATAGTTATCACAGGGGCTTTGCGCCTAGATCTGTATTTTTTTTCTTTTATACTTTTTCTCACTTTTATTCACAGTACAACATTTATTTTTTTATTCTATTTTGATAATTGTAAGTATCATTTGGATACGATTCAATTATATTGAACTGTTTACAAAATTATAAATATATTTTTTTTAACTGAAATGTTTCACTGCGAGATAGATAGCTAAGAGTTCTTGTCCAAATGTACTATACTTTGCCTGAGCTGGTGACCGCTTGGCTGAAAAAAAAATGCCAGAGGTTCCAATTGCCCACAGACTCGTTGTTCGAACACTGCTCCCCACACCATTGACAGATACATCTGTGGTAAGAGAGCAAGGCCTTGGGCATTTGATGTACAAGCTTAGTAGCATTTGTAAGAACTGTGTTCACATCATGGAAAGCTAACACAGCATCGTCTCCCAAAGTTAATGTCTTTTTGAAGCAGACATCATATCCTTTGAGTCGTTCAGCAAGAGGTAATAGAGATGCTGCGGTATTCACCAGGGAACAACAATAAAAATTCCTCGTACCTAAAAACCATCACAACTGGCCAAACGTTACTAACGGGGGGTGGAAATTATCAAATTGCATGCACTTTCCATTCATCAGGCAAAATACCATGTTGCATAACTCTAGGTCCCAAATATACAAGATTAGCAGCTCCAGAAACACTTTCCAAGAATTGATCACAATGCCACATTCCTCAAGCCTCGAAAACAATGAGATAAGGTGGCTCTTGTGCTCCTTTTCATCCACACTTACAACCAGAATCTCCTGGATGAACTTAAGTACTAAAAAATCCAAGGCCAGTGTGTTCGTAGTCCATGAACCGCTGGAATGTCTGAGCTACATTCCATAGACCGAATGGTATTCTCAGAAACTCAAGCATGCCGAACGGGAGCATCACTGCTATCTTTGTGACATCCAAAGACTCAAATGGAATCTAATAGTAAGCATGTACTAGATCTATTTTGACAAATGCATATTTGCCGTGGAGGTTGGCTGAGAAGTCTTGTAAATTTGAAATATTGTATCAGTCAGGCACAGTGGAATTGTTCAGGTAGCGCTGCTGCAGCGGACGCTACAAATCGATAACTTCTTATTGCTGCAACCAAACAGGCCTGCAAGATACACCAACCTAAATAGAAAACATGACCAGAAATCCCAGAGATCATAAATTCAAAAGGATTGGTGAAATTTTGACTCTGTATTGTTAACACCAAAGACCCTATATTTTTCAAGTCATTCGGACAAGTAACTGAGAAACATTACATTTTAGACACATGGTACGTCAGGATCAGAAGGATTGGAGCATTATTGTTCAAGTGACACAACTTTAAAAAATAACATCTAACTTGATGAAGAATGTGATTCTACAACAGGAAAAACGGATGGAATCAGACACATTCTATGAGCATTGGGAAGCAAAGAAAAATAGATTGGTTTTTCATCCTTTCCTTAGCGACCCAATGACCCCGACAGGTCCTCCCCGACCTGCGACCGTAGTGGAGTCCAAATGATCATCAGATTCCACAATGGTCGCAAGTCGGGATTTTTACCGCGTGCGAGGAGCCCTGAAGTCTTAGAGCCTATTTTTAAAATCAAATGATTTGACAAACGAGAACAGACACAGGACACGAAAGACCCAAAATGTGCGGATTGACTCAACGCTTCGGGGTCCATCGGCTGGGGGCAGCCATCTTAATTTCTGTGCGCATGCGCTTGCGCAAACGGTTCGCTTAGTTGCCTTGTCGGCACATCCAAATCAGCCGCACATGCGCGAAGTCACCACGCATGCGCCAACCAGACTTGCTACGCTCCTGCCCCCGCCCCCTCCCTCTGCAAGTGACCTCGCGGACTCCGGCCTCGCCCTGTCGGCGCCATCAGGCCTCGCACCGACGCCTTGGCTCTACTCAAACACCTCGCCGGTACCGGCCACTCCCAGGTGGGGCCCCGCGGGCTGCTGGTCGCCCGTTTTCCCTGGACCGCGCGGCTGAGGATGATCCCGGCGCCGTCGCCAACTTCTTCTCTTTAGCGCCCGCGGCGAGGCGATGGATCCCGAGCAGACGGCGACGACGCCAACGTCCCGCCTCCCCACTGCACGAGCCAATCAGCCCACGAACCTGCCCATCAATCCAACCCGACTTCAGCGTCCAATCAGATAGCAGCCCCACCGAATCAACACATTGGCTGGCGCAACTGAAGCAACCAATCAGTGAGCGAGCGAACACACAGGTGCACCCAATCAGTTTCGCAAGACAGAAGACAGGCAGTCGAAGGAGCAGGAGCCCCTTCAGCCCATCCATTTACAACTACCCCAACAACAATCAAAACCTTAGATTTCATAAGATCACTTTGTCCTGGCTCCAGGATTCCTCTGATCTGAAGAAATACAAGGGAGACTATTTATTCTCAATCTTTCCTTCAAATTTATTACCGCTTCCAATTTAATATCTGTTACTTTTTTCAAAGTATCTGCATCTCAGTTCGATGCATCAGATCCCTCTACGAATGTGTATGACAGTAAACTCATCACATGTCCATGGATCCCAATTTCAAATGAACCTTCAACAGGGTAGAGAATTCTAAGGATATTACATTTTCATTGAAGACATTTCTTAAAGTCCAAGCAGCTGATCAGTTATTGGGAAATTGTGACACGTGGTGTTCAGCTCCTTTGCATTATCCTCTCTCGATCCGTGCTGCTGTGTCCCCTCATAATGTTGTAAGGCCAACTTCCTTTTTTCCAATGAGAAAGAGATCCATGTTCAAACTTTCCTTCTATCACCCGGTTAAAACATCCCAGAAACAAATCTGATAATATTTGTGCACTTCTCATTCTTCAGATAAGGAAACTGGACACATGACTCCCGATGTAAGATGAGCAAGACCATTCGATGTGAAATTGGAGTCTGCGCGCTACTGTGAAGGGTGGAAAGAAGGACACACACTCAAGAAATCAAAGTTAAAGACTCCTTTATTACACTGGCAGCTCTACTTCTATTCTCTCCCTGCTGGTGTCGACTGGAATTATGTCATATCAGCGCCGGCCTCCAATTAGTCAGTATTACTGTTCTTGTTGATTACTGTTGTGCGGGTTGTCCCCTGGGTCGAAAGTTGTTGGTCCCTGTTGACTCTGCGTGGTCATCAGGTTCGTCAGTCATCTTGTGTACAGGGGGGATCCCAGTTAGCATGATCCCCCACCTCCCCAGAACCAGTGATTGGAGCGCTGTTCGCTGCTTTTGGTCGCCTATATCTGCGTCATGGGGGCTGAGTGGAGACCAATTTGCTGGCTTGAGGTGGTCGATGGTTAAAGTCTCTTGCTTCGCAAAATATCCAGCACACTTACCGTGAAGTGTGGAATGAACGATACACACCCAAGAAGTTGAAGTCGAAGACTGGTTTGTTGAACTGGCAGCTCTGCTTATATACTCTCCCGCTGCTGAGGACAGGTCTTTTGAGACGGCAGAGCCAGCCTCGGATTGGTGGGTGTTCCTGCCATTGCTCATTGCTTCCCGCCATGCAGGATGTCACCTGGGACGAAGGTTGTTGGTTCTCGAGGGATCTGCTCAGTCACCGTGTTTGTGATCTGCAACAACCATATATTGTGGAAGAATATGGAGCCCATATTTACAAAGGGTGGGTGTGAATATTTAAATGAAACTCTGACATTCCCTTTCTCCTTAAGGCCTCAGTTTATGAAAAGGAACATTAAAGTAATCGGCGCTCCTGTTTGGGGGGTCCCTTGTCCTCATTTTTCTTCTTTTTTCTTTTGGCACGGGGATAGAGGGGGGATGGGGTGGTTTATGGGGGGTGGATTTCTTTATTCTTTCTTTTAACATGTATTTATATTTGATTTGTATTATTATTAATTGTGTGAATTCTTTGTGGATTTACAAATAATTTTTTTAAATGATCAGAGGTCATTCCACTTGACCTAAAGAGGCCTAGAGCAACACTGGGGACACCCTCCTGCCCCCCCACCACCCCAAATATCAATATGATCCACTATGATCATTGACAAAATCATCGAGGACCCCTTCACCCGGCCAACAGCATCATCCAGCTATTCCTGTTGGGAAAGAGATCCAGGAATTTTAGAGCCGGTACCACCAGGCCCAGGAACAGTTGCTTCCTCCAAACAGGGAGAACGTGGAACGATTGATGAGCTGCTCATACAAATACTCCTCCACTCTGCTATTTATTCAACAATAGTGAGTTATTTTTCTGGACATGCTCCACATGTATCATTTGTCTGTTGGTGTGAGGGCTTGGTTGTGTGTTTACATGTGTTTACCCCAAGAACGCTGTTTCATCAGGTCGTTCTTGTGCTATCCAAGGGTAATAAATTTGACCTTGTACTTTGGAGTGGGTGCAGAAGAGATTTCCTGCATCAGAGAAAGTATCTCAAGAAGTAAAGTTGACTGAGTAGGGCTTTTCTCATCACACTACCACCACCCACCCCCCTCCACCACTCAGCAAAATTGACTTTATTCACAAATTGTTTCCAAAGAGGAAGACCGTTCCGTCTTTTCTCCTCCTCCTGTTGTATCCAGATATTCCCTTCACTGCACATTGCTGCATACGTCTCTATTTACCTTCATTGCCACCACTTTGATACCGTGTGGTTAGTGCCCCCCTCTGCTGTTAGAGGAGTTCCCCTTGGTCTCAGCCTCTCAATGCCCGGTAATGAGAGGGTTATGATCCATCCCCATAGTGCCTTCGTTTTGGCTTTGCCAAGCCTCCAGCCATCCCTCAGCATGTACTCCTGCAGCCTGGAATGTGCCAGTCGGCAGCGTTCCATCCCCAACATCTCCGCTTACTGAAAGACCGACAGGACAGGTTTAACATAGAACACGAGAGCACAGTACAAGCACTTCGGCCCTCGATGTTGTGCCAACCGATATATTCCAACCAAAATAAAAATAACTAACCTCTTCCTCCCTCATAACCCTCCATTCTTCTTTCATCCATGTGACTCAGAGACTCTTAAATGCCCCGAAGGTTTCAGCCTTCACCACCACCCCAGTTCTTGGGCTCGTCCTATGTCCCTGACCTGGTAGGCATACACTGTATCCCCTCCCCTTGTCACCCTCCTGGTGCCCCCACCCCAAGCCAGAGGTGAAGGTGGTTTCTCAGCCAGGGAGCAGATCCGGGAGATGAACCTCAACTGCATCGAATTCAGGTTCCCGCAGATCAAAGCAGGTCCGTGGGCCAAGGTGAGTGATCCGATGGTGAACTGGAGATCCAGGGGTGGTCTCCGTCCTCTGGGTCCATCCCCAATACTGTCCCCTGTCACCCACCAGGCCCATCTCCAAAGCCCCCATCTCCCACCAGGCCCATCCCCAAACCCCTCCCCCTGCTGAGATCGTCCTCAAAACCCTGTTCACCACCGGTCCTGTCAATAAAGTCCCTATCCCCCACCGGTCACGTCCCCAAAGCCTCTGTCCACCACTGGGCCTGTCCCCAATGCTCCGTCCATTGCTTGGACTGTCCCCAGTGCTCCTGTCTCCCACCAGGACCTTAAACAAGCCACTGTCCCCCAACATACCCAGCCCATCCCCGCACCCCCACCCCAATTGGCCTGCAACCAAAGGCCCATACCCCATCAGGTCTGTCCTCCCACCAGACCGGTTCCCTCACTGGGACCCTCTCCAATCGATCACCCATCACAACTACCCCACCCCAGTTCTTGAACCTCCCCCTTCCCCACCGACAGGCCTTGGAATCTGACCTGCTCCTGGGACACCCAGACAGTGGAGATGTGGGGAGGGCAGTGGTCCATCTCCTTCCTGGTGGCAGCATTCCATACCTTCACCAAATTGGGGAATCCCCTGACCCTTGGCACTGGGTCAATTGACCCATCTGAGCCAGGCCTCTCTCTCCCCCCACCGTGGAGAATCTGGCCCAGTTCAGTTGTCTGCTACAGTACACACTGCTCTTCACCTCTTGCCTCAGGACTCCTGCTCCCACTTGTCCTTCAATGAGCTGTGTGACCACAGCCAGGAGCTGCCCCCTCCTCATTACCCTTGGCCCTGTCGGTGAGTGGGTGGGACATGACGAGGGGGTTGTAGGTCATGGAATTGGGGTAAGAAAGTTTGGGTGAAACCTGGGAAAGAGAGCGGTGATCAGCCGGCTGTGATCATCCGGTAAAGATTGTGTCAGGCATTGAAGACAGAGTCAATGCAGTCCCCTGCCGGGTCCATCCCCCACTGGGTCCATCTCCAAAACTCTCCTCCACCAGGTCGATCCTCAATATTATCCCTCGCCGCGACCATCCCCAATGACGTCTGCACTGGGTCCAACCCCAATACCTTCCCTCGCCGGATCTGTCCCAAATACTGATCCCTGCCGGGTCCATCCCCAATCCTGTCCCCGCTGGGTCCATCCAAAATCCCGTCACCCGACAAGTCCGTCCCCAATCCATTCCCCCGCTGCATCCATCCCTAATCTCTTCCCCCACTGGGTCAAACCCCAATACCGTCCACCGCCAGATCAGTCCCCAATACCATCCCCCATTGTATCCGTTCCCAATCGCATCACCACCGAGTCCATAGAAAATCCAATCTCCCCCCGAGTCCGTCCACAATACCATTCCCAACTTGGTCTGTCACTTATTCTTTTGTCCAACAGGTCCTCCCACAAACGCCTCTGACCCCCGCCAGGTCCATTCCCAAAGCCATTGTCCCTCACTGGCTGGTCCCCAAAGCCCCTGCCTCCCCACAAGACTTGTTGTGAAGCCCCAGCCCTCCCCTGGGGCCTGTCCCAAAGGCCCATTCCCCATCATGTCTGTCCTTCCACTGCACCAATACTCTCACTTGGCCCACCTCAAATCGATCACGCATCAGAACTGCCTCACCCCAGTTCCTGCACCTCCCCCTTCCCCCACCGACAGGCCTTGGAACCTGTGCTGCTCCTGGGACCCCAAGATGGTAGAGATGTGGAGAGGGCAGTGGTCCAATCTCCTTGCCGGTGGCAGCATCCCAGACCTTCATTGAGCTGTGGAGTTCCCTGACCCTTTGCACCGGGACATCTGTCCCATCTGAGCCAGTCCTCTCTCTCTCCCCACACCCTGGAGACTGTGCCCCTGTACAGGTGGCTGCTACAGTACACACTGCTCTTCACCTCTTGCCTTAGTACTCCTGCTCTCACTTGTCCTTCAACAAGCTATGTGACTACAGCCTGGACCTTCCCCCACCTCGTTACACTTGGTCCTGTGGGTAAGTGGGTGGAACATGACAAGGGAGTTGTAGGTGGTGGAATTGGGGTGAGAAAGTTTGGGTGAGAGCCAGGAAAGAGAGTGATGATCATCCGGCCAGTGAGAGGCATTGGGGACAGAGTCACTGGGGAGGGGTCAGAGCCTCAGGGAAACAAGGGCCCTGGAATTGGAAGCAATCACAGCTCATGGAAAGTCAGAGGAAGAACCCTGGGAATCATTGAGAGTGGCGAGGTTAGTGTCGCGGTTAGAACAATGCTGTTAAGGGGCCAGCGAGCCAAGTTCAAATTTGACACTGTCTCTGGGGAGTTGTACGTTCTTCCTGTGTCTGCGTGCATTTCCACCAGTTGCTCCTGGTCCTTCCACCATTTAAAACGTACCGGGGGTTGTAGGTCATTGGTGTAATTGAGTGGTTGAGGCTCAGAGGCTGAAAGGGCCTGTTCCCGGGCTGCATGTGTCAATCTAAAATCTCCATCTAAAATGATAGTCCATCCTGTCATGAATTTTTTAAAGATTCAATTCAAAAGACTGGTCCAGATAGACAACTCCGAAACAGTCCTTTCAGCCAGTCTTTTCTGATGGCCAAGCTGCTTCCAAACAGTCCATATCCCTCTCAACCTTTTCATTCCACGGACCCATTCAACTCGCATTGCATTGTCAATCTCACGGCCTGTGGGAAGAAGTTATTTCCCTGTCTGGCAGCCTGATTTTGTTCCTCCATATCTCCTTCCTGATGGTACAGGGTCAAAGATGCTGTGTGCTGGTTGTCTGCGGGTCTATTTACAGGCCCCATCACTGGACAATCAGAGGACCCTTGTCTCAAAGTCCCATCCATGTGGCCCCTCACTCATCAATCCCTCATTGGAACACAACTACCCCCTCCTTACCTACCTCTACCAGCCCTTAGTATCCTCATGACAGTTCCAGGCAACTGTGATGTTGACCCTTGATGAGTTGCGCCAGCTCTAATTTGGACCCTGGCCTCACCTAAAATATTGGAATAACCAGCGCCTTCTACCCTCGAGAGCCCGAGGGAATCCGCACCCTCAGCAGTGTCCTGCTGGTCCACCATCGAATGCCCTCCATCCCCCTTCCACGGGTTCCCTGCTGTTATCATGCTCCTGTATGGACCCCACCCTGGCAAAACTACCCATATTTTCACTGATCCCTCTGTTCCTCAACATTCCGTCCAGGGGTCAGGGTTGTATTGTGGGACTTGTGGAGAACAAAGCACCAATATCAGGAGACAGGGAGCAGTGTAGAGACCCCCAGCTCTGTGAGATGGGGAACATTGCAGAGACTCCCAACTCCAGGAGACAGGGACTAGCACAGAGACCCCCAGTTCTGGGAGAATGGCTGAGTTGTACACAAGTCTGGAAGTGGCTGGGCCCAGAAGTATACAATGCTATTTTCCAGGGTAAACTGGAACAAACGCGAGGCAATGCACTTTGGTAAATCAGTCCGCTATCCTCTTCACAGTCAGATCTGACTACCTGAAGGTGTCGGGAAACTGGCTTGGAGGGGCCGAGGCATGCAACAAGAATTGGTCAGAGCCGATTGTAAAGGTCCACCAGAAACTGGGTCTGTGGGAATGACATTCCCTCTCAGTACTGGGGAAGAACCTGGTCATCAGGTGCAAGGTGCTCTCGGTACTGCTGTGTGTGATGCAGGCGTGGCCCATCCCACACACCTCTGCCCTGGCTATTACCAGAGCAGTTTCCCTCTTCATGTGGGGATCCAAAATGGATGGAGTGGGAAGGAGGTCCATGTACGTCACCAGACTATGGTGTTACGAGCCCAAAGGACCCCAAAACCCAGCAGCAATAGACATTCACCAAGACAAGTAGTTATATAAAGATGTTGTTTTTAATTATCTTTGAACATGAAAACAGAATCAAACTTTAACTTATCTCTATTAACTTAACTAACCTTAATCCCCTTCTAATTTAAGCACATGTGTATGATGTGTGTGTAAATTTAAGAAAAATTATTTGGTTCACTGTTCAATCTCACTTCTCATTCTTCCAAGTTCATTGGTTGGAGGCAATTCTGTTTTTTGAATAGGTGACAAGAAAACTGGATGAAGGTAGGACGGTTAACGAGATCTATTTAAATTTTAGTAAATCTTTTGATAACGTACTGCATGTAAGGTTAGTTAGGAAGGTTAATCACTAGGGATTAATAGATAGTGAGATGAGTTCAGAGTTGGCTGGGAGAGAGACAGCAGAGAGTCATGGTGGACAACTATATGTCAGGATGGAAGCCTGTGACTAGCGGTGTGCCTCAGGGATCAGTGTTGGGTCCCCTGTTGTTTATCATTTATATTCATAATTTGGATGATGGTGCGGTTAACTGGGAAAGCAAATATGCAGACGATACAAAAATAGGGCGAATGGTGGATGGTGAGGAAGATTTTCTTGGATTACAGGATTTGGTTTGTTTTAAAAAGTGGACTGAAAGATGGTAGATGGAATTTAATGTTGACAAGTTTGAGGTGCTGCATTCCGGAAAAAATAACCAAAATAGGACCTATGCAGCTAAGGGGAGGGCGTCGAGGAATGCAGAGGAACAGGGATCTTGGAGTTATGGTACAGAGTTCACTGAAGGTGGATTCCCAGGTAGACAGGGTGGTTAAGAAGACATATGGTCTGCTGGCCTTCATAAATCATAGTGTAGAGTGCAGGAGCTGGGAGTTGATGCTGCAGCTGTTAAAGGCATTGGTAAGGCCAGGTTTGGAGTACTGTAAGCTCACACCAAGACACAAGAGCAACTTGTCCGTGAACCACTCTTTGCAGACGATGCCGCTTTAGTTGCCCATTCAGAGCCAGCTCTTCAGCACTTGACGTCCTGTTTTGCGGAAACTGCCAAAATGTTTGGCCTGAAAGTCAGCCTGAAGAAAACTGATGTCCTCCATCAGCCAGCTCCCCACCATGACTACCAGCCCCCCCCACATCTCCATCGGCTACACAAAACTCAAAACGGTCAACCAGTTTACCTATCTCGGCTGCACCATTTCATCGGATGCAAGGATAGACAACGAGATAGACAACAGACTCGCCAAGGCAAATAGCGTCTTTGGAAGACTACACAAAAGAGTCTGGAAAAACAACCAACTGAAAAACCTCACAAAGATTAGCGTATACAGAGCCGTTGTCATACCCACACTCTTGTTCGGCTCCGAATCATGGGTCCTCTACCGGCATCACCTACGGCTCCTAGAACGCTTCCATCATCGTTGTCTCTGCTCCATCCTCAACATAATTGGAGCAACTTCATCTCCAACATCGAAGTACTCGAGATGGCAGAGGCCGACAGCATCGAATCCAAGCTGCTGAAGATCCAACTGTGCTGGGTAGGTCACGTCTCCAGAAAGGAGGACCATCGCCTCCCCAATATCGTGTTATATGGCGAGCTCTCCACTGGCCACCGAGACAGAGGTGCACCAAAGAAGAGGTACAGGGACTGCCTAAAGAAATCTCTTGGTGCCTGCCACATTGACCACCGCCAGTGGGCTGATATCGCTTCAAATCGTGGATCTTGGCACCAAGATCGGCGGGCAGCAACCTCCTTTGAAGAAGACCACAGAGCACACCTCACTGACAAAAGACAAAGGAGGAAAAACCCAACACCCAACCCCAACCAACCAATTTTCCCTCGCAACCGCTGCAACCATGTCTGCCTGTCCTGCATCGGACTTGTCAGCACAAACGAGCCTGCAGCTGACGTGGACATTACCCCTTCATAAATCTTCCTCCGCGAAGCCAAGCCAAAGAAAGAGTGCAGGAGCTGGGAGGTGATGCTGCAGCTGTTAAAGGCATTGGTGAGGCCAGGTTTGGAGTACTGTGCTCAGTTCCAGTCTCCGAACTATAGGAAGGATATAGATAAGGTGGAGAGTGTGCAGAGAAGATTTCCATGAATGTTGCCTGGTTTACAGCATCTGGATTACAGGGAGAGATTAAGGAGACTGGGACTTTATTCATTGGAATGTCGATGACTGAGAGGGGACTTGATGGAGGTATTTAAAATTGTGAAAGGAATAGATAGACTAGATATAAACAGACTCATTCCCCTGAGGATAGGGAAAGTTGGAACAAGAGGCCATGAGTTAAGGGTAAGAGGGCAAAACGTTAGGAGAAATATTAGAGGATGCTTCTTCACTCAGAGAATGGTGGCAGAATGGAATGTTCTTCCGAATGAGATAGTTGCAGCAGGGTCCCTTCTGTCATTTACGAGAAGGTTGGATGTGTACATGGAGGTGAGGGGGTTGGTGGGATATTGGCGGAGAGTGGGAGGATTGAGCTAGTGGAGTTGTTCTCGTGAACCGGTGCGAACTCGAAAGGCTGACATGGCCTGTTTCTGCTCTGTAAATGGTTATGTGGTTACATGGTGACACAGTTTTGCATTTCAATGTCCCATCCCTCGTTACAAAACTCTCTGCTCTCCACGTTAGTGTTACACATTGCTTCACTGCTGCTATTGCTAGACTCAGAAAGTTTGTTTGATATTTATCCAACTTCAGTTTTGTATCTGCTTCATAAAGTTGACCAAGCACAAATATTCTTGCGTCTTTTTAATTTTTTATCTTCATAATTTGTCCTAAAAATATACTGAAATCCTTCCAAAATTCTTCCACTTTTACACAGATCCAAACCGAATGGAAAAAAAAAATCCCGATCTCCTGATTACATTGAAAATATTTCTCGGAATAATTGGAGATAAGTCCATTTAATTTATATGGAGTATAGCATAATTGATGTAGACAATTGTACTTTTATGACTGACATAAATCATATTTGTAACACTGTTGACACAATCTTGACCTTATTTCTTTTTGAATTTGTATATTTCAATCTTTTTTCCACCTTTGTTTCGATTTATATAAATCCTTTTCCCCATATTATATTTGATGTCTATAAAATCTCCTTCCCACAAATGTAATATTCTATTCCCTCTGTTCATAGGCAATAACACATTTTTACACACTGGTGCTTTTCTTGAGATCCCTACCTTTTTTCCATAAACCTACATTAATTTCTTGCCACATTCTGATCGGATCTATCTGTCTTTTTTTCTAGTAATTTGACTCTCCATTTACTGATAAAATACTTTGCTTCCCCTCCTCCATTGTTGTCGGGTTCGTGTGGGTCCCAAAGGTTAAGAATCAGACCAAAGCAGAGGTACAAAGCACACTTTTATTTCGGGGATGGAAACATGACAACAGGGTCGATATGTTAGGCAAACCTCTATACACAGAGTACGCAGGGAGTAAATATACACTTCTAATCAGGAGGGAGAAACCGACAGAGCTTGTGGGAAATTACATAAACGTACACATTCAACATTCAGGATCAAGGTGATACTGTGACCTCCCACCCCTTGACCGATATGGACACGGCTCTTCCTAGCTGACATCGAGACTCACCCCAACCCAGTGTGGAAGGTGCTACTTCCTAGCCACGATGAGTTGAAAGAGGCAGAACAAAGGGGGACATGGTTCTTTATAGTTCTGTGGGACCGTGCTGGGAGGGCCAATCACTCGGGGAAGGCTGGGCCCCGTTAACTGCTGTGGCCAATGCTCGAGGCCAAGTGCATGGGCTCGGCAGGGGTCAGTCGAGGTGATTCACCTGGGCCAATTGGGTGAAGGTCAGGGCTGAGTCTGGCCAGGCTGCCTGGACTGCAGCTCCTTGTGGTTTAGGTGGGTCAATTGGGTGAAGGTCAGGGCTGAGTCTAGCCGGGCAGCCTGGACTGCAGCTCCTGGTGATTTAGGTGGGCCAATCGCAAGGGTCACCTTGATGGCTTGGAGTGAGTCTTTGACCTGGATTGACAGGTAGTATGTCCACCGAACAGGAGTACAGCAGCGCCACCAGGTGGTGGACACTGCCTCTCCATGACAATCCTCCCCTTCGGAAGACATACTGATTGCCAATAAAATGCGACAGGTAATAAGAAGGTCTAACGGGGCAATGCAAAGATGCATATAAATTGACGATCACATCATGGAATAACTATACCAATGATAACAAAAATAAGAGCAATCCCCCAGTGAATGATAGTCACCCAAATGCCCCTCGTGGAGCCAAATGGCCCCCAGGGTCCCCATGAGGTGGTGATGCTGGTGGATGTGGTCCCTGGATTTTTGAATTTTGGTCACCGAGTCCCGAATGTGGTCAGCCAGGTGGGTGATGTTAGAGGATTCCTTGGGAATGTAGGTGCATCCCTCCTGGCCAATGACAGCACAGCCGCCAGCAGGTAGTCCAGGGACATCTGATTTGGCATTGCCACTATACGTCTCTCCTTCAGCTCCACAACTGTTCAGGTCAGGGTGTCCTTTGTTTGGTGCAGGGACACTGCCGTGTCGTTGGCCAACATCTTCAGGAGGCTGGCCATCCGGGACATTTCATTGGAGAGCCATGCGGTGCCATATTTGGGGATCATCCAGAACAGTTCACCTGCCTTAAAGGCCCTCTTGTTGCAGTGGTCGCCAAAGGCTGGGTGCTCCCCTAGGTCATCGAGAGAGTGGATGTAGGTCACCTCGAATGTGGGGAAATGGCAGCCCTACCAGGTGGTAGGAAGCTAGAGGTAGGCACTGTGGCCACCTACCCAGTGGGTGCCATTCAAGGTCCAGGGGCCCCCCAGCTTGGTGACATCAGTGGAGGTGGTCAGTGCGGAGCCCGGGTACCCTCTTTTTTTTTTAAACTTTATTTAAGATTTTATAACATGAATAAAATAGAAAGTGACAGTAAAAGATTAAACATAAGATAATAAAAATTACAATACTACATCAGCAGACTAAATAAACTAAAACCCCCCCAAATTACTACACAACATTAATGACCTAGCTTAAAGTTAGTCTAACCCCCCCAAAATAAAGAGTGAAAGAGTGAAGAGTTAATAAAATGCACAATAATTATATTTAAAAAAACCCTTACACAAAAAAAGATAAAACATAACAAATAAAGATACTAACATCAAAAAAAAAGAAAAAAATTATCAATACTAAAATATCAAACTTAAAAACATATTTAAATCAAACTTAAATGCATATATTTAACAAACGGAGTCCACTTCAACCTATCAAAAGACATCCTATCCTGAACTGAAAAAGATATCCTTTCCATAGTCAAACAGAACTTCATCTCCAAATACCACCTATCTAAAGTTAATATATTTCTATCTTTCCAAGTAAGAGCTAAACATTTCTTGGCCACAGCTAAAGCTAAATAGATAAAAGAAATCTGATAATCTTGTAGGCCCAAATCAATTAATGATTGCATATTCCCTAATAAAAATATACCAGGATCTAATACAAGACAAATATTATATAAACTATTATAGAATAGCCTTCCAAAACTGTTGCAATCGATCACAAAACCAAACAGTATGCAAAATAGTATTAGCCGTCTGGTCACAACAAAAACAGCAATCCGACTTACTAAGACCAAACTTTTTTAGTTTTTCCAGTGTTAAATATAACTGATGTATAAAATTGTAATTAATCATCGCTAATCTAGCATTAACCAATTTCCTAATACTATTCTGACAAATTTCCATCCAAGCTTCTTCAGCTATTATAAAACCTAAATCTTTTTCCCATTTCAACTTATCCTTAACTCAATCTTTTTTACTATCAATTTCTTGTAAAATAGTGGAAGTGTTCTGACCATCGGTTGAGGATGGAGATCTTGTCGCTGAGGAGGACTTTGCCGTCTGAGCTGCGCAGCGGGCTTTGGACTTGGGGTGAGGGGCCGTACACAGCCTTTAGAGCCTCGTAGAAACCCCTGAAGTCGCCAATGTCCGCGCTGAGCTGTGTTCGTTTGGCGAGGCTAGTCCACCACTCATTTTGGATCTCCCGGAGTTTGCGCTGAAGATGGCTGCATGCGCGACGGAAGGCTTGTTTCTTCTCTGGACAGGACGGCTTTGTAAGGTGAGCCTGGTGGGCAGCTCGCTTCTTTGCCAGCAGCTCCTGGATTTCCTGGCTGTTTTCGTCAAACCAGTCCTTGTTTTTCCTGGAGGAGAAGCCCAGTACCTCTTCAGTGGATTGCAGTATGGTAGTCTTCAACTGATCCCAGAGGGTTTCAGGGGACGGGTCCGTGAGGCGGGTTGCAACGTCGAGCTTTGCTTTGAGGTTTGCCTGGAAGTTTCCTCTCGCTTTGTCTGACTGCAGGTTTCCAACATTGAACCTCTTTCTGGGGGCTTTATTGTTCCTGGGCTTTGGCTTGAAGTGAAGGTTGAGCTTGCAGCGAACCAGCCGGTGGTCAGTGTGGCATTCCGCGCTAGGCATGACCCTGGTGTGGAGCACATCTTGTTTGTCACTTTCTCGCACCAGGATGTAGTCCAGGAGGTGCCAGTGTTTGGATCGGGGATGCATCCAGGTGGTCTTAAGGCCGTCCCTCTGCTGAAAAAGGGTGTTTGTAATGACAAGCCGCTGTTCTGCGCAGAGCTCCAACAGGAGGCGCCCATTGTCGTTGCACTTGCCGACGCCATGCTTGCCCAGGATTCCTGGCCAGGTTTCTGAGTCTTTGCCGACACGAGCGTTGAAGTCGCCCAGGATGACAACCTTGTCGGCTGTAGGGGTACGTTGGATGAGGTTGCGCAGGTCGGTGTAGAACTTGTTCTTTTCTGCTGGTTCCGCCTGGAGGGTTGGAGCATAGACACTGATGAAGGTGATGTGACGCTTGTTTTGAAGTGGGAGTCGCATGGACATGATTCGGTCTGAGAGGCCTGTCGGAAGGTTTTCGAGTTTGGAGGCAATGAAGCTCTTGACCATGAAGCCTACACCAGATAGGCGTCGTTCATCCGAAGGCTTTCCAGACCAGTAGAGTGTGTAGCCCGCGCCGCGTTCTTGGAGGCTGCCTACATCTGCCAGGCGGACTTCACTGAGAGCGGCTATGTCGATGTCAAGTCTGAGGAGTTCATGTGCAATGAGGGCAGACCGACGTTCAGGTCGGTGGCTGTCAGCCTTGTCTAGCATGGTTCTGATGTTCCAGCATGCTAGCTTGAGTTTGTGAGCATCTTTTGAGGGGGAGGACGTGGAGGGGGAGGACGTGGAGGGGGAGGACGTGGAGGGGGAGGACGTGGAGGGGGAGGACGTGGACCTGTCCTCGGGCCTGCGCAAAGGAGCTTTTAGGTGGAGTGCAGTGCGCGCAGTACTGGCCCCACCCTTTACACCCATGGTTCGTGTGCCGTGGCCAAGCAAGCTGGGACGTGGCAGCGAGGTCCTTGGGTCATAGGTTTTATAAGAGGCATCAATAAATCCTTAAATTGTCTATAGATCTTGGGTGGGAACCCATCCTCCCCCTGAGACTTTTAGCCTGCAGAGTGTTCAGAGCCTTCTCAATTTCTTCTCTTGTGAAAGGGGTGTCTAACTCTGTTCTCACCACTAATTTTAGAAGCTCGATGTTCGCTAGAAACTCGACCATCTCCTTATCATCTCCTAAGATGGAGGCTGCAGTGCTATGGTGAATAGGTGAATAGGGTTGTGGTTATCAATAGTCCCTTTTACACTTGTGCCCCGATACAGGCAGGAGCAAGGGGGAGACGGCGGCACCGGCCTCGGTCGTGTGAGGCAGGCGGAGGCCCCGATACGGGCAGAGAGTTGGAGGCGGCGGCCCCAGTCCAGGCACAGGGAGAGCAGCAGCGGCCCCGGCCCCGGTCCGGGCGAAGGGTAGACGGCGGCGGCCCCGATACGGGCAGGAGCAAGGGGGAGACGGCGGCCCCGGCCTCGGTCGAGTGAGGCAGGCGGAGGCCCCGGTCCGGACAGGGAGTGGGAGGCGGCGGCCCCAGTCCGGGCACAGGGAGAGCAGCAGCGGCCCCGGCCCCGGTCCGGGCGAAGGGTAGACGGCGGCGGCCCCGATCCGGGCAGGAGCAAGGGGGAGACGGCGGCCCCGGCCTCGGTCGAGTGGGGCTGGCGAAGGCCCCGATCCGGGCAGAGAGTGGGAGGCGGCGGCCCCAATCCAGGCACAGGGTGAGCTGCGGCGGCCTCGGCCCCGGTCCGGGCAGTATGGACCGACCTAGGAGGGGAGACAAGCCCCTCCAGCCCGGGTAAGAAACCTGTAAAATACAATACAAATCAGATATATATCCCTTTTGATGTATTGAAAGTACATATTCCTCAAAATTAGAATGAGGCAATAAAATCATATGTCGATCACATATCTGTTTTACAAAAGATCTTAACTGATAATACACACAAATACACAGTTTCCACTAATACCGAATTTCCTTTGTAATTCATCAAAAGAACAAAAACATCCCTCAGAAAAACAATTGGATAAATTTTTTATTCCCTTCCTTTCCCATTGTTTCAAAGTAATATTGGAGACTCTAAAAGGAACAAGTTGATTGTTTTATAATGGCAATCATCCAGACCATTTATTTTGAGCCTCAATTTATTAAATTTACTTGTCCATAAATTTAATAAATGCTTCAATATTGGGACATCATAAGTTCATAATAAATTTTTATTCCATCGAAACAAAATCACATGAGAAAATTTTTCTAAATTAACTGTCATTTCTATCTTTGCCCAACTGGGCGGATCATCCATATTCATTAATGCACTAAGAAATTTAAATTGAGCTGCTTCTTAATAATGTTGAAAATTCGGTAATCTTAAACCTCCAAATTGAAAATCCCACATCAGCTTTCTCATCGCTATCCTCGGAAATTTTCCCTTCCATAAAAAGTCTCTAATTGCTTTATATAGATCCTTAAAAAAACTTTTATTTAAAAAATAAGGAATTGATTGAAACAAATATTGTATTCAGGGAAAGATATTCATTTTTATAGTATTAATCCTCCCTAATAGACCCAAAGGCAAATCCTTCCACCTAGTCAAATCTAATTTAATCCTTTTTATTAAAGGAAGATAATTAATTGAATATAAATCTTGAAATTCCGTATTAACATTAATTCCTAAATATTGAATTTGTGTAGTCCACTTCAAATTTGTAATACTTTTATACATTGAATAATCATTTTTGCAAATTGTTAAAATTTCACTTTTGGTCCAATTTACTTTATAACCAGATAATTGACCATAAATTTCTAAACATTCTTGAATTGCTGGTAAAGAAATACCCGAATCCACCAAATATAATAAAACATCATCAGCAAATAGATTAATCTTATATTCCTCATTCAAAACTCTCATGCCTTTAACATTTTCATTTTGATGTATTAATTGTGCCAAAGGCTCAATAACTACAGCAAATAAAGCAGGTGACAATGGGCATCCTTGTCTAGTGGACCTTGTTAAATTAAAAGATTCTGAAATCTGCCCATTGACAGCAATTCTGGCCTTCGGACTATTATATAAAGCCTTTATCAATCCAATAAATGAAGAACCAAAACAAAATTTCTCAAGTACTTTAAACAAAAACTTCCATTCCACTCTATCAAAAGCCTTTTCTGCATCCAGCGAAACCACTATTGGATAATTCATCTGAGATTTAGATTTATTTATCAAAGTTATTAAACGCAAAATATTATCTGATGCATATCTATTTTTTATAAATCCCGTTTGATCACTATGTATTATTTTAGGCAAATATTGAGCTAATCGATTAGCCATAGCTTTTGCTACAATTTTATAATCTACATTTAACAAATATATTGGTCTATAAGAAGAAACCTATAAAGGATCTTTATCTTTTTTTGGTATAACTGTAATTATTGCATTGGAAAAAGACTCAGGTAATCGAAAAGTGTCATAAATTTGTTGTAAAACATCCTTATATATAGGAAATATATCAGCATAAAAAGTTTTATAAAACTCTATAGAAAACCCATCTTCACCAGTGCCTTTCCATTTGGCATATCTCTTATCGCCGTTTCTATTTCCTTTTCTGTAAAGGATTTATCTAACTCCTGTCTATCTTCTTGATTCAATTGTGGCAATTTTATATTTTTCAAAAAAGAATCTATAGCATCCTCAGTTACATCTTTACATTCCGAAGTATATAGTTTTTTATAAAAATTACAAAATTCCTCATTAATTTCCTTTTGACTAAAAGTAATACCCGATTTCTTTCTAATTACTGCTATAATTCTAGATAATTGTTCCTTTTTTAACTGCCATGACAGAACTTTATGAGCTTTCTCACCCCATTCATAAAATTTATGTTTAGTTCGGTTCATTAAACATTCAAACTGATAAGTTTGTAATTCATTATATTTACATTTTAAATTAGTTAACTGATTCTTTTGCATTTCAGTAGCATTTTTTCAGTAACAGTTATCTTTTTCTCTAAATCTTCAATCTCTTTAATTCTCTCTTTCTTTACTTTAGAAGCATAACTAATAATTTGACCTCGTAAAAAAGCTTTCATTGCATCCCATAAAACAAATTGACTAGAAACAGAATTAGTATTATTACTAATAAAAACCTCAATTTGTTGCTTTAAATAACTAATAAATTCCATTTTTTGCAGTAACATAGTATTGAATCTCCATCTTGGAGCTCTCTGAACATCCTGTGAACTCTGATATTCTAATAATAATAATCAATGATCCGAAACCAGTCTTGTCTTATAATCCACAGATGTAACCCTATCCTGCAAATGTGCTGAAATTAAAAAATAATCAATTCTAGAAAAAGAATTATGTCGTGACGAATAAAAAGAAAAATCTTTCTCTGTAGGATTAAATCTTCGCCAAATATCAACTAAATTCAAATCTGACATCATATTAGTTACTTGAACTGCCATCTTCGATTTCTTAATTACTCTTGGATACTTGTCCAATAAAGGCTCCAATACCACATTCAAATCTCCCCCATTCATCACATTAGAATTTGATTGTCCAAGTAATAAAGACATATCGACAACAAAAGCTGTATCCTCAACATTCGGAGCATAAACATCAAGCAAATTCCAAGTTTCATTAAAAATTGTACAGTTCAATTTTAATAATCTTCCACCATTTTTCTCTTCATTTTGTAACTGAAATGGTAAAGTCTTGTGCACCAAAATTGCCACTCCTTTTGCTTTTGAATTAAATGAAGAATAAAAAAACTTGTCCAACCCATTCACGTTTGAGTTTCAAATGTTCCTTATCTGTCAAATGAGTTTCCTGTAAAAAAGCCACATCAACTTTTAATTTTCTTAAGTAAGCAAGTACTTTCTTACGTTTAATGGGATTATTTAAACCCAGGACATTAAAAGAAGCAAACTTCAATTTAGACATTCCTTACAACAACTCAACACAAGACAATAAAAGAAAGAACAAAAAGAAAAGAAAGAAAAAAAAGAAAAGAAACCCCCAAAAGAAAAAAAACCCTTCCTCTTATTCCCTCGTAAAACTACAATCAAAAACAAATAAAAAAAAAGAAAAAAAATTATTTAAAAAAAGTAATAAAAAAAACTTCACTCCTTAACCCAAAAATTAAGCAAAAAAAAACAGGCAGGAGGTTTAAACCGCACAATGCGGTAACTCCCACAAAATATTGGGTGTGAGATAACTCACACGTAGCTGACGACTTCTGGAAAATAGTGCCCACCCAGTTCCCTCTCCCAACTCCCATTTCATATTAAACTATCATTAATGACTAAGATCTTCCAAAAAAAAATTTAAAAAAAGATGAATTATTTTTTTAATCAATTTTATCACTTCGACCACCATTGTTTCCATTTCTTCTTGGAATCTGATTCCCATCTTGTATCTCCACTCTCTTTGGAGACTGAGGAGGACTACGTCGTTCTTGAAATTGCGTGATCGGTAAAGATTGAGCAAAGTCCATAGCTTCTTTAGGATTATCAAAAAACTTTGGCTGATATCCATCCTGAAAAATCTTCAATACCGCAGGGTACCTAAAAGTTGCCTAGTATCCTTTTTTCCACAACAACTCTTTCACAGAATTAAATTCATGTTGTTGAAACATAATTTCTTGACTCAAATCCGTATAAAAAAAAACACGATTATTCTGGACCATCAAAGGAGATCTATTTTGCTGAGCATTTCTAATAGCCACACGTAAAATTGTCTCTCTATCACAATAATTTAAACAACGGACCAGAACAGGTCTTGGATTCTGTCCTGAATAAGGTTTCCTTCTTAAAGCTCTGTGAGCACGTTCCAATATTAAACCTTAAGGGAACTTATTTTGCCCTAACACTCGTGGAATCCATTTGGTAAAGAATTTTCTTAGATCTGGCCCTTCTATATCTTCTGGCAAACCAACAATTTTTACATTGTTCCGTCTAGATTGGTTCTCCAAATAATCAACATTTTTTGCTAGATTTTTATTCTGAATCTGCAATGTTTCAATTGTTTTGTTTACATCTTGCACTTGGTCTTGTACATCAACTAAACCTTGATCACACATATCAAGTCTTTCAGTGGTTTCAAGTTTAAATGCTCCGTAGTTGAGTATTGATATTCACCAATTCATTAAGCTTAGAATAGACCTGGGTCATAGAGCTACCGAGCTGTTTCATTGAAGAATACATCTTAAATTCAAGATTCTTAACAATCATGTCAGCAAAAGTAGATTCAGACATGGTAGGATCCTGCTGTTTCTGAGAAACCAAAGGGTCTTCTGTCCCTTCCCTTGGTTTAGCAGCCTTTCTTGCAGTATGGCTCCGTGTAGAAACTCCTGCCACAGCCCCCTCAGCAATATCAGGAGGCTGATAATCAGGGTTATCCTTATCCTTACGCCATATGTCATCAAAAGCCTCTATTATATCCATACCTGGGGAAAATGTCATGACTGGTGGTGCATTTCGCAGCGCCACCGCTATATCAATCGGAGGTCGGCTCTTTAACTCTCCAGCTGGCGGCACCCCAGATGATTCAGCTGTCAAAGTCTCGGTGACAGCGCTCACAGCGGGCGTTGTTTGAAATACACGCACCCGGCCAGCCCTTTGTTCTAAAGGCTGCCGAGTGCCATCTTTAGAGAGCCCTACCGGTACAGAGCGGAGCTCCAGTGCTGAATCCTGCACTTCTTCTCCTGGATCCATTCCACGCTGAGTCCTGGGTCCTGGCTTCTTGTAAACAGGTAGGCTCAGATAATTTCGGGAAATGTAATTTTTTAACAATCTGTTGGTGTTTTCTTTTACTTTTTTTTTAACAAATGTATCATTAGATATTAATTCAACATCTCTTACTATTTTAAAACTTTTTAAAGAATTTTAACAGGCACTTAGAAACAAAACAATAAATCAGAGTCAGGAGAGGAGTGGAACGCACGTCTGTTCCTTACGCCATCTTGCCACGCCCACCGGTTGGCAGGATATTTGTACTTACCAGCGTCGTCTTGAAGATACAATAGGCCAGTCGGTACTTGTGCCAGCTGCCAAGGCCCCAACTGGCAGCTGTTTTTTAAAATTTCCTGCCTTTTTTCTCTAATAGATAAATGGCGGGACACATTTATGGGCTTTTTTCCCCATTGGCGATGGTAAAAACACCATTTTCACTGCCTGTCAGTGCATTCATCCTTCTTTAACTGAACTCCAGATATAGGAGGCTTGTAGGACACAGGAGATGGATCTACTGAACAAAGCGGCTGTTCGTGAACAGACACTTGCGTTGGAGTATGATCGAGCCTGTCAGCCTCCCACGTTACATCATGGGGATGGCAGAAATCCATGTTAACGATTGGTATTGTTACACAACCCGGGAGTTTGGACAGGAATAGAGTCTCAAAAAGTAAAAAATGAGAATGGCCATCTGCTAATACGAGCATCTCATTCATTAGATCAGATGGATCCCTGTCACTCAGGCCCTCCATATTTAAAAGCTCATGTCTAGTTAATTCCAGGAGAAATAGGCAGAACCTGGTTTAACTGCAGCCGTGGTGGCAGCTGCTGCAGTCGTTGTGTCCATGATCACTGGAGATTCAAGCTTCGGGTCACCATTTCTGGCGGCAACTTCAGTACACCTACTAAAGTCATATACATACCCATGTTAGTCAACACAAGACGGGTTTATTCAAACTTTACAGACTTCTTTTATATACCGCATTATTTGTCAGGGAAGATATTACAGCGGTGCTCAGGCAAGAGACGGGAGGTCTCATCGAGGGAGGCAGTGTGGGTAAAACTAAAAAATAAGAAGGGTGAGGTTACTATTATAGGGGTACATTATAGTCTGGCAAATGGGAAGGGAGAACTAGAAGAGCAAATGTGCAAGGAATTAGCTGACATCTGCAGTAGGAATAGGGTGGTGTTGGTTGGGGATTTCAATTTTCCGAACATCGATTGGGAAACACAGTCAGTGAGAGGGCAGGATGGCTTAGAGTTTATACAATGTGTTCAGGACTGCTTTTTGCAGCAGTATGTGGAGATGCCCACTACAGGGGGGGGCAATGTTCGATCTGTGGTTGGGGAATGAAATGGGATGGTTAACTGGGTAAACAAATATGCAGATGATATGAAAATAGGGGGAGTGGTGGATGTTGAGGAAGGTTTTCTTAGATTACAGGATTTGTTTGTTTGGAAAAGTGGACTGAAAGATGGCAGAAAGAATTTAATATCGACAAGTGTGAGGTGCTGCATTCCGGAAAAAATAAGCAAAATAAGACATATGCAGTTAAGGGGAGGGCATCGAGGAATGCAGAGGAACAGAGGGATCTTGGAGTTACGGTACAGAGTTCCTTGAAGGTGGATTCCCAGGTAGACAGGGTGGTTATGGCAAACTGGCCTTCATATATCATAGCATAAAGTACAGCTGGAAAATGGTGGTGCGACTGTTGAAGGCATTGATGAGGCCAGGTTTGGAGTATTGTGTTCAGTTCTGGTCTCATTTGTCAAAGGAAGGATATAGATAGGTGGAGAGAGTGCAGAGAAGATTTACAAAAATGTTTCTTGGCTTACAACATCTAGAATCCAGAGAAAGATAAAGGAGACTGGAGGGCTCATCGAGGGAGGCAGTGTGGGTAAAATGAAAAAATAAGGATGAGGGTACTCTTATTGGGGTATATTATAGGCTGCCAAATGAGACATGGTGAGACATTATTAAGAGTTTGCTATCGATCCATGGAACCAGCAGGTTTAAATTAAGCCCTGTGAATGTCCTGCACCTACCCGCAGAAGACACCACAGATCAACGTGCTGTTCCTCGGCATGCAGCACCGTGCACGTGTGGTCCATTAAATGGATGAGTGCCCAGTGATCTGTTTTATGGTATTGCGCGACGTCGGAGAACCGCATCACTGACAGTTCACAACGTGGGCTGTGTGCCCGCTTGGCCCTCTACATATATTTAATTAGATTATTCATTTGGTCATTACGTGCTGCATATTGTGTGCTTTTGTGCAGGCACCATGGTAGATTTGTCTGGTTGTAGATGTATGGCCCAGTGCATCACTCCATGGATTCACAGAACATTACAGCACCGATACAGGCCCTTCAGCTTTTCTAGTCTGTGCCAAACTCTTATTCTGCCTTGTCCCACTGACCAGCATCCAGTCCATCACCCTCCATCTCCCTCGTATCCCTGAACTTGTCCAAACTCTTCATTGCTAACATTGAGCTCACATTTCCTCATGCAGCTGGTAGCTTGTTCCACTTTCCCACCACCTTGTGTGGAGAAGCTCCCCCTCATGTTTCAACTAAACTTTTCCCCTTTCATCCTTTGCCCATGTATTAAGGATTTCTCCAAAAGGCAGAGTCTCAAGAAAACAACCTCTATCCTCAAGGACCCTCACCACCCAGACCAGGCCTTCTTCACACTCTGATCACCAGCGAAACAGGTCCAGGAGCATGAAGACGAACAGCCAATGGTACAAACACAGCTTCTCCCCCTATGCCATCAGATTTTTGAATGGACAAGGAACCACAGTCACTCCCTCACTTACTCTTCATTTTGCACAAATGGATTTCTTTTTTAAAATGTAATTTAGAACAATATTTGCACCTGTATTGTTGCCAAAAAAAAAACAAATTTTCTGACATGTTCATCACAATAAATTTTTAATTCTGAACACTGCGCGTACATCAAAAAACAATCATAGCTCAAAAAACAATTTCAAAAGATGAATTAACTATTTCCATGCACCCACCCCCTTTATGTCTATTTTTCTAAAGCCACTCCATGATCGAGACTTCTCCACTTAAACCCAACCCACATTTCTTCTCCCATTCAAAGTACTCAGTAATACACCAAGGCAATAAAATAAAAACTGAATGCTGGAAATACTCAGCAGGTCATCTACTGGAAAAATAATCGGAGTTAAAACCTTCAGGTCGATAACCTTTCACTGGGATTCAGAAAGATGATCAAACAAACCTGATTCTCTTTGAGGGGAAATAACAAACTGAATACGTGGGATGAAAAGCCCAAGCAGCAGAAATGGCAGTGGTGCTGGATGAGTGGAGTCGACTCATTGATCAGCACATCTGTCTGGATGGAGGAGTAAAGGATAAACAAGACGAACATGATGCCGTCACTGTGAGGTTCAATACGACAGCTGCAGAGAATCTGAAATGAAGGAATGGTGAAAATACTTGTTTTTGGATCAATGTGACAAAATTTGACCTGACAAAAGAAAACAACATTGTTTTGCTCTGCCAGAACTCTCTAGATCAAGGGGCACAATAAAATAGTCCAGAAGTCAACATTATCAAATTGAACAGAGAAGTGATAGAAATTGGCAAGAGATAAAACACAGTTACATAATTCCATGAAAGTGGTGTCACAGGACGACAGGGATCTAAAGACAGCTTTTGTCATCTTGGTCTTCATTAATTAACATATTGAAAATAGGAGTTGGGAAGTTATGGTGAGGATGGATAAGATGTTGGTGAGGCCACATTTGGAGTATTGTGTGCAGTTCTGGTCACCTAGCTACAGGAAGGGTATTAGTAAGATTGAAAGAGTGCAGAGAAGATTTACTAGGACGCTGCCTGATCTTCAGGAGTTGAGCTACAGGGAAAGGTTGAACAGGTTGGGACTTTATTCCTTGGAGTGTCGAAAAATGAGTAAGAGATTGCTTAAAGTGGCAGATGAATGGGAAAAAAGGCTGAGAAAGACTGCAGTGGACCCAATTGTGAAGGAAAAATTTTGCCTGAGAAAAATTGTCATTGGCCCATTTCCTCTGGAGTTATGAAACCATGCACAGAACAAGTCAATGAGGTACAATTAAAACAGTGGTTTTCAAACTTTCTTTCCACTCCCCGCCCACTTTAAGTAATCCCTTACTAACAGAGCACTTCTGGCATAAGGATTAAGTAGAATAAGATCCGGGGGCTGGGGATGGGGGTGGGGTGGAGGAGGAGCTTGAAAATCATAAGAAAGTATTTGATTGTTTAAAAAACTAAAAATTGATGTGGTTTTTTTTGTAAAGTTTATTCAGTAGATAAGGAATATTTGAAATTTAAATGTGAATGGATGGATAAGTTTTTTGATATATTTTTTCTTTAACTTTAAGGTGAAAGGAGTGGTAATTCTGGTGTATTTTATTTTGCTATTTTAGTTATAGAACGAAGGGAATAATGGTGAAAGTTATAAATTGAATTGTACAATTCTTAATGAGGCTTGAATTTTGTTTGTGGTTTATGCTCCATTTGTTGAAGATATAGATTTTGTTGTAGATGTGTTTTTATATTTGGATATCTGAATTTTAACATAATGATTGGGGATATTTAAATGTGGTATTGGAGCTTTTATTGGATAATTATTCAAGAGTAAATGGGAAAAATGGTGGAAGAGTACCAAATTTGAATTGTACAATGTTTAATGAGGTTTGAATTTTGTTTTAAGATGGTGGTTTATGTGTCTAATATGATGATAGATGTGAAGTTAGTTGATATTTGGTGAAGGTTTATCTCTATAGAGAAAGTCTTTTTCATCTTTTTTTTCATGCTACAATTTTTTTTAAGAATTGATTATTGTTTAAGAATTTTTGATAGATAATGTTACTAACTTTACAAATTTTTTATATTAAGTTTGAGTTAAATATATGTTTAATCTTAACACTGTTTGTTAAATATATGCATTTAAGTTTGATTTAAATATGTTTTTTAAGTCTGATATCTTAGTATTAATTACTTTTCTTTTTGTTAGTATTTTAATCGGTTATGTTTTTGTTTTTTTTTGTAAGTGGGTTTTTCTTTTTCTCACATATATTATTAACTTTATTAATTCTTCACTTTATTTTGGGGGGAAGGGGGGGTTGGTCTAATTTGAGTTGGGTTATTAATGTGTAATAATTATTGGGGAGGGTATACTTTATTTAGATTACTGATACTGTATTGTAATTTTATTATTTTGTTCTTAATTTTTTTAATGTAATTCTATATGATATTCATGTAATAAAATCTTAAATAAAATTTTTTTAAAAATGATGTGGGCCACTACTATCGGTGATAAAAATTAATCGTACCAGTGAATTCTTGCAGCCACTTCATTATGTGGGGTTTGGGGAAGCACTTAACAACCTCTACCTTTTCAAGCAGGGTTTAGTTCTGTGCCTGTTCATTTGACCCCCAAGGAAGTCGAACGTTTCCAACCTGAACTGGCACTTAGCAAGGTTTATAAAGTAAGTCCAAATTCCCGCAGCCAGGCACACAGTCACATTAGACGGTCTCTGTTTAGCTTCATTGCCACCACTTTGACATCTTGTGGTTACTGCCACCCTCTGCTGTTGGAGAATATCCTCCTTGGTCTCAGCCCCTCAATGTAACTAAGAACCCCTAAAATGCCCCTAATGTTTTGGCCTTCATCACTACTCCTGGCAAGGCATTCTTGACACCCACAACTCTGGGTAAAAGAAAATACCCCTGATATCTCCCCTAAATCTTCCTCCCTTTGCTTTACACAGATGTCTTCTAGTTTTTGCTACTCCCATCTGGGTTTCAGGCAAACTGAAGGGCATCTTTCACCGAGTTTCTGGTTTTCCAGCCGTTCTGGATGTCTGTCTCTGGATGCTCTGCTCCGTGGACCACCCCGCAGTATCCCATCTAGTCCTAGAGTCTCTGTGTCAGACATTCTCTGCTGACCACTGCCTGATGGCTTTGTGGTCAAATGTGTTTGTCTATGAAACCGTTCCCAGGAAGGTAAAGGGGCAAAGTCCTGCTGACTGGAACATTGTGCAGCACCAGGACCAGGCCAATCTTTCGCAACACCTGAGCCAGGTAGAACCACAGCACAGAGCAGCATTTGGTGCCCTTGCACTTTGGTTCCAAGCACAGCCACACACAATTATGGCCATGCTGGTTACACCCTTGTCCCCATTGATTGACGATGTACACGGTCCTTCTCCAGACTCTATCCATTTTGGACCCCCACATGAATAGGAAATTTGTTTTGGGAATTGACAGGGTGGTGGTGTGGGGATGGGCCAAACCTGGCCCACGTGCAGCAGGACCGAAAGTTCCTTGCACATTGCACCTTATAATCAGGTTTTACCCGAATGACAGAGATGGGTATCTGTGTGGTTCTCCCTGTCTCCTGGACCTGGGTTTCTTAAACTGCTCCCCATCTCCTTAAGTTCGTGCTTTGTTCACCACCACCCCCACAAGAAATCCAAGACCCCTAGATGGAGGGCAGAGGCGCAGAGAGATCAGTGAGAACACGGGTAGTTTCAAAAGGGTGGGGTCCATCCAGGCGCCTGATAACAGGAGGAACCAAGTGGGAAGGAGGATGCAGGGCATTCGATAGCAGGACATTGCGAGAGAGTGGATTCCTCGAACTCTTGAGGGGAGATGGTGCTGGTCGATCCATCGGTTTAGGTGGGCAGGGTATAGACATGGCAGCTGACTGGAATTGTCAGCGGGTTACTGAGACCTGGGAAAGGAGGGGAAGGAGGGTGCAGTAGTGTTCTGAGAGTGCTGAGGGAGAGGCAACATGGGTGCCACCTCAAGGCAACGGTCCCCTCATTGTTTGCAGGGATGGGCTCTGTAAATAGACTCATAGATATCCAGCACAGAGCATCTTTGTCCCCCTGCCATCAGGAAGGAGATATGGAGGAATAAAAGCAGAGCAGCCAGGGAGGGAAATAGCTTCTTCCCACAGGCCGTGCGATTGACAAGGCAACATGAGCTGGATGGCAGCTAAGAATGAAAAGGGTGAGAGGAATATCGACTGATTACAACAGCTCAGCTAGCAGGGGAGAGGGGCTGAAGGGACTGTTTCTGTTTTGTCTATCTGGACCAGCCTTTTGAGTTCAAGCTTTAAAAAACGCAATCATTTTTAAATTTAATATCAACGGTACAGAATGAATCAAGAGACAAGATGTCTGTCCAGCAGCAAGCGTCGAAGGCACTTCCTGAAACGGAGGCTCTGAAACCACAGGGAGGTTCTGGACGGAAAGAGGCCCAGCTTCTTCTGGAAGGAGGAGAGGAGAGGCAGGGGAAATGCGGGGGAAGGGATGGGGAGGGGAGGGGCTAGGGATGCCGTCCACCGTTCATCTCCCCTTTCCTCTACCCCGTTCCCCTCCCCTTACCACTGCCCGTTCCCCTCCCACATCCCCTCCCCCTTCCCTTCCCCAGTTCCCGTCCCCCGCTCGCCTCCCCATTCCCCTCCCTCTTCCCTTCCTCCTACTCCTAACCCTAACCTCTCACAAAATCCTAAACCTAACCTTAACACTACCGATACCCCCTACCACCACTCCACGTCCCCTAACTGTACCCCCACCCCGTCCACTAACCCTAACTTTATCCCTACGCCTATGCCGCCACTTAACACCAACCCTAATGCTACCCACCATCCCCTAACCCCAAACCTCACTCCTCCTCTACCCCCCTACTCCTACCCCCTTCCCCTATACCTAACACAAGCCCACTTCCCCGAAATATAAACCTAACCATAAACCAAGATAAAGCCCTACCCCATGTCTCCTAACACTAACCCTAATGCTACCTCTACACTGCTCGTAACCCTAACCCTAACTCTACCCAACTTCCCCAACCCTAAACTAAACCCTACCCCTATCCCTTACAACCTACCCCCTTCCCCTAACCCTACCTCCTACCCCTTCCCCATACCCGCACCCCCTACAACTACCCCCTTCCCCTAACCCTACCTCCTACCCCTTCCCCATACCCACATCCCCTACAACTACCCCCTACCCTATCCCTTACAACCTACCCACTTCCCCTAACCCTACCTCCTACCCCTTCCCCATACCCACACCCCCTACCACTACCCCCTACCCTACCCCTTACCACAACCCCTACCCTTACCCCCTTCCACTACCCCCTTTTTCCTACCCCCTTCCCCTCCCCCTCCTTCCCCTAGGTTAGGGGTAGGAAGGGGAAAGGGAAGGGGGAGGAGAAGGGGAGGAGGAGAAGGGGAGGGGAAGGGGGAGGGTTAGGGGAGGGGAAGGGGGAGGGGAAGGGGAAGGGGTAGGGGGAAGGGAAGGGGAGAGGGGAAGGGGGAGGTGAAGGGAGGAGGGCTGGGGTTAGGGCATAGGTGTGAGGGCAGGGGAAGGGGAAGGTGAGCGGGAGGGGGTTGGGATGGAGGAGGGGTAGAGGAGAAGAGGGGAAGTGGGTGAAGGGACATGGAAAAGGCAGGGAATGGGGTTGGCAGGGCCAGAGGGAGAAGAAGGGGAGGGATTCAGGCCATCATGATATTCTCCGTCCTCTGTTCAGCTGGGATGCGAGGTCCTTCTGGACTCATGTCTTGTCTCTGAGATCGCTCCTTCTCCTGGGAAGAGAAATACGAGTGATAGAGATGCTGTCTCTGAGGCCTGATCACAATGACTTTTGAGGGTCCCAACGCTTCCCCCATCATCCCCCCTACCCCTGAACACTGGAGCCTTTCCCCTTCCTCTGCTCTACGTTAGGAAGTGTGTTTTGGCAAAAACCACGATCTCTCTCTGCAGAGCTCAGAGCAAAGTGTCTCCATCAGGCAACACCCTGGTTCTCCACGATATGGCAGCAAGATGCTAGACAATCATGGATGGATCAGTCGAGACCGTTCAGCTGATCCATCTGAACCTACCCCACAACAATGTTACCCTCCCCTCCCTCACACCAGTACCCTCCATTTTTCTTTAATTCTTGTCCATATTAAAATCCTTTTCATGCCTTTTTTGGACCAGCCTCCGCTACTACCCCGGCAATGCACTCCAGCCACCCACAACATTCTGTGTGAATAAAATGTACCCCTCACGTCTTGCCTAAATTTCCCTCAGCTCACCTTATTTAGATGTCCTCTGCTTTTCTCGCCCCAGGAATGCACACAATATTCCAAGTGTGGTCTACATAGAATTTTATACATCTGCAACGTTACCTCTCGGTGTTTGAACTCAATCCCCTGACTCCTGAAGGCCAGCACACAATACACCATCTTAAACTCCCTCTCAATTTGCACAGCAACCTTGAGTGATTTATGGAGCAGGATCTAAATATTTCTCTGTCCTGCACACTGTTCATAATCCTGCCATTAACCAAGTGCTCTGCCCACACATTCTTGTAATCCGCATTCAATGAAGATATTGGTCTATATGAAGCTACTTTTAATGGGTCTCCAACCTTCTTTGGAATAACTGTTATTCGTGCCCTTGAAAATTACTCTGGAAATAAACCTGGACCAGTTGCTTATTTAAGTACATCTGATTGACAGGATTGAACTCCATCTGTCACTTCTCTGCAAACTGGATGACCTATGACAACCTTCTACACTGTCTCCAACATCTCTACCTCTGTGTCATCCCCTGACGTACCCACCCTTCCACTCCCATCATCATTCATAAAAATCACAAAGAGCAGGGGTCCCAGAGCAGATCCCTTTGGAGAGCCACTAGTCATTGTTCCATCTACTACTACCCTCTGTTTACTGCAGACAAGCCAATTCTGAATCCACACAGCCAAGGCTCCATGGATCCCATACCTCCGGACATTCTGAATGAGGCCACCGTGGGGACCTTGTCAAGCACCTTACTAAAATCCTCGTGCAGCACATACAGACCTTGACCTTCATCTATTTCCTTTGACACCTCCTCGAAAAACTCAATTTGACTCGTGAAGCAGGACCTGCTCCTCACAAAACTATCCATGAGTTTGCCCAGCATGTTTGGGCATTGCCCTCAGCCCCAGCATCTGCAGACTTCCTGGCCAGTCCCTCCCTTACCCCTTCCCAGAGCTTCCGCATCCATTAGAACATCAAGCATTGCTGCCCAGTACAGGCCCTTTGGCCCATAAAGGCTGTACTGACCTTTGTAAATGTTCTCCACAACCTTTACCTGTACCACACCCATAGGAACATAGGAAGTGGGAACAGGAGTAGGACAAAAATGGCCTATCAAGCCTGCTCCGCCATTCAATACGATCATGGCTGATCTAATTTATGACCTAACACGACCTACCCTGCCTTCTTGCCATATCCCCAAATTCCTCTATCATTTAAAAATTCTGTTCCCTTACATCCACATGCTCATCTCAGAGACTTTTATATGTACCTATTCTACCAACCACTACCACTTTCTCCGGTGACGCATTCAAAGCTCTCACAACTCTCTGCATAAAAAAAATCTCCCCTCACCTGAAGCGGATGCTCTCTGAGATTTGTACCTGGCACTTTAGGAAAGTTTTCTGGCTGTTCATTCCATCTAAGCCCCCCACAATCTTATTTAGAATAAGTTATTAAGCTGTGGAAGGGGCAAGTTGGGAGAGGGAAGAGGAGAGAGAGCTGGTGGGGGAGGGGTGAGAGCTGGTGGGGAGGGGACAAGGCCGTGTTGGGGAGAGGGATCAGGACCGTGTTGAGGTGGTGAACGGGCAGACACGGGTGGATCTACCTGCTGAAATTAAGGAGCAATAAGAAGGCCATCTCGGGATCTACCAGCATCTTCTGGGGCTTGATGTCTCAATGGAAAACCCCCTGAGGATGGAAGTAGGCCATGCTCTGCTACAGCTGGTACATGAACATCTGGCAACACAACGATATAACATGACCCACTCTGCCTCCACACTGGCCGGGTCTGGATCCTGAGGGTAAGGGGATGTGGGTGAAGGGCCCCTCCCTGCCAATCAACATCCATCCTCATCATCCTCGCCACCCTTCTCCCCTCACTACCCTTTCTCTCCTCACCAATACCCATTGAGACCCTCATGCACCCTTCATCGATATCCAGTCCCCAGCGAGACTCAGCCAGTAAACTCCTTTATATCCTCCAACCCCACCATCCAAGCTTGCCCCAGTGGACAACCTGACCACCCAGACCCACAACCACCTTGATGTAGATCATGAGAATTGGCTGCTTGGCCTTGTTGAAGTGCTGGGCCATGCAGTGAACCGTCTCAGGAACATAGTCCAGACCCAGATTCAAATAAACCTCCTCTTTCTCTTGGACACAATACAAACATGTCAGCTGGGTTTACCCTCCAACACCCAGTGCCTCTCCCAACTGGAGTGCCAGTCCCTCCTGCTCTCTGTAGGCCTGATGCCCCCACTGCTCAACACAACATGGCATGAATCCAAGGGCTCAGCGAGCAGAGCGTCAACAGGCCGTAGTGGACCCGTCCGCTGCCACATCATTCGGCTTCTGGTGAGACTGCACAAAATGTGCAGCTCTGACCGCCCTCCCTCTTGAGCCAAGGATTCACCGGGAGAGAAAAACCAGTGACGTTTCGAGATGAGAAATGTTTGCAGCCGGGTGTTGTCTGGGGTCGAACATGTGGAGGCTGAGTTGTTGGGACGATTCAGAGCAGGCGTTGATTTGGAAGGGCACCAAAAGGTTCTGGGGAAGTGAGTTATGGGGGAAAATACATTCGTGAAATGAATTGGGGAAACAGACTGGAGGGGCTGAGTGGCCGAATTTGGCGACCTTGTCTTGTGGTCTTGGCTGCTGCTGTCTGGAGTTGAAATGGCAAGAGGTCATGAGTTAATATGTGAGGAGCAGGGCAGCCAGCGTCAAGGAGTCGGCACTGGTCAGAGGGGCAGGATGGAGGGAACAGAGAGGCTGCAGCGAGACAGATCGATTGAAGGAATGGGGAAGGTAGCAGCAAATGAGGATCTTACCTTGACTACAGAGGAGTAGAAGTTGAGAAGAGGGACGATGATGGTGTGATCCAACTTTCACACGATCTGCAGTTTGCGGTTCTATGGCGAGAGAGGAACATCAGCAAGGCTGGGCGATGGGTCGGGGCCCTGAGGGGCGACTTGTCCAAGTTGAGGGGGGAGGCGGGGAGGAGATTTGTCAAGAGGTCAGAGGTGGGGAACTCCAAGGGAGGCCGAAGTGGGGGACTTTTCGAGAGTCAGTGGGGGGGACTTTTCGTGTCGCTGGAGTGGGAACTCGTCAGGGGGTTCAATGAAGTATCATTTCAGTTTTTATGATTGTTTTCCCAGCTTCTACTAAACAATTAATTTGCAGAAAATCTCTGATATTTGCCAGGTGTGTGTATGTGTGTGTGTGTGTGTGTGTGTGTGTGTGTGTGTGTGTGTGTGTGTGGGGGGGGGGTGCGGGGGGGGTTGGGGGGTTGTGTGTGGGGATGGGGGGGCTGTTGTGGGTTTGTGTGACTTTCTCTGTTTCCAAACCCCATGGCTGCCTTGGTCTCTGCCAGATGCTGCTCTTTCCACCCACCCTTCAAAAATGTGTTTGGGGTGTTTGTCAATTGGGTGTAATTGTGTGAAACGGGCTCATGTGTCGCAAGGGCCTGTGAACGTGCTGTAGGCCCTAAAGTTAACTATCAGTGTTTTCCATTTCCACACAACTGCTCCTCCCCCTCACCTTGCATCTCTTGTCTTGCAAGATCTTCTTGATGGCAATCAGCTCTCCGGAGTCCACCAGCCTTGCCTGGTACACCACACTGAAAGATCCATTGTCGATGATTTTATCATCTGTGCAGGACACCACCTTGGGGACTTTGGGTCCATGACCCGGTGTGGCCACCTCTGTTGTGACCTTATTGCCATGTCCTCTGGGGCAGAAGCAGCAGCATTTACACACCCAGAGGGTACACAACAGGTCATTTATCCGAACCCAGCCTTGCTGTCCAAGTTAGTCTCTACCCCTCCCTCTAACTCCCTTCTAAGGGTCACCTAAATGTCAGAATTGATCCTCTGGTGGTTCGTTCCAGCTTCTCTCAGTAGAAATATTGCCACCCCAGGTCCTTCTATGATCACTCTCCTCAGACTGAGGCCAGTTCCGCAGCCGTTCACTTTGTCTACAACCCTCCCTCCATGGGAGGATCGGGTCATCTTGACCTTCAGCACGTCCCGGGGAGATGAACCACTCTGAACCCTACCACGGGTTTAGCAGAAGCCCTCCACATTCCCAGTAGCTCAGCAACACTGTGATCATCCATGATGCAAGCGAGACCTCGTCGCCTGAGGGAGCAGGTCGTGCGGAGAGAGCCCCACTCTTCACCGCTCAACTCTGTTGGGTCCGCCGCAGCAGAAACACTTTCTAGCACCTTGATCCAGGTCCACTGGGGGAAAGAATCCTATCCCGGTTGGGGAGGTATGGGGGTGTATGCAAGGGTGGAAGGCATCTTGTAACCGGGGGGGGGGGGGGGGCGGGTGGAGGAGCGGTCCTGTCTCTCAGTGGACAGATCCCATTCCAGGTGGAGGGGGAGCTCTGTCCCATTTCTGTTGAAAGGTCTACCTTCCATCCCCCTCGCAACGTCTCTTCTCCCTCAGACACCTCACACTCTCCCCTGCCCCGATTCCTCTACCACGCTCTCATCCCCCACCCAACACCACCCCCATGGTTTCCCCAGTGCCTTCCGTCCCCTCACACCCCATCCCCCCCAGCTCAACCCTATGTCCCCTACCTCTGAACCAATCTCCCTTGACATTAGCCTGTGGTGCTACCCCGTTCCTTTGTTCTCCCCTCCACTCCTACAGACCCCATCCCTGTATCCCCTCACATGCCATTGTTCTCCCCTCCCCAGTCCCCTCCAGCTGCCTCATAAAGTGCCCTGCACTCAGGATGGGGAGATGGGGAAATTAAATGCAGCCTCCATTCTCTCCGCCCACACTGGGTGAAGGATGGTACGAGAGGAGGTTCTGTCCCAGTAGGGAAGCTTGTAACAGGCTCTTTATCTCACCCATGGGCGCAGGGTGCTTCCAAACACAACCCTGTTGATCAGAGGGTCCCTGGGATGAGACAGCGTCCTACTCCGACACGTGGGCCAGAATCGCCTTCCAGGAGAGGCATCTTTCTCGTGTTGCTGTGCCATGGCACGTCTCAGCTATGGCTGCCCCATGCAGTGACATCATCACCCCCTCTGTGTCATCATCTCCCCCCTCTGTGACACCTCCCCTCTCTGTAACACCACTAGTGTAATGGGCAGGGACATCCAACCATTTAAATCCTCCTCAATTTCCCCAAGCAAGGGGAGAATAATTCAGCTGGTCTAAATTACTCGTTGTTACCTATTCTAACTCCTAGATATTTGATTCCATTTTGCCTCCACATTTGTCGACTATTTTCTTGACATTGGCTCTAATCCCCCTTCCTAAGTGACATGATTTTGCACATATCCCAAAAGAACTTATACCCAAAGATCTCCCCATAGTCCTCCAGCGCGGAGCACAACTTGGGCAATGAGTGTGTCGGGTCTGTCAGATATATCAGAACAACTTCTGCAAATAAATTGATTTCATGCTCTTCCTGGCCTGTTCTGAAACCTTTAATGCCTGAATCCTGGCAAATGGCCTCAGCTAATCGCTCCATGGCCAGTACAAACTCACTCACTGGGGGTGTGAGGGGGAGTCAGACCTTGATCGGCATGCCTGTTGGCTACCTCTGACCCTCTCATCTCGACATCAGTGGCTCAGGTTGGGGGAGACTGTACTGCCTCCTGCAGTGCAAAGCAGCGCTGCTGGGCCACCTTTATCTCCTTATTTTCCTGGGCCCTCTCCAAATCTTTCCTTTCTATGATCTCACATTGGTTTCTCAGGAGAAACACTGGCAGCCAAAAGGCACCCTCTGATTCCCCTTAGATTTTGGGAACCCCGACTTCTTGAAGTGGGACAACACGTGGTGACCTATTTTCTCAAGATGTGGATCCAGGAGCTTGGACCAGTCTACCAGTTTGCCGTGGTCCGCCAGCATGCTTGCCAAGCTCCCCAACCCTGCACTCTCGTCAGTCCACCCGCAGATCTTGTTCTCCCTGCCTGCACTAGATTTCCTGTCCCGATTCCAAAACATCTCCACTGCAGCTGAGTTCAGTCGGAACTCGAAGGACCCTGCTCACTGCACCAATTATTATGTGTGTGAAACTGATTCGAGGGTTCCCAAGGGTGGCGAATTTGTACACAGTTGTCTTTTATTGACACATGTAGTGAAGTCGCACGAGGAGTAAAAGACACACACAGACACAAACTCGCCGGATTAATCGATACACTTCAACCACTCATGGATAGAAGACTTGACAAACAACTTGTCACATACGATACCTTGAACAGGTCATTCATTCAGTCATTGATCTTGGATGCCTGTGGGTGGTAGGGGATATGCAGGTGGCCCCAAATACTTGGCATTGCTGGTCGGACGTTATCCGATAGGGTATTCCACATATGGAGCACGCTTAAATGGTGCTTGGTCGGGCCGCTGGCAAGATATCCAAGTATGTGCTGACCATCGTGAGAACATATCACTTTTTATTTTGGCAGGGGAGAGGCCTGATATGGTCAATTTATCAGACTTGGCCAGCTCCCGAACCCCAGCGAATGTGGCCCTTGGTTTTAATTGCTGACAAATAGGGCATTTGGCCATCACAGTTCTTGCAACATCATGAGACCCCCAGATCCTCTGTCCATCATAGTGCCCCCATATGCCCACATTTATGATGCACCAATGCTGCCAAGGCTCCAGGGTCTCTCTGCTTGGGGAAAATAGTGGCAGAGCATATTTGAGCAGCTCAGTCCACAGTGGCATTGCGTCAGCTTCAGCGGTTTTCCTGGAGGTGTGTCCATCCACGTGGTGGACCCTGACTATTCTTTTGTTGTTCCACCTCTCAGAAGATCTGCCAGTGCTGTTGTCCTCAGAGCAGGCAGCCATGGATCTGCCTCCCTGTCTCCTGACGCCGACCCATCCACACTGACGTGCTGTTTGGCACAGTCCAGAAAACCTGTTGCACTGATCGGAAAAGAGGCTCCTGGGCCCGCCTGGTTGTCCCTTTTCAGATCAGTGCCACAGCTGCCAGCTTGGACAGTTGGCTCTCCCCTCCTCCTCACCCTCTTGTGTCAGTACTTTATCTGTGGTGGGCTGGAGCGCTCCCACTTTACACCGTTGTTTTTCGCACCTCCACCAGCCGGAGCCGTCAGTAAACCAAGCTTTTTCCTGCTGTCCTGCATCGAGGGTGTTGAACGGTTTGCCCCAGGCCATGGTGCCAAGCTCTTCTCGGGGTCATTCAAGTGGGAGGCTGTCACTTTCGGACAGGACATGATCTGTTCTTGCAAGTGGCTCAGCCCTTCGGGCCCGGCCTCTGTGCGGTCTGCCATGTACCACTTCTTCGGTCCGCTGTGAGTGGCATCCGCAGATTGAACCCATCACATGTTGGGAGGTGTGGCTGGAGTGTGTCTTTCTCTGCTGCCATCTGGTTCTCTGTGGTAAGCAGGCGACCATCTGACACTCAGATGGGGAGTCGCGGGAGGCAGCTTCCAGGAGGGAATTGAACCAGAAGCTGTGTGGGACTCGGCGACCTTGCCTCTTTTGCTCAAGGCTCCACTAGACCATTGTCTTCATTGCAGAGACAAGTCATTCAAAGGGTCTTCCAGTTTTGAGGGGTTGGGGGGTGCTTGTGGTCAGTGGCAGTGGTGTTCAACAGCGTGTTTTACCATTTAAGAAGCCATTTGTTGTTCAGGTCATCAATGAAGCGGAGAGTTTTTTTTTTCTGGGCAACATTGTACAGTAGATGGAGCGACAGGGTGAGATGGGGAATATGTTGGCACCAGTAACCCAAAACACACACAAAACTTTGTGCCTCAACTTGTTGGTGGGCACCGCAATGAGGATTTTGCTTTGAGCAACCATTGATATTCTTCTGCTGCCTGGATGCTCAGGAAAAAGACTGTTGGACTAGGACCCTGGACCTTTTCCAGGTGGTGCCTCCCTGGTGCCAGTGTCTGGGGTGTTGCTGCTGGTGTCCAAGACATCCTAAAATGGGACAGAGGTTGTGGCACATGGAGATACCAATGACATAGGGAGGAAGAGGGAAGAGTTCCTGAAAAGTGGGTCCAGGGCATTTGGTGAGAGCTGAAAAGAAATAGCTTGAAGGGACTCATGTTGGGATGACTGTCTGGGCCATGCGACAGTGAGAGCAGGAACTGAATGAGGTGGAGGATGAAGGCGTGTCCTGAAGGTGCGGGTGAAGAGCTCCTTGAGGGCATCCTATTTGCCTTGCTCGGGAGGCTGATGTCAGAAGTCGATGAGCCTTGCTGCCATGTCCTGAAGAGCAAGAACATCATGGACGAGTAATGGATGTCATCAGCGGTGATCTCTTGGAGGTGGAACTGGTCCTTGGCCTGTTTGAACCCCACGTGTGGCTGCGACATCCAGAACATTGACAGCTTCAACCAAACCATCTGAAGAGCCACCTGGACCGTGATCTTCACGTCCAACTGAAGGGCTGGGTCCTGCTGAGGTCACCACTGTAGCAGACACTTCTGTTGAAGAGAGAAGTGGGAGGGGGTAGCATATTGTGGATGGGGGTGGGGGGTGGTTTCTTTATTCTTTCTTTTATAGATGCCACACATTGGATGAGCATTATTATTAATTGTGTGAATTTGTTGTGGTTTTAAGTTTATAAATATTTTTTTTAAATGATTGGCAGTACCACGAGTGGCAGATAGGATCATGGGGAATCTTTCCCCCCAACCCACCCACCCCAAATATCAATGGGATAAACCGGGTTCATTGTCAATGTCGTTGAGGATCCCTTCCACCTGCCCACAGCATTTGGCAGCTCTTCTCATCAGGAAAGAGGTCGAGGAATATCGGAGCCAGTAGCACCAGGCCCAGAAACAGATTCTTCCTGCGAGCAGTGAGAATGGAGAATGATGGATGACCGGCTCAGTCAAAGACTCCATGACTCTGCTATTGATTCAAGAGAATTTATTTCTTTTTTGGGAGGGACTGCACGTGTATCATTTGTCTCTCTGTGCGTAGGTCCCGTTGTGTGTTTGCAGAGGTTTCCACCATGAATACAGTTTCCTCGGGTTAAATTTGAACGGGTACAGAGGAGCTTTCGTGGATTGGAGAATGTATCTCATGAAACAAAGGTGACTGAGTTCGGGCTTTTCTCTTTTTCACCCCAAAATTAACTTTATTCTAAAATTATTGACCAAGAGGACAACTGTTCCATGTCTTTTCTCATCCTCGTGTTGCATGCCTATATTCCCTTCACTGCTCATGTTCTCTGTTTAACATCATTCCAACACTTTGACACCTTGTGGTTACTCCCTGCACTCTGTGGTTGAAGGGGTTCCCCTTAGTCTCCGCCCCTCAAGTCACGGGGGATGAGAGTCCTTCCCCACAGCGCCCTCGTGTTGGCTGCGCCAAGCCTCAGTGCATCTCTCAGCAACCTGGAATAGGCCGGTGGGCAGCATTCCCTCACCCACATCTCCATGTGCTAAAAGACCAGCAGGTTAACGTCGAACAGTTATGCCCTTCGGACCTCGATGTTGCGCTGACCTATCAATTCCAAGCAAAATAAAAACTAGACCCTTCCTCCTTCATAACCCTCCATTCTTGCAATGGAGGGGGTGCAGAGACAATTCACCAGGCTGATACCTGGAATGGCAGGAATGACTTATGAGGAAAGATTGCGCAAATTGGGATTGTACTTGCTGGAGTTTAGAAGATTGAGAGGGGATCTCATAGAGACATGTAAAATTCTGGCAGTACTGGACAGAATGGATGCAGATGGGATGTTTCCAAGGATGGGAAAATCCAGAACCCGGGGCCATGGTTTGTCGATAATAGGCAAACCATTTAGGATGGAGATGAGGAGGAATTTCTTTACCCAGAGAGTGGTGAAGCTGTAGAATTCATTGCCACAGAGGGCAGTAGAGGCAGGTTCATTAAATATGTTTAAGAGGGAATTTGATATATTTCTTCAGTATAAGGGTATTAAAGGTTACGGAGAGAAGGTGGGGATGGGGTACTGAAATTTAAGATCAGCCATGATCTCGTTGAATGGCGGAGCAGGCTCGAAGTGTCGAATGACCTACTCCAGATCCTATCTTCTATGTTTCCTTCATTCATGTGTCCAAGAAGCCCTTAAATGCCCTAATATTTCAGCCTTCATCACCACTCCTGGCAAGTCATTCCTGGCACCCACAAATCTGTGTAAAAACAAGTACCCCTGATATTGCCCCTAAACCTTCCTCCCTTTGCTTTGGGCTTCTAGTGTTTGCTTCTCTTATCTGGGTTTCAGGCAGACCAAAGGGCATCTTTCACTGAGATTCTGGTCTTCCAGCAGTTCTGCATGTCTGTCTCTGGATGCTCCGCTCAGGGGACCACCCCGCAGTATCTCATCAAGTCCTAGTCTCTGTGTCAGCAGGAATTCCATGCTGATCACTGCCTGATGGCCCTGTGATCAATAGTGTTTGTCTATGCAACCATTCCCATGAAGGTGATGGGGCAAAGTCCTGCTGACTAGGACATTGTGTGGCATCAGGGCCAGACCAATCTTTCACAACACCTGAGCCAGGTAGAACCTCAGCACATAGAAGGTTTTGGTGCCCTTGCACTTTGTTTCCAAGCACAGCAATACACAATAGCCATGCTGGTTAGGGTTATTCCCCCATTGATTGACGATGTACATGGTCCTCCAGACTCTATCCATTTTGGACCCCCACATGAATAGGAAATGTGTTTTGGGAATTGACAGGGTGGAGGTGTGGGGCTGGGCCACACCTGCCTCACGTGCAGCAGTACCAAGAGCTCCTTGCACCTGATGACCGGGTTCTACCAGTTTGACAGAGTTGGGCATCTCTGTGGTTCTCCCTGTCTCCTGGAACTGGGGGTCTCCTTACAGCTCCCCATCTCCTTGAGTTGGTACTTTGTTCTCCACCATCACCACAAGACAACCAAGACCCCTGGATGGAGGGCAGAGGCGCAGAGAGATCAGTGAGAATACGGGTAGTTTCAACAGGGTGGGGTCCATCCTGATGCCTGATAACAGGAGGAAACCAATGGGGAAGGAGGATGCAGGGCATTCGATAGCAGGTGGGGCAGGGTGTAGACATTGCAGCTGACTGGAATTGTCAGGGGGATATTGAGACCTGGGAGAGGAGGGGAAGGAGGGTGCAATTGTGTTCTGACGAGAGAGTGCTGAGGGAGAGGCAACATGGGTGGAACCTCAAGGCAAGGGACCCCTGAATTTTTTGCAGGGATGGGCTCTGTAAATAGACTCCCAGATATCCAGCAAAGAGCATCTTTGTCCCCCTGCCATCAGGAAGGAGATATGGAGGAATAAAAGTAGAGAAGCCAGGGAGGGAAATAGCTTCTTCCCACAGGCCATGAGATTGACAAGGCAACATGAGCTTGATGGGAGCTAAGAATGAAAAGGTGGAGAGGAATATGGACTGATTACAACAGCACAGCCAGCAGGAGAGTGGGGCCGAAGGGCCTGTTTCTGTGTTGTCTATCTGGACCAGCCTTTTGAGTTCAAGCTTTAAAAGACCAAACCATTTTTAAATTTAATATCAACGGTATAGAATGAATCAAGGGACAAGATGTCTGTCCAGCGGCAAGCGTCGAAGGCATTTCCTGAAACAGAGGCTCTGAAACTACAGGGAGGTTCTGGCCGGAATGAGGTCCCGCTTCCTCTGGAAGGAGGAGAGGAGGCAGGGATAATGTGGGGTAAGGGGTGCCTTCCTACATTCACTTCCCATTTCCTCTACACCATACACCTCTTCATTTCCCTGCCCATTCCCCTCCCTCATCACCTCTCCATTTCCTGTGCCCCGCTCGCCGCCCACGCTCCCCTCCCCAACTTAACCCTAACCCCTAACAAACTCTAACCTTAACGTTAACACTACCGATACCCTTAAACACTACACCACATCCCCAACCCTAACTCTTATTTCCACCCTGTCCTCTAACCCTATCCCTATGCTGTCCCCTAAACCCAACCTAATCTTACCCACCTTCCCCTAACCCCAACTCACACCTCACCTCTACCTCCTACTCCTACCCCTTCCCCTAAACTTATCACAAGCCCACTTCCCCGAACTCTAAACCTAACCCTAAACCTCGACCTAACCCGATCCCACATCTCCTAACCCTAAACCTAACTTTACCTCTACCCGTCCCTGACCCTTATCTTAAATCTACCCACCTTCCCCACCCCTAAGCTAAACCCTACCCCTATCCTCTACACCTACCCCCTTCCCCTAACCCTACCCCATACCCGCACCGCCTACCACTACCCCATTACCTACCCCTACCCTCTCACTACCCCCCTTTCTCCTACCCCCTTCCCCTATCCCTCCTTCCCCTGTTAGGGGTAGGAAGGGAAGGGGAGGGGAAGGGGAGGAGGGGAAGGGTAGGAGGCGAAGGGGAGGGGGAAAGGAGAGGGGAAGGGGAGGTGAAGGGAGGAGGGCTAAGTTTCGGGCATAGGTGTGAGGGTAGGTGAAGGGGAAGGTGAGTGGGAGGGGATTGGAATGGAGGAGAGGTAGGGGAGAAATGGGAGGGGAAGTGGGTGAAGGGATATGGAAGAGGTGGGGAATGGAGTTGGCAGGGCCAGAGGGAGAAGGGGAGGGGTTCAGGCCACCATGATGTTGTCCGTTCTCTGTTCAGCTGGGATGCAATGTTCTTCTGGACTCGTGTCTTGTCTCTGAGATCGCTCCTTCTCCTGGGAAGAGAAATATGAGTGATAGAGATGCCGTCTCCGAGGCCTGATCACGATGACTTTGGAGGGCCCCAACTCTTCCCCCATCACCCCCCTCCCTACCCCTGCACACTAGGATCTTTCCCATTCCTCTGCTTTACCTGAGGAAGTGTGTTTTGGAGAAAAGCACGATCTATCTCTGCAGAGCTCAGAGCCACGTGTCTCCATCAGGCAACACCCTGGTTCACCATGACATGGCAGCAAGATGTTGGACAAATCGTGGATGGATCAGTCGAGTCCCTTCAGCTGACCCATCTGAACCTACCCCACAACAATATTACTCTTCCCTCCCTCTCACCAGTACCTTCTGTTTTTCTTTTATTCCTGTCCCTATATTAAAATCTTTTTTGTGTCTTTTTTGGATGAGCCTCCAGTACCACCCCTGCCAATGTATTCCAGCCACCCACTACATTCTGTGTGAATAAAATATCCCCCTCACATTTTGTCTAAAGTTCCCTCATCTCACCTTATTTAGATGTCCACTGGTATTTTTGCCCCAGGAATGCACACAATATTCCAAGTGTGGTCTGACGAGAATTTTGTACATCTGCAGCATTACCTCTCAGTTCTTGAACTCAATCCCCTGACTCCTGAAGGCCAGCACACAATACACCATCTTAAACTCCCTCTCAATTTGCACAGCAACTTTGAGCGATTTATGGCGCAGGATCTAAATATATCTCAGTCCTGCACACTGTTCATAATCCTGCCATTAACCAAGTGCTCTGCCCTCACGTTCTTGTAATCCGCATTCAATAAAGATATTGGTCTATATGAAGCTAATTTTAATGGGTCTCCAACCTACTTTGGAATAACTTTTATTCATGCCCTTGAAAATGACTCTGGAAATTAACCTGTACCAGTTGCTTGTTTAAGTACATCTGTATTTACAGGATTCAACTCCATCTGTCACTTCTCTGCAAACTGGATGACCTATGACAACCTTCTACACTGTCTACAACATCTCTACCTCTGTGTCATCCCCTGACATACCCACCCTTCCACTCCCATCATCATTCATAAAAATCACAAAGAGCAGGGGTCCCAGAGCAGATCCATTTGGAGAGCCACTAGTCATTGTTCCATCTACTACTACCCTCTGTTTACTGCAGACAAGCCAATTCTGAATCCACACAGCCAAGGCTCCATGGATCCCATGCCTCCCGACATTCTGAATGAGGCCACCGTGACGACCTCGTCAAGCACCTTACTAAAATCCACGTGCAGCACATACAGACCTTGACCTTCATCTATTTCCTTTGACACCTCCTCGAAATACTCAATTTGACTCGTGATGCAGGACCTGCTCCACACAAAACTATCCATGAGTTTCCCCAGCATGTTTGTGCATTGCCCTCAGACCCAGAATCTGCAGACTTCCTGGCCAGTCCCTCCCTTACCCCTTCCCAGAGCTTCCGCATCCATTACAACATTAAGCATTGCTGCCCAGTACTGCCCAGTACAGACCTTTGTAAACGTTCTCCACAACCAACTAACCCTTACCCGTACCACACCCATAACTATGGGTGGATTAAATATCCAATTAACTTCTTTCTGAAGTAACGCATCAGGAATTTGATGTTGATTCCAATTTTGAATAACTTTTCATAATTCTCGTTCAGCTCCTTTAAAGTTAGATCCATTATCAGAACATAATTCTTTTACTTGACCAGGTCTAGGAATAAAACGCCAAAGAACATTAATAAAAAAGTCTGTATCAAACAATGACGCTACTTCAATATGAATTGCTCTCATAGTCAAACAAGTGAAAATAACTCCATATCGTTTTTCAACACTTCGTCCGCACTTTACTTGCAAAGGACCAAAATAATCAACTTCCACGGATGTAAATGGGAATTCATCAGGTGAAACTCTGTCATGTGGTAAATCTGCCATTTGTTGTTGTCCAGGTTTTCATTCTCTCTGTTAGTCACAAAGAGATGAAACCTCATTATTTCATTATTAATATATTTAAGCACTGATGTTCTATCAGTCCAAAACACAGGATCTGCTAACTCCATCTGTAATTCTCTTCTTAACATAGCGTCCATTTTGCTCGCCATAATAGCAGCAGTCAAATCCATTCAAGGTCTGGTGACTGACTTTAATGGAGCCACTCTGGCTTTTCCCATTACAAATCCACCATCTACTCGCACTTGGGTTATTTCACAGGACTCAGTAACTGACAGGATCAAAACCACCTTCACTTACATCAGAAAAATGGTGTAACTGAGCAAATGTGGCCACTCCAAAGTCTGTTGACGTCAAAACGTCCAAGTATTTGAAGACGCTCAATCTAATTTTTCCAATCTTGTGCAATGGATTCTGGATTAGTTTCATCCCATCCAAATTTTCTTCTGCACAAAACTGGTATTTGGCCGGGCTGATCATTAGGTTGAATTCGGCCAGTCGGGAGAAGAGGGTGTGCAGGTGAGACTTGTGTTGTGCCCAGTCTCTGCTAGCGACAAGAATGTCATCCAGATAAATGAACACGAAATTCAAATCCCTGCGCACCATATCCATGAGGTGCATTATGTCTGGGCGGTGTTCTTGAGCCTGAAAGGCATGCATAAAAATTCGAACATGCCGAAGGGGGAGATGATGGACGTTTTGGGGATGTCATCTGGGTGCAATGGGATTTGATGGTACACGCACACCAGATCGACCTTGGAGAATACTCTCACACCATGCAGATTGGCCATAAAGTCCTGAATGTGAGGGATGGGGTAACGGTCAGGTACTGTCGTGTCATTAAACCGTCGATAATCTCCGCAGGGGCGCCAGCCATCGGAGGCTTTTGGGACCAGGTGAAGCGGCGAGTCCCAAGGACTGTCGGAGGGACGAATGATCCCAAGTTCCTGCAGATGTGAGAACTTCTCTTTCGCTATCTGGAGCTTATCTGGTGGGTTTAACAGTAATGTACGATAAACTGTATCAGACACTGTGACACCAGGTTCACAGTTGGGAGAATATTTAACGGTGATATACAGTAGACTTTGGCAGATACTGTGACACCAAGTTTTCAGTAGTGAGAAGGTTTAACAGTAATGCATGATAAGCTGTGGTAGATACTGTGATACCAGGTTCACAGTTGGAAGAAGTTTTTACGGTGATGTAATATTAACTGTGGCAGATAAAGTGACACCAGGTTCACATTGGTGCAAAGTTTATGGTGATGTACGGAAGACTGATGCAGATATGGTGACACCACATTCACAACGAGGAGAAAGAATATCAGTGATGTGCAATAAACTGTGGAATATACTGTGACTCCAAGTTTACAGTGGGGAGGTTGAACTGTGATGTACGATAAATGGTGGAAAAAACAGTGATGAATGGGTCAACTTGGGGAGAATGTTTAACGGTGATGTACAGTCGACGACTTTGGCAGATACTGTGACACTGTGTTCACAGTACTGAGAAGGTTTAACAGATATGTATGGTAGAATAAGGCAGATTCTGTGACTCCAGGTTTACAGTGGTGAGAAGGTTTAAAAATGATGTACAATAAACTGGCAGATACTGATACTTGGTTCACAGTGGGGAGGAGGTTAATGGTGATGTACAGGAGACTATGTAGATACGTTGATACTGGGCTCAGAGTGGGAAAAAAAGCTTTATGGGAAACTGAGACAGTTACTGTGACACCGGGTTCATAGTGGGGAAAATGTTTGACAGAGCTGTACGATAACCTTTGGCGAATAAAGGGACACCAGCTTCATATTGGGGAGAATTTTTAATGATGATCTACACTAAACTGTGGCAGATACAGTAACACCAGGCTCACATTGACGAGAAGGTTTACTGGTGATGTACGGTAGACTGCCAGGTTCTATATCACCAAGTTCACAGTAGTGAGAAGGTATAATAGTGATGTACGATAAACTGTGGCAGATACAGTAAAACCGGTTTCACAATGGGGAGAAGGTTTAATGGTGATGTGTGGTAAACTTAGGCTGATACTTTAACACCAATTTAACAGGGTGAGAAGGTTTAACGTTGATTAACGGTAGACTGAGACAGAAACTGAGAGACAGCATTCACAGTAATGTGAAGGTTTAACAGTGATTTACTATAAACTGTGTCAGATACTGTGACAAGATGGCGCAGAGGGTAGACGTGTGGTTCCACCCTTCCGCAGTTAGACTATTAAATGCTCAATTTTAAAAGTTGTAAAAGTGATTAAAAATACTGTTTATAGTCTTTGGAATAGTGGAGGATCAAAATGGCTGCAAATGTGAAAAAATCGAAAACTCAGTTACAGAAGAAATTACCTTACAAAAGTGTTGAAGAACTGAGGCCAAGTTCAAGTTGAAGTAACAGAGTTGTCGACTGGAGTCCCCAAGCCTCAGAGGACTCCTGCCCGGCTAAGTATTTCGTCGGCGCTAGCTTAGCGATGAGTTCAGCGGTTTCGACTCGTGCACTCGTGAACACAGGCGTGAGGGCGAGCCAGCTGAACGAGGACAGGCACGTGAGCCTGCAGCATTGCCTGGTGGTCAGGAGAGGTACAGTGTAGCATCAGATGACGCACCTGCGCAGTCGGTGGCCCTACCGGGCATGTGCAGTGCGTCAAGGGTCCACAAACCTTTGGAGAAGGTGTGGGCTGTGGGGGAGCCTGAGCGACGGTGAACTGACGAGGTCGCTCACTGTTGAGGTAGGCATGCTGTTGTTGGGTGTCCAGACCTGCAGCCGTACTGGAAGAGGACCTACTGCTTTGGAACAAGAAGAGAGCTCAACTTCATTAGAATTTGAAGAACTGGGGACTGCGGCAAAAGAAGGTCAGCCTCAAAGGCAGGTGATGGATCCTGGACTGGATTCTGTGTTTCCAATTCTGGAAGGGATTGCTCAACTCATGGAAGATATGGCAAATATGTCAATGCAGATGACTCATCAGATGACTCAAGGATTTTCGAAATGAAAACTAAAATGAACACTGTGTGTGAAGAAATAACTTTTATGAAGCAAGATATTAATGTAGTTAAGAGTGATGTTACGAGATGGACACGATCAGTGGATACTGTGCAAGATCATTTTAAAAAGATTGAGGAGGCTTTCTTGAATGCAAGAGTCAAGTGGAGCGTAATAGAGAAAAAATGGAAATAGTGGAAGATCGTTTTGTAGATTGGGGGATTCAGAAGAAGGAATTATTGAAGAAGTTTGACTCATTAGAAAACCAATGTCGTAGAAATAATGTTAAGATAGTAGGTCTTCCGGAAGATATGGAAGGTTCGGATCCGGTGAAGGTTTTGAAGAAATGGATCCCAGAAGTGAAGGGCAGGTAATTCGTTCCAGATGGACTGGAATTAGATCGAGTGAACAGAGCGTTTCCAGGCCAATTACCATGAGCAGTTTTGATTCGCTGTTTTAAATAACAAGACAGAGAGGTGATACTCCGATTGGTGGTGCAGAAAACATGGCAAAATCAGACTCCACTGATGGTTCAAAATAATAGGGGTTTTTTAATGCAGATCTGAGTCAAGAAATTATCAGAAGAGACCGAGAATTTAATTCAGCCTAAGAAGTATTGTGGCGAAAGGGATATAAATTTGCTTTTCGTTATGCAGCAGTATTGAAAGATTTTTATGGGAATTTTCAATCTCAGTTTTTTGAGAATGACCATGATGCTTTAATATTTGCTAATTCATTGCCAGATGTACGAGGAAATGGGTGATCGTCACCATTGTCACCAAAGGGAAGGGTCAATGGGAATGGAAATGGGAAGATTGGAAAATATGGAAAGAATGGGAAAAAAGTTGAATGGATGCAAAGTCTTCTCGATATTGACGATCCGGAACAATCATTGGGACTGGAATCACTGGGTTGAATGTTTTTGTTTCAGGACTTTGTGAAAGTCTGACTGGGGGTGGGTGGCACTGAGTCCTTTAGTCACCTGCTACTTGTGGACTTTACCACACCCAGATTTTTAGGGGGCTACTACTTTTGAGTATCTTGTTTTGGGATTGATGTTTCTCTTTTTTTTGGAATTTTTAAAATAGGTGGGATTCGAATACAGTGAGACTTAGAAGGGGAGTATTATTTTTTAGTAGGATTCACATTTGTGAGAAGGTTTTACAGTGATATAATATGAACTGTGTCAGATACTGTGACACTAGGTTCACAGAGCGAGAAGGTTTAACAGTGATGTATGGTATGTTGAGGTAGATAATTTGACACCAGGAGTAAAGTGGGGATCAGGTTTAACGGTGATGTACTGTAGACTGAGGCAGATACTGTGACACCAGATTCACATGAGAATAACGTTTAATGGTGATGTGCGGTATGTTGAGGTAGATAAAGTGATACCAGGTGCACAATGGGGATAATGTTTAATGGTGATGTATGGTAGACTGAGGCAGATACAGTGACACCAGGTTCACAGTGGGGAGGAGGTTTAATGGTGATATACGGGAGACTGAGGCAGAACTGTGCCACCAGGTTCACAGTTGGAGAAGGTTCAACAATGAGGTAGGGTAGACTGAGACAGTTATTGTGACACTGGGTTCACAGAAGTGAGGAAGTTGAAAAGTAATGTCCGATAAACTGTATCAGATACAGTGACACCCATTCACAGATGTGTAAAGGTTTAACGATAATGTATGGTAGACTGATAAGAGATACTGAGACAATGGGTTCACAACATTAACACAGTTTAACAGTCATGTACAATTAACTGTGTGAGATACTGCGACACCAGGTTCAGAGTGAGGAGATGTTTTAACGGTAAAGTACAGTTGATGTTGGCAAATACTGTGACGCTGAGTTCAGGGCAGTAAGAAGGCTTAATGGTGATGTGCGTTAAACTGAGGCAGATACTTTAACACCAGGTTCACAGGAGGAAAAGGTTTAATGTTTATGAACGGTAGACTGAGGCAGAAAATGTGAGATGGATTCCACAGTAGTAAGAAGGTTTAACAGTGATTTACTTTAAACTGTGTCAGATACTGTGACATCATGTTCACATTGGGGAGAATGTTTAACAGTGATGTACGGTAAATTGAGATGGATATCGTGACACCGGGTGAACAGTGGGGAAGAGGTTTATCAGTGATGTACGATAGACTGAGATCAATCCCGTGACACCAAGTTCACAGTAGTGAGAAGGTTTAACGGTGATGTACGGTAGACTGAGGCAGATACTGTGACACCAGGTTCACTTTGGGGAGAAGGTTTAACGGTGATATACTGTAAATTGAGATATATACCGTGACACCAGGTTCACAGTGGGGAGAAGGTTTAACGGTGATGGACGGTAGACTAAGGCAGATTCTATTACACCAGGTTCACAGGGGGGGGAGAAGGTTTAACGGTGATATACTGTAAATTGGGATATACACCGTGACACCAGGTTCACAGTGGGGAGAAGGTTTAATGGTTATGGACTGTACACTGAGGCAGATTCTATTACACCAGGGTCACAGAGGGGAGAAAGTTTAACATTGATGTACGATTAACAGTGTCAGATACTTTGACATCAGGTTCATATTGGGGTGGCAGGCAAAGTGACACCAGATTCACAGTGGAGAGAGGTTTAATGCTGATGTATGGACGACTGAGATCATTACTGTGACATTGGCTTCACAGCAGTGAGAAGGTTTAACAGTAATGTACAATACACTGTGTCAGGTACTGTGACACCAGGTTCACAGTGGGGAGAATGTTTAATGAGATGTATGATAAACTGTGGCAGATTCTGTGACAACAAGTTCACAGTGCGGAGAATGTTTAATGGTGATGTACAGTAGACTGGGACAGATATACTGACGCTGGATTCACTGTAGTCAGAAGGTTTAACAGTGATGTACAATAAACTCTGACCTATACTGTGACATCAGGTTCATATTGGGGAGAAGGTTCAACAGTGATGTACGGTAGAGGGAGGCAGATACTGTGACACCAGGCTCATTGTATTGTTCATTTATCTAATTTATATGCTCCATTTTTTTGTGGCAACTTCCAAACATTCCATAAACTTCTATTCTAATCAGATTTTGTTCATTTAAATAGGTCACCACTAAAATCCCAAATTGTTTGGTCTCTTAAGTACGCTGCACAAAATTAAATTCTTTACCTGGGTTTGGTTCAACGGCATTTCAGTCTGCTTCATTATTTTTTCAGCCCCTCGTTTTGTGCTTTCTGCTTTGCCCAGCCGATTCGCCAAATGGGCATCCAACTCTGTCTTCTCAGCTTGACGCAACGTCTCCTCTGTAAACTTAAGCAAACCAAGAAGACTGAAGTTAAAATTTTCACATTGGCATTTTCAAACACAAAAATGACGCTGTGAGTTAAAATTTCACATCAAAATCCCACTTACTAAACTTGCAAACAACTGAATCGCATCCAACAGCTGGAAAATTGCAAGAGAGCTGCTTGGTTAAAGCAAAAATTCCACACAGTCACCCCATTAAAGGCCTCCAAGTTAAAAACAGATAGCAACCTGAAAGTTAAGTACAAAGATCTGTATCAGGAATATTAACGGCCTTTTTTAAAAAAATCATTTCCACTATTGAAAGAAAACTCCTCAGGGAACACCAAGCTCTTGTTGAACAATTCCTGTTGTATTCCTCAAAATGGTTTGAATCTTGATTTCAAGGAGAGTCACTTGGTGAAATTGTTGGTCCAGAACAAACCCTGCCCACACACTCCCTTAGATACCTGCAAAGTCGTGGCTCAGCTCTGCTCCATGCTAAAGCTATAAAGCTTTTCAGAAGAGATAACGGACTTCAGATGCTTGGACGTTGAGTCACAAAAACATTAATGATTCCCTGAACAACACACCTCTATCTGAAAACCAACAAGAACCTTCCCGAGTGGTAAATATCAACAAGACATAATATCATGTAACCATTGTGTTTGTGTCGTTTGAGAATTGCATTTCCATTCAATCAGAATTAGAGTTTTGGGTGCCATATTTGAGAAAAGATGTGCTGTTGTTGGAGAAGGTCAGAGATGATTTACTGGAATGATATCAGGAATGAAAGGGTTAGTGTATGAGGAACAATTGTCGACTCTTCGACTGTACTAGTTGGAGTACAGAAGGATAAGGGGGTCCTCAGAGGCATTTCAAATGCTAGAAGGCCTGGACAGAGTACATATGGCAAAGATGTTTCCCATGGTAGGGGATTCTAGGACAGGAGAGCATAATTTCAGGATAAAAGGGTGTCAATTTAAAACAAAAGTGGAAAAATTGATTTTGTCAGTGGGTCATGAAACCCACGTGAGGTCATTGGCTGTATTTAAGGCAGAGATTAACAGGTATTTGATACATCAAGGAATTAAGGGTAATGGGGAGAGAGCTGGGCAGTGGGGCTGAGTGGGTGAATGGTGGAACAGACTTGACGGGCCTACTTCTGCTCCTATATCTTGTGATCTATATCCTGCTGAAGAACTAGACAAATCCTCCTCTTGTATTCCATTCTTAGAAAACATTCTGCATCGTGGTTTTATGTCACATGAACCCATTTCAGATTGAATCCCATGTTACAAATAACCCATTGCAAATTCTGCATTGAGAGGACTGCAGCTTCCTCATTTTAAAAATTGTTATGGAGCAGCTCAAATGAGATTTCTTGCTTCTTTTTTTGAAAGGGTTAAAATAGAATCAAATAAAATAGGAAAGGGAAAAGCAGAAGAATTTATGTACAACTGGGAATCAAAATTAATGGTTGGTGATAAAGATACACAATTGTTGAAACATTTGATTAATATATGGAATAAAATAAATGATGTAATTGGTGTAAGTGGATGTACATCACCTAGAATGGCTTGGATTCAAAATCCTCGTATCTTTTTCAAAGGATCATCAATTTCTGGACAGCGGGTTTCGTAAGGGGATAATAAATGTTGAAGATTGTGATGAAAGGGGTCAATTAATGTCATTTGACCAACTGAGAAATAAATATTATATAACTCATAGCAATCTTTTTTTGCTATTTCCAACTTAGAGCATATTTAAAGGATAAGTTAGGACCAACCATGTTGTACTGAAATAGAAATTCCTTATAATAGGAATTGTTAAAAAAAAATTGATAATGTCCTCTTTATTACAAGTAGGAACCTTTAAATGAGGAGTTCATAAGTTGAGACAAAGGTGGGAAATGGATCTGAATATTGTAATTGATTGGCAAATATGGGCAGATCTATATAAGGATCTCAATGCAAGATATAAATTAGTTCAGTATAATTGTTTTTACATCAGTCATGTAGTAGATGTCAGCAAGGATTTTATTTGAATGCTGCACCTGGAGTCAGGTGACTCAGGCTGTTGGATTTGAAAAGCTCCTCAGGAAGCTGATTTGGCAATAGAGATCACGTGATCCAGGGGAGTTGTATTAATTCACTTCAAATCAGCATTTTGGAACTATTGACCAGAGTTCCACACTGCAGCAGTGAGGAAGGAATTCACAAATAGTTTTTCTTCTACAGTTACTTCTTACACCAGTGAAATTGAATAGAATAAAATCAGAATTATCAGATCAATGTTTTACGTGTGATGAAGATGTCGCAACTTTCTTGCATTCAACTTATCTTTGTCCTAATGCAAGATGTTTTTGGGGGAGAATTACAATATTAATGGAACAAGTTATAGGAGATGTTTTTCCACAGAATCTGACCTTATTTTTATTAGGAAACATTGAATGAACAAGGCCCAAATTAAATCTATTAAAATATCTATTGAAATTTGTTAAATTAATGTTAGCGGTGATGAGGACATGTATTGCACTTACTTGGAAATCAGATATACATATATTTTTAGGGATGCCAAGATGACATGCAAATATTCAAGGTTGTATTCCTTTGGAAAAAATTACAAATAGCTTGAGAAATATATACTCTATGCTTTTGCAAATTTGGCACATGAATATTCAAATATCAGGCTTCAATTTGTAATAATGCCCTTTCCATCCCTCTAGACATGTGAGATTCTCCGCTTAGTTAATTTTTTTTATTTAGATTTTTTAGATTTCCTTGCCACCGTGAACTCTGGGGAAGCGGACAACTAGTGCAGGGCACCAGAAAACAGAAAGACCACATCCCACCAACATCTCAGAAGCAGAGGATTCAATCCACAGGTCAGTGACCAAGGAAGCAGACCAGTGAGGGTTCTGCAACTGAAAGACCCACATAGGTGGCAGGCTGTTGGTGACTTGAGGAGAGGAACCCACGCAGGCTGCGGGCTTCTGGACATAGCAGTCAAGGAACTCACACCAGGCTGTGAAATGTTAGAGACTGGGTCTAAACTGGCTAAAAGGGTGTCAGGTATCAGACCTGGGATACGAGCGAGTGCTAAATGGTTCCTAATTATGTCAGAGGTTCAAAAGTGGAGCTCACATTGCCAATGACTTGGATGGTCTGTGAGCATTGAAAGAGAATTCACACACACTCAGTGACTTCGCCCAGGGTTTTGGGTGGTTGGGGGTAGGTGGGGGAAAGCACTCAGTCTTTCTCTGACTGCAAGAGGCATTTCAGGTAATTTCTGCCAGAGGGTGCGTCTGTCTGCCTTATAGCAGGAAAAAAGCAATTTTCACTTTTATGACACTTTTTAATTACATGACAGTAAATTGTCTCCTGAAATAGAGAGAGGTTCAAGTTTCAATCTATTACAAACTCCACTCACCAGATTATACCTCTTCCCACTTTTTTTTTGCAAGGACACCATTGATTTTATCACAACTCCTCTGCTGCATCTGTCCTGTGACAGATTATATATTTTACATTTTATATAGAGATGTTTTTGAAAGAGATGGATTGTAGGAGTCGTTAAGGTCACAAACAAACACATACACTTCACAAAACAGCTCTTATTTAAAATAAAAGAGCTTTGCTGAGAGTGAGTCATTCAGGCACCGAGAGCCTTTGCAAAGACAAAACAAGGAGACTGTTTTGCTAAAGAATTTCAAAAGCAGGTGTAAATGGATTATTGTTTTTAAAGCAACAGATGAATGGACTCAGAAGTATGGGTCCAGTGCAGTCATCTGGCTGGTACCAGTTTGCTGTTCTAAGGTTTTGCAAGCAGAGAGGAGAGACCAAATAGGCTTTTTCTAAAAAAAAATGAGAGAGAGAGAGATGGCAAGATGGCATCTTGTTTTGAAGACAGGTTGTGAGTTCTTAGTTCAGCCTGTTGAAAAACTTTGTTGTCCATACAAGAGGAAATGGCGGGCTAGAAATTATGTTTTACCTGAAATAAGGGAAACAAAAGGTGATCAATGGTGACTTGCAGAAGAGGTTATCATCTGGAATATCCTGATTGGTCAAGTTTCTTTGGCAAGACACCAAAGTGGCTGATCAGAGGGAATCAGTTTATGTGTGTCCAATGTGCATGAAATCCCTCTCTGAAACCAACAAGAACCTTCCTGGAGGGTAAACATTTACTTTTAAGCACCAGAGCTTGGTGAAAATTCATAAATGTTGAATTCTATGCACAGTATAAGAACTGATAGACACTGGTGAACTTGGAGTTGTGTCAAAGAACTTTATACACATTAAATACACCTGCACTTAAAATTAGAAGGCGGTAATGGAAGGCTGTTAATAGTGATAAGTTAAAGTTTGATCCTGTTTTTTTTTTGTTTAAAGAAAATTAAAAACAATGTTTGTTTAAGAATGAATGGTGTTATTGTTCAAAATCTTCCTGAGATCGAAAGTATTCTTGGACTGAATAGACATCTGGGTCAAATGGCTATTTAAGGACAATCTGTACATGATTGTACATCCTAAAGTACAATGACTACTTCTATCCACTAAAGATTGTTAAAGAGCAAGAATAGACAATACAATCACGTAAAATTCCCATCCATACAGCACAAAACAATCACACCTCCTTATCGGTCAGGAAGTGCCTACACTTCCCAAGGTGGCTGAGGAGGTCAAGGCCAATGGCTCTCATCCTGAGATTTTACAGGAGCGCTGTTGAGTCTCCTGTCTGGCTGCACCATTGGATGATCTAGTTGCTGTAAAGCATCAGACAGCAATGATGCAGAGTAGTGAGGATCACTGGGGCCTCCCTTTTTCTGTAGATGACATTCACTAGGAGTGTTGTTCAAATTAGGCTCAAGGAATAGTGCAAAGACCATTTTGATCTAGTGAACAGCATCTTTCACCACGTCCATCATCAAAATCTGGACTTACAGGCTGGGGAATAGCTTCTTCCCACAGGCTGTGAGATGGATGAAAAGTATCCTCTAAGTGCAATAATCCTCCAAATATTTATATATGTAGCGGCTACTTCAATAGAGCTACTAAAGCAACACACACATACCAGGGTAGTCAGCACAAGACTGCTTTATTCATTCTTTACAGGCTTCTTCTATTTACAGCGTGTCCCGGGCTCCATGGGTCAAGGTGCGACATCATTTATGAGTTTGCTGCAGATCCACAGGACCACAGGTTTAAATTAAGCCCTGTGAGTGTCCCGTACCTTCCGGCAGGGGAAATCACAGATCAACGTGCCGTTCCTCGGCACGCAGCACCACGTGCATGTGGTCAATTAAATGGGTGAGTTCCCAGCTGTCTGCCTTATGATTTCATGTGCCTGCCAAAGAACCTTGCCCTCTCGGCCCGCTACACAGCTGCTACACCTCCCCCAGAACCGTCGCCAGAAAGTAAAACAGCAGCTGCATGCACCTTAGGTGGACACCCTCATTGTCTGGGCTGGGGGCATTGAATGGGTGAAGCGGGATCCACATGGGCAGCGTTGTGTCTGTCCAAACTAAACAGCTGTGAATATCCCACAATGTCCAAAGTATACTCAAACCCATCCTTCTTCACCACGCAGAAAAAGCCCTCATACGGTCATTGTAACAGCACTCCTGGGTCCTGTCTGCGCACAAAACAAAATCAGCGTCCAGGAGTGGTGGGGCACGTTCTGTTAAGGGGATCCAAGCCAATGGGTAGGAAAGCTTTGCTGATCATGATACCATGTCGAAGCTGCTGAAGGATGTTCAGATCAGAGTTGGTTGAAAAATGAATGTCCCATGAAATTTTAAAGACCAGACCATAAACCATCTCTGCGGACAATGCAGATATATCTTGCTTTGAAGCTGTGCGCACTCCCAAAAGAGTGCATGGCAACTCATCAACCTAATTGGGACAAGTGAGTCGGGCCTTAAAAGTAGACTTCAGTTGCCGGTGAGAACGTGACTGAATTAATGTGGGAAAATAAAATCTGGCCATCCAGTTGACGATGAATGCTCTGGCCCTTGTCTCAGTGTCACTGGATGGCAACGGGATGACCTCTGGCCTCGCGTGAAATGTTCTACAACTGTTAGAATGTATCTCATGTTTTGAGATTCTGGCAATGGTCCCAGCAGGTCCACATGCACGTGTTCCAACTGCCTGCATACTGTCAGTAAATGTTGAAGAGGTGCCTTAGTGTGGCACTGAATTTTGGCAGTCAGGCAGGAGATAGTCATCCAAACCCATTGCATGACGCCTTTTCTCAGTCCATGCTATACATATTTATTTGACATGAGCATGACAGATGTTCTGATGGACAGATGAGATAAGATGTGTATCTGGTCAATAAGGTGTTTCCTCCAAGATGCAGGAAACATTGGTCTAATGTAGCCCAAAGACATGTAACAAAGTAAGGTTGGCCACCCAGTTGTGCTGCCCCCTGCGGTATGTCCAGGTTAGTAATGGCCGTACTGTATGCCTGAACATCGGGGTCCATTGCCTGGATACTGGCTAATTCAGGAATATCAATGTCACCCTGAATATGATATATAGTCGGTCTGGACAGAATATTCGTGGTGCCATTGTTTTTACCAGATGTTATCCAAGTAGATCTAAGCGAACTCTAAATCTCTGCCCAAAGTGTCTATAACCCGCTGGCAGGTTTGAACACCATTCTTCAACTCAAGAGGCATCCAAAGACATTCAAAAGGCCCAGAAGGGATAATAATCACCATTTTAGGAATATCTTCCTTATGGATGGGATCTGATGGTATCTCATGACAAGCTCAACCATGGAGAAAGCACAGAAATTGTGCAGATGGGAGGCAAAATCTTGCATATGAGGGACGTTAAGACAGTGGGTCTTAACCTGAGATATGGTCCGCTGGCCTTCATAAATCATAGCATAGACTAGAGTATAGCTGGAAAGTGATGCTGTAACTGTTTAAGGCATTGGAGAGGCCAGGTTTGGAGAATTGTTTTCCGTTCCGGTCTCCATATATAGGAATGAAATAGATAAGGTGGAGAGGGTGCAGAAAAGATTTACAAAAATGTTATGTGGCTTACAACATCTCGAGTATAGAGAAAGATTAAGGAGACAGCGACTTTATTCATTGGAACGTAGACGGATGAAGGGGGTTATGATAGAGGTATTCAAAATTATGAAAGGAATAGATAGACTGCACGTGAGTAGACTCTTTCCCCTGAGGGCAGGAGAGGTTGGAACAAGAGGGCATGAGTTCAAGGTAAGGGGCAAATTTTAGGAGGAATGTGAGAGGATGCTTCTTTACTCAGAGAATGGTGGCAGAATGGAATGATCTTCCAGAAGAGATAATTGCGGCAGGGTCCTTTCTGTCATTTAAGAGAAGGTTGGATGTGTACATGGATATGAGGGGGTTGGAGGGATATGGCCAGAGTATTGGAGGGGAAAACTAGTGGAGTTGTTCATGTGAACTGGCACAGACTCGAAGGGCCGATATGGCCTGTTTCCATGCTGTAAACTGTCATATGGTTATATGTGCTGGGCTCCACGGGACAAGGTGGGACATCATTAAGAGTTTGCTGCCAGCGGGTTTGAATGAAGCCCCGTGAGTATCCCGCGCTTTCCGGCAGGAGACTCCAAAAATCGAAAAGATGAATTAACTATTTCCATGAGCCCTCCCCTTTTACGTCTATTTATCTAAAAGCACTCAGTAATACACCAAGGCAGTAAAATAAAAACTCGATGCTGAGAATACTCAGCAGATCATCTACTGGAAAAAATAATCGGAGTTAAAACCTTCAGGTCGATAATCTTTCACTGGGATTCAGAAAGATGATCAAATAAACCTGATTCTCTTTGCTGAGAAAAAGAAGAGGGGAAATAACAAATTGAATACGTGGGATGAAAAGCCCGAGCAGCAGAAATGGCAGTGGTGCTGGATGAGTGGAGTCCACTCTTTGATCAACACATCTGTCTGCATGGAGGGGGAAAGGATAAACAAGACAAACACAATGCCGTCACTGTGAGGTTCAATACGACAGCTGCAGAGAATCTGAAATGAAGGAATGGTAAAAATACTTGTTTTTGGATCAATGTGACAAAATTTGACTTGAGAAAAGAAAACAAAATTGTTTTGCTCTGCCAGAACTTTCTAGATCAAGGGGCACAAAAAAATAGTCCAGAAGTCAACATTATGAAATTGAACAGAGAAGTTATACAAATCTGCAACAAGAGAATTATGTAACATAGTTACATAATTCCATGAAAGTGGTGTCACAGGACGACAGGGTTCTAAAGACAGCTTTTGTCATCTTGGCCTTCATTAATTAACATATTGAAAATAAGAGTTGGGAAGTTATGGTGAGGTTGGATAAGATGTTGGTGAGGCCACATTTGGAGTATTGTGTGCAGTTCTGGTCACCTAGCTACAGGAAGGGTATTAGTAAGATTGAAAGAGTGCAGAGAAGATTTACTAAGACGCTGCCAGTTCTTCAGGAGTTGATCTACAGGGAAAGGTTGAACAGGTTGGGACTTTATTCCTTGGAGTGTCGAAAAATGAGTAAGAGATTTCTTCAAGTGGCACATGAATGGGAAAAAAGGCTGAGAAAGACTGCAGTGGACCCAATTGTGAAGGAAATATTTTGCTTTAGAAAAACTGTCAGTGGCCCATTTCCTCTGGAGTTATGAAACCACGCACAGAACAAGTCAATGACGTAAATAGAAAATTAAAACAGTGGTTTTCAAACTTTTTCTTTCCAATCACATACCACATTAAGTAATCCCATACTAACAGAGCACTTCTGGCACAGGGATTAAGTGGAATATGATCCGGGGGGTGGGGGGGGGGGTGTGGAGGAGGAGTTTCTTGATGAAAATGTTTCTCCATCTCCGTTTTAAGCAGACATCCTTTTATTCTGAGGTTGTGCCCACTGGTCCTAAACTGTCCCACGACTGGCAAAATCCTCTCTATCCAGCCCTTTCACTATTCATCAGATTTCAATAAGGTCCTGCCTCATCCTTCTAAACTCAGGCGAGTCCAGACCCAGAACCATCAAATGCTCCTCCAACATTATTCCTCTCATCCCCAGGATCATTTTTGTAAATCACCTCTGGGCCATCACATCCTCTCTTAGAAATGGGTCCTAAAATTGCTCACAACACTTATTAGATCAGGACAACAAGAAGGTGGTCACGGGAGGGAAGACAGCTGCAGGGCTGCCTAGAGTCCACGGATTTGATGGTGTTCAAGGGGTCAGCTGAGGGGAGAGGGGATTGTCGTGGAAGAATGGCATCGGAAAATGACGTGAGAAGACACCTCTCCCTGACTAAACTGTTCAATACTCGAACTGTAGTGACTTTTTTGATTTTTATCAATGTTTTGAACAGTAATTTACTACAGTAGGATTCTGGAAATGAAGAAAGGAAAAAAGCAGTGTTGGGCACTGCCAGTTGCCCCAATAATCACAGAGACAAAGAATGAGGGGAACGATAGGCTTTATTAATCACAAGACTGCAGGCCCGAGTCCAAATGAGGGAAGTGAAGGGATGGAAGAGGTGGCTCGACCTTTATGGCCGGGTCACAGTGGAGGAGTTTAGGGAGGAGTCGAGGAGAGGATGACATCAGGAGGGTGGGCCATCCCATGGCTGTACTGGTAAGTACATACAATACCATTTCATTACCAGCAACTTAGAAAAAACCTAGGTTTTCAACCTGTAAAAAGTGCAGAAGAAGCAAGGCTGACGTTCCAGAAGGAACCTCGGGAGCAGTTAGAGATAGATCCGAATCCTCAACGTGGAACTCGGGAGAAGCTGGAAGAAACATCCACATCCTCTGCGCATCCAGTGACGCAAGATGTCCTCAAGTTGTTTGGCCTGGCGGCGGGTCAGGAGGAGTGCGAGGTCTGCCGGAAGATATTGAAGGTTCAGATCCTGTAAAATTATTTTTGGAAATGGATTCCAGAGATGTTTGGAGTCGAGTCTTTTGAGATCGGGCTCATAGGGCGTGAAGGAGAAAACCTTTTCTGGGTCAAATGTCAAGAGCGGTTCTTTTAAGATGTTTGTGATATCAGGATAGAGAAATTATATTGTGGCTTGCGGATCAGAAAGTCGCCTTGATCAAAGCCCTACGATGTATCAAGGCAATAGGGTTTTATTTTAAGCTGATTTAAGTCAGGAGATTATTAAGTGATGGAAAGAGTTTAATCTGGTCAAAGCAGTGCTGTGGAAGAAAGGGTATAAGTTTACTTTTTGGTATCCGATTATATTTAAGGTGATTTATGGGCGAGATCAGTCTCAATGTTTTGAGAGTCCTTATGGTGCATTATCTTTTGCAAATTCCTTCCCAGATTTGAAGGAATTGATGGGGAAAATGCCCGAGGATAAGATTGGGAAGGGAATGGGAATCGGTGAATGATGTTGAAGATGAAGCTCAAGCTCAATGTGGGTGTTATCACTGGGATGACTGATGGGTTTTAATGGTCGGTTGGGGGGTGGTGGTTGACTCTACTACTTCTAAAGTCATCTGCCACTTGTGGTATTGACTGCACCTGGTCCACAGAGGGGGGTCCGACTCTTTGGCTCTTAGGTTTTTACATTTTTTTACAGTGGTTTCTTATTGTTTGAAAGGGGGGTTTGGGTTTTTAAAAAATTTATATCTAATTGTAATTGCTGTGTGAAGTGTCAATCTCAGGAGGAAATTAATTTATGGCTCATTTAAATTTTGTGACCTTCAATGTTAAAGGACTTAATAATCCAATGAAAAGGAAGGGAATATTGGCATATATAAAGAAAATGAAGGTTGATGTTGCCTTTTTGCAAGAAACTCATTTGTCTGAGAAAGAACATATGAAATTGAAGAGAGATTGGGTCGGACATGTTTTTCATCTTCATTTAATTCGAAAGCTCGAGGTGTTGCTACTTTGGTTCATAAGAAGATAACGTTTCAGTTGGAATCATTTTCTGCCACATTGGGTCTAGAGCTGTTGGTGAATTGTAAATTTGTTGCTGAAGCATGGACTTTGATGAATGTTTATCCACCCAATGAAAATGATGAAGACGCTATTTCTGAAACTTTTTTGAATCTGGGTCAAGCTAATGAAAATATTTTGGTTGGTGGGGATTTTAATTGTGTGTTCGATAAATTTCCAAAACTGTACAAAGAACCAAAATGGCAAAATGGATGTTAGACTCAATGAAAGATTTGAATTTGGTAGAAATATGGAGGAAATTAAATCTGACAGAATAACTTTTCTCTTTATTCACCCAGACATTATCCTTTTTTGAGAATTGACTTTTGCTTAATGTTAGTACAATTACAGGGTAGATTTATACATGCAGAGAATAAGAGTAGGATTTTGTCTGATCATTCCTCATTGTTAAGTAGAAGTACACAATCCTTTATCTGGACATCTAAAATCCGGAAAGTTCCAAACACCAGCAAGTAGGGAGAGAGACGGCAGTGCGAGGCAGGAGGGAGAGGGGTGGGGGAAAATGGCAGCATGACTGGAAGGGAGTGGGGGTGGATACAGCAACACAATTTGGGTGGGCTTAAATCTGGGTTTCTGAAATCTAGAAAAATCTGAAATTCTGAACACAGTGACCCCCCCCCCCCAAGGGTTCTGGATAAAGGATTGTGCACCTGCACATGTTCTGGTTTGCATAATGTACACACCCCTTATCGGTGAATGTTTAATGGGATGTTATTGAAGCAACCAAAATTTCTAAGTTATATCAAAGACCATATTCAGTCTTATTTGCAAATTAATACAGATTCAGTACAAAGTAAATTTGTTTTGTGGGATGTTTTAAAAGGTTATTTAAGAGGTCTGATAATCAATTATACTGCAAGAATTAAGACACAGCATTTGGCAGAGAGGCAAAATTTGGAGAAGGAAATAACAATTTGAGAGAAGGAATTCCAACGAAATTCGACTGTGGATAAAAAGACTTTTTTGATTCAGTTGAAACTGTTATAATATAATGCAAACATATAAATATCAAAAATTAATACAATGATCCAAATAGCGTTATTATGAGTTAGGAGAAAGAGAACATAAGGTTTTCGCTCGGCAATTAAAGACTGAACAGGCATCAAGGACAATAAATGTGATAAGAACTAAATCAGGAGTTACTTTTAAACCTCAGGAAATGAATGATGAGTTTCACTCATTTTACCAGAATTTATATCCTTTTGAAGTAAGTCAGGATGAGGAACGTGTTGAGTCTTTTTTAGGTAGTTTGAACGTATCAGTTTTGGACGATAAAGATAGGACAGAATTGGAAGTTCCTTTCAGTGATTTAGAAATTGAAGAAGCGATATTGAATATCACCTGGAGAAGATGGGTTTACAGGAGGGTTTTGTAAAGAATTTTATGAAGTCTTGTCTCCTGTTTTGGTGGATGTTCTTAAATAAGCTACAGAAGAGCAAAAGCATTTCCAGAATCCTTTTGTAGACCTAGACTTAGTTATTGCAAAAAAGAAAGAGCCCCATTGAAAGTTGCCTCATATCGACCAATATCTTTATTAAATGTAGTTTATAAGTTAGTAACTAAGGTATTGGCCAATAGACTTGCGAAGTATTTAACACGTTTAATCGAGCCTTTGATCGAGTTGAAGGGTACTTTTTATTTAAAATACTTGAAAGATTTAAGTTTGGAACTTTTTTACCTGGTTGTTTTAAAGCCTTGTATAAAAGGCCTTTGGTGAGTATGGTGACAAATGGACAAATTTCAGATACGTTTAATTTAACACACTCCACAAGGCAAGGTTGTCCTTTGTCACCATTGGTGATAGAACCGCTAGCCCAAGCTATAAGACAAAATGATAAAATTAGTGGGATTAAAATAAATGAAGAGGAACGTAAGATTAATTTGTTTGCAGATGACGTACTAATATATTTAACAAATCCTCAGTAATCATTATGACATCGACAAACCTGTTTGGTTCAATATGGAAAAATGTCTGGTTATAAGGTTAATCGGGATAAGAGGAACATATTACCAATTACACAGGAAGATTATCCTGCTTGTAAACAGATTACACAGCTTAGATGGACTAAGAAAATTAAATATTTAAAGGTAATGGTTGATGTGGATTATGTGTAAGTTTAACTATGTTTCTCTATTGATAAAATTCAAGCTGATTTAATTAAATGGAAAGATCTTCCTTTGACATGAATGGCACATGTGAATTGTATTAAAAATGAATATTTTTCCTTGAATTCAATATCTTTTTCAATCAATTCCATGTTTGTGTCCAAACATATTTTTTAAAGAGTTATGTAGCAATCAGAATATTTTTATAGAAAGGTTCATTGGCTAGAGTATTGTTGCAAAATTTAACATGGCAATATGCATTAGGGATGACAATGGCCTCATTTTCAGAATTATTCATTAAATTATTAGTTTATTATCAGTTAAAATTTATTAATAGGATGTTCAATGTTAATCAACCTCCACACTGGGTTAAAGTGTTATTAGCACAGATTTCTCATTCTATTATACATCAATGTATATTTAGATGGACTCCTCGTCTTTTGCATTATTATAATGTGGCAGTATGATGACATTTATGTGATACTTGGTATAAAAGAAATCTGTCAATAGCAACTGGAGATAAGGTTTCATTACAAATTCCATTACATCAGGATAAATACATATCCTTCTCGATGGGTAATCTCAGTATTTAAAGATTTGCCAGATGATAGGTGTTCAAGTGTTAGCAGATTGTTTTGAAGATGGGATATTTTTTCTTATGTTAGGCTTCAGGAAAATATTGAGGTACCGTTAAATTCTTTACTTGCATATTTTCAAGTACATGCTCCAGTAGTGAAGAGTTTTGGGCGGGAATCGAACATGCCTAAGTTAACTAAATTTAAAATTTAATTGTAAATGAGGCAGAAATTGATTTATTTCAGAAATGTATTCTTTTTTGCAAGAGAAAATGGGTAATCTAGATTGAGATAAATCAAAGCTTAAATGGGAGAAAGATTTATCCTTAGAATTATCCCAAGAAGGATGGACTACTATGTGTGAAGAGAGTGTGACTAAATTTGGTGAACTACAATTTTCAACATCAGTTGAATTAAACACCAGAAAAGTTAAAAAGATATGGATTTAGTCATTCAGATTTATGTTTTAATTGTGGGACTCAAATTGGTACTTTTTTTTTTTCCAATTCTGTCTGGTTGTGTGATAAATAAGTCTTTTTGGATAAAAATTAAAGAGTTTAAGGCGGATTTATTAGAGACTACTTTAATGTTAGATCCACTGCTTTTTTTTTAAATGGGGTATATTACAACTTTAACAATGGGTTTAAGAATGGATAAATCTCAAATTGAGTTTATTCGGTTCGCATTAGCATTGGTTGGGGAATGTATTGTTATTTCGTGGAAAAATGATGTGGATTTAAATATGAATCGTTGGCAAAATGAAAACTTGTATTTGTTTGGAAGAGATAACATAATTTACGTGATAATTATTTTTTTTATGTGAAGATGTGGTCTAAAATTTACAGTCTTTTGCCTCTTCTTTCTTAAAGAGTGGAGTAACATTTACAATTTTCCAGTCCAGCCTGGGCAGACAAGGATAGATAGACTTTAAACATGAACATGGTGAGGAATTAGCAAAGCTATTCATTCAAATATACTGCTTACAACTAGGTAATTCAAAATCATCCAAATTATAGGGTTTCACATGAGAGACGAGGCCAATAGCCGCAGAGATCAAGACAAAGCAGAATCATGAACACCATTACTACCAAGATTTACATTGGTGACATATCAGAGTCAATGCAATACTTTAAGATTAGATACAACACAGTAACAGACCCTTTAGGCCCACAAGCCTGTGCTTCCCAGTTGACCTTCAACACCCCCATACTTTTTGAACAGTGGGAAAAATTTGGAGGCCCCTCCCCCACCCTGGGGAAAACCTAAGCACACACAGGGAGAACATAGAAACTCCTCATAGAGAGAGCAGGATTTGAACCCCATCCCTATCACTGGCAGCGCAACAGAGTTGCGATTGTGCCATCCACTGTCGAACCATGTTGGACAGGAAGAAACTCAAATCAAGAAAGTCAATAAATGGAGAGCATCAATATTTCGTGAATTGGTACGGATTAGTTCAGATTTTGAGAAAAGATGGATGGACAATATTTTGCAACAACATAATGACAGTCAGTACAAAAGAAGCCAGAGCGAGCTTACATGGGAGCCAGGAAGGGAAAGTAGCCACTTCATTGAAATGGAAGCAAGAGAATGGTCTTAGGAGCAAGAACCCATGTAAGAGAAGTTCTGGTTCACGAGCAAGTCACAAAAACCCAATGATGCCTTCCAAAGTGCATTCCGATTTGGGAATACGAGGCATTTATCTTGACTTATTTCCCCAGTTTGGGCATTTTAGATCATTAATATTCCCCGGTATTCTTAAAAATCTGATGATGAGGTGTTACATGTGTTGCTATGAGGTGTAACAATGCAGCTCGCAGTATTTGCACAGCAGATATAATAAGGGATCCACCCTTCCCCCTCTCCTTCATAGTGTCTATTTAAGACAAACATAATCTGCAAAGAAATGATGATGAGATCACGAGATGAAGCAGTAGAACTTCATTCATCTTTTGATTTGATCGTCTAAACAAGGTTTAAAAAAATTACAGAGCAGTGAGGGTCTGGGATGCATTGCTGGGGTGGAGGTGGGGGCTGGTACAATAAGGACATTCAAAACACTCTAAGATACATGGATGGAAAAATAAAAGAGGGTAATGAGTGTGAGGTAGGGAAGAGTTAGATTTGTAATGGCACTGATATACCATCGTTTACAAACAATTAAAGAATACCCTCACTCGTTTCTTCCAGAAGACAATGGAGTCGACCTTCTTTATCCTCCTCAGACACAACATTGCATTCTTCAACTCCCGAAAGACCTCCCAGCCAAACCCCTTTGACCTTATCATTGGCTCATTGCCACATTGTAATCCTGACCCTCTCTCTCTACTCCTCCTGCATCGGAGATCCATCACCCATACACTGATGTTTAACACACTCGGACACATGGGCTATTCCTCCAGCGCGATGCTTCAAATACATCATCAGCGGCAAATGGCACCGTTCCCAAAGCAGGCAGATGCATCACCGTGACAGCCCCCTTCCCCCCCCCACCTCCAGCCTCCGAGCCATGCAAGGAGGCGACTGAATGGAACTGTCCCCAGTGTAATGGTCTGGAGGGTTGACAGTTCACCTGATCTCGTATGATACTGGAAGACAGGCGATGCAGGGGTACGACTGGTCCTTTTGCTCTGGCCCTGATGCAGAATGTGGACATTCGAAATACACTGGCTTCAAATTGTTGATGGAAACAGTGTTACCTTTTCCATTCCTGTCAATAACAAAACACTATGAATGGTGTCATAAGACCTGGAAAGAACCATCGTAAATGAGCTAAAGTGGTTTACGAACAACATCATGTCAAAGAAACACACGAGTACAGTGTTGACAATAATTTGGCACATCCACTGCAGAAGATGCTGCCACATAGGAGAACATCAGAGTTATCTCATTTTCTCAAAGAAAATCAAGAAAACTGACCTGTTCATGGAGCACTGTGTTTGGACTCAGATTCACAAACTCACCTGGCAAGGTCAGCATACAGTCATAGACTAGCTCTACCACTAAACATCTATGATCTGCCCTCAGAGCTGTAGTCACGCAAAGGAGAACCATGGGCAAATGTTCGCTTCATGTAGATGATTTGCCACCTGCTGTCAATGGTGCTTTCGATCGTCAATGAAAATGCTCAAAGAAGCTGTTGGCCTGAAATGCTTAGCCGTAATTCAGGTAGTGACCAGAGGATCAGTGAGAGCTCAGACCAATGCTGACTCGAACTGAGACCCTCGATCTGTTGTAATTGTGCCCAGAACACCAAAAGATGGAATCCAATGATCCACAAAAGCCCAAGCAATTGTCTCTGCAGAGATGCCGATGATAGGAATTTCGTCCTTCCACCTGGTAGTCCTGTCCTCACCCGTGAGCAGAGAAGTACATTGCCGAGATGGCGGAAGTGGACCTTCCAAGCCACAAGGTGCATGTGCTGGAAATGGGAATCCAAAACAACAAAATCCCCCAGCTTGAATTTCATGTGCCTGGAGACTTTAGGGCGTTGACTTAGCAAGCAAGTCCTTGCCCATAATCCAACATTCTGTTTAACACGAAGCCAGGTAAGATGTTCCTTAACCAGTTTGATTGATGCTCTTCTACCAGGAAGAGATAGATTGTGAAGAGAAAATCTCCTGCCTCATAGCCACCCACACAAACAGCCTCGTCCTTTCTGTTGGGGGAAAAAAAATCACAAACCAACTTTTCACCTGATTAATCCAGCATCACATCTTGAAAATGGAGACCAGAGTTGATCTGGTTTCACCGGATGAAATCGGCATCAGTGTGCCGTGCATGAGCCATGGCACTGAAATTGATGGCAGTAGTTTTATGTAATGTCGAGCCTGAATAGGGCACCAGCCACAGCATTCACTTTTCCTCAGATGTGCTGTGTGTCCGATGAAAATTGTAGGATGAAGTCCAAGTGCCGAATCTCTCTGGGCAAATAGAGATGTGTGCTTCTACTTTCAGAATGCAGAAGAGGCTGGTGGTCTGTACAAATGGTCAAAGAATGACCTTCCAATAAAAAAACTGAAATATCGAATTGGAAAATGGGATTCATGAGAGAATTACAAAGAAATTTATTTCAAAATTGTATCTACTATATCAAGAGGAATCTCCAAATCCAAACTTGAATAAATCAAAAGAAGGATGGGAATTGGATTTGGGAACTGAAATTGACCCTTTTTGCTGGTCTGACGTTTGTTGGGACAATAATTATTGTTTTTGATAGATTAGTTAATTATAACTTTATTCATCAATTATATTTAAAGCTACAACAATTAATTTATTCCTAATTTTTCAAATTCATATTTTAGATGTGGCACATAAACTGGTACATTTATACATTGTATCTGGAGATATCTCAAGGTGACATCATTTTGGAAAAATGTGGGCAGGTTTTTGGAACAAATTATCATAATGTTTACCATTAACACCTGAGCTTTTACTTTTGGGAAATGTATATGATTTGGAAGCCTAATTCAATTTCTCAAAGAACAATTAATTATTTTTATGTCACTTTGGCAGTTACCAGGATATGTATAACAATTCCATGGAAATCTGAATCCCATCTTAAAATTGATTGTGGGGAAATGCAAAATTGTAGTCCCTTAGCAAAGGTGACTTATAATATTCGAACTGGGTATGATACATACTTCAAAGTTTGGAAACCATATTTAGATATGGGTTTGGATATCTAATGTATTCACTTCTCCACCCCACCACCACTTTTCTTTAATCTTAATGGTTGAAACTTATCATGTTGGTTTCATTCTACTATTTTATTAATATCCTGCCTTTCCTTTTGGGAGGGAATAGTTATCACAGTAGCTTTGCACCTAGATCTGTATTTTTTATCTTTTATACTTTTTTCTCTTCTCACTTTTCTATACAGTTCAACCATTTATTTTTTTTATTCTATTTTCATAATTGTAAGTTTCATTTGGATACGATTCTATAATTATATTGAACTGTATAGAAAACTATACATATATTTTTTTTAAAAACTGAAATATTTCACTGCGAGATAGATAGCTAAGAGTTCTTGCCGAAATGTACTATATTTTCCTGAGCTGGTGACCACTTGGCTGGAAAAAAAATGTCAAAGTTTCCAATTGCCCACAGACTCGTTGTTCGAACACTGGTCCCACAGCACTGACAGATGCATCTGTGGTAAGAGAGCAAGGCCTTGGGCATTTGATGTACAAGCTTAGTGGCCTTTGTAAGAACAGTGTTCACATCATGGAAAGCATACACGGCATCGTCTTTCAAAGTTAAGGTCTTTTTGAAATAGGCATCAGATCCTTTGAGTCATTCAGCAAGAGGTAATAGAGATGCTGTGGCATTCACCAGGGAACAGCAATAAAAATTCCTCCAACTTAAAAACCATCACAACTGGCCAACCTTAATGGAGGGAAGAAATTCTCAAAATTCACGCATTTCCCATTCATCAGGCAAAATACCATGTTGCATAACTCTAGGTCCCAAAAATACAAGATCAGAAGCACCAGAAACACTTTCCTGGGATTGATCACGATGCCACATTCCTCAGGTCTTGGAAACAATGAGATAAGGTGGCTCTTGTGCTCCTCTTCATCCACACTTACAACCAGAATCTGATCGATCAACACAAGCACCAAAAAACCCAAGGCCAGTGAATTAGTGGTCCATGAACCACTGAAATGTCTGAGCTGCATTTCATAGACTGAATGCCGAACGGGAGCATCACTGCTGTCTTCGTGACATCCGGAGACTCAAATTGAATCTAATAGTAAGTAGGTACTAGATCTATTTTGGCAAATGCATATTTGCTGTGGAGGTTTGCTGAGAAGTCTTGTAAATTTGGAATATTTTATCAGTCAGGCTTGGTGGAATTGTTCAGGGGACGATCATCTCTGCAAGGCCGCCAATCCCTAGTTTTTTTCAGAACCATATGCAACCGTGAAGCCCAGCAGCTGTCAGATCTGTGGAATACGCCCAACTCTTGCCAATCCAATCTTGCGATTTTAAGATAATCTGGGGGTATTACAAGCCTGCGTCTCAGACCCTGCCTTTATATGGTGGCTTATTGCATGTCTGTACACCGTTACGATGGGGTCATGAGGCAAGGAAAACACGAGTAAGGCTTGGAAAGGGCAGGAATCAGGTTGAAGGTTTGTCAGGCAGCAGGTGGCATTGGAAGGACAACAAATGCAGCTCACTTGCATTCAAGAGCTGCAGTCCACACAACGTTTTTTCAAATACATCACGGAAAAATGTGACAAGAAATTCACTCCCAAAATGGAATTTGCCACATTTACAACTGAAAAACTACCCAAAAAGATGGCAAGACTAAAATGAAGCATGAGTAACCTCTGGCCATGTTTGAATAAGAGAATCATTTGTAGCTGAAAGAACACATGACATATTAGAAAGACTATGTTCCTCAAGGATTGGAGGGACCGGCACCGATCGAAACTGACAGAAAATTTTGAACTTTTACATAGAGATGGTAAACAAATAACCTACTCCAACAATTTCCTCCAGTTTCCATTTTTCTCAGTTGCCTTCGATAATCTCTCTCAAATGAGAACAAGATCCCAAAACAAAGGAGGAGAACAATGCCACCAGGCCCATTGAGCCTGCTCCATAAATACACACTGAGCTACTCTACACTCCTTCCAATTTCCACACTTTTCCCCATATCCCTTCATGCCCTCACTAACGAGATACTTGTCTATTTCTTGTTTGAATACTCCCAGTGATCTGGCTTCCACTACTGTATGAGGCATTAAATTCCACAGCTCCATGACCCTCTGGCAAAAGAAGTTCTTCCCAATCTCTGTTTTGGATGGATAACCTCTAATTTTCTTGTCATCGATTCACCCACCAAGGGAAACATCTTACCCGCATCCACCCTATCTAAACCTTTCAAAATAAAAAATGTCTCCATGAGATTTCTTCTTTAATTTCCGATATCCCAATGAATGTAACCCAAGAGCTGTCAAACACTCCTCATACATTATATTTTGCATTCTGGGAATCATTCTCGTCATTCTCCTCTGCACCCTCCCCAACAACATCACATCCTTTCTCAGATAGGGGGCCCAAAACTGCACCAAGACTCAAAATGAGGTCTCACCTGTGCCCCATAGAGCCTCATTAACACCTCTTTACTCTTGTACATATTTCTCTTGAAATGAATGCCAACATAGCATTCGCTTTCTTCATTACTAATTTCACCTGGTCATTAACATCTTCGAATAAATGTTCTGGGTTTAATTTTTTTAAATCATGTTGTGGTTCCTTTTCATCACCTTTTTGGAAGCTGAATTCACAAAATTTTCCAAATATTTTTTCAGCAATAATTCTGTGGTACAGAGGATTACTCATCTTTCTTAGAGGTTAAAAGTTGCATTTTGATTTTGTTGTCTCAACTGAACATTGTACAAAGTGAAGGCTGATTAAAATGGATTCAGTAATGATGGCCTTCAAACTTTGCATTATTGCTGTGGCTACACAGTTTGAATGATAAACTGCTGTTTCTACAGGGAATTAACTCATGGAAATGTTCTAAATACATTCATTGGAGATAGACCTCTGTGAAATGTTTACTGCCCATCGACAACAATCCTTGAAAAGAGATGAATCATCACCCAACAGAGCAGCCCAGGAATAGGACATTTGGTGAACAATGTCTGTGGTGACCATGATGCTCATTTAAATTAATCCCATCTGTCAGCACATGGTCCATACACATCACCCATTCCCTCTTGTTCATGTGCCCAACCAAAACCCTCTTAAATCGTGGTGATTTCACCACTATCCTGGCAGCGTGGACCAGACTCCCACCGCACTGTGCAAAAACCTGCCTCACTTCTCTCCTTTTCCCCTCTCATGTTCAATATAGGCATCGTAGTATTTTTACATCTCCCACAGGGGAGGGGGAAGAAGAAATCTACCTTCTCCAGGACTACAATAATTGGATAAATTTCAACCAGGTCATCACTCAGCTTCCAATGCTCCAGAGAAAACTATCCAAACTATCCTCTCCTCAGACCCAATGCTCTATCCCAAGCAACCCCCTGATAAACTCCTTTTGTCATGCAGCAACTAGAATTGCAGAAAACACTCGAAATGTGGCCAAAATAACACCAAAGTCCCTATATTTTTCAAGGAATTTGGACAAGTAACTGAGAAAAATTACATTTTAGACACATGGTACGTCAAGATCAGAAGGATTGGAGCATTATTGTTCAAGTGACACAACTTTAAAAAATAACATCTAACTTGATGAAGAATGTGATGCTACAACGGGAACAACGGATGGAATCAGACACATTCTATGAGCATTGGGAAGCAAAGAAAAACGAATTGGTTTTCCATCTCTTCCAAGGCGACCCAATGACCCCGACAGGTCCTCACCGACCTGCGACCGTAGTACCACAATGGTCGCGTCCTGGGAGGGTGCCCACGATGGTCGCAAGTCGGGGTTTAGACCGCGTGTGAGGACCCCTGAAGTCTTAGAGCCTATTTTTAAAATCAAATGATTTGACAAACGAGAACAGAGACACAGGGCACAAAAGACCCAAAATGTACGGATTGACTTTGTGACTCAGGGTCCATTGGCTGGGGCAGCCATCTTAATTTCTGTACGCATGCGCCAGACGTCAGTTGGCGCTTGCGCAAACAGTTCACTTCGTGGCCCTCAATCGGCACATGCGTATCTGCAAGATATGTGCAAACTCATCAAGCATGCGCCAACTAGACTTGCCAATCACGTTCCGCGCCCCCTCCCGCTGCAAGTAACACCGCGGCCTCCAGCCTCGCCCTATCGACACCATCAGGCCTCGCACCGACGCCTCGGTTTCACCCAAACACCCCGCCGGTACCGGCCGCTCCCGGGTATGGCCCAGCGGGCTGCTGGTCACCCGTTTGCCCTGGACCACGCGGCTGTGGATCCCGGCGCCGCCGCCAACTTCTTCCCGTTGGGCCAGCGGGGACACGACGAACCCTGAGCAGACGATGCCGCCGCAAACGTCCCGCCTCCCCACAGCACAAGCCAATCAGCCTGCGAATCCGCCCATCAATCCAACCCGACTTCAGCGTCCAATCAAATAGCAGCCTCACCGAATCAACCCATTGGCTCGCGCAACTGAAGCAACCAATCAGCGAGCGATTGAGCGAACACACAGGTGAACCCAATCAGCATCGCAAGACAGAACACAAAGGCAGTGGAAGGAGCAGGAGACCTTTCGGACCTTTCACTTTCAACTACCCCAACAACTCAATCAAATCCTTGGGAAACACAGGATCACTTTGTCTTGGCTCCAGGATTCCTCTGATCTTAAGAAATACATTGTACCCCAACTGCAAGGGAGACTATTTATTATCAAACTTTCGTTCATATTTATTACCGCTTCCAATTTAATGGAGGACACAAGTGGTTGTGTCAGCCAGCTGGACCGCCTCGGGGAACCTCATGGAGCAGTCAATCATGGTGAGAAGGTAACTCATCCCGCGGGAGGCCGGAAGTGACCCCACAATGTCATTGTAGATGTGGCTGAACCTATGTGATGCTGGCTCGAATGTCTGGGGTGGTGCCTTCACGTATGTCTGCATTTTGATCATCTGGCAGAGTGTACAGGCCTTGGCCCACTGACAACCTGTTTCTGAAGGCTCAGCAAGACAAACCTATTGACCACCATTTTGACAGTACTGATGGCCGGGTGCGTCAGGTTGTGCACCTCATCATAAAACTGCCATCTCCATGCTGTCGGCACGATGAGGTGGGATTTGCCATTGGAATGCCGCAGAGGAGCGTCTACTTACCAGGGTCGATGTTAACATCCTCCAGCCTGAGCCTGGACACTGCTGTCTTGCTTGCAAGAATATCAGGGTCATCCTGCTGTCCCCTGCCGAGGGCTAAATAGTCTATTCACTGGGACAGGGCCTGGTCAGACTTGATTGCGGGGGTGGGGCAGTGCATCACCCACGATGTGTTGAATGTCTGTAGTGAACTCAGACTCATATGAGAGGAGTCGCTGCTGCTTGGCCGACCACAGGTCCAACACTTTATGGAAGGCAAAAGTTAATGGCTTCTAGTCCATGAAGACACTGAATTGTCTACCTTCCAAAAATACTTTAAGTGCCTGACTGCCAGGTACAGCACCAATTGTTCTCAGTCAAAGACACTGTATTTGAGTTCAGGTGGCCAGAGGTGTCTGCTAAAGAAGGACAGAGGCTGCCATTCCCCTTCGATGAATTGCTCCAGTGCACCCCCTACTGCTGTGCTGGAAGCATCTACTGTGAGAGTGGTGGGTGTCTCTGGCCTGGCGTGTACCACAAGGGTTGTGTTGGCCAGTGCATCCTTGGCCTTCTGGAACGCCTCCAAATCATCATTGTCCCAGGTAATGTTTTTACCTTTCTCCGCATGATGTGGGCCACTACCGGTATGAATCGGTGATAAAAATTAATGGTACCAGTGAATTCTTGCAGCCCCTTCATTATGTGGGGTTTGGGGAAGCACTGAACAACCTCTACCTTTTCAAGCAGGGTTTAGTTCCGTGCCTGTTGATTTGACCCCCAAGGAAGTCGAACGTTTCCAACCTGCACTGGTACTTAGCAAGGTTTATATAGTATGTCCAAATACCTCCAGCCAGGTGCACAGTCACATTCAATAGGGTAGAGAATTCCAAGGATATTTCATTTTCATTGAAGACATTTCTTAAAGTCTAAGCAGCCGATCGGTTATTGGGAAATTGTGACACTTGGTGAGCCTTTTAAATGCCCCTAAGATTTCAGCCTTCACCACCACTCCAGTTCTTGGGCTCGTCCCATGTCCCTGACCTGGTACGCATACATTGCATCCCCTCCCCTTGTCACCCTCCTGTTGCTCCACCCCGAACCAGTGGTGAAAGTGGTTTCTGTCCCAACAGGTGTTGGGGACCTCAACCAGGGAGCAGACCCGGGAGATGAACCTCAACTGCATCTAATTCACATTCCCGCAGATCAACGCACGACCGTGGGCCAAGGTGAGTGACCCATTGGTGAACCGGAGCTCCGGGGGTGGTCTCCATCCTCTGGGTTAATCCCCAATACTGTCCCCTGTCACCCACCAGGCCCATCTCCAAACCCCCATCTCCCACCAGGCCCATCTCACACACCTCTGCCCTGGCTGGAGCAGTTTCACTCTTCATGTGGGGGTCCAAAATGGATGGAGTGGGAAGGAGGTCCATGTACGTCACCAGACTATGGTGTTATGAGCCCAAAGGACCCTAAAACCCAGCAGCAATAGACATTCACCAGGACAAGTAGTTGCGCGACTCAAGGGTTGATTCGGTGAGGCCGCTATTGGATGAGACGCTGGGGTCGGGTTGGATTGATGGGTGGGTTCGCGGGCTGATTGGCTCTTGCTGTGAGGAGGCGGGACGTTGGCGGCGACGTCATCTGCTCGGGGTCCGTCGCGTCGCCGCGGGCGCGAATGGGAGGAAGTTGGCGGAGGCGCCGGGACCTTCCTCAGCCGCGCGGTCCAGGGAAAACGGGCGACCGGCAGCCCTCTGGGCCCCACCCGGGAGCGGCCGGTACCGGCGGGGTGTTTGAGTGGAGCCGAGGCGTCGGTGCGAGGCCTGATGGCGCCGACAGGGCGAGGCCGGAGGCCGTGGGGTAACTGGCAGCGGGAAAGGGGCGGGGGAGGGGCAAGAAGAAGTTTGGAAGTCTGGTTGGCGCATGCGCGGTGGATTTGCGACTTGGAGTTGGGTTTGCGCATGTGCGGCTAATAGGCACGTGCCGACTGACGGGCCACTCAGCAAAGCCACAAGTCGCGCATGCGCACTGAAATTAAGATGGCTTCCCCAACCGATGGACCCTGAGACACTGAGTCCCAAAGTCAATCCGCACATTTTGGGTTTTACGTGTCCCGTGTCTCTGTTCACCTTTGAAAATCATTTTATTTTAAAAATAGACTCTAAGACTTCAGGGCTCCTCGCACGGGGGGGAAAACTCCGACTTGCGTCCATTGTGGTATCTGACTGAACTTTTGGGTTCCATTGCGGTCGCAAGTCGGGAAGGACTTGGGGTCATTGGGTCGCTTAGGAAGGGATGGAAAACCAATCCATTTTTTTTTGCTTCCAAATGTTCATAGAATGTGTCTGATTCCATCCGTTGTTCCTGTTGTAGCATCACATTCTTCATAAAGTTAGATGTTATTATTTTAAAAGTTGTGTCTCTTGAACAATAATGCTCCAATCCTTCTGATCCTGACGTACCATGTGTTTAAAATGTAATGTTTCTCAGTTACCTGTCCGAATGGCTTAAAAATATAGGGACTTTGGTGTTAAAAATACAGGGTAAAGATTTCACCAATCCTTTTGAATTTATGATCTCTGGGATTTCTGGACATGTTTTCTATTTAGGTTGGTGTATCATGCAGACCTGTTTGGTTGCAGCAAGTAAGAAGTTATCGCCTTGTAGCATCTGCTGTGGCAGCGCTACCAAATAAAGAGACTTCCACCCAAGGTGAGAGTAAACCAAAGACTGGCTTTACTGTTTTAAATTCCCCACATGTGCTCGCTGGCCCACCCACTTCTGGTGACGTACTCCCTGACTTCCCGATTTACGTCATTGTGTCATGGCGTCACTCTCCAGCTGTCTGCCTCTACGTGGAAGTGGAGGGCTCCTCAGCCCATACATGGTGCTAGGAGTGGGCTCCTTCTCGTCAGTGAAGGGGAGTCCGTGCCATCTTGGACTATCCGAGTGTGGCAGTGATTTGGCCTCTTATTGCTCACCTGGTCACTTGGCATGCTACAATCTCAGTGTTTATAAGCGGGAAATTCTTTCAATGTTTCATTCAACTTTATTACAGAATTCTTCCTAGATTATCTGTGTACCATTGAAGGTTATGGGTTTTCTTGAACAGGGATCATGATTTTACTCATAATTTGGTGAGCCAATGGATGGGACATTTTTTGCTCATGCCCCATGGGAATCGAAATAAAAATGTAGTGACAAAATTAGGAAGGTTTGTTGACCCTTCTTTTTAAGCAGGATGTCATGATGATGTTCATCTTGCATATGATTTGTCAGTTCTTAATGGCAGCTGCCATATTGGCATTGCAAGGAGAGATGGGAAATGGGTCAGGTCCTTGATGGTCCCAGTAATGCAATGTGGAAAGATGTCATGGGGCTGAATGTGGTTTAGGGAGGGAGAGGGTAGAGTATTAATTTTTAAGAAACGTATGTTGCCAGCCACCTATCAATATTTTTTATCAAATAGAAACTCCTGCTGGTAGAACCCATTTCCTACTTTGAACATTCCCAATGTCATTATCTAAGCAGATATTGTTCAATCTCACTTCTCCTTCTTCCAAGTTATCTGGATGCAAGCAATTCTTCTGCTGTGCACAGAATTAAACGTTTCTAAATTTCACCAGGTTTTGGTGCTCGAAAGGTAAATGTTTCCTGCTCAGGAAGGTTCTTGTAGGGTTTTTAGAGATTTGTTGTTCCAGGATTTCCACAACTGAGGTACCTTCATTAGTCACCTCAATGTCTGGCTGAGGAAACTTGCCCCATCAGGATTTTCCAGATGGTAACTTCTTTTTGCAAGCTATTACATAGTTCCATTCATCTTATTCCAAACAACAGGAGTTCTTTCTTCTGCTCAAGCTGTTGTTAGATAAACAAAACCCACGTGTGACTTTCCTCTAAGCACCCTGCAGAAAAGTACTTGTAGCCATCCTGGCTCCATTTCCAAACAATGGTCATTCATTTTATGACATCAGTTCGACTAACACCAACTTGTGAATGTGAATAACTTTCTCCAGAGATCTTCAATATTTCTTCAGTCTTTCAAATAAAATGTTTTATAATATATGTGTGTGTATGTATGTAACCTAATCTAAATCTTACCAAAATCCCAAATATTACCAAATTCTCCAAATATATTTATCCATTACAATATCACGTAAGGTGCATTTAAGAGACTCTAAGACAGGTTTACATGGGTGAAAGAAAAACAGGGTTGTAGCGGACGCAATGCCACCGTCAGTTCACAGACTTACCTGACACGTCGCAGGCTAACAGTGCTCGGCACCAAAGTACAGTGAGTGGATCAGATGAAGCCCCTGCCTAAAGGCACGGGGCACAAATGGCTGGTAGCTTTAACCTGCTGGTCCTCTGGACCAGGTGTTCACTAATGTTCTCATTGAGAGGCAGGGAATAAAAGGTCTGTATGTCTGCAATAAACCAGTCTTGAGTTGACTACCTTTGTATGTGTTTTCCTTTATTTAGTAGCATCTACCGCAGAAGCTGCTACAGGGTTTTTTTTTGTTGGAAATATCAAGATCAACAAAACATCGTGGGTCAAAGGGCTTGTACCGTGCCGTAATATTCTGTTATTTCTGTTATTGCTTGATTTGAATATCTGTTGTAAGCTCTGTGAGACTTCAATAATGTAGCAAATTTGGGCAGCAACATTGCAGTCAGAAATTTGTATCTCCTGGTTGACTTGAGTTTTTTACCTTTTCACACAATGCTTTATAGTTTTGGTCAGTAAGAAAATAAATATTGTGCATGTTGAATATGTCATTATGTCTGAAAGTAACACTGGAAAAGAGTCATTAACACCAAGGTAAATAGCACCCTGTAGTGGGTGGTGCAGTTTCCTGATGGGCACAAGTTATCCCTCAGTGGCTACAGTGATGTGAAACTGTGGGTAAATTATTTTGATTTATACATGGCAAAATTGGCTGTTGTTTGTTCCAATTTCAGGCAGATGAGATTGCAAAGAGGGTAAGGATAGAAAATAGTTGGGGAACAAAACTGGGGCTTGCATTTGATGGTGTGAAAGTCAAAATGGAAACTCAGAATAGGCTAATCTGATTAAGCAAGACAGCGGCTCTTATACTTCCACCAGAAGAGAATCTAGAATTGAATTTTGAGTCATTTACGGTGGGTAATTTCAAAGTCTGTTGATTGTAAGAATAAATTAAGAGCCCTTTTGCCCCTGGCTGTGCTGAAATATTGTTTTGTTTATTAACTAAATCTTTCTGAGAGGGAGAATAGACTGAAGCTACTTTACTACTCGTTGTTGATGAATCTTGCAGTAGGATCTTTCAACTAATTACAGACTCCTAATTCCTCCCCCTCCTCGGTCATTTTCTCCTGCAATCTACATCATTTACCACCATCGAGGGATTCTCATGCAGGGTAAAGTTTCACAATCACCTCCTCCAACCATGTCTGTTCTCTCTGTGGCAGGAAACCCAATGCAGAGTAAATGACAGATTGGCTGAGCACCTCCAATTTGATCACAATGGCCATCTTGGCTCATGGTCACAAGCCGTTTTAAGTTCCATTCCATTCTCACACTGACCTTTGTCTTCTGCCTCCTCCATTGTCAGGGTGAGGTCAAATCCAGAGGAACCATCTCTTATTGCATTTGTGACTCGATAGTATGCATATGGAATTTTCCAAAATCATGTAACCTGTCCACCACTTCCCCCCTCCACAGGTTTCACTCTCTCTCCTGCTGATTCACCGAGTTCCCCTCGTATTCTCCCTTCCAAACCGATAACTTTTAAATGTGGGCAGAGAAATGGCAGATGGAGTTTAATCTGGACGTGTCTTGCTCTTCGAGAGGACTTGTCATACTGTTGCATAGAGGGATCTTGGGGTACAAGCGTGAGCTCCTTGAAAGTGGCAACACAAGTGTAGGGTGTTAAAGAAAGTATTCTTCATTGAGCAGGGCATTAAGTATTAAATGTGATTAGGCCACATTTTGAGTATTTTCTGCAATTCTAGTTGCTGCATGACAAAAGGAATTCATCTGGGGTTTGCTTGGGATAGAGCATTGGCTCTGAGGAGAAGTTGGACAAATTTGGATACTTTTCTTTGGAGCATTGGAGGGTGAGAGATGACCTGGTTGAAATTTATCCAATTATTGTAGTCCTGGAGAAGACAGATTTCTTCTTTCCCGGCCCCCGTGGGAGATGTAAAAATACTACGATCCCTATATTGAACATGAGAGGGGAAAAGGAGACAAGTGAGGCAGGGTTTTGCACAATGCGGTGGGGGTCTGGCCCACATGGCCAGGATAGTGGTGAAATCACCACGATTTAAGAGGCATGTGGTTGGGCACATGAACAAAAGGGAATGGGTGATGTGTATGGACCATGTGCTGACAGATGGGATTAATTTCAATGAGCATCATGGTCACCACAGACATTGTTCACCAAATGGCCTATTCCTGGGCTGCTCTGTTGGGTGATGATTCATCTCTTTTCAAGGATTGTTGCTGATGGGCAGTAAACTTTTCACAGAGGTCTATCTCCAATGAATGTATTTAGAACATTTCCATGAGTTAATTCCCCATAGAAACAGCAGTTTGTCATTCAAGCCACAGCAAAAATGCAAAGTTTGAAGGCCATCATTACTGAATCCATTTTAATCAGCCTTCACCTTGTACAATGTTCAGTTGAGAGAAGAAAATCAAAATGCAACTTTTAACCTCGAGGAAAGATGAGTAATCCTCTGTACCACAGAATTATTGCTGAAAAAATATTTGGAAAATTTTGTGAATTCAGCTTCCAAAGAGGTGATGAAGAGGAACCACAACAAGATTTAAAAAAATTAAACCCAGAACATTTATTGGAAGACGTTCATCACAATAAACATGTTCAGGTTCAGTGATGATCGATTCTGGAATGGCATGTGGCAGTAATAAAAGGAATGCAGGATAGATATATTCCAAGGAAAAATAAATTAATGATTTGGATTGTGATTTAAATGGTTTTGTGGCCAAATTTGCGGAGGTCACCAAGATAGGGGACAGAGTAGGAAGTGGAGAAACCGTAAAGTTGCAGAAGGATATAAACAGATTAGGAAACTGGACAAAATGATGGCAGATGAGATTTAACACCAAGAAATTTACTGTTGTACATTTTGGCAGTGGAAATAAACAGGAAGCATACTATTTGGATGGGATGAAAATTCAGACTTGGATGTGGAAAGGGACCTGGGTGTCCTTGTGCAAGGACACCTAAAAGTTAATGACCAGGTGAAATTGGTTATGAAGAAAGCGAATGCTATGATGGCATTCATACCAAGAGAAATAGTGTACAAGAGTAAAGAGGTGTTGATGAGGCTCTATGGGGCACCGGTGAGACCTCATTTCAAGTACTGTGTGCAGTTTTGGGCCCCCTATGTGAGAAAGGATGTGATGTTGTTGGAGAGGGTGCAGAGGAGAATGACTAGGATGATTCCCAAAATGCAAAGGATAACGTACAAGGAGTGTTTGACAGCTTTTGGGTTGTATTCATTGGAGTACAGGAAATTAAAGAAGAAATCTCATGGAGGGATTTTGTGTATTGAAAGGTTTAGATAGGGTGGATGCGGGTAAGATGGTTCCCTTGGTGGGTGAATCGAGGACAAGAAAATTAGAGGTTATCCTATAAAACAGAGATTAGGAAGAACTTGTTTCGCCAGAGGGTCGTGGATCTGTGGAACCGCTGCCACATACAGTAGTGGAAGCCAGATCACTGAGTATTAAATCAAGAAATAGTTTTGTTTCAGTTTACGGAGCAGATTCGATGTTCCTTTGTCCTCATTTGGGAGAGATTATCGAAGGCAACTGAGAAAAATGGAACAATTCTAGGCAGTTGTTAGAATAGGTTATTAGTTTGGCATCTCTATGTAAAACTCCAAAACTATCTGTCACTTTGGAGCGGTGCCTGTCCCTCCAACTCCTGAGGAACATAGATTTGCTAATATGTCATGTGTTCATTCAGCTACAAATGATTCTCTTATTCAAATAATCCCAGAGGTCACTTGCATTTCATTTCAGCTTCACATCGTTTTGGGTGGGTTTTCAGTTGTAAATGTGGCCAGTTCCACTTTGGGAGAGAATTTCTTGTCACATTTTTCAGTGATGTATTTGTCAAAATGCCGTTGTGTGGACTGCAGCTCTTGAATGCAAGTGAGCTACATTTATTGTCCTTCCAATGCCATCTGCTGCCTGACAAGTCTTCAACCTGGCTCCTGCCCTTTCCAAGCCTTCCTCAAGTCTTTTCCTCGCCTCGTGTCCCCATCATAATGGTGTGCAGACATGCAATAAGCCACCATATAAAGGCAGGGTCTATGAGACGCAGGCTTGTAATACCCCGGATTATCTTAAAATCTCAAAATTGGAATGGCAAGAATTGTGCCTAGCCCACAGATCTGACAGCTGCTGGGCTTCACGATTGTATGTGGTTCTGAACAAACTAGGGATTGGCAGCCTTGCAGAGATGATCGTCCCCTGAACAATTCCACCATGCCTGACTGATACAATATTCCAAATTGACAAGACTTCTCAGCAAACCTCCATGGCAAATCTGCATTTGCCAAAATAGATCTAGAATGTGCTTACTATTATATTCCATTTGAGTCTTTGGATGTCACAAAGACAGCAGTGATGCTCCCGTTCGGCATGTTTGTGTTTCTGAGAAAACCATTCGGTCTATGGAATGCAGCTCAGAAATTCCAGTGGTTCATGGACCACGAACTCACTGTCCATGGGTTTGTTTGGTGCTTGTGTTGATTGAGGAGATCTGGTTGTAAGTGTGGATGAAGAGGAGCACAAGAGCCACCTTATCTCATTGTTTCTAAGGCTTGAGGAATGTGGTACCGTGATCAATCCCAGGAAAGTGTTTCTGGTGTTCCTGATCTTGTATTTTTGGGAGCTAGAGTTATGCCACATGGTATTTTGCCTGATGAATGGAAAGTGCGTGAAATTTGAGAATTTCCTCCCTCTGTTACGTTTGGCCAGTTGTGATGGTTTTGAGGTATGAGGGATTTTTATTGCTGTTTCCTGGTGAATGCCACTACACCTCTTGCTGTACGACTCAAAGGATCTGATCTCTGCTTCAAAAAGACATTATCTTTGGGAGACCATCCTTTTTATGCTTTCCATGATGTGAACACTGTTCTGACATATGTCACTAAGGTTGTACATCAAATGCCCAAGATCTTGCTCTCTTACCACAGATGCATCTGACAGTGCTGTGGGAGCAGTGTTCGAACAACGAGTCTGTGGGCAATTGGAACCTCCGGTGTTTTTTTTCAGCCAAGTGGTCACCGGCTCAGGCAAAGTATAGTACATTTGGGCAAGAACTCTGAGCTATCTATCTCGCAGTGAAACATTTCAGTTTTTTTTTTAATTTATAGTTTTGTATACAGTACAATATAATACCAGAATCGTATCCAAATGATACATTGATCAAAATAGAATAACAAATAAATGGTTGTACTGTCCGTAAAAGTGAGAAGAGAAGAAAAGTATAATGAAAAAAAAAACAGATCTAGGTTCAAAGCTCCTGTGATAACTATTTCCTCCCAAAAGGAAAGGCAGGACATTAAAAAAAATTAGAATTAAACCAACATGATAAGGTTCAACCATTAAGATTAATGAAAAGTGGTGGTGGGGTGGAGAAGTAAATACATTAGATATCCAAACCCATATCTAAATATGGTTTCCATATTTTGAATAATGTATCATACCCAGTTAATATTATACATCACCTTTGCTAAGGGAATACAATTTTGCATTTCCCCACAATCAATTTTAAGATGGGATTCAGATTTCCATGGAATTGCTATACATCTCCTGGCCACTGTCAATGCAACTTATAAAAATAATTAATTGTTCTTTGAGAAATTGAATTAGGCTTCCAAATCATATACATTTCCCAAAAGTAAATGCTCAGGTGTTGATGGTAAACATTATTATAATTTGTTCCAAAAACTTGCCCAGATCTTTCCAAAATGATGTCACCTTGAGACATGACCAAAGAGAATGTATAAACGTACCAATTTCTGTGCCACATCTAAGACATAAATTTGAAAAAATTGCAATAAATTAATTGATATAGCATTAAATATAATTGATGAATAAATTTGTAATTAACTAATCTATCAAAAACATTAATTACTGTCTCAACAAATGTCAGACAAGCAAAAAGGGTCAATTTCAGTTCCCAAATGCAATTCCCATCTTTCTTTTGATTTATTCAAGTCTGGGTTTGGAGATTCCTCTTGAAATAGTAGATACAATTTTGAAACAAATTTATTTGTAATTCTCTCATGAATCCAAATTTCCAATTCAATATTTCAGCTTTTTATTGGAAGGTCATTGTTACACAATTTGTACAGACCACCAGCCTCTTCTGCATTCTGAAAGTAGAAGCACACATCTCTATTTGCACAGAGAGATTTGGCACTTGGAGTTCATCCTACAATTTTCATCGGACACACAGCATATCTGAGGAAAAGTGAATGCTGTGGCTGGTGCCCGATCCAGGCGCGACATTACATCCAACAATTGCCATCGATTTCAGTGCCATGGCTCATGCACGGCACACGGATGCCGATTTCATCAGGTGAAACCAGATCAACTCTGGTCTCCATCTTCAAGATGTGACCCTGGATGAATCAGGTGAAAAGTTGGTTTGTGATTTTTTTTTCCCCCAACAGGAAGGACTCTGCCGTTTGTGTGGTGGCTATGAGGCAAGAGATTTTCTCTTCACAATCTATCTCTTCCTGGTAGAAGAGCATCAATCAAACTGGTTAAGGAAGATTTTTATCTGGTTTCATGTTGAACAGAATGTTGGATTATGGGCAAGGAATCGCTTGCTGGTTCAATACCCTAAGTCTCCAGGCACATGAAATTCAAGCTGGGGGATTTTGTTGTTTTGGATTCCCATTTCCAGCACGTGCACCTTGTGGCTTGGAAGGTCCACTTCTGCCAACTCGGCAATGTACTTATCTGCTCACATGTGAGGACTGGACGACCAGGTGGCAGGATGAAATTCCTATCATCGGCATCTCTGCAGAGACAATTGTTTGGGCTTTTGTGGATCATTGGATTCCATCTTTTGGTGTTCTGGGCACTACTACAACAGATCAAAGGTTTCAGTTCGAGTCAGCATTGGTCCGAGCTCTCACTGATTCTCTGGGCACAACCTGAATTATCGCTGAGCATTTCAGGCAAACAGCTTCTTTGAGCGTTTCCATTGACAATTGAAAGCAGGTGGTGATGCATCTCCATGGAGCGAACGTTTGGCCATGGTTCTCCTTTGCATGCCTACTGCTGTTAGGGCAGATCATGGATGTTTAGTGGTAGAGCTAGTCAATGGCTGTATGCTGACCTTGCCAGGTGAGTTTGTGAATCTGAGTCCAGGCACAGTGCTCAATGAACAGGTTAGTTATCTTGATTGTCTTCGAGAAAATGATTTGGCAGAGAATGATTCCAACTGAAACGGTATCTTCTTATGAACCAAAGTAGCAACACCTCGAGCTTTCGAATTAAATGGAGATGAAAAACATGTCCGACCCAATCTCTTTTCAATTTCATATGTTCTTTCTCAAACATATGAGTTTCTTGCAAAAAAGCAAGATCAACCTTCATTTTCTTTATATATGCCAATATTCACTTTCTTTCAATCGGATTATTGTCCTTTAACATTAAAGATCACAAAATTGAAATGAGCCATAACTTAATTTCCTCCTGAGATTGACACTTCACACAAGTAAATGCTCTTCACAAACCCCTCTTTTCAAAGAAGAAAATCCTGTAAAAAAACCTATGAGTATAAGAGTCGGATCCCCCTCTGTGGACCAGGTGCAGCTAATACCACAAGTGGCAGATGACTTTAGAAGTAGTCGAGTCAACCACCACCCCCCAACTGAACATTAAAACCCATCAGTCATCCCAGTGATAACACCCACATTGAGCTTGAGCTTCATCTTCAACAACACTCACCAATTCTGATTCCAACTTCTTTTCCCCATACCCATACCAATCTTACCCTCGGACATTTTCCCCATTAATTCCTTCAAATCTGGGAAGGAATTCACAAAAGTTAATGCACCATAAGGACTCTCAAAACATTGAGACTGATCAGGCCCATAAAGTAAAGTAAACTTATACCCTTTCTTCCACAGAACTGCTTTGACCAGATTAAACTCTTTCCGTCAATTAATAATCTCCTGACTTAAATCAGCATAAAATAAAACCATATTGCCTTGAACCATCATTGGGCTTTGATCAAGGCGAGCTTTCTGAACCGCAAGCCGCAAAATCATTATCTCTATCCTGATATCGCAAACATCTTAAAAGAACCGCTCTTGGCATTTGACCCGGAAAAGATTTTCTCCTTAACGCCCTCTGAGCCTGATCTAAAAAAACTCAACTCCCAACATCTCTGGAATCTATTTCCAAAAATAATTTTACAGGATTTGAATCTTCAATATCTTCCAGCAGACCAACTATCTTAATATTATTACGACAACTTTGATTTTCCAACGAATCAATGTTTTGTAACAAATCTCTCTTCTGGACATCCCAGCCTGTAAATAAATCTTCAATATGATCCATTCTCTCTGCATAATGGTCCACACGATCCTTACAGTCATTAAAAATTTCTATCCTCTTAAATTGACCTTGTCCAGTGTCCACTGCTGTTAAACTCTTATTAATATCAACTTCAATAGATGTAATTTCTTCACACATACCAGCCATTTTTTTTCCTTCATACCAGCAAATTGATCATTTAAAGTTTCAAAACCTTAGTTCACAGAAGACATCATATTTTCATTTTGATGGATCAGTTCTGTAGAGGGGCCTTGAAGTCTGGGGAAGGTATCTGGTGAAACAACAGCTTTCATTGGAGAACGAGATGTTCTTCAAGCCTCAGGCCTTCCTTCAGTGAGTCCAACTGCAGCAAGTAGTAAATCTTGCTCTTCTTCTTCTTGAACCTCTGAGTTGTCCTCCTCCACCTCTTCTCTTCCACATCATACCTGGCAGCCGGACTGTAGATCGGATCCAGAATTTCCTGCAAGTGAGAACATCTCCAGATGCTCCGCTGCATACAGGCAGTCCCCTTCCCGGTATCTAGAGCTCACATTCGGGCATTCACCCCCCACTCTCCTTAGTCAAGCCCGGCTCGTGTCGAATTCCTTACTAGCGCTCCTCCTGGCCCGGCCAAAAATCTTGGCGCCATCTTTCATCTCCGGATGTGCAGAGGATGCAAACATTTCTTCCAGCTGCTCCCGACTTGCACGTTGAGGCTTCGGATCCATGTCTAACGTGTCCTGAGGTTCCTTCTGGAAGGTCGGCCTTGCTTCTTCTGCACTTTTCACAGGTTGACAACCTAGGTTTTTTCTAAGTTGCTTGTAATGAAATGGTATTGTATGTACTGACCAGTACAGGCACGGGCTGGCAACCCCCCTCCTGATGACATCCTCTCCTGGATTCCTCCCTCGACTCCTCCACTGTGATCCAGGCCTTCACTTCCCTCACTTGGACCCGGGCCTGCAGTCTTGTGTGTAATAAAGCCTATCGTTCCCCTCAGTCTTTGTCTCTGTGATAATTGGGGCAACTGATCGTGCCCAACACTGTTTTTTTTCTTTCTTCATTTCCAGAATTCTACAGTAGAAAATTATTGTTCAAAACATTGATAAAGTCAAACGAGACATTACGGTTCGAGTATTGAACAGTTCAGTCAGGGAGAGGTGTCTTCGAACTTCTTTTTCCTACGCCATCTTGCCACGGGACTCCCCCTCAGCTGACTCCTTGAACACCATCCAATCCATGGACTCTAGGCAGACCTGCAGCTGTCTTCCCTCCCGTGACCACCTTCTGGTTGTCCTGATCTAGTAAGTGTTGTGAGCAATGTTAGGCCCCATTTCTAAGAGAGGATGTGATGGCCCAGACTTGTTTTACAAGAATGATCCTGGGGATGAGAGGAATAATGTTTGAGGAGCATTTGATGGTTCTGGGCCTGGACTCGCCCGAGTTTATAAGGATGAGGCAGGACCTCATTGAAATCTGATGAATAGTGAAAGGGCTGGATAGAGAGGATTTTGCCAGTACTGGGAGAGTTTAGGACCAGTGGGTACAACCTCATAATAAAAGGATTTCTGCTTAAAACGGAGATGGAGAAATCTTTTCATCTAGAGCAGTGATTTTCAAACTCCTCCTCCACACCCTGGATCAAATTCCACTTAATCCCTTTGCCAGAAGTGCTCTGTTAGTAAGGAATTACTTAATGAGCTATGTGATTGGGGAAACAAAGTTTGAAAACCACTGTTTTAATTGTACGTCATTGACTTGTTCTGTGCGTGGTTTCATAACTCCAGAGGAAATGGGCCAATGACAATTTATCTCAAGCAAAATCTTTCCTTCACAATTGGGTCGACTGCAGTCTTTCTCAGCCTTTTTTCCCATTCATATTCCACTTTAAGCAATCTCTTACTCATTTTTCGACACTCCAAGGAATAAAGTCCCAACCTGTTCAACCTTTCCCTGTAGCTCAACTCCTGAAGACCTGGCAGCGTCCAAGTAAATCTTCTCTGCACTCTATCAATCTTACTAATACCCTTCCTGTAGCTAGGTGACCAGAACTGCACACAATACTCCTAAGTGGGCCTCACCATCATCTTATCCAACCTCATCATAACTTCCCAACTCTTATTTTCAATATGTTAATTAATGAAGGCCAAGATGACAAAAGCTGTCTTTAGAACCCTGTCGTCCTGTGACACCACTTTCATGGAATTATGTAACTGTGTTTTATCTCTTGCTACCAATTTCTATAACTTGCTGTTCAATTTCATATCGTTGGCTTTTGGATTATTTTATTGTGTCCCTTGATCTAGAGAGTTCTGGCAGAGCAAAGGAATTTTGTTTTCTTTTGTCAGGTCAAATTTTGTCACATTGATCCAAAAACAAGTATTTTCACCATTCCTTCATTTCAGATTCTCTGCAGCTGTCGTATTGAACCTCACAGTGATGGCATCATGTTTGTCTTGTTTATCCTTTATCCCTCCATCCAGACAGATGTGTTGATCAATGAGTCGACTTCACTCATCCAGCAGCCAATTCTGCTGTTGGGCTTTTCATCCCACTTATTCAGTTTGTTATCTCTCCTCTTCTTTTTCTCAAAAAGAGAATCAGGTTTGTCTGATCATCTTCTTGAATCCCAGTGAAAGGTTATCAACCTGAAGGTTTTAAAGCCGATTATTTTTCCAGTAGATGGCTTGCCGAGTATTTCCAGCATTGAATTTTTATTTTACTGCCTTGGTGTATTACTGAGTGCTTTAAATAGTAGAAGAAATGTGGGTTGGGTTAAGTGGAGATGTCTTGATTATGGAGTGAATTTAGAAAAATAGACATAAAAGGGAAGGGAGCATGGAAATAGTTAATTCATCTTTTAAAATTGTTTTTTGAGCTATGATTGTTTTCTGATGTACGCGCAGTGTTCAGAATTAAAAATTTATTATGATGAACATGTCACAATATTTGTCATTTTGTGGCAACAATATAGGTGCAAATATTGCTATAAATTACATTTTTAAAAAAGAAATCTATTTGTGCAAAATGAAGAGTAAGTGAGAGAGTGACTGTGGTTCCTTGTCCATTCAGAAATCTGATGGCAGAGGGAGAGAAGCTGTGTTTGTACCATTGGGTGTTCGTCTTCAGGCTCCTGGACCTGTTTCCCTGGTGATAGCAGGGTGAAGAAAGCTTGGCCTGGGTGGTGAGGGTCCTTGAGGATAGAGGTTGTTTTCTTCAGACTCCGCCTCTTGGAAAAGTCCTTAATACGTGGGCCAAGGATGAAAGGGGAAAAGTTTAGTTGAAACATGAGGGGGAACTTCTCCACACAAGGTGGTGGGAGAGTGGAACAAGCTGCCAGCTGCATGAGGAAATATGAGCTCAATGTTAGCATTGAAGAATTTGGACAAGTTCAGGGATACGAGGGGGATGGAGGTCTCTGGACTGGATGCTCGTCAGTGAGACAAGGCAGAATAAGAGTTGTTTAGTGGGCGCACGAAAACATAAGACAGACAGCTGTGTACTCACCCATTTAATGGACTGTGCTTGGTGCAGCGTGCCGAGGAATGGCACGTTGATCTGTGGAGACTCCTGCCGGAAAGTGTGGGATACTCACGGGACTTTTTTTAAACTTGCCGGTAGCAAACACTTCATTATGTCCCACCTTGTCTCGTGGAGCCCGGCACATATAACCATATGACAATTTACAGCACAGAAACAAGCCATAACAGCCTTTCGAGTGCATGCCATTTCACATGAACCACTCCACTCCCTAACCATTCCCCAGCCCCTTCCCACACTCTGCCCATATCCTCCAACCCCCTCATATCCATGTACACATCCAACATTCTCTTCAATGACAGAAAGGACCCTGCCGCAACTATCTCTTCTGGAAGATCATTCCATTCTGCCACCACACTCTGAGTGAAGAAACATCCTCTAACATTTCTCCTGAAGTTTTACCCCCTTACACTTAACTCATGCCCTCTTGTTCCAGCCTCCCCTGCCCTCAGTGGAAAGAGTCTACTCATGTCTTGCCTATCTATTACCTTCATAATTTTAAATACCTCTATCATAACCCCCTTCAATTGTCCACGTTCAAATGAATAAAGTCGCTGTCTCCTTCATCTTCCTCTGTACCCTAGATGTTGTAAGTCAGGCAACATTTTTGTAAATCTTCTCTGCACATGGCCTCACCAATGCCTTAAACAGCTATACTCTAGTCTATGCTATGATTTATGAAGGCCAGCATGTCACATGCCTTCTTAACTACCGTGTCTACATGGGAAACCACTTTCAAGGAAATCTGTACCATAACTCAAGATCCCTCTGTTCCTCTGCCTTCCTCGATGCCCATCCCTGAACTTCATATGTCATATTAACATTATTTTTTCCGGAATGCAGCACCTCATACTTGTCAACATTAAATTCCATCTGCCATCTTTCAGTCCACTTTTCCAAACAAACCAAATCCTGTAATCCAAGAAAACCTTCCTCACATTCCACCAGTCCCCCTAATTTTGTATCGTCTGCATATTTGATTACCCAGTTAACCACCCCCTCATCCAAATCATGAAAATAAATGATAAACATCAGGGGACCCAGCACCAATCCCTGAGTCACACCGCTCGTCACAGGCTTCTATCCTCACAGACAGTTGTCCACCATGACTCTCTGCTGTCTGTTTTACAGCCACCTCTGACTCATCTCACTATCTATTAATCCCTAGTCACTGAACATTCCTAACTAACTTTACATGCGGAACCTTATCAAAAGCCTTACTAAAATTCAAATAGATATCGTCAGCCACCCTACCTTCAGCCACTTGCCTTGTCACCTCTTCAAAACATTCAACAAGATTCATTAAAATGATTTTCTCTTCATAAACCCATTCTGGATGCCCCTGATCATTCCCTGCCTATCCAGATATTTGTACATACTATCTCTGAGAATACCCTCCATAACTTTTGCCACCACCAAAGTAAAACTTACTGGCCGATAAATACTTGGCCTGCACCTTCTGCTTTTTTTAAACAGTGGAACAACATTTGCAACCCTCCAATCCCGCGACACCACACCCTTCTCCAGTGATGTTTGAAACATCACTGTCAGAGCCCCGGCTATTTGCTCCCTGACCTCCCTTAATGTCCTGGGGAAAATCCCATCAGGACCAGGAGACATCCAACTCTATTGACCCTAGAAGCTCCAAATCCCTCTCTTTACTAATCCCTATCCTTTCCATAACTAAGCCATTCACCTCATTTATCTCACATAGTCCAGTGTCCCTTTTGCTCGTGAATACAGAAAAGAAAAAAAATTGTTCAATATCTCCCCCATCTCATACAGCTTCTCACTTACACATAGTCCACCGTTCCCATTTTCCAGTGGACGGACTCTATCCTTAACCCTCTTTGTACTGTTCTCGTATCTGTAAAAACCCGAAGGACTCACTTTCACCTTATTAGCTATGGATACTTCATACCTTCTTTTTGCCTTTCTAATTTCCCTCTTGAGGTTCTTTCTTCAATATAAGTAAGGATCATAAATCTCATCAATCTTTTGTTTCTTATATTGAGCATGGGCCTCCCTCTTATCCCGAATCATTCATAATTTTTCTAGAAATCCACAGCTCCCTTGAACTTATAATCTTACATTTCAGCCGATCTGGAACAAAATGATCCTGTACTCTCAAAATCTCACCTTTAAATACCCTCCAATTTTCCTGTTCATCATTTCCAGCTAAAAGATCAGCCCACACAACTCTTTGCAAATCTCTTCTCATTTCTTCAAATCTGGCCTTCCCCCACTCGAAGACCTTTGAGTTCAGACATGACCTATCCCTTTCCATAATTAAGCTAAATCTAATTAACCCATGATCACTGGATCTGAAGTTCTTCCCAATGCTCACCTCCGCCACCTGCCCCATTTCATTCCCTAACCACAGATCAAACACTGCCCCCCATCTCGTGGGCATCTCCACATACTGCTGCAAAAAGCAGTCCTGAACACGTTGTCTAAACTCTAAGCCATGCTGACCTCTCACTGACTGTGTTTCCCAATCGATGTTAGGACTTCACTTGCCTCCTTTCCAGACCCATCAACCAAGGATGAAACTTAGTTTTGTCTTGTGTCATAATGGCAGAGGACATGAAATTCTGGTACATAGTAGGTGCATTGGATGCTGCTAAAGCATGTCGTAGAAGAGAATTTGTTGCTAATCCCCTGGCAGAAAACCAGTACACGAGGCGTCGCGCAATTGGTCTGCACATGTACCTCATGCCAGACTGCCAAAATTCAACGGCACACTAAGGCACTTCTTCAACCTTTCCCAGTGGTACACACGTGGTTGGAACATGTGCATGAGGATCTGCTCGGACCATTGCCAAAATCTCAAAACTTGAGATACATTCTAACAGTCGTAGAACGTTTCACACGCTGGCCAGAAGCCATCTCGTTTCCATCTTGTGACACTGAGACAAGGGCTATAGCATTCATCATTAATTGGATGGCTAGATTTGGTTTCCCGACCCACATTGCATCAGACCACGCACCACAATTCACCCACAGTCCAACGGCCTTGTGGAACGTTTCCATCGGCAACTGAAGGCCCTACTCTCCGGACACAATATAGTCGATGAATTGCCATGGGTTCTATTGGGAGTGTGCATGGCTCCAAATGAAGATGTCTGCATTGTCCGCAGAGATGGTTTATGGTACGGTCCTTACAGTTTCATGGGACATTCATTTCACACCAACTCTGATCTGAACGTCCTTCAGCAGCTTCGACATGGTGTTGTGATCAGCAAATCTTTTCCTACCCACTGGCATGGTTCCCCTAAACAGAATGTGCCCCCAAAACTCCTGGACACTGATTATGTTTTTGTGCACAGATAGGTCCCAGGAGCGCCATTACAATGACCGCATGAGAGCCCTTTCCTTGTGATGAAGAAGGATGGGGTTGTGTATACTTTGGACATTGGGGGGCATTCACAGCTGTTTAGTGTGGACAGATGCAAGCCTGCCCATGTGGATCCAGAAATAATTTTACAGGATCTGAATCATCAATATCTTCCGGCAGACAAACTATCTTAATATTATTACGAGAACTTTGATTTTCCAACGAATCAATGTTTTTTAACAAATCTCTCTTCTGGACATCTCAGCCTGTAAACAAATTGTCAATATGATCCATTCTCTCCGCATAATGGTCCACACGGTCCTTACAGTCAATAAAAATGTCTTCTATCTTCTTAAATTGATCTTGTCCAGTGTCCACTGCTGTTAAACTCTTATTAATATCAACTTGAATAGATGTAATTTCTTCACACATACCAGCCATTTATTTCCTCCATAACAGCAAATTGATCATTTAAAGTTTCACAACCTTAGTTCACAGAAGACATCATCTTTTCATTTTGTTGGATCAGTTCTGTAGACATGAGGTTGACTTCCATCCCTGTTACATGTGCCTTGAAGTCTGGGGAAGGTATCTGGTGAAACAACAGCTTTCATTGGAGAAGGAGATGTTCTTAAAGCCTTAGGCCTCCCTTCATTGAGTCCAACTGCAGCAAGTAGTAAATCTCGCTCTTCTTCTTCTTGAACTTCTGAGTTGTCCTCCTCCACCTCTTCTCTTCCACCTCCTACCTGGCAGCCGGACAATGGATCGGATCCAGAAATTCTTTCAAGTGAGAACATCTTCAGATGCGCCACTGCATACAGACAGTCCCCTACCTGGTAACTCATGCTTGCATTTTGGCACTCACGCCCAACTCTCCTTAGTCAAGCCTGGCTCGTGTCGAATTCCACACTTTTGCTCCTCCTGGATCGGCCAAAGATCTCGGTGCTATCTTTCATCTCCAGATGTGCAGAGGATGTAGATGTTTCTTCCAGCTGGTCCTGACTTGCACGTTGAGGCTTCAGATTCATTTCTAACTGGTCTCGAGGTTCCTTCTGGAAGGTCGGCCTTGCTTCTTCTGTACTTTTCACAGGTTGACAAACTAGTTTTTTTCTAAGTTGCTTGTTATGATATGGTATTGTATGTACTGACCACAACAGGCATGGGCTGCCCCCCCCTCCTGATGTCATCCTCTCCTAGACTCCTCCCCTGTGACCCAGGCCATAAAGGTCAAGCCACCTCTTCCTTCCCTTCACTTCCCTCACTTGGACAGGGGCCTGCAGTCTTGTGTGTAATAAAGCCTATCATTCCCCTCAGTCTTTGTCTCTGTGATTATTGGGCCAACTGGTCGTGCCCAACACTGCTTTTTTCTTTTCTTCATTTCCAGAATCCTATTGTAGTAAATTTCTGTTCAAAACATTGATAAAGTCAAAAAAGTCACTGCAGTTCGAGTATTGAACAGTTCAGTCAGGGAGAGGTGTCTTCTCACGTCTTTTATCAACGCCATCTTGCCACGACCCCCCCCCCTCAGCTGACTCCTTGAACACCATCCAATCCACAGACTCTAGGCAGCCCTGCAGCTGTCTTCCCTCCCGTGACCACCTTCTGGTTGTCCTGATCTCGTAAGTGTTGTGAGCAATTTTAGGCCCCATTTCTAAGAGAGGATGTGATGGTCCAAAGGTGGTTTACAAGAATTATCCTGGGGATGAGAGGAATAATGTTTGAGGAGCATTTGATGATTCTGGGCCTATACTCACCTGAGTTTAGAAGGATGAGGCAGGACCTCATTGAAATCTGATGACTAGTGAAAGGGCTGGATAGAGAGGACTTTGCCAGTCGTGCGAGAGTTTAGGACCAGTGGGCACAACCTCAGAATAAAAGGATATCTGCTGAAAAAGGAGATGGAGAAACCTTTTCATCTGGAGCAGTGATTTTCAAAGTCCTCCTCCACACCCCCACCCCCACCTCCCGGATCATATTCCACTTAATCCCTGTGCCAGAAGTGCTCTGTTAGTAAGGGATTACTTAAGGTGGAATGTGATTGGAAAGAAAAAGTTTGAAAACCACTGTTTTAATTGTACCTCATTGACTTGTTCTGTGCGTGGTTTCATAACTCAAGAGGAAATAGACCAATGACAATTTTTCTCAAGCAAAATATTTCCTTCACAATTGGGTCCACTGCAGTCTTTCTCAGCCTTTTTTCCCATTCATATTCCACTTTAAGCAATCTCTTACTCATTTTTCAACACTCCAAGGAATAAAGTCCCAACCTGTTCAACCTTTCCCTGTAGCTCAACTCCTGAAGATCTGGCAGCTTCCTAGTAAATCTTCTCTGCACTCTTTCAATCTTACTAATACCCTTCCTGTAGCTAGGTGACCAGAACTGCACACAATACTCCTAAGTGGGCCTCACCATCATCTTATCCAACCTCATCATAACTTCCCAACTCTTATTTTCAATATGTTAATTAATGAAGGCCAAGATGACAAAAGCTGTCTTTAGAACCCGGTCGTCCTGTGACACCACTTTCATGGAATTATGTAACAGTGTTTTATCTCTTGCTGCCGATTTGCGTAACTTGGCTGTTCAATTTCATAATGTTGGCTTCTGGACTATTTTATTGTGCCCCTTGATCTAGAGAGTTCTGGCAGAGCAAAACAATTTTGTTTTCTTTTGTCAGGTCAAATTTTGTCACATTGATCCAAAAACAAGTATTTTCACCATTCCTTCATTTCAGATTCTCTGCAGCTGTCGTATTGTACCTCACAGTGACAGCATCGTGTTTGTCTTGTTTATCCTTTACCCCTCCATCCAGACAGATGTGTTGATCAATGAGTAGACTCCACTCATCCAGCATCACTGCCATTTCTGCTGCTCGGGCTTTTCATCCCATGTAATCAATTTGTTATTTCCCTCTCTTCTTTTTCTCAGCAAAGAGAATCAGGTTTATTTGATCATCTTTCTGAATCCCAGTGAAAGGTTATCGACCTGAAGGTTTTAACTCCGATTATTTTTCAAGTAGATAACCTGCTGAGTATTTCCAGCATTGAGCTTTTATTTTACTGCCTTGGTGTATTACTGAGTGCTTTGAATGGGAGAAGAAATGTGGTTTGTGTTAAGTAAAGATGTCTAGATTATGGGGTGGATTTAGAAAAATAGATGTAAAAGTGGAGGGTTCATGGAAATAGTTAATACATCTTTTCGATTTTTGGAGTCTCCTGCCGGAATGCGTGGGATAATCACGGGGCTTAATTCAAATCCGCTGGCAGCAAACTCTTAATGATGTCCCACCTTGTCCCGTGGAGCCCAGCACATATAACCATATGACAGTTTACAGCACAGAAACAGGTCATATTGGCCTTTCAAGTCTGTGCCAGTTCACATGAACAACTCCACTAGTTTTCCCCTCCAACACTCTGGCCATATCCCTCCAACACCCTCATATCAATGTACACATCCAACCTTCTCTTAAATGACAGAAAGGACCCTGCCGCAATTATCTCTTCTGGAAGATCATTCCATTCTGCCACCACTCTCTCAGTGAAGAAGCATCCTCTAACATTCCTCCTGAAGTTTTGCACCCTTACCTTGAACTCATGCCCTCTTGTTCCAACCTCCCCTGCCCTCAGGGGAAAGAGTCTACTCACGTCCAGTCTATCTATTCCTTTCATAATTTGAATACCTCTATCATAACCCCCTTCATCCGTCTACGTTTGAATGAATAAAGTCGCTGTCTCCTTAATCTTTCTCTGTACTCTAGATGTTGTAAGACACGTAACATTTTTGTAAATCTTTTCTGCACCCTCTCCACGTTACCTATTTTATTCCTATATTTGGAGACCAGAACTGAAAACAATTCTCCAAATCTGGCCTCACCAATGCGTTAAACAGTTGCTGCATCTCTTCCAGCTATACTCTAGTCTATGATATGATTTCTGAATGCCAGCAGATCATATCTCAGGATAAGATATTGGACCAATGTTTCCTGCATCTTGGAAGAAACACCTTATTGACCAGAGACACAGCTTATCTCATCCATCCATCAGAACATCTGTCAAGCTCATGTCAAATAAATATGTATAGCATGGACTGAGAAAAGGTGTCGAGCAATGGGTTTGCATATGTACCTCCTGCCAGACTGCCAAGATTCAGTGCCACAATAAGGTACCTCTTCAATATTTCCCGACAGTATGCAGGCAGTTGGAACACGTGCATGTGGACCTGCATGGACCATTGCCAGAATCTCAAAACATGAGATACATTCTAACAGTTGTAGAACATTTCACGTGCTGACCAGAGGCCGTCCCGTTGCCATCCAGTGACACTGAGACAAGGGCCAGAGCATTCATCGTCAACTGGATTTGGTTTTCCCACATTAATTCAGTCCGCAGAACACAATTCACCCTCATTCCCACTGGCAACTGAAGTCCACTTTTAAGGCCCGACTCACTGGTCCCAGTTAGGTTGATGAGTTGCCATGCATTCTTTTGGGAGTGCACACAGCTCCAAAGTAAGATATGTCTGCATTTTCCGCAGAGATGCTTTATGGTCTGGTCCTTACAGTTTCATGGGACATTGATTTCACAACCAATTCTGATCTGAACATCCTTCAGCAGCTTCGACATGGTATCACGATCAGCAAAGCTTTTCCTACCCACTGGCTTGGATCCCCTTAACAGAATGTGCCCCACCACTCCTGGACGCGGATTTTGTTTTTGTGCGCAGACAGGACCCAGGAATGCTGTTACAACGACCGTATGAGGACCTTTTCTGCGTGGTGAAGAAGGATGGGTTTGAGTATACTTTGGACATTGGGGGACATTCGCAGCTGTTTAGTTTGGACAGACACAAGCCTGCCCATGTGGATCCCGCTTCACCCATTCAGTGCCTCCAGCCCAGACGATTAGCGTGTCCACCTAAGGTGCATGCAGCTGGTGTTTTACTTTCTGGCGACGGTTCTGGGGGGTGTAGCAGCTGTGTAGCGGGCCGAGTGGGCAAGTTTCTTTGGCGGGCACATGAAATCGTAAGGCAGACAGCTGGGAACTCATCCATTTAATTGACCACATGCACGTGGTGCTGCGTGCCAAGGAACAGCACGTTGGTCTGTGATTTCTCCTGCCGGAAGGTGCGGGACGCTGACAGGGCCCGTGGATCTGCAGCAAACACATAATGATGTCCCACCTTGACCCATGGAGCACAGGACATGCTGTAAATAGAAGAAGCCTGTAAAGACTGAATAAAGCAGTCTTGTGTTGACTAACCTGGTATGTGTGTGTGTGTGTGTGTTGCTGTAATAGCTCTGTCGAAGTAGCCGCTACATATATAAATATTTGGAGGATTATTGCACTTAGAGGATACTTTTCATCCATCTCACAGCCTGTGGGAAGAAGCTATTCCCCAGCCTGTAAGTCCTGATTTTCATGATGGACGTGGTGAAAATGGTCTTTGTACTATTGCTTGAGCCTGATTTGAACAACACTCCCAGTAAATGTCATCTACAGAAAAAGGGAGATCCCAGTGATCCTCACTACTCTGTATCATTCCTGTCTAATGCTTTACAGCAACTAGACCATCCAATGGTGCAGCCAGACAGTAGACTCAACTGCGCTCCTGTAAAATCTCAGGATGAGAACCGTTGGCCTTGACCTCCTCAGCCTCCTTGGGAAATGTAGGCCCTTCCTGACCAATAAGGAGATGTGATTGTTTTGTGTATTAATACGTGTGCTGTATGGATGGGAATTTTATGTGATTGTATTGTCTATTCTTGCTCTTCAACAATTTTTAGTGGATAGAAAAAGCGCAAATCTAAATAGGTCATATGCATTAAATGGTGGACTATTGAGATGTGCCTCAGTTTTCTTCTTCTTCAGGCTGACTTCCAGGCCAAACATTTTGGCAGTTTCCGCAAAGCAGGACGTCAAGCGCTGAAGAGCTGGCTCTGAATGGGCAACTAAAGCGGCATCATCTGCAAAGAGTAGTTCACGGACAAGTTTCTCTTGTGTCTTGGTGTGAGCTTGCAGGCGCCTCAGATTGAAGAGACTGCCATCCGTGCGGTACCGGATGTAAACAGCGTCTTCATTGTTGGGGTCTCCATCAGCCAGCTCCCCACCATGACTACCAGCCCCCCCACATCTCCATCGGGCACACAAAACTCAAAACGGTCAACCAGTTTACCTATCTCGGCTGCACCATTTCATCAGATGCAAGGATCGACAATGAGATAGACAACAGACTCGCCAAGGCAAATAGCGCCTTTGGAAGACTACACAAAAGAGTCTGGAAAAACAACCAACTGAAAAACCTCACAAAGATAAGCGTATACAGAGCTGTTGTCATACCCACACTCCTGTTCGGCTCCGAATCATGGGTCCTCTACCGGCATCACCTACGGCTCCTAGAACGCTTCCACCAGCGTTGTCTCCGCTCCATCCTCAACATCCATTGGAGCGCTTACACCCCTAACGTCGAAGTACTCGAGATGGCAGAGGTCGACAGCATTGAGTCCGCGCTGCTGAAGATCCAGCTGCGCTGGATGGGTCACGTCTCCAGAATGGAGGACCATCGCCTTCCCAAGATCGTGTTATATGGCGAGCTCTCCACTGGCCACCGTGACAGAGGTGCACCAAAGAAAAGGTACAAGGACTGCCTAAAGAAATCTCTTGGTGCCTGCCACATTGACCACCGCCAGTGGGCTGATAACGCCTCAAACCGTGCATCTTGGCGCCTCACAGTTTGGCGGGCAGCAACCTCCTTTGAAGAAGACCGCAGAGCCCACCTCACTGACAAAAGGCAAAGGAGGAAAAACCCAACACCCAACCCCAACCAACCAATTTTCCCTTGCAACCGCTGCAATCGTGTCTGCCTGTCCCGCATCGGACTTGTCAGCCACAAACGAGCCTGCAGCTGACGTGGACTTTTTACCCCCTCCATAAATCTTCGTCCGCGAAGCCAAGCCAAAGAAAAGATTGAGATGTGCAGAACAACAAAGGGATGTAGGAGTGATGGTAAATAGTTCCCTCAAGGCTGATACTCAGGTAGATGGTGTGGTGTAAAAGGCATTTGGAATGTTGGCCTTCATAAATCGGAGTATTGAATTCAAGAGCAGGGAGGTTATGATGAAATTGTACAAGGCATTGGTGAGGCCAAATTTGGAGTTCTGTGTACAGTTTTGGTCACCAAATTATAGGAAAGATATAAACAAAATAGAGAGAGTGCAGAGAAGGTTCACAAGAATGTTGACAGGATTTCAAGGTTTGAGTTACAGGGAAAGGTTGTGCAGACTGGGGCTTTTTTCTCTGGAGCGTAGAAGATTGAGAGGGGACTTGATAGAGGTGTTTTAAGATTTTAAAAGGGACAGACAGAGTAGATGTGGATAGGCTTTTTCAATTAAGAGTGGGGGAGATTCACACTGGAGGGCATGGTTTAAGATTGAAGGGGTAAAATTATAAAGGGAACATGAGGGGAAATTTCTTTACGCAAAGGGTGGTAGGGATGTGGAATGAGCTTCCGGCAGACGTAGTTGAGGCGGGATCATTGGTTACATTTAAGTATAGACTGGATAGTTACATGGAGAGGAGAGGACTGGAGGGGTATGGACTGGGTATTGGTCAGTGGGAGTAGGAGGGTGGGAATTTGTTATGGCACTAGTTGGGCCGAACTGGCCTGTTCTGTGCTCTAACTGGTTATATTGTACCTTAGGATGTACAATCATGTACAGATTGTCTTTAAATAGTCATTTGGCCCAGGTGTCTTTTCAGTCCAAGAATACTTTCGGTTACAGGCTGATTTTGAACAATCACGCCATTGATTCTTAAACAAACATCGTTTTTAATTTTCTTTAAACAAAAAAAAAATCAGGATCAAACTTTAACTTATCACTATTAACAGTCTTCCATTACCACCATCTAATTTTAAATGCAGGTGTATTTAATGTGCATAAAGTTCTTTGACACAACTCCAAGTTCACCGGTGTCTATCAATTCTTATACTGTGCACAGAATTCAACATTTATGAATTTGCACCAAGCTCTGGTGCTTAAAAGTAAATGTGTACCCTCCAGTAAGGCTCTTATTGGTTTCAGAGAGGGATTGCTTGCTCATTGGACATACATAAACTGATTCCCTCTGATCAGCCACTTTGGTGTCTTGCCAAAGAAACTTGACCCATCAGGGTTTTCCAAATGATAACCTCTTCTGCAGGTCACCATAGAGTTCCTTTTGTTTCCCTTTTTTCAAGTGAAACATCATTTCTATCCAGCTATTTCTTCATATGGACAACAAAGTTTTTCAACATGCTGAACTGAGAACTAACACCCCGTCTTCAAAACAAGATGCCAGCTTGCCATCTCTCTCTCTCTCTCTCTCTCTCTCTCTCTCTCTCTCTCTCTCTCTCTTAGAAAAAGCCTATTTGGTCTCTCCTCTCTGCTTGCAAAACCACATGAACTTCTTAGAACAGCAAACTGGAACCAGCCAGATTACTGCACCAGACCCAAACTTCTGAGTCCATTCATCTGTTCCTTTAAAAGCAATAATCAATTTACACCTGCTTTTGAAATTCTTTAGTAAAACAGTCTCCTTGTTTTGTCTTTGAAAAGGCTCTTGGTGCCTGAATGACTCACTCTCAGCCAAGCTCTTGCATTTTAAATAAGAGCTGTATTGTGAAGTGTATGTGTTTGTTTGTGACCTAAAGGACTCCTCCAATCCATCTCTTTCAAAAACATCTCTATATACAATATAAAATATATAATCTGTCACAGGACAGACGCAGCAGAGGAGTTGTGATAAAATCAACGGTGTCCTTGCAAAAATAAAAAGTGGGAAGAGGTATAATCTGGTGAGTAGAATTTGTAATAGTTTGAAACTTGAACCTCTCTCTCTATTTCAGGAGACAATTTACTGTCATGTAATTAAAAAGTGTCATATCACACAAAATTGCTTTTTTCCTGCTGTAAGACAAACAGATTCACCTCTGGCAGAAGTTGACTGAAATACCTCTTGCACCCACCATCCCCTGCCACCCTGAACCCTGGGACAAGTCACTGAGGGTCTGTGGATTCTCTTTCAATGCTCACAGACCATCCAAGTCATTGGCAATGTGAGCTCCAGTTTTGAACCTCTGACATAATTAGGAACCATTTAGCACTCACTCGTATCCCAGGACTGATACTTGACACCCTTTTAGCCAGTTTAGACCCAGTCTCTAGCATTCCACAGCCTGGTGTGAGTTCCTTGACTGCTATGTCCAGAAGCCCGCAGCCTGCGTGGGTTCCTCTCTTGAAGTCACCAACAGGAGACTTCTTAGTTACAAATTAACTAAGAGGAGAATCTCACATGTCTAGATGGATGGAAATGGCATTATTACAAATTGAAGCCTTATATTTGAATATTCAGGTGCCAAATTTGCAAATGCATAGAATATATATTTCTCAAGCTATTTGTAATCTTTTTCCAAAGGAATACAACCTTGAATATTTGCATGTCATCTTGGCATCCCTAAAAATATATGTATATCTTATTTCCAAGTAAGTGCAATACATGTCCTCATCACCGCTAACGTTAATTTAACAAATTTCAATTGATATATTAATAGATTTAATTTGGGCCTTGTTCCTTCAATATTTCCTAATAAAATTAAGGTCAGATTCTGCGGAAAAACATATCCTATAACTTGTTCCATTAATATTGTCATTCTCCTCAAAAAGATCTTGCATTAGGACAAAGATAAGTTGCAACATCTTCAACACACCTAAAACATTGATCTGATAATTCTGATTTTATTCTATTCAATTTCACTGGTGTAAGAAGTAACTGTAGAAGAAAAACTAGTTGTGAATTCCTTCCTCACTGCTGCAATGTGGAACTCTGGTCAATAGTTCCAGACTGCTGAGTTGAAGTGAATTAATACATCTCCCCTGGATCACATGATCTCTATTGCCAAATCATCTTCCTGTAGAGCTTTTCAAATCCAACAGCCTGAGTCACCTGACTCCAGGGGCAGCTTTCAGATAAAATCCTTTCTGACATCTGCTACATGACTGATGTCAAAACAATTATACTGAACTAATTTGTACATTACATTGAGATCCTTATATGGATCTGCCCATATTTGCCAATCAATTACAATATTCAGATCCATTTCCCACCTTTGTCTCAACTTATGAACTCCTCATTTTAAAGTTCCTACTTGTAATAAAGAGGACATCATCAAATAATTGTTTTTAACAATTCCTCTTATAAGGAATTTCTATTTCAGTACAACATAGTTGGTCCTAACTTATCCTTCAAATATGCTCTAAGTTGGAAATAGCAAAAAGATTGTGATGAGGTATACGATATTTATTTCTCAATTGCTCAAATGACATTAATTGACCCCTTTCATAACAATCTTCAACATTTATAATCCCCTTATGAAACCAGCTATCCAGAAATTGATGATCCTTTAAAAAAGATACGAGGATTTTGAATCAAAGCCATTCTGGGTGATGTACATCCACTTACACCAATTTCATCATTTATTTTATTCCATATATTAATCAAATGTTTCAACAATTGTGTATCTTTATCACCAACCATTAATTTTGATTCCCACTTGTACATAAATTCTTTTGCTTTTCCCTCTCCTATTTTATTTGATTCTATTTTAACCCTTTCAAAAAAAGAAGCAAGAAATCTCATTTGAGCTGCTCCATAACAATTTTTAAAATGAGGAAGCTGCAGTCCTCTCAATGCAGAATTTGCATTGGGTTACTTGTAACATGGGATTCAATCGGAAATGGGTTCACGTCACATAAAACCACGATGCAGCATGTTTTCTAAGAATGGGATGCAAGAGGAGGGTTGACTAGGTCTCCAGCAGGATATAGATCACAAGATATAGGAGCAGAAGTAGGCCCGTCGAGTCTGTTCCACCATTCTTCCACTCACCCCCACTCCTCAACTTTCTCCCAATAACCCTTGATTCCTTGTCAATCTCTGCCTTAAATACACCCAATGACGTCACGTGGGTTTCACGACCCACTGACACAATCAATTTGTTCCACATTTGTTTTAAATTGACACCCTTTTATCCTGAAATTATGCTCTCGTGTCCTAGAATCCCCTACCATCGGAAATAATCTTTGCCATATGTACTCTGCCCAGTCCATCTAGCATTTGAAATGCCTCTGAGGTCCCCCTTATCCTTCTGTACTCCAACTAGTACAGTCAAAGAGTCGACAATTGTTCCTCATACACTAACCCTTTCATTCCTGATATCATTCCAGTAAATGATCTCTGACCTTCTCCAACACCAGCACATCTTTTCTCAAATACAGCACCCAAAACTCGAATTCTGATTGAATGGAAAGGCAATTCTCCAACGACACAAACACAACAGTTACATGATATTATGTCTTGTTGATATTTACCACTCGGGAAGGTTCTTGTTGGTTTTCAGATAGAGGTGTGTTGTTCAGGCAAGCATTAGTGTTTTTGTGACTCAACGTACCAGCATCTGAAGTCCGTTTTCTCTTCAGAAAAGCTTGATAGCTTAAGCATGGAGCAGAGCTGAGCCACGACTTTGCAGGTATTTAAGGGAGTGTGTGGGCAGGGTTTGTTCTGGACCAACAATCTCACCAAATGACTCTGCTTGAAATCAAGATTCAAACTATTTTGAGGAATACAACAGGAATTGTTCAACAAGAGCCTGGTGTTCCCTGAGGAGTTTTCTTTCAATAGTGGAAATTATTTTTTTTTAAAGCCCGTTAATCTTCCTGATACAGATCTTTCTATTTAACTTTCAGGTTGCTATCTGTTGTTAACTTGGAGGCCTTTAATGGGGTGACTGGGTGGAATCTTTGCTTTAACCAAGCAGTTCTCTTGCAATTTTCCAGCTGTAGGATGAGGTGCAGTTGCTTGCAAGTTTAGCAAGTGGGATGATGATGTGAAACTGCAAGTCACAGCGTCATTTTTGTTTTTGAAAATGCCAAGGTGAAAATTTTAACGTTAGTCTTCTTGGTTTGCTTAAGTTTACAGAGGAGATGTTGGGTCAAGCTGAGAAGACAGAGTTGGATGCCCATTTGGCGAATCGGCTGAGCAAAGCAGAAAGCACAAAACGAGGGGCTGAAAAATTAATGAAGCAAACTGAAGTGCCGTTGAACCCAAACCCAGGTAAAGAAATTAATTTGAGCAGCAATACTTAAGAGATCAAACGATTTGGGCTTTTAGTGGTGTCCTATTTAAATGAACAAAATCTGATTAGAATAGAAGTTTATCTAATGTTTGGAAGTTGCCACAAAAAATGGAGCATATATATAAGATGTTGTAATTAAGATAAATGAACAATACAATGAGCCTGGTGTCACAGTATCTGCTTCAGTCTACAGTACATCACCATTAAACCTGGTCCCCACTTTACTCCTGGTGTCAAATTATCTACCTCAACATACTGTAAATCACTGTTAAACTTTCTCCCCCTGTGAACCTGGTGTCACAGTATCTGACACAGTTCATAGTATATCACTGTTAAACCTCACAAATGTGAATCCTACTATAAAATAATGCACCCCTTCTAAGTCTCACAGTATTCTAATCCCCACCTATTTTAAAAATTCCAAAAAAAAGAGAAACATCAATCCCAAAACAAGTTACTCAAGAGTAGTAGCCCCCTAAAAATCTGGGTGTGGTAAAGTCCACAAGTGGCATGTGACTAAAGGACTCAGTGTCACCCACCCCCAGTCAGACTTTCACAAAGTACTGAAACAAAAACATTCAACCCAGTGATTCCAGTCCCACTGATTGTTCCGGATCTTCAATATCGAGAAGACTTTGTGTCAATTCAACTTTTTTCCCATTCTTTCCATATTTTCCAATCTTCCCATTTCCATTCCCATTGACCTTTCCCTTTGGTGACAATGGTGACGATCGCCCACTTCCTCATACATCTGGCAATGAATTAGCAAATATTAAAGCATCGTGGTCATTCTCAAAAAACTGAGATTGAAAATTCCCATAAAAATCTTTCAATACTGCCACATAACGAAAAGCAAATTTATATCCCTTTCGCCACAATACTTCTTAGGCTGAATTAAATTCTCGGTCTCTTCTGATAATTTCTTGACTCAGATCTGCATTAAAAAAAACCCTATTATTTTGAACCATCAGTGGATCCTGATTTTGCCGTGTTTTCTGCACCACCAATCGGAGGATCATCTCTCTGTCTTGATATTTAAAAGAGTGAATCATAACTGCTCGTGGTAATTCGCCTGGAAATGGTTTCTTCCTTAACGCTCTGTTTGCTCGATCTAATTCCAGTCCATCTGGAATAAATTACCTGCCCTACACTTCTGGGATCCATTTCTTCAAAACCTACATCGGATCCGAACCTTGCATATCTTCCGAAAGACCTACTATCTTAACATTATTTCTACGACATTGGTTTTCTAATGAGCCAAACTTCTTCAATAATTCCTTCTTCTGAATCCCCCAATCTACAAAAGGATCTTCCACTATTTCCATTTTTTCTCTATTATGCTCCATTTGACTCTTGCATTCAAGAAAGCCTCCTCAATCTTTTTAAAATGATCTTGCACAGTATCCACTGATCGTGTCCATCTCGTAACATCACTCTTAACTACATTAATATCTTGCTTCATAAAAGTTATTTCTTCACACACAGTGTTCATTTTAGTTTTCATTTCTGAAAATCCTTGAGTCATCTGATGAGTCATCTGCATTGATATATTTGCCATATCTTCCATGAGCTGAGCAATCCCTTCCCGAATTGGAAACACAGAATCCAGTCCAGGATCCATCACCTCCATTTGAGGCTGACCTTCTTTTGCCGCAGTCCCCAGTTGTTGAAATTCTAATGAAATTGAGCATCTTCTTCCTCCATAGCAATAGGTCCTCTTCCGGTGCTGCTGTGGGTCTGGACACCCGACAACAGTGTGCCGACCTCGTCAGTTCACCGTCGATCAGGCTCCCCCACAGCCCACACCTTCTCCAAAGGTTTGTGGACCCTCAACACACTGTGCATGCCCAGTAGGGCCACCGACTACGCAGTGCGTCTTCTGGTGCTACACTGTACCTCTCCTGACCACAAGGCAATGCTGCACGCTTATGTGCCTGTCCTCGCTCAGCTGGCCCGCCCTCACGCCTGTGTTCATGAGTGCACGAGTCAAAACCGCTGAACTCATCGCTGAGCTGGTGCCATCTTGCAATAGCGCAAGTGGTGCCGACGAAATACTTCGCCGGACAGGAATCCTCTGAGGCTTGGAGATGCCAGTCAACGACTCCGTTGCTTCAAGTTGAAGTCGGCCATAATTCTTCAACACTTTTGTAAGGTAATTTCTTCTGGAACTGAGTTTTCGATTTTTTCACATTTGTAGCTATTTTGATCCTCCACAATTCCAAAGTCTATAAACAGTATTTTTAATCACTTTTACAACTTTTAAAATCGAGCATTTAATAGTCTAACTGGGGAAGGGTGGAACCACACGTCTACCCTCTGCACCATCTTGTCACAGTATCTGACACAGTTTATAGTAAATCACTGTTAAACCTTCACATTACTGTGAATGCTGTCTCTCAGTTTCTGCCTCAATCTACCGTTCATCAACATTAAACCTTCTCCTCCTGTTAACTTCGTGTTAAAGTATCAGCCTAAGTTTACCACACATCATCATTAAACCTTCTCCCCATTGGGAGACCGGTTTTACTGTATCTGCCACAGTTTATCGTACATCACTATTATACCTTCTCACTACTGTGAACTCGGTGTTACAGAGCCTGCCACTCTACCGCACATCACCAGTAAACCTTCTCCTCAATGTGAGCCTGGTGGTACTGTATCTGCCACAGTTTAGTGTACATCATCATTAAAAATTCTCCCCAATATGAAGCTGGTGTCACTTTATTTGCCAAAGGTTATCGTACAACTCTGTTCAACATTTTCCCCACTATGAACCCGGTGTCACAGTAACTGCCTCAGTTTCCCATACAACACCAATAAAGCTTTTTTTCCCCACTCTGAGCCCAGTATCAATGTATCTACGTAGTCTCCTGTACATCACCATTAACCTCCACCCACAGTGAACCAGATTTCACAGTATCTGCCTCAGTTTATTATACATCATTTTAAAACCTTCTTACTACTGTAAACCTGGAGTCACAGATTCTGCTTTATTCTACCATACTTCTCTGTTAAACCTTCTCAGTACTGTGAACACAGTGTCTCAGTATCTGCCAAGGTCGTCGATTGTACATCTCCATTATATATTCTCCCAACTGTGAACCTGGGGTCATAGTGTCTGATACAATTTATCGTACATTACTGTAAAACCCACCAGATAAGCTCCAGATAACGAAAGAGGAGTTCTCGCATCTGCAGGAACTGGGGATCATTCGTCGCTCTGACAGCCCTGGGGCTCACCGCTCCACCTGGTCCCAAAAGCCTCCGATGGCTGGCACCCCTGCGGAGATTATCAATGGCTTAATGATATGACAGTATCTGACCGTTACCCCATCCCTCACATTCAGGACTTTATGGCCAATCTGCATAATATGAGAGTATTCTCCAAGGTCAATCTGGTGTGCGTGTATCATCAAATCCCATTGCACCCCGAGGACATCCCCAAAACGGCCATCATCACACCCTTCGGTTTGTTCGAATTTTTATGCATGCCTTTCAGGCTCAAGAACACCGCCCAGACATAATGCACCTCATGGATACGGTGCGCAGGGATTTGAATTTTGTGTTCATTTATCTGGATGACATTCTTCTCGCCAGCAGAGACTGGGCACAACACAAGTCTCACCTGCACACCCTCTTCTCCCGACTGGCTGAATTCAGCCTAATGATCAGCCCGGCCAAATACCAGTTTTGTGCAGAAGAAAATTTGGATGGGATGAAACTAATCCAGAATCCATTGCACAAGATTGGAAAAATTAGATTGAGCGTCTTCAAATACTTGGAAATTTTGAAGTCAACAGACTTTGGAGTGGCCACATTTGCTCAGTTACACCATTTTTCTGATGTAAGTGAAGGTGGTTTTGATCCTGTCAGTTACTGAGTCCTGTGAAATAACCAAGTGTGAGTAGATGGTGGATTTGTAATGGGAAAAGACAGAGTGGCTCCATTAAAGTCAGTCACCAGACCTTGAATGGAATTGACTGCTGCTATTATGGCGAGCAAAATGGACGCTATGTTAAGAAGTCAATTACAGATGGAGTTAGCAGATCCTGTGTTTTGGACTGATAGAACATCAGTGCTTAAATATATTAATAATGAAATCATGAGGTTTCATCTCTTTGTGACTAACAGAGAGAATGAAAACCTGGACAACAACAAATGGCAGATTTACCACAGGACAGAGTTTCACCTGATGAATTCCCATTTACATCTGTGGAAGTTGATTATTTTGGTCCTTTGCAAGTAAAGTGAGGACGAAGTGTTGAAAAACGATATGGAGTTATTTTCACTTGTTTGACTATGAGAGCAATTCATATTGAAGTAGCGTCATTGCTTGATACAGACTCTTTTATTAATGTTCTTTGGCGTTTTATTCCTAGACGTGGTCAAGTAAAAAAATTATGTTCTGATAATGGATCTAACTTTAAAGGAGCTGAACTAGAATTATGAAAAGTTATTCAAAATTGGAATCAACATCAAATTCCTGATACATTACTTCAGAAAGAAGTTAATTGGATATTTAATCCACCCATAGTTATGGGTGTGGTACGGGTAAGGGTTAGTTGGTTGTGGAGAACGTTTACAAAGGTCTGTACTGGGCAGTACTGGGCAGCAATGCTTAATGTTGTAATGGATGCGGAAGCTCTGGGAAGGGGTAAGGGAGGGACTGGCCAGGAAGTCTGCAGATGCTGGGGCCGAGGGCAATGCACAAACATGCTGGGGAAACTCATGGATAGTTTTGTGAGGAGCAGGTCCTGCATCACGAGTCAAATTGAGTATTTCGAGGAGGTGTCAAAGGAAATAGATGAAGGTCAAGGTCTGTATGTGCTGCACGTGGATTTTAGTAAGGTGCTTGACAAGGTCGTCACGGTAGCCTCATTCAGAACGTCGGGAGGCATGGGATCCATGGAGCCTTGGCTGTGTGGATTCAGAATCCGCTTGTCTGCAGTAAACAGAGGGTAGTAGTAGATGGAACAATGACTAGTGGCTCTCCAAAGGGATCTGCTCTGGGACCCCTGCTCTTTGTGATTTTTATGAATGATGATGGGAGTGGAAGGGTGGGTACGTCAGGGGATGACACAGAGGTAGAGATGTTGTAGACAGTGCAGAAGGTTGTCAGAGGTCATCCAGTTTGCAGAGAAGTGACAGATGGAGTTCAATCCTGTAAATACAGATGTACTTAAACAAGCAACTGGTACAGGTTTATTTCCAGAGTCATTTTCAAGGGCATGAATAACAGTTTTTCCAAAGAAGGTTGGAGACCCATTAAAAGTAGCTTCATATAGACCAATATCTTTATTGAATGCGGATTACAAGATCATGAGCGCAGAGCACTTGGTTAATGGCAGGATTAAGAACAGTGTGCAGGACAGAGAAATATTTAGATCCTGCTCCATAAATCGCTCAAGGTTGCTGTGCAAATTGAGAGGGAGTTTAAGATGCTGTATTGTGTGCTAGCCTTCAGGAGTCAGGGATTGAGTTCAAGAACTGAGAGGTAACGTTGCAGATGTATAAAATTCTAGTCAAACCACACTTGGAATATTGTGTGCATTCCTGGGGCGAGAATACCAGTGGACGTCTAAATAAGGTGAGATGAGGGAACTTTAGACAAGATGTGAGGGGGATATTTTGTTGACACAGAATGTAGTGGGTGGCTGGAATGCATTGCCAGGGGTAGTAGTGGAGGCTGGTCCAAAAAAGTCATGAAAAAGATTTTAATTTCGGGACAGGAATAAAAGAAAAACAGAAGGTACTGGTGGAGGGAGGGAAGAGTAATATTGTTATGGGGTAGGTTCAGATGGGTCAGCTGAAGGGACTCGACTGATCCATCCATGATTTGTCCAGCATCTTGCTGCCATGTCGTGGTGAACCAGGGTGTTGCCTGATGGAGACACGGTACTCTGAGATCTGCAGATATAGATTGTGGTTTTCTCCATAACACACTTCCTCAGGTAAAGCAGAGGAAGGGAAAGGCCCTAGTGTACAGAGGTAGGGAGGGGGTTGATGGGGGAAGAGTTGGGGCCCTCCAAAGTCATCGTGATCAGGCCTCGGAGACGGCATCTCTATCACTCATATTTCTCTTCCCAGGAGAAGGAGCGATCTCAGAGACAAGACACGAGTCCAGAAGAACATTGCATCCCAGCTGAACAGAGGACGGACAACATCATGATGGCCTGAACCCCTCCCCTTCTCCCTCTGGCCCTGCCAACTCCATTCCCCACTTTTTCCATATACCTTCACCCATTTCCCCCACCCATTTCTCCCCTACCTCTCCTCCATTCCAACCCCCTCCCACTCACCTTCCCTTTCACCTACCCTCACACCTATGCCCTAAACTCAGCCCTCCTCCCTTCACCTCCCCTTTCCCTCTCCTTTGCCCCTCCCCTTCACCTCCTACCCTTCCCGTCCTCCCCTTCCCCTCCTTCCCCTCCCCTTCCTACCCCTAACTTAGGGGAAGGAGGGATAGGGGAAGGGGGTAGGAGAAAGGAGGTAGTGAGAGGGTAGGGGTAGGTAATGGGGTAGTGGAAGGGGTTTCAGGTATGGGGTAGGATTAGGGGAAGGGGGTAGGTGTAGAGGATAGGGGTAGGGTTTAGGTTATGGTTGGGGAAGGTGGGTAGAATTAAGATATGGGTCATGGACGGGTAGAGGTACAGTTAGGTTTGGGGTTAGGAGATGTGGGCTCGGGTTAGGTCGAGGTTTAGGGTTAGGTTTAGAGTTTGGGGAAGTGGGCTTGTTTTAGGTTTAGGGGAAGGGGGTAGGAGTAGGAGGTAGAGGTGGGGTGTGAGTTGGGGTTTGGGGAAGGTGGGTAGGATTAGGGTTGGGTTTAGGGGACAGCGTAGGGATAGGGTTAGGGGACAGAGTGGAAATAAGAGTTAGGGTTGGGGACGTGGTGTAGTGTTTAAAGGTATCGGTAGTGTTAACGTTAAGGATAGAGTTTGTTAGGGGTTAGGGTTAGGTTGGGGAGGGGAGCGGGGGAGGCGAGCAGGGCACGGGAAATGGGGAAGTGATGGGGGAGGGGAATGGGCATGGGAATGAGGAGGGGTACGGTGTAGAGGAAATGGGAGGTGAATGGAGGAAGGCATCGCTACCCCCTCCCCTCCCCACGCCTACCCCCACATTATCCCTGCCTCCTCTCCTCCTTCCAGAGGAAGCCGGGCCTCATACCAGCCAGAACCTCCCTGTAATTTCAGAGCCTCCGTTTCAGGAAGTGCCTTCGACACTTGCCGTTGGACAGACATCTTGTATCTTGATTCATTCTATACCGTTGATATTAAATTTAAAAATGGTTTGGTCTTTTAAAGCTTGAACTCAAAAGGCTCGTCCAGATAGACAACACAGAAACAGGCCCTTCGGCCCCACTCTCCTGCTGGCTGTGCTGTTGTAATCAGTCCATATTCCTCTCCACCTTTTCATTCTTAGCTCCCATCCAGCTCATGTTGCCTTGTCAATCTCACGGTCTGTGGGAAGAAGCTATTTCCCTCCCTGGCTTCTCTGCTTTTATTCCTCCATATCGCCTTCCTGATGGCAGGGGGACAAAGATGCTCTTTGCTGGATATCTGGGAGTCTATTTACAGAGCTCATCCCTGCAAAAAATTCAGGGGTCCCTTGCCTTGAGGTTCCACCCATGTTGCCTCTCCCTCAGCACTCTCTCGTCAGAACACAACTGCACCTTCCTTCCCCTCCTCTCCCAGGTCTCAGTATCCCCCTGACAATTCCAGTCAGCTGCCGTGTCTGCACCCTGCCCCATCTGCTATCGAATGCCCTGCATCCTCCTTCCCCGTTGGTTTCCTCCTGTTATCAGGCATCAGAATGGACCCCACCCTGTTGAAACTACCCATATTCTCACTGATCTCTCTGCACCACTGCCCTCCATCCAGGGGTCTTGGTTGTCTTGTGGTGATGGTGGAGAACAAAGTACCAACTCAAGGAGATGGGGAGCAGTAAGGAGACCCCCAGTTCCAGGAGACATGGAGAACCACAGAGATGCCCAACTCTATCAATCCGGTAGAACCTGGTCATCAGGTGCAAGGAGCTCTCGGGTACTGCTGCACGTGAGGCAGGTGTGGCCCATCCCCACACCTCCACCCTGTCAATTCCCAAAACACATTTCCTATTCATGTGGGGGTCCAAAATGTATAGAGTCTGGAGGACCATGTACGTCGTCAATCAATGGGGGCATAACCCTAACCAGCATGGCTATTGTGTTTGGCTGTGCTTGGAAACAAAGTGCAAGGGCACCAAAAGCCGCTATGTGCTGAAGTTCTACCTGGCTCAGGTGTTGCGAAAGATTGGTCTGGCCCTGATGCCACACAATGTCCTAGTCAGCAGGACTTTGCCCCATCACCTTCATGGGAATGGTTGCATAGACAAACACTGTTGACCACAGGGCCATCAGGCAGTGGTCAGCATGGAATTCCTGCTGACACAGAGACTAGGACTTGATGAGATACTGCGGGGTGGTACCCTGAGCAGAGCATCGAGAGACAGACATCCAGAACTGCTGGAAGACCAGAAACTCAGTGAAAGATGCCCTTTGGTCTGCCTGAAACCCAGATAAGAGAAGCAAACAATAGAAGCCCAAAGCAAAGGGAGGAAGGTTTAGGGGCAATATCAGGGGTACTTGTTTTTACACAGAGTTGTGGGTGCCAGGAATGTCTTGCCAGGAGTGGTGATGAAGGCTAAAATATTAGTGGCATTTAAGGGCTTCTTGGACACATGAATGAAGGAAACATAGAAGATAGGAGCAGGAGTAGGTCATTCGACCCTTCGAGCCTGCTCCGCCATTCAACGAGATCATGGCTGATCTTAAAGTTCAGTACCCCGTCCCCGCCTTATCTCCGTAAACTTTAATATCCTTATACAGAAGAAATAGATCTAATTCCCTCTTAAATATATTTAATGAACCTGCCTCTACTGCCCTCTGTGGCAATGAATTCCACAGATTCACCACCCACTGGGTAAAGAAATTCCTCCTCATCTCGGTCCTAAATGGTTTGCTTATTATCCTCAAACCATGGCCATGGGTTCTGGATTTTCCCACCATTGGAAACATCCCATCTCCATCCATTCTGTCCAGCCCTGCCAGAATTTTATATGTCTCTATGAGATTCCCTCTCAATCTTCTAAACTCCAGTGAGAACAATCCCAATTTGCGCAATCTTTCCTCATAAGTCATTCCTGCCATTCCAGGTATCAGCCTGGTGAATTGTCTCTGCACTCCCTCCATTGCAAGAATGGAGGGTTATGAAGGAGGAAGGGTCAAGTTTTTATTTTGCTTGGAATTGATAGGTCAGCGCAACATCGAGGTCCGAAGGGCATAACTGTTCGACGTTAACCTGCTGGTCTTTTAGCACATGGAGATGTGGGTGAGGGAACGCTGCCCACCGGCCTATTCCAGGTTGCTGAGAGATGCACTGAGGCTTGGCGCAGCCAAATCGAGGGCGCTGTGTGTAAGGACTCTAATCCTCCGGGTCTTGAGGGGCGGAGTCTAAGGGGAACCCCTTCAACCACAGAGTGCAGGGAGTAACCACGAGGTGTCAAAGTGGTAGAATGAAGCTAAACAGAGAACAGGTGCAGTGAAAGGAATATAGGCATGCAACACGAGGATGAGAAAAGACATGGAACAGTTGTCCTCTTGGTCAATAATTTTAGAATAAAGTTAATTTTGGGGTGAAAAAGAGAAAAGCCCGAACTCAGTCAACTTTGTTTCATGAGATACATTCTCCAATCCAGGAAAGCTCCTCTGTACCCGTTCAAATTGAACCCGAGGAAACTGTATTCATGGTGGAAACCTCTGCAAACACACAACCGGACCTATGCACAGAGAGACAAATGATACACGTGCAGTCCCTCCCAAAAAAGAGATAAATTCTGTTGAATCAATAGCAGAGTCTTGGAGTCTTTGTCTGAGCCGGTCATCCATCATTCTCCATCCTCACTGCTCGCAGGAAGAATCTGTTTCTGGGCCTGGTGCTACTGGCTCCGATATTCCTCGACCTCTTTCCTGATGAGAAGAGCTGCCAAATGCTGTGGGCAGGTGGAAGGGATCCTCGACGACATTGACAATGAACCCGGTTTATCCCATTGATATTTGGGGTGGGTGGGTTGGGGGGTGAGAGTCCCCATGATCCTATCTGCCACTCGTGGTCCTGCCGATAATTTAAAAAAAATATTTATATACTTAAATCCACAACAAATTCACACAATTAATAATAATGCTCATCTAATGTGTGGCATCTATAAAAGAAAGAATAAAGAAACCACCTCCCACCTTCATCCCCAATATCCTAACCTCTCCCCTTCTCGCCTCAACAGAAGTGTCTGTTACTTTAAAGTTTCATTGAATAAACGGAGGCCTTCAGGTGAAAGGGAGAGTCAGGGTTTCATGTAAATATCCACACCCACCCTTGGTAAATATGGGCTCCATATTCTTCTGACATATCGAGTTGGAGTGGCCTGTTAACCGAGACACGAGTCACTACACTAGAGAGCCGACAAACACGCTGACAGCGCAGACCCCGTTGGGGCCAATGCCCTTCATCCCAGGGGATGACCCACATCTTGGGAATCAATGAGCAACGGGAGGATCGCCTTCCAACCGGAGGCTGGAGCTGCCTGTTCAAGCAACTTATCTTCCACTTCCACTTCTTGGGTGCATGTCATTCTTTCCAGACTTCGCGGGAGCGCGCCTGCTACCGTGGTGACCTCAGCAGGACCCAGCCCTTCAATTGGATGTGAAGATCACGGTCCAGGCGGCGCTTCAGATGGTTTGGTTGAAGCTGTCAACGTTCTGGATGTCGCAGCCACACGTGGGGTTCAAACAGGCCAAGGACCAGTTCCACCTCCAAGAGATCACCGCTGATGACATCCATTACTCCTCCATGATGTTCTTGCTCATCAGGACATGGCAGCAAGGCTCATCGACTTCCGACATCAGCCTCCCGAGCAAGGCAAATAGGATGCCCTCAAGGAGCTCTTTACCCGCACCTTCAGGCCACGCCTTTATCCTCCACCTCATTCTGTTCCTGCTCTCACTGTCGCATGGCCCAGACAGTCATCCCAACATGACTCCCTTCATGCTATTTCTTTTCAGCTCTCACCAAACGCCCTGGACCCACTTTTCAGGAACTCTTCCCTCTTCCTCCCTATGTCATTGGTATCTCCATGTACCACAACCTCTGGCCCACTTTAGGATGTCTTGGACACCAGCAGCAACACCCCAGATACTGGCACCAGGGAGGCACCACCTGGAAAAGGTCCAGGGTCCTAGTCCAACAGTCCTTTTCCTGAGAATCCAGGCAGCATTGAAATATCAATGGTTGCTCAAAGCAAAATCCTCATTGCGGTGCCCACCAACAAGTTGAGGCACAAAGGTTTGTGGGTCTTTTGGGTTACTGGTGCCAACATATTCCCCATCTCACCCTGCCCCTCCATCTACTGTACAATGTTGCCCAGAAAAAAAAACTCACCGCTTCATTGATGACCTGAACAACAAATGGCTTCTTTAATGGCAAAACACGCTGTTGAACACCACTGCCACTGACGACAAGTATCCCCAACCCCTCAAAACTGGAAGACACTTTGAATGACTTGTCTCTGCCATGAAGACAATGGCCAACTGGAGCGTCAAGCAAAAGAGGCAAGGTCGCCGAGTCCCACACAGCTTCTTGTTCAATTCCCTCCTGGAAGCTGCCTCCCGCGACTCCCCATCTGAGTGTCAGATGCTCGCCTGCTCACCACAGAGAACCAGATGGCAGCAGAGACAGTCACACTCCAGCCACACCTCCCCAACATGTGATGGGTTAAATCTGCGGATGCCACTCACAGCGGACCGAAGAAGTGGTACATGGCAGACCGCACAGAGGCCGGGATCGAAGGGCTGAGCCACTTGCAAGAACAAATCATGTCCTGCCCGAAAGTGACAGCCTCCCACCTGAATGACCCCGAGAAGAGCTTGGCACCATGGCCTGGGGCAAACCGTTCAACACCCTCGATGCTGGACAGCAGAGAAAAAGCTTGGTTTACTGACGGCTCCGGCTGGTGGAGGTGCGAAAAACAGTGGTGTAAGGTGGGAGCGCTCCAGCCCACCACAGATAAAGTACTGACACAAGAGGGTGAGGTGGAGGGGAGAGCCAACTGTCCAAGCTGGCAGCTGTGGCACTGATACGAAAAGGGACAACCAGGCGGGCCCAGGAGCCTCTTTTCCGATCAGTGCCACAGGATTTCTGGGCTGTGCCAAACAGCACGTCAGTGTGGATGGGTCGGCGTCAGGAGACAGGGAGGCAGATCCATGGCTGCCTGCTCTGAGGACAACAGCACTGGCAGATCTTCTGAGAGGTGGAACAACAAAAGAATAGTCAGGGTCCACCACGTGGATGGACACACCTCCAGGAAAACCGCTGAAGCTGACGCGATGCCACTGTGGACTGAGCTGCTCAAATATGCTCTGCCACTTTTTTCCCCAAGCAGAGAGACCCCGGAGCCTTGGCAGCATTGGTGCATCATAAATGTGGGCATATGGGGGCACTATGATGGACAGAGGATCTGGGGGTCTCATGATGTTGCAAGAACTGTGATGGCCAAATGCCCTATTTGTCAGCAATTAAAACCAAGGGCCGCATTCGCTGGGGTTCGGGAGCTGGCCAAGTCTGATAAATTGACCATATCAGGCCTCTCCCCTGCCAAAATAAAAAGTGATATGTTCTCACGATGGTCAGCACATACTCAGATGTCCTGCCAGCGGGCCGACCAAGCACCATTTTAGCGTGCTCCATATGTGGAATACCCTATCGGATAACGTCCGACCAGCAATGGGTGGTGATGCCAAGTATTTGGGGCCACCTGCATATCCCCTACCACCCACAGGCATCCAAGATCAATGAGTGAATGAATGACCTGTTCAAGGTATCATATGTGACAAGTTGATTGTCAAGTCTTCTATCCACGAGTGGTTGCAAGTGTATCGATTAATCCGGCGAGTTTGTGTCTGTGTGTGTCTTTTACTCCTCATGCGACTTCACTACATGTGTCAATAAAAGACAACTGTGTTCAAATTCGCCACCCTTGGGACCCCTCGAATCAGTTTCACACACATAATAATTGGTGCAGTGAGCAGGGTCCTTCGAGTTCCAACTGAACACAGCTGCAGTGGAGATGCTTTGGAATTGGGGCAGGAAATCGAGTGCAGGCAGGGAGAACAAGATCTGCGGGTGGACTGACGAGAGTGCAGGGTTCGGGAGCTTGGCAAGCATGCTGGCGGACCACGGCAAACTGGTAGACTGGTCCAAGCTCCTGGATCCACCTCTTGAGAAAATAGGTCACCACGTGTGGTCCCACTTCAAGAAGTCGGGGTTCCCAAAATCTAAGGGGAATCAGAGGGTGCCTTTTGGCTGCCATTGTTTCTCCTGAGAAACCAATGTGAGATCATAGAAAGGAAAGATTTGCAGAGGGCCCAGGAAAATAAGGAGATAAAGGTGGTCCAGCAGCGTTGCTGTGCACTGCAGGAGACAGCACAGACTCCCCCAACCTGAGCCACTGATGTCGAGATGAGAGGGACAGAGGAAGCCAACAGACATGCCAATCAAGGTCTGACTCCTCCCCCACACTCCCAGTGAGTGAGTTTGTACTGGCCATGGAGCGATTAGCCGAGGCCATTTGCCATGATTCAGGCATTAAAGGTTTCAGAACAGGCCAGGAAGAGCATGAAATCAATTTATTTGCAGAAGTTGTTCTGATATATCTGACAGACCCAACACACTCATTGCCCAAGTTGTGCTCCACCCTGGAGGACTATGGGGACATCTCTGGGTATAAGTTCTTTTAGGATATGTGCAAAATCATGTCACTTAGGAAGGGGGATTAGAGCCAATGTCAAGAAAATAGTCAACAAATGTGGCGGCAAAATGGGATCAAATATCTAGGAGTTAGAATAAATAACAACGAGTAATTTAGACCAGCTGAATTATTCTCCCCTTGCTTGGGGAAATTGAGGAGGATTTAAATGGTTGGATGTCCCTGCCCATTACACTAGGGGTGTCACAGAGAGGGGGTGATGATGTCACTGCATGGGGCAGCCATAGCTGAGTCGTGCCATGGCACAGCAACAAAAGAAAGATGTCTCTCCTGGAAGGGGATTCTGGCCCACGTGTCGGAGTAGGACGCTGTCTCATCCCAGGGACCCTCTGATCAACAGGGTTGTGTTTGGAAGCACCCTGCACCCATGGGTGAGATAAAGACCCTGTTACATGCTCCCCTACTGGGACAGAGACTCCTCTGGCACCATCCTTTACCCAGTGTGGGCGGAGAGAATGGAGGCTGCATTTAATCCCCTCTCCCCATCCTGAGTGCAGGGCACTTTATGAGGCAGCTGGAGGGGACTGGGGAGGGGAGAACAATGGCATGTGAGGGAATACAGGGATGGGGTCTGTAGGAGTGGAGGGGAGAACAAAGGAACGGGGTAGCACCACAGGCTAATGTCAAGGGAGATTGGATCAGAGATAGGGGACATAGGGTTGAGCTGGGGGGATGGGGTGCGAGGGGACGGAAAGGACTGGGGAAACCATGGTGGTGTTGGGTGGGGGATGAGAGTGTGGTAGAGGAATCGGGGCAGGGGAGAGTGTGAGGTGTCTAAGGGAGAAGAGAAGTTGTGAGGGGGATGGAAGGCAGACCTTTCAACAGAAATGAGACAGAGCTCCCCCTCCACCTGGAATGGGATCTGTCCACTGAGAGACACGACCGCTCCTCCACCCGCCACGCCCCCCCCCGTGGTTACAAGATCCCTTCAACCCCACACCCCCCCAACTGGGATAGGATTCTTTCCCCAGTGGACCTGGATCAAGGTGCTAGAAAGTGTTTCTGCTGCGGTGGTCCCAGCAGAGTTGAGCGGTGAAGAGTGGGGCTCTCTCCGCACCACCTGCTCCCTCAGGCAACGAGGTCTCGCTTGCATCATGGAAGATCATGGTGTTGCTGAGCTTCTGGGAATGTGGAGGGCTTCTGCTAAACCCGTGGTAGGGTTCAGAGTGGTTCATCTCCACGGGACGTGCTGAAGGTCAAGGATGACCCGATCCTCTCATGGAGGGAGGGTTGTAAATAAGGTGAACGGCTGCGGAACTGGCCTCAGTCTGAGGAGAGTGATCAAAGAGGGACCTGGGGTGGCAATATTTCTACTGAGAGGCTGGAATGAACCACCAGAGGATCAATTCTGACATTTTGGAGACCCTTGGAAGGGAGGTAGAGGGAGGGGTAGAGACTAACTCGGACAACAAGGCTGGGCTGGGATAAATGACCTGTTGTGTACCCTCTGGGTGTGTAAATGCTGCTGCTTCTGCCCCAGAGGACATGGCAATAAGGCCACAACAGAGGTGGCCACACCGTGTCATGGACCCAACGTCCCCAAGGTGGTGTCCTGCACAGATGTTAAAATCATCGACAATGGATCTTTCGGTGTGGTGTACCAGGCAAGGCTGGTGGACTCCGGAGAGCTGATTGCCATCAAGAAGATCTTGCAAGACAAGAGATTCAAGGTGAGGGGGAGGAGCAGTTGTGTGGAAATGAAAAACCCTGATATTTAAATTTAGGGTCTACAGCACGTTCACAGGCCCTTGCGACACATGAGCCCGTTTCACACAATTACACCCAATTGACAAACAACACCCCAAACACATTTTTGAAGGGGGGTGGAAAGAGGAGCATCTGACAGAGACCAAAGCAGCCATGGGGTTTGGAAACAGAGAAAGTCACACAAACCCACAACAGCAGCCCCCCTCCCCACACACAACCCCCCACCCCACACACACACACACACTCACACACACACACACACACACACACACACACACACACACACACACACACACACACACACACACACACACACACTCACCTGGCAAATATCAAAGATTTTCTGCAAATTCATTGTTTAGTAGAAGCTGGGAAAACAATCATAAAAACTGAAATGATACTTCATTGAACCCCCTGACGAGTCCCCACTCCAGCGACACGAAAAGTCCCCCCCACTGACTCTCGAAAAGTCCCCCACTTCGGCCTCCCTTGGAGTTCCCCACCTCTGACCTCTTGACAAATCTCCTCCCCGCCTCCTCCCTCAACTTGGACAAGTTGCCCCTCAGGGCCCCGACCCATCGCCCAGCCTTGCTGATGTTCTTCTCTCGCCATAGAACCGCAAACTGCAGATCGTGCGAAAGTTGGATCACACCATCATTGTCCCTCTTCTCAACTTCTCCTCTGTAGTCAAGGTAAGATCCACCTGCACCCACCCCACCCTCACTCTGATGCATATCATTTGCTGCTACCTTCCCCATTCCTTCAATCGATCTGTCTCGCTGCAGCCTCTCTTTTGCCTCCATCCTGCCCCTCTGACCAGTGCTGACTCTTTGACGTTGGCTGCCCTGCTCCTCACCCATTAACTCATGACCTCTTGCCATTTCAACTCCAGACAGCAGCAGCCAAGACCACAAGACAAGGTCGCCAAATTCGGCCACTCAGCCCCTCCAGTCTGTTTCCCCAATTCATTTCACGAATGTACTTTCCCCCATAACTCACTTTTGGCACCTTTTGGTGCGCCTCCAAATCAACGCCTGCTCTGATTCGTCCCAACAACTCAGCCTCCACATGTTCGACCCCAGCCAACACCCGGCTGCAAACATTTCTCATCTCGAAACGTCAATGGTTTTTCTCCCCCGGTGAATCCTTGCCTCACGAGGGAGGGCGGTCAGAGCTGCACATTTTGTGCAGTCTCACCAGAAGCCGAATGATGGGGCAGCGGACGGGTCCACTACGGCCTGTTGACGCTCTGCTCGCTGAGCCGTTGGATTCATGCCATGTTGTGTTGAGCAGTGGGGGCATCAGGCCTACAGAGAGCAGGAGGGGCTGGCACTCCTGTTGGGAGAGGCACGGGGTTTTGGAGGGTAAATCCAGCTGACATGTTTGTATTGTGTCCAAGAGGAAGAGCAGGTTTATTTGAATCTGGGTCTGGACTATGTTCCCAAGACGGTTCACTGCATGGTCCAGCACTTCAACAAGGCCAAGCAGCCCATTCCCATGATCTACATCAAGGTGGTTGTGGGTCTGGGTGGTCAAGTTGTCCACTGGGGCAAGCTTGGATGGTGGGGTTGGAGGATATGAAGGAGTTTACTGGCTGAGTCTCGCTGGGGACTGGATATCGATGAAGGGTGCATGAGGGTCTCAATGGGTATTGGTGAGGAGAGAAAGGGTAGTGAGGGGAGAGGGGTGGAGAGGATGATGAGGATGGATGTTGATTGGCAGGGAGGGGCCCTTCACCCACCTCCCCTTACCCTCAGGATATAGACCCGGCCAGTGTGGAGGCAGAGTGGGTCATGTTATATCGTTGTGTTGCCAGATGTTCATGTACCAGCTGTAGCAGAGCATGGCCTACTTCCATCCTCAGGGGGTTTTCCATTGAGACATCAAGCCCCAGAAGATGCTGGTAGATCCCGAGATGGCCTTCTTATTGCTCCTTTATTTCGGCAGGTAGATCCAGCCATGTCTGTCCGTTCACCACCTCAACGCGGTCCTGATCCCTCTCCACAACACGGCCTTGTCCCCTCCCCACCAGCTCTCACCCCTCCCCCACCAGCTCTCTCCCCTCCTTCCTCTCCCAACTTGCCCCATCCACAGCTTAATAACTTATTCTAAATAAGATTGTGGGGGCCTTAGATGGAATGAACAGCCAGAAACCTTTCCTAAAGTGTCAGGTGCAAATCTCAGAGAGCATCCGCTTCAGGTGAGGGGAGATTTTTTTTATGCAGAGAGTTGTGAGAGCTTTGAATGCGTCACCAGAGAAAGTGGTAGCGGTTGGTAGAATAGGTACATATAAAAGTCTCTAAGACGAGCATGTGGATGTAAGGGAACAGAATTTTTACATGATAGAGGAATTTGGGGATATGGCGAGAAGGCAGGGTAGGTCGAGTTTGGTCATAAATTAGATCAGCCATGATCGTATTGAATGGCGGAGCAGGCTCGATAGGCCATTTTTGTCCTATTCCTGTTCCCACTTCCTATGTTCCTATGGGTGTGGTACAGGTAAAGGTTGTGGAGAACATTTACAAAGGTCAGTACAGCCTTTATGGGCCAAAGGGCCTGTACTGGGCAGCAATGCTTGATGTTCTAATGGATGCGGAAGCTCTGGGAAGGGGTAAGGGAGGGACTCGCCAGGAAGTCTGCAGATTCTGGGGCCGAGGGCAATGCCCAAACATGCTGGGGAAACTCATGGATAGTTTTGTGAGGAGCAGGTCCTGCTTCACGAGTCAAATTGAGTTTTTAGAGGAGGTGTCAAAGGAGATAGATGAAGGTCAAGGTCTGTATGTGCTGCACGAGGATTTTAGTAAGGTGCTTGACAAGATCCCCACGGAGGCCTCATTCAGAATGTCGGGAGGCATGGGATCCATGGAGCCTTGGCTGTGTGGATTCAGAATTGGCTTGTCTGCAGAAAACAGAGGGTAGTAGTAGATGAAACAATGACTAGTGGCTCTCCAAAGGGATCTGCTCTGGGACCCCTGCTCTTTGTGATTTTTATGAATGATGATGGGAGTGGAAGGGTGGGTACGTCAGGGGATGACACAGAGGTAGAGATGTTGTAGACAGTGTAGAAGGTTGTCATAGGTCATCCAGTTTGCAGAGAAGTGACAGATGGAGTTCAATCCTGTAAATCAGATGTACTTAAATAAGCAACTGGTCCAGGTTTATTTCCAGAGTAATTTTCAAGAGCACGAATAACAGTTATTCCAAAGAAGGTTGGAGCCCCATTAAAAGTAGCTTCATATAGACCAATATCTTCATTGAATGCGGATTACAAGAATGTGTGGGCAGAGCACTTGGTTAATGGCAGGATTATGAACAGTGTGCAGGACAGAGAAATATTTAGATCCTGCTCCATATATCACTCAAGGTTGCTGTGCAAATTGAGAGGGAGTTTAAGATGGTGTATTGTGTGCTGGCCTTCAGGAGTCAGGGGATTGAGTTCAAAAACCGAGAGGTATCGTTGCAGATGTATAAAATTCTCGTCAGACCACACTTGGAATATTGTGTGCATTCCTGGGGCGAGAATACCAGAGGACGTCTAATTAAGGTGAGCTGAGGGAAATTTAGGCAAGACGTGAGGGGTACATTTTATTCACACAGAATGTAGTGGGTGGCTGGAATGCATTGTCGGGGTAGTAGCGGAGGCTTGTCAAAAAAAGGCATGAAAAGGATTTTAATATGGACAGGAATTCAAGAAAAATGGAGAGTACTGGTGTGAGGGAGGGGAGGGTTCAGGGGTAGGGGGGATGATGGGGGAAGTGTTGGGACCCTCCAAAGTTATTGAGTTCAGGCCTCAGAGACAGTATCTCTATCACTCGTATTTCTCTTCCCAGGAGAAGGAGCGATCTCAGAGACAAGACACGAGTCCAGAAGAACCTCGCATCCCAGCTGAACAGAGGACGGACAACATCATGATGGCCTGAACCCCTCCCCGTCGTATCCCTCTGGCCCTGCCAACCCCATTCCCTGCCTCTTCCATGTCCCTTCACCCACTTCCCCTCTTCTCCTCTACCCCTCCTCCATCCCAACCCCCTCCCGCTCATCTTCCCCTTCCCCTGCCCTCACACCTATGCCCTAACCCCAGCCCTCCACTCTTCACCTCCCTCTTCCCCTCCGCCCTTCCCTTCCCCTTTCCCCCTCCCCTTCCCCTCCCCCATCCCCTCCCCTAACCCTCCCCCTTCCCCTCCCTTTCTCCTCCTCCCCTTCCCCTCCCCCTTCCCTTTCCCCTTCCTACCCCTAACCTAGGGGAAGGAGGGGGAGGGGAAGGGGGTAGGAGAAAGGGGGTAGTGGAAGGGAGTAAGGGTAGGGGTTGTGGTAAGGGGTAGGGTAGGGGGTAGTGGTAGGGGGTGCGGGGATGGGGAAGGGGTAGGAGGTAGGGTTAGGGGAAGTGGGTAGGTTGTAAGGGATAGGGTAGGGATAGTGGTAGGGGGTGCGGGTATGGGGAAGGGGTAGGGTTAGGGGAAGGGGGTAGGTTGTAAGGGATAGGGTAGGGGGTAGTTGTAGGGGGTGTGGGTATGGGGAAGGTGTAGGAGGTATGGTTAGGGGAAGGGGATAGTTGTAGGGGGTGCGGGTATGGGGAAGGGGTAGGAGGTAGGGTTAGGGGAAGGAGGTAGGTTGTAAGGGATAGGGATAGGGTTTAGTTTATGGTTGGGGAAGTTGGGTAGAGTTAGGGTTAGTGTTAGGAGACATGGGGTAGGGCTATATCTTGGTTTATGGTTAGGTCTATAGTTCGGGGAAGTGGGCTTGTGTTAGGTATAGGGGAAGGGGGTAGGAGCAGGGGGGTAGAGGAGGAGTGAGGTTTGGGGTTAGGGGATGGTGGGTAGCATTAGGGTTGGGGTTATGGGGTGGCATAGGCGTAGGAATAAAGTTAGGGTTAGTGGATGGGGTGGGGGTAGAGTTAGGGGACGTGGAGTGGTGGTAGGGGGTATCGGTAGTGTTAAGGTTAGGTTTAGGATTTTGTTAGGGGTTAGGGTTAGGAGTCGGAGGAAGGGAAGGGGGAGGGGAATGGGGGAGGCGAGCGGGGGACGGGAACTGGGGACTGGAAGGGGGAGGGGATGTGGGAGGGGAACGGGCAGTGGAAAGGGGAGGGGAACGGTGTAGAGGAAAGGGGAGGTGAACGGTGGACGGCATCCCTAGCCCCTCCCCTCCCCTTCCCTTCCCCCGCATTTCCCCTGCCTCTCCTCTCCTCCTTCCAGAAGAAGCTGGGCCTCTTTCCGTCCAGAACCTCCCTGTGGTTTCAGAGCCTCCGTTTCAGGAAGTGCCTTCGACGCTTGCTGCTGGACAGACATCTTGTCTCTTGATTCATTCTGTACCATTGATATTAAATTTAAAAATGATTGGGTTTTTTAAAGCTTGAACTCAAAAGCTGGTCCAGATAGAGAAAACATAAACAGGCCCTTCAGCCCCTCTCTCCTGCTAGCTGAGCTGTTGTAATCAGTCCATATTCCTCTCACCCTTTTCATTCTTAGCTCCCATCCAGCTCATGTTGCCTTGTTAATCTCATGGCCTGTGGGAAGATGCTATTTCCCTCCCTGGCTGCTCTGCTTTTATTCCTCCATATCTCCTTCCTGATGGCAGGGCGACAAAGATGCTCTGTGCTGGATATCTATGAGTCTATTTACAGAGCCCATCCCTGCAATCAATCAGGGGACCGTTGCCTTGAGGTGGCAACCATGTTGCCTCTCCCTCAGCACTCTCAGAACACTACTGCACCCTCCTTCCCCTCCTTTCCCAGGTCTCAGTAACCCGCTGACAATTCCAGTCAGCTGCCATGTCTATACCCTGCCCCACCTAAACCGATGGATCGACCAGCGCCTTCTCCCCTGAAGAGTTCGAGGAATCCACTCTCTTGCAATGTCCTGCTATCGAATGCCCTGCATCCTCCTTCCCACTTGGTTCCTCCTGTTATCAGGCACCTGGATGGACCCCACCCTGTTGAAACTACCCATGTTCTCACTGATCTCTCTGCGCCTCTGCCCTCCATCCAGGGGTCTTGGATTTCTTGTGGGGGTGGTGGAGAACAAAGCACCAACTTAAGGAGATGGGGAGCAGTACAAAGACCCCCAGGTCCAGGAGACAGGGAGAACCACACAGATACCCATCTCTGTCATTCGGGTAAAACCTGATTATCAGGTGCAATGTGCAAGGAACTTTCGGTCCTGCTGCACGTGGGCCATGTTTGGCCCATCCCCACACCACCACCCTGTCAATTCCCAAAACAAATTTCAATTCATGTGGGGGTCCAAAATGAATAGAGTCTGGAGAAGGACCGTGTACATCATCAATCAATGGGGACAAGGGTGTAACCAGCATGACCATAATTGTGTGTGGCTGTGCTTGTAACCAAAGTGCAAGGGCACCAAATTCTGCTCTGTGCTGAGGTTCTACCTGGCTCAGGTGTTGCGAAAGATTGGCCTGGCCCTGGTGCTGCACAATGTTCCAGTCAGCAGGACTTTGCCCCTTTACCTTCCTGGGAACGGTTTCATAGACAAACACATTTGACCACAAAGCCATCAGGCAGTGGTCAGCAGAGCATTGCTGACACAGAGACTCCAGGACTAGATGGGATACTGCGGGGTGGTCCACGGAGCAGAGCATCCAGAGATAGACATCCAGAACTGCTGGAAAACCAGAAACTCGGTGAAAGATGCCCTTCAGTTTGCCTGAAACCCAGATGGGAGTAGCAAACACTAGAAGACATCTGTCTAAAGCAAAGGGAGGAAGATTTAGGGGAGATATCAGGGGTATTTTCTTTTACCCAGAGTTGTGGGTGTCAAGAATGCCTTGCCAGGAGTAGTGATGAAGGCCAAAACATTAGGGACATTTTAGGGGTTCTTAGTTACATTGAGGGGCTGAGATCAAGGAGGATATTCTCCAACAGCAGAGGGTGGCAGTAACCGCAAGATGTCAAAGTGGTGGCAATGAAGCTAAACAGAGACCATCTAATGTGACTGTGCGCCTGGCTGCGGGAATTTGGACTTACGATATAAACCTTGCTAAGTGCTAGTTCAAGTTGGAAACGTTCGACTTCCTTGGGGGTCAAATCAACAGGCACGGAACTAAACCCTGCTTGAAAAGATAGAGTTTGTTAAGTGCTTCCTCAAACCCCACATAATGAAGGGGCTGCAAGAATTCACTGGTACGATTAATTTTTATCACCGATTCATACCGGTTGTGGCCGACATCATTTTTTTGTTTTTAAACTTTATTTAAAATTTTATAACATGAATAACATATAGAATTACATTTAAAAATTAAGAACTAAATAATAAAATTACAATACAGTATCAGTAATCTAAATAAACTATACCCTCCCCAATAATTATTACACATTAATAACCCAACTCAAATTAGTCCAACCCCCACTTCCCCCCCAAAATAAAGAGTGAAGAATTAATAAAGTTAATAATATATGTGAGAAAAAAACCCACTTACAAAAAAAACAAAAACATAACCAATTAAAATACTAACAAAAAGAAAAGTAATTAATACTAAGATATCAGACTTAAAAAACATATTTAAATCAAACTTAAATGCATATATTTAACAGAGTTAAGATGAAACATATAATTAACAAACTTAATATAAAAAATTAGTAAAATCAGTAACATTGTCTATCAAAAATTCTGAAACAATAATCAATTCTTTAAAAAAAATTGTAGCATGAGAAAAAAAAAGATGAAAAATAAAACTTTCTCAATAGAGATAAACCTTCACCAAATATCAACTAACTTCACATCTATCATCATATTAGTCACATAAACTGCCATCTTAAAACAAAATTCCAACCTCATTAAACATTGTACAATTCAAATTTGGTACTCTTCCACCATTTTTCCCTTTTAACCTTGAATAATTACCCAATAAAAGCTCCAAAACCACATTTAAATATCCCCAATCATTACGTTAAAATTCAGATATCCAAATATAAAAATACATCTGCAACGAAATCTATATCTTCAACAAATGGAGCATAAGCCAAAAACAAAATTCAAGCCTCATTAAGAATTGTACAATTCAATTTATAACTTTCACCATTATTCCCTTTGTTCTATAACTAAAATAGCAAAATAATATACACCAGAATTACCACTCCTTTCACCTTAAAGTTAAAGAAAAAATATTTAAAAAAAACTTATCCATCCCATTCACATTTAAATTTCAAATATTCCTTATCTACTGAATAAACTTTACAAAAAAAACCACATGAATTTTTAGTTTTTTAAACAATCAAATACTTTCTTATGCTTTTTTTTATAAACACAAAAGAAAACCCTTAACTCTTTAATCTAATAATACAAAAAAAGAAAAAAAAAACAGGTAGGAGGTTAAAAATACCCCCTCCCGTCTAAACCGCGCAATGCGGTAACTCCCAAAAAAATGGGTGTGAGATAACTCACACGTAGCAGATGACTTTCAGGAAATAGTGCCCATCCAGTTCTCTCCCCCAACTCTCACTTCATCTTAAACTAACATCATCATTATTTAATATTTAAAAAAAAATTAAAAAAAAAGAACAACTCTTCTTTTAATCAGCTCCAACTGCCGAGTCACCATTACAACCATTCCTTCATGTAGCACGGCTCTTTTCTTCCATCTCTTGTCTCCTTAGAGATCGCGGTGGACTAAGTCTCTGTTGAAACCGAGTAATTGGCAGCTCTTGAGCAAATGCTATAGCTTCCTTTGGAGAATCAAAGAACTTTGGTTGGCAACCATCTTGAAAAACCTTCAAAACAGCTGGATATCTAAAGGTTGCCTTATAACCTTTCTTCCACAACAACTCTTTAGCAGAATTGAATTCCCGTCATTGGAACATAACTTCTTGACTCAAATCTGCATAGAAAACTCGATTATTTTGAATCATCAAGGGTGATTTTCTCTGTTGTGCATTTCTAATAGCCACTCGTAAAATTATTTCTTGTCGTAATAATTCAAGCAACGAACCAAAACAGGTCTTGGACTTTGACCTGAAATAGGTCTTCTACGCAAGCCTCTGTGAGCACGTTCCAGTATTATACCTTCCAGGAAATGTTCTTGACCCAGCACCTGCGGAATCCATTCAGTAAAAAATTTTCTTGGGTCTGGACCCTCCATTCCTTCCGGCAAACCAATAATCTTTATATTGTTCCGTCTGGATTGGTTTTCCAAATAATCAATCTTTTTCACCAAATTTTTATTTTGAGTTTGTAAGTCTTTGACCATTTTGGACACATCTGAAACATGATCTCGTATTTCGTCTATATCTTCTTCACACGAATTAAATTTATCTCTCACTTCAAGCTTAAAAGCTCCAAACTCAGCCATCTGTTGAGAATGTATTTTCACCACAGAGTATTAAACCTAGTACCAAGTTCAGTCATAATCTTGGATAATCCCTGCATTGTATAAGATCATTTAGATTCAAGATTCACAAGAATCTTTTCAATTGGAAGAGATTCTGGCTCAACAGATTCCTGCTTCTTCTGCATAACCAAAGGGTCTTCTTTTGCTTCCTTCATTCTGGTTGCCTTCCTTGTAGTATAGCTGCGTGTGGAAACCCCAGCCACAGCCTCTCCAGCAATGACTGGAGGACGCTGGCCGGGGTTTTCCCCAGTCCATCAAGTTGTATAGGTTCTTTTATCTCAAAAGGTGCAGTTTGCAGTGCCACCGCTACAGTTGACAAATGCCTTTCCCCAGCCGGTACTTCAACTGATGTTACTACAAGTGGTTCATTCATAACATTGCCGTCAGATGGTACTGCACATGTGCGAACCTGAGTAACTCTTTGTTCTAAAGGCTGTTTGGCGCCCACTTTAGAGGGCTCTACCGATGTAATATTGAACTCTACATCCGAAAGCTGTACCTTTCTCCTGGGATCCATTTCAGGCTGAGTCTCGATGTCTTTCCTGTAGGTAGGCTCCAAAACTTGAACTTTTGGAAAATGTAGTTTTTTGATAATCTGTTGTCGTTTTTTTTTGCTCTTTTCCACCAATTTTACCATCATAAGTTAAATTAACATCACTGAAGTTATCTAAACTTTTAAAGAATTTTAACGGGCATTTCTAGACAAAACATTAAGATAGAGTCAGGAGAGGACTGGAAGGCACGTCTGATCCTTACACCATCTTGCCACGCCCCCCCGTGGCCCACATCATGCGGAGAAAGGTAAAGACATTACCTGGGACAAAAGGATTTGGAGGCGTTCCAGAAGGCCAAGGACGCACTGGCCAACACAACCCTTGTGGTACACGCCAGGCCAGAGACACCCACCACTCTCACAGTAGATACTTCCTGCACAGCAGTAGGGGGTGCACTGGAGCAATTCATCAAAGGGGAATGGCAGCCCCTGTCCTTCTTTAGCAGACATCTCTGGCCACCTGAACTCAAATACAGCGTCTTTGACTGAGAGCAATTGGTGCTGTACCTGGCAGTCAGGCACTTAAGGTATTTTTGGAAGGTAGACAATTCAGTGTCTTCATGAACCAGAAGCCATTAACTTTTGCCTTCCATAAAGTGTTGGACCTGTGGCCGGCCAAGCAGCAGCGACTCCTCTCATATGAGTCTGAGTTCACTACCGACATTCAACACATCATGGGTGACGCACTGCCCCATCCCCGCAATCAAGTCTATCCAGGCCCTGTCCCAGTGAATAGACTACTTAGCCCTCGGCAGGGGACAGCAGGATGACCCTGAGATCCTTGCAAGCAAGAGAGCAGTGTCCAGGCTCAGGCTGGAGGATGTTAACATCGATCCTGGTAAGTAGACGCTCCTCTGCGACATTCCAATGGCAAACCCCACCTCATCGTGCCGACAGCATTGAGATGGCAGTTTTATGATGAGGTGCACAATCTGACGCACCCAGCCATCAGTACTGTCAAAATGGTGGTCAATCGGTTGGTCTTGCTGAGCCTTCAAAAACAGGTTGTCAGTGGGCCAAGGCCTGCACACTCTGCCAGATGACCAAAATACAGACATACGTGAAGGCACCATGCCAGACATTCGAGCCAGCACCACATAGGTTCAGCCACATCTACAATGACATTGTAGGGTCACTACCGGCCTCCCGCGGGATGAGTTACCTTCTCACCAAGATTGCCTGCTCCATGAGGTTCCCCGAGGCGGTCCAGCTGGCTGACACAACCACTTGTGTCCTCCATTAAATTGGAAGCGGTAATAAATATAAAGGAAAGTTTGATAATAAATAGTCTCCCTTGCAGTTGGGGTACAATGTATTTCTTGAGATCAGAGGAATCCTGGAGCCAAGACAAAGTGATCCTGTGTTTCCCAAGGATTAGATTGAGTGTTGGGGTAGTTGTAAGTGGAAGGGCCGAAAGGTCTCCTGCTCCTTCCACTGCCTTTGATTTCTGTCTTGCGATGCTGATTGGGTTCACCTGTGTGTTCGCTCTCTCGCTGATTGGTTGCTTCAGTTGCGCGAGCCAATGGGTTGATTGGGTGAGGCCGCTATGGGATTGGACGCTAAAGTCGGGTTGGATTGATGGGCGGTTTCGCGGGCTGATTGGCTCTTGCTGTGAGGAGGCGGGACGTTGGTGGCGGCGTCATCTGCTCGGGGTCCGTCGCGTCGCCGCGGGCGCGAATGGGATGAAGTTGGCGGCAGCGCCGGGACCTTCCTCAGCTGCGCAAGCGGGCGACCCGCAGCCCGCCGGGCCCCACCCAGGAGTGGCCGGTACCAGCGGGGTGTTTGGGTGGAGCCGAGGGGTCGGTGCAGGGGGCGGGGAGGGGATGGGGATGAGGGAGAGGGAGGGGGATGGGAGGGGCGGGAGCCCGGAGCGGGCGGGGCAGGTGAATGAGGGGAGGGGGCGGGGGCGGTGAATGAGGGGAGGGGGCGGGGCCAGGCAGGGGTAAGGGGAAGGGTGAAGGGGGAGTTGTAGGGCGAGGGGGAGGCTGGGCATCCAGAGAACTTGGAAGAAGGAGAAGTGAGATTGAACCTTGAACCAAAGAACTTTTCTTAAATTTATACACATTACAAACATGTGCGCTTAGAATTAGAAGGGGGTTCATTTGGATTAGTTAAGTATAGAGTTAATTTAAAGTTTCATTCTAATTTCATGTTTAAATTTGATTAAAAATAACTTCTGTTTTAAAAACCACTTGTCTTGGTGAATGTCTCTTGCTGCTGGGTTTTGGGATCCTATGGGCTCTTAATAATATGTGCTTGGATATTGACATTGGGCCTGTTCAAAGTAGGAAATGGCTTCTACCAGCAGCAGTTTCTGTTTGACAAAAAATATTGATAGGTGGCTGGCCACATACGTTTCCTAAAAATTAATACCCTCACCCTCCCTAAACCACATTCAGCCCCGTGACATCTTTCTACGTTGCATTACTGGGACCACCAAGGACCTGACCCATTTCCCATCTCTCCTTGCAATGCCAATATGGCAGCTGCCATTAAGAACTGACAAATCACATTTTAATTCAGCAAGCAAGATGAAGGTTATCCTGACATCCTGCTTAAAAACAAGGGTCAACAAACCTTCCAAATTTTGTCACTTCATTTTTATTTCGATTCCCATGGGGCATTAGTAAAAATGTCCCATCTATTTGCTCACCAAATTATGAGTAAAATCATGATCCCTGTTCATGAAAACCCATAACATTCAATGTTACACAGATAATCTAGGAAGAATTCTGTAATAAAAGTGAATGAAACATTGAAAGAATTTCCCCCTTATAAATGCTGAGATTATGGTGCGTCAAGAGACCAGGTGAGCAAAAAGAGGCCAAATCGCTGCAACACTTGGATAATCCAAGATGGCACAGACTCCCCTTCACTGCCGAGAAGAGCCCACTCCTAGCACCATGTATGGGCTGAGGAGCCCTACACTTCCACATAGCGGCAGCCAGCTGGAGAGTGACTCCACGACACAATGACGTAAAGATGGAAGTCAGGGAGTACGTCACCAGAAGTGGGTGGGCCAGCGAGCACACGTGGGGAATTTAAAACAGTATGTGGTAACGCTGCCAAAGCGGATGCTACAAGGCGATAACTTCTTACTTGCTGCAACCAAACAGGTCTGCAAGATACACCAACCTAAATAGAAAACTTGACGAGAAATCCCAGAGATCATAAATTCAAAAGGATTAGTGAAATATTGACTCTGTATTGTTAACACCAAAGTCCCTATATTTTTAAGGCATTTGGACAAGTAACTGAGAAACATTGCATTTTAAACACTTGGTACATCAGGATCAGAAGGATTGGAGCATTATTGTTCAGGTGACACTACTTTAAAAAATAACATCTAACTTTATGAAGAATGTGATACAACAACAGGAAAAACGGATGGAATCAGACTCATTCTATGAGCATTGGGAAGCAAAGAAAAATGGATTTGTGAGAAGTGGCTTCACATTCACAAAATCTGCTCGAGACAAAAGTTGAGAACAAAGAACATTTATTTACATTTACAACATTGCAAGGTTGGATACTCTCCCCCTACCTCGGGAAAGTACACCGAGGGCGGGAAGCTTCTTTGTTTTTATACATTTTTCAATTCACCTCCCCTTACATTTTTCCTACATTTATCCTTCTTGGATTGGTTTGGCACTTTGCCCTATTCACCTGACTCTTGACTGACTCCGACTTTCTCCTATCCCGTACTCACACCTCCTTTCCCCACCCCCGATTAAACAAGCTCTTTGTGTGTGTACGTGCATATTTCTTAAATTCCTCTGTTATCTTGTTTACTCTGTTCTGCTGTTTTTCTACCTTCTATAACTGTTTCAGAACTCCTAACATTAAAATAATAACTGTTTCTAAACTTCTGCAATTAAAATAATAACTATCTCTAAACTCCTTCAGATTTGTTTTCCATCCCTTCCTAAGCGACCCAATGACTCCCGACAGGTCCTCCCCGACTTGCGACCGTAATGAAACCCGAAAGGTCCCACAATGGACGCAAGTCGGAGATTTGCCCCTGTGCGAGGAGCCCTGAAGTCTTAGAGACTATTTTTAAAATCAAACGAGAACAGAGACACAGGGCACGTACGACCCAAAATGTGCAGATTGATTTTGTGACTCAGTTTCTCAGGGTCCATCGGCTGGGGGCAGCCATCTTAATTTCAGTGCGCATGCGCGACTTGTTAGTTGGCGCTTCCACAAAGACTTTGCTGAGTGGCCCTTAGTCGGCACGTGCGTATCAGCCGCACATGCGTGAACCCAACCCCAAGTCGCAAATCCACAGCGCATGCGCCAACCAGACTTCCAAAACTTCACCATTATGGAGGAACATAATCAGGTTGCCAGGCAGGGAAATAACTTATTCCCACAGGCCCACAGGTTGACAATGTAATGTCAGTTGAATGGGTCCGTCGAATGAAAAGGTTGAGAGGGATATGGTTTGTTTGCAAGCAGCTTGGCCAGCAGAAAAGAAGGAGCGAAAGGACTGTTTCAGAGTTGTCTATTTGGACCAGTCATTTGAGTTGAATCTTTAAAAAATTCATGACAGGCTGGACTATCATTTTAGATGGAGATTTTAGATTGACACCTGCAGCCCGGGAACAGGCCCTTTCAGTCTATGAGCCACAACCACTCAATTACACCAATGACCTACAACCCCCGGTACGTTTTAAATGGTGGAAGGACCAGGAGCAACTGGTGGAAACCCACGCAGACATGGGAAAAACGTACAACTCCCCAGAGACAGTGTCAAATTTGAACCCGGCTCGCTGGCCCCTTAAAAGCGTTGTTCTAACCGCGACGCTAACCTCGCCACTCTCAATGGTTCCCAGGGTTCTTCCTCCTACTTTCCATGAGCTATGATTGCTTCAAATTCCAGTGCCCTTGTTTCCCTGAGGCTCTGACCCCTGCCCAGTGACTCTGTCCCCAATGCTTCTCCCTGGCCAGATGATCATCGCTCTCTTTCCCGGCTCTCACCCAAACTTTCTTACCCCATTTCCACCACCTACATCCCCCCTGTCATGTCCCACCCACTCACCCACAGGGCCAAGGGTAATGAGGTGGGGGAAGGTCCAGGCTGTAGTCACACAGCTTGTCGAAGGACAAGTGAGAGCAGGAGTCCTGGGGCAAATGGTGAAGGGTAGGGTGTACTGTAGCAGCCAGCTACAGGGGCACAGCCTCCAGTGTGGGGGGGGGTGGAAAGAGGACTGGCTCAGATGGGACAGATGTCCCAGTGCCAGGGGTCAGGGAATTCCCCAGCTCAGTGAAGGTCTGGGATGCTGCCACCGGCAAGTTGACTGGACCAATGCTCTCCCCACATCTCCACCGTCTGGGGGTCCCTGGAGCAACAGGTTCCAAGTCCTGTCAGTGGGGGAAGGGGGAGGTTCAGTAACTGGGGTGGGGCAGTTCCGGTGCGTGATCGATTGGAGATGGGTCTAGTGAGAGGATCGGTCCAGAGGGAGGTCAGACATGATGGGGAATGGGCCTTTGGGGCAGGCCCAGTGGAGGGCTGGGGCTTCAGGATGGGTCTAGTGGGGAGGCGGGGGCTTTGGACACCAGCCAGTGGGGGACAATGGCTTTGGGAATGGACCTGGTGGGGGTCAGGGGCTTTGGGGAGGGTCCAGTGGGGAATTGTGTTTGTGGGAGGACCTGTCAGGCAAAATAATTAGTGACAGGCCAAGTTGGGAACTGTACTGGGGACGGAATCGGTTGGAGTTGGGAGGTCCCGGTGGGGATGCGATTGGGAATGGATCCAGTGGGGGATGGTATTGGGGTCTGATCTGGTGGGGGACAGTATTCGGGTTGGATGCAGTGGGGGAATGGATTGGGGATAGACGCAGTGGAGGACGGGATTAGGGACGGACTCATCGGGAGACAGGATTTTGGATGGAACCGGCGGAGACAGGATTGGGGATGGAACCAGCGGGGGACGGTATTCGGGTTGGACCCAGTGGGGATGTGATTGGTGGTGGACCCGGCGAGGGATAATATTGAGGATGGACCTGGTGGAGGAGAATTTTGGAGATGGACCCGGTGGGGGATGGACCCAGCAGGGGACTGCCCATTAACTCACTCTTCAATGCCTCACACCATCTTTGCCGAATGATCACAGCCAGATGATCACAGCTCTCTTTCCCAGGTCTCACCCAAACTTTCCTACCCCAATTCCACCACCTACAACCCCGTCGTCATGTCCCACCCATTCACCCACAGGGTAATGAGGATGGGGCAGCTCCTGGCTGTGGTCACATAGCTCATTGAAGGACAAGTGGGAGCAGGAGTCCTGGGGCAAGAGGTGAAGGGCAGCGTGTACTGTAGCAGCCAGATGAACTGGGCCACATTCTCCAAGGTGGAGGGAGAGAAAGGACTGGCTCAGATGGGACAGATATCCCTGTGCAAAGGGTCAGGGGATTCCCCAGCTTGGTGAAGGTATGGGACGCTTCCACCGGGAAGGAGATGGACCACTACCCTCCTCACATCTCCATTGTCTGGAGGTCCCAGGAACAGCTCATATTCCAAGGCCTGTGGGTGGCAGAAGGGGGAGATTCAAGAACTGGGGTGGACAAGTTGTGATGGGTGATTGATTGGAGAGGGTTCCAGTGAGGGAATGGGTCTGGTGGGTGGACAGACCTGATGGGGATGGGCTTTTGGGTACAGGCAAATAGGTGAGGGGGGATGGGATGGGGACTTTTGGCTGGGCATGTTGGGGGACAGGGGCTGGGTGAAGGCCCTGGTGGGAGTCAGGAGCTCTGGGAACAGTCCAAGCAATGGGTGGAGCATTGGGGACGGGCCCAGTGGGGGACAGAGGCCTTGGGGACGATCTCAGCAGGGGGAGGGGTTTGGGGATGGGCCTGGTGGGAGATGGGGGCTTTGGGGATGGGCCTGGTGGGTGACAGGGGACAGTATTGGGGATGGAGCCAGAGGAAGGAGACCACCCCTGGAGCTCCAGTTCGCCATTGGGTCACTCACCTTGGCCCATGGACGTACTTTGATCTGCGGGAACTTGAATTCGGTGCACTTGGGGTTCATCTCTCGGATCTGCTCCCTGGTTGAGGCCCCCAACACCTATTGGAACAGAAACCACCTTCACTACTGGCTCAAGGTGAGGGGAGCAGGAGGGTGACAAGGGGAGGGGATGCAGTGTATGCGTACCAGGTCAGGGACATGGGACGAGCCCAAGAACTGGGGTGGTGGTGAAGGCTGAAATCTTAGGGGCATTTAAGAGGCTCTGAGTCACATGGATGTAAGAAGAATGGAGGGTTATGAGGGAGGAAGGGGTTAGTTATTTTTATTTTGGTAGGAATACATCAGTCGGCACAACATCGAGGGCTGAACTGCTTGTACTGTGCTCTCGTGTTCTATGTTAAAACCTGTCAGTCTTTCAGTGAGCGGAGATGTTGTGGAGGGAACGCTGCTGACTGGGACATTCCAGGCTGCAGGAGTACATGATGAGGAATGGGTGGAGACTTGGCGCTGCCAACACGAAGGCACTATAGGAATCGATCATAACCCTCCCATTACTGGGCACTGAGAGGCTGAGACCAAGGGGAACTCCTCCAACAGCAGAGGGGGGCAGTAACCACATGGTATCAAAATGGTGGCAATGAAGATAAACAGAGACGTATACAGCAATGTGCAGTGAAGGGAATATCTGGATTCAACAGGAGGAGGAGAAAGGACTTGCAACGGTCTTCCTCTTTGGAAATATTTTCTGAATAATGTCAATTTTGTGGGGTGCGGGGGTTAGGGAAGAGAAAAGCCCTACTCAGTCAACTTTGCTTCATGAGATACATTCCCCGATCCAGGAAATCTCTTCTGCACCTGCTCCAAAGTACAAGGTCAAATTTATTACCATTGGATAACACAAGTACGACCTGATGAAACAGCGTTCTTGGGGTAAACACATGTAAACACACAACCAAGCCCTCACACTAACAGACAAATGATACATGTGCAGCACGTCCAGTAAAATAACTCCATATTGTTGAATAAATAGCAGAGTTGAGTATTTGTATGAGCAGCACATGAATTGTTCCACATTCTGCCTGCTTGGAAGAAGCAGCTGTTCCTGGGCCTGGTGGTACCGGCTCTGAAATTCCTGGATCTCTTTCCCGACGGGAATAGCTGGATGATGCTGTTGGCCGGGTGAAGGGGTCCTCGATGATTTTGTCAATGACCGTAGTGGTTCACATTGATATTTGGGGTGGTGGGGGGCAGGAGGGTGTCCCCAGTTACTCTAGGCCTCTTCAGGTCCCGTGGATTGACCTCTGATCATTTAAAAAATATATTATTTATAAATTAAATACACAAAAAATTAACACAATTAATAATAATACAAATGAAATACAAATATATGTGATATATATAAAAGAAAGAATTAAGAAATCCCCCCATAAACCACCTCATGCCCCCTCCATCTGGACATTAGCAAACTGGCCTCTACTCAGCCCCCACGACACAGATATAGGTGACCAAAAGCAGCAAACAGTGCTCTAATCACTGGTTCTGGGGAGGTGGGGGATCATGCTAACTGGGAATCCACCCTATACACAAGATGGTTGATGAACGTGGTGACCGCACAGAGTCCACGGGGACCAACAACTTTCAACCCACACGGAAGGAATCAACAAGGACAGGAATACTGACCAATCAGAGGCCGGCGCGAATGTGACATCACTCCTGTCGACAGCAGCGGGGAGAGAATAGAAGTAGAGCTATCAGTGTAATGAAGCATCTTTAACTTTGATTGCTTGAGTGTGTGTCCTCCTTTCCACCCTTCACAGTAGCGCGAACACTCCAATTTCACATCGGGAGTCACGTGTCCAGTTTCCTTATATGAAGAATGAGAAGTGCACACATATTGTCAAATTTGTTTCTGGGATGTTTTAACCGGGTGATAGGAGGAAAGTTTGAATATGGATCTCTTTGTCATTGGAAAAAATGGAGATGACCTTACAACATTATGAGAGGACACAGCAGCAGGGATCGAGAGACGATAATGCAAAGGAGCCGAACACCAAGTGTCACAATTTCCCAATAACCGATCGGCTGCTTAGATGTCTTAAATGAAAATGAAATATCCTTGGAATTCTCTACCCTATTGAAGGTTCATTTGAAATTGGGATCCATGGACTTGTGATGAATTTATTGGCGGACACATTCGTAGAGGGATCATATGCATTTAACTTAGATGCAGATACTTTGAAAAAATTAACAGACATTAAATTGGAAGCGGTAATAAATTTGGAGGAAAGATTGAGAATAAATAGTCTCCCTTGTAGTTGGGGTACAATGTATTTCTTGGGATCAGAGGGATCTTGGAGCCAAGACAAAGTGATCCTATGAAATCTAAGGATTTGATTGAGTTGTTGGGGTAGCTGGAAATGGAAGGGCCGAAGGGTCTCCTGCTCCTTCGACTGCCTGTCTTCTGTCTTGCGATGCTGAGTGGGTGCGCCTTTGTGTTCGATCGCTTGCTGATTGGTTGCTTCAGTTGCGCGAGCCAATGGGCTGATTCGGTGAGGCCGCTATTTGATTGGACGCTGAAGTCGGGTTGGATTGATAGGCGGATTCGCGGGCTGATTGGCTCGTGCTGTGGGAAGGCGGGACGTTTGTGGCGGCATCGTCTGCTCAGGGTCCGTCGTGTCCCCGCTGGCCCAACGGGAAGAAATTGGCGGCGGCGCCGGGATCCTCAGCCGCGCGGTCCAGGGAAAACGGGCGACCAGCAGCCCGGTGGGACCCACCCGGGAGCGGCCGGTATCGGCGGGGTGTTTGGATGGAGCCCAGGCGTCGGTGCGAGGCCTGATGACGTCGACAGGGCGAGGCTGGAGGACGTGGGGTAACTTGCAGCGGGAGTTGGCGGGGGCAGGAGATTGGCAAGTCTGGTTGGCGCATGCGTGGTGAGTTCGCGCATATGTTGCAGATACGCATGTGCCGATTGAGGGCCACGAAGCGAAACATTTGCGCAAGCGCCAACTGATGACTGGCGCATGCGCACAGAAATTAAGATGGCTGCCCCCATCCAATGGACCCTCAGTCACAAAGTCAATCCGGACATTTTGGGTCTTTTGTGTCCTGTGTCTCTGTTCTCGTTTGTCAAATCATTTGATTTTAAAAATAGGCTCTAAGGCTTCAGGGCTCTTCGCACGGGGTCAAAACATCGACTTGCGACCATCGTGGGACCTTTGAACTCCACTACGGTCACAGGTCGGGGAGGACGTGTCGGGGTCATTGGGTCGCTTCGGAAGGGATGGAAAACCAATCCATTTTTCTTTGCTTCCCAATGCTAATAGAATGTGTCTGATTCCATCTGTTTTTCCTGTTGTAGTATCACATTCTTCATCAAGTTAGATGTTATTTTTTTTAAGTTGACGTACCATGTGTTTAAAATGCAATGTTTCTCAGTTACTTGTCCAAATGCCTTAAAAATATAGGGACTTTGGTGTTAACAATACAGAGTCAAGATTTCACCAATCCTTTTGTGAGAGATGGGAAAACTGATCTAAAATTATGAACATGAAGGAAACTAAAATTCATATATCAGTTAATGGCTGTAACCAGTACAAACAGGATGAGTTTGGGAATTAGGATGCAGGAAAGCAGAGTCAGCACGATTAACATAAGAATCTTCTAGTCTTTGTGACAAGAGCCACCATAAGACTAAGATAAGGAGTGGTAAGGAACAATAGAATGTAGGAAGTTGAGGTAGTCTGGATCAGATAAGGGTCTCCTAGCCTTGGACAGAAGTACCAAGTCCTACATATCTAATTAGCTAACCTTACACAGATTTATACATATTAAATTAGCCAACCCTAGACAGGATGAGCCAACTCTGCATATCAAGAGACTGTAGCCCCGAGAATCAGGAAGGTGTGAATAAGGACAATAACATGAAGGGACACCGACAGGATACCCCCTGGTCCTCGAAGTATACTGAAATTGCTCGTAGGCAGGAAGGATTGCCTAATGCCAAACCTCTCCAGCAGGAGGCAGAAGAATGTAAGGGGGAGGGTATTCCTATACTGAAATCAACTGTATAAAAGTTGGGTGAGCCCCAGTGTATGTGTGTATTCCCAGGGTAAGGGGAAGCACCCAACTTTGCATTGTTGCTGTAATAAATGTTCTTTGTTCTCAATTTTTGTCTCGAGCAATTTCTTTAAAGGTACTTCTATTTCTGACACATTTGAATTTATGATCTCTGGGATTTCTGGTCATGTTTTCTATTTTGGTTGGTGTATCTTGCAGACCTGTTTGGTTGCAGCAAGTAAGAAGTTATCCATTTGTAGCATCCGCTGCAGCAGCGCTACCAAATAAAGAGACGTCCCCACAAGGTGAGTGTAAAACAAAGACTGGCTTTACTGGTTTAAATTCCACGCGTGTGCTCACTGGCCCGCCCACTTCTGGTGACGTGCCCCTGACTTCCAGCAGTGACGTCATTGCATTGTGGCATCACTCTCCAGCTGGCTGGTCACTACGCGGAAGTCAGGGGCATCTCAGCCCGCACATGGTGCTAGGCCCAGGCTCCTTCTCAGTGGTAAAGGGGACTCTGTGCCATCTTGGACTGTCCAAGTGTTGCAGTGATTTGGCCTTTTTTGCTTGCCCAGTTGCCTGGTGCGCTACAATATCAGCGTTGATAAGGGGGAAATTCTTTCAATGTTTTATTCACTTTTATTACAGAATTCTTCCTTGATTATCTGTGTAACATTGAAAGTTATGGGTTTTCATGAACAGGGATCATGATTTTACTCATAATTTGGTGAGCCAAATTATGATAGGACAGTTTTTGCTAATGCCCCATGGGAAGCAAAATAAAAATGAAGTGACAAAATTAGGACGGCTTGTTGACCCTTCCTTTTAAGCAGGATGTCAGGATAACCTTCATGTTACTTGCTGAATTAAAATGTGATTTGTCAGTTCTTATGGCAGCTGCCATATTGGCATTGCAAGGAGAGATGGGAAATGGGTCAGGTCCTTGGTGGTCCCAGTAATGCAACATAGAAAGATGTCACGGGGCTGAATGTGGTTTAGTGAGGGAGAGGGTATTAATTTTTAGGAAACATATTTGGCCAGCCACCTATCAATATTTTTTTTTTATCAAATAGAAATTCCTGCTGGTAGAAGCCATTTCCTACTTTGAACAGGCCCAATATCATTATCCAAACAGATATTGTTAAGAGCGCAAAGGATCCCAAAACCCAGCAGCAAGAGACATTCACCAAGACAAGTGGTCTTTAAAACAGAAGTTATTTTTAATCAAATTTAATCATGAAAATAGAATCAAACTTTAACTTAACTCTATACTTAACAAACCCCAATTAACCCCCTTTTAATTCTAAGTGCACATGTTTGTAATGCGTTTAAATTTAAGAAAAGTTATTTGGTTCATAGTTCAATCTCACTTCTCCTTCTTCCAAGTTCTCTGGATGCAGGCAATTCTGCTGTGCACAGAATGGAATGTGAATAAATTTCACCAGGATTTGGTGCTCAAAAGGTAAATGTTTACCGCTCAGGATAGGTCTTGTAGGGTTTTTAGAGAGAGATCTGTTGTTACAGGATTTCCACAACTGAGGTACCACCATTAGTCACCTCAGTGTCTCACTGATGAACCTTGCCCAATTAGGGTTTTCCAGATGGTACCGTCTTTCTGCAAGCTACTACAGAGTTCCATTCCTCTTATTCCAAACAACAGGAATTCTTTCTTCTGGTTAACCTAGCGTTAGATAAACAAAACCCAGGTGTGACTTTCCTCTAAGCACCCTGCAGAAAAGTACTTGTAGCCATCCTGGCTCCATTTTCAAACAATGGTCATTCATTTTATGACATCAGTTCGCTTAACACCTACTTGTGAATGTGAATAACATTCTCCAGAGATCTTCAATATTTCTTCAGTCTTTCAAATAAGATGTTTTAAAATGTATGTGTGTGTGTATGTATGTAACCTACTCTAAATCTTACCAAAATCCCAAATATACCAAATTCTTCAAATATATTTATCCATTACAATATCACATAAGGAGCATTTAAGAGACTCTTAGACAGGCATACATAGGTGAAATAAAAACAGGGTTGTAGCGGATGCACAGCGCAGTATTACAAACCACCACCATCAGTTCACAGACTTACCTGACACATCGCGGGCTAACAGTGCTGGGCACCAAAGTACAGTGAGTGGAACAGATGAAGCCCCTGCCTAAAGGCACGGGGCACTAATGGCTCCTAGCTTTAACCTGCTGGTCCTGTGGACCGGAAGGTGTTTACTAATATTCTCATTGACAGGCAGGGAATAAAAGGTCTGTGTATGTCGGCAATAAACCAGTCTTGAATTGACAACCTTTGTATGTGTTTGCCTTTATTTAGCATCTATCTCAGTAGCTCCTACAGGGTATTATTTTTTTGTTAGAAATATCAAGATCAACACAACATCGTGGGCCAAAGGGCTTGTACCGTGCTGTAATATTCTGTTATTTCTATTATTGCTTGATTTTGAATATCTGTTATAAGTGTCACATTTGTGGCCCGAAATGTGAAGTTAATAAAACATCAAACACAAGTTTTATCAGGTAAACTTCTCAGTGTCTTTATCTTCCAGTTTCCTTTGTTCTCCTGCTTGTGCTCTTATCTCCCTCTCATACCACGTGATTTCCGGTACATCTCATACATATTCATTATCATGACAGTAAGCTCTGTGAGACTTCAATAATGTAGCAAATTTGCACAACAACATTGCAATCAGAAGTTTATATCTCCTGGTTGACTTGAGCTTTTCTCATTTTTACACAATGCTTTATAGTTCTGGTCAGTAAGAAAATAAATATTGTGCATGTTGAAGATGTCATTATGTCTGAAAGTAACACTGGAACAGAGTCATTAACACCAAGGTAAATATCACCCTTTAGTGGCTGGTGAAGTATCCTGATGGGCACAAGTTATCCCTCAGTGGCTACAGTGATGTGAAAATGTGGGTAAATTATTTTGTATATGATTTATACATATTAAAATTAGCTGTTGTTTGTTCCAATTTCAGGTAGGTGTGGTTGCAAAGTGGGTAAGGATAGAAAATACTTGGGGATAAAAAACTGGGGCTTGCATTTGATGGTGTGAAAGTCAAAATGGAAACTCAGAATAAGGCTCATCTGATTTAGCAAGCCACTGGCTCTTATACTTCCACCAGAAGAGAATCTAGAATTGAATTTTGAGTCATTTACGGTGGGTAACTTCAAAGTCTGTTGATTGCAAGACTAAATTAAGAGCCCTTTTGCCCCTGGCTGTGCTGAAAGATTGTTTTGTTTATCAACTAAATCTTTCTGAGAGGGAGAATAGAGTGAAGCTGCTTTCCTTCTCATTGGTGATGAATCTTACAGTAAGATCTTTCAAATAATTACAGATTACTAATTCCTCCCAGTCCTCAGGCATTTTCTCCTGCAATCTACATCAGTTACCACCATCCAGGGATTCTCATGCAGGGTAATGTTTCACCATCACCTCCTCCAACCATGTCCTTGCACTCTGTGGCAGGAAACCAATCCAGAGTAAATGACAGATTGGCTGAGTGCCTCCACTTGGATCACAATGGCCATCTTGGCTCATGGTCGCAAGCTGTTTTAAGTTCCATTCCATTCCCACTCTGACCTTTGTCTTCTGCCTCCTCCATTGTCTGGGTGATGTCAAATCCAGAGGAACCATCTCTTATTGCATTTGTGAATCGATGGTATGAATATGGAATTTTCCAAGTTCATGTAACCTGCCCACACCCCCCCATATTTTTCTCTCTCTCCTGTTAATTCACCCAGTTCCCCTCGTATTTTCCCTTCTAAACCAGATGACTTATAAATGTGGGCAGAGAAATGGCAGATGGAGTTTAATCGAGACAAGTGCCATGCACTTTGAGAGGACTTGTAGTAGTGTTGCAATGAGGGATCTTGGGGTGCAAGCGCGAGCTCCTTGAAAGTGGCAACACAAGTGTAGAGCGTTAAAGAAATTATTCTTCATTGAGCAGGGCATGAAGTATAAATGTGGTTAGGCCACATTTTGAGTGTTTTCTGCAATTCTAGTTGCTGCATGACAAAAGGAGTTTATCAGGGGGTTGCTTGGGATAGAGCATTGGCTCTGAGGAGTGATTGGACAAATTTGGATAGTTTTCTCTGGAGCATTGGAAGCTGAGTGATGGCCTGGTTGAAATTTATCCAATTATTGTAGTCCTGGAGAAGGTAGATTTCTTCTTCCCCCGCCCCCGTGGGAGATGTAAAAATACTACGATGCCTATATTGAACATGAGAGGGGGAAAAGGAGAAAAGTGAGGCAGGTTTGTGCACAGTGCGGTGGGGGTAGGGCCCACAGAGCCAGGATAGTGGTGAAATCGCCATAATTTAAGAGGCATTTGGTTGGGCACATGAACAAGAAGGAATGGGTGATGTGTATGGACCATGTGCTGACAGATGGGATTAATTTAAATGAGCATCATGGTCACCACAGATATTGTTCACCAAATGGCCTATTCCTGGGCTGCTCTGTTGGGTGATGATTCATCTCTTTTCAAGGATTGTTGCCAATGGGCAGTAAACTTTTCACAGAGGTCTATCTCCAATGAATGTATTTAGAACATTTCCATGAGTTAATTCCCTGTAGAAACAGCAGTTTATCATTCAAGCTGTGAAGCCACAGCAATAATGCAAAGTTTGAAGGCCATCATTACTGAATCCATTTTAATCAGCCTTCACCTTGTACAATGTTCAGTTGAGACAACAAAATCAAAATGCAAATTTTAACCTCTAGGAAAGATTAGTTACCCTCTGTACCACAGAATTATTGCTGAAAAAATATATGGAAAATTTTGTGAATTCAGCTTCCAAAGAGGTGATGAAGAGGAGCCACAACGAGATTTTAAAAAATTAAACCCAGAACATTTATTAGAAGCCGTTCATCACAATAAACATGTTCAGGTTCAGTTATGATCGATTCTGGAATGGCATGTGGCAGTAATAAAAAGAATGCAGGATAGATATATTCCAAGGAAAAAGGAATTAATGATTTGGATTGTGATTTAAATGGTTTTGTGGCCAAATTTGCGGAGGTCACCAAGATTGGGGACAGAGTAGGAAGTGTAGAAACCGTAAAGTTGCAGAAGGATATAAACAGATTAGGAAACTGGGCAAAATGATGGCAGATGAGATTTAACACCGAGAAATGTACAGTTGTACATTTTGGCAGTGGAAATAAACAGGAAGCATACTATTTGGATGAGATGAAAATTCAGACCTTGGATGTGCAAGGAAACCTAAAAATTAATGACCAGGTGAAATTTGTAATGAAGAAAGCGAATGCTATGTGGGCATTCAAATCAAGAGAAATAGTGTACAAGCGTAAAGAGGTGTTAATGAAGCTCTATGGGGCACAGGTGGGATCTCATTTTGAGTACTGGGTTCAGTTTTGGGCCCCCTATCTGAGAAAGGATGTGACGTTTTTGGAGAGGGTGCAGAGGAGAATGATGAGGATGATTCCCAGAATGCAAAATATAATGTATGAGGAGTCTTTGACAGCGCTTGGGTTGTATTCATTGGGGTATCGGAAATTAAAGAAGAAAGCTCATGGAGACATTTTGTATTTTGAAAGGTTTAGACAGGGTGGATGCGGGTAAGATGTATCCCTTGGTGGGTGAATCGAGGACAAGAACATTAGAGGTTATCCATCCAAAACAGAGATTGGGAAGAACTTCTGTCACCAGAGTGTCATCGAGCTGTGGAACCGCTGCCTCATACAGCAGTGGAAGCCAGATCACTGGGAGTATTTAAACAAGAAATAGACAAGTATCTCATTAGTGAGGGCATGAAGGGATATGGGGAAAAGGCTGGAAATTGGGAGGAGTGTAGAGTAGCTCAGTGTGTATTTGTGGAGCAGACTCAATGGGCCTGGTGGCCTGGTTCTGTTCTTTTGTCTTGGGATCTTGTTCTCATTTGAGAGAGATTATCGAAGGCAACTGAGGAAAATGGAAACAATTCGAGGCAATTGTTGGAGTAGGTAATTTGTTTGCCATCTCTATGTAAAACTCCAAAATTATCTGTCACTTTGGAGTGGTGCCAGTCCCTCCAACCCCTGAGGAACATAGTCTTTCTAATATGTCATGTGTTCCTTCAGCTACAAATGATTCTCTTTTTCAAACATGGCCACAGGTTACTCATGCTTCATTTCTGTCTTGCAATGTTTTTGGGTGGCTTTTCAGATGTAAATGTGGCAAATTCCATTTTGGGAGTGGATTTCTTGTCCCATTTTTCGGTGATGTATTTGAAAAAACGTTGTTGTGTGGACTGCAGCTCTTGAATGCAAGTGAGCTGCATTTGTTGTCCTTCCAATGCCATCTGCTGCCTGACAAGCCTTCAACCCCTGATTCCTGCCCTTTCCAAGCCTTGCTCGTGTTTTCCTCGCCTCGTGACCCCATTGTAACAGTGTACAGACATGCAATAAGCCACCATATAAAGGCAGAGTCTGAGACACAGGTCTTAATACCCCCAGATTATCTTAAAATCGCAAGATTGGATTGGCAAGAGTTGGGCGTAGTCCACAGATTTGACTGCTGCTGGGCTTCAAGGTTGCATATGGTTCTGAAAAAAACTAGGGATTGGCGGCCTTGCAGAGATTATTGTCGCCTGAACAATTCCACCGTGCCTGACTGATACAATATTCCAAATTTACAAGACTTCTCAGCAAACCTCCACGGCAAATATGTATTTGCTAAAATAGATGTAGAACGTGCTTACTATTAGATTCCATTTGAGTCTTCGGATGTCACGAAGACAGCAGTGATGCTCCCGTTCGGCATCTTTGAGTTTCTGAGAATACCATTCGGTCCATGGAATGCAGCTCAGACATTCCAGTGGTTCATGGTCCACGAACTCACTGGCCTTGGGTTTTTTTTGGTGCTTATGTTGATCGAAGAGATTCTGGTTGTAAGTGTGGATGAAGAGGAGCACAAGAGCCACCTTATCTCATTGTTTCCGAGGCTTGAGGAATGTGGCATCGTGATCAATCCCAGGAAAGTGTTTCAGGAGCTGCTGATCTTGTATTTTTGGGATCTAGAGTTATGCAACATGGTATTTTGCCTAATGAATGGAAAGTGCATGAAATTTGAGAATTTCCTCCCTCCGTTACGTTTGGCCAGTTGTGATGGTTTTTAGGTACGAGGAATTTTTATTGCTGTTCCCTGGTGAATGCCACAGCATCTCTATTACCTCTTGCTGAACCACTCAAAGGATCTGATGTCTGCTTCAAAAAGACCTTAACTTTGTGTATGCTTTCCATGATGCGAACACAGTTCTTACAAATGCCACTAAGCTTGTACATCAAACGCCCAAGGCCTTGCTCTCTTACCACAGATGCATCTGTCAGTGCTGTGGGACCAGTGTTCGAACAACGATCCTGTGGGCAATTGGAACCTCTGGTATTTTATTTTCAGCCAAATGGTCACTGGCTCAGGCAAAGTATCATACAATTGGCCAAGAACTCTTAGCTATCTATCGCGCAGTGAAACATTTCAGTTTAAAAAAATATTTATAGTTTTGTATACAGTTCAATATAATAATAGAATCGTATCCAAATGAAACTTATAATGATGAAAATAGAATAACAAATAAATGGTTGTACTGTACATAAAAGTGAAAAGAGAAAAAAAAGTATAAAAGAAAAAAATACAGATCTAGGTGCAAAGCTCCTGTGATAACTATTCCCTCCCAAAAGGAAAGGCAGGATATTAATAAAATAGTAGAATTAAACCAACATGATAAGGTTCAACCATTAAGATTAAAGAAAAGTGGTGGTGGGGTGGAGAAGTGAAAACATTAGATATCCAAACCCATATCTAAATAAGGTTTCCATATTTTGAAGTATGTATCATACCCAGTTCTAATATTATAAGTCACATTTGCTAAGGGAATACAATTTTGCATTTCCCCACAATCAATTTTAAGATGGGATTCAGATCTAAAACATGAATTTGAAAAGTTAGGAATAAATTAATTGATGTGCCATTAAATACAATTGATGAATAAGTTATTATTAACTAATCTATCAAAAACATTAATTACTGTCCCAACAAATGTCAGACCAGCAAAAAGGGTCAATTTCAGTTCACAAATCCAATTCCCATCTTTCTTTTGATTTATTCAAGTCTGGGTTTGGAGATTCCGCTTGAAGTAGAAAATACAATTTGGAAATATTTCTTTGTAATTCCCTCATGAATCCCAATTTCCAATCCAGTATTTCAGCTTTTTTATTGGAAGGTCATCCTTTGACCATTTGTACAGACCACCAGCCTCTTATGCATACTGTATCTCTACTTGCCAAGGGAGATTCAGCACTTGCACTTCATCCTTCAATTTTCATCGGACACACATGACATCTGAGAGAAAGCGAATTGGTGCCCAATCCAGGTGCGACATTACATACAACCACTGACATAAATTTCGATGCCATGGCTCATGCATGGTGCACTGATCCCGATTTCATCCAGTGTAACCAGATCAACTCTGGTCTCCATCTTCAAGATGTGACCCTTGATGAATCGGCTGAAAAGTTGGTCTGATTTTCTTTTCCCCCAACAGGAAGGACTAGGCTGTTTGTGTGGGCGGCTATGAGGCAGGAGATTTTCCCTTCACAATCTATCTCTTCCTGGTAGAAGAGCATCAATCAAACTGGTTAAGGAACATCTTACCTGGGTTCGTGTAAAACAGAATGTTGGATTATGGGCAAGGACTTGCTTCCTGGGTCCACGCCCTAAAGTCTCCAGGCACATGAAATTCAAGCTGGGGGATTTTGTTGTTTTGGATTCCGATTTCCAGCACGTGCACCTTGTGGCTTCCAAGGTCCACTTCCGCCATCTCGGCAATGTACTTCTCTGCTCACGGGTGAGGACAGGACTACCAGGTGGAAGGATGAAATTCCTATCATCGGCATCTCTGCAGAGACAATTGCTTGGACGTTTGTGGATTATTGGATTCCATCTTTTGGTGTTCTGGGCACTATTACAACAGATCGAGGGTCTCAGTTCTAGTCAGCATTGGTCCGAGCTCTCACTGATTTTCTGGGCACTACCTGAATTACGGCGAAGCATTTCAGGCCAACAGCTTCTTTGAGCGTTTTCATTGACGATCGAAAGCACCGTTGACAGCAGGTGGCAAATCATCGACATGGAGCGAACGTTTGCCCATGGTTCTCCTTTGCGTGACTACAGCTCTTTGAGCAGATCATGGATGTTTAGTGGTCGAGCTAGTCTATGGCTGTATGCTGACCTTGCCAGGTGAGTTTGTGAATCTGAGTCCAGACACAGTGCTCATGAACAGGTCAGTTATCTTGACCGTCTTCGAGAAAATGAGATTACTCTGAAGTTTTCCTATGTGGCAGCATCATCTCCAGTGGATGTGCCAAATGATTGACAACAGTGTTCTCGTGTATTTCTTTGACATGATGTTGTTCGTATACCACTCTAACCCATTTACAATGGTTCTTTCCAGGTCTTATGACACCATCCATAGTGTTTTGTGATTGACAGGAATGGAAAAGGTAACACTGTTTCCATCAACAGGTTGAAGCCAGTGTATTTCGAATGTCCACGTTCTGCATCAGGGCCATAGCCAGAGGACCAGTCGTACCCCTGCATCACCTGTCTTCCAGTATCATACGAGATCAGGCTGAACTGTCAACCCTCGAGACCATTACACTGGGGAAAGTTCCATTCAGTCGCCTCCTTGCATGGATCGGAGGCTGGAGGTGGGGTGGTGGGGGGGGGGGGGGGAAGGGGGCTGTCACGGTGATGCATCTGCCTGCTTTGGGAACGGTGCCAGTTGCCACTGATTAATGTAATTGAAGCATCTCGCTGGAGGATTAGCCCATGTGTTCGAGTGTTAAGCGTCAGTATATGGGTGATGGATCTCGGATGCAGGAGGAGTAGAGAGAGAGGGTCAGGATCACCATGTGGCACTGAACCAATGCGAAGGTCAAAGGGGCTTGGTTGGGTGGTGTTTGGGGAGTTGAAGAATGCAATGTTGTGTCTGAGGAGGATAAAGAAGGTCGACTGCATTGTCTTCTGGAGGAAACGAGTGAGGGTATTCTTTAATTGTGTGTAAATGATGGTATATCAGTGCCATTACAAATCTAACCCTTCCCTACCTCACACTCATTACCCTCTATTATTTTTCCATCCATGTATCTTAGTCTTTTGAATGTCCTCATTGTACCAGCCCCCACCTCCACCCCAGCAATGCATCCCAGACCCTCACTGCTCTGTAATTTTTTAAAACTTGTTTAGACGATCAAATCAAAAGATGAATGAAGTTCTACTGCTACATCTCGTGATCTCATCATCATTTCTTTGCAGATTATGTTTGTCTTAAATAGACACTATGAAGGAGAGGGGGAAGGGTGGATCCCTTATTATATCTGCTGTGCAAATACGAGCTGCATAGTTACACCTCATAGCAACACATGTAACACCTCATCATCAGATTTTTAAGAATACCGGGGAATATTAATGATCCAAAATGCACAAACTGGAGAAATAATTCGAGATGAATGCCTCGTATTCCCAAATCGGAATGCACTTTGGAAGGCATCATTGGGTTTTTGTGACTTGCTCATGAACCAGAATTTCTCTCACATGGGTTCTTTCTCCTGAGCCTATTCTCTTGCTTCCATTTCAATAAAGTGGCTAATTTCCCTTCCTGGCTCCCATGCAAGCTCGCTGTGGCTTCTTTTCTACTGACTGTCATTACGTTGTTACAAAGTACTCTCCATCCATCTTTTCTCAAAATCTGGACTAATCCGTACCAACTCACAAAATATTGATGCTGTCCATTTATTGAGTTTCTTGATTTGAGTTTTTTCCTGTCCAACATGGTTCGACAGTGGATGGCACAATCGCAACTCTGTTGCACTGCCAGTGATAGGGATGGGGTTCAAATCCTGCTCTCTCTGTGAGGAGTTTCTATGTTCTCCCTGTGTGTGCTTAGGTTTTCTCTGGGGTGGGGGAGGGGCCTCCAGATTTTTCCCACTGTTCAAAAAGTATGGGGGTGTTGAAGGTGAATTGGGAGGCACAGGTTTGTGGGCCTAAAGGGTCTGTTACTGTGCTGTAACTCATCTTAAAGTATCGCATTGACTCTGATATGTCACTAATGTAAATCTTGGTAGTAATGGTGTGTATGATTCTGCTTTGTCTTGATCTCTGCGGCTATTGGCCTCGTCTCTCATGTGGAACCCTATAACTTAGGTCTTTTGGAATTACCTAGTTGTGAGCAGCATATCTGAATGAATAGCTTCACTAATTACTCACCATGTTCATGTTTAAAGTCCATCTACCCTTGTCTTCCAAGTCTGCACTGGAAAATTATAAATGTTACTCCACTCTTTAAGAAGGAAGAGAGGCAAAAGACTGTAAATTTTAGACCATATTTTCACATTAAAAAAAAAATTATCACGTAAATTACGTTATCTTTTCCAAACAAATACAAGCTTTCATTTTGCCAAAGATTCATATTTAAATCCATATCATTTTTTCCACGTAATAACAATACATTTCCCAACCAATGCCAATGCGAACCGAATAAACTTAATTGGAGATTTATCCATTCTTAAACCCATTGTTAAAGTTGTAATATACCCCATTTAAAAAAAAGCAGTGGATCTACCATTAAAGTAGTCTCTAATATATCCGCCTTAAACTCTCTAATTTTTATCCAAAACGATTTACTTTATCACACAACCAGACAGAATTGAAAAAAAAGTACCAATTTGAGTCCCACAATTAAAACATAAATCCGAATGACTAAATCCATATCTTTTTAACTTTTCCGGCATTTAATACAACTGATGTTGAAAATTATAGTTCACCAAATTTAGTCTCACTATGTTCACACATAGTAGTCCATCCTTCTTGGGATAATTCTAAGGATAAATCTTTCTCCCATTTAAGATTTGATTTATCTCAATCCAGTTTAGCCATTTTCTGTTGCAACAAAGAATACATTTCTGAAATAAATCCCTTTCTGACCCATTTACAATTAAATTTTTAAATTTAGTTAACTTAGGCATGTTCGATTCCCGCCCAAAATTCTTTACTACTGGAGCATGTACTTGAAAATATGCAAGCAAAGAATTTAACAGTACCTCAATTTTTTCCCGAAGCCTAACATAATAAAAAAATATCCCATCTTCAAAACAATCTGCTAACACTTGAATACCTTTCATCTGGCAAATCTTTAAATACTGAGATTATTCATTGAGAAGGATATGTATTTATCCTGATATAATGGAATTTGTAATTAAACCTTATCTCCATTTCCTATTGCCAGATTTCTTTTATACCAAGTATCACATAAATGTCATAATACTGGCACATTATTATAATGCAAAAGACGAGGAGTCCATCTAAATATACATTGATGTATAATAGAATGAGAAATCTGTGCTAATAACACTTTAGCGCAGTGTGGAGGTTGATTAACATCAAACATCATATTAATAAATTTTAACTGATAATTAACTAATAATTTAATGAATAATTCTGAAAATGAGGCCATTGTCGTCCCTAATGCATATTGCCATGTTAAGTTTTGCAACAATACTCTAGCCAATGAACCTTTCTATAAAAATATTCTGATTGCTCCATAACTCTTTAAAAAAATATGTTTTGACTCAAACATGGAATTGATTGAAAAAGATATTAAATTCAAGAAAAAATATTCATTTTTAATACAATTCACATGTGCCATTCTTGTCAAAGGAAGATCTTTCCATTTAATTAAATCAGCTTGAATTTTATCAATAGAGATATATAGTTCAACTTACATAAATGTTGATAATCTGCATCAACGATTACCCCTCAATATTTAATTTTCTTAGTCCATCTAAGCTGTGTAATCTGTTTACAAGCAGGATAATCTTCCTCTGTAATTGGTAATATGTTCCTCTTATCCCGATTATAACCAGACATTTCTCCATATTGTACCAAACAGGTTTGTAGATGTCATAACGATTACTGAGGATTTGTTAAATATATTGGTACAAAGGAACCTTATATTCTCTTCCTTTATTTTAATCCCACTAATTTTATCATTTGTCTTATAGCTTGGGCTAGTGGTTCTATCACCAATGGTGACAAAGGACAACCTTGCCTTGTGGAGCATGTTAAATTAAACGTATCTGAAATTTGTCCATTTGTCACCATCCTCACCAAAGGATTTTTATACAAGGCTTTAACTCAACCAGGTAAAAAAGGTCCAAGCTTAAATCTTCAAGTATTTTAAATAAAAAGTTCCTTTCAACTCGATCAAAGGCTTTTTCCGCATCTAATGCCACTATCACTGATTGATTCAAACAATGTCTTGACACATTAATTAACATCAACAGTCTAACAATATTTTGAGAAGAAAATCTATTCTTAATGAAACCTGCTTGATCAACATGTATTAAACGTGATAAATATTTTGCAAGTCTATTGGCCAATACCTTAGCTACTATCTTATAAACTACATTTTATAAAGCTATTGGTCGATATGAGGCAACTTTCAATGGGGCTCTTTCTTTTTTGCAATAACTATGTCGAGCTCTAGAAAAGAATTCTGGAAATGATTTTGCTCTTCTGTAGCTTGTTTAAGAACATCCATCAAAACAGGAGACAAGACTTGAATAAATTCTTTATAAAACCCTCCTGTACACCCATCTTCTCCACGTGATATTCAATATTGCTTCTTCAATTTCTAAATCACTGAAAGGAACTTCCAATTCTGTCCTATCTTTATCGTCCAAAACCGATAACTCCAAACTACCTAAAAAAGACTCAACACGTTCCTCATCCTGACTTTCATCAAAAGAATATAAATTCTGGTAAAATGAGTGAAATTCATCATTCATTTCCTGAGGTTCAAAAGTGAGTCCTGTATTATTTCTTATCACATTTATTGTCCTTGATGCCTGTTCAGTCTTTAATTGCTGAGTGAAAACCTTATGCGCTCTTTCTCCTTACTCATAGTAACGCTATTTGGATCATTATATTAATTTTTCATATTAATATGTTTGCATTATATTATAACAGTTTCAACTGAATCAAAAAAGTATTTTTATCCACATTTGAATTTCGTTGGAATTCCTTTTCTAACATTGTTATATCCTTCTCCAAATGTTGGCTCTCTGCCAAATGCTATATCTTAATTCTTGCAGAATAATTGATTATCAGACCTTTTAAATAAGCTTTTAAAGCATCCCACAAAACAAATTTACTTTGTACTAAATATGTATTAATTTGAAAATGAGACTGAATATGGTCTTTGATATAACTTAGAAAGTTTAGTTACTTCAATAACATCCCATTAAATCTTCACCGATAAGAGTCTCAACATTATGCAAACCAGAACATGTGCACAATCCTTTATCCAGAACCCTTTTGGGGGGAGGGGGGGTCACTGTGTTCTGAATTTCAGATTTTTCTTGATTTTGGAAAGCCAGACTTAAGCCCACCCGAATCGTGCTGCTGTATCCACCCACACCCCCTTCCAGTCATGCTGCCGTTTTTCCTCCACCTTTGCCGTCTCTCTCCCCACTTGCTGGTGTTTGGAGCTTTCTGGATTTTAGATGTCCGGATAAAGGATTGTGTACTTCTACTTAACAATGAAGAATGATCAGACAATTCCTACTCTTATACTCTGCATGTATAAATCTACCCTGTAATTGTGCTGATGTTAAGCAAAAGTCGATTCTCAAAAAAGGATCATGTCTGGGTGAATAAAAAGAAAATTCTTTTTCTGTCAAAATTAACTTCCTCCAGATTTCCACCAAATTCAAATCTTTCATTGAGTCTAACATCCATTTTGCTATTTTGGTTCTTTGTACAGTTTTTGGAAATTTATCCAACACTCAATTAAAATCCCCACCAACCAAAATATTTTCATGAGCTTGACCCAGATTCAAAGAAGTTTCAGAAATAACATCTTCATCATCTTCATTGGGTGGATAAACATTCATCAAAGTCCATGCTTCAGCAAAAATTTTACAATTCACCAACAGCTCTCGACCCGATGTGGCAGAGAATGATTCCAACTATAACGGTAACTTCTGATGAACCAAAGTAGCAACTCACCTCGAGCTTTCGAATTAAATGAAGATGCAAAAACATGTCCGACCCAATCTCTTTTCAATTTCATATGTTCTTTCTCAGACAAACGAGTTTCTTGCAAAAAGGCAACATCAACCGAAATTTTCTTTATATATGCCAATATTCCCTTCCTTTTCATCACATTATTAAGTCATTTAACATTAAAGGTCACAAAGTTTAAATGAGCCATAACTTAATTTCCTCCTGAGATTGGCACTTCACAGAGCAATTACAATTAGATATAAATTAAAAAAAACCCAACGCCCCCCTTTCAAACAATAAGAAACCCCTGTAAAAAATGTAAAAACCTAAGAGCCCAAGAGTCAGACCCCCCTCTGTGGACCAGGTGCAGTCAATTCCACGAGTGGCAGATGACTTTAGAAGTAGTCGAGTCAACCATCACCCCTCCAACCGAACATTAAAATCCATCAGTCATCCCATTGATAACAGCCACATTGAGCTTGAGCTTCATCTTCAACATCACTCACCGATTCTGATTCCAACTTCTTTTTCCCATTCCCTTCCCAATCTTATCCTCAGGCATTTTCCCCATCGATTCCTTCAAATCTGGGAAGGAATTTGCAAAAGATAATGCACCATATGGACTCACAAAACATTGAGACTGATCTCGCCCATAAATCACCTTAAATATCATCAGATACCAAAAAGTAAATTTATACCCTTTCTTCCACAGCACTGCTTTGACCAGATTAAACTCTTTCCATCACTTAATGATCTCCTGACTTAAATCAGCTTAAAATAAAACCCTATTGCCTTGATACATTGTAGGGCTTTGATCAAGGCAACTTTCTGAACTGCAAGCCACAATATAATTTCTCTATCCTGATATCACAAAATCTTAAAAGAACCGCTCTTGACATTTGACCCAGTAAAGGTTTTCTCCTTCACGACCTATGAGCCCGATCTCAAAAGACTCGACTCCCAACATCTCTGGAGCAAATTTCCAAAAATAATTTTACAGGATCTGAACCTTCAATATCTTCCGGCAGACCTCGCACCCCTCCTGGCCCGCCGCCAGGCCAAAGAACTTGACATCTTGCGTCTGTGGAAGCGCAGAGGATGTGGATGTTTATTCCAGCTTCTCCCGAGTTCCACATTGAGGATTCGGATCCATGTCTAACTTGTCCTGAGGTTCCTTCTGGAAGGTCGGCCTTGCTTCTTCTGCACTTTTAACAGGTTGAAAACCTAGATTTTTTCTAAGTTGCTGGTAATAAAATGGTATTGTATGTACTTACCAGTACAGGCATGGGATGGCCCACCCTCCTGATGACATCCTCTCCTAGACTCCTCCCTGAACTCCTCCCCTTTGACCCGGCCATAAAGGTCGAGACATTTCTTCCATCCCTTCACTTCCCTCACTTGGACCCGGGCCTGCAGTCTTGTGTGTAATAAAGCCTATCGTTCCCCTCATTCTTTGTCTCTGTGATTATTGGGGCAACTGGCAGTGCCCAACACTGCTTTTTTCCTTTCTTCATTTCCAGAATCCTATTGTAGTAAATTACTGTTCAAAATATTGATAAAGTCAAAAAAGTCACTACAGTTCGAGTATTGAACAGTTCAGTCAGGGAGAGGTGTCTTCTCACGTCATTTTCCGATGCCATTCTTCCACGACAATCCCCGCTCCCCTCAGCTGACTCCTTGAACACCATCAAATCCGTGGACTCTAGGCAGCCCTGCTGCTGTCTTCCCTCCCGTGACCACCTTCTGGTTGTCCTGATCTAGTAATTTTAGGCCCCATTTCTAAGAGAGGATGTGATGCCCAGAGGTTGTTTGCAAAAATGATCCTGGGTATGAGAGGAATAATGTTTGATGAGCATTTGATGGTTCTGGGCCTGTACTCACCTGAGTTTAGAAGGATGAGGCAGGACCTCATTGAAATCTGATGACTAGTGAAAGGGCTGGAGAGAGAGAGGATTTTGCCAGTCGTGCGAGAGTTTAGGACCAGTGGGCAAAACCACAGAATAAAAGGATGTCTGCTTAAAACAGAGATGGAGAAACATTTTCATCTCGAGCAGTGATTTTCAAACTCCTCCTCTACACCCCCACCCCCTTGATCATATTCCACTTAATCCTTGTGCCAGAAGAGCTCTGTTAGTAAGGGATTACTTAAGGTGGAATGTGATTGGAAATAAAAAGTTTGAAAACCACTGTTTTAATCGTACGTCATTGACTTGTTCTGTGCGTGGTTTCATAACTCCAGAGGAAATGGGCCAATTACAATTTTTTTCAAGTAACATTTTTCCTTCACAATTGGGTCGACTGCAGTCTTTCTCAGCCTTTTTTCCCATTCATATTCCACTTTAAGCAATCTCTTACTCATTTTTCGAGACTCCAAGGAATAAAATCCCAGCCTGTTCAACCTTTCCCTGTAGCTCAACTCCTGGTAAATCTTCTCTGCACTCTTTCAATCTTACTAATACCCTTCCTGTAGCTAGGCGACCAGAACTGCACACAATACTCCAAATTTGGCCTCACCAACATCTTATCAAACCTCACCATAACTTCCCAACTCCTATTTTCAATCCGTTAATTAATGAAGACCAAGATGACAAAAGCTGTCTTTAGAACCCTTTCGTCCTGTGACACCACTTTCATGGAATTATGTAACTGTGTTTTATCTCTTGCTGCCGATTTGTATAACTTGGCTGTTCAATTTCATAATGTTGGCTTCTGGACTATTTTATTGTGCCCCTTGATCTAGACAGTTCTGGCAGAGCAAATCAATTTTGTTTTCTTTTGTGAGCTCAAAATTTGTCACATTGATCCAAAAACAAGTATTTTCACCATTCCTTCATTTCAGATTCTCTGCAGCTGTCGTATTGAACCTCACAGTGACGGCATTGTGTTTGTCTTGTTTATCCTTTCCCCCTCCATGCAGACAGATGTGTTGATCAAAGAGTGGACTCCACTCATCCAGCACCACTGCCATTTCTGCTGCTCGGGCTTTTCATCCCACGTATTCAATTTGTTATTTCCCCTCTTCTTTTTCTCAGCAAAGAGAATCAGGTTTATTTGATCATCTTTCTGAATCCCAGTGAAAGGTTATCGACCTGAAGGTTTTAACTCTGATTATTTTTTCCAGTAGATGATCTGCTGAGTATTCCCAGCATTGAGTTTTTATTTTACTGCCTTGGTGTATTACTGAGTGCTTTGAATGGGAGAAGAAATATGGGTTGGGTTAAGTGGATATGTCAAGATCATGGAATGGGTTTAGAAAAATAGACGTAAAAGGGGAGGGCTCATGGAAATAGTTAATTCATCTTTTCGATTTTTGGAGTCTCCTGCCGGGAAGCTTGGGATACTCACGGGACTTAATTCAAATCCACTGGCAGCAAACTCTTAATGATGTCCCACCTTGTCCTGTGGAGCCCAGCACATATAACCATATGACAGTTTACAGCACGTAAACAGGCCATATCGGCCCTTCAAGTATATGCCAGTTCACATGAACAACTGCACTAGTTTTCCCCTCCAATACTCTGGCCATATCCCTCCAACCCCCTCATATCCAAGTACACATCCAACCTTCTCTTAAATGACAGAAAAGACCCTGCCGCAATTATCTCTTCTGGAAGATCATTCCATTCTGCCACCACTCTCTGAGTGAAGAAACATCCTCTCACATTCCTCCTAAAATTTGCCCCTTACTTTGAAATCAGGCCCTCTTGTTCCAACCACCACTGCCCTCAGGGGAAAGAGTCTACTCACATCCAGTCTATCTATTCCTTTCATAATTTTGAATACCTCTATCATAACCCCCTTCATCCGTCTACGTTCCAATGAATAAAGTCGCTGTCTCCTTAATCTTTCTCTGTACTCTAGATGTTGTAAGCCACGTAACATTTTTGTAAATCTTTTCTGCACCCTCTCCACCTTATCTATTTCATTCCTATATTTGAAGAACAGAACTGAAAACAATTCTCCAAACCTGGCCTCACCAATGCCTTAAACAGTTGCAGCATCACTTTCCAGCTATACTCTAGGCTATGCTATGATTTATGAAGGCCAACAGACCATATCTCAGGTTAAGACCCACTGTCTTAACGTCCCTCATATGCAAGATTTTGCCTCCCATCTGCACAATTTCTGGGCTTTCTCCAAGGTTGATCTTGTCATGAGAAACCATCAGATCCCATCCATAAGGAAGATATTCCTAAAATGGTGATTATTATCCCTTCTGGGCTTTTTGAATGTCTTTGGATGCCTCTTGAGTTGCAGAATGCTGTTCAAACTTGCCAGCGGGTTATAGACACTTTGGGCAGAGATTTAGAGTTCCCTTACATCTACTTGGATAACATCTGGTAAAAACAATGGCATCACGAATATTCTGTCCAGACCGACTGTATATCATATTCAGTGTTACATTGATATTCCTGAATTAGCCTGTGTCCAGGCAATGGACCCCGATATTCAGGCAAACAGTACGGCCATTACTAACCTGGACATACAGCAGGGGGCAGCACAACTGGGTGGCCAACCTTACTTTGTGACATGTTTTTGGGCTACATTAGACCAATGTTTCCTGCATTTTGGAGGAAACACCTCATTGACCAGATACACAGCTTATCTCATCTGTCTATCAGAACATCTGTCATGCACATGTCAAATAAATATGTATAGCATGGACTGAGAAAAGGCATCATGCAATGGATTTGTACGACTATCTCCTGCCTCACTGCCAAAATTCAGTGCCACACTAAGGCACCTCTTCAACATTTACTGACAGTATGCAGGCAGTTGGAACATGTGCATGTGGACCTGCTTGGACCATTGCCAGAATCTCACAACATGAGATACATTCTAACAGTTGTAGAACATTTCACGTGCTGGCCAGAGGCCGTCCCGTTGCCATCCAGTGACACTGACAAAAGGGCCAGAGCAATCATCGTCAACTGGATGGCCAGATTTGGTTTTCCCACGTTAACTCAGTCCATGGAACACAATTCACCCACGTTCCCACCGGCAACTGAAGTCCACTTTTAAGGCCCGACTCACTGGTCCCAATTAGGTTGATGAGTTGCCATGCATTCTTTTGGGAATGCGCACAGCTTCAAAGCAAGATATATCTGCATTGTCCGCAGAGATGGTTTATGGTCTGGTCCTTACAGTTTCATGGGACATTCATTTTTCAACCAACTCTGATCTGAACATCCTTCAGCAGCTCGACATGGTATCGTGATCAGCAAAGCTCTTCCTACCAATTGGCTTGGATCCCCTTAACAGAATGTGCCCCACCACTCCTGGACGCTGATTTTATATTTGTGCGCAGACAGGAACCAGGGGTGCTGTTACAATGACCGTATGAGGGCTTTTTCTGCGTGGTGAAGAAGGATAGGTTTGAGTATACTTTGGACATTAGGGAACATTCACAGCTGTTTAGTTTGGACAGACACAACCCTGCCCATGTGGATCCCGCTTCACCCATTCAGTGCCACCAGCCCAGACAATGAGGGTGTCCACCTAAGGTGCATGCAGCTGGTGTTTTACTTTCTGGCGACGGTTCTGGGGGGGTGTAGCAGCTGTGTAGCGGGCCGAGAGGGCAAGGTTCTTTGGCGGGCACATGAAATCATAAGGCAGACAGCTGGGAACTCATCCATTTAATTGACCGCATGCACGTGGTGCTGCGTGCCGAGAAAGGGCACGTTGATCTGTGATTTCCCCTGCCGGAAGGTACGGGACACTCACAGGACTTAATTTAAATCTGTAGTCCCGTGGATCTGCAGCAAACTCTTAAATGATGTCGCACCTTGACCCATGGAGCCCGGGACACGCTCTAAATAGAAGAAACCTGTAAAGAATGAATAAAGCAGTCTTGTGTTGGCTAACCTGGTATGTGTGTGTGTGTGTGTGTGTGTGTGTGTGTGTGTGTTGCTTTAGTAGCTCTATTGAAGTAGCTGCTACATATATAAATATTTGGGAGATTCTCGCACTTACAGGATACTTTTCAACCATCTCACAGCCTGTGGGAAGAAGCTATACCCCAGCTTATAAGTCCTGATTTTGATGATTGACGTGGTTAAAGATGCTGTTCACTAGTTCAAAATGATCTTTGCACTATTCCTTGAGTCCGATTTGAACAACACTCCTAGTGAATGTCATCTACAGAAAAAGGGAGACCCCAGTGATCCTCACCACTCTGCATTATTGCTGTCTGATGCTTTACAGCAACTAGATCATCCAATGGTGCAGCCAGACAGGAGACTCAACAGCGCTCCTGTAAAATCTCAGGATGAGAGCCATTGGCCTTGACCTCCTCAGCCTCCTTGGGAAGTGTAGACACTTCCTGACCGATAAGGAGGTGTGATTGTTTTGTGTATTAACACATGTGCTGTATCGATGGGAATTTTATGTGATTGTATTGTCTATTCTTGCTCTTTAACAATATTTACTGGATAGAAGTAGTCATTGTACTTTAGGATGTACAATCATGTACAGATTGTCCTTAAATAGCCATTTGGCCCAGATGTCTATTCAGTCCAAGAATACTTTCGATCTCTGGAATATTTTGAACAATAACACCATTCATTCTTAAACAAACATTGTTTTTAATTTTCTTTAAACAAAAAAAAACAGGATCAAACTTTAACTTATCACTATTAACAGCCTTCCATTACCGCTTTCTAATTTTAAGCGCAGGTGCATTTAATGTGCATAAAATTCTTTGACACAACTCCAAGTTCACCAGTGTCTATCAATTCTTATACTGTGCACAGAATTCAACATTTATGAATTTTTACCAAGCTCTGGTGCTTAAAAGTAAATATTTACCCTCCAGGAAGGTTCTTGTTGGTTTCAGAGAGGGATTTCCTGCTCATTGGACACACATAAACTGATTCCCTCTGATCAGCCACTTTGGTGTCTTGCCAAAGAAACTTGACCAATCAGGATATTCCAAATGATAACCTCTTCTGCAGGGCACCATTGATCTCCTTTTGTTTCCCTTATTTCAGGTAAAACATAATTTCTCGCCAGCCATTTCCTCTTGTATGGACAACAAAGTTTTTCAACAGGCTGAACTGAGAACTCACAACCCATCTTCAAAACAAGATGCCAGCTTGCCATCTCTATCTCTCTCTCTCTTTCTCTCTCTCTCATTCTTTTTAGAAAAAGCCTATTTGGTCTCTCCTCTCTGCTTGCAAAACCTTCTTAGAACAGCAAACTGGTACCAGCCAGATGACTGCACTGGACCCAAACTTCTGAGTCCATTCATCTGTTGCTTTAAAAACAATAATCCATTTACACCTGCTTTTGAAATTCTTTAGTAAAACAGTCTCCTTGTTTTGTCTTTGCAAAGGCTCTTGGTGCCTGAATGACTCACTCTCAGCAAAGCTCTTGCATTTTAAATAAGAGCTGTTTTGTGCAGTGTATGTGTTTGCTTGTGACCTAAACGACTCCTCCATCCATCTCTTTCAAAAACATCTCTATATACAATGTAAAATATATAATCTGTCACAGGAGAGATGCAGCAGAGGAGTTGTGATAAAATCAATGGTGTCCTTCCAAAAAAAAAGTGGGAAGATGTATAATCTGGTGAGTGGAGTTTGTAATAGTTTGAAACTTGAACCTCTATCTCTATTTCAGGAGACAATTTACTGTCATGTAATTAAAAAGTGCCAGAAAAGTGAAAATTGTTTTTTTCCTGCTATAAGGCAGACAGACTCACCTCTGGCAGAAATTGCCTGAAAAGCCTCTTGCAGTCAGAGAAAGACTGAGTGCTTTCCACCCCCCCCCCCACCACCTCAAACCCTGGGCCAAGTCACTGAGGGTCTGTGGATTCTCTTTCAATGCTCACAGACCATCCAAGTCATTGGCAATGTGAGCTCCAGTTTTGAACCTCTGACATAATTAGGAACCATTTAGCACTCACTCGTATCCCAGGACTGATACCTGACACCCTTTTAGCCAGTTTAGACCCAGTCTCTAGCATTCCACAGCCTGGTGTGAGTTCCTTGACTGCTATGTCCAGAAGCCCGCAGCCTGCGTGGGTTCCTCTCTTGAAGTCACCAACAGGAGACTTCTTAGTTACAAATTAACTAAGAGGAGAATCTCACATGTCTAGAGGGATGGAAAGGGCATTATTACAAATTGAAGCCTTATATTTGAATATTCAGGTGCCAAATTTGCAAATGCATAGAATATATATTTCTCAAGCTATTTGTAATCTTTTTCCAAAGGAATACAACCTTGAATATTTGCATGTCATCTTGGCATCCCTAAAAATATATGTATATCTTATTTCCAAGTAAGTGCAATACATGTCCTCATCACCGCTAACGTTAATTTAACAAATTTCAATTGATATATTAATAGATTTAATTTGGGCCTTGTTCCTTCAATATTTCCTAATAAAAATAAGGTCAGATTCTGCGGAAAAACATCTCCTATAACTTGTTCCATTAATATTGTAATTCTCCCCAAAAAGATCTTGCATTAGGACAAAAATAAGTTTAATGCAAGAAAGTTGCGACATCTTCACCACACCTCAAACATTGATCTGATAATTCTGATTTTATTCTATTCAATTTCACTGGTGAAAGAAGTAACTGAAGAAGAAAAACTAGTCGTTAATTCCTTCCTCACTGCTGCAGTGTGGAACTCTGGTCAATAGATCCAAAATGCTGCGTTGAAGTGAATTAATACAATTCCCCTGGATCACGTGATCTCTATTGCCAAATCAGCTTCCTGAGGAGCTTTTCAAATCCAACAGCCTGAGTCACCTGACTCCAGGTGCAGCTTTCAGATAAATTCCTTGCTGACAACTGCTACATGACTGATGTAAAAACAATTATACTGAACTTATTTATATCTTGCATTGAGATCCTTATATGGATATATATATTTGCCAATCAATTACAATATTCAGATCCATTTCCCACCTTTGTCTCAACTTATGAACTTCTCATTTAAAAGTTCCTACTTGTAATAAAGAGGACATCATCAAATAATTTTTTTTTAACACTTCCTCTTATAAGGAGTTCTATTTCAGTACAACATGGTTGGTCCTAACTTATCCTTCAAATATGCTCTTAGTTGGAAATAGCAAAAGAAATTGCGATAAGTTATATGATATTTATTTCTCAGTTGGTCAAATGACATTAATTGACCTCTTTCATAACAATCTTCAACATCTATAATCCCCTTACAAAACCAACTATCCAGAAATTGATGATCCTTTGAAAAAGATACGAGGAATTTGAATCAAAGCAATTCTGGGTGATATACATCCACTTGTCCGTGAACTACTCTTTGCAGATGATGCCGCTTTAATTGCCCATTCAGAGCCAGCTCTTCAGCACTTGACGTCCTGTTTTGTGGAAACTGCCAAAATGTTTGGCCTGGAAGTCAGCCTGAAGAAAACTGAGGTCCTCCATCAGCCAGCACCCCACCATGACTACCAGCCCCCCCACATCTCCATCGGGCACACAAAACTCAAAACGGTCAACCAGTTTACCTATCTCGGCTGCACCATTTCATCGAATGCAAGGATCAACAACGAGATAGACAACAGACTCACCAAGGCAAATAGCGCCTTTGGAAGACTACACAAAAGAGTCTGGAAAAACAACCAACTGAAAAACTTCACAAAGATTAGCGTATACAGAGCCGTTGTCATACCCACACTCCTGTTCGGCTCCGAATCATGGGTCCTCTAGCGGCATCACCTATGGCTCCTAGAACGCTTCTACCAGCGTTGTCTCCGCTCCATCCTTAACATTCATTGGAGCGACTTCATCCCTAACATCGAGGAACTCGAGATGGCAGAGGCCGACAGCATCGAATCCACGCTGTTGATGATCCAACTGCGCTGGGTAGGTCACGTCTCCAGAATGGAGGACCATCGCCTTCCAAAGATCGTGTTATATGGCGAGCTCTCCACTGGCCACCATGACAGAGGTGCACCAAAGAAGAGGTACAAGGACTGCCTAAAGAAATCTCTTGGTGCCTGCCACATTGACCACTGCCAGTGGGCTGATATCGCCTCAAAACATGCATCTTGGCGCCTCACAGTTTGGCGGGCAGCAACCTCCTTTGAAGAAGACCGCAGAGCCCACCTCACTGACAAAACACAAAGGAGGAAAAACCCAACACCCAACCCCAACCAACCAATTTTCCCCTGCAACCGCTGCAACCATGTCTGCCTGTCCCGCATCGGACTTGTCAGCCACAAACGAGCCTGCAGCTGACGTGGACATTTACCCCTCCATAAATCTTTGTCCGCGAAGCCAAGCCAAAGAAAGAAAGACATCCACTTACACCAATTTCATAATTTATTTTATTCCATATATTAATCAAATGTTTCAAAAATTGTGTATCTTTATCACCAACCATTAATTTTGATTCCCACTTGTACATAAATTCTTCTGCTTTTCCCTCTCCTATTTTATTTGATTCTATTTTAACCCTTTCAAAAAAAGAAGCAAGAAATCTCATTTGAGCTGCTCCATAACAATTTTTAAAATGAGGAAGCTGCAGTCCTCCTAATGCGGAATTTGCATTGGGTTATTTGTAACATCTCTTCAGGAAAGCTCTGATAGCTTTAGCATGGAGCAGAGCTGAGCCACAACTTTGCAGGTATTTAAGGGAGTGTGTGGGCAGGGTTTGTTCTGGACCAACAATCTCACAAAATTACTCTGCTTGAAATCAAGATTCAAACCATTTTGAGGAATACAACAGGAATTGTTCAACAAGAGCCTGGTGTTCCCTGAGGTGTTTTCTTTCAATAGTGGAAATGATTTTTTTTTTAAAAAGCCCGATAATATTCCTGATACAGATCTTTGTATTTAACTTTCAGGTTGCTATCTGTTGTTAACTTGGAGGCCTTTAATGGGGTGTCTGGGTGGAATCTGCTTTAACCAAGCAGTTCGCTGGCAATTTTCCAGCTGTAGAATGCAGTGCAGTTGCTTGAAAGTTTAGCAAGTGGGATTATGATATGAAACTGCAAGTCACAGCGTCATTTTTGTTTTTGAAAATGCCAATGTGAAAATTTTAACTGGTCTCCTTGGTTTGTTTAAATTTACAGAGGAGACGTTGGGTCAAGCTGAGAAGACAGAGTTGGATGCCCATTTGGCAAATCGGCTGGGCAAAGGAGAAAGCACAAAATGAGGTACTTAAAAAATAATGAAGGAGACTGAAGTGCCGTTGAACCAAACCCAGGTAAAGAATTTAATTTTGTGCAGCGTACTTAAGAGGCTAAACAATTTGGGCTTTTAGTGGTGACCTATTTAAATGAATAAATCTGATTAGAATTGAAGTTTATGGAATGTTTGGAAGTTGCCACAAAAAAATGGAGCATATAAATTAGATGTTGTAATTAAGATAAATGAACAATACAATGAGCCTGGTGTCACAGTATCTGCCTCGCTCTACCGTACATCACCGTTAAACCTTCTCCCCAATATGAACCTGATGTCAAAATATCTGACTCTGTTAATCGTACATCAATGTTAAACCTTCTCACGAATGTGAATCCTGTCTCAAAGTTTCTGCCTCAGTCTATCGTACATCAACGTTAAACCTTCTCCCCACTGTGAACCTGGTGTCACGGTATATATCTCAATTTACAGTATATCACCGTTAAACCTTTTCCCCAACGTGAACCTGGTGTCACAGTATCTGCCTCAGTATACCGTACATCACCGTTAAACCTTCTCACTACTGTGAACTTGGTGTCACAGTATTGGTCTCAGTCTACCGTACATCACTGATAAACCTCCTACCCACTGTGCACCCGGTGTCACGGTATCCATCTCAATTTACCGTACATCACTGTTAAACGTTCTCCCCAATGTGAACATGGTGTCACAGTATCTAACACAGTTTATAGTAAATCACTGTTAAACCTTCTTACTACTGTGGAATCCATCTCACATTTTCTGCCTCAGTCTACCGTTCATAAACATTAAACCTTTTCCTCCAGTGAACCTAGTTAAAGTATCTGCCTCAGTTTAACGCACATCACCATTAAGCCTTCTTACTGCCCTGTACTCAGTGTCACAGAATATGCCAAAGTCTACTGTACTTTACCGTTAAAACATCTCCCCACTCTGAACCTGGTGTCGCAGTATATCACACAGTTTATCGTACATGACTGTTAAACCTTGTTAATGTTGTGAACCCATTGTCTCAGTATCTCTTATCAGTCGACCATACATTATCGTTAAATCTTTACACATCTGTGAATGGGTGTCACTGTATCTGACACAGTTTATCGGACATTACTTTTCAATTTTCTCATTGCTGTGAACCCAGTGTCACAGTAACTGTCTCAGTCTACCATACATCCCCGTTAAACATTATCCACATTGTGCACCTGGTATCACTTTATCTACCTCAACATACCGTACATCATCATTAAACCTTATTCTCATGTGAGCCTGGTGTCACAGTATCTGCCTCAGTCTACAGTACATCACCGTTAAACATGATCCCCACTTTATTCCTGGTGTTAAATTATCTACCTCAACATACCGTACATCACTGTTAAACCTTCTCCTTCTGTGATCCTGGTGCCACAGTATCTTACACAGTTCATAGTATATCACTGTTAAAACTTCTCACAAATGTGAATCCTACTATAAAATAATACTCCCCTTCTAAGTCTCGCTGTATTCGCATCCCACCTATTTTAAAAATTCCAATAAAAAGAGAAAAATCAATCCCAAAACAAACTACTCAAAAGTAGTAGCCCCCTAAATATCTGGGTGTGGTAAAGTCCACAAGTGGCAGGTGACTAAAGGACTCAGTGTCACCCACCCCCAGTCAGACTTTCACAAAGTACTGAAACAAAAACATTCAACCCAATGATTCCAGTCCCACTGATTGTTCCAGATCTTCAATATCGAGAAGACTTTGTGTCAATTCAACTTTTTTCCCATTCTTTCCATATTTTCCAATCTTCCCATTTCCATTCCCATTGACCTTTCCCTTTGGTGACAATGGTGACGATCGCCCACTTCCTCATACATCTGGCAATGAATTAGCAAATATTAAAGCATCTTGGTCATTCTCAAAAAACTGAGATTGAAAATTCCCATAAAAATCTTTCAATACTGCCGCATAACGAAAAGCAAATTTATATCCCTTTCGCCACAATACTTCTTAGGCTGAATTAAATTCTCGGTCTCTTCTGATAATTTCTTGACTCAGATCTGCATTAAAAAAAACCCTATTATTTTGAACCATCAGTGGATCCTGATTTTGCCGTGTTTTCTGCACCACCAATCGGAGGATCATCTCTCTGTCTTGATATTTAAAAGAGTGAATCATAACTGCTCGTGGTAATTCGCCTGGAAATGGTTTCTTCCTTAACGCTCTGTTTGCTCGATCTAATTCCAGTCCATCTGGAATAAATTACCTGCCCTACACTTCTGGGATCCATTTCTTCAAAACCTACATCGGATCCGAACCTTGCATATCTTCCGGAAGACCTACTATCTTAACATTATTTCTACGACATTGGTTTTCTAATGAGCCAAACTTCTTCAATAATTCCTTCTTCTGAATCCCCCAATCTACAAAAGGATCTTCCACTATTTCCATTTTATCTCTATTATGCTCCACTTGACTCTTGCATTCAAGAAAGCCTCCTCAATCTTTTTAAAATGATCTTGCACAGTATCCACTGATCGTGTCCATCTCATAACATCACTCTTAACTACATTAATATCTTGCTTCATAAAAGTTATTTCTTCACACACAGTGTTCATTTTAGTTTTCATTTCTGAAAATCCTTGAGTCATCTGATGAGTCATCTGCATTGATATATTTGCCATATCTTCCATGAGCTGAGCAATCCCTTCCAGAATTGGAAACACAGAATCCAGTCCAGGATCCATCACCTCCCGTTGAAGCCGACCGTCTTTTGCCTCAGTCCCCAGTTCTTCAAACTCAAATGAAGTTGAGCTCTCTTCTTACTCCAAAGCAGTAGGTCCTCTTCCAGTGCAGCTGCGGGTCTGGACACCCGACAACAGTATGCCTACCTCGTCAGCTGGCCATCAGTCGGGCTCCCCCATAGCCCACACCTTCTCCAAAGGTTCGTGGACCCTCGGCGCATGGCGCATGCCTGGTAGGGCCACCCACCGCACAGGTGCGTCTTCCGACGCTACACTGCACACCCCCGGACCACCAGGCAATGCTGCAGGTACGCAGCTGGCCCGCCCTCGCGCCCGAGTTAACAAGCGTATGAGTTGAAACCGGCCGAACTCATCGCTGAGCCTGCACCATCTTGTGATTGCACAAGATGGTGCCGGTGTAATACTAAGCCGGGCAGGAGTCTTCTGAGGCTTGGGGACTCCAGTCAATGACTCCGTTGCTTCAACTTGAACTAGGCCTCGATTCTTCAACACTTTTGTAAGGTAATTTCTTCTGTAACTGAGTTTTCGATTTTTTCATATTTGCAGCCATTTCGATCCTCCACTATTCCAAAGTCTATAATCACTTTTACAACTTTTAAAATTGAGCATTTAATAGTCTAACTGGGGAAGGGTGGAACCACACGTCTACCCTCTGTGCCATCTGACACAGTTTATAGTAAATCACTGTTAAACCTTCACATTACTCTGAATCCCGTCTCTTAGTTTCTGCCTCAGTCTACCTTTAATAAACATTAAATGTTCTCCCCCTGTTAACTTGGTGTTAAAGTATCAGCCTAAGTTTACCACACATCACCATTAAACCTTCCCCCCAGTGTGTGACTGTTTTTACTGTATCTGCCATAGTTTATCGTAAATCACTATTATACCTTCTCACTACTGTGAACTTGGTGTTACAGAGTCTGCCAAAGACTACCAGACATCATCAGTAAAATTTCTCCCCAATGTGAGCCTGGTGTTATTGTATCTGCCACAATTGATTGTACATCACCGTTAAACATTCTCCCCCATGTGAACCTGGTGTCACTATGTTCACCAAAGGTTATCGTACATCTCTGTTAAACATTTTCCTCGCTATGAACCCAGTGTCACAGTAACTGCCTCAGTTTCCCATACATCACCAATAAAGCTTTTTTTTCCTGCTCTGAGCCCAGTATCAACATATCTACGTAGTCTCCCGTACATCACCATTAACCTCCTCCCCATTGTGTACCAGATTTCACAGTATCTGCCACAGTTTATTGTACATCATTTTAAAACCTTCTCACTACTGTAAACCAGGAGTCATATAATCTGCCTTATTCTACCGCACATCTCTGTTAACCCTTCTCAATACTATGAACACGGTGTCACAGTATCTGCCAAAGTCGACTATACATCACCGTTAAACATTCTCCCCACGTTGACCCATTTTTCACTGTTTTTCTCACCATTTATCGTACATCACAGTTCAACTTTCTCCCCACTGTAAACTTGGAGTCACAGTATATTCCTTCTCTGATATACCTTCTCCTCATTGTGAAAGCGGTGTCACCGTATCTGCGTCAGTCTTCCGTACATCACCATAAACTTCTCCCCAATGTGAACTTGGTGTCACTTTATCTGACACAGTTAATATGACATCACCATAAAACCTTGTTCCAACTGTGTACCTGGTATCACGGTATCTACCACAGCTTATCATGCATTACTGTTAAACCTTCTCACTACTGTGAACTTGATGTCACAGTATCTGCCAAACTCTACCGTATATCACTGTTAAATAATCTCCCCATTGTGAACCTCGTGTCACAGTATCTGACACAGTTTATTGTACATTACTGTTAAACCTGCCGGATAAGCTCCAGATAGTGAAAGAGGAGTTCTCGCATCTGCAGGAACTGGGGCCTCGCCGCTCCATCTGGTCCACAGCCTCCGGTGGCTGGCGCCCCTGCAGAGATTAGTGATGGCTTAATGACACGACAGTATCTGACCGTTACCCCATTCCTCTCATTTAGGATTTTACAGCCAATCTGCATGGCGCAAGGTTATTCTCCAAGGTCAATCTGGTGTGCGTGTGTCATCAAATCCCATTGTAGCCTGAGGACATCCCCAAAACGGCTATCATCATCCCCTTCGGCTTGTTCGAATTTCTACGCATGCCTTTCGAGCTCAAAAACATCACCCAGACTTTCCAGCACCTCATGAATATGGTGCGCAGGGATTTGAATTTCATGTTCATTTATCTGGATGACATTCTTGTCGCTAGCAGAGACTGGGCACAAATCAAGTCTCACCTGCACTGGCCGAATTTGGCCTAACAATCAACCTGGCCAAATGCCAGTTCCGGAAAGAGTCCATGCAGTTTCTGGCCCACATCATCATGGCCGAAGGAGCTACACCAGCTGCTATGAAGGTCACTGCAATCAGAGATTTTCCATGCCCGGACAACCTCAAGGGGCTACAAGAGTTCGCAGGTATGGTCCACTTCTATAACCGATTCATTCCAGGAGCTGCACACATCATGCAGCCACTCTTCGCCAAGGACAAGATACTCGCCTGGACTCCAGGGCATTCAAAGCCACGAAGGTTGCCCTCGTGAAGGCTACCCTGCTCCTCCACCCACGTACCGACCTTCCTATGGTGCTCTCCATCGATGCCTCTGCCATTGCCATTGGTGCTGTCTTGGAGCAGCAGGTTAATGGACAGTGGAAACCACTGGAATTCTTTAGCCAACTTCTTCATCTGCCAGACCGCAAGTATAATGCTTTCAACCGTGAGTTGCTGGGCATGTACCTTGCTGTGCCTCATTTTCGCTATTTCTTGGAGGGGAGGCCTTTCACAATTTATACTGACCACAAACCCCTCACTCAGGCTCTCGCTATAGCTAGAGATCCCTGGTCGGCCCACTTACACCGTCACCTGTCCTTTGTATCGGAGTTCACCATCCACATTCAGCACAAGGCAGGGAAAGACAATGTGGTCACTGAAGCATTCTCCCAACCGGCCATTTGCTCGCTGATACCCAGCCTAGACTACGACCAGCTTGGCCCGGATCAGAAGTCCGACGAGGAGATGCAGGCCTTCAGGACAGCCATCATGGGCCTACAGTTCCAGTTCCTCCCGAATCCTCTCAGTGATGAGCACCCTGCGACCACTGGTTCCACAGCAGTGGCGCAGGCAAGTCTTCACCAGATCCATGACATTTTCCACCCTTCCATCAGGTCCAAGGTTAATATGGTGGCAGAACACTTCGTCTTGCACGGGCTTCGAAAGCAGATTGTGGATTGGGCCAGAACCTGCACCCTTTGCCAGATTTCCAAGATACACAGCCACACCAGAATGCCCATGCAGGATTTTGAACACGTCCGAGAATGTTTCAGCCACATACATGTGGACATTGCCAGCCCCTTACCCATTGAAGGGCAATGGCAGCCCCTGGCCTTCTTGAGCAGACACCTCTGGCCACCCGAACTCAACTACAGCACCTTTGGCTGAGATCAATCGGTGCTGTACCTGGCAGACTGAGGCAGGTAATCTGACTTCAGCTTCACAGTGGGGAGAATGTTTCACGGAGATGTACGAAAAACTGTCACAAACACTGTGACACTGGGTTAACAGCAGTGAGAAGGTTTAACACTAATGTACGATAAACTGTGTAAGATATTGTGAAACCAGGTCCACAGTCGGGAGAAGGTTTAATGATAATGAGATAGATACTGAGACAATGGGTTCACAGCAGTGAAAAGGTTTAACAGTGATGTATCGTTGACTGAGATAGATACTGTGAAACTGGGTAAACAGTGGGGAAGGATTTAGCGGTGATATATGGTAGACTGAGGTAAATATTGTGACACCGGGTTCACAGTTGGGAGAAGGGTTATCAGTGATGTAAGATAAACTGGGGCAGATACTGTGACACCAGGTTCACATTGGGGAGAATGTTTAACAGTAATGTACGATAAACTGTGTCAGATACTGTGACACCAGGTTCACATTGAGGAGAATGTTTAACAGTAATGTACGATAAACTGTGTCAGATATTGTGACACCAGGTTCACATTGAGGAGAATGTTTAACAGTAATGTACGATAAACTGTGTCAGATACTGTGACACCAGGTTCACATTGAGGAGAATGTTTAACAGTAATGTTCGATAAACTGTGTCATATACTATGACACCAGGTTCACATTGGGGAGAATGTTCAACAGTAATGTTCGATAAACTGTATCAGATACTGTGACACCAGGTTCACAATGGGAATAAGGTTTAACGGTGATGTAAAATAAAATGTGGCAGATACTGTGACACCAGGATCACAGTGGGGAGAATGTTTAACAGTAATGTACGATAAACTGTGTCAGATACTGTGACACCAGGTTCACAATTTGAATAAGATTTAACAGTAATGTAAAATAAACTGTGGCAGATACTGTGACACCAGGTTTACAGTGGGGAGAATGTTTAACAGTAATGTTCGATAAACTGTGTCATATACTGTGACACCAGCTACACATTGGGGAGAATGTTCAACAGTAATGTTCGATAAACTGTAGCAGATACTGTGACACCAGGTTCACAATTTGCATAAGATTTAACGGTGATGTAAAATAAACTGTGGCAGATACTGTGACACCAGGTTCACAATGGGAATAAGGTTTATCGGTGATATAAAATAAAATGTGGCAGGCAAAGTGACACCAGATTCACAGTGGAGAGAGGTTTAATACTGATGTATGGACGACTGAGATCCTTACTGTGACATTGGCTTCACAGCAGTGAGAAGGTTTAACAGTAATGTACGATAAACTGTGTCAGGTACTGTGACACCAGGTTCACAGTGGGGAGAATGTTTAATGAGATGTACGATAGAGGGAGGCAGATACTGTGACACCAGGCTCATTGTATTGTTCATTTATCTAATTTATATGCTCCATTTTTTTGTGGCAACTTCCAAACATTCCATAAACTTCTATTCTAATCAGATTTTGTTCATTTAAATAGGTCACCATTAAAAGCCCAAATCGTTTGGTCTCTTAAGTACACTGCACAAAATTAAATTTTTTACCTGGGTTTGGTTCAACGTCACTTCAGTCTGCTTCATTATTTTTTCAGCCCCTCGTTTTGTGCTTTCTGCTTTGCCCAGCCGATTCCCCTAATGAGCATCCAACTCTGTCTTCTCAGCTTGACCCAACGACTCCTCTGTAAACTTAAGCAAACCAAGGAGACCAAAGTTAAAATTTTCACATCTGCATTTTCAAAAACAAAAATGACGCTGTGACTTGCAGTTTCACATCATAATCCCACTTGCTAAACTTGCAAGCAACTGCAACACATCCTACAGCTGGAAAATTGCAAGTCAACTGCTTGGTTAAAGCAGGTTCCACCCAGTCACCCCATTAAAGGCCTCCAAGCTAACAACAGATAGCAACCTGAAAGTTAAATACAAAGATCTGTATCAGGAATATTATCGGGCTTTTTAAAAAAAAAATCATTTCCACTATTGAAAGAAAACACCTCAGGGAACACCAGGCTCTTGTTGAACAATTCCTGTTGTATTCCTCAAAATGGTTTGAATCTTGATTTCAAGCAGAGTCATTTGGTGAGATTGTGGGTCCAGAACAAACTCTGCCCACACACTCCCTTAACTACCTGCAAAGTCCTGGTTCAGGTCTGCTCCATGCTAAAGCTATCAGAACTTTTTTGAAGAGATAATGGAATTCAGATGCTGGTGCATTGAGTCAAAAACACCGTAATACTTCCCTGAACAACACACCTCTCTCCGAAAACCAAGAAGAACCTTCCTGAGTGGTAATCATTTACCTTTCGAGCACCAAAGCCTGGTGAACTTTATATACGTTCAATTCTGTGCACAGTATAAAATGGCCTGCAACAAGTGGACTTGGAGGAATGAGAAGTGAGATTGGACTGTGAACCAAAGAACTTTTCTGAACTTAAACACACGTGCACTTAGAATTAGAAGTGGGGTAAGTTAAGTAAATTAAGTTAAGTAGTAAAACAATGATAAGTTAAAATGTAAATCCGTGTTCATGTTTAAAAATAATTAAAATCAATTTTTGTTTCAGTAATCATTTGTTTTGGTGAATATCTATTGCTGGTTAGTTTTGGGATCCTCTGGTCTCGTAACACAGCACCAAGCTTCCGGTTATGATAATAGTCCAAAAAAGGGACCCGGCATCTTTTGCAAATTATTAATTGACTCTTCAATAATTTTTTGTAAATATCAACAAAACATAATATCATTTAACTGTTGTGTTTCTGTCGTTGGAGAATTCCCTTTCCATTCAATCAGAATTAGAATTTAGGCTGCCGTATTTGAGAAAAGATGTGTTGGTGTTGGAGAAGGTCAGAGATGATTTACTGGAATGATATCAGGAATGAAATGGTTAGTGTATGAGGAGCAATTGTCAACTCTTCGACTGTACTAGTTGGAGTACAGAAGGATAAGGGGGACCTCAGAGGCATTTCAAATACTGGAAGGCCTGGACAATTAAAAACAACATTTGTTAAAGTATCGCTTTGTCTTGGTGATTTCCTATTGCTGCTAGGTTTTGGGGTCCTCTGGGCCTGTAAAAGTCCCAAGATGAGGTCTTCTACTCCAGGACACCCAAAATGTCTTATTTCTTCAATAAATGCAGTTTCCCCCATACTGACTTTGATAAAATCTGCACCCGTATCTCCAATTCTCTTTCTGCCCTTACCCCACCTCCTCTCCAGCCGAACAAGGACAGAATCCCTCAGGTTTCTCACTTACCACCCATCAGCTGCCACATCTGACACGTTAACCTTGAACACTTCCAACTTCAGCACCATCCTCTAACCTGCTCCACTCAGATCCTCTTTTCACAGGGGCACATCTTTCTGTGACTCCCTCGACGGCACTTTCCTCTCCACCCACCACCACCTGATGCACTTCCCATTGAAACCGCAGAAATTGCCAAACTTGTCCCTTCCTATCCTCTCACCTCCATCCAAGGCCACAATCAGACCTTCCAGTTGAGGCAGTGTTTCACATGCACCCCATCCAACTTAATCTCCTACATTTGGTTGACTCAGTTGACCTCGATATCAGCAAGACCAAATACAGACTGGGTGGCCATTTTGCTGAACACATGCGCTCTGTGGATCTAAACTTGAGCCTCATGTGACCTACCATATCAATTCTCGAACCCTTCCAGCAACATGTCTGTTGGCCCCATCCTTCGACAGGGTGAGGGTAAAATATCGTAAAGAAAACACATTATATTCCTCCTGGGCAGCCTTAAACTCTATAGCATGAACACGAAAGTTTCTAATTTTAAGCAGCGACTCACCTCTGACTGATTTCACTGTTTCCATCTCTTGATCCACTGCCCATTTGAATATAATCACTCCTTTAAGGTAGAAGAGTCGACATGGTGTTTTCCCCATATAGCTTGCCATTGAACAACTGGCAAAATTAAGCGGCAGTTATTGCAGAATGAATGGGGTTATTGATTAAAATCTGCCTGTGATTGAAAGTATTCTTGGACTGAATAGACATCTGGGACAAATGGCTATTTAAAGATAATCTGTACATGATTGTACATCCTAAAGTACAATGACTACTTCTATCCACTAAAGATTGTTAAAGAGCAAGAATAGACAATACAATCACGTAAAATTCCCATCCATACAGCACACATATTAATACACAAAACAATCACACCTCCTTATTTGTCAGGAAGTGCCTACACTTCCTAAGGAGACTGAGGAAGTCTAGGCCAACAGCTCTCATCTTGAGATTTTACAGGAGCACAGTTGAGTCTCCTGTCTGGCTGCATCATTGGATGGTCCAGTAGCTGTAAAGCATCAGACAGGAATGATGCAAAGAGTTCTGAGGATTACTGGGGTATCCTTTTCTTCTAACGATGACATTAGTGGGAGTGTTGTTCAAATAGGGCTCACGGAATTGTGCAAAGACCATGACCATGCAGTGCACAGCATCTTTAACCATGTCCATCATCAAAATCAGGACTGCCAGGCTGGGGAATAGCTTATTCCCACAGGGTGTGAGACGGATGAGAAGTATCTTGTAAGTGGGATAATCATCCAAAATATTTATATATGTAGCAGCTACTTTGATAGAGCTACTAAAGGAACACACATACACCAGATTAGTCAACACAAGACTGCTTTATACAGACTTTACAGGCTTGTTTTATTTACAGCTTGTCCTGGGCTCCATGGGTCAAGGTGGGACATCATTATGAGTTTGCTGCCGATCCACGGGACCCTGTGAATGTTCTGCGCCTTCCGGCAGGAGAATCCACAGATCAGCATTCCATTCTTTGGCACGCAGCACCACGCGAGGTTTGTCAATTAAATGGATGTGTACCCAGCTCTCTGCCTTATGATTTCACGCACCCGCCAAAGAACCTTGCCCACTCGGCCCACTAGTAGACAGCTGCTACACCAACCCCCCATCCCCACCCAGAACCGTCGCCAGAAACTAAACCACCAGCTGCATGCACCTTAGGTGGACCCCCTCGCCGTCTGGGCTGGGGGCACTGAAGAGGTGAAGCAGGCTTGAGTCTGTCAACACTAAACAGCTGTGAATGCCCACCAATGTCCAAAGTATAAAGAACCCATCTATCTTCACCACGTGGAAAGGGCCCTCATACGGTCATTGTAACGGGACTCCTGGGATAAAAACAAAATCAGTATCCAGGAGTGGTGGGGGAAACATTCTGTTTAGGGGATCCAAGCCAGTGGTTAGGAAAAGGTTTGCTGATCGCGACACCATGTCGAAGCTAATGAAGGATGTTTGTGAAAGTCCAATGAAACTGTAAGGACCGTTCCATAAACAATCTCTTCGGACAATGCAGACCTATCTTCCTTTTGGAGCCATGCGCACTCCCAATAGAACCCAGGGCAACTCATCAACCTAATTGAGACCGGTGAGTTGGGCCTTAAGTGCGGACTTCAGTTGCCGGTGGAAACATTCCACAAAGCCGTTGGACCGTGGGTGAATTGTGTTCCGCGGTCTGAAGAAATGTGGGTCGGGAAACCAAATCTAGCCATCCAATTGACGATGAATGCTCTGGCCTTTGTCTCAGTGTCACTGGATGTCAAAGGGACGGCCACTGGCCAGCGTGCGAAACGTTCTACGACTGTTAGAATGTTTCTCATGTTGTGAGATACTGGCAATGGTGCAAGCAGGTGCACATGCACGTGTTCCAACCGCCTGCGTACCGCCAGGAAAGGTTGAAGAGGTGCCTTAGTGTGCCGCTGAATTTTGGCAGTCTGGCAGGAGATACATGTGCAGACCCATTGTGTGACACCTTTTTTCAGACCGTGCCATACATATTTATTTGACATGAGCTTGAAAGATGTTCTGATGGATGGATGAGACAAGCTGTGTATCTGGTCAAAAAGACGTTGACTCAAAGATGGTGGAATCACTGGTCGAGTGTAGCCCAAAGACATGTCACAAAGTAAGGTTGGCCACCCAGCTGTGTCGCCCCCTGCTGTATGTCCAGGTTAGTAATGGCCGTACTGTATTCCTGAACATCGGGGTCCATTGCCTGGACACTGGCTAATTCCGGAATATCAATGTCACCCTGAATATGATATACAGTCAATCTGGACAGAATATTCGGGATCCCATTGTTTTTACCAGAAATATAGAGCACATCCGTGGTAAATTCTGAAATATATGATAGTGACCCTGCTGTTTTGCCGACCATGGATCCATTATTTTGCTGAAGGCAAAAACGAGTGTCTGGTGGTCTGTGAACAGAGTGAAATGCCGACCCTCCAAAACTAATCAGAAGTGCCATGTGGCTTGATATAATGCACGATATTTCATCTCCAACGGCCAAAGATGTCAGGAAAAGAACACGAGGAGTTGGCAATGGCCATCGACGTACTACTCAAGAACCACACCCAGGGCCGTACTCGAGGCATCAGGACTAAATGTCAATGAAGTGTTGGGGTTAGGATGGGGGAAGCATTGCTGCATTGACTAAAGCATCTTTGGCATTGCAAACTCAACCTCTGCCTCTGTTGTCCAGGGATCATCCCTGTGCTTTGTAGTGAGGATTGGAAACCATGGTCGAAGAATGTCAGCAGCTGCTGGAATGAATCGGTGACAGAAGTTTTTCATGCCCAAGAATTTCTGCAGGCCCTGAACCGTGGTAGGTGTTGGAAAAGCACAGACTGCCTCTACCTTGATGGTTAAGGGAAAGATACCATTGACCATGATCTTGTGTCCCAGGAAGTCGATGGTGGACTTGCCAAATTGACAAATACTATGGTTGATTGGAATTCCTGCAGCCATTGGAACAGACAGCCTAAATGCAGTTGGTTATATCCTGTTCAGTTTGACTGGATTTGAGGACGTCATCCAAGTAGATGGAAGTGAACTCTGCCCAAAGCATCTATAAGATGTTGGAAAGTTTGAGCGGCATTCTTCAGCCCAAATGGTATCTTTAAGAAATTCAAAAAGCCCGAAAGGGGTAACAATGCCATCCTTATAGACCAGGATCTGACGGTATCCCTTGACAAGATCAACTTTGGAGAAAACATGGAAAATGTGCAGATGGGCAACAAAATCTTGCATATGAGGAAGAGGGTAATGGGACACACCCTGGTCTGTTTTGGAGGTGTTGAAATTAGGAGATAATGATGGGAAATTCATTGAGCAGGACAGCATACGCATCTTTGTGCGGGGTATGCATCCCGAGGTAGGAAATTCTCCCTTTGCTGCATACCAGTGGGTATGTTTTCAAAGTGGTGGAACGACCAATTTCCTCCACTTCACGTCTACTGGCAAATCATGGGACCTTCAAAAATTTGCACCCAAAATGACCTGTGCAACGGAAGACAATACGCAATTCCAACGCTATGTCACACCTCCTTTCCAAATCGTGACCCGTCCTTTGCTAAAGCAGGGAATTGTAGCCCCATTTGCTGCTTGAAGAGCCAGGTGTTGTTATTTATGTTTTTTTTTCAAAATAGGTTGGTTGGATATTTGCATTTACTAGCGTCGTCTTGAAGATACAATAGGCCGGTCAGTACTTGTGCCAGCTGCTGAGGCCCCTACTGGCAGCCGGCCTTTTCATTTCCTGCCTTTTTTCTCTAATAGGTAAATGGCTTTTTATGGGCTTTTTTCCCCATTGGCGATGGTAAAAACACCATTCTTGGTGCCCATCAGTAGGTTGATCCTTCTTTGACGGAATTGCAGATATAGGAGGCTTGTAGGACATGGGAGATGGATCTACTGATCAAAGCGGCTATTTGTAAGCAGACACTTGCGTTGCAGTATGATCGAGCCTGTCAGCCTCCCACGCTACATCATGGGGATGGCAGAAATCCATGTTAACGATTGGTATTGCGACACGACCCGGGAGTTTGGACAGGAATAGAGTCTCAAAAAGTAAACAATAAGAATGGCCATCATCTAATACGAGCATCTCATTCATTAGATCAGATGGATCCCTGTCACTCAGGCCCTCCATATTTAAAAGCTCATGTCTGGTCAATTCCAGGAGAAATAGGCAGAACCTGGTTGAACTGCAGCCGTGGTGGCGGCATCTGCTGTCGTTGTGTCCATGATCACTGGAGATTCAAGCTTCGGCTGAATCTTGCATTCGGGGGGTCACCGTTTCTGGTGGCAACTTCAGTACAGCTACTAAAGTCATATACATACCCACGTTAGTCAACACAAGACGGGTTTATTCAAACTTTACAGACTTCTTTTATATACCGCATTACTTGTCAGGGAAGATATTACAGCGGTGCTGAGGCAAGAGACTGGAGGTCTCATTGAGGGAGGCAGTGTGGGTAAAACTAAAAAATAAGAAGGGTGAGGTGACTATTATAGGGGTACATTATAGTCTGGCAAATGGGAAGGGAGAACTAGAAGAGCAAATGTGCACGGAATTAGCTGACATGTGCAGTAGGAATAGGGTGGGGTTGGTTGGGGATTTCAATTTTCATAACATCAATTGGGAAACACAGTCAGTGGGAGGGCAGGATGGCTTAGAGTTTGTACAATGTGTTCAGGACTGCTTTTTGCAGCAGTATGTGGAGATGGCCACTACAGGGGGGCAATGTTCGATATGCGGTTGGGGAATGAAATGGGATGGTTAACTGGGTAAGCAAATATGCAGATGATATGAAAATAGGGGGAGTGGTGGATGGTGAGGAAGGTTTTCTTAGATTACAGGATTTGGTTTGTTTGGAAAAGTGGACTGAAAGATGGCAGAAGGAATTTAATGTCGACAAGTGTGAGGTGCTGCATTCCAGAATAAATAACCAAAATAAGACATATGCAGTTAAGGGAAGGGCATCGAGGAATGCAGAGGAAGAGAGGGATCTTGGAGTTACGGTACAGAGTTCCTTGAAGGTGGATTGCCAGGTAGACAGGGTGGTTATGGCAAACTGGCCTTCATATATCATAGCATAAAGTACAGCTGGAAAATGATGCTGCGACTGTTGAAGGCATTGGTGAGGCCAGGTTTGGAGTATTCTGTTCAGTTCTGGTCTCATTTGTCAAAGGAAGGATAGAGATAGGTGGAGAGAGTGCAGAGAAGATTTACAAAAATGTTTCTTGGCTTACAACATCTAGAATCCAGAGAAAGATAAAGGAGACTGGAGGGCTCATCGAGAGAGGCAGTGTGGGTAAAATGAAAAAATAAGAAGGATGAGGGTACTATTATTGGGGTATATTATAGGCTGCCAAATGAGACATGGTGAGACATTATTAAGACTTTGCTATCGATCCATGGAACCAGCAGGTTTAAATTAAGCCCTGTGAATGTCCTGCACCTACCCGCAGAAGACACCACAGATCAACGTGACGTTCCTCGGCATGCAGCACCGTGCACGTGTGGTCCATTAAATGGGTGAGTGCCCAGTGGTCTGTTTTATGGTATTGCGCGACATCGGAGAACCGCGTCACCGACGGTTCACAACGTGGGCTGTGTGCCCGCTTTGCCCTCTACATATATTTATTTAGATTATTCATTTGGTCATTACATGCTGCATATTGTGTGCTTTTGTGCAGGCACCATGGTAGTTTTGTCGGGTTGTAGATGTACGACCCAGTGCATCACTCCATGGATTCACAGAACATTACAGCACCGATACAGGTCCTTCAGCTTTTCTAGTCTGTGCCAAACTCTTATTCTGCCTTGTCCCACTTACCAGCATCCAGTCCATCACCCTCCATCTCCCTCGTATCCCTGAACTTGTCGAAACTCTTCATTGCTAACACTGAGCTCACATTTCCTCATGCAGCTGGCAGCTTGTTCCACTTTCCCACCACCTTGTGTGGAGAAGCTCCCCCTCATGTTTCCACTAAACTTTTCCCCTTTCATCCTTCGCGCATGTATTAAGGATTTCTCCAAGAGGCAGAGTCTCAAGAAAACAACCTCTATCCTCAAGGACCCTCGCCACCCAGACCAGGCCTTCTTCACACTGTGATCACCAGGGAAACAGGTCCAGGAGCATGAAGACGAACACCCAATGGTACAAACACAGCTTCTCCCCATCTGCCATCAGATTTTTGAATGGACAAGGAACCACAGTCACTCCCTCACTTGCTCTTCATTTTGCACAAATGGATTTCTTTTTTTAAAATGTAATTTAGTACAATATTTGCACCTGTATTGTTGCCACAAAAGGACAAATTTTCTGAAATGTTCATCACAATAAATTTTTTATTCTGAACACTGCGCGTACATCAGAAAACAATCATAGCTCAAAAAACAATTTCAAAAGATGAATTCACTATTTCCATGCACCCTCCCCTTTTATGTCTATTTTTCTAAATCCACTCCTTGATCGAGACTTCTCCACTTAAACCCAACCCACATTTCTTCTCCCATTCAAAGTACTCAGTAATACACCAAGAAACTAAAATAAAATCTCAATGCTGGAAATACTCAGCAGGTCATCTACTGGAAAAATAATTGGAGATAAAACCTTCAGGTCGATAACCTTTCACTGGGATTCAGAAAGATGATCTACTGGAAAAATAATTGGAGATAAAACCTTCAGGTCGATAACCTTTCACTGGGATTCAGAAAGATGATCAAACAAACCTGATTCTCTTTGCTGAGAAAAAGAAGAGGGGAAATAACAAACTGAATACGTGGGATGAAAAACCCAAGCAGCAGAAATGGCAGTGGTGCTGGATTAGTGGAGTCGACTCGTTGATCAGCACATATATCTGGATGGAGGGGTAAAGGATAAACAAGACAAACATGATGCCGTCACAGTGAGGTACAAGACGACAGCTGCAGAGAATCTGAAATGAAGGAATGGTCAAAATACTTGTTTTTGGATCAATGTGACAAAATGTGATCTGACAAAAGAAAACAAAATTGTTTTGCCCTGCCAGAACTGTCTAGATCAGGGGGCACAATAAAATAGTCCAGAAGCCAACATTATGAAATTGAACAGAGAAGTTATACAAATCGGCAGCAAGAGATTAAACACAGTTACATAATTCCATGAAAGTGGTGTCACAGGAAGACAGGGTTCTAAAGACAGCATTTGTCACCTTGGTCTTCATTAATTAACATATTGAAAATAAGAGTTGGGAAGTTATGGTGAGGTGGTATAAGATGTTGGTGAGGCCACATTTGGAGTTTTGTGTGCAGTTCTGGTCACCTAGCTACTGGAAGGGTATTAGTAAGATTGAAAGAGTGCAGAGAACATTTACGAAGACACTGCCAGGTCTTCAGGAGTTGAGCTACGGGAAAGGTTGAACAGGTTGGGACTTTATTCCTTGGAGTGTCGAAAAATGAGTAAGAGATTGATTAAAGTGGCACATGAATGGGAAAAAAGGCTGAGAAAGACTGCAGTGGACCCAAATGTGAAGGAAATATTTTGCTTGAGAAAAATTGTCATTGGCCCATTTCCTCTGGAGTTATGAAACCATGCACAGAACAAGTCAATGAGGTACGATTAAAACAGTGGTTTTCAAACTTTTCAAACTTTCTTTCCACTCACCTCCCACTTTAAGTAATCCCTTACTAACAGAGCATAAGGATTAAGTAAAATATGATCCTGGGGGTGGGGGTGGGGTGGTGGAGGAGTTTGAAAATCACTGCTCTAGATGAAAAGGTTTCTCCATCTCTGTTTTAAGCAGACATCCTTTTATTCTGAGGTTGTGCCCACTGATCCTAAACTCTCGCAGGACTGGCAAAATCCTCTCTATCCAGCCCTTTCACTATTCATCAGATTTCAATGAGGTCCTGCCTCATTCTTCTAAACTCAGGTGAGTACAGGCCCAGAACCATCAAATGCTCCTCAAACATTATTCCTCTCATCCCCAGGATCATTCTTGTAAACCACCTCTGGGCCATCACATCCTCTCTTAGAAATGGGGCCTACAATTGCTCACAACACTTACGAGATGAGGACAACCAGAAGGTGGTCACGGGAGGGGAAGCCAGCTGCAGGGCTGCCTCGAGTCCCTGGATTGGATCGTGTTCAAGAACTCACCTGAAGAACTGAATGACTGTACCAGGACCATAGCAAACTTTATCAAAACAGCTGTGGACAAGGGTGTTCCCACCAAATTGTTCAGGGAGTTTTCTCAACCAGAAATCCTGGATGAACAACAATATCCAGAAATTGCTGAGAGCCAAATCACAGTTTGGAGATACAGATACACAAGGAGCCAATATGAACCATGGAAACCCATCTCGCAGGTGGTGGAGATTCAGCACGAGAATAGAAACAACAAAGGATACCCATCAGCTGTGACAGGGGCCTAAATGACATAAAGTGCTGCAAAAACAAATCTGGTGCAGTGGGAGGCGGCAAAGCCTCACTCCACATGAACTCAATGCCTTCTACACCTGATATGACCACTAGTACAGGGAAGAACCATCGCAAATCCCCCCTCCCCCACTACATCTCTTGATGATCTGCTGCTATCAGTAACCAAAGATGACAATATGGGCTGCCCTCAGGATAGTGAATCAAAGGAAAGGATCAAGCCTGGATGGAGAACCCAGCAGAGGACTGATAACCTGTGTTGACCAACTGGCCATGGATATCTTCAACATCTCTCTCCGACAGGGAGTGGCACCCACCTGTTTCAAATAGGCATCAAATATATCAGTTCCAAAAAGTGGGGTAACCTGCCTAAATGATGATTAACGAGTGACACTCACATCCAGTGATGAGGTGGATTGAGGGGATGGTGTTGAAGTACATCAACTCCTGTCCAAGGGGCGACATGGATCGATTCCAATTTGCCAGACCTATGGCAGATGCCATCTTCACTGGCTCTGCCAAAACCCTGAAACACCCAGAAGACAAAGGTGCATCCATCAGAATGCTCTTTATTGACTAGAGTCTGGCATTCCATACCATTCTCCCATCAAAGCTGATGAGCAAACTCCAAAGTCCTGGGACTCCATAACATACTGTGCAATTGGATCCAGAATTTCTTCATCTCCAGGCCCCAATTAGTGTGGATTGGCAAGAACAACTCTTCCAAAAACTCCTTTAGCTCCCAAACACCAGAGGGTTGCATATTTCACCCCTGCTCGCATCGCTTTACATCTACAGCTGCATGGCTTGGTATGACGACACCATCTACAAATTCACTGACGATAGCACAGTCATGAGCTGCATGAGGAGGGCAACGAGTCAGCATTCAGGAGGGAGATTGAAAGCAGGGTTCAATCATGGACCAACAACAACCTCGCACTCAATGCCACCAAAACCAAGGAGATGATTGTCGACTGTAGGAAGAAAAAAAGATGGACACTGCCTGAATTGGAATGGTTTTGGTTTTGATACACACACACACACACACACACACACACACACACTCACACACACACACACACACACACACACACACACACACACACACACACACACACACACACATATATATTTGTGCAGAGTTGAGTTAGAGTGAAGTAAAAAGTGTTGTTATTAATCTTTACCAATTAAAATTATTGTTTGAAGATGCCATTGTCCTGTGAATTATCATGGACCATTTTGTGCGAATATTAATCTTTAAAGTTACAATAGTTTATATATATTATCAAGTTATTTTGTGGGTTGGATTCAGGGTCACACTCACAATCCTTTGAGATGCCAGAAGGCAAGCCATGTACGGAGATGAAACGTCTGCTCATTCAGCATCTGAAACCGAAAGAGGAAAACCTTCATGATGGTCCTTGAGATACTGGAGTGTTTGCTTTATTAAAAACAGAAGAATTTGTGTCGTCATGAAAGACTGCTGATCAAATCGAGAGACCATCTGTTGATTATCTGTGTTCTTAAAATTGAAACTAAGTCAATAGAGTGCTGAGAGATGGCAACTGTTCGAATAAGCGAGTTCTTGATTCAATTACCTGCACAGACAGGCTGGAGTCCATTGGCTCATGATTCATACTTTTGAAGAGGCTGAATGGACTTCAAAGGCAGAAATGACGGCACGTGTCATGGGATGAGCCATTCTGGAGAAACATTACAAATGAGAGGCAGAAGATGTTGTCCATGCTGTGGGGAAGAGAGGATTGAAGATACAGTCGTCAGAGAAGGTACAGTTACATCGTCTTCTCCTTTCACCAGGAGTAACAAGTGGATTTTGAAGGACGAAGACCATTTCTAACCGTCTCTTTGAGATCAAGAGAGCAGCCTCGTTGAGACCGTGGAAATGGCCACTTTTGATGAATAAAGCCAAAGTAATCTTGCATTTGCAACATAAACATTTTTAAATGGAGACTTAGTTCAGCCCTTGACTGAGTTGATGAAATTTTGGTCGAAGAAAATAGCCACTCCACTGTCTCTTTGAAAAGACAGCAGATTCATCATGTGGAACAGATTCTGAAACCTCCCTGCAAGAGAGGAAAATAATCTCTCGCAGAATAAGTTTCAGAGCAATGTTTTTTCATCCAAGAAATTCAGACGAGTTTGAAAGAGGACCGATGACGAGGTTTTGAAATCCTTCAGTTGCTTTTGCCACAATTTAAAGAAATCGACATGGTGTGAAACGACTCAAATCCAGATACAACCCTTCACAAATTGAGCTCTTCCAGCTCCATTGGGTTTAACCAGCGAAAGATGAAGGGGTAAAGCCACAGGGTTAGAGAGAGTCAGCAGGTCAAACAGGCATAGAGCAAAGAGAAAGAGACATCAAACACGTTGTGGGTTTGTCCCTTCATCAAGGAAAGATAAGGAAGAGAAGGTCAGAAATGGCACCATTAAATTGTGGGGGTGGAGGGCAGGAGGAAGCCAACACACACAGAGAGGGGACTTGGGTACCTGGGGCAAACAGGCGGTTCCCTCCCCCTGCCCTTCTCCCCCTGCCCTTCTTCCCCTGCACTTCTCCCCCTGCCCTTCTCCCCCTGCCCTTCTCCCCCTCCCCTTCTCCCCCTCCCCTTATCCCCCTCCCCTTCTCCCCCTGCCCTTCTCCCCAACCCTTCTCCCCCTGCCCTTCTCCCCCTGCCCTTCTCCCCCTGCCCTTCTCCCCCTGCCCTTCTCCCCCTGCCCTTCCCCCCTGCCCTTCCCCCCTGCCCTTCTCCCCCTGCCCTTCTCCCCCTGCCCTTCTCCCCCTGCCCTTCTCTCCCTGCCCTTCTCCCCTGCCCTTCTTCCCCTGCCCTTCTTCCCCTCCCTTCACCTTCCTTGCCCAGCCTCCCCCTCGCCCTCCAACTACCCCGTCACCCTGCCCCTTACCCCTGCCTGGCCCCGCCCCCTCCCCTCATCAACGTTACCCTCCCACTCCAGGCTCCCGCCCCTCCCATCCCCGTCCCCCTGCCCTCCTCCCCCTGCCCTCCTCCCCTGCCCTCCTCCTCCTGCCCTCCTCCCCTGCCCTTCTCCCCCTGCCCTTCTCCCCCTGCCGTTCTCCCCCTGCCGTTCTCCCCCTGCCCTTCTCCCCCTGCCCTCCTCCCCCTGCCCTCCCCCCTGCCCTCCTCCCCCTGCCCTTCTCCCACTGCCCTTCTCCCCCCTGCCTTTCTCCCCCCTCCCCTTCTGTCCCCTCCCCTCCTTGCCCAGCCTCCCCCTCGCCCTCCAACTCCCCCTTCACCCTCCCCCTTACCCCTGCCTGGCCCCGCCCCCTCCCCTCCTCAACTTTCCCCGCCCACACCGGGCTCCAGCCCCTCCCATCCCCCTCCCTCTCCCTCATCCCCCTCCCCTCCCCGCCCCCTGCACCGACACCTCGGCTCCACCCAAATACCCCGCCGGTACCGGCCACTCCCGGATGGGGCCCGGCGGGCTGCGGGTCGCCCGCTTTCCCTGGACCGCGCGGCTGAGGAAGGTCCCGGCGCTGCCGCCAACTTCTTCCCTTTCGGCCCGCGGCGATGGACCCTGAGCAGACGACGCCGCCGCCAATGTCCCGCCTCCTCACAGCAAGAGCCAATCAGCCCGCGAACCCGCCCATCAATCCAACCCGACGTCAGCGTCCAATCCAATAGCGGCCTCACCGGATCAACACATTGGCTCGCGCAACTGAAGCAACCAATCAGCGAGCGAGCGTGCGAACACACAGGTGAACCCAATCAGCATCGCAAGACAGAAAACAAAGGCAGTGGAAGGAGCAGGAGACCTTTCGGCCCTTCCACTTTCAACTACCCCAACAACTCAATCAAATCCTTGAGAAACACAGGATCACTTTGTTTTTGGCTCCAGGATTCCTCTGGTCTCAAGAAATACATTGTACCCCAACTGCAAGGGAGACTATTTATTATCAAACTTTCCTTTATATTTATTACCGCTTCCAATTAAATGGAGGACACAAGTGGTTGTGTCAGCCAGCTGGACCGCCTCGGGGAACCTCATGGAGCAGGCAATCATGGTGAGAAGGTAACCCGTCCCGTGGGAGGCCGGTAGTGACCCTACAATGTCATTGTAGATGTGGCTGAACCTATGTGGTGATGGCTCGAATGTCTGGCATGGTGCCTTCACGTATGTCTGCATTTTGGTCATCTGGCAGAGTGTGCAGGCCTTGGCCCACTGACAACCTGTTTCTGGAGGCTCAGCAAGACCAACCTATTGACCACCATTTTGACAGTACTGATGGCCGGGTGCGTCAGGTTGTGCACCTCATCATAAAACTGCCATCTCCATGCTGTCGGCACGATGAGGTGGGGTTTGCCATTGGAATGTCGCAGAGGAGCGTCTACTTACCAGGATCGATGTTAACATCCTCCAGCCTGAGCCTGGACACTGCTCTCTTGCTTGCAAGGATCTCAGGGTCATCCTGCTGTCCCCTGCCGAGGGCTAAGTAGTCTATTCACTGGGACAGGGCCTGGATAGACTTGATTGCGGGGATGGGGCAGTGCGTCACCCACGATGTGTTGAATGTCTGTAGTGAACTCAGACTCATATGAGAGGAGTCGCTGCTGCTTGGCCGACCACAGGTCCAATACTTTATGGAAGGCAAAAGTTAATGGCTTCTGGTCCATGAAGACACTGAATTGTCTACCTTCCAAAAATACCTTCAGTGCCTGACTGCCAGGTACAGCACCAATTGCTCTCAGTCAAAGACGCTGTATTTGAGTTCAGGTGGCCAGAGGTGTCTGCTAAAGAAGGACAGGGGCTGCCATTCCACTTTGATGAATTGCTCCAGTGCACCCCCTACTGCTGTGCAGGAAGCATCTACTGTGAGAGAGGTGGGTGTCTCTGGCCTGGCGTGTACCACAAGGGTTGTGTTGGCCAGTGCGTCCTTGGCCTTCTGGAACGCCTCCAAATCCTCATTGTCGCAGGTAATGTCTTTACCTTTCTCCGCATGATGTGGGCCACGGGGGGCGTGGCAAGATGGCGTAAGTATCAGACGTGCCTTCCAGTTCTCTCCTGACTCTATCTTAATGTTTTGTCTAGAAATGCCCCTTAAAATTCTTTAAAAGTTTAGATAACTTCAGTGCTGTTAATTTAACTTATGATGGTACAATTGGTGGAAAAAAGCAAAAAAAAACGACAACAGATTATCAAAAAATGACATTTTCCAAAAGTTCAAGTTTTGGAGCCTACCTACAGGAAAGACATCGAGACTCAGCCTGAAATGGATCCCAGGAGAACGGTACAGCTTTCGGATGTAGAGTTCAATATTACGTCGGTAGAGCCCTCTAAAGAGGGTGCCAAACAGCCTTTCAAACAAAGAGTTACTCAGGTTCGCACATGTGCAGTAGCATCTGACGGCAATGTTATGAATGAACCACTTGTAGTAACATCAGTTGAAGTACCGGCTGGGGAAAGGCATTTGTCAACTGTAGCGGTGGCACTGCAAACTGCACTTTTTGAGATAAAAGAACCTATACAACTTGATGTACTGGGAGAAATTAATACATTATGGACTGGGGAAAACCCCGGCCAGCGTCCTCCAGTCATTGCTGGAGAGGCTGTGGCTGGGGTTTCCACACGCAGCTATACTACAAGGAAGGCAACCAGAATGAAGGAAGCAACAGAAGACCCTTTGGTTATGCCGAAGAAGCAGGAATCTGTTGAGCCAGAATCTCTTCCAATTGAAAAGATTCTTGTGAATCTTGAATCTAAATTATCTTATACAATGCAGGGATTATCCCAGATTATGACTGAACTTGATACTAGGTTTAATACTCTGTGGTGAAAATACATTCTCAACAGATGGCTGAGTTTGGAGCTTTTAAGCTTGAAGTGAGAGATAAATTTAATTCGTGTGAAGATATAGATGAAATACGAGATCATGTTTCAGATGTGACCAAAATGGTCAAAGACTTACAAACTCAAAATAAAAATTTGGTGAAAATGATTGATTATTTGGAAAACCAATCCAGACGGAACAATATAAAGATTATTGGTTTGCCGGAAGGAATGGAGGGACCAGATCCAAGAAAATTTTTTACTGAATGGATTCCGCAGGTGCTTGGTCAAGAACATTTCCCGGGGGGGGCGTGGCAAGATGGCGTAGGGAGTGGACGTGCATTCCCGGTCTCCCCCAGGCAGTTATATAAATACTCGTTTTAAGAATATTTCTTTTCTGTTAAAAGTCTTTGTTTTGTTTATCAATTGTTTTTAGTTTAAATTGGCAACAAAGATTCAGGAAAATAGAGTTCAAATACAGAACAAAACTACACTCTCCGACTTTGGAAGAAACTCGGCCTACTTGCCCAGACAGAACCACGGAGTCAAGGCTGGAATTTTCTTAAGAACGGAGCTCATTAATTGGACTGTCGGATAAGCTGGCCTTGGACACCCCTCTGAAAGGTGTTTAAAATGGTAATAAAGATTAAGGAAAATAGAGTTCAAATACAGAACAAAACTACACTCTCCGACTTTGGAAGAAACTCGGCCTACTTGCCCAGACAGAACCACGGAGTCAAGGCTGGAATTTTCTTAAGAACGGAGCTCATTAATTGGACTGTCGGATAAGCTGGCCTTGGACATTCCTCTGAAAGATGGTGATGAATATTGATTTGAAATGTTTTATGAAGATAAATTGCAGTAATTGGCATTGGTTGCCCGTGAGTTTTAAAAATCCAGATAACATTAAAGTTTATTAGTGATTTTTTTTGGATGGAATATCAGAAGGATGAACTTATTATCTATAAATACAGAACAAAATTACATTCTTTGACTTTGGAAGAAATTTGACCTATTTGCCCAGACAGAGCCGGAGTTGGTGCTGGAATTTTCTCAAGAACAGAACTTATTAAAGTTGATTTCGGACTCCTTTTTGAAAGATGGCGACGAATGTTGATTTGAAATATTTGAAATATTTTCTGAAGATAAACATATATATGGAACTCCTTGACCTGCAATAAGGTTTATTAGTGATTTTTTTTTGGATGGAATATTGGAAGAGTGAATTTATTATCTGTGAGTATGCATACATTGCAAACAGATTTTAATAGTTTTGAAAAGGTTTTTTTTAAACTAAACAAGATCAGTTTAATATTGAGAAAATTGGAAAAAACGGAAACTTTATTATTAAATTTGGATATTCAGTGGAAAGAAACTATGAACAAGATTGATGATTTATAAAATTAAAGTCGAAAGAGCAATGTCTAAGAAGAGTTAAAAAATTTTGAATAAGTTTTTCTTGAAAATAAACAATAATTTCAACTTAACATTGAGAAGATTGACAAAGTGGAAAATTTGGAATTAAATTGGGAAACACAGAAGAAAGAACTTATGAATAACATTGATGCTTTAGAAGATCAAGACCGAAGGAATTATGTTCAAGAAAATTTTAAAAGATTTGAAAAAAACTTTTTTTGAAAGTAAGCTACAAATTCAACTTGACACTGAGAAGAATGGAAGATTCGGTGTTGAACTGGGATGTTCAGAGGTGTTTTAATTCAGTGGATGAAATTCAGGAAGACTTGAAAAAAAAATTTAAAAAAAAAACTTTTTTTGATTGTAAACAATGTTTAACTTAGTGTTAGGAGGGTGGAAAGGGTGCAAAATTTAATATCAAGTTTGGATTTTCAAAAAAAAGAATTTATGAATAAGATTGGTTAAATTGATGGACCGGGGTTTTATGCATATAAGAAATTATGATTTTTCGGTTTATACGTGTATTTTGTCTGCCTGGGGGGGAGGGAGTGGTACTTCAGCCACCGAAAGTCATAGGCCACTTGTGGTTTATACCACACCCATTTGGGTTTTTGGGAATTAACCACCACAAGGTGGTTTCCTAAGGGGTTAGGGGAGGTGGGGGGGGTGAAAATTTGGAAATTATTTAGTATCTATTATGTAATATTATACTAAGTCAATTTGAAATGAATGTATGAAGATACTATAAATAAATTTCGAAAAAAAAAAAAGAAAATTTCCCGGAAGGCCTTGCGTAGAAGACCTATTTCAGGTCAAAGTCCAAGACCTGTTTTGGTTCGTTGCTTGAATTATTACGACAAAGAAATAATTTTACGAGTGGCTATTAGAAATGCACAACAGAGAAAATCACCCTTGATGATTCAAAATAATCGAGTTTTCTTCTATGCGGATTTGAGTCAAGAAGTTATGTTCCAATGACGGGAATTCAATTCTGCTAAAGAGTTGTTGTGGAAGAAAGGTTATAAGCCAACCTTTAGATATCCAGCTGTTTTGAAGGTTTTTCAAGATGGTTGCCAACCAAAGTTCTTTGATTCTCCAAAGGAAGCTATAGCATTTGCTCAAGAGCTGCCAATTACTCGGTTTCAACAGAGACGTAGTCCGCCGCGATCTCTAAGGAGACAAGAGATGGAAGAAAAGAGCCGTGCTCCAAGAAGGAATGGTTGTAATGGTAACTCGGCAGTTGGAGCTGATTAAAAGAGTTGTCCTTTTTTTTCTAATGTTTTTTTTTAATAAAAGGGATATTAAATAATGATGATGTTAGTTTAAGATGAAGTGAGAGTTGGGGGAGAGAACTATTTCCTGAAAGTCATCTGCTACGTGTGAGTTATCTCACACCCATTTTTTTTGGGAGTTATCGCATTGCGTGGTTTAGACGGGAGGGGTATTTTTAACCTCCTACCTGTTCTTTTTTCCTTTTTTTGTATTATTAGATTAAAGAGTTAAGAGTTTTCTTTTGTGTTTATAAAAAAAAAGCATAAGAAAGTATTTGATTGTTTAAAAAACTAAAAATTGATGTGTTTTTTTTTGTAAAGTTTATTCAGTAGATAAGGAATATTTGAAATTTAAATGTGAATAGGATGGATAAGTTTTTTTAAATATTTTTTCTTTAACTTTAAGGTGAAAGGAGTGGTAATTCTGGTGTATATTATTTTGCTATTTTAGTTATAGAATGAAGGGAATAATGGTGAAAGTTATAAATTGAATTGTACAATTCTTAATGAGGCTTGAATTTTGTTTTTGGCTTATGCTCTATTTGTTGAAGATATAGATTTCTGTTGTAGATGTATTTTTATTATTTGGATATCTGAATTTTAACGTAATGATTGGGATATTTAAATGTGGTATTGGAGCTTTTATTGGATAATTATTCAAGGTTAAAATGGAAAAATGGTGGAAGAATACCAAATTTGAATTGTACAATGTTTAATGAGGTTGGAATTTTGTTTTAAGATGGCAGTTTATGTGACTAATATGATGATAGATGTGAAGTTAGTTGATATTTGGTGAAGGTTTATCTCTATAGAGAAAGTTTTTTTTTTCATCTTTTTTTTCTCATGCTACAATTTTCTTTTAAAGAATTGATTATTGTTTAAGAATTTTTGATAGACAATGTTACTAATTTTACTAATTTTTTATATTAAGTTTAAGTTAATTATATGTTTCATCTTAACTCTGTTTGATTTAAATATGTTTTTTAAGTCTGATATCTTAGTATTAATTACTTTTCTTTTTGTTAGTATTTTAATTGGTTATGTTTTTGTTTTTTTTTGTAAGTGGGTTCTTTCTCACATATATTATTAACTTTATTAATTCTTCACTCTTTATTTTGGGGAGGAAGAGGGGTTGGACTAATTTGAGTTGGGTTATTAACGTGTAATAATTATTGGGGAGGGTATAGTTTATTTAGATTACTGATACTGTATTGTAATTTTGTTATTTTGTTCTTAATTTTTTAAATGTAATTCTATATGTTATTCATGTTATAAAATCTTAAATAAAGTTTAAAAACAAAAAAATGGTGTCAGCCACTACCGGTATGAACCGGTGATAAAAATTAATCGTACCAGTGAATTCTTGCAGCCCCTTCATTATGTGGGGTTTGTGGAAGCACTTAACAAACTCTACCTTTGCAAGCAGGGTTTAGTTCCGTGCCTGTTGATTTGACCCTCAAGGAAGTCGAACGTTTCCAACCTGAACTAGCACTTTGCAAGGTTTATATAGTAAGTCCAAATTCCCGCAGCCAGGCGCACCGTCACATTAGACGGTCTCTGTTTAGCTTCATTGCCACCACTTTGACATCTTGTGGTTACTGCCACCCTCTGCTGTTGGAGAATATCCTCCTTGGTCTCAGCCCCTCAATGTAACTAAGAACCCTTAAAATGCCCCTAATGTTTTGGCCTTCATCACTACTCCTGGCAAGGCATTCCTGACACCCACAACTCTGGGTAAAAGAAAATACCCCTGATATCTCCCCTAAATCTTCCTCCCTTTGCTTTAGACAGATGTCTTCTAGTGTTTGCTACTCCCATCTGGGTTTCCGGCAAACTGAAGGGCATCTTTCACCGAGTTTCTGGTTTTCCAGCAGTTCTGGATGTTTGTCTCTGGATGCTCTGCTCCGTGGACCACCCCGCAGTATCCCATCTAGTCCTAGAGTCTCTGTGTCAGACATTCTCTGCTGACCACTGCCTGATGGCTTTGTGGTCAAATGTGTTTGTCTATGAAACCGTTCCCAGGAAGGTAAAGGGGCAAAGTCCTGCTGACTGGAACATTGTGCAGCACCAGGGCCAGGCCAATCTTTCGCAACACCTGAGCCAGGTAGAACCTCAGCACATAGCAGCATTTGGTGCCCTTGCACTTTGGTTGCAAGCACAGCCACACACAATTATGGCCATGCTGGTTACACCCTTGTCCCCATTGATTGACGATGTACACGGTCCTTCTCCAGACTCTATCCATTTTGGACCCCCACATGAATAGGAAATTTGTTTTGGGAATTGACAGGGTGGTGGTGTGGGGATGGGCCAAACCTGGCCCACGTGCAGCAGGACCGAAAGTTCCTTGCACATTGCACCTGATAATCAGGTTTTACCCGAATGACAGAGATGGGTATCTGTGTGGTTCTCCCTGTCTCCTGGACCTGGGGGTCTTTGTACTGCTCCCCATCTCCTTAAGTTGGTGCTTTGTTCTCCACCACCCCCACAAGAAATCCAAGACCCCTGGATGGAGGGCAGAGGCGCAGAGAGATCAATGAGAACACGGGTAGTTTCAACAGGGTGGGGTCCATTCAGGCGCCTGATAACAGGAGGAACCAAGTGGGAAGGAGGATGCAGGTCATTCGATAGCAGGACATTGCGAGAGAGTGGATTCCTCGAACTCTTGAGGGGAGAAGGCACTGGTCGATCCATCAGTTTAGGTGGGGCAGGGTATAGACATGGCAGCTGACTGGAATTGTCAGCGGGTTACTGAGACCTGGGAAAGGAGGGGAAGGAGGGTGCAGTTGTGTTCTGAGAGTGCTGAGGGAGAGGCAACATGGGTGCCACCTCAAGGCAACGGTCCCCTGATTGTTTGCAGGGATGGGCTCTGTACATAGACTCATAGATATCCAGCACAGAGCATCTTTGTCGCCCTGCCATCAGGAAGGAGATATGGAGGAATAAAAGCAGAGCAGCCAGGGAGGGAAATAGCTTCTTCCCACAGGCCGTGCGATTGACAAGGCAACATGAGCTGGATGGGAGCTAAGAATGAAAAGGGTGAGAGGAATATGGACTGATTACAACAGCTCAGCTAGCAGGAGAGAGGGGCTGAAGGGCCTGTTTCTGTTTTGTCTATCTGGACCAGCCTTTTGAGTTCAAGCTTTAAAAAACCCAATCATTTTTCAATTTAATATCAACGGTACAGAATGAATCAAGAGACAAGATGTCTGTCCAGCAGCAAGCGTCGAAGGCACTTCCTGAAACGGAGGCTCTGAAACCACAGGGAGGTTCTGGACGGACAGAGGCCCAGCTTCTTCTGGAAGGAGGAGAGGAGAGGCAGGGGAAATGCGGGGGAAGGGAAGGGGAGGGGAGGGGCTAGGGATGCCGTCCACCATTCACCTCTCCTTTCCTCTACCCCGTTCCCCTCCCCTTTCCACTGCCCGATCCCCTCCCACATCCCCTCCCCTCTTCCCTTCCCCAGTTCCCATCCCCCGCTCGCCTCCCCCATTCCCCTCCCCCTTCCCTTCCTCCTACTCCTAACCCTAACCCCTAACAAAATCCTAAACCTAACCTTAACACTACCGATACCCCCTACCACCACTCCACGTCCCCTAACTCTATCCCCACCCCGTCCACTAACCCTAACTTTATCCCTACGCCTATGCCGCCCCCTAACCCCAACCCTAATGCTGCCCACCATCCCCTAACCCAAAACCTCACTCCTCCTCTACCCCACTGCTCCTACCCCCTTCCCCTATACCTAACACAAACCCACTTCCCCGAACTATAAACCTAACCATAAACCAAGATATAGCCCTACCCCGTCCCCTAACACTAACCCTAATGCTACCTCTACACTGCTCCTAAACCTAACCCTAACTCTACCCAACTTCCCCAACCCTAAACTAAACCCTACCCCTATCCCTTACAATCTACTCCCTTCCCCTAACCCTACCACCTATCCCTTCCCCATACCCACACCCCCTACAACTACCCCCTACCCTATCCCTTACAACCTACCCCCTTCCCCTAACCCTACCTCCTACCCCTTCCCCATACCTGCACCCCCTACCACTACCCCTACCCTATCCCTTACAACCTACCCACTTCCCCTAACCGTACCTCCTACCCCTTCCCCATACCCGCACCCCCTACCACTACCCCCTACCCTACCCCTTACCACAACCCCTACCCTTACCCCCTTCCACTACCCCCTTTCTCCTACCCCCTTCCCCTCCCCCTTCTTCCCCTAGGTTAGGGGTAGGAAGGGGAAAGGGAAGGGGGAGGGGAAGGGGAGGAGGAGAAGGGGAGGGGAAGGGGGAGGGTTAGGGGAGGGGAAGGGGGAGGGGAAGGGGAGGGGGTAAGGGGAAGGGAAGGGGAGAGGGGAAGGGGGAGGTGAAGGGTGGAGGGCTGGGGTTAGGGCATAGGTGTGAGGGAAGGGGAAGGTGAGCGGGAGGGGTAGAGAAGAAGAGGGGAAGTGGGTGAAGGGACATGGAAAAGGCAGGGAATGGGGTTGGCAGGGCCAGAGGGAGAAGAAGAGGAGGGATTCAGGACATCATGATGTGTCCGTCCTCTGTTCAGCTGGGATGCGAGGTTCTTCTGGACTCGTGTCTTGTCTCTGAGATCGCTCCTTCTCCTGGGAAGAGAAATATGGGTGATAGAGATATTGTCTCTGAGGCCTGATCACAATGACTTTGGAGGGTCCCAAACCTTCCCCCATCATCCCCCCTACCCCTGAACACTGGAGCCTTTCCCCTTCCTCTGCTTAACCTGAGGAAGTGTGTTTTGGCGAAACCCACGATCTCTCTCTGCAGAGCTCAGAGCAACGGGTCTCCATCAGGCAACACCCTGGTTCTCCACGATATGGCAGCAAGATGCTAGACAATCATGGATGGATCAGTCGAGACCGTTCAGCTGATCCATCTGAACCTACCCCACAACAATGTTACCCTCCCCTCCCTCACACCAATACCCTCCATTTTTCTTTAATTCCTGTCCATATTAAAATCCTTTTCATGCCTTTTTTGGACTAGCCTCCGCTACTACCCCGGCAATGCATTCCAGCCACCCACTACATTCTGTGTGAATAAAATGTACCCCTCACGTCTTGACTAAATTTCCCTCAGCTCACCTTATTTAGACGTCCTCTGGTATTCTCGCCCCAGGAATGCACACAATATTCCAAGTGTGGTCTGACGAGAATTTTATACATCTGCAACGTTACCTCTCGGTTCTTGAACTCAATCCCATGACTCCTGAAGGCCAGCACACAATATACCATCTTAAACTCCCTCTCAATTTGCACAGCAACCTTGAGTGATTTATGGAGCAGGATCTAAATATTTCTCTGTCCTGCACACTGGTCATAATCCTGCCATTAACCAAGTGCTCTGCCCACACATTCTTGTAATCCGCATTCAATGAAGATATTGGTCTATATGAAGCTACTTTTAATGGGTCTCCAACCTTCTTTGGAATAACTGTTATTTGTGCCCTTGAAAATGACTCTGGAAATAAACCTGTACCATTTGCTTATTTAAGTACATCTGATTTACAGGATTGAACTCCATCTGTCACTTCTCTGAAAACTAGATGACCTATGACAACCTTCTACACTGTCTACAACATCTCTACCTCTGTGTCATCCCCTGACGTACCCACCCTTCCACTCCCATCATCATTCATAAAAATCACAAAGAGCAGGGGTCCCAGAGCAGATCCCTTTGGAGCGCCACTAGTCATTGTTCCATCTACTACTACCCTCTGTTTTCTGCAGACAAGCCAATTCTGAATCCACACAGCCAAGGCTCCATGGATCCCACGCCTCCAGACATTCTGAATGAGGCCTCCGTGGGGACCTTGTCAAGAACCTTACTAAAATCCTCGTGCAGCACATACAGACCTTGACCTTCATCTATTTCCTTTGACACCTCCTCGAAAAACTCAATTTGACTCGTGAAGCAGGACCTGCTCCTCACAAAACTTTCCATGAGTTTGCCCAGCATGTTTGGGCATTGCCCTCGGCCCCAGTATCTGCAGACTTTCTGGCCAGTCCCTCCCTTACCCCTTCCCAGAGCTTCCGCATCCATTACAACATCAAGCATTGCTGCCGAGTACAGGCCCTTTGGCTCATAAAGGCTGTCCTGTCCTTTGGAAATGTTCTCCACAACCTTTACCTGTACCACACCCATAGGAACATTGGAAGTGGGAATAGGAGTAGGACAAAAATGGCCTATCGAGCCTGCTCCGCCATTCAATACGATCATGGCTGATCTAATTTATGACCTAACTCGACCTACCCTGCCTTCTCGCCATATCCCCAAATTCCTCTATCATATAAAAATTCTGTTCCCTTACATCCACATGCTCGTCTCAGAGACTTTTATATGTACCTATTCTACCAACCACTACCACTTTCTCCGGTGATGCATTCAAAGCTCTCACAACTCTCTGCATAGAAAAAATCTCGCCTTACCTGACACTTTAGGAAAGGTTTCTGGCTGTTAATTCCATGTAAGACCCCACAATCTTATTTAGAATAAGTTATTAAGCTGTGGAAGGGGCAAGTTGGGAGAGGGAGGAGGGGAGAGAGCTGGTGGGGGAGGGGTGAGAGCTGATGGGGAGGGGACAAGGCCGTGTTGGGGAGAGGGATCAGCACCCCGTTGAGGTGGTGAACGGACAGACATGGGTGGATCTACCTGCCGAAATAAAGGAGCAATAAGAAGGCCATCTCGGTATCTACCAGCATCTTCTGGGGCTTGATGTCTCAATGGAAAACCCCCTGAGGATGGAAGTAGGCCATGCTCTGCTACAGCTGGTACATGAACATCTGGCAACACAACGATATAACATGACCAGCTCTGCCTCCACACTGGCCGGGTCTATATCCTGAGGGTAAGGGGAGGTGGGTGAAGGGCTCCTCCCTGCCAATCAACATCCATCCTCATCATCCTCTCCGCCCCTCTCCCCTCACTACCCTTTCTCTCCTCACCAATACCCATTGAGACCCTCATGCACCCTTCATCGATATCCAGTCCCCAGCGAGACTCAGCCAGTAAACTCCTTCATATCCTCCAACCCCACCATCCAAGCTTGCCCCAGTGGACAACTTGACCACCCAGACCCACAACCACCTTGATGTAGATCATGGGAATGGGCTGCTTGGCCTTGTTGAAGTGCTGGGCCATGCAGTGAACCGTCTCGGGAACATAGTCCAGACCCAGATTCAAATAAACCTCCTCTTTCTCTTGAACACAATACAAACCTGTCAGCTGGATTTACCCTCCAACACCCAGCGCCTCTCCCAACAGGAGTGCAAGCCCCTCCTGTTCTCTGTAGGCATGATGCCCCCAGTGCTTAACACAACATGGCATGAATCCAAGGGCTCAGCGAGCAGAGCGTCAACAGGCCGTAGTGGACCCGTCCGCTGCCCCATCATTCGGCTTCTGGTGAGACTGCACAAAATGTGCAGCTCTGACCGACCTCCCTCGTGAGGCAAGGATTCACCGGGAGAGAAAAACCATTGACGTTTCGAGATGAGAAATGTCTGCAGCCGGGTGTTGGCTGGGGTCGAACATGTGGAGGCTGAGTTGTTGGGACGATTCAGAGCAGGCGTTGATTTGGAAGCGCACCAAAAGGTTCTGGGGAAGTGAGTTATGGGGGAAAATACATTCGTGAAATGAATTGGGGAAACAGACTGGAGGGGCTGAGTGGCCGAATTTGGCGACCTTGTCTTGTGGTCTTGGCTGCTGCTGTCTGGAGTTGAAATGGCAAGAGGTCATGAGTTAATGGGTGAGGAGCAGGGCAGCCAGCGTTAAGGAGTCGACACTGGTCAGAGGGGCAGGATGGAGGCAACAGAGGGGCTGCAGCGAGACAGATCGATTGAAGGAATGGGGAAGGTAGCAGCAAATGAAATGCATCGGAGTGGGGGTGGGGTGGGTGCAGGTGGATCTTACCTTGACTACAGAGGAGTAGAAGTTGAGAAGAGGGACGATGATGGTGTGATCCAACTTTCGCACGATCTGCAGTTTGCGGTTCTATGGCGAGAGAGGAACATCAGCAAGGCTGGGCGATGGGTCGGGGCCCTGAGGGGCGACTTGTCCAAGTTGACGGGGGAGGCGGGGAGGAGATTCGTCAAGAGGTCAGAGGTGGGGAACTCCTAGGGAGGCCGAAGTGGGGGACTCATCGAGAGTTGGTGGGGGGGACTTTTCGTGTCGCTGGAGCGGGGACTCGTCAGGGGGTTCAATTAAGTATCACTTCAGTTTTTATGATTGTTTTCCCAGCTTCTACTAAACAATTAATTTGCAGAAAATCTCTGATATTTGCCAGGTGTGTGTGTGTGTGTGTGTGTGTGTGTGTGTGTGTGTGTGTGTGTGTGTGTGTGTGTGTGTGTGTGTGTGTGTGTGTGTGTGTGTGTGTGTGTGTGGTGGGGAGGGTGGGTGGTTGTGTGTGGGGAGTGGGGGTGCTGTTGTGGGTTTGTGTGACTTTCTCTGTTTCCAAACCCCATGGCTGCTTTGGTCTCTGTCAGATGCTCCTCTTTCCACCCACCTTTCAAAAATGTGTTTGTGGTGTTTTTCAATTGGGTGTAATTGTGTGAAACGGGCTCATGTGTCGCAAGGGCCTGTGAACATGCTGTAGGCCTAAAGTTAAATATCATGATATTCCATTTCCCCACAACTGCTCCTCCCCCTCACCTTGAATCTCTTGTCCTGCAAGATCTTCTTGATGGCAATCAGCTCTCCGGAGTCCACCAGCCTTGCCTGGTACACCACACTGAAAGATCCATTGTCGATGATTTTAACATCTGTGCAGGACACCACCTTGGGGACGTTGGGTCCATGACCCGGTGTGGCCACCTCTGTTGTGACCTTATTGCCATGTTCTCTAGGGCAGAAGCAGCAGCATTTACACACCCAGAGGGTACACAACAGGTCATTTATACCAACCCAGCCTTGCTGTCCAAGTTAGTCTCCACCCCTTCCTCTAACTCCCTTCCAAGGGTCACCAAAATGTCAGAATTGGTCCTCTGGTGGTTCTTTCCAGCCTCTCAGTAGAAATATTGCCACCCCAGTTCCCTCTTTGATCACTCTCCTCAGACTGAGGCCAGTTCCGCAGCCGTTCACTTTGTCTACAACCCTCCCTCCATGAGAGCACGTCCCGGGGAGATGAAGCACTCTGAACCCCACCACGGGTTTAGCAGAAGCCCTCCACATTCCCAGAAGCTCAGCAACACCGTGATCTTCCATGATGCAAGCGAGACCTCGTCGGATGAGGGAGCAGGTGGGGCGGAGATAGACCCATGCTTTATCGCTCAACTCTGCTGGGTCCGCCGTAGCAGAAACACTTTCTAGCACCTTGATCCAGGTCCACTGGGGGAAAGAATCCTATCCAGGTTTGGCGGGTGTGGGGGTGTATGCAAAGGTGGAAGGGATCTTGTAACCCGGGGGGGTTGGGGGTGGGTGGAGGAGTGGTCCTGTCTCTCAGTGGACAGATCCCATTAAGGTGGAGGGGGAGCTCTGTCCCATTTCTGTTGAAAGGTCTACCTTCCATCCCCCTCGCAACTTCTCTTCTCCCTCAGACACCTCACACTCTCCTCTGCCCCGATTCCTCTACCACACTCTTATCCCCCACCCAACACCACCCCCATGGTTTCCCCAGTGCTTTCCATCCCCTCGCACCCCATCCCCCCAGCTCAACCCTATGTCCCCTACCTCTGATCCAATCTCCCTTTACATTACCCTGTGGTGCAACCCCGTTCCTTCATTCTCCCCTCCAATCCTACAGACCCCATCCCTGTATCCCCTCACATGCCATTGTTCTCCCCTCCCCAGCCCCCTCCAGTGGCCTCATAAAGTGCCCTGCACTCAGGATGGGGAGAGGGGATTAAATGCAGCCTCCATTCTCTCCGCCCACACTGGTTGAAGGATGGTGCCAGAGGAGGCTCTGTCCCAGTAGGGGAGACTGTAACAGGCTCTTTATCTCACCCATTGGTGCAGGGTGCTTCCAAACACAACCCAGTTGATCAGAGGGTCACTGGGATGAGACAGCGTCCTACTCCAACATGGGAGCCAGAATCCCCTTCCAGGAGAGGCATCTTTCTCGTGTTGCTGTGCCATGGCACGACTCAGCTATGGCTGCCCCATGCAGTGACATCATCACCCCCTCTGTGTCATCATCTCCCCCCTCTGTGACACCTCCCCTCTCTGTGACACCCCTAGTGTAATGGGCAGGGACATCCAACCATTTAAACCCTCCTCAATTTCCCCAAGCAAGGGGAGAATAATTCAGCTGGTCTAAATTACTCGTTGTTATCTATTCTAACTCCTAGATATTTGATTCCATTTTGCCTCCACATTTGTTGACTATTTTCTTGACATTGGCTCTAATCCCCCTTCCTAAGTGACATGATTTTGCACATATCCCAAAAGAACTTATACCCAGAGATCTCCCCATAGTCCTCCAGGGTGGAGCACAACTTGGGCAATGAGTGTGTCGGGTCTGTCAGATATATCAGAACAACTTCTGCAAATAAATTGATTTCATGCTTTTCCTGGCCTGTTCTGAAACCTTTAATGCCTGAATCCTGGTGAATGGCCTCAGCTAATCACTCCATGGCCAGTACAAACTCACTCACTGGGGGTGTGGGGGGGGGGGGGTGTCTGACCTTGATCGGCATGCCTGTTGGCTTCCTCTGTCCCTCTCATCTCGACATCAGTGGCTCAGGTTGGGAGAGTCTGTGCTGCCTCCTGCAGTGCACAGCAGCACTGCTGGACCACCTTTATCTCCTTATTTTCCTGGGCCCTCTGCAAATCTTTCCTTTCTATGATCTCACATTGGTTTCCCAGGAGAAACACTGGCAGCCAAAAGGCACCCTCTGATTCCCCTTAGATTTTGGGAACCCCGACTTCTTGAAGTGGGACCACACGTGGTGACCTATTTTCTCAAGATGTGGATCCAGGAACTTGGACCAGTCTACCAATTTGCCGTGGTCCACCAGCATGCTTGCCAAGCTCCCCAACCCTGCACTCTCGTCAGTCCACCACCAGATCTTGTTCTCCCTGCCTGCACTAGATTTCCTGTCCCGATTCCAAAGCATCTCCACTGCAGCTGTGTTCAGTCGGAACTCAAAGGACCCTGCTCACTGCACCAATTATTATGTTTGTGAAACTGATTCGAGGGGTCCCAAGGGTGGAGAATTTGAACACAGTTGTCTTTTATTGACATGTAGTGAAGTCGCATGAGGAGTAAAAGACACACACAGACACAAACTCGCCGGATTAATCGATACACTTGCAACCACTCGTGGAGAGAAGACTTGACAATCAACTTGTCACATACGATACCTTGAACAGGTCATTCATTCACTCATTGATCTTGGATGCCTGTGGGTGGTAGGGGATATGCAGGTGGCCCCAAATACTTGGCATCACCACCCATTGCTGGTCGGACGTTACCCGATAGGGTATTCCACATATGGAGCACGCTTAAATGGTGCTTGATCGGCCCGCTGGCAAGATATCCGAGTATGTGCTGACCATCGTGAGAACATATCACTTTTTATTTTGGCAGGGGAGAGGCCTGATATGGTCAATTTATCAGACTTGGCCAGCTCCCGAACCCCAGCGAATGTGGCCCTTGGTTTTAATTGGTGACAAATAGGGCATTTGGCCATCACAGTTCTTGCAACATCATGAGACCCCCCAGATCCTTTGTCCATCATAGTTCCCCCATATGCCCACATTTATGATGCACCAATGCTGCCAAGGCTCCGGGGTCACTCTGCTTGGGGAAAATAGTGGCAGAGCATATTTGAGCAGCTCAGTTCCAAGTGGCATCGCGTCAGCTTCAGCGGTTTTCCTGGAGGGGTGTCCATCCACGTGGTGGACCCTGACTATTCTTTTGTTGTTCCACCTCTCAGAAGATCTGCCAGTGCTGTTGTCCTCAGAGCAGGCAGCCATGGATCTGCCTCCCTGTCTCCTGCCGCCGACCCATCCACACTGACGTGCTGTTTGGCACAGTCCAGAAATCCTGTGGCACTAATCGGAAAGGAGGCTCCTGGGCCCGCCTGGTTGTCCCTTTTCGGATCAGTGCCACAGCTGCCAACTTGGACAGTTGGCTCTCCCCTCCACCTCACCCTCTTGTGTCAGTACTTTATCTGTGGTGGGCTGGAGCACTCCCACCTTACACCGCTGTTTTTCGCACCTCCATCAGCCGGAGCCGTCAGTAAACCAAGCTTTTTCCTGCTGTCCAGCATTGAGGATGTTGAACGGTTTGCCCCAGGCCATGGTGCCAAGCTCTTCTCGGGGTCATTCAGGTGGGAGGCTGTCACTTTCGGGCAGGACATGATCTGTTCTTGCAAGTTGCTCAGCCCTTCGGGCCCGGCCTCTCTGCAGTCTGCCATGTACTATTTCTTCGGTCCGCTGTGAGTGGCATCCGCAGATTTAACCCATCACATGTTGGGGAGGTGTGGCTGGAGTGTGACTGTCTCTACTGCCATCTGGTTCTCTGTGGTGAGCAGGCGAGCATCTGACACTCACATGGGGAGTCGCGGGAGGCAGCTTCCAGGAGGGAATTGAACCAGAAGCTGTGTGGGACTCGGCGACCTTGCCTCTTTTGCTCGAGGCTCCACTAGGCCATTGTCTTCATGGCAGAGACAAATAATTCAAAGGGTCTTCCAGTTTTGAGGGGTTGGGGGGTGCTTGTGGTCAGTGGCAGTGGTGTTCAACAGCGTGTTTTGCCATTTAAGAAGCCATTTGTTGTTCAGGTCATCAATGAAGCGTAGAGTTTTTTTTTCTGGGCAACATTGTACAGTAGATGGAGGGGCAGGGTGAGATGGGGAATATGTTGGCACCAGTAACCCAAAAGACCCACAAAACTTTGTGCCTCAACTTGTTGGTGGGCACCGCAATGAGGATTTTGCTTTGAGCAACCATTGATATTTCTCTGCTGCCTGGATTCTCAGGAAAAGGACTGTTGGACTAGGACCCTGGACCTTTTCCAGGTGGTGCCTCCCTGGTGCCAGTGTCTGGGGTGTTGCTGCTGGTGTCCAAGACATCCTAAAGTGGGCCAGAGGTTGTGGTATATGGAGATACCAATGACATAGGGAGGAAGAGGGAAGAGTTCCTGAAAAGTGGGTCCAGGGAGTTTGGTGAGAGCTGAAAAGAAATAGAACAAAGGGAGTCATGTTGGGATGACTGTCTGGGCCATGCGACAGTGAGAGCAGGAACAGAATGAGGTGGAGGATGAAGGCGTGGCCTGAAGGTGTGGGTTAAAAGCCCCTTGAGGACATCCTTCTTGCCTTGCTCGGGAGGCTGATGTCGGAAGTCGATGAGCCTTGCTGCCATGTCCTGATGAGCAAGAACATCATGGAGGAGTAATGGATGTCATCAGCGGTGATCTCTTGGAGGTGGAACTGGTCCTTGGCCTGTTTAAACCCCACGTGTGGCTGCGACATCCAGAACGTTGACAGCTTCAACCAAACCATCTGAAGAGCCACCTGGACCGTGACTTCAAGTCCAACTGAAGGGTTGGGTCCTGCTGAGGTCACCACTGTAGCAGACACTTCTGTTGAGGAGAGAAGGGGGAGGGGGTAGGATATTGGGGATTGGGTGGGGGGTGGTTTCTTTATTCTTTCTTTTATAGATGCCACACATTAGATGAGCATTATCATTGTGTGAATTTGTTGTGGTTTTAAGTTTATAAATATTTTTTTAAAATGATCGGCAGGACCACGAGTGGCAGATAGGATCATGGGGACTCTCTCCCCCCAACCCACCCACCCCAAATATCAATGGGATAAACCGGGTTCATTGTCAAAGTTGTCGAGGATCCTTTCCACCTGCCCACAGCATTTGGCAGCTCTTGTCGTCGGGAAAGAAGTCGAGGAATATCGGAGCCAGTTGCACCAGGCCCAGAAACTGATTCTTCCTGCAAGCAGGGAGAATGGAGAATGATGGATGACCGGCTCAGACAAAGACTCCATGACTCTGCTATTGATTCAACAGAATTTATTTCTTTTTTGGGAGGGACTGCACATGTATCATTTGTCTCTCTGTGCATAGGTCCGGTTGTGTGTTTGCAGAGGTTTCCACCATGAACACAGTTTCCTCGGGTTCAATTTGAATGGGTACAGAGGAGCTTTCCTGGATTGGAGAATGTATCTCATGAAACAAAGTTGACTGAGTTTGGGCTTTTTCCTTTTTCACCCCAAAATTAACTTTATTCTAAAATTATTGACCAAGAGGACAACTGTTCCATGTCTTTCCTCATCCTCGTGTTGCATGCCTATATTCCTTTCACTGCACCTGTTCTCTGTTTAGCATCATTCTACCACTTTGACACCTCGTGGTTACTCCCTGCACTCTGTGGTTGAAGGGGTTCCCCTTAGTCTCTGCCCCTCAAGACCCGGAGGATTAGAGTCCTTCCCCACAGCGCCCTCATGTTGGCTGCGCCAAGCCTCAGTGCTTCTCTGGAATAGGCCGGTGGGCAGCGTTCCCTCATGCACATCTCCATGTGCTAAAAGACCAGCAGGTTAACGTCGAACAGCTATGCCCTTCGGACCTCGATGTTGTTCTGACCTATCAATTCCAAGCAAAATAAATACTAGACCCTTCCTCCTTCATAACCCTCCATTCTTGCAATGGAGGGAGTGCAGAGGTGATTCACCAGGCTGATACCTGGAATGGCAGGAATGACTTATGAGGAAAGATTGCGCAAATTGGAATTGTACTCGCTGGTGTTGAGAAGATTGAGAGGGGATCTCATAGAGACATATAAAATTCTGGCAGGACTGGACAGAATGGATGCAGATGGGATGTTTCCGATGATAGGAAAATCCAGAACCCGGGGCCATGGTTTGAGGATAATAGGCAAACCATTTAGGACCGAGATGAGGAGGAATTTTTTTACCCAGAGGGTGGTGAATCTGTGGAATTCATTGCCATAGAGAGCAGTAGAGGCAGGTTCATTAAATATATTTAAGAGGGAATTAGATATATTTCTTCAGTATAAGGGTATTAAAAGTTACGGAGAGAAAGCTGGGACGGGGTACTGAACTTTAAGATCAGCCATGATCTCGTTGAATGGCGGAGCAGGCTCGAAGGGTCGAATGACCTACTCCTGCTCCTATCTTCTATGTTTCCTTCATTCATGTGTCCAAGAAGCCTTTAAATGCTGCAAATATTTCATCCTTCATCACCACTCCTGGCAAGGCATTCCTGGCACCCACAACTCTGTGTAAAAACAAGTACCCCTGATATTGTCCCTAAACCTTCCTCCCTTTGCTTTGGGCTTCTAGTGTTTGCTTCTCTTATCTGGGTTTCAGGCAGACCAAAGGGCATCTTTCACTGAGATTCTGGTCTTCCAGCAGTTCTGGATGTCTGTCTCTGGATGCTCTGCTCAGGGGACCACCCCGCAGTATCTCATCAAGTCCTAGTCTCTGTGTCAGCAGGAATTCCATGCTGACCACTGCCTGATGGCCCTGTGGTCAATAGTGTTTGTCTATGCAACCATTCCCATGAAGGTGATGGGGCAAAGTCCTGCTGACTAGGACATTGTGTGGCATCAGGGCCAGACCAATCTTTCGCAACACCTGAGCCAGGTAGAACCTCAGCACATAGCGTCTTTTGGTGCCCTTGCACTTTGTTTCCAAGCACAGCCATACACAATAGCCACGCTGGTTAGGGTTATGCCCCCATTGATTGACGACGTACATGGTCCTCCAGACTCTATCCATTTTGGACCCCCACATGAATAGGAAATGTGTTTTGGGAATTGACAGGGTGGAGGTGTGGGGATGGGCCACACCTGCCTCACGTGCAGCAGTACCAAGAGCTCCTTGCACCTGATGACCAGGTTCTACCGGATTGACAGAGTTGGGCATCTCTGTGGTTCTCCCTGTCTCCTGGAACTGGGGGTCTCCTTACAGCTCCCCATCTCCTTGAGTTGGTACTTTGTTCTCCACCATCACCACAAGAAAACCAAGACCCCTGGATGGAGGGCAGAGGCACAGAGAGATCAGTGAGAATACGGGTAGTTTCAACAGGGTGGGGTCCATCCTGATGCCTGATAACAGGAGGAAACCAACGGGGGAGGAGGATGCAGGGCATTCGATAGCAGGTGGGGCAGGGTGTAGACATGGCAGCTGACTGGAATTGTCAGGGGGATACTGAGACCTGGGAGAGGAGGGGAAGGAGGGTGCAGTTGTGTTCTGACGAGAGAGTACTGAGGGAGGGGCAACATGGGTAGAACCTCAAGGCAAGGGACCCCTGAATTTTTTGCAGGGATGTGCTCTGCAAATAGACTCACAGATATCCAGCAAAGAGCATCTTTGTTCCCCCTGCCATCAGGAAGGAGATATGGAGGAATAAAAGCAGAGAAGCCAGGGAGGGAAATAGCTCCTTCCCACAGGCCGTGAGATTGACAAGGCAACATGAGCTGGATGGGAGCTAAGAATGAAAAGATGGAGAGGAATATGGACAGATTACAACAGCACAGCCAGCAGGAGAGTGGGGCCGAATGGCCTGTTTCTGTGTTGTCTATCTGGACCAGCCTTTTGAGTTCAAGCTTTAAAAGACCAAACCATTTTTAAATTTAATATCAACGGTATAGAATGAATCAAGAGACAAGATGTCTGTCCAGCAGCAAGCGTCGAAGGCACTTCCTGAAACGGAGGCTCTGAAACCACAGGAAGGTTCTGGCCGGAATGAGGCCCGGCTTCCTCTGGAAGGAGGAGACGAGGCAGGGATAATGTGGCGGAAGGGGTGGGGAGGGGAGGGGGTAGGAATGCCTTCCTCTATTCAACTCCCATTTCCTCTACACCGTACCCCTCCTCATTCCCCTGCCCATTCCCGTCCCCCATCATCTCCGCATTTCCCGTGCCCCACTCGCCTTCCCCGCTCCCCACCCCAACCTAACCCTAACCCCTAACAAACCCTAACCTTAAGGTTAACACTACCGATACCCTTAAACACTACACCACGTACCCAACCCTCTTATTTCCACCCTGTCCCCTAAACCCAACCCTAATCCTACCCACCTTCCCCTAACCCCAACTCACACCCCACCTCTACCTCCTACTCCTACCCCCTTCCCCTAAACCTAACACAAGCCCACTTCCCGAACTCTAAACCTAACCCAAAACCTCGACCTAACCCGAGCCCACATCACCTAAACCTAAACCTAACTGTACCTCTACCCGTCCCTGACCCTTTTTAATTCTACCCACATTCCCCAACCCTAACCTAAACCCTACCCCTATCCTCTACACCTACCCCCTTCCCCTAACCCTACCCCATACCTGCACCCCCTACCACTACCCCATTACCTACCCCTACCCTCTCACTACCCCCCCTTTCTCCTACCCCCTTCCCCTATCCCTCCTTCCCCTAAGTTAGGGGTAGGAAGGGAAGGGGAGGGGAAGGGGAGGAGGGGTAGGGGAGGAGGGGAAGGGTATGAGGTGAAGGGGAGGGGGAAAGGAGAGGGGAAGGGGAGGTGAAGGGAGGAGGGCTAAGTTTAGGGCATAGGTGCGAGGGTAGGTGAAGGGGAAGGTGAGCGGGAGGGGGTTGGAATGGAGGAGAGGTAGGGGAGAAATGGTGGGGGGGGGAAGTGGGTGAAGGGATATGGAAGAGGTGGGAAATGGAGTTGGCAGGGCCAGAGGGAGAAGGGGAGAGGTTCAGGCCATCATGATGTTGTCCGTCCTCTGTTCAGCTGGGCTGCAATGTTCTTCTGGACTCGTGTCTTGTCTCTGAGATCGCTCCTTCTCCTGGGAAGAGAAATACGAGTGATAGAGATGCCGTCTCCGAGGCCTGATCACGATGACTTTGGAGGGCCCCAACTCTTCCCCCATCACCCCCCTTCCTACCCCTGCACACTAGAGCCTTTCCCTTCCCCTGCTTTACCTGAGGAAGTGTGTTATGGAGAAAACCACAATCTATATCTGCAGAGCTCAGAGTACCGTGTCTCCATCAGGCAACACCCTGGTTCACCACGACATGGCAGCAAGATGCTGGACAAATCATGGATGGATCAGTCGAGTCCCTTCAGCTGATCCATCTGAACCTACCCCACAACAATATTACTCTTCCCCCCCTCTCACCAGTACCTTCTGTTTTTCTTTTATTCCTCTCCATATTAAAATCTTTTTCATGCCTTTTTTGGACCAGCCTCCACTACTACCCCTGGCAATGCATTCCAGCCACCCACTACATTCTGTGTGAATAAAATATCCCCCTCACATCTTGTCTAAAGTTCCCTCATCTCACCTTATTTAGACGTCCACTGGTATTCTCGCCCCAGGAATGCACACAATATTCCAAGTGTGGTCTGACTAGAATTTTATACATCTGCAACGTTACCTCTCAGTTCTTGAACTCAATCCCCAGACTCCTGAAGGCCAGCACACAATATACCATCTTAAACTCCCTCTCAATTATTTTCAAAATTTATTTATAGTTCTCCATACATTCATTTGAAATTGACTTAGTATAATATTACATAATAGATACTAAATAATTTTCAAATTTTCACCCCCCCCCCCCACCTCCCCTAACCCCTTAGGATACCACCTTGTGGTGGTTAATTCCCAAAAACCCAAATGGGTGTGGTATAAACCACAAGTGGCATATGACCTTCGGGAGCAGAAGTACCACCCCCTCCCCCCCACCCCCATGCAGACAAAATACATGTATAAACCGAAAAATCATCATTTCTTATATCCATAAAACCCCGGTCCATCAATTTAACCAATCTTATTCATAAACACTTTTTTTGAAAATCCAAACTTGATATTAAATTTTCACCCTTTCCACCCTCCCAACACTGAGTTAAACATTGTTTACAATCAATAAAAGTTTTTTTTAAAATTTTTTTTTCAAGTCTTCCTGAATTTCATCCACTGAATTAAAACACCTCTGAACATCCCAGTTCAACACCGAATCTTCCATTCTTCTCAGTCTCAAGTTGAATTTGTAGCTTACTTTCAAAAAAAGTTTTTTTCAAATCTTTTAAAATTTTCTTGAACATAATTCCTTCGGTCTTGATCTTCTAAAGCATCAATGTTATTCATAAGTTCTTTCTTCTGTGTTTCCCAATTTAATACCAAATTTTCCACTTTGTCAATCTTCTCAATGTTAAGTTGAAATTATTGTTTATTTTCAAGAAAAACTTATTCAAAATTTTTAACTCCTCTTGGACATTGCTCCTTCGACTTTAATTTTATAAATCATCAATCTTGTTCATAGTTTCTTTCTACTGAATTTCCAAATTTAATAATAAAGTTTCCGTTTTTTCCAATTTTCTTAATATTAAACTGATCTTGTTGTTTAGTTTAAAAAAAACCTTTTCAAAACTATTAAAATCTGTTTGCAATGTATGCATACTCACAGATAATAAATTCACTCTTCCAATATTCCATCCCCAAAAAAAAATCACTGATAAACCTTATTGCAGGTCAAGGAGTTCCATATATATGTTTATCTTCAGAAAATATTTCAAATCAACATTCGTCGCCATCTTTCAAAAAGGAGTCCGAAATCAACTTTAATAAGTTCTGTTGAGGAGAAAATTCCAGCACCAACTCCGGCTCTGTCTGGGCAAATAGGTCAAATTTCTTCCAAAGTCAAAGAATGTAATTTTGTTCTGTATTTATAGATAATAAATTCATCCTTCCGATATTCCATCCAAAAAAAATCACTAATAAACTTTAATGTTATCTGGATTTTTAAAACTCACGGGCAACCAATGCCAATTACTGCAATTTATCTTTATAAAACATTTCAAATCAATATTCATCACCATCTTTCAGAGGGGTGTCCAAGGCCAGCTTATCCGACAGTCCAATTAATGAGCTCCGTTCTTAAGAAAATTCCAGCCTTGACTCCGTGGTTCTGTCTGGGCAAGTAGGCCGAGTTTCTTCCAAAGTAGGAGAGTGTAGTTTTGTTCTGTATTTGAACTCTATTTTCCTTAATCTTTGTTGCCATTTTAAACTAAAAACAATTGATAAACAAAACAAAGACTTTTAACAGAAAAGAAATATTCTTAAAATGGGTATATATATATAACTGCCTGGCGGAGACCGGGAATGCTCGTCCGCTCCCTATGCCATCTTGCCACGCCCCCCAATTTTCACAGCAACCTTGAGCGATTTATGGAGCAGGATCTAAATATTTCTGTAAGTGTGATAATCTCCCAAATATTTATATATGTAGCGGATACTTAAATAGAGCTACTAAAGCAACACACACATACCAGGTTAGTCAACACAAGACTGCTTTATTCATTCTTTACAGGCTTCTTCTATTTACAGCATGTCCCGGGCTCCATGGGTCAAGGTGCGACATCATTTATGAGTTTTCTGCAGATCCACAGGACCACAGGTTTAAATTAAGCCCTGTGAGTGTCCTGTACCTTCCGGCAGGGGAAATCACAGATCAACGTGCCGTTCCTCGGCACGCAGCACCACGTGCATGCGGTCAATTAAATGGCTGAGTTCCCAGCTGTCTGCCTTATGATTTCATGTGCTCGCCAAATAACCTTGCCCTCTCGGCCCGCTATACAGCTGCTACACCCCCCCAGAACCGTCGCCAGAAAGTAAAACAGCAGCTGCATGCACCTTAGGTGGACACCCTCATTGTCTGGGCTGGGGGCACTGAATGGGTGAAGCGGGATCCACATGGGCAGGGTTGTGTCTGTCCAAACTAAACAGCTGCGAATGTCCCCTAATGTCCAAAGTATACTCAAACCTATCCTTCTTCACCACGCAGAAAAAGCCCTCATTGTAACAGCACTCCTGGGTCCTGTCTGCACACAAAAACAAAATCAGCGTCCAGGAGTGGTGGGGCATGTTCTGTTAAGGGGATCCAAGCCAATGGGTAGGAAAAGCTTTGCTGATCACGATACCATGTCGAAGCTGCTGAAGGATGTTCAGATCAGAGTTGGTTGAAAAATAAATGTCCCATGAAACTGTAAGGACCAGACCATAAACCATCTCTGCGGACAATGCAGATATATCTTGCGTTGAAGCTGTGCGCACTCCCAAAAGAGTTCATGGCAACTCATCAACCTAATTGGGACAAGTGAGTCGGGCCTTAAAAGTGGACTTCAGTTGTTGGTGGGAACGTGGGTTAATTGTGTTCCATGGACTGAATTAATGTGGGAAAACCAAATCTGGCCATCCAGTTGACGATGAATGCTCTGGCCCTTTTGTCAGTGTCACTGGATGGCAACAGGATGGCCTCTGGCCAGCGCGTGAAATGTTCTACAACTGTTAGAATGTATCTCATGTTTTGAGATTCTGGCAATGGTCCAAGCAGGTCCATATGCACATATTCCAACTGCCTGCATACTGTCAGTAAATGTTGAAGAGGTGCCTTAGTGTGGCACTGAATTTTGGCAGTCAGGCAGGAGATAGTTGTGCAAACCCATTGCACGACGCCTTTTCTCAGTCCATGCTATACATATTTATTTGACATGAGCTTGACAGATATTCTGATGGATGGATGAGATAAGCTGTGTCTCTGGTCAATAAGGTGTTTCCTCCAAGATGCAGGAAACATTGGTCAAATGTAGCCCAAAAACATGTAACAAAGTAAGGTTGGCCACCCAGTTGTGCTGCCCCCTGCTGTATGTCCAGGTTAGTAATGGCCGTACTGTATGCCTGAACATCGGGGTCCATTGCCTGGACACTGGTTAATTCAGGAATATCAATGTCACCCTGAATATGATATACAGTCGGTCTGGACAGAATATTCGTGATGCCATTGTTTTTACCAGATGTTATCCAAGTAGATGTAAGGGAACTCTAAATCTCTGCCCAAAGTGTCTATAACCCGCTGGCAGGTTTGAACACCATTCTGCAACTCAAGAGGCATCCAAAGACATTCAAAAAGCCCAGAAGGGATAATAATCACCATTTTAGGAATATCTTCCTCATGGATGGGATCTGATGGTATCTCATGACAAGGTCAACCTTGATGAAAGCACAGAAATTGTGCAGATGGGAGGCAAAATCTTGCATATGAGGGACGTTAAGACAGTGGGTCTTATCCTGAGATATGGTCTGCTGGCCTTCATAAATCATAGCATAGCCTAGAGTATAGCTGGAAAGTGATGCTGCAACTGTTTAAGGCATTGGTGAGGCCAGGTTTGGAGAATTGTTTTCAGTTCTGTTCTTCAAATATAGGAATGAAATAGATAAGGTGGAGAGGGTGCAGAAAAGATTTACAAAAATGTTACGTGGCTTACAACATCTAGAGTACAGAGAAAGATTAAGGAGACAGCGACTTTATTCATTGGAACGTAGACGGATGAAGGGGGTTATGATAGAGGTATTCAAAATTATGAAAGGAATAGATAGACTGGATGTGAGTAGACTCTTTCCCCTGAGGGCAGTGGTGGTTGGAACAAGAGGGCCTGATTTCAAAGTAAGGGGCAAATTTTAGGAGGAATGTGAGAGGATGTTTCTTCACTCAGAGAGTGGTGGCAGAATGGAATGATCTTCCAGAAGAGATAATTGCGGCAGGGTCTTTTCTGTCATTTAAGAGAAGGTTGGATGTGTACATGGATATGAGGGGGTTGGAGGGATATGGCCAGAGTATTGGTGGGGAAAACTAGTGGAGTTGTTCATGTGAACTGGCACAGACTTGAAGGGCCGATATGGCCTGTTTCCGTGCTGTAAACTGTCATATGGTTATATGTGCTGGGCTCCACGGGACAAGGTGGGACATCATTAAGAGTTTGCTGCCAGCGGGTTTGATTTAAGCCCCGTGAGTATCCCGCGCTTTCCGGCAGGAGACTCCAAAAATCGAAAAGATGAATTAACTATTTCCATGAGCCCTCCCCTTTTATGTCTATTTTTCTAAACCCACTCCATGATCTTGAAATATTCACTTAACCCAACCCATATTTCTTCTCCCATTCAAAGCACTCAGTAATACACCAAGGCAGTAAAATAAAGACTCAATGCTGGGTATACTCAGCAGATCATCTACTGGAAAAAATAATCGGAGTTAAAACCTTCAGGTCGATAATCTTTGACTGGGATTCAGAAAGATGATCAAATAAATCTGATTCTCTTTGCTGAGAAAAAGAAGAGGGGAAATAACAAATTGAATATGTGGGATTAAAAGCCCGAGCAGCAGAAATGGCAGTGGTGCTGGATGAGTGGAGTTGACTCGTTGATCAGCACATCTGTCTGAATGGAGGGGTAAAGGATAAACAAGTCAAATATGATGCCGTCACTGTGAGGTTCAATACGACAGCTGCAGAGAATCTGAAATGAAGGAATGGTGAAAATACTTGTTTTTGGATCAATGTGACAAAATTTGACCTGACAAAAGAAAACAAAATTGTTTTGCTCTGCCAGAACTCTCTAGATCAAGGGGCACAATAAAATAATCCAGAAGCCAACATTATGAAATTGAACAGCAAAGTTATAGAAATCGGCAGCAAGAGATAAAACACAGTTACATAATTCCATGAAAGTGGTGTCACAGGACGACAGGGTTCTAAAGACAGCTTTTGTCATCTTGGCCTTCATTAATTAACATATTGAAAATAAGAGTTGGGAAGTTATGATGAGGTTGGATAAGATGATGGTGAGGCCAAATATGGAGTATTGTGTGCAGTTCTGGTCACCTAGCTACAGGAAGGGTATTAGTAAGATTGAAAGAGTGCAGAGAAGATTTACTAAGACGCTGCCAGATCTTCAGGAGTTGAGCTGCAGAGAAAGGTTGAACAGGTTGGGACTTTATTCCTTGGAGTGTCGAAGAATGAGTAAAAGATTGCTTAAAGTGGCATATGAATGGGAAAAAAGGCTGAGAAAGACTGCAGTGGACCCAATTGTGAAGGAAATATTTTGCCTGAGAAAAATTGTCATTGGCCCATTTCCTCTGGAGTTATGAAACCACGCACAGAACAGGTCAATGACGTACAATTAAAACAGTGGTTTTCAAACTTTTTCTTTCCAATCACATACCACATTAAGTAATCCCTTACTAACAGAGCACTTCTGTAAAAGGGATTAAGTGGAATATGATCCGGGGGGTGGGGTGGGGGGTGGAGGAGGAGTTTGAAAATCACTGCTCTTGATGAAAAGGTTTCTCCATCTCCGTTTTAAGCAGACATCCTTTTATTCTGAGGTTGTGCCCACTGGTCCTAAACTCTCCCACTACTGGCAAAATCCTCTCTATCCAGCCCTTTCACTATTCATCAGATTGCAATAAAGTCCTGCCTCATCCTTCTAAACTCAGGCGAGTCCAGACCCAGAACCATCAAATGCTCCTCCAACATTATTCCTCTCATCCCCAGGATCATTTTTGTAAATCACCTCTGGGCCATCACATCCTCTCTTCGAAATGGGGCCTAAAATTGCTCACAACACTTATTAGATCAGGACAACAAGAAGGTGGTCACGGGAGGGAAGACAGCTGCAGGGCTGCCTAGAGTCCATGGATTTGATGGTGTTCAAGGAGTCAGCTGAGGGGAGGGGGGATTGTCGTGGAAGAATGGCATCGGAAAATGACGTGAGAAGACACCTCTCCCTGACTAAACTGTTCAATACTTGAACTGTAGTGACTTTTTTGATTTTTATCAATGTTTTGAACAGTAATTTACTACAGTAGGATTCTGGAAATGAAGAAAGGAAAAAAGCAGTGTTGGGCACTGCCAGTTGCCCCAATAATCACAGAGACAAAGAATTAGGGGAATGATAGGCTTTATTACACACAAGACTGCAGGCCCGGGTCCAAGTGAGGGAAGTGAAGGGATGGAAGAGGTGGCTCGACCTTTATGGCCGGGTCACAGTGGAGGAGTTCAGGGAGGATTCTAGGAGAGGATGTCATCAGGAGGGTGGGCCATCCCATGCCTGTACTTGTAAGTACATACAATACCATTTCATTACCAGCAACTTAGAAAAAACCTAGGTTTTCAACCTGTGAAAAGTGCAGAAGAAGCAAGGCCGACCTTCCAGAAGGAACCTCGGGAGCAGTTAGAGATAGATCCGAATCCTCAACGTGGAACTTGGGAGAAGCTGGAAGAAACATCCACATCCTCTGCGCATCCAGTGACGCAAGATGTCGTCAATTTGTTTGGCCTGGGGGCGGGTCAGGAGGAGTGCGAGGTCTGCCGGAAGATATTGAAGGTTCAGATCCTGTAAAATTATTTTTGGAAATGGATTCCAGAGATGCTGGGAGTCGAGTCTTTTGAGATCGGGCTCATAGGGCGTGAAGGAGAAAACCTTTTCTGGGTCACATATCAAGAGCGCTTCTTTTAAGATGTTTGTGATATCAGGATAGAGAAATTATATTGTGGCTTGCGGATCAGAAAGTCGCCTTGATCAAAGCCCTACGATGTATCAAGGCAATAGGGTTTTATTTTAAGCTGATTTAAGTCAGGAGATTATTAAGTGATGGAAAGAGTTTAATCTGGTCAAAGCAGTGCTGTGGAAGAAAGGGTATAAGTTTACCTTTTGGTATCCGATTATATTTAAGGTGATTTATGGGCAAGATCAGTCTCAATGTTTTGAGAGTCCTTATGGTGCATTATCTTTTGCAAATTCCTTCCCAGATTTGAAGGAATTGATGGGGAAAATGCCCGAGGATAAGATTGGGAAGGGAATGGGAATCGGTGAATGATGTTGAAGATGAAGCTCAAGCTCAATGTGGCTGTTATCACTGGGATGACTGATGGGTTTTAATGTTCGGTTGGGGGGTGGTGGTTGACTCTACTACTTCTAAAGTCATCTGCCACTTGCGGTATTGACTGCACCTGGTCCACAGAGGGGGGTCTGACTCTTGGGCTCTTAGGTTTTTACATTTTTTACAGGGGTTTCTTATTGTTTGAAAGGGGGGTTTGGGTTTGAAAAAAAATTATATCTAATTGTAATTGCTGTGTGAAGTGTCAAACTCAGGAGGAAATTAAGTTATGGCTCATTTAAATTTTGTGATCTTTAATGTTATACGACTTAATAATCCGATTGAAAGGAAGGAAATATTAAAGAAAATGAAGGTTGATCTTGCTTTTTTGCAACAAACTCATTTGTCTGAGAAAGAACATATGAAATTGAAAAGAGATTGGGTTGGACATGTTTTTCATCTCCATTTAATTCGAAAGCTCGAGGTGTTGATACTTTGGTTCATAAGAAGATACCGTTTCAGTTGGAATCATTCTCTGCCACATTGGGTCGAGAGCTGTTGGTGAATTGTAAAATTTTTGCTGAAGCATGGACTTTGATGAATGTTTATCCACCCAATGAAAATAATGAAGACGCTATTTGTGAAATTTTTTGAATCTGGGTCAAGCTAATGAAAATATTTTGGTTGGTGGGGATTTTAATTGTATGTTGGATAAATTTCCAAAAACTGCACAAAGAACGAAAATGGCAAAATGGATGTTAGACTCAATGAAAGATTTGAATTTGGTAGAAATCTGGAGGAAATTAAATCTGACAGAATAACTTTTCTCTTTATTCACCCAGACATGATTCTTTTTTGAGAATTGACTTTTGCTTAATGTTAGCACAATTACAGGGTCGATTTATACATGCAGAGTATAAGAGTGGGATTTGTCTGATCATTCCTCATTGTTAAGTAGAAGTACACAATCCTTTATCCCGACATCTAAAATCCGGAAAGCTCCAAACACCAGCAAGTGGGGAGAGAGACGGCAGCACGAGGCAGGCGGGAGAGGGGTGGTGGGGAAATGGCAGCATGACTGGAAGGGAGTGGGGGTGGATACAGCAGCACAATTTGGGTGGGCTTAAATCTGGGTTTCTGAAATCTAGAAAAATCTGAAATTCAGAACACAGTGACCCCCCCCCCCCCCCAAGGGTTCTGGATAAAGGATTGTGTACCTGCACATGTTCTGGTTTGCATAATGTAGACACCCCTTATCGGTGAATGTTTAATGGGATGTTATTGAAGCAACCAAAGTTTCTAAGTTATATCAAAGACCATATTCAGTCTTATTTGCAAATTAATACATATTCAGTACAAAGTAAATTTGTTTTGTGGGATGTTTTAAAAGCTTATTTAAGAGGTCTGATAATCAATTATACTGCAAGAATTAAGACACAGCATTTGGCAGAGAGCCAAAATTTGGAGAAGGAAATAACAATTTGAGAGAAGGAATTCCAACGAAATTCGATTGTGGATAAAAAGACTTTTTTGATTCAGTTGAAAGTGTTACAATATAATGCAAACATATAAATATGAAAAATTAATACAATGATCCAAATAGCATTACTATGAGTAAGGAGAAAGAGCGTATAAGTTTTTCGCTCGGCAATTAAAGACTGAACAGGCATCAAGGACAATAAATGCGATAAGAAATAATTCAGGAATCACTTTTAAACCTCAGGAAATGAATAATGAATTTCACTCATTTTACCAGAATTGATATTCTTTTGAAGTAAGTCAGGATGAGGAACGTGTTGAGTCTTTTTTAGGTAGCTTGGAGTTATTGGTTTTGGACGATAAAGATAGGACAGAATTGGAAGTTCCTTTCAATTATTTAGAAATTGAAGAAGCGATATTGAATATCACCTGGAGAAGATGGGTTTACAGGAGGGTTTTATAAAGAATTTTATGAAGTCTTGTCTCCTGTTTTGATGGATGTTCTTAAACAATCTACAGAAGAGCAAAAGCATTTCCAGAATCCTTTTCTAGAGCTAGAATTAGTTATTGCAAAAAAGAAAGAGCCCCAATGAAAGTTGCCTCATATCGAACAATATCTTTATTAAATGTAGATTATAAGATAGTAGCTAAGGTATTGGGCAATAGACTTGCGAAGTATTTAACACGTTTAATCGAGCCTTTGATCGAGTTGAAAGGTACTTTTTATTTAAAATACTTGAAAGATTTAAGTTTGGAACTTTTTTACCTGGTTGGTTTAAAGCCTTGTATAAAAGGCCTTTGGTGAGTATGGTGACAAATGGACAAATTTCAGATACGTTTAATTTAACACACTCCACAAGGCAAGGTTGTCCTTTGTCACCATTGGTGATAGAACCGCTAGCCCAAGCTATAAGACAAAATGATAAAATTAGTGGGATTAAAATAAATGAAGAGAATATAAGGTTCCTTTGTACCAATATATTTAACAAATCCTCAGTAATCATTATGACATCGACAAACCTATTTGGTTCAATATGGAAAAATGTCTGGTTATAAGGTTAATCGGGATAAGAGGAACATATTACTAAAAACACAGGAAGATTATCCTGCTTGTAAGCAGATTACACAGCTTAGATGGACTAAGAAAATTAAATATTTAAAGCTAATGGTTGATGTGGATTATGTGTAAGTTTAACTATGTTTCTCTATTGATAAAATTAAAGCTGATTTAATTAAATGGAAAGATCTTCCTTTGACATGAATGGCACATGTGAATTGTATTAAAAATGAATATTTTTCCTTGAATTCAATATCTTTTTCAATCAATTCCATGTTCGTGTCCAAACATATTTTTTAAAGAGTTATGCAGCAATCAGAATATTTTTATAGAAAGGTTCATTGTCTAGAGTATTGTTGCAAAACTTAACATGGTAATATGCATTAGGGACAACAATGGCCTCATCTTCAGAATTATTTATTAAATTAATAGTTAATTATCAGTTAAAATTTATTAATAGGATGTTCAATGTTAATCAACCTCCACACTGGGCTAAAGTGTTATTATCATAGATTTCACATTTTATTATACATTAGTGTATATTTAGATGGACTCCTCGTCTTTTGCTTTATTATAATTTGCCAGTATTATGACATGTATGTGATACTTGGTATAAAAGAAATCTGTCAATAGGAACTGGAGATAAGGTTTCATTACAAATTCCATCATATCAGGATAAATACATCTCCTTCTCGATGAATAATCTCAGTGTTTAAAGATTTGCCAGATGAAAGGTGTTCAAGTGTTAGCAGATTGTTTTGAAGATGGGATATTTTTTTCTTATGTTAGGCTTCAGGAAAAAATTGAGGTACCGTTAAATTCTTTGCTTGCATATTTTCAAGTACATGCTCCAGTAGTGAAGAGTTTTGGGCGGGAATCGAACATGCCAAAGTTAACTAAATTTAAAAATTTAATTGTAAATGGGGCAGAAATTGATTTATTTCAGAAATGTATTCTTTGTTGCAAGAGAAAATGGCTAAACTGGATTGAGATAAATCAAAGCTTAAATGGGAGAAAGATTTATCCTTAGAATTATCCCAAGAAGGATGGACTACTCTGTGTGAAGATAGTGTGACTACATTTGGTGAACTACAATTTTCTCCATCAGTTGAATTAAACACCAGAAAAGTTAAAAGATATGGATTTCATCATTCAGATTTATGTATTCATTGTGGGACTCAAATTGGTACTTTTTTTTCAATTCTGTCTGGTTGTGTGATAAAGTAAGTCTTTTTGGATAAAAATTAAAGAGTTTAAGGCAGATTTATTAGAGACTACTTTAATGTTAGATCCACTGCTTTTTTTTAAATGGGGTACATTACAACTTTAACAATGGGTTTAAGAATGGATAAATCTCAAATTTAGTTTATTCGGTTCGCATTAGCATTGGTTGGGGAATCTATTGTTATTACGTGGAAAAATGATGTGGATTTAAATATGAATCGTTGGCAAAATGAAAACTTGTATTTGTTTGGAAAAGATAACATAATTTACGTGATAATTATTTTTTTAATGTGAAGATGTGGTCTAAAATTTACAGTCTTTTGCCTCTCTTCCTTCTTAAAGAGTGGAGTAACATTTACAATTTTCCAGTCCAGCCTGGGCAGACAAGGATAGATAGATTTTAAACATGAACATGGTGAGGAATTAGCAAAGCTATTCATTCAAATATACTGCTTACAACTAGGTAATTCCAAATCATCCAAGTTATGGGGTTCCATATGAGAGATGAGGCCAATAGCTGCAGAGATCAAGACAAAGCAGAATCATGCACACCATTACTACTAAGATTTACATTAGTGACATATCAGAGTCAATGCGATACTTTAAGATTAGTTACAACACAGTAACAGACCGTTTAGGCCCACAAGCCTGTGCTTCCCAGTTGACCTTCAACACCCCCATACTTTTTGAACAGTGGGAAAAATTTGGAGGCCCCTCCCCCACCCTGGGGAAAACCTAAGCACACATAGGGAGAACATAGAAACTCCTCATAGAGAGAGCAGGATTTGAACCCCACCCCTATCACTGGCAGCGCAACAGAGTTCCGATTGTGCCATCCACTGTCGAACCATGTTGGACAGGAAGAAACTCAAATCAAGAAAGTCAATAAATGGCGAGCATCAATATTTCGTGAATTGGTATGGATTAGTTCAGATTTTGAGAAAAGATGGATGGACAGTACTTTGCAACAACATAATGACAGACAGTACAAAAGAAGGCACAGCAAGCTTTCATGGGAGCCAGGAAGGGAAAGTAGCCACTTTATTAAAATGGAGGCAAGAGAATGGTCTTAGGAGCAAGAACCCATGGGAGAGAAGTTCTGGTTCACGAGCAAGTCACTAAAACCCAATGATGCCTTCCAAAGTGCATTCCGATTTGGGAATACGAGGCATTCATCTCGACTTATTTCTCCAGTTTGGGCATTTTAGATCATTAATATTCCCCGGTATTCTTAAAAATCTGATGATGAGGTGTTACATGTGTTGCTATTAGGTGTAACAATGCAGCTCGCAGTATTTGCACAGCAGATACAATAAGGGATCCACCCTTCCCCCTCTCCTTCATAGTGTCTATTTAAGACAAACATTTTTTCTCTCAATTTGCCCATAATCTGCAAAGAAATGATGATGAGATTACGAGATGAAGCAGTAGAACTTCATTCATCTTTTGATTTGATCGTCTAAACAAGTTTAAAAAAAATTACAGAGCAGTGAGGGTCTGGGATGCATTGCTGGGGTGGAGGTGGGGGCTGGTGCAATAAGGACATTCAAAACACTCTAAGATACATGGATGGAAAAATAATAGAGGGTAATGAGTGTGAGGTAGGGAAGGGTTAGATTTGTAATGGCACTGATATACCATCGTTTACAAACAATTAAAGAATACCCTCACTCGTTTCTTCCAGAAGACAATGGAGTCGACCTTCTTTATCCTCCTCAGACACAACATTGCATTCTTCAACTCCCCAAAGACCACCCAGCCAAACCCCTTTGACCTTCGCATTGGCTCATTGCCACATTGTAATCCTGACCCTCTCTCTCTACTCCTCCTGCATCGGAGATCCATCACCCATACACTGATGTTTAACACTCTCGGACACATGGGCTATTCCTCCAGCGCGATGCTTCAAATACATTATCAGCGGCAAATGGCACTGTTCCCAAAGCAGGCAGATGCATCACCGTGACAGCCCCCTCCCCACCCTCACCTCCAGCCTCCGAGCCATGCAAGGAGGCGACTGAATGGAACTGTCCCCAGTGTAACGGTCTGGAGGGTTGACAGTTCACCTGATACTGGAAGACAGGCGATGCAGGGATACGACTGGTCCTTTTGCTCTGGCCCTGATGCAGAATGTGGACATTCGAAATACACTGGCTTCAACCTGTTGATGGAAACAGTGTTACCTTTTCCATTCCTGTCAATAACAAAACACTATGGATGGTGTCATAAGACCTGGAAAGAACCATCGTAAATGGGCTTAAGTGGTTTACGAACAACATCATGTCAAAGAAACACACGAGTACAGTGTTGACAATCATTTGGCACATCCACTGCAGAAGATGCTGCCACATATGAGAACATCAGAGTAATCTCATTTTCTCAAAGACGGTCAAGATAACTGACCTGTTCATGGAGCACTGTGTTTGGACTCAGATTCACAAACTCACCTGGCAAGGTCAGCATACAGTCATAGACTATCTCTACCACTAAACATCCATGATCTGCCCTCAGAGCTGCAGTCACGCAAAGGAGAACCATGGGCAAACGTTCGCTCCATGTAGATGATTTTCTCCCTGCTGTCAATGGTGCTTTCGATCGTCAATGGAAATGCTCAAAGAAGCTGTTGGCCCTGAAATGCTTAGCCATAATTCAGGTAGTGACCAGAGGATCAGTGAGAGCTCAGACCAATGCTGACTCGAACTGAGACCCTCGATCTGTTGTAATAGTGCCCAGAACACCAAAAGATGGAATCCAATGATCCACAAAAGCCCAAGCAATTGTCTCTGCAGAGATGCCGATGATAGGAATTTCATCCTTCCACCTGGTAGTCCTGTCCTCACCCGTGAGCAGAGAAGTACATTGCCAAGATGGCGGAAGTGGACCTTCCAAGCCACAAGGTGCATGTGCTGGAAATGGGAATCCAAAACAACAAAATCCCCCAGCTTGAATTTCATGTGCCTGGAGACTTTAGGGCATTGACTCAGCAAGCAAGTCCTTGCCCATAATCCAACATTCTGTTTAACACGAACCCAGGTAAGATGTTCCTTAACCAGTTTGATTGATGCTCTTCTACCAGGAAGAGATAGATTGTGAAGAGAAAATCTCCTGCCTCATAGCCACCCACACAAACAGCCTCGTCCTTTCTGTTGGGGAAAAAAAATCACAAACCAACTTTTCACCTGATTCATCCAGCATCACATCTTGAAAATGGAGACCAGAGTTGATCTGGTTTCACCGGATGAAATCGGCATCAGTGTGCCGTGCATGAGCCATGGCACTGAAATTGATGGATGTAGTTTTATGTAATGTCGAGCCTGAATAGGGCACCAGCCACAGCATTCACTTTTCCTCAGATGTGCTGTGTGTCCGATGAAAATTGTAGGATGAAGTCCAAGTGCCGAATCTCTCTGGGCAAATAGAGATGTGTGCTTCTGCTTGCAGTATGCAGACGAGGCTGGTGGTCTGTACAAATGGTCAAAGAATGACCTTCCAATAAAAAGCTGAAATATTAAATTGGAAAATGGGATTCATGAGAGAATTACAAAGAAATTTATTTCAAAATTGTATCTACTATTTCAAGAGTAATCTCCAAATCCAAACTTGAATAAATCAAAAGAAGGATGGGAATTGGATTTGGGAACTGAAATTGACCCTTTTTGCTGGTCTGACGTTTGTTGGGACAATAATTATTGTTTTTGATAGATTAGTTAATAATAACTTTATTCATCAATTATATTTAAAGCTACAACAATTAATTTATTCCTAATTTTTCAAATTCATATTTTAGATGTGGCACATAAACTGGTACATTTATACATTGTATCTGGAGATCTCTCAATGTGACATCATTTTGGAAAAATGTGGGCAAGTTTTTGGAACAAATTATCATAATGTTTACCATTAACACCTGAGCTTTTACTTTTGGGAAATGTTTATGATTTGGAAGCCTAATTCAATTTCTCAAAGAACAATTAATTATTTTAATAAGTCGCATTGGCAGTTACCAGGAGATGTATAACAATTCCATGGAAATCTGAATCCCATCTTAAAATTGATTGTGGGGAAATGTAAAATTGTATTCCCTTAGCAAAGGTGACTTATAATATTCGAACTGGGTATGATACATACTTCAAAATATGGAAACCATATTTAGATATGGGTTTGGATATCTAATGTATTCACTTCTCCACCCCACCACCAATTTTCTTTAATCTTAATGGTTGAACCTTATCATGTTGGTTTAATTCTACTATTTTATAAATATCCTGCCTTTCCTTTTGGGAGGGAATAGTTATCACAGTAGCTTTGCACCTAGATCTGTATTTTTTATCTTTTATACTTTTTTCTCTTCTCACTTTTCTGTACAGTTCAACCATTTATTTTTTATTCTATTTTCATAATTGTAAGTTTCATTTGGATACGATTCTATAATTATATTGAACTGTATACAAAACTATACATATATTTTTTTTAAAAACTGAAATATTTCACTGCGAGATAGATAGCTAAGAGTTCTTGCCCAAATGTACTATATTTTCCTGAGCTGGTGACCACTTGGTTGGAAAAAAAATGTCAAAGTTTCCAATTGCCCACAGACTCGTTGTTCGAACACTGGTCCCACAGCACTGACAGATGCATCTGTAGTAAGAGAGCAAGGCCTTTGGCATTTGATGTACAAGCTTAGTGGCCTTTGTAAGAACAGTGTTCACATCATGGAAAGCATACACGGCATTGTCTTTCAAAGTTAAGGTCTTTTTGAAACAGGCATCAGATCCTTTGAGTCATTCAGAAAGAGGTAATAGAGATGCTGTGGCATTCACCAGGGAACAGCAATAAAAATTCCTCCAACTTAAAAAAACATCACAACTGGCCAACTTTAACAGCGGGAGGAAATTCTCAAAATTTACGCATTTCCCATTCATCAGGCAAAATACCATGTTGCATAACTCTACGTCCCAAAAATACAAGATCAGCAGCTCCCGAAACACTTTCCTGGGATTGATCACGATGCCACATTCCTCAAGCCTCGGAACCAATGAGATAAGGTGGTTCTTGTGCTTCTCTTCATCCACACTAACAACCAGAATCTCCTCGATCAACACAAGCACCAAAAAAAATCCAAGGCCAGTGAGTTCGTGGTCCATGAACCACTGGAATGTCTGAGCTGCATTCCATAGACCGAATGGTATTCTCAGAAACTCAAACATGCCGAACGGGAGCATCACTGCTGTCTTCGTGACATCCGGAGAGTCAAATGGAATCTAATAGTAAGCATGTACTAGATCTATTTTAGCAAATACATATTTGCCGTGGAGGTTGGCTGAGAAGTCTTGTCAATTTGGAATATTGTATCAGTCAGGCACAGTGGAATTGTTCAGGGGACGATCATCTCTGCAAGGCCGCCAATCCCTAGTATTTTTCAGAACCATATGCAACCGTGAAGCCCAGCAGCTGTCAGATCTGTGGACGACACCCAACTCTTGTCAATCCAATCTTGCGATTTTAAGATAATCTGGGGGTATTACGACCTGCGTCTCAGACCCTGCCTTTATATGGTGGCTTATTGCATGTCTGTACACCATTACGATGGGATTACGAGGCGAGGAAAACACTTGAGCAAGGCTTGGAAAGGGCAGGAATCAGGTTGAAGGCTTGTCAGGCAGCAGATGGCATTGGAAGGACAACAAATGCAGCTCAGTTGCATTCAAGAGCTGCAGTCCACACAACAACGTTTTTTCAAATACATAACGGAAAAATGTGACAAGAAATCCACTCCCAAAATGGAATTTTCCACATTTACAACTGAAAAACCACCCAAAAAGATTGCAAGACAGAAATGAAGCACGAGTAACCTGTGGCCATGTTTGAAAAAGAGAATCATTTGTAGCTGAAAGAACACATGACATATTAGAAAGACTATGTTCCTCAGGGATTGGAGGGACCAGCACTGATCCAAAGTGACAGATAATTTTGGAGTTTTACATAGAGATGGCAAACAAATAACCTACTCCAACAATTGCCTCAAATTGTTTCCATTTTTCTCAGTTGCCTTCGATAATCTCTCTCAAATGAGAACAAGATCCCAAGACAAAAGACAGAACCAGGCCACCAAGCCCATCGAATCTGCTCCGTAAATACACACTGAGCTACTCTGCACTCCTTCCAATTTCCAGCCTTTTCCGCATATCCCTTCATGCCCTCACTAACGAGATACTTGTCTATTTCTTGTTTAAATACTCCCAGTGATCTGGCATCCACTGCTGTATGAGGCATTAAGTTCCACAGCTCCATGACACTCTGGCGAAAGAAGTTCTTCCCAATCTCTGTTTTGGATGGATAACCTCTAATTTTCTTGTCCTCGACTCACCCACCAAGGGAAACATCTTACCCGCATCCACCCTATCTAAACCTTTCAAAATACAAAATATCTCCATGAGCTTTCTTTTTTAATTTCCGATACCCCAATGAATACAATCCAAGAGCTGTCAAACACTCCTCTTACATTATATTTTGTATTCTGGAAATCATCCTCATCATTCTCCTCTGCACCCTCTCCAACAACATCACATCTTTTCTCAGATAGGGGGCCCAACACTGCACCCAGTACTCAAAAGGAGGTCTCACCAGTGCCCCATAGAGCCTCATTAACATCACTTTTCCCTTGTACACTATTCATCTTGAAATGAATGCCAACATAGCATTCGCTTTCTTCATGACCAATTTCACCTGGTCATTAACTTTTAGTTTTCCTTGCACAAGGACACCCTTCTGCAACTTTACGGTTTCTACATTTCCTACTCTGTCCCCTATCTTGGTGACCTCTGCAAATTTGGCCACAAAACCATTTAAACCACAATTCAAATCATTAATTTATTTTTCCTTGGAATATATCTATCCTGCATTCCATTTATTACTGCCACATGCCAATCCAGAATCGATCATGACTGAACCTGAACATGTTTATTGTGATAAACATCTTCTAATAAATGTTCTGGGTTTAATGTTTTAAAATGTTGTTGTGGTTCCTCTTCATCACCTCTTTGGAAGCTGAATTCACAAAATTTTCCAAATATTTTTTCAGCAATAATTCTGTGGTACAGAGGATTACTCATCTTTCCTTGAGGTTAAAAGTTGCATTTTGATTTTCTTGTCTCAACTGAACATTGTACAAGGTGAAGGCTGATTAAAATGGATTCAGTAATGATGGCCTTTAACTTTGCATTATTGCTGTGGCTACACAGCTTGAATGATAAACTGGTGTTTCTACAGGGAATTAACTCATGGAAATGTTCTAAATACATTCATTGGAGATAGACCTTTGTGAAAAGTTTATTGCCGTTCGGCAACAATCCTTGAAAAGAGATGAATCATCACCCAACAGAGCAGCCCAGGAATAGGCCATTTGGTGAACAATGTCTGTGGTGACCATGATGCTCATTTAAATTAATCCCATCTATCAGCACATGGTCCATACACATCACCCATTATTCCCTCTTGTTCATGTGCCCAACCAAATGCCTCTTAAATCGTGGTGATTTCACCACTATCCTGGCAACGTGGGCCAGACCCCCACCGCACTGTGCAAAAACCTGCCTCACTTCTCTCCTTTTCCCCTCTCATGTTCAATATAGGCATCATAGTATTTTTACATCTCCCACAGGGGAGGGGGAAGAAGAAATCTACCTTCTCCAGGACTACAATAATTGGATAAATTTCAACTAGGTCATCACTCAGCTTCCAATGTTCCAGAGAAAACTATCCAAATTTGTCCAACCTCTCCCCAGAACCAATGCTCTATCCCAAGCAACCCCCTGATAAATTCTTTTTGTCATGCAGCAACTAGAAATGCAGAAAACACTTGAAATGTGGTCTAACCACGTTTATACTTCATGCCCTGCTCAATGAAGAATACTTTCTTTAACACCCTACACTTTTGTTGCCACTTTCAAGGAGCTCGCGCTTGCACCCCAAGATCCCTCATTGCAACTCTACTACAACTCTTCTCAAAGTGCAAGACACTTGTCCAGATTAAACTCCATCTGCCATTTCTCTGCCCAATTTATGTCATCTGGTTTGGAAGGGAGAATATGAGGGCAACTGGGTGAATCAGCAGGAGAGAGAGTGAAACTTGGAGGGGGCGGTGGGTGGTCGGCAGGTTCCATGAACTTGGAAAATTCCATATTCATACCATCGAGTCATAGAATACACAAGTGCAATAAGAGGAGGCAGAAGACAAAGGTTAGTGGGGAGAATTTAAAATACCTTGTGACCATGATCCAGATGGCCATTGTGATCAAAGTGCAGGTGTTCAGCCAATCTGTCATTTACTCTCCATTGGGTTTCCTTCCACAGAGGGCTCGGACATGGTTGGAGGAGGAGAATGTGAAACTTTCCCCTGCATGAGAATCCCTGGATGGTGGTAACTGTTGTAGATTGCAGGGGAAAATGCCCGAGGACAGGGAGGAATTAGGAGTCTGTAATTAGTTGAAAGATCCTACTGCAAGATTCATCACCAACGAGTAGGAAAGTAGCTTCAGTCTATTCTCCCTCTGAAAAAGATTTAGTTAATAAACAAAACAATCTTTCAGCACAACCAGGGGCAAAAGGGCTCTTAATTTAGACTTACAATCAACAGACTTTGAAGTTACCCACCGTAAATGACTCAAAATTCAATTCTAGACTCACTTCTGGTGGAAGTATAAGAGCCAGTGGCTTGCTAAATCAGATGAGCCTTATTCTGAGTTTCCATTTTGACTTTCACACCATCAAATGCAAGCCCCAGTTTTTGATCCCCAAGTATTTTCTATCATTACCCACTCTGCAACCACACCTACCTGAAATTGGAACAAACAACAGCTAATTTTAACATGTATACATCATATACAAAATAATTTACCCTCATTTTCACATCACTGTCGCCACTGAGTGATAACTTGTGCCCGTCAGGAAACTGCACCAGCCACAAAAGGGTGCTATTTACCTTGGTGTTACTGACTCTTTTCCAGTGTTAATTTTAGACATAATGACATATTCAACATGCACAATATTTCTTTTCTTACTGACGAGAACTAGAAAGCATTGTGTAAAAAAGAGAAAAGCTCGTCAACCAGGAGATACAAACTCCTGACTGCAATGTTGCTGTGCACATTTGCTACATTATTGAAGTCTCACAGTACTTACAACAGATATTCAAAGTCAAGCAATAACAGAAATAACAGAATATTACGGCACGGTACAAGCCCTTTGACCCACGATGTGTTGATCTTGATATTTCTAACAAAAAAATAATACCCTGTAGCGGCTACTGCGGTAGATGCTACTAAATAAAGGCAAACACATACAAAGGTAGTCAACTCAAGACTGGTTTATTGCAGACATACACAGACCTTTTATTCCCTGCCTGTCAATGAGAATATTAGTGAACACCTTCCGGTCCACAGGACCAGCAGGTTAAAGCTACGAGCCATTAGTGCCCCATGCCTTTAGGCAGGGGCTTCATCTGATCCACTCACTGTACTTTGGTACCCAGCACTGTTAGCCCGCGACGTGTCAGTTAAGTCTGTGAACTGATGGTGGTGGTTTGTAATACTGCGCTGTGCATCCGCTACAACCCTGTTTTTCTTTCACCCATATATGACTGTCTAAGAGTCTCTCAAAATGCTCCTTACGTGATATTGTAATGGATAAATATATTTGGAGAATTTGGTAATATTTGGTATTTTGGTAAGATTTAGAGTAGGTTACATACATACACACACATACATTTTAAAACATCTTATTTGAAAGACTGAAGAAATATTGAAGATCTCTGGAGAATGTTCTGCACATTCACAAGTAGGTGTTAAGCGAACTGATGTCATAAAATGAATGACCATTGTTTGGAAATGGAGCCAGGATGGCTACAAGTACCTTTCTGCAGGCTGCTTACAGGAAAGTCACTCCTAGGTTTTGTTTATCTAACACTAGGTTAAGCAGAAGAAAGAACTCCTGTTGTTTGGAATAAGACGAATGGAACTCTGTAGTAGCTTGCAGAAATAAGTTACCATCTGGAAAACCCTAACGGGGCAAAGTTCATCAGTGAGACATTGAGGTGACTAATGGTGGTACCTCAGTTGTGGAAATTCTGGAACAACACATCTCTCTCTAAAAACCCTACAAGAACTATCCTGAGCGGTAAACATTTACCTTTCGAGCACCAAATCCTGGTGAAATTTATACACATTCCATTCTGTGCACAGCGGAATTGCCTGCATCCAGAGAACTTGGAAGAAAGAGAAGTAAGATTGAACTGTGAACCAAATCACTTTTCTTAAATTTAAACACATTACAAATATGTGCACTTAGAATTAAAAAGAGGTTAATTTGGGTTTGTTAAGTATAGAGTTAGGATAAAGTTTAATTCTATTTTCATGATTAAATTTGATTAAAAATAACTTCTCTTTTAAAAACCACTTGTCTTGGTGAATGTCTCTTGGTGCTGGGTTTTGGGATCCTTTGGGCTCTTAACAATATCTGCTTGGATAATGACATTGGGCCTGTTCAAAGTAGGAAATGGCTTCTACCAGCAGGAATTTCTATTTGATAAAAAAATATTGATAGGTGGCTGGCCACATACTTTTCCTAAAAATTAATACCCTCTCCCTCCCTAAACCACATTCAGCCCCGTGACATCTTTCTCCGTTGCATTACTGGGACCACCAAAGACCTGACCCATTTCCCATCTCTCCTTGCAATGCCAATAATGGCAGCTGCCATTAAGAAGTGACAAATCACATTTTAATTCAGCAAGCAAGATGAAAATCATCCTGACATACTGCTTAAAAAAAAGGGTCAACAAACCTTCCTAATTTTGTCACTTCATTTTTATTTTGCTTCCCATGGGGCATTAGCAAAAACTGTCCTATCCATTGGCTCACCAAATTATGAGTAAAATCATGATCCCTGTTCATGAAAACCCATAATTTTCAATGTTACACAGATAAACTAGGAAGAATTCTGTAATAAAAGTGAATGAAACATTGAAAGAATTTCCCCCTTATCAACGCTGAGATTGTAGCGCACCAGGCAACTGGGCAAGCAAAAAAGGCCAAATCACTGCAACACTTGGACAGTCCAAGATGGCACAGAGTCCCCTTTACCACTGAGCAGGAGCCTGGGCCTTGCACCATGTGCGGGCTGAGATGCCCTTCACTTCCGCGTAGCGGCCAGCCAGCTGGAGAGTGATGCTGGAAGTCAGGGGTACGTCACCAGAAGTGGGTGGGCCAGTGAGCACACGTGGGGAATTTAAACCAGTAAAGCCAGTCTTTGTTTTACACTCACCTTGGGTGGATGTCTCTTTATTTGGTCGCACTGCCGCAGCGGATGCTACAAATGGATAACTTCTTACTTGCTGCAACCAAACAGGTCTGCAAGATACACCAACCTAAATAGAAAACATGACCAGAAATCTCAGAGATCATAAATTCAAAAGGATTGGTGAAATCTTTACTCTGTATTTTTAACACCAAAGTCCCGATATTTTTAAGGCATTCGATCAAGTAACTGAGAAACATTACATTTTAAACACATGGTACGTCAGGATCAGAAGGATTGGAGCATTATTGTTCAGGTGACACAACTTTAAAAAATAACATCTAGCTTTATGAAGAATGTGATACAACAACAGGAACAACGGATGGAATCAGACACATTCTATGAGCATTGGGAAGCAAAAAATGGATTGGTTTTCCATCCCTTCCTCAGCGACCCAATGACCCCGACAGGTCCTCCCCGACCTGCGACCATAGTGTAGTCCAAAGGATCAATCAGACCCCACAATGGTCGCAAGTCGGCGTTTTGCCCCCGTGCGAGGAGCCCTGAAGTCTTAGAGCCTATTTTTAAAATCAAATGATTTGACAAACGAGAACAGTCACAGGATTGACTTTGTGACTCAGGGTTCATTAGCTGGGGGCAGCCATCTTAATTTCTGTGCGCATGCGCCAGCGGTCAGTTGCCGCTGGCTCCAAGGTTTCGCTTCGTCGCCCTCAATCGGCACATGCGTATCTGCAACATATGCGCGAACTCACCACGCATGCGCAAACCAGACTTGCCAATCACCTGCCCTCGCCCCTTCCCGCTGCAAGTAACCCCGCGGCCTCCAGCCTCGCCCTGTCGGTGGCATCAGGCCTCGCACCGACGCCTCGGCTCCACCCAAACACCCCGCCGGTACCGGCCGCTCCCGGGTGGGGCCTGGTGGGCTGCGGGTCGCCCGCTTACCCTGGACCGCGCGGCTGTGGAAGGTTCCGGCGCCTCCGCCAACTTATTCCCATTCGCTCCCGAGGCGACACGACGGACCCCGAGCAGACGACGCTGCCGCAAATGTCCCGCCTCCTCACAGCAAGAGCCAATCAACCCGCGAACCCGCCCATCAATCCAACCCGACTTCAGCGTCCAATCAAATAGCGGCCTCACCGAATCGACCCGTTGCCTCGCGTAACTGAAGCAACCAATCAGCGAGCGAGCGAGCGAATACACAGGTGAACCCAATCAGCATCAGAAGAGAAATCAAGCAGTCGAAGGATCAGAAGACCCTTCGGCCCTTCCACTTTTTACTAATCCAACAACAATCCAATCCTTGGGAAACACAGGATCACTTTGTCCTGGCTCCAGGATTCCTCTGATCTCAAGCAATACATTGTACCCCAACTGCAAGGGAGACTATTTATTCTCAATCTTTCCTTCATATTTATTACCGCTTCCAATTTAATGTCTGCTACTTTTTTCAAAGTATCTGCATCTAAGTTCAATGCATATGATCCCTCTACGAGTGGGTACGGCAATAAACTCATCACAAGTCCATGGATCCCAATTTCAAATGCACCTTCAAAAGCGGAGAGAATTCCAAGGATATTACATTTTCATTGAAGACATTTCTTAAAGTCTAAGCAGCTGATCGGTTATTGGGAAATTGTGACACTTGGTGTTCGGCTCCTTTGCATTATCGTCTCTCGATCCGTGCTGCTGTGTCCTCTCATAATGTTGTAAGGTCCTCTCCCTTTTTACCAACGACCAAGAGATCCACATTCAAACTTTCCTTCTATCACCTGCTTAAAACACCCCAGAAACAAATCTGACGATCTTTGTGCACTTCTCATGCTTCAGGTAAGGAAACTGTACACGTGACTCCCGATGTAAGATGAGCAAGACCATTCGATGTGAAATTGGAACGTGCGCGCTACTGTGATGGGTGGAAAGGCGGACACACGCCCAAAAAATCAAAGTCAAAGACTCCTTTATTACACTCGCAGCTCTGCTTCTATTCTCTCCCTGCTGCTGTCGACTGGAGTGATGTCACATCCATGCCGGCCTCCAATTGTTCGGTGTTCCGTTCTTTGTTGATTCCTGCCGTGCGAGTTGTCCCCTGGTATGAAAGTTGTTGGTCCCCGTGGACTCTGAACAGTTGCCACATTCGTCGGCCATCTTGTGTACAGGGTGGCATCCCAGTTAGCATGATGCCCCATCTCCCTAGAACCAGCACTGTTCGCTGCTTTCGGTCGCCTATATCTGGGTCGTGGGGGCTGAATTTGCTAATGTCCAGATGTGCTGGTTTGAGGTGGTCAATGGTGAAAGTCTCTTCCTTCGCACTGATATCCAGCACACTCACCATGGTGTGTGGAATGAATGATACACACCCGTGAAGTCGAAGTCGAAGACTGGTTCGTTGAACTGGCAGCTCTGCTTATATACTCTCCCGCTACTGATGACAGGTCTTTCGAGACGGCAAAGCCAGCCTCGGATTGGTGGGTGTTCTCGCCATTGCTCATTGCTTCCCACTGTGCGGGATTTCACTTGGGACGAAGATGATTGGTTGCCGCAGGATCTGTGTAGTCACCGCGTTCGTCATGCATCTTGTGTACTGGCTTTCGTCCTGGTGAGCAGGCCGCCTCAACCATATATTTTGGAAGAATATGGACCCCATATTTACAAAGGGTGGCTCTAACATTCCCTTTCTGCTTAAGGCCTCAGTTTTTGAAAAGGAACATTAAAGTAATTGGTTCTCCTGTTGGGGGTCCCTTGTCCTCATTTTTCTTCTTTTTCTTTTAGCAAGGGGATGGAGGGGAGATGGGGTGGTTTAATGGGGGGGGATTTCTTTATTCTTTCTTTTAACTATGACAAGTGTATTTATATTTTATTTGTGTTATTATTAATTGTGTGAATTCTTTGTGGATTTTATTTATAAATAATATTTTTAAAAAATGATCAGAGGTCAATCCACAGGACGTAAAGTGGCCTAGAGCAACACTGGGGACACCCTCCTGCCCCCCACCACCCCAAATATCAATGTGATCCACTATGATCATTGACAAAATCATCGAGGACCCCTTCACCCAGCCAACAGCATCATCCATCTATTCCCGTCGGGAAAGAGATCCAGGAATTTCAGAGCCAGTACCTCCAGGCCCAGGAACAGCCTCTTCCTCCAGGCAGGGAGAACGTGGAACGATTGATGAGCTGCTCATACAAATACTCCTCCACTCTGCTATTTATTCAACAATATGGAGTTATTTTTCTGGACGTGCTGGACATGTATCATTTGTCTGTTGTGTGAGGGCTTGGTTGTGTGTTTGCGTATGTTTACCCCAAGAACTCTGTTTTATCAGGTCGTACTTGTGCTATCCAAGGGTAATAAATTTGATCTTGTACTCTGGAGCGGGTGCAGAATAGATTTCCTGGATCGGAGAATGTATCTCATGAAGCAAAGTTGACTGAGTAGGGCTTTTCTCTTCCCCTCGCCCCAACCCCACAAACTTGACTTTATTTACAAATTATTTCCAAAGAGGAAGACCATTCCAAGTCTTTTCTCCTCCTCCTGTTGTATCCAGATATTCCCTTCACTACACATTGCTGCATACGTCTCTGTTTACCTTCATTGCCACCACTTTGATACCGTGTGGTTACTGCCCCCCTCTGCTGTTGGAGGAGTTCCCCTTGGTCTCAGCCTCTCAATGCCCGGTTATGGAAGGATTATGATCCATCCCCATAGTGCCTTCGTGTTGGCTATGCCAAGCCTCCGTGCATCCCTCAGCATGTACCCCTGCAGCCTGGAATCTTCCAGTTGGCAGCGGTCCCTCCCCGACATATCCGCTTGCTGAAAGACTGGCAGGACACGTTTAACATAGAACATGAGAGCACAGTACAAGCACTTCAGCCCGCGATGTTGTGCCGACCGATGTATTCATACCAAAATAAAAATAACTAACCCCTTCCTCCCTCATAATCCTCCATTTTTCTTTCATCCATGTGACTCAGAGCCTCTTAAATGCCCCTAAGGTTTCAGCCTTCACCACCACCCCAGTTCTAGGGCTCGTCCCATGTCCATGACCTGGTACACATACACTGCATTCCCTCCCCTTGTCACCCTCCTGCTCCCCCCACCCCGAGCCAGTAGTGAAGGTGGTTTCTGTCCCAACAGGTGTTGCGGACCTCATCCAGGGAGCAGATCCGGGAGATGAACCCAAACTACAACGAATTCAGCTTGCCGCAGATCAAAGCACGTCCGTGGGCCAAGGTGAGTGACCCGAGGTGAACCATAGCTCCAGGGGTGGTTTTGTCCTCTGGGTCCTTCCCTAATACTGTCCCCTGTCACCCACCTGGCCCTTCCCCAAAGCCCTCATCTCCCACCAGGCCTGTCCCCAAACCCCTCCCTCTGCTGAGATCATCCCCAAAATACTGTCAGGCCTGTCAACAAAGCCCCTATTCCCCACTGGGCCCATCCCCAATGCTCCACCCATTGCTTGGACCATCTCCAGAGCTCCTGTCTCCCACCAGGGCTTTCAACAAGCCCCTGTCCCACAACATGCCCAGCCAAAAGTCCCTGTCCCCGTCCCCCACGCCAATTCGCCTGTATCCAAAGGCCCAACATCAGGTCTGTCCTCCCACCAGACCAGTTCCCTCACTGGGACCCTCTCCAATCGATTACCCATCACAACTACCCCACCAAAGTTCTTTAAACTTCCCCTTCCCCCACCCACAGGCCTTGGTATCTGAGCTGCTTCTAGGACTCCTAGACAGTGGAGATGTGGGGAGGGCAGTGGTCCATCTCCTTCCCGTTGACAGTGTCCCATACCTTCACAAAGCTGGGGAATCCCCTGACCCTTGGCACACAGATATCTATCCCATCTGAGCCAGTCCTCTCTCTCTCTCTCTCTCTCTCTCTCTCTCTCCCCCCACCATCCTGGAGAATGTGGCCCAGTTCAGCTAGCTGCTAAAGTACACACTGCCCTTCACCTCTTCCCCAGGACTCCTGCTCCCACTTGTCCTTCAACGAGCTGTGTGCCCACAGCCAGGAGCTTCCCCCTCCGAGTTAACCTTGGCCCTGTGGGTGAGTGGGTGGGACATGACAAGGGTTTGTAGGTGGTGGAATTGGGGTAAGAAAGTTTGGGTGAGACCTGGGAAAGAGAACGGTGATCATCCGGCCGGTGTGAGGCATTGAAGACGGAGTCAATGCCGGGTCCATCCCCCAGCATGTCTATCTCCAAAACTGACCCCGCCAAGTCCATCCTAAATATCATCCCCTGCCGGGTCCATCCACAATCCCGTCCCCTGCTGGGTCCAACCCCAAAACCGTCCCCCGCTGAATCTGTCCCCAATACCGTCCCCGGCCGGGTCCATCCCCAATTCTGTGCACGCCGGGTCCATCCAAAATCCCATCTCACTCCGAGTCCATCCCCAATCCCACCCCCCGCTGGGTCCATCCCCAATCTTGTCCCCCACTGGGTCCAAACCCAATACCGTCCCCCACCTGATCCATCCCAATACCATCCCCCACTGGATCCATTCCCAAACGCATCCCCGCCGGGTCCATCAACATCCCATCTCCTGCTGAGTCCAATCCCAATGCCATTCCCAACTTGGTCTGTCACTAATTCTTTTGCCCGACAGGTCCTCCCACAAACCCACTGGTCTCTCCCCAAAGCCCCTGACCCCCACAAGGTCCATTTCCAAAGCCATTGTCCCCCACCGGCTGGTCCCCAAAGCTCCTGCCTCCCCACGGGATCTGTCCTGTAGCCCCAGCCCTCATGTCTGTCATGTCTGTCCTCCCACTGGACCGATCCTCTCGATCACCATTCAGAACTACCCCACCCCAATTCCCGAAACTCCCCCTTCGACCACTGACAGGTCTTGGAACCTGAGCTGCTCCTGGGACCCCCAGATGGTGGAGATGTGGGGAGGGCAGTGTCCCAGACCTTCACCGAGCTGGGGAATTCCCTGACCCTTGGCACCAGGACATCTGTCCCATCTGAGCCAGTTCTCTCTCTCCCCCCACCCTGGAGGCTGTGACCCTGTGTAGCTGGCTGCTACAGTACACACTGCCCTTCACCTCTTGCCCCAGGACTCCTGCTCTCACTTGTCCTTCGACAAGCTTTGTGACTACAGGCTGGACCTTCCCCCACCTTGCTACCCTTGGCCCTGTGGGCGAGTGGGTGGGCCATGACGAGGGGGTTGTAGGTGGTGGAATTGGGTAAGAAAATTTGGGTGAGAGCCAGGAGAGACTGGTGATCATCTGGCCAGGGAGAGGCATTAGGGACAGAGTCACTAGGCAGGGGTCAGAGTCTCAGGGAAACAAGAGCACTGGAATTGGAAGCAATCACAGCTCATGGAAAGTAGGAGGAAGAACCCTGGGAATAATTGAGAGTGGCGAGGTTAGTGCCGCGGTTAGAAAAAAGCTGATAAGGGGCCAGCGAGCCGGGTTCAAATTTGACACTGTCTCTGGGGAGTTGTACATTCTTCCTGTGTCTGCGTGCATTTCCACAAGTTGCTCCTGGTCCTTCCACCATTTAAAACGTACCGGGGTTTGTAGGTCATTGGTGTAATTGAGTGGTTGTGGCTCAGAGGCTGAAAGGGCCTGTTCCCGGGCTGCATGTGTCAATCTAAAATCTCCATCTAAAATGATAGTCCTGCCTGTCATGAATTATTTAAGGATTCAACTCAAAAGTGTGGACAAGATAGACAACTCCGAAACCATCCTTTTGGCCCTTCTTTTCTGATGGCCAAGCTGCTTGCAAACAGTCCATATCCCTCTCATCCTTTTCATTCCACGGACCCATTCAACTCGCATTGCATTGTCAATCTCACGGCCTGTTGGAAGAAGTTATTTCCCTGTCTGGCAGCCTGATTTTGTTCCTCCATATCTCCTTCCTGATGGTAGTGGGTCAAAGATGCTGTGTGCTGGATGTCTGCGGGTCTATTTACAGGCCCCATCCCTGGACAATCAGAGGCCCCTTGTCTCAAAGTCCCATCCATGTGGCCCCTCACTCATCAATCCCTCGTCGGAACACAACTACCCCCTCCTTACCTACCTCTACCAGCCCTTAGTATCCTCATGACAGTTCCAGGCACCTGTTATGTCGACCCTTGATGACCTGTGCCAGCTCTAATTTGGACCCTGGCCTCACCTAAACCATTGGAATAACCTGCGCCTTCTACCCTCGAGAGCCCGAGGGAATCTGCACCCTAAACAGTGTCCTGCTGGTGCACCATCGAATGCCCTCCATCCCCTTCCACGGGTTCCCTGCTGTTATCATGCTCCTGCATGGACCCCACCCTGGCAAAACTACCCATATTTTCACTGATCCCTCTGTACCTCTACATTCTGTCCAGGGGTCAGGATTGTGCTGTGGGACTGGTGGAGAATAAAACAACAATATCAGGAGACAGGGAGCAGTGTAGAGACCCCCAGATCTGCAAGATGGGGACAGTGCAGAGAACCCCAGCTCCAGGAGACAGGGAGCAGCACAGAGACCCCCTAGTTCTGGGAGACCGGCTGAGTTGTACACAAGTCTCGAAGTGGCTGGAGCAGGAAGTATACAAATCTATGTTCCAGGGTAAACTGGAACAAAAGCGAGGAATGCACTTTGGTAAATCAGTCCGCTGTCCTCTTCACAGTCAGATCTGACTACCTGAAGGTGTCGGGGATCTGGCTTGGAGAGGCCGAGTCATGCAACAAAAAAATGGTCAGAGCCGATTGTAAAGGTTCACCAGAAATTGGGTCTGTGGGAATGACATTCCCTCTCAGTAATGGGGAAGAACCTGGTCATCAGGTGCAAGGTGCTCTCGGTACTGCTGCGTGTGATGCAGGCGTGGCCCATCCCACACACCTCTGCCCTGGCTATTACCAGAGCAGTTTCCCTCTTCATGTGGGGGTCCAAAATGGATGGAGTGGGAAGGAGGTCCATGTACGTCACCAGACTGTGGTGTTGTGAGCCCAAAGGATCCCAAAACCCAGCAGCAATAGACATTCACCAGGACGAGTAGTTATATAAAGATAAGTTGTTTTTAATTATCTTTAAACATGAAAACAGAATCAAACTTTAACTTATCTCTATTAACTTAACTAACCTTAATCCCCTTCTAAGTCTAAGTGCACGTGTATGATGTGTGTGTAAATGTAAGAAAAGTTATTTGGTTCACAGTTCAATCTCACTTCTCATTCTTCTAAGTTCAATGGTTGTAGGCAATTCTAATACTGTGCATGGAATTGAACATGTATAAAGTTCATCAGGCTTTGCCACTCAGGAAAGTTCTGTAAGGTTTGCAGAGAGAGATTTGTTGTTCCAGGATTTTCACAACTGAGCTACCACCATTAGTCAGCTCAATGTGTCGCTGATAAAACTTGGCCCATCAGGGTTCTCCAGATGATAACTTCTTTCTTTCAGGCTAGCACTGTGTTCCTTCCTGTTTCATTTATTCCGAGAGTAACATCAGGCAGCTAGCACTTCCAGCGAGCACCTAGAATTAGGTGGAGGTTAAACATGTGGCTCAAGGGGTGGAGTCAGAGACTGGGTTTTAATTCTTGGACAACTGGGACCTTTTTTGGGGAAGCTGGGACCTATACCATAATGATGGGTGACATCTTAATCCCAGAGGGACCAGTCTCCTGGCGGGGGCATTTGCTAGGGCTGTCACGAGGGGTTTAAACTAGTATGGTTAGGGACAGGGTTTCAGGTTAGCCAGGACAGTAGGGTGAGGGTTAGTAGGGTAAGGAAAGAGACAAGTTTAAATAATTTGAGGGAGGAAAAGCAGGAAGTAGTAAACAGATACTGCAGTGAAAATTGTGAGAATGGTAGATAGGAAGATATGCAGAAGGTAGGATGTTGGAGATCCCTGAGTTGTATTTATTTTAAAGCGAGAATTAATGTGGATTGACATGTGGCATTATGATGTGTGGCCATTAGCGAGACATGGTTGAAAGAAGGTTGTGATTGGCAGTTGAATGTTCCACGATTTTGCTGCTTCAGATGTGACAGAGTTGGTGGATTAAGAGGGGGAGGTGGGCATTACATGTCAGGGAGGATATTACAGCAGTGCTGAGGCAAGATAGACTGGAGGGCTCGTCAAGAGAGGCAGTGTGGCTAGAGCTGAAAAATAAGAAGGGTGAGGTTATTATTATAGGTATTATTTAAGGCCTCCAAATGGGGAAAGGGAACCAGGAGAGCAAATGTGCAAGGAAATAGGTGGGATATGCAGGTAAAATAGGGTGGTGTTGGTTGGGGATTTCAATTTTCCAAATATTGATTGGGAAATGCAGTCAGTAAAAGGGCAGGATGGCTTAGTATTTATGCATTGTGTTCAGGATTGCTTTTTGCAGCAATATGTTGAGACGCCAACTAGAGTGGGAGCAGTGTTCGATCTGTTGTTTGGGAATGTAATGGGGCAGGTGACGGAGGTGAGCGTTAGGGAGAACTTCGGATCCAGTGATCATTTTGACATACTCTTAAGAACTTGAAGAGGGAAATTAGAAAGACAAAAAGAAGGGATGAGGTGTCCATCGCTAATAAGGCAAAGGTGAATCCTCAGGCTTTTTTCAGATATGTAAACAGTAAAAGGAGGGTTAAACATAGAATAGGTCGACTGGATGATGGGACCAGTGAACTGTGTCAGGAACCGTATGAGATGGAGAAATATTGAACAAATTTTTCTCGTCTGTATTCACGAGGGAAACGGACATTGGGCTATACAAGATAAGAGAGGCAAAGGGGTTAGTTATGGAAAGGATTAGATAAGGATTAGTAAAGTGAGAGGTTTGGAGCTTCTTGGGTCAATTCAAGTGGATCAGTCTCCTGGTCCTGATGGGATTTTTCCCAGGACTTTAAGGGAGGTCAGGGAACAAATAGCGGGGGCACTGACAGCGATTGTTCAAAGATCACTGGAGGAGGGTGTGGTGCCGTGAGATTGGAGGGTTGCAAATATAGTTCTGTTGTTCAAAAAAGGCAGTAGGTGGAGTCCAAGTAATTATCGGCCAGTAAGTTTGAATTCTGAGTGGGGAAGATTATGGATGGTATACTTCGAGATAGTATGTACAAATATCTGGATAGGCAGGGATAGATCAGGGGCACCCAGCATGGGTTTGTGAAAGGAAAGTCATGTTTGATGAATCTTGTTGAATTTTTTTGAAGAATTGACAAGAAAAGTGGATGAAGGTCGGATGGTTGATGAGATCTATTTGAATTTTAGTAAGGCTTTTGATAAGGTTCTGCATGTAAGGTTATTTAGGAAGGTTCAGTCATTAGGGATTAATAGATAGTGGGATGGGTTCAGAAGTGGCTGGGAGATAGACAGCAGAGAGTCATGGTGGACAACTATATGTCATGTTGGAAGCCTGTGACAAGTGAAGTGCCTCAGGGATCGATGCTGGGTCCCTTGTTGTTTATCATTAATATTAATGATTTAGAGGAGAGTGTGGTTAACTGGGTAAGCAAATATGCAGACTATACAAAAATAGGGGGAGTGGTGGACAGTGAGGTAGATTTTCTTGGAATAAAGGATTTGGTTTGTTTGGAAAAGATGGCAGATGGAATTTAATATTGACAAGTGTGAGGTGCTGCATTCTGGAAAAAAAAATACAAATAGAACATATGCAGTTAAGGGGAGGGGGTAGAGGAATGAAGAGGAACAGAGGGATCTTGGAGTTATGGTACAGAGTTCACTGAACGTGGGTTCCCAGGTAGACAGGGTGGTTAAGAAGGCATATGACATGCTGGCCTTCATAAATCATAGCATAGGCTAGAGTGCAGCTGTTTAAGGCACTGCTGAGGCCATGTTTGGAGAATTGTGTTCCGTTCTGGTCTCCAAATTATAGGAAGAATATAGAAAAGGTAGAGAAGGTGCAGAGATTTATAAGAATGTTGCCTGGCTTACAGTATCTGGATTACAGGGAGAGATTAAGGAGACTGGGACTTTATTCATTGGGACGTAGACGAATGAGAGGGGACAATATAGCTATTTAAAATTATGAAAGGAATATATAGACGAGACATAGACAGACACTTTCCCGTGAGGGAAGGGAAGGTTGGAACAAGAGGCCATGAGTTAATGGTAAGGAGGCAAAACTTCTGGAGAAATTTTAGAGGATGCTTCTTCACTCAGAGAGTGGAGGCAGAATGGAATGATCTTCCGAATGAGATAGTTGCGGCAGGGTCCCTTCTGTCAATTAAGAGAAGGTTGGATGTGTACATGGAGGTGAGGGGGTTGGAGGGATATTGGCGGAAATCGGGAGGATTGAGCTAGTGGAGTTGTTCTATTGAACCAGTGCGGTCTCAAAAGGCCGACATGGCCTCTTTCTGCTCTGTAAATGGTTATATGGTTACATGGTGACACAGTTTTCATTTCAATGTCACATCTCTCGTTACACAACTCTCTGCTCTCCACGTTCATGCTGCACATTTCTTCACTGCTGTTATGGCTGGACTCAGAAAATGTTTTTGATATTTATTCAACTTCAGTTTTGTATCTGCTTCATATCTCTGACCAAGCACAAATATTCTCACATCCTTTTGTATTTTAATCTTCATAATTTGCCTAATAATAGACTGAAATCCTTCCACTTTTACACAGGTCCAAACCGAATGGAAAGAAAAGTCTCAATCACCTGATTACATTGAAAACATTTCTTGGAATAATTGGAGATAAGTCCATTTAATTTATATGTAGTATAGCAGAATTGATGTGGAGATTTTTATTTTTATATCTGGCATTAATCATATTTGTAACACTCTTGACACAATCCTGACCCTATTTCTTCTTGAATTTGTATATTTCAATCTTCACACCACTCTGAACAGCTTCTTTCTGAAATCGTCACATCCAAGCCCGACTCCCATCTTTCTCCTGACCTCTGCTATCCTGGTTTTGGATTTTCTCTCTGGAGAGCATCGTACATTTCATTGATAACTTTGGGTGTATTTCCCATCCAACTCTTTGTTCCATTTCACTAATTTTAGGTGGAGTCAATGTTGGTCCCTATCTTTCTCTTAAGAATGATCTAAGTGGGAGAAAACAGAAGAAGGTCCCACTTGCCTCTCCGTATTTGTGTTTAATTGTTTGAAGAATTTCTTCCATGTAGCGTCTTCAAAATATCTTATACTCTGTCATAACATAAATTTAATATTCTATTGCCTCTGTTCATAGGCAATAACACATTTTGACATACTTTGCTTCCCCTCCTCCATTGTTGTCAGATTCGTGTGGGTCCCACAGATGAAGAACCAGACCAAAGCGGAGGTGCAAAGCACACATTTATTTCGGGGATGGAAACAGGACAACAGGGTTGATATGTTAGGCAAGCCTCTACACTTCTAATTAGGAGGGAGAAACCGACAGAGACGGGGAAATTACATGAACTTACACATTCAACATTCAGGATCAAGGTGATAAAAGGTGAGGAGGAATGCAGTGGTCATTGGGGACTCCATTGTCAGAGGTACAGACAAGACATTCTGTGAGCCAGATAGGTATACCCGCATGGTGTGCTGCCTCCCTGGTGCAAGGGTACGGGAATATCTCAAATCGGGTCCAGAGTATTCTGAAAGGAGACTGTGAGCAGCCGGATGTCTTGGTACATGCCTCATTGGGTACCAATGACATAGATAAAAAGAGGGAGGAGGTACTAAAAAAGGATTACAGCGAGCTGGGACAGAAGCTAAGAAAAAGGACCGCCAGGGTGGTGATCTCTGGATTGCTACCTGTGCCAAGTGCAACTGAGGACAATAATGGAAGGTTAAGACAAATGAATGTGTGGCTGAGGGGCTGTTGTAAAAGACAGGGTTTTGGCTTCTTGGATCATTGGGATCTCTTTTGGGGAAGTCATGACCTTTACAAGAAGGATGGGTTACACCTTGACCCAAAAGGGGTCAATATATTGGCAGCTAGGTTTGGTACAGCCGTCGGATGCGGTTTAAACTAATTTGGCAGGGGGATGGGAACCTGTATGATAGGGCAAAGGACAGGAAAGATAAAATAGGAAAAGTTAGGTTGGGCAGCGAAAGTAAAAAAATCAGAAAGAGCAGGGAAGGTAAAAAAAAGCACATTTGAAGGCTTTATATCTTAATGCAAGAAGCATTTGGAACAAGGTAGATGAATTGGCTGTGGACATTGAGACAAACAAATACGATTTGATTGGGATTACAGAAACATGGCTGCAAGGTGGGCAAGCCTGGAAACTTAACATCCCGGGGTATACGATATTTAGGAGGGATCGGCAAGAAAGAAAAGGGGGTGGGGTAACATTGATGGTGAGAGAAGGGACTGACACGATTGACAGAAAGGATATTAACTCGGAAGATACCGAATCTATATGGGTAGAACTGAGGAATAGCAAGGGGCGGAAAACGTTAGTGGGGGTGGCATATAGGCCTCCAAATAGTAATGTAGAGGTGAGGGAAGGCATAAAAAGAGAAATTAGATAAGGGAACAGCTGTGGGAGACTTTAATTTACATATTGATTGGACTAGCCAAATTTGTAAAAATACTGAGGAGGAGGAGTTCCTTGAATGTTTACGGGACGGTTATCTAGACCAATATGTTGAGGAACCAACTCGGGAGCAGGCCATTTTAGACTGGGTATTACGCAATGAAAAGGGGCTAATCAGCAATCTTGTTGTACGAGGTCCTTTGGGTAGGAGCGATCACAATATGATCGAATTCTCACTCGACATGGAGAGTGAAGAAATTAAAACCGAGACTAAGGTCCTGAATTTAAATAAAGGGGATTATGATGGTATGTGATGGGAGTTGAGTAAGATTGATTGGGTGGTGTTTATGGGGGGGGGGGGGGGATTGACGGTGGATAGACAATGGAAAGCATTCACAGATCTAATGGAAGAATTGCAGAAATCATTTATACCAGTTTGGCATAAAAATAAACCAAAAAAGGTGACTCAACCGTGTATAACAAGGGAAATTAGAGACAGCATTAGGTCCAAAGAGAGAGCATAGCAATTGGCCAAAAAAGTACCAAATCCGAAGACTGGGAACAGTTCAAGATGCAGCAAAGGAGGAGAAAGGGATTAATCAAGAGGGCAAAAATAAATTACGAGAGTAAGCTTGCGGCAAACATAAAAACCAACTGCAAAAGCTTTTATAGATATGTCAAGAGGAAAAGATTGGTGAAATCCAGAGTAGGTCCTGTTAGAATTAGAAGTACCTTTAAAGAAATTGCTTGAGACAAATATTGAGAACAAAGAACATTTATTACAACAACAATGCAAAGTTGGGTGCTTCCCCTTACCCTGGGAATACACACATACACTGGGTCTCACCCAACTTTTATACAGTAAATTTCAGTATCAGAATACCCTCCCCCTTACATTCTTCTGCCCCCTGGATGGGTTTGGCAGAGGCAATCCTTCCTGCCTCCGTGCAGTTTCAGTACACTTGGAGGACCAGGGGGTATCCTGTCGGTGTCTTCTTATGCCATTATTCTCATTGTCCTTATTCACATCCTAGCCCTTGTCCTCATTCACACCTTCCCGACTCTCAGGGCTACAGTCCCTTCATCTGCAGGGTTCGTTAATCTTGTCTAGGGTTTACTAGTTAAATATGCATACTTGAAAAATCTGTTGTATGGCTTACTAATTATATATGTATAACTTGCTAATACTGTCTAAGGTCTTCTAATTATTTATGCAAGCCTTGCTAATTCTATCTGGGGCTTGGCGACCCTTATCTCGTTCAGACTAACTCTACTTCTATTCTCAATTGTCTGTCCTTCTCTCCTTCATTCAGTGAACTTGCTGGTGTAGGAGATTCTTATCTTACTCAGACAGTGTCAGCTTCCTGCCTTCTAATATCCATGTCTCATGTTTTTTGCACTGGCTTCATTCATTTACTTATGTATCAATTTTATTTTCTTCATGTTCATATTGCAATGTTAGTTTTTCTCATCTCTCACAATCCTCACTTTTCTTTTAGATCAGTAATACTGATCTCACGCAATGATCAGTGTTACTGATCTCAGTGTTACTGGTCTCTCACAATCCTCCGTTTTCTTTTAGATCGGTATTACTGATGCGGTAAAGTGGAACTTGTCAGTTTTCCCAGCTGGTCAATAAACGGATAGCAGTTTCCATGTCCTCAGAATGATGTTGGGAAGCGTACATTGTTTGGGTGTAAGTGTTCTGACGAAAGGGTTGATGAGTTAAACGATGTGTACCAGTCTGTATGTAGGGAAGCAGTAAGATGGTGAGAGTAATGAGTCCAGCTGTTAAAAGGGTTGCGAGTATCAGATTCCAGTAACCGGTGAAAAGTCCAGTCCATCCCGCAGAGGACCGAGGTGGCAAAGTCTGTCCCTGGGCATGGGAAGTTTTTTGACGTCCTGAAGAAGTGTTCTTAACCGCCTGCCCGTTGTGAGTAGTGTCTTTAAGGAGTCTTTCACAAGTGCTGCGTTCAGCAGCGAAGCTGTAATCGAGAGGCAGGCGGTGTTGTTGAAGTGTGTCTGGTAAACGTTGTTTAACTTCAGCCCGTAACCTCAGGGCCATTGTGTTGTGTTGGATGATAATGCCCAAGGCTGCATGGAGTCTGATTAGATGTTTCAGATGGCAAGGAGCGTTAGCGATCTGTAGCCGCTGTTGCCGTTTATAACTGGAACTTCCCTTAACGATGCAGTAGTAAGGATTGTAAATGCCGGCGGAACCCAAAGGATGTTTGAGAAAAGACCAGTCTGGGGAGGATTGTGCATTACGATTAGAGATGTGTGTAACAGTCTGAGTAGAATTGAAGTTGTGAGTCGAAGCCTGTCTGTGTACATTAGCAAAAGTCCTCTCTCTCTCTCTGACAGGTGCATTGGTCACTAACATTCAGTGTGTCTGTGTCATATCGCTCTCTTTGTGCTACAGGTTTAGAACTCATACCTTTAATATCTATGTGGGAAGTTAAGTGATGGTCTCTACAGCTGTTCTGGTCCCCTGGTCCGTATTGGAATCCCTTGTTAAAACATATCTTACGATGGCTAAAAACTAAATCTACACCTTGTCTAAACTCTAAAGGAAAAAAATTGTGACCTCTGCTGCCCCTATTCCAGGAGGACTTAATACATTGTGAGTAATTAAGTGATGTCCCAGAAATGGAGAAGCAACAATTAAACAATTGTTTAACAATTAAACAATTCTTGTAAAGAATAAAAACAACATTACGGCACTTTTTCACGGCGTAGTGTAAGTTTCAGGTCAGAAGGATGAGGCACTGCACGCCAGGTGGAGGTTTGAGTTTGACTGTCTTGATCCTGTGGTTCGGTAGCTGGTTTAATCCGTTGGATGTGGGTCCAGCCTTTTTCTCTTGTTCGCACGGCAGCGTCTGAAATCAAAAGGACACAGTAGGGACCATCCCAGGCAGGTTTCCGTTGGTTATCTTGCCATGCTTTGACATAAACCCAATCACCAGGTTTAATAGAATGGATAGGAAATTCCAGGGGTGGAGTTTGGGCTAATAATCCCTTCTGTTTCAGGTCGTGAATTGAAGTAGAAAGACCCTGTAGAAATTTTGAAATGTATTGATCATTAGCCTCAGGGATAGGGGTATCAGTGTGGAATCCCATAAATGGAAGTCCAAACATCATTTCATATGGTGAGACTGCAAGGTCTTTACGAGGGGTTGTGCGAATTCTAAGCAGGGCTAATGGTAAAGATTTAATCCAGGAGAGGCCAGTCTCTTCACGAAGTCGAGTGAGTTGATTTTTCAAAGTTTGATTCATTCTTTCAACTCGACCTGAACTTTGGGGGTGCCATGGGGTATGTAGTTGCCAGTCTATTCCCAGTTTCTTGCAGACACCCTGGAGAACCTGAGAGGTAAAATGTGTTCCTCGGTCTGAATCAATGGTTTGAATCAGACCATATCTTGGAATCACAGATTCAATAAGTATTCTGATGACAGTGAGAGCTCGATCATTTGGGGTGGGGAAAGCTTCAACCCATCATGTAAAATGATCTACCATGACTAGAAGGTATTTGTAAATACCAATTTTAGGAAGTTCTGTAAAATCAACTTGTATGCGTTGAAACGTGCGGACTGCGATGTCGCGACCGCCAGGCAGTACAGGGCGCATAGATTTCTTATTGATTCTCTGACAGATCGGACAGCTGCGAGTAGTAAGTTTAGCAATTGTATATATACCGGAGCAGTATAAAGATCGTTGAAAGGCATCAACAAGCGCCTGAGTTCCCCAATGTGTCTGTTGGTGTAGCTGATCTACCACTTGGCGGGCTAATGCTTTGTTAAGGACTCGACGTCCATCTGCTGTCCACCACAACCCGTCAGCAGTTTGGCCAAATCCCTGATCTTTCATTGAGACCTCCTCTTTCCGTGAAAAGATGGGTTTTTTTTTAATCTCTAGTGGTGTGGGCAGTAATAGGTGGATGTGAATATTTTCCGCAAGTGCAGCCTGTTTGGCAGCTGCATCAGCCTGTCTGTTGCCGTTCGCTTCAGGACTGTCACCACTTTGATGTCCTCGGACATGTACTACGGCTATTTCGGTCGGGAGCATCAGAGCATCTCGGGATTGGACAATTAAGTGTTCATGGGCTAACTTTTGTCCTTTACCAGTTATCATTCCCCGTTCTTTCCAGATCTTCCCAAAGGTGTGGACTACACCAAAAGCGTACTTAGAGTCAGTGTAGATAGTGTCTATTTTGTTCTCTAAGCCGTGGAGTGCTCTACATAGGGCGTATAATTCACAGGATTGCGCTGACCAATGACCAGGGAGGCGACCGGCTTCAATCACTAGTCCTTGCTTCCCATCCACTACACTGTACCCACTGTAGCGAGTTCCTGCAATGCATCGTGAAGAGCCGTCAATAAACCACCTTTCACCTTCTTTTAAAGGGACATCAGTTAGATCTTCCCTAATTTTGGTTTGTAGATCTATGACTTCTAAGCACTCATGTTCTAATTCATTTGTGGAATTGTCCAAATTAGGAGCAACGAAGAAGGCTGCTGGGTTAAGGGTTTTAGTCGTGAGCAGGGTCAAATCATCCCTATCCATTAGGATCGTTTCATATTTTAAAATTCTAGGGTCTGTGAGCCATCTCCCAGCACATTGTAAGAGAATATTGCGGACTGTGTGAGGGGTGTGAACTATCATAGGGGTGCCGAAAGTAATTTTCCGTCCTTCCTCAACTAAAACAGCAGTGGCTGCGATGGCTTGTACACATTCTGGCCAGCCACGACAAATGGGGTCTAAAATCTTTGATAGAAAAGCCACTGGTTGTCTATAGCCTGCCCTGTCGTGGGTTAGTACTCCGGTGGCTACTCGCTTGGCATTAGTATATAAATCAAAAGGCTTATTTAAGTCGGGTAGTGCCAAGACTGGGGCACGCGTAAGGCTATGTTTAACGAAGTCAAAATCTTTGATCTCATCGTCTGTCCAGACTAGAGGCTCGGTCTCTATAGTCATGAGTTTATCGTAAAGAAATTTGACAAGGCTAGAATAATTTTCCATCCAGATTCTACAGAATCCCACTAAGCCAAGGAATTTCCTAAGTTCCTTGGCATTTTTGGGAGGGGGAATTTGCAGAACACCATGTATCCTCTCTGGACTTATTTTCCTAGTTCCCTGACTTACCAGATGACCTAAGTATTTAACTTCTGATTAAACAAATTGTAATTTGGATTCGCTCACTCTAAGACCTTTCTTTTCTAAAAAATTTAAAAGTGCAACAGTAAATTCTTTAGCCAATTCGTATGTTCTTCCCGTAATTAACAAGTCGTCTACGTATTGTATTAGCTGACAATTGTCTCTTCGTGGAGCCTCATCTAATATCTGTTCCAGGACTTGACCGAATAAATTTGGAGATTCTGTAAAGCCCTGAGGAAGGACAATCCAATGGTATTGATTTTTACGTCCAGTAAAAGGGTTTTCCCATTCAAAGGCAAACATGTCTCTGCTTTCTGTTGCTAAGGGACAGGTCCAGAAAGCATCTTTGAGGTCAATCACACTAAACCATTTACTCTGGGGATCGATTTTACTCATGATCGTATAGGGATTAGGTACAACAGGGTGACGGGTGAGAATGATTTTGTTCAACTCCCTTAAGTCCTGTACTAATCGATAGGTACCGTCAGGTTTCTGGACAGGTAAAATTGGGGTATTAAAGGGTGACATACAAGGTTCGAGTATACCATCCTTAAGCAGCTGGTCAATTACGGGCTGCAGACCTTTGCGGCCAGCCATAGGAATTGGGTACTGTTTTCTTCTAATTGTTTGTTGCGAGTCTTTTAAAGTAACTTGGAGGGGAGGAATGTCTAAAACTCCTCTATTGCCTTTTTCTGCCCATACTCTTGGATTGATAAGTTCTCGATCTTCCTCGCTTAAAATATAAAATTGAACCCCGATGCCTGATTCTAGTGGTCTGGTACCGATAGCCAATTGGTCCTGTAAGTCTCGTCCTAATAAGCATACCCCAGCCTGGGGAAGTAGTAGAAGATCCTCTACTATTACCTTATTTCCCATTTGGATTCTGACCTCTCTTAATACAGGGACTGTGAATTCTCTTCCTCCCAACCCTGAAACTATCATTGTCCCTTCTATTGTAACCCCCTTTGGTTGGTGTAAGATACTAGATCGGGCTGCTCCAAAATCAACTAGAAATATCATCTTGTCACTGTGGGGTCCTATGCATAAATTAACTAATGGTTCTCCGTGCAGCCCCACAGTGTGTATTGACTGAGAACCGTGACCTCCCTATTCATAGTCTGCTTCCATCAGGGTATAGGATCGTGTGTCCCTGGCTCGCAGTGGGCAATCCTTTTTAAAGTGTCCTTCCTTTTTACAATGGAAACAGACAAATGTTCCCGTTTCCCAATCTCTACCTGGTTTTCTAAGGTGCCCTGGGAAGGGTCGTCGTCCCCGGAATCCTCCTCTACTCCTCCATCCACTGAGGTCCGCACTTCCCCACCCGTGGCTTCCCTCACGGCATACAGGAGCTGGCACACAGACCCTATCCTTTTTAGGTCGCTCATCTACTAGCTCTCTGACTGCTTGGAATAATGTTTTTGCCTTCACTATTTGCTTATCTTCAGACCTCTGGACAAATGCTTTTTGTGCGATCTGTAGAAGCTGGGTTATTCCCTGCTCATGCCAATTTTCTGTCTTTTGTAACTTTCTTCTAATGTCTGGGGCTGAGTTGGTAACAAAACCAGTTAGTACCAATTGTTGCCCTGCCGGGGATTCTATGTCGAGACCCCCATATTGCTGTATTGCCGCACGCAATCTGTTCAGAAATGCGGAAGGGGTCTCGTCAGGACCTTGGGGAACCTCAAAGGCTTTCTTGAAATTCTGTCCCTTTGGGACAGATTCCTTGATTCCTCTTATCAAAATAACCCTGTATTCTTCAATCAATACCCGACCATCATTGGTATTTTTATCCCAATTAGATCTTGCCAAGGGGAATTTAGTTTCTCCTGCTACCGCATCTAGTCCCCCTTGGTGATCCCTATCCCAGACTTTAATCCCTGCCTGGCGGATCATCCCACGCTCATCCAAAGTAAACAGGGTCCTAAAGATAGATGTTAACTCCTCCCAAGTATATAGATTTGGTCCCAAAAATTGGTCTAACTGTTTAGCACATCCCTGGGGATCTTCTATCAGGGAGGTGAGTTCTTTCTTAAAGTTACGCACTTCAGTACTGGTCAGGGGCACATTAACGAAACCGAGACCCTCTCCTACGGGAACCTCCCGCAGTGGTCGCATCCAGTTGGTTTCTGGCTGATTAGGTCTGGGTTCCTGCTCCCTGGGAGATGGATTGGGGGGCTCTGCCCTTTCTTCCTGAAGAGTCTCACACTGTTCTGAATTAAAGTCTCCTCTCTCTCCTGTCAACGGGGGTGGTAATCGAGTGCTTTGTGAGCGAGTCATCATACCACTCCTGCTCTCTCTCTCTTCTCTAGTGGTGGGGGAGGTGGGGAAGGTGCAGAAGGGTAGGTTATAGGAGGGGGAGGAAAGATAGGAGCCGGCATAGGAGGAACATAAGGTGGAGGGAGGGAATGTAACACATCCCACCCTTGTGGTTCAGGGACAAAAAGTTCCTCCTCTCTCTTGTCCCTGTACTCTTTTTCTTTCAAAACCAATTGATCAAACGATCCCCTAAGCCAGCAGGCTGCATATTCTCTGCTCTCTAGGTTATCTCTCTGGTTTTGATAGAGCCAGATGTTCAATGCTTGACACATCCAGTCATCCTCGGATCCGAGTTTTGGCCAGTACACAGAGCTCCCTTTTATCGGGTATTTAACCCAGTCCCTACAACAATACCTGACCATGGTCAGTTTGTCCTTTCCACGGGTCCTTCCCGTGCCCCACTCAGATAACATCAACCCAAGCGGGCTGTGTGTAGTTATCTGATCCTCACATCCTGAACCAGGACTCTCTTCCTTGCTACCTGTATTTCCCATACTGAAAGGCAAGTAAAATTCCTCTTACCAGGTTCCAGTAGCAAGGTTCTAGCGCGCTTCCTTAACGTTTCTTCCGTCGTTTGTTCTCAATGCCTCTTCTCGGATATCACTCGCTTCTTCCACTGACCAGCCACCCGTCGTCCGTGAGTCCAGCTGAATCAGCCGGGGTGCACCTACTCTCGTCGTCGGGATACTCTGTCAGTGGAGGGAGTGTGATCCCAGATGAGCCCCCATTTGTTAGAAATAGATGTACCTTTAAAGAAATTGCTCGAGACAAAAATTGAGAACAAAGAACAGTTATTACAGCAACAATGCAAAGTTGGGTGCTTCCCCTTACCCTGGGAATACACACACATACACTGGGGCTCACCCAACTTTTATACAGTAAATTTCAGTATCAGAATACTCTCCCTCTTACATTCTTCTGCCCCCTGGATGGGTTTGGCAGAGGCAATCCTTCCTGCCTACGTGCAGTTTCAGTATACTTGGAGGACCAGGGGGTATCCTGTCGGTGTCTTCTTATGCCATTATTCCCATTGTCCTTATTCACATCCTAGCCCTTGTCCCCATTCACACCTTCCCGACTCTCAGGGCTACAGTCCCTTCATCTGCAGGGTTCGTTAATCTTGTCTAGGGTTTACTAGTTAAATATGCATACTTGAAAAATGTGTTGTATGGCTTACTAATTATATATGTATAACTTGCTAATACTGTCTAAGGTCTTCTAATTATTTATGCAAGCCTTGCTAATTCTATCTGGGGCTTGGCGACCCTTATCTCGTTCAGACTAACTCTACTTCTATTCTCAATTGTCTGTCCTTCTCTCCTTCATTCAGTGAACTTGCTGGTGTAGGAGATTCTTATCTTACTCAGACAGTGTCAGCTTCCTGCCTTCTAATATCCATGCCTCATGTTGTTTGCACTGGCTTCATTCATTTACTTATGTATCAATTTTATTTTCTTCATTTCTTCATGTTCATATTGCAATGTCAGTTTTTCTCATCTCTCACAAGTACTTTGTGAAAGTCTGACTGGGGGTGGGTGACACTGAGTCCTTTAGTCACCTGCCACTTGTGGACTTTACCACACCCAGATTTTTAGGGGGCTACTACTCTTGAGTAGCTTGTTTTCGGATTGATTTTTTCCCTTTTTTTTTGGAATTTTTTAAATAGGTGGGGATTCGAATACAGCAAGACTTAGAAGGGGAGCATTATTTTATAGTAGGATTCACATTTGTGAGAAGGTTTAACAGTGATATACTATGAACTGCGTCAGACACTGTGACACCAGGTTCACAGAGGGAGAAGGTTTAACGGTGATGGACGGTAGACTGAGGCAGATTCTATTACACCAGGTTCACAGGGGGGGAGAAAGTTTAACGTTGATGTATGATAGACTGAGGCAGAAACTTTGAGACAGGATTCACATTCGTGATGTGAGAGATAGGAAAACTGATCTAAAATTATGAACATGAGGGAAACTAAAATTCATACATCAGTTAATGGCTGTAACCACTACAAACAGGATGAGCTTGGGAATTAGGATGCAGGAAAGCAGAGTCAGCACGATTAACATAAGAATCTTCTTTGTGACAAGAGCCACCATAAGACTAAGATAAGGAGTGGAAAGGAACAAAAGAATGTAGGAAGTTGAGGTAGTTTGGATCAGATAAGGGTCTCCTAGCCCTAGACAGAAGTACCAAGTTCTACATATCTAATTAGTTAACCTTACACAGATTTACAAAGTTATACATATTAAATTAGTCAACCCTAGACAGGATGAGCCAACTTTGCATACCAAGAGACTGTAGCTCCGAGAATCAGGAAGGTGTGAATAAGGACAATGACATGATGGGACACCGACAGGATACCCCCTGCTCCTCCAAGTATACTGAATCTGCACATAGGCAGGAAGGATTGCCTATGCCAAACCCATCCAGGGGGCAGAAGAATGTAAGGGGGAGGGTATTCTGATACTGAAATTTACTATATAAAAGTTGGGTGAGCCCCAGTGTATGTGTGTATTCCCAGGGTAAGGGGAAGCACCCAACTTTGCATTGTTGTTGTAATAAATGTTCTTTGTTCTCAATTTTTGTCTCGAGCAATTTCTTTAAAGGTAATTCTGTTTCTAACAAATGGGGGCTCGTCCTGGATCACACTCCCTCCACTGACAGAGTGCCCCGACGACGAGAGTAGGTGCACCCCGGCTGATTCAGCTGGACAAACGGGCAACGGGTGGCTGGTCAGTGGAAGAAGCGAATGATATCTGAGAAGAGGCATTGAGAACAAACGACGGGAGGAAGCGTGCTAGAACATTGCTACTGGAACCCGGTAAGAGGAATTTTAATTGCCTATCAGTATGGGAAGTATGAGTAGCAAGGAAGTGAGTCCTGGTAAAGGATGTGAAAACCAGATAGCTACGTACAGCCCGCTTGGGTTGATGTTATCTGAGTGGGGCACGGGAAGGACCCGTGGGAAAGACAAACTGACAATGGTCAGGTATTGTTGTATTGAATGGGTTAAAAGCCCGCTTAAAGGGAGCTCCGTGTACTGGCCAAAGTTCGGATCCGAGGATGACTGGATGTGTCAAGCTTTGAACATCTGGCTCTATCAAAACCAGAGGGACAATGTTGAGAGCAGGGAATATGCAGCCTGCTGGCGCAAGGGATCGATTGACCAACTGGTTTTGAATGAGAAAGAACTCAGGGATAAGAGAGAGGAGGAACCTTTTGTCCCTGAATCACAGGGGTGGGATGTGCTACATTCCCTCCCTCCACCTTATGTTCCTCCTATGCCGGCTCCTATCTTTCCTTCTCCTCCTATGACCTACCCTTCTGCACCTCCTCCTCCTCCCCCACCACTAGAGAAGAAAGAAGAGAACCGGAATGGTATGGTGACTCGCTCACAGAGCGCTCGATTACCATCTCCGTTGACAGGAGAGAGAGAGATCATTGTAATTTAGAACAGCATGAGATCCTTCAGGAAGAAAGGGCAGAACCCTTCCATTCATTTCCCAGGGAGCAGGAACTCAAATCTAATAAACCAGAAACCAGCTGGATGCGACCCCTGCGGGAGGTTCCCGTGGGAGAGGGTCTTGGGTTCGTAAATGTGCCCCTGACCAGCACTGAAGTGCGTAACTTTAAGAAAGAATTGACCTCCCTGATAGAAGATCCCCAGGGATGTGCCGAACAGTTAGACCAATTTTTGGGACCAAACCTGTATACTTGGGAGGAATTAACATCCATCTTTAAGACTCTGTTTACCTTAGATGAGCGGGGAATGATCCGACAGGCAGGCATTAGAGTCTGGGATAAGGAACACCAAGGGGGACACGAGGCGATACCTGGAGAAGCCAAATTTCCCCTCACAAAACCTAATTGGGACAAAAATACTAGTGGTGGTCGCACACTGATGGAAGAATACAGGATTAATTTGATCAAAGGAATCAGAGAATCTGTCCCCAAGGTACAGAATTTCAAAAAAGCATTTGAGGTTCCCCAAGGTCCCGAGGAGACCCCCTCTGCATTTCTCAATAGATTGCGCATGGCAATTCAACAATATGGGGGTCTCGACATAGAATCTCCAGCAGGGGAACAATTGGTTCTAACGGGTTTTGTTACCAACTCAGCCCCAGACATTAGAAGAAAATTACAAAACACAGAAAATTGGCACGAGCAAGGAATTACCCAGCTACTACAGATTGCTCAGAAAGCATTTGTCCAGAGGGCGGAAGATAAACAGAAAGGGAAAGCGAAAATTTTAATGCAAGCAGTCAAAGGAATAGTAGATGAGCATCACGAAAAAGGTAGGGATTACGGGCCAACCTCTGTACGCGGTGAGGGGAGCCACGGGTGGGGAAGTGGGGACACCAGCAGGTGGAGGAGTAGAGGAGGATTCCGGGGATGACGGGTGCCCCCTAGAAACTTTGGGAGAGATTGGGAAACAGGACCTCTTATCTGTTTCCATTGTAAAAAGGAAGGACACTTTAAAAAGGAATGCCCACTGCGAGCAATGGACACACGCTCCTATGCCCTGATGGAAGCTGATTACGCATAGGGGGGTCACGGTTCTCAGCCAATACACACCGTGGGGCTGCACGGAGAACCATTAGTTAATTTATGCATAGGACCCCACAGTGACAAGATGATATTTTTAGACGATTCTGGAGCCACCCGATCTAGCATTCTACACCAACCCAAGGGGGTTAGAATAGAAGGGACAGTTATAGTTTTAGGGGTGGGAGGATGAGACTTTACAGTCCCGGTATTGCGAGAGGTCAGAATCCAAATGGGGGATAAGATCATAATCGAGGATCATCTATTACTTCCCCAAGCTGGAGTATGCTTGCTAGGAAGAGACTTACAGGACCAATTGGCTATCGGTACCAGACCTTTACAATCAGGCATTGGAGTACAATTCTATGTTTTGAGCGAGGAGGATCGAAAACTTATAAATCCGAGAGAATGGGCAGAAACAGGCAATAGAGGAATCCTCGACATTCCTCCACTACAAGTCACTTTAAAGGATACTGAACAAATTGTTAGACAGAAACAGTACCCAATTCCGATGGCTGGCCAAAAAGGTTTACAGCCCATAATTGACCAGTTGATTCAGGATGGCATACTCAAACCCTGTATGTCTCCCTTTAATACCCCGATTTTACCTGTTCAAAAACCAGACGGCACCTACCGCTTAGTACAGGACTTGAGGGAGCTTAACAAATTCATTCTTACCCGTCACCCGGTTGTACCTAACCCCTATACCATTATGAGTAAAATTGATTCCCATAATCAATGGTTTAGTGTCATTGATCTCAAGGATGCATTTTGGACGTCCATTAGCTACAGAGAGCAGAGACATGTTTGCCTTTGAATGGGAAAACCCCTTTACTGGCCGTAAAAACCAATACCGGTGGACTGTCCTTCCTCAGGGCTTTACAGAATTGCCCAATTTATTCGGTCAGGTCCTAGAACAGATATTAGATGAGGCTCCTCGGAGAGAAAATTGCCAACTCATACAATACGTTGATAACTTGTTAATTACAGCGAGAACTTATGAATTAGCTAAAGATTTTACTGTTGCACTTTTAAATTTTCTAGAGAAGAAAGGTCTGAGAGTCAGCGAGTCCAAACTACAATTTGTGCAATCCGAAGTTAAATACTTAGGACATCTAGTGAGTCAGGGAACCAGGAAAATTAGCCCAGAGAGAATAACTGGTATTATGCAGATTCCCCCTCCCAAAAATGCCCAGGAACTCAGGAAATTCCTTAGGTTAGTGGGATTCTGTAGAATCTGGATGGAAAATTATTCTAACCTGGTCAAATTCCTTTATGATAAACTTCCCAGTATAGGAACCGAACATCTTGACTGGACGGATGAAGAGATCAAAGATTTTAACTTTGTTAAACATTGCCTTACGCGTGCCCCAGTTTTAGCGCTACCCGACTTAAACAAACCTTTTGACTTATATACTAATACCAAAGCTGGGGCAGCCACAGGAGTGCTCACCCAAAACAGGGCAGGCTATAGACAACCAGTGGCTTTCCTGTCAAAGCTTTTGGACCCCGTTTGTCGTGGCTGGCCAGAATGTGTACAAGCCATCACAGCCACTGCAATTTTAGTTGAGGAAGGGCAAAAAATTACTTTCGGCGCCCCTATGATAGTTCACACCCCTCCCACAGTCCGCAATATTCTCTTACAACGTGCTGGGAGATGGCTCACGGACCCTAGAATTTTAAAATATGAAACGATCCTAATGGATAGCAACGATTTGACCTTACTTACAACTAAAACTCTCAACTCAGCAGCCTTCCTCATCTCTCCAACTACTGACCAATCCTCAAACAATTTAGAACATGTGTGTTTAGAAGTTATCGACTTACAAACCAAAATTAGGGAAGACTTAACTGATGTCCCTTTAAATGAAGGAGAAAGATTGCTTATTGACGGCTCTTCACGTTGCATTGCAGGAACCCGCTATAGTGGGTATAGTGTAGTGGATGGTAAGCAAGGACTGGTGATCGAAGCCGGTCGCCTCCCTGGTCATTGGTCAGCACAATCCTGTGAACTATATGCCCTCTGTAGAGCACTCCACGAACTAGAGAACAAGGTAGGAACTATCTACACTGACTCTAAGTATGCTTTCGGTGTAGTCCATACCTTCGGTAAGATATGGAAAGAACGAGGGATGATAACTGGCAAAGGACAGAAGTTAGCCCATGAACACTTAATTATCCAATCCCTAGATGCTTTAACACTCCCGTCCGAAATTGCCATAGTACATGAGTGGGGACACCAGACTGGTAACAGTCCTGAAGCTAGAGGCAACAGGCAGGCTGATGCAGCTGCCAAACAGGCGGCACTCGGAGAAAAGATTCACATGCACCAGCTACTGCCCACACCGATAGAGATTAAAAAGACCCCCATCTTTTCATGGGAAGATGAGGTCTCAATGAAAGATAAAGGGTTTCGCCAGACTGCCGACGGGTTGTGGTGGACAGCAGACGGACGGCAAGTCCTTAACAAAGCCCTAACTCGCCAAATTATAGATCAGCTACATCAACAAACACATTGGGGAACCCAGTCACTTGTTGATACCTTTGGACGTTCCCTTCACTGCCCTGGCATATCTTCTTTGGCTTGGCTTCGCGGACGAAGATTTATGGAGGGGGTAAAAAGTCCACGTCAGCTGCAGGCTCGTTTGTGGCTGACCAGTCCGATGCGGGACAGGCAGACATGATTGCAGCGGTTGCAAGGGAAAATTGGTTGGTTGGGGTTGGGTGTTGGGTTTTTCCTCCTTTGCCTTTTGTCAGTGAGGTGGGCTCTGCGGTCTTCTTCAAAGGAGGCTGCTGCCCGCCAAACTGTGAGGCGCCAAGATGCACGGTTTGAGGCGTTATCAGCCCACTGGCGGTGGTCAATGTGGCAGGCACCAAGAGATTTCTTTAGGCAGTCCTTGTACCTTTTCTTTGGTGCACCTCTGTCACGGTGGCCAATGGAGAGCTCGCCATATAATACGATCTTGGGAAGGCGATGGTCCTCCATTCTGGAGACGTGACCCATCCAGCGCAGCTGGATCTTCAGCAGCGTGGACTCGATGCTGTCGACCTCTGCCATCTCGAGTACCTCGACGTTAGGGGTGTGAGCGCTCCAATGGATGTTGAGGATGGAGCGGAGACAACGCTGGTGGAAGCGTTCTAGGAGCCGTAGGTGGTGCCGGTAGAGGACCCATGATTCGGAGCCGAACAGGAGTGTGGGTATGACAACGGCTCTGTATACGCTTATCTTTGTGAGGTTTTTCAGTTGGTTGTTTTTCCAGACTCTTTTGTGTAGTCTTCCAAAGGCGCTATTTGCCTTGGCGAGTCTGTTGTCTATCTCATTGTCGATCCTTGCATCTGATGAAATGGTGCAGCCGAGATAGGTAAACTGGTTGACCGTTTTGAGTTTTGTGTGCCCGATGGAGATGTGGGGGGGCTGGTAGTCATGGTGGGGAGCTGGCTGATGGAGGACCTCAGTTTTCTTCAGGCTGACTTCCAGGCCAAACATTTTGGCAGTTTCCGCAAAGCAGGACGTCAAGCGCTGAAGAGCTGGCTCTGAATGGGCAACTAAAGCGGCATCATCTGCAAAGAGTAGTTCACGGACAAGTTTCTCTTGTGTCTTGGTGTGAGCTTGCAGGCGCCTCAGATTGAAGAGACTGCCATCCGTGCGGTACCGGATGTAAACAGCGTCTTCATTGTTGGGGTCTTTCATGGCTTGGTTCAGCATCATGCTGAAGAAGATTGAAAAGAGGGTTGGTGCGAGAACACAGCCTTGCTTCACGCCATTGTTAATGGAGAAGGGTTCAGAGAGCTCATTGCTGTATCTGACCCGACCTTGTTGGTTTTCGTGCAGTTGGATAATCATGTTGAGGAACTTTGGGGGACATCCGATGCGCTCTAGTATTTGCCAAAGCCCTTTCCTGCTCACGGTGTCGAAGGCTTTGGTGAGGTCAACAAAGGTGATGTAGAGTCCTTTGTTTTGTTCTCAGAGAAGAAACAAGCCTTCCGTCGCGCATGCAGCCATCTTCAGCGCAAACTCCGGGAGATCCAAAATGAGTGGTGGACTAGCCTCGCCAAACGAACACAGCTCAGCGCGGACATTGGCGACTTCAGGGGTTTCTACGAGGCTCTAAAGGCTGTGTACGGCCCCTCACCCCAAGTCCAAAGCCCGCTGCGCAGCTCAGACGGCAAAGTCCTCCTCAGCGACAAGATCTCCATCCTCAACCGATGGTCAGAACACTTCCAATCTCTTTTCAGTGCCAACCGCTCAGTCCAAGATTCCGCCCTGCTCCAGCTCCCTCAACAGCCCCTAAGGCTAGAGCTGGATGAGGTTCCCACCCTGGATGAGACATATAAGGCAATCGAACAACTGAAAAGTGGCAAAGCAGCAGGTATGGATGGAATCCCCCCAGAAGTCTGGAAGGCTGGCGGCAAAACTCTGCATGCCAAACTGCATGAGTTTTTCAAGCTTTGTTGGGACCAAGGTAAACTGCCTCAGGATCTTCGTGATGCCACCATCATCACCCTGTACAAAAACAAAGGCGAGAAATCAGACTGCTCAAACTACAGGGGAATCACGTTGCTCTCCATTGCAGGCAAAATCTTCGCTAGGATTCTACTAAATAGAATAATACCTAGTGTCGCTGAGAATATTCTCCCAGAATCACAGTGCGGCTTTCGCGCAAACAGAGGAACCACTGACATGGTCTTTGCCCTCAGACAGCCCTGGCATATACACTATTACTAAACTCAGTTAACAGCCTACATAGGTATTATTACTAATCAATGTACATTTCGCACACAGGGAGAGAATACATGTTCTCATTCACACACATTGGCTTCTACTCACAACCTCACTGATACTCGGACTAAACTTAACAGGCAAGCTGCAACACACAGTTAAATCACAAGAAACAATCCCCCCCAGCTTGGTCTCTTTTCATCACAAACAACACCCCGTGAAGGGGAGCACCAGTTACAAACAACGTGAGCTGCTACAGTACTCTAAAGCTGCTTGGCATTTCAATATCAGACTCCAGACAACAGCCTTCGGAGATCGGTGACCCGAGGGTTCGGGGCTGAAGAGGAATGTCAGATACTAGCCACAATTCAACGGAACCGCCTGACTCTCGCTACTCGTTCACTGCTGAAGGCAGCATTTCTCACAGACTTCTTCAGGACTCGTTCGCTGCTGAAGGCAGCATTTCTCACAGACTTCTTCAGGACTCGTTCGCTGCTGAAGGCAGCATTTCTCACAGACTTCTTCAGGACAATGCTTCCAACAGTTGGGCGGTTAAAGACACTGCTTCAAGACTTCAACGAGAATCTGCCCATGCTCATGTTCAGACTTGGCAACCTCGGACTGATGTGGGATGGACTAGACTCTTTACTGAGAACTGGAGCCTGATACTCACAACCCTAATAGCAGCTGGACTTGCTACTCTGACCTTTATGGTGCTCCCCTACCTAAAGACTTTAAATTCATTGAACCCTTCTGCAGAACACGACACCCCAAAGCCTTAACTCTCCAATGACACAGAGATTACAATTCGGTTATTGACCAGCTGGGAAAAACAACACCTTACACTTTACAGCATCAGTATTACTGATCTAAAAGAAAAGTGAGGATTGTGAGAGATGGGAAAACTGATCTAAAATTATGAACATGAAGGAAACTAAAATTCATACATCAGTTAATGGCTGTAACCAGTACAAACAGGATGAGCTTGGGGATTAGGATGCAGGAAAGCAGAGTCAGCACGATTAACATAAGAATCTTCTAGTCTTTGTGACAAGAGCCACCATAAGTCTAAGATAAGGAGTGGTAAGGAACAATAGAATGTAGGAAGTTGAGGTAGTCTGGATCAGATAAGGGTCTCCTAGCCCTAGACAGAAGTACCAAGTCCTACATATCTAATTAGTTAACCTTTCACAGATTTATACATATTAAATTAGCCAACCCTAGACAGGATGAGCCAACTCTGCATACCAAGAGACTGTAGCCCCGAGAATCAGGAAGGTGTGAATTAGGACAATAACATGAAGGGACACCAACAGGATACCCCCTGGTCCTCCAAGTATACTTAAACTGCACGTAGGCAGGAAAGATTGCCTATGCCAAACTCATCCAGGGGGCAGAAGAATGTAAGGGGGAGGGTATTCTGATACTGAAATTGACTGTATAAAAGTTGGGTGAGCCCCAGTGTATGTGTAAGGGGAAGCACCCAACTTTGCATTGTTGTTATAATAAATGTTCTTTGTTCTCAATTTTTGTCTCGAGCAATTTATTTAAAGGTAAATTCTGTTTCTAACAACCCCGACCTCTGGACTGGACTGACCTTTCAAATTGAGGGGTTGGGAGGGGCGGTCACCCTGGCAAAGGAAATAAAAGTCCGTGCCACGGTGGGTGATAGCCCTTCCCCTATCTGGTTACATGACCTGGTGGCTGCTACTGACGAGTGTATCCTGGGTATTAATATGTTGGCCGGTTCGGCCCTTAATACTAGCCAAGGGGGATTTGCATTTGGAATTCGGACTATTACAAAAAAACTAGTAGTGGGTCAGGCTAAGTGGGATCCTGTGATGGTGCCACCCCTCATGAAACCAGTGTGCATTCCACAATATTGTCTCCCTGGGGGGCAGGAAGAGATTACTGCCACCATCGATGCTTTGCAAGAAGAAGGGGTAGTGAGACCCGCAACGTCGCCCTTTAATAGCCCTGTTTGGCCGGTCCAGAAGCCGGACGGTTCCTGGAGAATGACAGTTGATTATTGCTTTTTGAACAAACATGCCCCACCACTTGCTTCAGCAGTTCCGGACATTGTTACCCTTATTGAAAACATTGCTACTGGGAACTCGGGAACATGGTATGCTGTCATTGATCTCGCTAACGCAAAAAAACTAGTAGTGGGTCAGGCTAAGTGGGATCCTGTGATGGTGCCAGTATCGCCTTCCCTCTCAATTCACCATTATATTGATGATGTCATGATCCAAGGGGCCACAGAAGAGATGGTACAGGAAGGTTTGGAGAGTGTCCAAGATACCCTGATGCAAAGAGGGTGGGCCATTAATCCCGCCAAGATACAGGGCCCTTCCCAGACATTTATTTTCCTTGGAATTCAGTGGCATGCTGGAGAACAAGTGGTTCCCGATAAAGTTCGCAATAAAATCGCAGACTTGGCCACTCCTAATAACAAACAAGAGATCCAGCATTTCCTGGGGTTATTGGGATATTGGCGACGCCATATTCCACACTTGGCATTGCTTTTACATCCTCTGTATAAGGTTACCCGAAATAAAACAGACTTTGTATGGGGTGACGATCAGGAAAGGGTGTTCCAGTCCGCCAAGCAGGCTATTCTTCAGGCCTTGCCCATTGCTCCCCACATTCCAGATACCCCCTACGAACTACAGGTCTCCATTACTGATGATGTGGCCTGCTGGAGCCTCTGGCAGAAACAAGAGGGTTGCTGAGTCCCGCTGGGATTCTGGTCACGTAGCATGCCTGAGACTGCCACTCGTTATTCTGCTTTTGAACAACAGTTACTAGCCTGTTACTGGGCCCTGCTGGAACTGAAAGAATGACAAGTGATGCAGATGTTCAATTGAGACCTGCACTTCCAATAATGAATTGGGTTCTGGTTAATGACGCTAATCTAAAGATCGGGTGGGCTCAGCAGTCTTCTATTGTTAAATGGAAGTGGTCTATTCAGAGTTGAGCAACCAGAGGGCCTGAAGGGGTGGGCCGCATACACGAACAGGTGGCTGAACTTCCGTCTCGTCATGAGGACGTTGAACCTGCCTTGCCCCCTCCCCTACCTCCTTCATCAATTCAGAGGGGTAAACCATATGATTCGCTCACTCCAGCAGAACAAGAGGATGCCTGGTTTACTGATGGTAGCAGCCGGTGGGTGCAAGGAAAGCAGAAGTGGAAGGTAGTGGCTTACCATCCCAAGTCAGGAACTCATTTATTGGAGGAGGGAGATGGTGGCTCCAGTCAGTATGCTGAGTTGAAGGCGGTCACTTTACCGCTAGACCCCCATGATCACCCTCTTCGCTTGTTTACTGATTCCTGGGCCGTGGCTAATGAACTAGTGATATGGATGCCTGATTGGCAAAAGAACGACTGGCTGATACATGACCACCCAGTATGGGGCAAACAGTTGTGGCAGCTGTTGTGGGATGCTTCCCATCATTGGGAGATAACCATATATCATGTTGACGCCCATACGAATGTGACGACGAACATAGCACGACAAAATGCAGTAGCAGATCAGCTTGCCACTATCAGCCGCGCCGATACCGACCCCCTGGCTCGATAGGCACATAAACAGAGTGGCCATTTGGGGGAGAAGGGATCAGCTCTGTGGGCCCGTACACATGCCTTACCCATCCATCAGGACAATGTCCGCCAGGTTGTGCGGACATGCCCAGCATGCCAGCTTGTAAAGTTCCGCACCGTTCCTCCTGGTCTGCATGGCCGAATAAGACGGGGAGCTCGCTATGCCAGACTGTATAGGCAAACATTACATCCTAGTAATGGTTGACACCTTTTCAGGCCTGGATTTGCTCTTCCCACCAAGATGGCTGACCAAGCTAGCACTATCCAAGGACTAAACCATTTAATTTCTTGTTATGATGTACCAGAGGGAATTCAGTCTGATAATGGCTCACACTTCTCCAGGAAGCCAATCTGTGATTGGGCAGCTGACAACAGTATTTTATGGGTCCACCATATTCCTTATTACCCGCAGGCTGCCGGGTTAGTTGAACGAATGAATGGCTTACTGAAGGAACAAATTTGTTTAACACCACTGGGGACCCTGAAGGGGTGGTGCCATGTGCTGCAGCAGGCAGTCAACCATTTGAATCATCGCCCAATGAAGGGACGCACACCTTTCCACTGACTTCTGAACGACAGCCTATTCCAGAGGAAAAACAGTCATTGATCCCATTCCCGAGCTAGAGAATGTCGGACAAAAGGCATGGGTGGCATCACCAGGTAGTGGCCCTCCTGTAAAAGGGGAAATAGTGACACCTGCCCAGGGTAACACTCGGGTAGCTATTGGGGCAGCAGAGTTTATTTTGTGTCGGACTCTGGCCTTATCCTACCCTCAATTTGGTCTGTGTCGTCTGAGTCCACCGTGCTCGTTGAATGAAGTGATAGGAGAAGGTATTCGGTTTCACAATCAGTTTATTACATAGTACAAGAATAAAGCTTAACAGAGCTCTGGTTCAGTCATTAGTTCATAAATCACCTTCTCGGTGAGCTATTCCCCAAGACTCACACCTACTGTCCAGTCTCTTCTGTTTATATAGATCAACATTTTTACATTGACCAAGAGTTGGCTTTCTTTGATAGACTCCTTGCATAACATTTATCTCAAGCAATTTCCTGCTCTGCAATTATCGATGGTGTGGACCTCCTATCTTAATCCCCAAGGCCAGAACATCCTGTTGTTTTGATCAGAAGTCAATTCATACCCCAGATATTTCTAATTATTTCTTTGTTCTCGGCTGGCCATAGTCTTCTGTTGTAATCAACACCTCCCGTGTACCCTTATGACATCATTCCTACTAAATTGGTTTATCCATTTTATTTGTCTCTGACATTCTCAGTCATGGTACTCTTATCGCTTATCCTTGCAATACACTTATCTTCCTGTCACTGGCCTGTTTCAGAATAAATCACTGTCCCTATGGTTCCTCCAACCTCATCCTGTCTAACTTCTCCTATCTGCTATCCTCTTACTCCCATGTGTGCTTTACAATGAGCAGTGTAACTTTGGGGATGAAAGTATTTTCTCTCTTTGTATTTGGAGGCAGCAAATTCTACACATACTATAATCAGCCAACTTTTCTACATACTGTGGCTGTTACTTAATTGCATTAATATTTCCCTTAAACAGTATAATTGAAGTAAATAGTAAATTGTTACATAGTAATGGATTAATGAATATATAATGAATAGTACATAGGCATATTTTCCATGATTACTTAACCCCTTGGTTCCAACAGGGGAGACCGGCAGTGCGAGTCGGGGAGAGGAGGAGAGTCTTCATGATTTGGAACGAGGTTAGTTGAATTCCAGACACTAAAGCCAAGCCATCAGGGCCCTTGCTCGGTCTGCAGGCTTATGATGTTTCCACATTCTCTTTGACAAGCTTGTCGCACCGTCAGCTGTTTGTGGGCGGGAAGCCATTTATGAATGGGCTGCATCTGACAGCTGGTTCGTGTAACAGCAGGTCCTCGTGTTATTGTGCAGAGGACCAGGAGCTGGCTTTAGGGAAGAGGTGAGAATGGAGAGTTGTCTGGAATGTTGTGAGTTGTAGCTGACCTGTCTGTGTGAGTGTCCCAATACTCATTTCTTAGTCATTCACAACAATCATTTAAAAGTCTGCTCTATCTTTCAGAATACAGTTATAATAACATCTTAACTCTTCTACCCAGCACATTCACTTCATATGCAGAGGGCATGAACTGCCAAGGTAAAAGCAGATAGGACACTTGCACTCTCGGTTTTTTGAAAGTGAACCTTCCATATTTTATTAAAATTTTAGACCTATTATCCACTTTCGATGCAGAGATGATGGGCAGCGTAATGTTGATGTTGTCATTTAAGCAACTGACTGGTGCACGAGGATGTTTTTCGGTCAGGGAATGGTCTATGAGTGACCGCAGCACATTCTGCAGGCCACTGCCACCCGGTTCAGGATCTTTCTAAGGAGGATCTGCCATGGTCTTCGAGGCAGATCCTCCTCCCAAGCAATTCGAATGGGATGTTCTCTGGGGTGACAGTGACCTGAACTTCCCTCATCTTGTAGGAAGATGGTGAAATCTTGTTCTTCTGAGATCGTACTCATTCGATGAATGGTCCGATGTGATGGGAAGTAAATCGGTGTAATTCTTTGCGGCATCGTGATATGTGTTCAGCTAAGTCGTCAGGATATCCAAGAGTCGTGAAGTAGTCTGACAACTTGCCCACTGCACGATGTTTATAGAGTAAATGGCGATTGTGATGTCACTGAAACCAGCCAATTAAAACCCAAAGAAAATCTCCTTTTAAGGTTTAAAAGCTGCCTGATGTTGATCTATTATAATTTATATGATTATAAGTTGAGGAAACCCCTCCCCAAAGAAAATCTCCTTTTAAGGTGTAAAAGCTGCCTGATGTTGATCTATTATAATTTATATGATTATAAGTTGAGTAAACCCCCCCCCCCCAAAGAAAATCTCCTTTTAAGGTGTAAAAGCTGCCTGATGTTGATCTATTATAATTTATATGATTATAAGTTGAGTAAACCCCCCCCCCAAAGAAAATCTCCTTTTAAGGTGTAAAATCTGCCTGACCTTACAGTTCTACACGACGAATTACCAGACTTTGGACATGGTACAGATATTCAAAGATGATTCCTAGAACCATCTCACAATTCCAGCTCTGAAACAGGCAGCCTGGCCCTTCTTGTCCAGGCCCAACACTTTCTCTCTTTCTTAATATTTCATCTAAAATCACAGAACAGAACATGAATTACTCCATTCCAGTACATATTGTTACGGAGTCCAGAGGACCCCAAAACCCAGCAGCAATAGAAAGGCACCACAGCACAGGGTTACTTCAAGAAAAGTAGTTGTTAATTATATTTGAAGAAGAAAACAGAATTAAATTGTAACTGATTCCTGTGAGAAACCCAGCTAAGTGAAGAAATAATTTCACAGAGTCAGTGGGTGAAGTGATAGAACCTTTTATTCAACGTTCTTGCAAGAGCGGGTGTCCTTCAGAGAAGGGACATTCACTGATATATTTACTTTCATTTTTATGCATTTCTTTGTGTTCATAAACCACTCCTTGGTTAATTGAATTGGTCATTTAACTGAGGAACTGTTCATTTAACCTCTCAAAAGCTGTTCCTCTCCTCGTCTTAAAGCCCGCCCTTGTTTACTTCTCCCATTCCCCTGATTTTGCGACCCCAAACTCTTTATTTAGTCTTATCCTTATTTGGTCAGATGCTTTGTCACATGTTCCTTTCAGTCTTTTAAATAGATCATTCTTGGGCGCTCTCATTAGCCCCAATATGACTCGGACAAAGACTGAGGGGAATGATAGGCTTTATTGTACTAGAGACTGCTGGCCCGGGTCCAAGGCTAGGAAGGAGCGGGAAGGAGAGGGGCCTCGACCTTTATGGCTGGGGTCACATGCGCAGGACTAAGGGAGGAGCCAAGGTAGAAGGACACCCGGAGAGAGGGGCAGCCAGCACATACAATCATATCTCTACAGTCACCCCCTTTAATAAAAATGGAACCCACCAGAACACAATCAACAAGCGGGGGTGACACCACAACCATACTAACAGCTACATATAGTAACACAACAGCAGCAGGACAAAACCCAGCAAACCAGGGGTGGGAAAAGCACCCCCACCCCCCCCCCCCCACCACCACCAACAGCTAGAGCAGAGGTGGCCGATCAGCGGCTCGTGAGCCACACGTGGCTCTTTTACCTTTAATATGCGACTCGCTGCCAGTCTTCTCCCCTCCCTCTTTGCCTGGCACTCGTGCTGCTGGTCTCTCCCCACCCCCACCTGACTCACACTGCCGGTATCCTCCCACGCCCCCCCCCCCCCGACTCACGCTGCTGATCTCTCCCCCCCATAAGGTGTATTGTGGGTTTGCATGGATGAGATGCACTGAGTCAACCAGTGGGTCCGTCTTATGGCCCCTGACGTGCTTCCGAAGCAGAACCGTCTCTGGGGTGGTCAGCCAGGGAGGGATGGAGGAACCATTCGGTGATCTAAGAAAAGCAAAGAGGTGTTAACGTGGGGTGGTCATATTAGCGGTGCATAGTAAAGACCAGATGGCGTGGAGGGCTTTGGGCAAGACGTCCTACCAAGCGGGATACTGGCAAATCTTTAGATCTGAGGGCCAGGGCCATTGCCTTCTAGATGGTGCTGTTCTCCCTTTCCACCTGGCCATTACCTCTGGGGTTAAAGCTGGTGGTCCTGCTGGTGGCTGTGCCTCAGGCCAAAAAAGTACTGTTGCATTTCTTCACTCATGAACGAGGTCCCCCGGTCACTATGGATGTAGTCAGGGCACCCAAAAGGAGAGAAGATACTGCTCAGGGCCTTGGTGACCATAGCTGAGGTCGTATCTGGGCAGGGGGTTGCAAAGCGGAACCTGGAGAAATTGTCCGCCACCATCAGGATATAGGCGTTCCTATTTGTGGTCAGGAGGGGGCCCTTGAAATCGATACTGAGTCATTCGAAAGGGCGGGCAGTCTTGATGAGGTGTGCCTTTTCTGGTCGGTAGAACTGAGGTTTACACTTGGCGCACATTTGTCAGTGTCTGGTCGTGGACCAGTCATCCTCTACAGAGTACTGGAGGTTTCACGTTTTAACGAAATGATACAACCTCATGACTCCGGGGTGACATAGGTGGTCATGGAGGATGTGGAGATGGTCGAGATGCATGCTGGCGCACGTCTCTCGGGCTAGGGCATCCGAGGGGACATTGAGCTTATCCGGCTGGTACAAGATGTCATAGATGTAGGTGGACAATTCTATCCTTCACCTCAGAATCTTGTCAATCTTGATTTTACCCTGTTGTTTGACACTGAAAATGAAGGCCACTGCCCTCTGGTCAGTCGACAGGTAAATCTTTTACCGGCCAGTTAGTGTCGCCAGTGGCCACCACTTCAACGATCGCTTGAGACTCCTTCTTGACAGAGGAGTACCAGAGTTCGGAAGTTCGGGACTGTGCAGGGTGCAAGATAATTGGGCTGCCTGTTTGGTTTAACGTGACAGTCAGTGCGACATCGGAGGCATCGCTCTCCACTTGAAAGGGGACAGATTCATCCACGGCATGCATCATGGCATTTGTGATGTCTCCTTTAATTTGGTCAAAAGCAGCCTGGGCCTCCGCCGATAATGGGAAGGTGTTTGTACGAATTAGGGGGTTGGGCTTATCGGCGAAGCTTATTGAGCATAATATGAAAATAGCCCTGGGCACCTCTTAAACGCCTTCTGGGAGTTTGAGACAGGGAACTCCATGAAGGGTTGTATGCGGTCTGGGTTGGGGGCAATGACACTATGAACCATGGTACATCCAAGAAGGGCCAGGCGCTGCGTGTTGAACACGCACTTGAAGGACTTGGCCATATGCATGAACTTTGCGAGATTCACGTCGTGGTCCTGCTGGTCATGGCTGCAGATGGTGACATTGTCAAGGTAGGGGAACGTCGCTGTCAGCCCGTGTTCCTCCACCATCCATTCCATCACTCTCTGAAAGGTAGAAACACCGTTAGTAACCCCGAGACACACCCACAGGAAATGAAAGAGGTTTCCGTCTGCCTCAAAGCCTGTATATATTTGATCAGCTGGACGAAGGGGGAGTTGATGGTAGGCTAACTTGAGGTCACAGTCGAAAAAATGCTGTACTAAGCAACTTAATTGACCAAGTCGACAATACGGGGAAGCGGGAACACATCCAACTGGGTGAAATGGTTGATGGTCTGAATATAATCAATTACCATCCAGGGCTTGATCGCACCTCTGACCACGAGGACCTGCGTCCTCCAGGAACTGGTGCTAGGGGCTATGATTCCCTCTGCCAGGAGTCATTGAACCTCAGCCCGGATGAACTGCATGTCTTCCAAGCTATAGCATGTACTCTAGGTGGCCATTGTTTTACAATCCAGGGTGAGGATCACGAACTGCGATGGAGGGCAGCACCCGTAGCGTGGTGTGGTTGCAGTATGGTGCCGGAGACTGGGTACTGAGTCCGCAGGACGGTGCCGGTGGCTGTGTGCTGGGACCACAAGGCAGTGTCGGGCACTGTTGGCTGTGGATGGTCAGCGGTACTTAGGGTCTCCTGAATGCCATCATCACGCTCCTGAACTGATTCTGAAAGTCGAGGCCCAGGAGGATTGGTGCGCTGAGGTGAGGCCAAATTAACAATACGAAATTGTTATAACACTCCCCCCACCCCCCACCACCATAAGCGATGCTACACAGATACCCCCAGATTCTGGTCTGTTGGTCCCTTGCAGCCATTGAAACCATCCTGGTTATGGGTCGGACCGGTAGGGAGAGTCTCTGGATCATGTCGGGGTACAAGAAGCTTTCCGTGCTGCCGCTATTGAAAAGACCGTTTGTTTTGTGCCCATTCACCTTGATCCACATCATGGAGTTTGAGATCGCGTGAGGACTGGCTTGATTGAGGGTGACTGATGCAGGATAGGCATCCCTTCATTGTTGTCATCTGCAGGGAGGCCTTCCCAAGATGGGAAGAGCCTTTTGAGTGAGAGCGAGTCCTCCTCGAGGAGTCGTTGCCAGATATAATCTGACCTCAAATCCCACACGCAGGTGTCTCAAATCAGTTCTTCCACGCATTGGGTCAGGAATATAGTGGACATGGGTTTCCCTAGTCTTTTCCTTGTGTGACCAGGGACCAGACAAACTCTTCAGTGGACTCACCAGGCTGTTGCTTTCTGGACGTCAGCAGGTAATGGAGGTATACCACGTTCACTTTAGTCTTGTACAGCAGCCATTGCCTCGTTGTGAGTCGCACTGCCTTGGATTGTCAGGAAGGCCCACTGGCCGACTCGTGCCTGAGGATTTTTAACTTCTTCTTGTCGATGTCGACCACCTCAGCAGCAGCATCGAGGAAGTTATTGAAGCAGTTCATCCACTGCTTGAAGAGCACCAAAGCATTTGGGACTTGGGGGTCAACTCATCACCCCTCTCTCCCATCACTCCTGCCTACCCACCAACTCTCCCTCCCCATCACCCCTCCCTACCCATCACCACCTCCCACCCCATCACCCCTCCCTACCCCTCACCACCTCCCTCCCCATCACCACTCCCTCCCTACCCATCACCTCCTCCCTCTCCATTACCCCACCGTCCCCACCAACTCCTTCCTACCCAGCATCCCCTTCGACCCAAAAGAAAAATTAGGAAAAGGAGATTATCAAAGAGAAATATAAATTCGAACCAACTGCCGTGAAACTGCAAATCTCCACCAGGATGAGCCATTGAGAGCTTCAGTTTTCCAACCAACCTCTTGTAAATATGGCTCCATATTTTCCAAACCAAAGTGATATTTATCATGTAAATGATGTTATTTTTCCAGAGGAATACAAGATCTCATTTTGAGATCCCAGCTCTGAATCCCCAAATCCATCCACCATCTCCAAATCATGGCTGAACATTTCCTTCAAACACCTGAAGTTGATCGTTAAAATTCAGTTTGAGACATTGTAAACCTTCATTTTCATCTCTATATTTCCCCTCAAAATTAACATTGGATCCAATGGAAGTTTAACCTTAATATTTTTTCTCCAAAAATACTTTAATTTATATCCCAAATGGTTGAACCTTAAGACACAGACAAGTCAAATGACAAAAAGAACCTATCTCTTTATCACATCTGAGACATAATTCTGAAGATATCAAATCTTTTTTCATTTTTGAGGCAGGAAATAGAGTTGATGCAAACAATGATTTTGTACAAATCTGTAGGTAACATTAATAATTTGCGTTGTAGCTCTGGGAGTTGAAGCTCTGCCTTTATAGAGGCTGGAAAGGTGCATTTTATACAGTTGGAGTTCCCGCCGTTAGATTGATTGGCTGACATCAGCCGCATGAATAACATAAGCAGGATTCATGCCTACGGGAAAATTCTTCCATATGAATCCCCTTCTTCCCCAGCCTGGTGTTGCTCTGTTAGCTGGGCAGCCTGGCCAGCCCCATTTTAGGGCTGCCTGACTTGTACTGTCCTAGCTTCCAAACATGCTGGTTCGTGATACGGGTGTCAAGTTAATGAGTTATGCCGCTGTTTGTTACTGTGCATTGTGCCAGTCTGATTTCCATGGTGGCGGTTCATGACCCACCCCGTCCCCTAAGAAACATTGCTACAGTTCCTAGTGTCCTTGGATGCAGTCCCTAATGCCTTTGGAGATCTGCCTCTGCGACGAGGTGCTGGCATCTCCACAGGTTTGTCGGGTTCGCGTGTGTCAGCTTGAGCCTGTCTGTGGTGGAAACCTATGGTTTGCCACCAATGTCTAATTCGAAGATGGCTCCGTTGTTTGGGATGATTTGGAAGGGGCCTTCATAAGGCTTCTGTAGCGGTGGACGGTATTGGCCCTCTGTGCATGAACATGGACTCACAGTCTTTGCGGACTTTGGAGATGTTCAATTTGGCTTGCCTGTGTCTGGAGGGTGGGATCGGAGCCAGGTTACCAACCTGTACACACAGACTGTCCAGGAAGGTGATTGTATCCTCCTGTTGTCTTCTGGACAGTGGGACAAAATACCCAGGGACCATGAGTGGTGCTCCGTTGACGAGCTCGGTGGAGGGTGTGTGGAGGTCTTCTTCTTCTGCGGTGCTGTATGACTGCTGAGCAGACCCCACAGAAGTTCATCCACTCAGTTGGGGCCCTTGAGTCTGGTCCTAAGGGAAACCTTGAGGTGCCTGTGGAAGTGCTCCACCATCCCGTTGGACTGCGGGTGGTATGCTATCATGTGGTGTAGCTGAATGCCCCACTGGTTGGCATCATCAGTCCACAGGCTGGGGATGAATTGGGCTCCTATGTCAGAGGTTATGTGGTGTGGTAGTTCAAACCTTGGTACCCAGGACTAGAGGAGTGCTTTGGAGTAGGACCTGGTGGATGTGTCAGCCAGGGGATTGCTTCTGGCCACCGGGTGAAACGGTCAACCACCATGAACAGGCAGTGGAAAGCCTGTGAGATTGGTGAGGGCACCACTATGTCCACGTGGATGTGGTCAAACCTTCCTTCCATTGACTTGAAAGTCTGCGGGAGGACCTTGGTGTGTTGCTGTATCTTGTCTGTTTGGGACTGCATGCACGTCTTGGCCCACCCACTGGCTTGTTTCCACAATCCATGCCACACTGACTTCCTGGTCTTTAGCAGGACCGTAGTCCTGATTGATGGCTGCACCAGCCCGTGGATGGAGTTGACAACTCGTCGCCACCATGCCTTTGGGACGATGGGTCAAACCTGTCTGGCGGCCACATCACACAGGAGGTCAGTGTTACCTGTATCTTCTGGGATGTCCTGAAGCTGCAGCCCCGTGACGGCGGACCATACTGAGGGATCTCGTCGTCTTGCTCCTGTGCCTTCTCCAGTGTCACGAAGTCCAGTCCATTAGCCAGACAGTAGATACTCTGCTTTGACAAGGCGTCCGTGACCATGTTGTCTTTTCCTGAGATGTGTCACATCAGTGGTGTACTCCGAGATGTAAATCAAGTGTCTCCATCGGGGTACCGACCAGGGATCGGAAATCTTAGCCAGGGTGAATGTCAGTGGCTTGAGGTCCGTGAAAGCCCTTCCCTTGAGAAAGTACCAGAAGTGGCAGATGGCTAAGTACAGCGCCAGTAGCTCTCTGTCGAAATCCCGAGGGCTGCAGATGCTTGCTGAAGAAAGCTAGCGGAAGCCAACTTTCTCCTTTCTGCTGCTCCAGAACTTCACCAATTGCTGTTCCTGAGGCATCGTCTGTGAGAGCTGTGGGTGCGTTTGGCCTGGGTAGACTGGAGCGCAGTTTCCACAAATACTCGTGTGGAGTCATCCCAGGTCAAGTCCTTTGCCAGGGTGAAAATTGGGCACATCACTCGAACAGCTGCAGCGATTAACCTGTGAGAAAACTTGACCATCCCCACAAACTCCTGTAGTCCTCTGGTCGTTCTGGGCCTCGGGAATTTGCGGATGGCCTCCACCTTGCTGGGTAGTGGTGTGGCCCCGTCTTTGGTAATCCTGTGACCCAGGAAGTCAATCGTGCTCAGTCCAAACTGGCATTTGGCCAGGTTGATTGTAAGGCCCAACTCACGTAGGTGATTGTAGAGTCTACTATGAACAAACCCACACACTCTGACTTTACTGAGGCTGGATAGGCTACTTTCATACAGTGGGAGTTCCCGCCATTGGCTTGATTGGCTGAAATCAGCCGCATGATTAACGTAAATGGGATTCCCGCCCATGGGAATATTCTTGCATTCTTGCCTTCTTCCCCAGCCTGATCTTGCTTTGGTAATGGGCAGCCTGGCCAGCCCCATTTTAGGGCTATGTGTCTTGTACTGCCCGAGCTTCCAACCGCGCTGGTTTGCGATCCTGGGGATCATGTTAGTGAGTTTTCTGAGTGGCAGGCGGTGACCAGTGGGGTGCCACAGGGATCTGTACTGGGACCCCAGCTGTTCACAATTTACATTAATGATCTGGATGAGGGGATTAGATGTAATATCTCCAAATTTGCAGATGATACTAAGCTAGGAGGGGTTGTGTGCACGGAAGAGGGGGTCAGGAAGCTCCAGTGTGATTTGCATAAATTGAGGGACTGGGCAGATACATGGCAAATGCACTACAATGTGGATAAATGTGAGGTTTTCCACTTTGGTAATACAAACCGGAGGGCAGATTACTATTTTAATGGCAATATATTAAGAGATGGGGAAGTGCAGAGAGACCTAGGGGTACTTGTACACCAGTCTCTGAAGGCGAGCATGCAGGTACAGCAGGTGGTTAAAAAGGCAAATGGTATGTTGGCCTTCATATCAAGAAGGTTTGAGTAGAGGAACAAGGATACCTTACTGCAGCTGTACAGGCCTTGGTGAGACCCCACATGGAGTATTGTGTGCAGTTTTGGTCACCTTATCTAAGGAAGGATGTTCTTGCAATGGAGGGAGTGCAGAGGCGATTCACCAGGCTGATACCTGGAATGGCAGGAATGATTTAGGAGGAAAGATTGCGCAAATTGGGATTGTACTCGCTGGAGTTTAGAAGATTGAGAGGGGATCTCATAGAGACATATAAAATTCTGGCAGGACTGGACAGAATGGATGCAGATGGGATGTTTCCAATGGTGGGAAAATCCAGAACCCGGGGCCATGGTTTGAGGATAATAGGCAAACCATTTAGGACCGAGATGAGGAGGAATTTCTTTATCCAGAGGGTGGTGAATCTGTGGAATTCATTGCCACAGAGGGCAGTAGAGGCAGGTTCATTAAATATATCTAAGAGGGAATTAGATCTATTTCTTCAGTATAAGGGTATTAAAGGTTACGGAGAGAAGGCGGGGACGGGGTACTGAACTTCAGATCAGCCATGATCTCATTGAATGGCGGAGCAGGCTCGAAGGGTCGAATGACCTACTCCTGCTCCTATCTTCTATGATTCCATGCCTCTGTTTATTACCGCACGTTGTGCCGGCCTGATCTCCGCAGTTGTGGGATTATCTTTACGTAACATTTTCCAATCATTTTGATCTATTTTTCTGCCTAAAACATTTTCCCACTTTCATCTTGATTTATGCAATTGTGTGTGAGAGTCTGTGAGACCATGTGTGAGTGCATGTGCATGCTGTTTTTTCTTTGGCTTGGCTTCGCAGACGAAGATTTATGGAGGGGGTAAAAAGTCCACGTCAGCTGCAGGCTCGTTTGTGGCTGACAAGTCCGATGCGGGACAGGCAGACACGATTGCAGCGGTTGCAAGGGAAAATTGGTTGGTTGGGGTTGGGTGTTGGGTTTTTCCTCCTTTGCCTTTTGTCAGTGAGGTGGGCTCTGCGGTCTTCTTCAAAGGAGGTTGCTGCCCGCCAAACTGTGAGGCGCCAAGATGCACGGTTTGAGGCATTATCAGCCCACTGGCGGTGGTCAATGTGGCAGGCACCAAGAGATTTCTTTAGGCAGTCCTTGTACCTTTTCTAAGGTGCACCTCTGTCACGGTGGCCAGTGGAGAGCTCGCCATATAACACGATCTTGGGAAGGCGATGGTCCTCCATTCTGGAGACGTGACCCATCCAGCGCAGCTGGATCTTCAGCAGCGTGGACTCGATGCTGTCGACCTCTGCCATCTCGAGTACTTCGAAGTTAGGGATGTAAGCGCTCCAATGGATGTTGAGGATGGAGCGGAGACAATGCTGGTGGAAGCGTTCTAGGAGCCGTAGGTGGTGCCGGTAGAGGACCCATGATTCGGAGCCGAACAGGAGTGTGGGTATGACAACAGCTCTGTATACGCTTATCTTTGTGAGGTTTTTCAGTTGGTTGTTTTTCCAGACTCTTTTGTGTAGTCTTCCAAAGGCGCTATTTGCCTTGGCGAGTCTGTTGTCTATCTCATTGTCGATCCTTGCATCTGATGAAATGGTGCAGCTGAGATAGGTAAACTGGTGATTAAAACCATGTACCCAGATGCTTTTTGCTTATGTGGAACTGACGACACTGGGTCCACACGCAGGTCACCTTACTTTCAGAACTAGCAGATGTAATTAAACTCAGCCATGGGGACTTATCTGAAGATACACTTTGAAATGGAATTCCACTGTGAGGCCCAGGGAAAGCAGTTGTCAAATGCAACACTCTGAAATTGACGAATTGGTCACAACCTGTCTTGCTCGAGAAGTTTTAATAAGTCTTTGTATCTACGAGATAAACCAGGAAATCATAACATCCTGGTTCCATAATAATTAATCTTCTAAATTGTAGAATGTAATGTTCAGTTTTGATTTTGACTGACAAATATTAGAAGGAGTAGTCGCATGATTAATTGTTTTTGGGGTATATAAGCCTGTGGTCCTGCTGCTGAAGTTTGGACTCTCCGAGGGGTGGGAACACCCCTTGTCAAGAAGGAAGAACAGCCAGAGTCCGTGCAACGTCCCGGTCGGTGGAGGTGGAGAAGCTGCTACCAGCGCCCTGACAACCTACTACAAGTGTGCAGTCGTTGCCTTGCTTCGGCAGTTGGGACCAGTCCAAGCGTTGATAAGTATAGTTGGGAAGGGCTTGCATATTGTAGTGTGAAATCAGCTTTTGAATTAGTAATAAACATTTGTATAAATTGAACTGCTCTCGGTGTGTGTGTCTATTTTCTTTCGGTAGCTCAAACACTGTGACCAATCTAAAATGAACAAAATGAGAGGTATAAGTTTACCCAAGACACATGCGTACATGTTTTTGTGCATGAGTTCATGAGGATGGAGGCGTAGGTGCATGTGTGTGTGTCTGCACGCTTGTGTGTGTGTATCTGTTCATTTGTATGTGCACATGAATGTGTGTCTGCATGTTTGTATGCGGGTATATGTGTGCATGCACTCGTGTGTGTGTACATAAGTCTGCATGCCTGTGTGTGAGTGTGTGCAGGAGTGGGTGAGTGTGTATGCATGTATGCATGTGTACATCTGTATGATTGTGTGTGTGTTTGTGTGTGCGCATTTATGCATTCACATGTGTGTGTGTTATGGAGAGGCAGCGTCCAACACCAGGTGGCGCTGCTGCACTCATATTCAGAGGACACACTACCTGCCAATCAAGGTCACCCCAAAGCCATCAAGGTGACCCTTGCAATTGGCCTACCTAAATCACCAGGAGCTGCACTCCAGCCAGCCCAGCCAGACGCAGCCCTGACCTTCACCCAATTGGCCCACCTAAATCACTAGGAGCTGCAATGCAGGCAGCCCGGCCAGACTCACGCCTCACCTTCACCCAATTGGCCCACCAAAATCACCAGGAGCTGCAGTCCATGCAACTCGGCCAGACTCACGCCTCACCTTCACCCAATTGGCCCAACTAAATCACCAGGAGCTGCAGTCCAGGCAGCCCAGCCAGACTCACGCCTCACCTTCACCCAATTGGCCCAACTAAATCACCAGGAGCTGCAGTCCAGGCAGCCCAGCCAGACTCACACCTCACCTTCACCCAATTGGCCCACCTAAATCAGCAGGAGCTGCAGTGCAGGCAGCCCAGCCACTCAGCCCTGACCTTCACCCAACTGGCCCAACTAAATCACCAGGAGCTGCAGTCCAGGCAGCCCGGCCAGACTCACGCCTGACCTTCACCCAATTGGCCCACCTAAATCACCAGGAGCTGCAGTCCAGGCAGCCCGCCCAGACTCAGACTCAGCCCTGACATTCACCCAAATTGCCCAGGTGAATCACTTCGACTGACCCCTGCTGAGCCCCTGCACTTAGCTTTGAGCCATTGGCCACAGCAGCCAACGGGGCCCAGCCTGCCCTGAGTGACTGGCCCTCCCAGTACTGCCCCGAGAATTAATAAGGACCATGTGCCCCTTTGGTCGGCCTCTTTCGACTCCTCGTCGCTCAAAAGTAGCACCTTCCTCATTGGGTTGGGGTGAGTCTCAAGGTCAGGTAGCTGGAGCCGTGTCTGTACTGGTCAAGGGGTGGGGGATTGTAGTATAACCTTGATCCTAACTGTTGAATGTTTACGTTCATGTAATTTCCCCCAGTCTCTGTTGGTTTCTCCCTTGTTATTGGAAGTGTATATTTACCCCCTGCGTACTGTGCGTGTTGAGGTTTGTCCCGTTTCCATCCCCGAAATAAATGTGTGCTTTGTACCTTTGCTTTGGTCTGGTTCTTAACCTGTGGGACTCACACGAACCTGACAACAATGGAGGAGGGAAGCAAAGTATTTTATCAATAAATGGAGAATCAAATCATGAGAAAAAAAAAGACAGATATATCCAATCAGAACATGGCAAGAAATTAATGTAGTGAAAAAAGGTAGGGATCTCAAGAAAAGTACCAGTGTGTCAAAATATGACCAAATGCAATAGAATATTAAATTTGGGTTATGACAGAGGTATAAGATATTTTGAAGATTGCTACACGGAAGAAATTCTTCAAACAATTAAACACAAATTTGGAGTGGCCAATGGGACCTTCTATTTCCTCTCGCTTAGATTGTTCTTAATAGAAAGATGGGGACCAACATTGACCCCACCTAAAATTAGTGAAATGGAACAAAGAGTCTGGATAGGGAATACACCCAAATTTATCAATGAAATGTACGATGCTCTCCTGAGAGAAAATTCAAAACCAGGATAGCAGAGTTCACAGGAAAAAGATGGGAGTCGGACTTGGATTTGACGATTTCAGAAAGAAGCTGGTCAGATTGGTGTAAGGACAGCACGACATCAATTAGAAAAGCAGGATATGGACTGGTTCAGTCTAATATTTTACACCAATTTTATCTTACCCTAGAGAAATGACCTAAATATCAGAAATGTGTTTCAGATATGGGAAGGATGTTTTCTAGACATCAAATATAATATGAGGAAAATGATTTATATAAATTAAAACAAAGGTGGAAAGAAGATTGAAACATACAAATTCAAGAATAGGGTCAAGATTGTGTCAAGAGAGTTACAAATATGATTAATGCCAGATATAAAAATAAAAATCTCCACATCAATTCTGCTATAGTCCATATAAATTAAATGGACTTATCTCCAATTATTCCGAGAAATGTTTTCAATGTAATCAGGTGATCGGGACTTTTTTTTTTCCATTCGGTTTGGACCTTTGTAAAAGTGGAAGAATTTTGGAAGGATTTCAGTAAATTATAAGGACAAATTATGAAGATTAAAATACAAAAGGACGTGAGAATATTTGTGCTTGGTCACATATATGAAGCAGATACAAAACTGAAGTTAGATAAATATCAAACAAACTTTCTGAGTCTAGCAATAGCAGCAGTGAAGAAATGTGCACTAACGTGGAGAGCAGAGAGTTTTGTAACGAGGGATGGGACATTGAAATGGAAAACGGTGTCACATTAGAAAAAAAAATGACTTCTGGTTGAAGGAATCAGATCGGGAACGGTACATGGATATGGAGAATAAAACTCCATCCACATCCTCCACATCACCCACTCTTCTTAGTTCATGGTTAATAATTATTAGCTAGAAAATCAAATAACTCTGGGAATAATACCTACTGTATAGATTGAGGTGTTTTCTCTTTCTCTTTCTTTAGGGAGGAAGAGGGAGGGGGTGGGGAGAAAATAGACCAAAGGTTTTGGATCATTTTGTATTCTGTTGTTATAAGATATTCTCTTTATTGAGTTAATGCTTGTATTGATGTAAATGATAAACAAAAAAAGATTTGGGACTGAGACAGGAACCTTTTGATGGGTCACGTGGTCATGGGTGAAGGTGAGGCCATTTTGGCAAGACATCACCGAATAATTAACCAGAATAATAGGAATGGCTTTCACGGGCAGCCCAGAGTGCTATCTACTAGGTAATGTTATGGACGTCAGCAAAAAATTTAACAAATATACAATCTCATTGATAAAAATAGCATTGGCTGGAGCAAAAAAAAGTGGTGCGATCACTTGGACGTCGGACTCCCCTCGACTTATCGCAGAACGGATGGCAGAAATGGACAGCTGTAAACCCATGGAAAAAGTCACATCTAACGTAAAGAACAAATATGACACTTTTGTAAAGATCTGGCAGCCAGACCTGGACCACATTGGGGCCCAGATATAGACATAAAAAAGAAAAAGGACAATAAATGTAACTATTATATTTATTTAAGCATGGTTTCCCCAATTGGATACTATATATTTTAAAGATATATAAACTTTGATGGTGAGCGGATTCATTTGTTTGGAAGAAGGGAGGGAGGGAGGGATCTTTTGGCTTTTGTTTATTGTTTGTAAGAAAAAGTTTCATATATTATGATATTGAAACATTTAATAAGTATATTTTTGAAAATATTCATAAATAAATATGTTTGTTCCCCAGGGCTGAAGCGGCTCCTGGTGGTCAAGGAGGTCCTGCGCGCCCCATAGCTGCCTGGAGATGGGGATGTACGCCCAGATGGCGTTGTCCTTGGCTGAAGGATGCAGCGTGCGGCAGCCGATGGCAGACAGAGGCATGGAGAGCATCGGCAGAGCGGCCTGGTAATCACCTGTGTTGACTACGTCATTCTCATCATTGTCAGGAGCCCTCCGTGTCGTCCACTGCCTGACCCAATCTGGCATCAGCACGTGGGGGCCCGCTGTGTGGCTGTCCTCCTTCCCCACTCATGTTCATTGTGCCGGGAGAAGTGACGTCATTGCAGATGGTGGCATCGACGTCATTACATCAGCCAGAAGTGACGTCACACCATGAGCTTGAAATGACATCGCTGTAGTTGTCGCCAAGCGTCACTGTCTGGGGCGGGGGCTGGTCCAGGTGCTCAGGGCACACACGGCAATCGTCGCTGGCGGAGCCGGATGCTGCACCTTTGTAGTCAGGGAAGGCAGAAGTTGTAGCAGGGAGGTCATAGAGGGCCGCTGAGCTGTTGGCTGGTTTTGAGAGACACCTGCCGCAGCGACATTCTCCTCCCCAGCTCGGTCTAGGGCTGCAGCTGCAGTGTGAGAAGGCCATGAGGGAGCCTGGGGGAACCTGGAATCGAATGCTTCGATGTGCAGGGCTGAGGTTTCCAGGGTTCGGACCACTTCCACTGTCTTAGTTAGGGTGTAGATATTATCTTCCAGCAGCTTCTGCTGGATGGCCCTCGAGTGTAGCCCTCAGATAAATGGGTCCCGGATCAGCCTTCCCCGGGTTCAGCCAGACACAGTCAGGCCAACTCTCGCATGTGTCCCAGGTAAGACTCAGCCATCTCCCCGGGTTGCTGGGCTTGGGAGCTGAGGAGGTATCTTGCACAGACCACATTCGTGGGGTGCTTGTACAATTTCTTGAGAGTGTCCATTGTGCTCTTGTACGTGGGGCAGCCTTTGGTGCCTGGAAGTCATGGGGACCCAGCTTTGACCGGAGTAGGTCCAGCCTCTTCCGATTTGAGTCCAGGATGCCGCCTGCGTGTGCCTCGATGATTGCCTCGACCGCGTGCTGCCAGATCTCGAAGCATGTCTGGGCTTCTGGGATGACTTCAAGGCTCCCTGCACTCAGGAGTTTTTCCACGGCAGCCATGGGAAAATTTTGTGGATGAAATTGTGGTGCGCTGTTAGCCAGAATCAGACACACACAAGACTGTACAACAAGCTTTAAGTCACAAAGACTTCCACAGAGCCAGGCTGGCTGTAGCTGTAGTAACTCTGAGTGAGCTTTGGGAGGCTGGCGCAGGCTTATATCCCATAGGGTGATTGACACCCGATTGGGTGGGGCTTGATCCATTCAGGCCGACTGATTGACAGCCAGCCAGGTGTTATCCAGTCCCCTTACCCTCCTGCAGGTACAGAGGTTTCCCCCTGCAGTAGGCCGGTGATGTACCATCCAAGCAAACCTTCATCAAAATCTCCTCATGAGGGTCACATGATGTAGTGAAGTGAGACGGACACTGGCCCAGGGGCTCTCCAAATACATACATTTTACATCTTTTAAACACCCTCCACCCCACTTTTGGTCAGACAGCTGCAGTATGGACCAGAGACCAAAGTCGAAGCAACTAGATTCAGCTATTGAGCAAATTCCAACATATGTGGAGAAAACTATTCCCGGGGCTGGCTGCCAAGAAAAAGGAGTCCAAATACTTTAAAATAATGAGGGAAAGAACTTGGATCAGCAGAATGACATAAAAAGTAAATCTGCAAGCAAACACGGTAAGGAATAGAAATGGAAACCTCCAGAACAGATCGAGGTGTCTCACGGTGATGAAAATGGCGGGGTCACTTCGAGGCCTGCTGGTGAAGTCAGTGGCCAGTCCATCTGACAGGAAAAAAACCTGCAAATTGATATTGCCTTTCTATAAGAAATCCATCTTCCCACACAGGAGCATAAGAAACTGAGGAAAGAATCGGTAGGACAGGCATCATCGTCATTCTTTCACTCCAAGGCCAGGGCGATCAATAACAACACTTGGAGAGACGATGATTGATCCACAAGGCTGAGATGTATTAGTTGATGGTCAGATTTACTCAGAATCCTGGATACTTTTAAATTTCCCTCCACCTAACAGTGATGATTCTTTATTCAGGATATTTTTCTCAGGGTATCGGGGGAACGACAAAATATACTTGGAGGGGTGGCTTTAGTTTTTGCTGGATCCTGTTCTGGACAAGTCAACCTCGACAATATCCCGAATAAAAGCAGCCAAAACTACCTTGGCTTTTCTGAAAGATTGAAATTTGATAGATGTGTGGAGGCCAATCCCCCCATTATTCCTCGACTCGGATTGGCCTTTCTTTGTTATCAACACAGCAAATTCGGAGAACATTCGTCCGAATACTTATCTTGAAAATTTGACCCTGTCTATCTTGATGCCAGAAAAAAAAACAACTAATTCACACAGATGGCCTTTGAACCCCACCCATCTTCAAAAACCAGATTTTGGGAAGGATATTAGTGACCAGATAAAGTTATTCTGCGAGTCAAACTGTGCCTCCTCGCCCACTTGTTTTGTATATTATGGGGACAAACAATATCACATACAAAAGGGATGAAGAAGAAATACATGTCAGAAATAGAAGAGCTGGAAACAAATTTGGAAATTGGAAAAGGTGTTCCACAGTTTGGTTCCATAGAATTCACACACTTAATAATGAAACAAATCAAATACAAATACATCTGGCATCGTTAAAAGAAAGAAGAAAAAAATCCCCCCATAGACCACCCCCATCGCCCCCTCCATTCCCATTTTGGAAGTTGCCGACATACACATAGAATAACAACTGAGACAGACAACAAACTTACACTGGCATCCATCATTCTAGATCAGCGTAGCATACACCAATAAGCAAAGTCCACCATGAATATTGAGGTAAACGGCTGCATTTACAAACTGCTTGTTCAACACAGGGAGCCCTGAATGTTGTGCCGACCCATTTTTTTTTTAAAAAACCTAAATTCCCCTTATCCAATAACCCTCTATTTTTCTTCCATCCCTGTGCCTGTTTAAGAGCCTCTTAAATGCCCCTAATGTTTCACCCTCCACCACTATCCCTAGCAAATCATTCCAGGAACCCACAAATCTCTGTGTAAAAATAACCTACCCCTGATGTCTCCCATAAACTTCCTTCCCTTCACTTTGTACACATGTCCTCTGGTCCTTGCTATTCCTGCCTTTGGAAACAGGTGCTGGCTCTCCACCTTATCTATGCCTCTCATAATCTTGTAGTCTGCTATTAAGTCTCCACTCACCCTTCTATGCCAAAACCTTCCTCCTCTCACCTTGTTTAGAAGTCCTCTGGTATTCTCGCCCCAGGAAAAATATGCTGGCTGTCCACTCTATCTGTCCCTCTCATCATCTAGTGGACCTCTATTAAGTCACCTCTCATCCTCCTTTGGTGTCCAGAGAAAAGCCCTACCTCTGCTAACCTTGCCTTATAAGACTTATTTTCCAATTCAGGCCACATCCTGGTGAATCTCCTCTGCACCCTCTCCATAGCTTCCACCTCATTCCTAGAATGAGGTGACCAGGTGAAACATCCTCAGGAAAGGATATCCACTGCCCTTCAATATAAATTCACAACACTCAGCGAAGAAAATTAGTTTATTTATCATCTGATTGCACAAGTACAACCTGATGAAACAGTGTCCTCTGGTTCTTGATGCAGAAACATGCAGACACACATCAGACACAAGACACATACAAAACAACGACACATCGACATAGAACCTACGTAGCAAAATCCTGGAAAACAATTCTTTTAGACGTCTTTTTCTACACTCTATGCAAACCCGTTACACCTTAATGCATGTCTGAAATACATTTATTAAAAATAAATATTCTTCTCAAATCGTCGAGTCATGGGGAGTTGTTTCAACAATTCATCCGTTGTTCAGCAGCTCTTCTCACTGACTGTGGGAAGAAGCAGCTCCTCAGCTGGTGGGATCTGGCTGAAATCCTTCTGTATCCCTTCCCTGACAGGAGGAGCTTCATCACTTGTAACTTAGTAATCATCTCTATACTGCAAATCTCGAAAATAAATCTTCCTAAATTAGTCCAAAGTGACTGATATCCCCCCACCACCCCTCACATTAACACTAGGTCAGGAGACACAAATGGAGGATATATCTCTACTCTATTAATTAGACCTTGTTTTGGAACAATGCAGAATCTGGATCCAAATTTATTGTCAGGAAAATTTCACAGAATTTTTTGTTCCGCAGCAGTATCACAGGTGCAAATATTGCTATAAATTACATTTTCAAAAGAAGAGAATACGAGGTCGTGTCTAAGGTTCATCGAACTTTCGGAAATCTGATCACAAGGTAAAGGGACAGAAGCAGGTCACTAGGCCCATTGAGTCTGTTCCATGACTCTACACTCAGCTGAACAATGCTCACACCTTATTCAAATTTCCAGCCTTTTCCCCAGGTCCCTTGATACCCTTACTAATGAGATACTTATCTATTTCCTTTTTAAATTCTCCTCGTGATCTGGCCTCCACTGCCTTGTGCGACTGTGAGTTCCACAGATCCATGACCCTCTGACTAAAGAAGTTCTTCCTCCTCTCTGATTGAATAATTTCTAATTTTAAGACTATGACCTTTGTCCTCGATTCATCTATCAAGGGAAACATCTAATCTGCATTCACTCTGTCAAAATCATTTAAAATTCAAAATATCTCTATGAGATTCTCCTATACCCCAATGAATACAACCCATGAGGAGCCAAATGTTCCCCATACGCCAGCCCCTGCATTCCAGGAATCATAGTAGTAAATCTCTGCACCATCTCCAACAACATCACATCCTTTCTGAGAAAGAGTCTCATTAACAACTCTCTGTCTTCTGGTATTTGCTCCTCTCACCGCAGGAAAATGTTGCCGCCTGTCCGTCCTACCAATGCCCTCATAATCTTGTAAGTCTTTATTGTCACCTCCTTTCCTTCTTCACTCCAAAGAGAAAAGCCCTAGCTCTGTTAAGCTTGCCTCATTTTTCATTTCAGGCAACCTCCTCATAAATCTTTTCTGCACTCTAATAGCCTGAATACGCCTGAGATTGCCTGATCTTGGAAGCAAAGCAGGCTCAGGACTGGTCAGGACTTGGAGGGGAGACCGCCTAGGGACACCCGGTGCTGTAGGATTCTGAGGGGCACTGGAGAAAGGGGAAACACTCTGTCTGCCTTCCGGTAGAAAAAAAGTTAAAGAATTTCATGTATGTTATATTCTAAATGTAATGTTACATGATGATAGTGGAACATTTACATTTACCCTCTCCAAAGCTTCCAGTAATGAGAAACCAGAACTAAAGACAATATTCTTATTGTGGTCTAACCAGAGTTTTCTCGAGCTGTAACGTGACCTCTCAGCTCTTGAGCTCAATCCCCAACTAATGAAGGCCAGAATACCATAAGCCTTCTGAACAACCCTATCAACCTGCAAGGGCAACCTCGAGGGATGGGGAATTGATGTGGATGAAGTTGCATCCTGTAAAAATATGTATCAGGAGTCGGCAAGGCAGCCAGCAGGAACCAGAGGCTTTGAAATGATGCAGGCTCACAATACTGTCGCCTTCTTCATAGATGTTATCAGTTTATTGCCTTGTTACACAGAATAAAACACTTTGAATATGCCAGCCACTGAGGTGACAACTGACAAACCTCTTCAACAGTCAACTCTCCCTCATGCAGCATCTCTGTTTTGAGTAGAAGGCTGTTCTCACAAAAATAGCCATCACAGTCGGCACTTTGTTGCTCTTAGAATGCCTGGCACTGCTCCCAGCATGCACGTTGCTGCTCCCAGCATGCTCCAACCAAGGCCGACCCCACGCCTGACAGCACTGGCAGAGCGAGGGTCTCAAGGCCATGCCTCAAGGTTGCCGATGGTCTTAGTGCACAAACCTTCGGCCTGACACCCTCTCCCCCCACCCCAAGCTTCAAGAACAGTGTTCATGAAACAGCTATCGGGCTCTTGTGGGCAGAGGGGAAGAAGCTGTCCTTGTGCTGTTGGGTGTTCATCAGGCTTCTGTACCTCCATCCCAATGGTAGCAGTGAGAAGATGGCATGGGCTGGGGTGGGGGTCCTTGAGGATAGTGGCTTGTTTCTTGAGACACCGCCTCTTGTAGATGTCCTCGATGGACAGGGGACAAATGCCCATGATGGCGCTGGCTGAGTTCACAACTCTATGTCGCCTTTTCCTGTCCTGTATATTGGCAGCTCCGTACCAGAAGGTGATGCAACTGGTAGAAATTGGCAAGTCTGGTGAAATCTCAAAAGTTTATTACCGCGCGTTGTGTTGGCCTGATCTCCACTGTTGTGTGATTATCTTTATGTAGCATTTTCCAATCATTTTGATCTATTTTTCTGCCCAAAACATTTTCCCACTTTCATCTTGATTTATGCAATTGTGTGTGAGAGTCTGTGAGACCATGTGTCACACCATGTGTACGCATGTGCATGCGTACGTGTCTGTGCACGAGTTCATGAGGTGGCAGGCGGACATGCATATGAGTGTGCATGTGTACTTGTGTGTGTTTGTCTGTGTGTGTGTGTGTGTGTTTGTGTGTCTGCACGCGTGTGTGTGCATCTATTCATTTGTGTGTGCACATGAATGCGTGTATGTGGGTGCATAAATCTGCTTGTGTGCAGGAGTGGGTGAGTGTGTATGCGTGTGTACATCTGTGTGATTCTGTGAGTGTTTATATGTGCACGTTTATGCATTCACGTGTGTGTGTGTGTAATGAAGAGGTAGCATCCAACACTCATGTTAGGAGGACCCACTCACTACCTGCCAATCCAGGTCACCCCAAGCCATCAAGTTGAACCTTGCGATTGGCCCACCTAAATCACCAGGAGCTAGCCAGACTCAGCCCTGACTTTCACCCAATTGGCCTACCTAAATCACCAGGAACTACAGTCCAGGCAGCCTGGCCAGACTCAGGCCTGACCTTCACCCACATTGTGGACTGCACTGAGCCCAGCCCAGAAGGGGTCAGCCACCTCCATGAACAGGTCATGTCCTTCCAACAAACCCAGGAGCCGGCTCCAGAACTAGCCGAAATCCCACCCTCCCCATGCCCCTTTGATTCCCTCGACCCCCAACAATGGACACAAGCCTGGGTCACAGGCGGCTCGAGCTGCTGGAAAGGGGGTAAACAATACTGGAAGGCAGCGGCTCTCTACTCTACCATGGGGAACATCATCACCAAAGAGGGAGAGGGGGGCTCCAGCCAGCTTGCTGAGCTGGCAGTAGTGGCATTCACACTTCAGGACACGACTGGGCCCATTAACATCCACCCCGATTCATGGACAGTGGCCAATGGCATGGTGGTCTGTATGGCCCAATGGCATGAGACGGGGTGAGAAATCCACGGATGCCCCCTTTGGGGACAGCACCATGGGCAGTTGCTCTGGGACCAAACCCCCACAAGGAGATCACAGTTCACCACGTAGACACCCACACCCGCAACACCACAGAGGAGGCAGCGGACAACGCGGCCGTGGATCAAGTTGCCCAAAGATGCACTGCCTCCACCTCCCCACCAGACACTGACAATGGGGCTCTGGCCACCTGGGCATACCGCAAAAGTAGCCACCTAGGGGCTGACAGCACATGACAATGGACAGAACAGTTCAGGATTGCCCTCACCCAGGATCAGTCCAAAACCGACGTGCTCAACTGCCCCATCTGTCGCAGGTAAAGTCAAGGGGATGGCCAACGGTGCCTCCGGGACACATTAGCTGTGGCATGGTAGCAGGTCCTGTATGGCTGATTAATGATATCGGACCGCTCCCACGCCGATTAAAAAAAGCAGTATATCCTGACCATGGTAAATACATATTCTGGTGCACTGGTGGCAGTGTCCTGTGAGAAAGCAGATCAGAATAACACCATTATTGGATTACAGCCCCTCCATTATTGGATTACTGCCCCTCTCCTCCATTTATGGAATCCCCTGGGAGGTGCGATCCAATCAGGGCTCACACTTTCCAGGGTCTAAAGCCCAAGACTGGACTGCTGAGGTGGGGATCTCCTGGCTGCTCTACACACAGCACTCTGACATCAAGGTGGGGTGGGGGGGGGGGTGCTGACCGTGCTGCAACAGGCTGTGGATCACTTTAACTCGCGCCTCACCGGCCAAGGAGACACCCCCATATCTCACCACTTCTAACACTCCCCATCCCCGGATTGAGAGCCCTCCCAAAACCCCCGAGACTGAGGACTTGGGGAGAGTATGGGTACAACAGCCACGAAGTCCAGCACAAAAGTGGGAGATTGTCGCGTTCAGTCCAGGAGATACCGAATGGTTCGCAATTCTGGGCCAAACCAAACTCTTCTGTCTCCACACCCACCATCTCACAAAGGGACAATTAGTTTTTTTTTCCAACCCCACAGGAACATGCAAGCCCTGCTTCTACCCTTGCTGCTAGCGGCAACCATTGGCAATGTCAGATCGGTGATCACGTTCCTCTGCATTACCTATGATTTCGCCACCACCACGAACAGATCGGACTGCTGGATCTGTGTCCAAACTCCAGCACACACCAATCAAGCATTACCACTCACCCCCATCCAACTGGACGACTCTCAGATGAACTGCCTACCGAGACTCTTTGCTCCAGTGGGTTTGGGTTAACTGTATGGGGTGGGCCTAATGGCAGCCCACCACCCCTGGCATCTCTGCTGAACACTATCCCTTCCACTGACTCCCAATGGTGTGGATGCTTCAGGAACTGGTATTTCTCTGGCTAAAATTGGACCACCACTCGAGTCCTGACACTCCGCATCATCCCACAACTCATCATAGACCTAAGAAGTGTTGGTGCAGACTCCCCCACAGACACAACTCCACCCTCCCAGTCGGCAACAGTGACAGCCGGCACAGAGGGTACCCGGGCACCGCACTCACCACCTCCATTGGTGTCACTAAGCTGGGGGGGGGGCCACTGGACTTTGAATGGCACCCACTGGGTAGGCGGTCACAGTGCCTACCCCTGGCTTCCTGCCACCTGGTAGGGCTGCCATTTCCCCACATTCGAGGTGCCCTACATCCACTCTCTTGATGACCTAGGGGAGCACGCAGACTTTGGTGACCACCACAACAAGAGGGCCTTTACTTCAGGTGAATGGTTCTGGATGAACGCCTTCCCCAGATAAGCCTCTTCAAGGAAGATGACCACCCTACGAGACGGCAGTGTCCCTGCACCATACAAAGGACACCCTGACCTGGACAGCTGTGGAGCTGAAGGAGAGATGTATAGTGGCAATGCCAAATTGGATGGCCCTGGACTACCTGCTGGTGGCTGTGCTGTCATTGGCCAGGAGGGCTGCAGCTACATTCCCAAGGAATCCTCTAACATCACCCACCTGACTGACCACATTGACTCAGTGGCCAAAATTCAACCCCGTTAGACCTTCTTATTACCTGTCGCACTTTATTGGCAAGCAGCATGTCTTCCGAAGGGGTGGATTGTCATGGAGAGGCATTGTCCACCACCTGGTGGCGCTGCTGTGCTCCTGTTCGGTGGACATACTACCTGCCAATCAAGGTCAAAGACTCACTCCAAGCCATCAAGGTGAACCTTGCGATTGGCCCACCTAAATCCCCAGGAACTGCAGTCCAGGCAGCCCGGCCACACTCAGCCCTGACCTTCACCCAATTGGCCCAGGTGATCACCCTGACTGATCCCTGCTGAGCCCCTGCACTTAGCTTCGAGCATTGGCCACAGCAGTCAATGGGGCCCAGCTTCCCCGAGTAATAGGCCCTCCCAGCATGGCCCCCAGAACTATAAAGGACCATGTCCCCCTTTGTTCTGCCTCTTTCGACTCATCGTGGCTGGTAAGGAGCATCTTCCACACTGGGTTGGGGAGAGTCTCGAGGTCAGCTAGGAAGAGCCTTGTCCATACTGGTCAAGGGGTGGGAGCTCACAGTATCACCTGGATCCTGAATGTTGAATGTATACGTTCATGTAATTTCCCCCAGTCTCTGTCGGTTTCTCCCTCCTAATTAGAAGTGTATATTTACTCCCTGCGTACTCTGTGTGTAGAGGTTTGCCAAACATATCGACCCTATTGTCCTGTTTCCATCCCCAAACTAAAAGTGTGCTTTGTACCTCCGCTTTGGTCTGGTTCTTAACCTGTGGGACCCACACGAACCCGACAACAATGGAGGAGGGAAAGCTAAGTATTTTATCAATAAATGGAGAGTCAAATCACAAGAAAAAAAGGCAGTTAATTCCAATCAGAAGTTGGCAAGAAATTAATGTATGTTTAGGGGAAAAAACGTAGGAATCTCAAGAAAAGCACCGGTGTGTAAAAATGTGTTATTTCCTATGAACAGAGGCAAAGGAATATTAAATTTGTGGGAAGGAGATTTTATAGACATCAAATCTAATATGGGGAAAAGGATTTATATAAATCGAAACAAAGTTGGAAAAAAGATTGAAATATACAAATTCAGGAAGAAATAGGGTAAAGATTGTTTCAAGAGTGTTACAAATATGATTTATGCCAGTTATAAAAGTACAATTGTCTACATCAATTTTGCTATACTCCATGTAAATTAAATGGACTTATCTCCAATTATTCCGAGAAATGTTTTCAATGTAATCAGGTGATTGGGACTTTTTTCCATTCGGTTTGGACCTGTGTGAAAGTGGAAGAATTTTGGAAAGATTTCAGTATATTATTAGGACAAATTATGAAGATAAAAATACAAAAGGACACAAGAATATTTGTAAGATTTTTTAGGATGGAAATTAGCCAAAGTTCTTTGACAATCCTAAAGAGGTTATGGACTTTGCTCAGTCTCTACCAATCATGCAGTTTCAGGAACGATGTAGTCCTTCAAGGTCTCCAAAGAGAGTAGAGATGTAAGGTGGGATCCAGATTTTTAAAAGAAATGGAAGCAATGGTGACCGAAGTGGTAACGTTGATTTAAAAAAATAAATCTTTTATCTTTTTTTTTAGAAGAGTTTAAATAGTTTAAATAATGATGATAGTTTAATGAAATGGGAGTTGGGAGAGGGAACTGGGTGGGCACTAGTTTCCAGAAGTCATCAGCTACCTGTGAGTTATCTCACACCCAATATTTTGGGGGAGTTACCGCTTTGGGCGGTTTAAACAGGAGGAGGTAGTCGTGACCTCCGACCTGTTTTTTTTTCTTTTTCATTTTTGGGTTAAGAAGTGAAGGTTTTTTTTATTTTTTTTTAAACTCTTTTTGTTTTCTGATTGTAATTGAGAGGGAATTAGGAGGCTTTTTTTTCCTCTCCTTTTTTTTCTCTTTTTTTTGGGTTTTTTTTTTCTTTTTTCTCTCTTTTTTAAGAGGATAATGTCACAGAAGATAATAAGTCAAAAATTGAGGATGTTGAATTAGATGAAGAGGAAGATGAGGGGAAAGGTGATAAGAAGAAAAAGAAGAAAACCAAGTACAAATACATTGAGGGAGAAGAGTTTAATAAAATTAAGTTAATTTCGATAGAGAATTTTGAAGATGTTATAAATGAAGAATATGGAGAATTTTATAAGAGTTTGAACTTTTTTCTCTTTTTTCTTTTTTTATATAAGGGGAGGGGAAGGGAATAAAAAGTTTATCTGATTGTTTTTCTAAGGGATGTTTTTGTTCTCTCGATGAATTTTAAAGGAAACTTGGTATTAATGGAAATTCTGTATTTATGTATTATTAATTATGATTTTTTTTGTATAACAGATATGTGGTTGATATATGATTTTAATATTTGAACTAAGTTTTAAAGTGGATTTCATTTGTTAAATACATATATTATGTTTGATTTAAATATATGTTTAAGGGTATTATTTCAGTATTGATATTTTTTTGTTAGCAATTTTTTTTGTTGTTAAGTTTTATCCTTTTTTTGTAAGTGGGATTTTTTCTATTTTATTTACAACATTGTTAATTAATTCTTCACTCTTTATTTTGGGGGGAGGGTTGGACTAATTTTAAATGAGAAGATTAATGTTGTGTTATAATTATTGGGGGGGGGTTAATTTGTGTAGTTTAATGATGTAGTATTCTAATTTTTATTATCTTATTTTTTATTATTTCTTTAACCGTGTCTGCCTGTCCTGCATCGGACTTGTCTGCCACAAATGAGCCTGCAGCTGATGTGGACATTTACCCCCTCCATAAATCTTCGTCCGCGAAGCCAAGTCAAAGAAAGAACAAGAATTTTTATTTTATTCATGTCATAAAATTTTAAATAAAGTTTAAAAAAAAAAGAAATGTCTTCAATGAAAATGAAATATCCTTGGAATTCTCCCCGTATTGAAGGTTAATTTGAAATTGGGATCCATGGATTCGTGATGAGTTTATTGCCGTACACATTTGTAGAGGGATCATATGCCTGTCCCGCATCGGACTTGTCAGCCACAAACGAGCCTGCAGCTGAGGTGGACATTACCCCTCCATAAATCTTCGTCCGCGAACCCAAACCAAAGAAGAATATGCATTTAACTTAGATGCAGATACTTTGAAAAAAGTAACAGACATTAAATTGGAAGCAGTAATAAATTTGAAGGAAAGATTAGAATAAATAGTCTCCCTTGTAGTTGGGGTACAATGTATTTCTTGAGATCAGAGGAATCTTGGAGCCAAGACAAAGTGATCCTATGAAATCTAAGGATTTGATTGAGTTGTTGGGGTAGTTGGTAATGGAAGGGCCGAAGGGTCTCCTGCTCCTTCGACTGCCTGTCTTCTGTCTTGCGATGCTGATTGGGTGCGCCTGTGTGTTCGCTCGCTCGCTGATTGGTTGCTTCAGTTGCGCGAGCCAACGGGCTGATTCGGTGAGGCCGCTATTTGATTAGACGCTGAAGTCGGGTTGGATTGATAGACGGATTCGCGGGCTGATTGGCTCGTGCTGTGGGGAGGCGGGACGTTGGCGGCGGCGTCGTCTGCTCATGGTCCGTCGCGTCCCCGCTGGACCAACGGGAGAAGTTGGCGGCGGCGCCGGGATCCACAGCCGCGAGATCCAGGGAAAACGGGCAACCAGCAGCCCGCTGGGCCCCACCCGGGAGCGGCCGGTACCGGCGAGGTGTTTGGGTGGAGCCGAGTCGTCGGTACGAGGTCTGATGCCGCCGACAGGGCGAGGCTGGAGGCCGCGGGGTTACTTGCAGCGGGAGGGGGCGGGGGCAGGAGATTGGCAAGTCTGTTTGGTGCATGCGTGGTGAGTTCGCGCATATGTTGCAGATACGCATGTGCCGATTGAGGGCCACGAAGCGAAACATTTGCGCAAGCGCCAACTGATGACTGGCGCATGCGCACAGAAATTAAGATGGCTGCCCCCATCCAATGGACCCTGAGTCACAAAGTCAATCCGTACATTTTGGGTCTTTTGTGTCCTGTGTCTCTGTTCTCGTTTGTCAAATCATTTGATTTTAAAAATAGGCTCTAAGACTTCAGAGCTCCTCGCACGGGGGCAAAACTCCGACTTGCGTCCATTGTGGGATGTTTCGGGTTTCATTACGGTCGCAAGTCGGGGAGGACCTGTCGGGAGTCATTGGGTCGCTTAGGAAGGGATGGAAAACAAATCTGAAGGAGTTTAGAAATAGTTATTATTTTAATTGCAGGAGTTTAGAAACAGTTATTATTTTAATGTTAGGAGTTCTGAAACAGTTATAGAAGGTAGAAAGAAAAAGCAAGAAAAAAGCTAAAATGTTCTTTGTGTAAAATGGCGCATGAAAAACAGCAGAACAGAGTAAACAAGATAACAGAGGAATTTAAGAAATATGCACATACACACACAAAGAGCTTGTTTAATAGGGGGTGGGGAAAGGAGGTGTGAGTACGGGATAGGAGAAAGTCGGACTCAGTCAAGAGTCAGGCGAATAGAGAAAAGTGCCAAACCAATCCAAGAAGGATAAATGTAGGAAAAATGTAAGGGGAGGTGAATTGAAAAATGTATAAAAACAAAGAAGCTTCCCGCCCTCGGTGTACTTTCCCGAGGTAGGGGGAGAGTACCCAACCTTGCAATGTTGTAAATGTAAATAAATGTTCTTTGTTCTCAACTTTTGTCTCGAGCATATTTTGTGAACATGAAGCCACTTCTCACAAATCCATTTTTCTTTGCTTCCCAATGCTCATAGAATGAGTCTGATTCTATCTGTTTTTCCTGTTGTTGTATCACATTCTTCATCAAGTTAGATGTTATTTTTTAAAGTAGTGTCACTTGAACAATAATGCTCCAATTCTTCTGATCCTGACGTACCATGTGTTTAAAATGCAATGTTTCTCAGTTACTTGTCCGAATGCCTTAAAAATGTAGGGACTTTGGTGTTAATAATACAGAGTAAAGATTTCACTAATCCTTTTGAATTTATGATCTCTGGGATTCTGGTCATGTTTTCTATGTAGGTTGGTGTATCTTGCAGACCTGTTTAGTTGCAGCAAGTAAGAAGTTATCGCCTTGTAGCATCCGCTGTGGCAGCGGTACCACATACTGTTTTAAATTCCCCATGTGTGCTCGCTGGCCCACCCACTTCTGGTGACGTACTCCCCAACTTCCAGCTTTACGTCATTGTGTCGTGGAGTCACTCTCCAGCAGGCTGCCGCTACGCGGAAGTGTAGGGCTCCTCAGCCTATACATGGTGCTCGGAGTGGGCTCCTTCTCGGCAGTGAAGGGGAGTCCGTGCCATTTGGACTATCTAAGTGTTGCAGCAATTTGGCCTCTTTTTGCTCACCTGGTCTCTTGGCGCACCATAATCTCAGTGTTTATAAGGGAGAAATTCTTTCAATGTTTCATTCACTTTTATTACAGAATTCTTCCTTGATTATCTGTGTAACATTGAACGTTATGGGTTTTCATGAACAGGGATCATGATTTTACTCATAATTTGGTGAGCAAATGGATGGGACATTTTTTGCTCATGCCCCATGGGATTCGAAATAAAAATTAAGTGACAAAATTAGGAAGGTTTGTTGACCCTTGTTTTTAAGCAGGATGTCAGGATGATTTTCATCTTGCTTGCTGAATTAAAATGTGATTTGTCAGTTCTTAATGGCAGCTGCCATATTGGCATTGCAAGGAGAGATGGGAAATGGGTCAGGTCCTTGGTGGTCCCAGTAATGCAATGCAGAAAGATGTCATGGAGCAGAATGTGATTTAGGGAGGGAGAAGGTATTAATTTTTAGGAAACGTATGTGGCCAGCCACCTATCAATATTTTTTGTCAAATAGAAACTGCTGCTGGTAGAAGCCATTTCCTACTTTGAACAGGCCCAATGTCTACATCCAAGCACATATTGTTAAGAGCCCATAGGATCCCAAAACCCAGCAGCAAGAGACATTCACCAAGACAAGTGGTTTTTAAAACAGTAGTTATTTTTAATCAAATTTAAACATGAAATTAGAATGAAACTTTAAATTAACTCTATACTTAACTAATCCTAATGAACCCCCTTCTAATTCTAAGCACACATGTTTGTAATGTGTTTAAATTTAAGAAAAGTTCTTTGGTTCACAGTTCAATCTCACTTCTCCTTCTTCCAAGTTCTCTGGATTCAGGCAATTTTTCTGCTGTTTCTAAATTTCACCAGGTTTTGGTTCTCGAAAGGTAAATGCTTCCCACTCAGGAAGGTTCTTGTAGGGTTTGGAGAGAGTTATTTGTTATTCCAGGATTTCCACAACTGAGCTACCTTCAATAGTCACCTCAATGGCTGGCTGATGAAACTTGCCCCGTCAGGATTTTCCAGATGGTAACTTCTTTCTGCAAGCTACTACAGAGTTCCATTCCTCTTATTCCAAACAACAGGAGTTCTGTCTTCTGCTCAAGCTTTTGTTAGATAAACAAAACCCAGGAGTGACTTTCCTCTAAGTACCCTGCAGAAAAGTACTAGTAGCCATCTTGGCTCCATTTCCTAACAATGGTCATTCATTTTATGACATCATTTCGACTAACACCAACTTGAGAATGTGAATAACATCCTCCAGAGATCTTCAATATTTCTTCAGTCTTTCAAATAAAATGTTTCATAATGTATGTGTTTGTATGTATGTAACCTACTCTAAATCTTACCAAAATCCCAAATAATACCAAATTAACCAAATATATTTATCCATTACAATATCATGTAAGGTGCATTTAAGAGACTCTAAGACAGGCATACATGGGTGAAAGAAAAACAGGGTTGTAGCGGACGCACCTCCACCGTCAGTTCACAGACTTACCTGACACGTCGCGGGCTAACAGTGCTGGGCACCAAAGTACAGTAGTTTTAACCTGCTGGTCCTCTGGACCGGATGGTGTTCACTAATGTTCTCATTTTCAGGCAGGGAATAAAAGGTCTGTATGTATGTCTGCAATAAACCAGTCTTGAGTTGACAACCTTTGTATGTGTTTGCCTTTATTTAGTAGCATCTACCGTAGTAGCCGCTACAGGGTATTTTTTTTGTTAGAAATATCTAGATCAACACAACATCGTGGGCCAAAGGGCTTGTACTGTGCTGTAATATTCTGTTATTTCTGTTATTGCTTAACTTTGAATATCTGTTAAAAGCTCTGTGAGACTTCAATAATGTAGCAAATGTGCACAGCAACATTGCAGTCAAGAGTTTGTATCTCCTGGTTGACTTGAGATTTTCTATTTTTTACACAATGCTTTATAGGTCTGGTCAGTAAGAAAATAAATATTGTGCATGTTGAATATGTCATTATGTCTGCAAGTAACACTGGAAAAGTGTCAGTAACACCAAGGTAAATAGCACCCTGTAATGGCTGGTGCAATTTTCTGATGGGCACAAGTTATCACTCAGTGGCTACAGTGATGTGAAAATGTGGGTAAATTATTTTGTATATGATTTATGCATGTTAAAATTAGCTGTTTTTTGTTCCAATTTCAGATAGGTGTGGTTGCAAAGTGGGTAAGGATAGAAAATACTTGGCGAGCAAAAACTGGGGCTTGCATTTGATGGTGTGAAAGTCAAAATGGAAACTCAGAATAAGGCTAATCTGATTAAGCAAGCCACTGGCTCTCATACTTCCACCAGAAGTGAATCTAGAATTGAATTTTGAGTCTTTTATGGTGGGTAACTTCAAAGTCTGTTGATTGTAAGACTAAATTAAGAGCCCTTTTGCCCCTGGCTGTGCTGAAAGATTGTTTTGTTTATCAACTAAATCTTTCTGAGAGGGAGAATAGACTGAAGCTGCTTTCCTACTCATTGGTGATGAATCTTGTAGTAGGATTTTTCAACTAATTACAGACTCCTTATTCCATCCCGTCCTTGGGCATTTTCTCCTGCAATCTACATCAGTCACCACCATCGAAGGATTCTCATGCAGGGTAAAGTTTCACAATCACCTCCTCCAACCATGTTTGTTCTCTCTGTGGCAGGAAACACAATGCAGAGTAAATGACAGATTGGCTGAGCGCCTCCACTTTATCACAATGGCCATCTTGGCTCATGGTCACAAGCTGTTTTAAGTTCCATTCCATTCCCACAATGACCTTTGTCTTCTGCCTCCTGCATTGTCAGGGTGAGGTCAAATCCAGAAGAACCATCTCTTATTGCATTTGTGACTCGATGGTATGCATATGGAATTTTCCAAAATCATGTAACCTGCCCACCACCTCCGCCCTCCCCAGGTTTCACTCTCTCTCCTGCTGATTCACCCACTTCCCCTCGTATTCTCCCTTCCAAACTAGATGACTTATAAATGTGGGCAGAGAAATGGCAGACGGAGTTTAATCTGGACAAGTGTCTTGCTCTTCGAGAGGACTTGTCATACTGTTGCAAAGAGGGATCTTGGGGTACAAGCGTGAGCTCCTTGAAAGTGGCAACACAAGTGTAGGGTGTTAAAGAAATTATTCTTCATTGCGCAGGGCATGAAGTATAAATGTGATTAGGCCACATTGTGAGTGTTTCCTACAATTCTAGTTACTGCATGACAAAAGGAATTTATCTGGGGGTTACTTGGGATAGCGCATTGGGTCTGAGGAGAGGTTGGACAAATTTGGATAGTTTTCTCTGGAGCATTGGAGGCTGAGAGATGACCTGGTTGAAATTTATCCAATTATTGTAGTCCTGGAGAAGATAGATTTCTTCTTTCCCCCACCCCCGTGGGAGATGTAAAAATACTACGATGCCTATATTGAACATGAGAGGGGAAAAGGAGAGAAGTGAGGCAGGTTTTTGCACAGTGCGGTGGGGGTCTGGCCCACGCTGCCAGGATAGTGGTGAAATCGCCACGATTTAAGAGGCATTTGGTTGGGCACATGAACAAGAGGGAATGGGTGATGTGCATGGACCACGTGCTGACACATGGGATTAATTTAAATGAACATCATGGTCACCACAGACATTGTTCACCAAATGGCCTATTCCTGGGCTGCTCTGTTGGGTGACGATTCATCTCTTTTCAAGGATTGTTGCCGATGGGCAGTAAACTTTTCACAGAGGTCTATCTCCAATGAATGTATTTAGAACATTTCCATGAGTTAATTCCCTGTAGAAACACCAGTTTATTATTCAAGCTGTGTAGCCACAGCAATAATGCAAAGTTTGAAGGCCATCATTACTGAATCCATTTTAATCAGCCTTCACCTTGTACAATGTTCAGTTGAGACAACAAAATCAAAATGCAACTTTTAACCTCTAGGAAAGATGAGTAATCCTCTGTACCACAGAATTATTGCTGAAAGAATATTTGGAAAATTTTGTGAATTCAGCTTCCAAAGAGTTGATGAAGAGGAGCCACAACGAGATTTAAAAAAATTAAACCCAGAACATTTATTAGAAGAAGTTCATCGCAATAAACATGTTCAGGTTCAGTAATGATCGATTCTGGATTGGCATGTGGCAGTAATAAAAGGAATGCAGGATAGATATATTCCAAGAAAAAAAATTAACGATTTGGATTGTGGTTTAAATGATTTTGTGGCCAAATTTGCAGAGGTCACCAAGATAGGGGACAGAGAAGCAAGTGTAGAAACCGTAAAGTTGCAGAAGGATATAAAGAGATTAGGAAACTGGGCAAAATGATGGCAGATGAGATTTAACACAGAGAAATGTACAGTTGTACATTTTGGCAGTGGAAATAAACAGGAAGCATACTATTTGGATGGGAAGAAAATTCAGACCTTGGATGTGCAAAGGGACCTGGGTGTCCTTGTGCAAGGAAACCTAAAAGTTAATGACCAGGTGAAATTGGTCATGAAGAAAGCGAATGCTATGTTGGCATTCATTTCAAGATGAATAGTGTAGAAGAGTAAAGAGGTGTTGATGAGGCTCTATGGGGCACAGGTGAGACCTCATTTCGAGTAGTGTGTGCAGTTTTGGGCCCCCTATGTGAGAAAGGATGTGATGTTGTTGGAGAGGGTGCAGAGGAGAATGACTAGGATGATTCCCAAAATGCAAAGGATAACGTACAAGGAGTGTTTGACAGCTTTTGGGTTGTATTCATTGGAGTACAGGAAATTAAAGAAGAAATCTCATGGAGGGATTTTGTGTATTGAAAGGTTTAGATAGGGTGGATGCGGGTAAGATGGTTCCCTTGGTGGGTGAATCGAGGACAAGAAAATTAGAGGTTATCCTATAAAACAGAGATTAGGAAGAACTTGTTTCGCCAGAGGGTCGTGTATCTGTGGAACCGCTGCCACATACAGTAGTGGAAGCCAGATCACTGAGTATTAAATCAAGAAATAGTTTTGTGTCAGTTTACGGAGTAGATTCGATGGGCCTGGTGGCCTGGTTCTGTTCCTTTGTCTGTGATCTTGTTCTCATTTGAGAGAGATTATTGAAAGCAACTGAGAAAAATGGAACACTTCTAGACAGTTGTTAGAATAGGTTATTAGTTTGGCATATCTATGTAAAACTCCAAAACTATCTGTCACTTTGGAGTGGTGCCTGTCCCTCTAACACCTGAGGAACATAGATTTGCTAATATGTCATGTGTTCATTCAGCTACAAATGATTCTCTTATTCAAATATGCCCAGAGGTCACTCGCATTTCATTTCAGCTTCACATCGTTTTGGGTGGGTTTTCAGTTGTAAATGTGGCCAGTTCCACTTTTGGAGAGAATTTCTTGTCACATTTTTCAGTGATGTATTTGACAAAATGCCGTTGTGTGGACTGCAGCTCTTGAATGCAAGTGAGCTACATTTATTGTCCTTCCAATGCCATCTGCTGCCTGACAAGCCTTCAACCTGGCTCCTGCCCTTTCCAAGCCTTCCTCAAGTCTTTTCTTCACCTCGTGTCCCCATCATAATGGTGTGCAGACATGCAATAAGCCACCATATAAAGGCAGGGTCTATGAGACGCAGGCTTGTAATACCCCGGATTATCTTAAAATGTCAAAATTGGAATGGCAAGAATTGTGCCTAGCCCACAAATCTGACAGCTGCTGGGCTTCACGATTGTATGTGGTTCTGAAAAAAACTAGAGATTGGGGGCCTTGCAGAGATGATCGTCCCCTTAACAATTCCACCATGCCTGACTGATACAATATTCCAAATTTACAAGACTTCTCAGCAAACCTCCACGGCAAATCTGCATTTGCCAAAATAGATCTAGAACGTGCTTACTATTAGATTCCATTTGAGTCTTTGGATGTCACAAAGACAGCAGTGATGCTTCCGTTCGGCATGTTTGTGTTTCTGAGAAAACCATTCAGTCTATGGAACGCAGCTCAGAAATTCCAGTGTTCATGGACCACGAACTCACTGTCCTAGGGTTTGTTTGGTGCTTGTGTTGATTGAGGAGATTCTGGTTGTAAGTGTGGATGAAGCGGAGCACAAGAGCCACCTTATCTCATTGTTTCTAAGGCTTGAGGAATGTGGTACCGTGATCAATCCCAGGAAAGTGTTTCTGGTGTTTCTGATCTTGTATTTTTGGGAGCTAGCGTTATGCCACATGGTATTTTGCCTGATGAATGGAAAGTGCGTGAAATTTGAGAATTTCCTCCCTCTGTTACGTTTGGCCAGTTGTGATGGTTTTGAGGTATGAGGAATTTTTATTGCTGTTTCCTGGTGAATGCCACTGCACCTCTTGCTGAACGACTCAAAGGATCTGATGTCTGCTTCAAAAAGACATTATCTTTGGGAGACCATCCTGTTTATGCTTTCCATGATGTGAACACTCTTCTGACAAATGTCACTAAGGTTGTACATCAAATGCCCAAGATCTTGCTCTCTTACCACAGATGCATCTGTCAGTGCTGTGGGAGCAGTGTTCGAACAACGAGTCTGTGGGCAATTGGAACCTCCGGTGTTTTTTTTCAGCCAAGCGGTCACCGGCTCAGGCAAAGTATAGTACATTTGGGAGAGAACTCTTAGCTATCTATCGCGCAGTGAAACATTTAAGTTTTTTTTTAATTTATAGTTTTGTATACAGTACAATATAATACCAGAATCGTATCCAAATTATACATTGATTAAAATAGAATAACAAATAAATGGTTGTACTGTCCATAAAAGTGAGAAGAGAAGAAAAGTATAATGAAAAAAAAACAGATCTTGGTTCAAAGCTCCTGTGATAACTATTCCCTCCCAAAAGGAAAGGCAGGACATTAAAAAAATATTAGAATTAAACCAACATGATAAGGTTCAACCATTAAGATTAATGAAAAGTGGTGGTGGGTTGGAGAAGTGAATACATTAGATATCCAAACCCATATCTAAATATGGTTTCCATATTTTGAATAATTTATCATACCCAGTTAATATTATACGTCACCTTTGCTAAGGGAATCCAATTTTGCATTTCCCCACAATCAATTTTAAGATGGGATTCAGATTTCCATGGAATTGCTATACATCTCCTGGCCACTGTCAATGCAACTTATAAAAATAATTAATTGTTCTTTGAGAAATTGAATTAGGCTTCCAAATCATATACATTTCCCAAAAGTAAATGCTCAGGTGTTGATGGTAAACATTATTATAATTTGTTCCAAAAACTTGCCCACATCTTTCCAAAATGATGTCACCTTGAGACATGACCAGAGAGAATGTATAAATGTACCAATTTCTGTGCCACATCTGAGACATAAATTTGAAAAAATTGCAATAAATTAATTGATATAGCATTAAATATAATTGATGAATAAATTTGTAATTAACTAATCTATCAAAAACATTAATTACTGTCTCAACAAATGTCAGACAAGCAAAAAGGGTCAATTTCAGTTCCCAAATGCAATTCCCATCTTTCTTTTGATTTATTCAAGTCTGGGTTTGGAGATTCCTCTTGAAATAGTAGATACAATTTTGAAACAAATTTATTTGTAATTCTCTCATGAATCCAAATTTACAATTCAATATTTCAGCTTTTTATTGGAAGGTCATTCTGACACAATTTGTACAGACCACCAGCCTCTTCTGCATACTGAAAGTAGAAGCACACATCTCTATTTGCGCAGAGAGATTTGGCACTTGGAGTTCATCCTACAATTTTCATCGGACACGCAGCATATCTGAGGAAAAGTGAATGCTGTGGCTGGTGCCCGATCCAGGCGCGACATTACATCCAACAATTGCCATCGATTTCACTGCCGTGGTTCATGCACGGCACACTGATGCCGATTTCATCAGGTGAAACCAGATCATCTCTGGTCTCCATCTTCAAGATATGACCCTGGATGAATCGGGTGAAAAGTTGGCCTGTGATTTTTTTTCCCCCAACAGGAAGGACTCTGCCGTTTGTGTGGCAGCTATGTGGCAGGAGATTTTCTCTTCACAATCTATCTCTTCCTGGTAGAAGAGCATCAATCAAACTGGTTGAGGAAAATTTTATCTGGTTTCATGTTAAACAGAATGTTGGATTATGGGCAAGGACTCGCTTGCTGGTTCAACGCCCTAAAGTCTCCAGGCACATGAAATTCAAGCTGGGGGATTTTGTTGTTTTGGATTCCCATTTCCAGCACGTGCACCTTGTGGCTTGGAAGGTCCACTTCCGCCATCTCAGCAATGTACTTATCTGCTCACGGGTGAGGATAGGACTACCAGATGGCAGGATGTAATTCCTATCATCGGCATCTCTGCAGAGACAATTGCTTGGACTTTTGTGGATCATTGGATTCCATCTTTTGATGTTCTGGACAAACTATTACAACAGATCAAGAGTCTCAGTTCGAGTCAGCATTGGTCCGAGCTCTCACTGATCCTCTGGGCACGACCTGAATTATCGCTAAGCATTTCAGGGACAACAGCTTCTCTGAGCATTGTCATTGACAATCGAAAGCAGGTGGCGATGCATCTACATGGAGCGAATGTTTGCCCATGGTTCTCCTTTGCGTGCCTACTGCTGTTAGGGCAGATCATGGATGTTTAGTGGTAGAGCTTGTCTATGGCTGTATGCTGACCTTGCCAGGTGAGTTTGTGAATCTGAGTCCAGACACAGTGCTCCATGAACAGGTCAGTTATCTTGATTGTCTTCGAGAAAATGATGTGGCAGAGAATGATTCCAACTGAAACGGTATCTTCTTATGAACCAAAGTAGCAACACCTCGAGCTTTCGAATTAAATGGAGATGCAAAAACATGTCCGACCCAATCTCTTTTCAATTTCATATGTTCTTTCTCAGACAAATGAGTTTCTTGCAAAAAAGCAACATCAACCTTCATTTTCTTTATATATGCCAATATACACTTTCTTTCAATCGGATTATTGTCCTTTAACATTAAAGATCACAAAATTGAAATGAGCCAAAACTTAATTTCCTCCTGAGATTGACACTTAACACAGCAATTACAATTATATATGTATAAAAAAACCCAAACCCCTCTTTTCAAAGAAGAAAATCCTGTAAAAAACCTATGAGTATAAGAGTCAGATCCCCCTCTGTGGACCTGGTGCAGCTAATACCACAAGTGGCAGATGACTTTAGAAGTAGTCGAGTCAACCACCACCCCCCAACCGAACATTAAAACCCATTAATCATCCCAGTGATAACACCCACATTGAGCTTGAGCTTCATCTTCAACATCACTCACCAATTCTGATTCCAACTTCTTTTCCCCATACCCATCCCAATCTTATCTTCGGACATTTTTCCCATTGATTCCTTCAAATCTGGGAAGGAATTCACAAAAGTTAATGCACCATAAGGACTCTCAAAACATTGAGACTGATCTGGCCCATAAAGTAAAGTAAACTTATACCCTTTCATCCACAGAACTGCTTTGGCCAGATTAATCTCTTTCCGTCACTTAATAATCTCCTGACTTAAATCAGCATAAAATAAAACCCTATTGCCTTGAACCATCGTAGGGCTTTGATCAAGGCGAGCTTTCTGAACCGCAAGCCGCAAAATCATTTCTCTATCCTGATATCGCAAACATCTTAAAAGAACCTCTCTTGGCATTTGACCCGGAAAAGATTTTGTCTTTAACGCCCTCTGAGCCCGATCTAAAAAAACTCAACTCCCAACATCTCTGGAATCCATTTCCAAAAATAATTTTACAGGATCTGAATCTTCAATATCTTCCAGCAGACCAACTATCTTAATATTATTACGACAACTTTGATTTTCCAACGAATCAATGTTTTGTAACAAATCTCTCTTCTGGACATCCCAGCCTGTAAATAAATCCTCAATATGATCCATTCCCTCTGCATAATGGTCCACACGGTCCTTACAGTCAATAAAAACTTCTTCTATCTTCTTAAATTGATCTTGTCCAGTGTCCACTGCTGTTAAACTCTTATTCATATCAACTTCAATAGATGTAATTTCTTCACACATACCAGCCATTTTTTTCCTTCATACCAGCAAATTGATCATTTAAAGTTTCAAAACCTTAGTTCACAGAAGACATCATATTTTCATTTTGATGGATCAGTTCTGTAGAGGGGCCTTGAAGTCTGGGGAAGGTATCTGGTGAAACAAAAGCTTTCATTGGAGAAGGAGATGTTCTTCAAGCCTTAGGCCTCCCTTCATTGAGTCCAACTGCAGCAAGTAGTAATTCTTGCTCTTCTTCTTCTTGAACATCTGAGTTGTCCTCCTCCACCTCTTCTCTTCCACATCATACCTGGCAGCCGGACTATAGATCGGATCCAGAATTTCCTGCAAGTGAGAACATCTCCAGATGCTCCGCTGCATACAGTCAGTCCACTTCCCGGTATCTAGAGCCCGCATTCAGGCATTCACCCCCCACTCTCCTTAGTCAAGCCCGGCTCGTGTCGAATTCCTTACTTGAGCTCCTCCTCGCCCGGCCAAAAATCTTGGCGCCATCTTTCATCTCCAGATTTGCAGAGGTTGCAGACATTTCTTCCAGCTGCTCTCGACTTCCACGTTGAGGATTCAGATCCATGTCTAACTTGTCCTGAGGTTCCTTCTGGAAGGGCGTCCTTGCTTCTTCTGCACTTTTCACAGGTTGAAAACCTAGGTTTTTTCTAAGTTGCTTGTAATGAAATGGTATTGTATGTATTGACCAGTACAGGCACGGGCTTGCACCCCCCACCCTTCTGATGACATCCTCTCCTGGACTCCTCCCTGGACTCCTCCCCTGTGATCCAGGCCTTCACTTCCCTCACTTGGACCCGGGCCTGCAGTCTTGTGTGTAATAAAGCCTATCATTCCCATCAGTCTTTGTCTCTGTGATAATTGGGGCAACTGATCGTGCCCAACACTGTTTTTTTTCCTTTCTTCATTTCCAGAATTCTACAGTAGAAAATTATTGTTCAAAACATTGATAAAGTCAAACAAGACATTACAGTTCGAGTATTGAACAGTTCAGTCAGGGAGAGGTGTCATCGAACTTCTTTTTCCTACGCCATCTTGCCACGAGACCCCCCCTCAGCTGACTCCTTGAACACCATCCAATTCATGGACTCTAGGCAGACCTGCACCTGTCTTCCCTCCCGTGACCACCTTCTGGTTGTCCTGATCTCGTAAGGGTTGTGAGCAATTTTAGGCTCCATTACTAAGAGAGGATGTGATGGTCCAGAGGTGGTTTACAAGAATGACCCTGGGGATGAGAGGAATAATGTTTGAGAAGCATTTGAAGGCTCTGGGCCCGTACTCACCCGAGTTTATAAGGATGAGGCAGGACCTCATTGAAATCTGATGAATAGTGAAAGGGCTGGATAGAGAGGATTTTGCCAGTAGTGGGAGAGTTTAGGATCAGTGGGCACAAACTCATAATAAAAGGATGTCTGCTTAAAACAGAGATGGAGAAATCTTTTCATCTAGAGCAGTGATTTTCAAACTCCTCCACACCCCCACCCCCTGGATCATGTTCCACTTAATCCCTTTGCCAGAAGTGCTCTGTTAGTAAGGAATTACTTAATGAGCTATGTGATTGGGGAAAAAAGTTTGAAAACCACTGTTTTAATCGTATGACATTGACTTGTTCTGTGCGTGGTTTCATAACTCCAGAGGAAATGGGCCAATGACAATTTATCTCAAGCAAAATCTTTCCTTCACAATTGGGTCTGCGGCAGTCTTTCTCAGCCTTTTTTCCCATTCATATTCCACTTTAAGCAATCTCTTACTCATTTTTCGAGACTCCAAGGAATAAAGTCCAATCCTGTTCAACCTTTCCCTGCAGCTCAACTCCTGAAGACCTGGCAGCGTCCGAGTAAATCTTCTCTGCACTCTATCAATCTTACTAATACCCTTCCTGTAGCTAGGTGACCAGAACTGCACACAATACTCCAAAGTGGGCCTCACCAACATCTTATACAACCTCACCATAACTTCCCAACTCCTATTTTTAACATTTTAATTAATGAAGGCCAAGATGACAAAAGCTGTCTTTAGAACCCTGTCTTCCTGTGACACCACTTTCATGGAATTATGCAACTGTGTTTTATCTCTTGCTACCAATTTCTATAACTTGGCTGTTCAATTTCATATCGTTGGCTTTTGGATTATTTTATTGTGTCCCTTGATCTAGAGAGTTCTGGCAGAGCAAAGGAATTTTGTTTTCTTTTGTCAGGTCAAATTTTGTCACATTGATCCAAAAACAAGTATTTTCACCATTCCTTCATTTCAGATTCTCTGCAGCTGTCGTATTGAACCTCACAGTGATGGCATCATGTTTGTCTTGTTTATCCTTTATCCCTCCATCCAGACAGATGTGTTGATCAACGAGTCGACTTCACTCATCCAGCAGCCAATTCTGCTGCTTGGGCTTTTCATCCCACTTATTCAGTTTGTTATCTCTCCTCTTCTTTTTCTCAAAAAGAGAATCCGGTTTGTCTGATCATCTTCTTGAATCCCAGTGAAAGGTTATCAACCTGAAGGTTTTAACTCCAATTATTTTTCCAGTAGATGGCCGAGTATTTCCAGCATTGAATTTTTATTTTACTGCCTTGGTGTATTACTGAGTGCTTTAAATAGTAGAAGAAATGTGGGTTGGGTTAAGTGGAGATGTCTTGATTATGGAGTGGATTTAGAAAAATGGACATAAAAGGGAAGGGTGCATGGAAATAGTTAATTCATCTTTTGAAATTGTTTTTTGAGCTATGATTGTTTTCTGATGTATGCGCAGTGTTCACAATTAAAAATTTATTATGATGAACATGTCACAATATTTGTCATTTTGTGGCAACAATATAGGTGCAAATATTGCTATAAATTACATTTTTAAAAAAGAAATCTATTTGTGCAAAATGAAGAGTAAGTGAGAGAGTGACTGTGGTTCCTTATCCATTGAGAAATCTGATGGCAGAGGGAGAGAAGCTGTGTTTGTACCATTGGGTGTTCGTCTTCAGGCTCCTGGACCTGTTTCCCTGGTGATTGCAGTGTGAAGAAAGCTTGGCCTGGGTGGTGAGGGTCCTTGAGGATAGAGGTTGTTTTCTTCAGACTCCGCCTCTTGGAAAAGTCCTTAATACGTTGGCCAAGGATGAAAGAGGAAAAGTTTAGTTGAAACATGAGGGGGAATTTCTCCACACAAGGTGGTGGGAGAGTGGAACAAGCTGCCAGCTGCATGAGGAAACATGAGCTCAATGTTAGCATTGAAGAATTTGGACAAGTTCAGGGATACGAGGGGGATGGAGGTCTCTGGACTGGATGCTCGTCAGTGAGACAAGGCAGAATAAGAGTTGTTTAGTGGGCGCACGAAAACATAAGACAGACAGCTGTGTACTCACCAATTTAATGGAATGTGCTTGGTGCAGCGTGCCGAGGAATGGCACGTTGATCTGTGGAGACTCCTGCCGGAAAGTGTGGGATGCTCACGGGACTTCATTTAAACTTGCCGGTAGCAAACACTTCATTATGTCCCACCTTGTCTCGTGGAGCCCGGCACATATAACCATATGACAATTTACAGCAGGGAAAAAAGCCATATCAGCCTTTCGAGTGCATGCCATTTCACATGAACCACTCCACTCCCTAACCATTCACCAGCCCCTTCCCACACTCTGCCCATATCATCCAACCCCTTCATATCCATGTACACATCCAACATTCTCTTCAATGACAGAAAGGACCCTGCCGCAACTATCTCTTCTGGAAGATTATTCCATTCTGCCACCACTCTCTGAGTGAAGAAACATCCTCTAACATTTCTCCTGAAGTTTTACCCCCTTACCCTTAACTCATGCCCTCTTGTTCCAGCCTCCCCTGCCCTCAGTGGAAAGAGTCTACTCATGTCTTGCCTATCTATTCCCTTCATAATTTTAAATACCTCTATCATAACCCCCTTCAATTGTCCACGTTCCAATGAATAAAGTCGCTGTCTCCTTCATCTTCCTCTGTACCCTAGATGTTGTAAGTCAGGCAACATTTTTGTAAATCTTCTCTGCACATGGCCTCACCAATGCCTTAAACGGCTATACTCTAGTCTATGCTATGATTTATGAAGGCCAGCATGTCACATGCCTTCTTAACTACCGTGTCTACATGGGAAACCACTTTCAAGGAAATCTGTACCATAACTCAAGATCCCTCTGTTCCTCTGCCTTCCTCGATGCCCATCCCTGAACTGCATAGGTCCTATTAAGATTATTTTTTCCGGAATGCAGCACCTCATACTTGTCAACATTAAATTCCATCTGCCATCTTTCAGTCCACTTTTCCAAACAAACCAAATCCTGTAATCCAAGAAAACCTTCCTCACATTCCACCAGTCCCCCTATTTTTGTATCGTCTGCATATTTGATTACCCAGTTAACCACCCCCTCATCCAAATCATGAAAATAAATGATAAACATCAGGGGACCCAGCACAAATTCCTGAGGCACACCGTTCGTCACAGGCTTCTATCCTCACAGACAGTTGTCCACCATGACTCTCTGCTGTCTGTTTTACAGCCACCTCTGAACCCATCTCACTATCTATTAATCCCTAGTCACTGAACCTTCCTAACTAACATTACATGCGGAACCTTATCAAAAGCCTTACTAAAATTCAAATAGATATCGTCAGCCACCCTACCTTCAGCCACTTTCCTTGTCACCTCTTCAAAACATTCAACAAGATTCATTAAAATGATTTTCTCTTCATAAACCCATTCTGGGTGCCCCTGATCATTCCCTGCCTATCCAGATATTTGTACATACTATCTCTGAGAATACCCTCCATAACTTTTACCACCACCAAAGTAAAACTTACTGGCCGATAATTATTTGGCCTGCACCTTCTGCTTTTTTTAAATAGTGGAACAACATTTGCAACCCTCCAATCCCGCGACACCACACCCTTCTCCAGTGATGTTTGAAACATCACTGTCAGAGCCCCGGCTATTTGCTCCCTGACCTCCCTTAATGTCCTGGGGAAAATCCCATCAGGACCAGGAGACATCCAACTCTATTGACCCGAGAAGCTCCAAATCCCTCTCTTTACTAATCCCTATCCTTTCCATAACTAAGCCATTCACCTCATTTATCTCACATAGTCCAGTGTCCCTTTTGCTCGTGAATACAGAAAAGAAAAAAAATTGTTCAATATCTCCCCCATCTCATACAGCTTCTCACTTACACATAGTCCACCGTTCCCATTTTCCAGTGGACGTACTCTATCCTTAACCCTCTTTGTACTGTTCTCGTATCTGTAAAAACCCGAAGGACTCACTTTCACCTTATTAGCTATGGATACTTCATACCTTCTTTTTGCCTTTCTAATTTCCCTCTTGAGGTTCTTTCTTCAATATAAGTAAGGATCATAAATCTCATCAATCTTTTGTTTCTTATATTGAGCATGGGCCTCCCTCTTATCCCGAATCATTCATAATTTTTCTAGAAATCCACAGCTCCCTTGAACTTCTAATCTTACATTTCAGCCGATCTGGAACAAAATGATCCTGTGCTCTCAAAATCTCACCTTTAAATACCCTCCAATTTTCCTCTTCATCATTTCCAGCTAAAAGATCAGCCCACACAACTCTCTGCAAATCTCTTCTCATTTCTTCAAATCTGGCCTTCCCCCACTCGAAGACCTTTGACTTCAGACATGACCTATCCCTTTCCATAATTAAGCTAAATCTAATTAACCCATGATCACTGGATCTGAAGTTCTTCCCAAAGCTCACCTCCGCCACCTGCCCCATTTCATTCCCTAACCACAGATCAAACACAGCCCCCCATCTCGTGGGCATCTCCACATACTGCTGCAAAAAGCAGTCCTGAACACGTTGTCTAAACTCTAAGCCATGCTGACCTCTCACTGACTGTGTTTCCCAATCGATGTTAGGACTTCACTTGCCTCCTTTCCAGACCCATCAACCAAGGATGAAACTTAGTTTTGTCTTGTGTCATAATGGCAGAGGACATGAAATTCTGGTACATAGTAGGTGCATTGGATGCTGCTAAAGCATTTTGTAGAAGAGAACTTGTTGCTAATCCCCTGGCAGAAAACCAGTACACGAGGTGTCGCACAATTGGTCTGCACATGTACCTCATTCCAGACTGCCAAAATTCAACAGCACACTAAGGCACTTCTTCAACCTTTCCCGGTGGTACACACGCGGTTGGAACATGTGCATGTGGATCTGCTCGGACCATTGCCAAAATCTCAAAACTTGAAATACATTCTAACAGTCGTAGAACGTTTCACACGCTGGCCAGAGGCCATCTCGTTTCCATCTAGTGACACTGAGACAAGGGCCATAGCATTCATCATTAATTGGATGGCTAGATTAGGTTTCCCGACCCACATTGCATCAGACCACGCACCACAATTCACCCACAGTCCAACGGCCTTGTGGAACGTTTCCATCGGCAACTGAAGGCCCTACTCACCGGACACAATATAATCGATGAATTGCCATGGGTTCTATTGGGAGTGTGCACGGCTCCAAAGGAAGATGTCTGCATTGTCCGCAGAGATGGTTTATGGTACGGTCCTTACAGTTTCATGGGACATTCATTTCACACCAACTCTGATCTGAACGTCCTTCAGCAGCTTTGACATGGTGTTGTGATCAGCAAATCTTTTCCTACCCACTGGCATGGTTCCCCTAAACAGAATGTGCCCCCAAAACTCCTGGACACTGATTATATTTTTGTGCACAGACAGGTCCCAGGAGCACCATTACAATGACCGTATGAGAGCCCTTTCCGCGTGATGAAGAAGGATGGGGTTGTGTATACTTTGGACATTGGGGGGCATTCACAGCTGTTTAGTGTGGACAGATGCAAGCCTGCCCATGTGGATCCCGCTTCACCCTTTCAGTGCCCCCAGCACAGATGATGAGGGGGTCCAAGTAAGGTCGATGCAGCTGGGGCTTTAGTTTCTGGTGACAGTTCTGGTGGGGGGGGGGGCGGGTAGCAGCTGTGTAGCGGGCTGAGTGGGGATGGTTCTTTGGTGGGTGCGTGAAAGCATAAGACAGACAGCTGTCCATTTAATGGACCACACGCACGTGGTGCTGCGTGTCAAGGAACGACACGTTGATCTGTGGATTCTCCTGACAGAAGGCGCGAGACACTCACAGGGCTTAATTTAAACCTGTGGTTCCGTGGATCAGTAGCAAACTCATAATGATGTCCCATCTTCTCCCATGGAGCCCGGGACACACGGTAAATAAAAGAAGCCTGCAAAGTCTGAATAAAGCAGTCTTGTGTTGACTACATATATAAATATTTAGGGTAACTATCCCATTTACAGGATACTTTTCATCCATCTCACAGCCTGTGGGAAGAAGCTATTCCCCAGCCTGGCAGTCCTGATTTTGATGATGGATGTGGTGAAAGATGCTGTGCACTGGATGGAAATGGTCTTTTTACAATTCCTTGAGCCCTATTTGAACAACACTCCCAGTAAATGTCATCTGCAGAAGAAAGTGAGACCCCAGTGATCCTCACAACTCTGCATCATTCCTGTCTGATGCTTTACAGCTACTGGAGCGTCCAATGACTTAGCCAGACAGGAGACTCAACTGCGCTCCTGTAAAATCTCAGGAAGCATAAATCCAAATGAGTAAATCCATATCTTTTTAACTATTCTGGTGTTTAATACAACTGAAGTAGAAAATTATAGTTCACCAAATGTAGTCACACTATCTTCACACATAGTAGTCCATTCTTCTTGGGATAATTCTAAGGATAAATCTTTCTCCCATTTAATATTTTATTTATCTAAATCCAGTTTGGCCATTTTCTCTTGCAACAAAGAATACATTTCTGAAATAAATCCCTTTTTTCCCCATTTACAATTACTTTTTTAAATTTAGTTAACTTAGGTATCTTCAATTCCCACCCAAAATACTTCAGTACTGGAGCACGTACTTGAAAATATGCAAGCAAAGAATTTAACAGTACCACAATTTTTTTCCCCAAGCCTATCAAAAGAAAGAGTTGTCCCATTTCAAAACAATCTGCTAACACTTGAATACCTTTCATTTGGCAAATCTTTAAATACTAAAATTATTCATCGAGAAGAATATGAACTTGACATGGAATTTGAAATGAAACCTTATCTCCAGTTTCTGTTGCCAGATTTCTTTTATACCAAACATCTCATAAATGTCATAATAGTGGGAAATTATAATAATGCAAAAGATGAGGAGCCCATCTAAATATACATTGATGTATAGTAGAATGAGAAATCTGTGCTAATTCCACTTTATCCAGGCGAGGAGGTTGATTAATTTTGAACATCATATTCATAAATTTTAACTGATAATTAATTAATAATTTAACAAATAATTCTGAAAATGAGGCCATTGTAGTCCCTAATGCATATTTCCATGTCAATTTTTGCAACAATACTCTAGCCAAAGTACCTTTCTATAAAAATATTCTGATGGCTGCATAACTCTTTAAAAAATATCTTTGGAAGCGAACATGGAATTGATTGAAAAAGATATTGAATACAAGGAAAAATGTTCACTTCAACACAATTCACATGTGCCATTCATGTCAAAGGAAGATTTTTCCATTTAATTAAATCAGCTTTAATTTTATCAATAGAGAAACATAGTTCAACTTACACAAATGTTGATAATCCGCATCAACCATTACCTCTAAATATTAAATTTTCTTCGTCCATCTAAGCTGTGTAATCTGTTTACAAGCAGGATAATCTTCCTCTGTAATTGGTAATATGTTCCTCTTATCCCGATTAACCTGATAACCAGACATTTCTTCATATTGAACCAAACAGGTTTGCAGATGTCATAACAATTACTGAGGATTTGTTAAATATATTACTACGTCATCAGCAAACAAATGAATCTTATATTCTCTTCATTTATTTTAATCCCAATAATTTTATCGTTTTGCCTTTTTGCTTGGGCTAGCAGTTCTATCACCAATGGTGACAAAGGACCACCTTGCTTAGTCATTGATTGATTCAAACAATATCTTTATCCATTAATCAAAGTCACAGTTGAACAATATTTTCAGAAGAAAATCTATTCTTAATAAAACCTGCTGGATCAACATGTATTAAACGTGATAAATACTTTGCAAGTCTATTAGCTACTATCTTATAATCTACATTTAATAAAGATATTGTTCGATATGAGGCAACTTTCAATGGGGCTCTTCCTTTTTTGCAATAACTAATTCTAACTCTAGAAAAGAATTCTGGAAATGCTTTTGCTCTTCTGTAGATTGTTTAAGAACATCCATCAAAACAGGAGACAAGACTTCATAAAATTCTTTATAAAACCCTCCTGTAAACCCATCTTCTCCAGGTGATATTCAATATCGCTTCTTCAATTTCAAAATCATTGAAAAGAACTTCCAATTCTGTCCTATCTTTATCGTCCAAAACCGATAACTCCAAACTACCTAAAAAAGACTCAACACGTTCCTCATCCTGACTTACATCAAAAGAATATAAATTCTGGGAAAATGAGTGAAATTCATCATTCATTTCCTGAGGTTTATTATCTCATCGCATTTATTGTCCTTGATGCCTGTTCAGTCTTTAATTGCCGAGCGAAAACCTTATGTGCTCTTTCTCCTTATTCATAATAACGCTATTTGGATCATTGTATTAATTTTTCATATTTATATGTTTGCATTATATTATAACAGTTTGAACTGAATCAAAAAACTATTTTTATCCACAGTCGAATTTCATTGGAATTGCATTTCCAACATTGTTATATCCTTCTCCAAATGTTGGCTCTCCGCCAAATACTGTGTCTTAATTCTTGCAGTATAATTGATTATCACACCTCTTCAATAAGCGTTTGAAGGATCACACAAAACAAATTTACTTTGGACTGAATATGTATTAATTGGCAAATAAGTCTGAATATGGTCTTTGATATAACTTAGAAACTTTGGTTGCTTCAATAACATCCCATTAAATCTTCACCGATAAGGGTATCTACATTATGCAAACCAGAACATGTGCAGGTGCACAATCCTTTATCCAGAACCCTTTGTGGGGGGGGGGGGTCACTGTGTTCTGTATTTCAGATTTTTCTGGATTTTGGAAAGCCAGATTTAAGCCCACCCAAATTATGCTGCTGTATCCACCCCCACTCCCTTTCAGTCACACTGCCATTTTCCCCCCACCCCTCGCCCGCCTGACTCGCGCTCCCATCTCTCTCCCCACTTGCTCATGTTTGGAAAAAGGATTGTGTACTTCTACTTAACAATGAGGAATGATCAGACAAAATCCTACTCTTATACTCTGCATGTATAAATCTACCCTGTAATTGTGCTGATGTTAAGCAAAAGTCGATTCTCAAAAAAGGATCATGTCTGGGTGAATAAAAAGAAAAGTCTTTTTCTGTCAGAATTAACTCCCTCCACATTTCCACCAAATTCAAATCTTTCATTGAGTCTAACATCCATTTAGCTATTTTGGTTCTTTGTACAGTTTTTGGAAATGTATCCAACACACAATTAAAATCCCAACCAACCAAAATATTTTCATTAGCTTGACGCAGATTCAAAAAAGTTTCAGAAATAACGTCTTCATCATTTTCATTGGGTGGATAAACATTCATCAAAGTCCATGCTTCAGCAAAAATTTTACAATTCACCAACAGCTCTCTACCCAATGTGGCAGAGAATGATTCCAACTGAAACGGTATCTTCTTCTGAACCAAAGTTGCAACTCACCTCTAGCTTTCGAATTAAATGAAGATGCAAAAACATGTCCTACCCAATCTCTCATCAATTTCAAATGTTCTTTCTCAGACAAACGAGTTTCTTGCAAAAAGGCAACATCAACCGTATATATGCCAATATTCACTTCCTTTTCATCTGATTATTAAGTCCTTTAACATTGAAGGTCACAAAATTTAAGTGAGCCATAACTTAATTTCCTCTTGAGATTGGCACTTCACAGAGCAATTACATATTTTAAAAATCCTAACCTACCCCCCCACCCCCTTTCAAACAATAAGAAACCCCTGTAAACAATGTAAAAATCTACAAGTACAAAAGTCGGACCCCCCTCTGTGGTCCAGCTGCAGTTAATGCCACAAGTGGCAGTTGGCTTTAGAAGTAGCAGAGTTAATCACCACCCCCTAACCGAACATTAAAACCCATCAGTCACCCTAGTTATAACACCCACATTGAGCTTGAGCTTCATCTTCAACATCACTCACCAATTCTGATTCCAATTCTTTTCCCTGTTTTCTTCCCAATTTTAACCTCGGGCATTTTCCCCATCAATTCCTTCAAATCTGGGAAGGAATTTGCAAAAGATAATGCACCATAAGGACTCTCAAAACATTGAGACTGATCTGGCCCATAATTCACCTTAAATATCGTCGGACACCGAAAAGTAAACTTATACCCTTTCTTCCACAGCACTGCTTTGACCACATTAAACTCTTTCTGTCACTTAATAATCTCCTGACTTAAATCAGCATAAAATAAAACCCTATTGCCTTGAACCATCGTAGGGCTTTGATCAAGGCGAGCTTTCTGAACCGCAAGCCGCAAAATCATTTCTCTATCCTGATATCGCAAACATCTTAAAAGAATTGCTCTTGACAATTGACCCAGAAAAGCTTTTCTCCTTCACACCCTATGAGCCCTATCTAAAAAGACTCGACTCCCAACATCTCTGGAATCCATTTCCAGAAATAATTTTACAGGATCTGAACCATCAATATCTTCCGGCAGACCAACTATCTTAATATTATTACGACAACTTTGATTTTCTAACGAATCAATGTTTTTTAACAAATCTCTCTTCTGGACATCCAAGCCTGTAAACAAATCCTCAATATGATCCATTCTCTCTGCATAATGGCCCACACGGTCCTTACAGTCAATAAAAATGTCTTCTATCTTCTTAAATTGATCTTGTCCAGTGTCCACTGCTGTTAAACTCTTATTAATATCAACTTGAATAAATGTAATTTCTTCACACATACCAGCCATTATTTCCTTTATAGCAGCAAATTGATCATTTAAAGTTTCAAAATTTAAGGTCATAGAAGACATAATCTTTTCATTTGGTTGGATCAGTTCTATAGACATGAAGTTGACTTCCATCCCAGTTGCAGGGGCCTTGAAGACTGGGGAAGGTGTCTGTGGTTAAACAACAGCTTTCATTGGAGAAGGAGATGTTCTTAAAGCTTAAGGCCTTCCTTCAGTGAGTCCAACTGCAGCAAATAGTCATTCTTGCTCTTCTTCTTCTTGAATTTCTGAGTTGTCCTCCTCCACCTCATACCTGGCAGCCCTACTGCAGATTTCCTGCATGTGAGAACATCCATCCATGCTGAGAAGCTCAGTAGCACCAGAGAAGCATCTTCAGATGGGCCTCTGCATACAGTCAGTCGCCTTCCCGTGAACTCGCGCTCACATTCGAGCACCCACCCCCCTGCTCTCCTTAGTCAAGCCAGGCTTGGGTCGGATTCCACGCTCACTCTCCTGGCCCACCCCCAGGCCAAAGATCTTGGTGATATCTTGCATCTCTGGACGCGCAGAGGATGCAGACATTTCTTCCAGCTTCTCTTGGGTTCCACGTTGAGGATTTGGATCTCTCTCTAACTGCTCCTGAGGTTCCTTCTGGAAGGTCGGCCTTGCTTCTTCTGCACTTTTCACAGGTTGAAAACCTAGGTTTTTTTCTAAGTTGCTGGTAATGAAATGGTATTGTATGAACTGACCAGTATAGGCATGGGCTGGCCCACCCTCCTGATGACATCCTCTCCGAGACTCCTCCCTGGACTCCTCCCCTGTGACCCAGGCCATAAAGGTCGAGCCACCTCTTCCATCCCTTCACTTACCTAGCTTGCACGCGGGCCTGCAGTCTTGTATGTAATAAAGCCTATCGCTCCCCTTAGTCTTTGTCTTTTTGATTTTTAGGGCAACTGTCAGTGCCCAACACTGCTGTTTTCCTTTCTTCATTTCCAGAATCCGACAGTAGTAAATTAATGTTCAAAACATTGATAAAGTCAAAAAATTCACTACAGTTCGAGTATTGAATAGTTCAGTCAGGGAGAGGTGTCTTCTCACGTCATTTTCTGATGCCATCTTTCCACGACCCCCCACCCCACCTCCCCTCAGCTGACTCCTTGAACACCATCCAATCCACAAACTCTAGGCAGGCCTGCAGCTGTATTCCCTCACGTGACCACCTTCTGGTTGTCCTGATCTCGTAAGTGTTGTGAGCAATTTTAGGCCCCATTTCTAATAGAGGATGTGATGGGCCAGAGGTGGTTTACAAGAATGATCCTGGGGATGAGCGGAATAATGTTTGTGGAGCATTTGATGGTTCTGGGCCTATACTCGCCTGAGTTTAGAATGATGAGGCAGGACCTCATTGAAATCTGATGAATAGTGAAAGGGCTGGATAGAGAGGATTTGGCCAGTAGTGGGAGAGTTTAGGACCAGTGGGCACAACCTTAGAATAAAAGGATGTCTGCTTAAAACGGAAATGGAGAAACATTTTCATCTCGAGCAGTGATTTTCAAACTCCTCCTCCACACCCCCACACCCCGGATCATATTCCACTTAATCCCTGTGCCAGAAGTGCTCTGTTAGTAAGGGATTACTTAAGGTGGAATGTGATTGGAAAGAAAAAGCTTGAAAACCACTCTTTTAATTGTACGTCATTGACTTGTTCTGTGCGCGGTTTCATATCTCCAGAGGAAATGGGCCAATGACAGTTTTTCTCAGGCAAAATATTTCCTTCACAATTGGGTCCACTGCAGTCTTTCTCAGCCTTTTTTCTCATTCATATTCCACTTTAAGCAATTTCTTACACATTTTTCGACACTCCAAGGAATAAAGTCCCAACCTGTTCAACCTTTCCCTGTAGCTCAACTCCTGAAGATCTGGCAGCTTCTTAGTAAATCTTCTCTGCACTCTTTCAATCTAACTAATACCCTTCCTGTAGCTAGGAATTATTTTTTTTATACAAAGAAAAATCCGATTATTTTTCCAGTAGATGACCCGCTGAGTATTTCCAGCATTGAGTTTTTATTTTACTGCCTTGGTGTATTACTGAGTGATTTGAATGGGAGAAGAAATGTGGGTTGGGTTAAGTAAAGATGTCTAGATTATGGAATGGATTTAGAAAAATAGACGTAAAAGTGGAGGGTTCATGGAAATAGTTAATTCATCTTTTCGAATTTTGGAGTCTCCTGCCGAAAAGCGTGGGATAATCGCGGGGCTTAATTCAAACCTGCTGGCAGCGAAATCTTAATGATGTCCCACCTTGTCCCGTGGAGCCCAGCACATATAACCATATGACAGTTTACAGCACAGAAACAGGTCATATTGGCCCTTCAAGTCTGTGCCAGTTCACATGAACAACTCCACTAGTTTTCCCCTCCAACACTCTGCCCTTATCCCTCCAACACCCTCATATCCATGTACACATCCAACCTTCTCTTAAATGACAGAAAGGACCCTGCTGCAACTATCTCATTTGGAAGATCATTCCATTCTGCCACCACTCTCTGAGTGAAGAAGCATCCTCTAACATTCCTCCTAAAGTTTTGCACCCTTACCTTGAACTCATGCCCTCTTGTTCCAACCTCCCCTGCCCTCAGGGGAAAGAGTCTACTCTCGTCTAATCTATCTATTCCTTTCATAATTTTGACTACCTCTATCATAACTTCCTTCATCCATCTACGTTCCAATGAATAAAGTCACTATCTCCTTAATCTTTATCTGTACTCTAGATGTTGTAAGCTACGTAACATTTTTGTATATCTTTTCTGCACCCTCTCCACGTTATTTATTTCATTCCTATATTTGGAGACCAGAACTGAAAACAATTCTCCAAACCTGGCCTCACCAATGCCTTAAACAGTTGCAGCATCACTTTCCAGCTATACTCTAGTCTATGCTATGATTTATGAAGGCCAGCAGACTATATCTCAGGATAAGACCCACTGTCTTAACGTCCATCATATGGAAGATTTTGCCTTCCATCTGCACAATTTCTGTGCTTTCTCCAAGGTTGATCTTGTCATGAGATACCATCAGATCCCATCCACAAGGAAAACATTCCTAAAACGGTGATTATTACCCCTTCTGGGCTTTTTGAATGTCTTAGGATGCCACTTGAGTTGAAGATTGGTGTTCAAACTTGCCAGCGGGTTATAGACACTTTGGGCAGAGATTTAGAGTTCCCTTAGATCTACTTGGATAACATCTGGTAAAAACTATGTCATCACGAATATGCTGTCCAGACCGACTATATATCATATTCAGGGTGACATTGATATTTCTGAATTAGCCAGTGTCCAGGAAATGGACCCCGATGTTCAGGCATACAGTAGGGCCATTACTAACCTGGACATACAGCAGAGGGCAGCACAACTGGGTGGCCAACCTTACGTTGTGACATGTCTTTGGGCTACATTAGACCAATGTTTCCTGCATCTTGGAGGAAACACCTTATTGACCAGATACACAGCTTATCTCATCCATCTATCAGAACATCTGTCAAGCTCATGTCAAATAAATATGTATAGCATGGACTGAGAAAAGGCGTTGTGCAATGGGTTTGCACATGTACCTCCTGCCAGACTGCCAAAATTCAGTGCCACACTAAGGCACCTCTTCAACATTTCCCGACGGAATGCAGACAGTTGGAACTCGTGCATGTAGACCTGCTTGGACCATTGCCAGAATCTGAAAACATGAGATACATTCTAACAGTTGTAGAACATTTCACGTGCTGGCCAGAGGCCGTCCCGTTGCCATCCAGTGACACTGAGACAAGGGCCAGAGCATTCATCGTCAACTGGATGGCTAGATTTGGTTTTCCCACATTAAATCAGTCCATGGAACACAATTCACCCACGTTCCCACCAGCAACTGAAGTCCACTTTTAAGGCCCAACTCACTGGTCCCAATTAGATTGATGAGTTGCCATGCATTGTTTTGGGAGTGCGCACAGCTCCAAAGCAAGATACATCTGCATTGTCCGCAGAGATGGTTTATGGTACGGTCCTTACAATTTCATGGGACATTGATTTCACAACCAACTCTGATCTGAACTTCCTTCCACAGCTTCGACATGGTATCGCGATCAGCAAAGCTTTTCCTACCCATTGGCTTGGATCCCCTTAACAGAATGTACCCCACCACTCCTGGACACTGATTTTGTTTTTGTGCACAGACAGGACCCAGGAGTGCTGTTACAACGACCGTATGAGGGCGTTTTCCGCGTGGTGAAGAAGGATGGGTTTGAGTATATTTGGACATTGGGGGACATTTGCAGCTGTATAGTTGGGACAGACAAAAGCCTGCCCATGTGGATCCCGCTTCACCCATTCAGTGCCCCCAGCCCAGACGATGAGGGTGTCCACCTAAGGTGCATGGAGCTGGTGTTTTACTTTCTGGCGATGGTTCTGGGGGGGGGGGGGGTGTACCAGCTGTGTAGTGGGTCGAGAGGGCAAGGTTCTTTGGTGGGCACATGAAATCATAAGGCAGACAGCTGGGAACTCATCCATTTAATTGACCACATGCACGTGGTCCTGCGTGCCGAGGAATCGCACGTTGATCTGTGATTTCCCCTGCCGGAAGGTGCAGGACACTCACAGGGCTTAATTTAAACCTGTGGTCCTGTGGATCTGCAGCAAACTCATTAATGATGTCCCACCTTGACCCATGTGGCCCGGGACACGCTGTAAATAGAAGAATCCTGTAAAGACTGAATAAAGCAGTTTTGTGTTGACTAACCTGGTGTGTTTGTGTGTGTGTGTGTGTGTGTGTGTTGCTTTAGTAGCTCTATCGAAGTAGACGCTACATATATAAATATTTGGGAGGATGATCACACTTACAGGATACTTTTCATTCATCTCACAGCCTGTGGGAAGATGCTATTCCCCAGCCTGTTAGTCCTGATCTTGATGATGGACGTGGTTAAAGATGCTGTTCACTAGATCAAAATTGTCTTTGTACTATTCCTTGAGCCCAATTTGAACAACACTCCCAGTAAATGTCATCTACAGAAAAAGGGAGACCCCAGTGATCCTCACTACTCTGCATCATTGCTGTCTGATGCTATACAGCAACTAGACCATGTAAGGTAAAACATCATGAGATGGGAATGTGTAAGGAGTTACCCTGTACAGGGCTGTAACAAGAAGGGGAGGTGTCCTTGTACTCCTGTTAGGTAAAACATCATGAGATGGGAATGTGCAGGGCTGTAACAAGATGTGAATGCATCCTTGTACTTACAAGATAAGAGAGACATTGATGGATTGAGAGGCAGGAAGCTAGCAGGGAAAGGATAGCAACAGTTTTAGTCATTGGACAAGTAATGATATGATGATGTTCTAAGCACATATCCAAGGGTATAAAAAATCACCATTTTGCTGATAACGGCAGAATGCATTCTCCGACTAACATGGTTAGTCGCAAGTGTTACAATCCGGTAATAAAGAACAAAGAACCCTGATTTCGACTCAGCCTGGTGTTTGTCTCACTCATTCATGAACAAAGCAGACCTAACAATTTGGTGACCCCGACGTGATGGGTGAGTGAACACTGGACGACGGTTTCTGTTTTTTCTGACAATCATCTCAGCCGGCTGATAAAAAGGTCCAGAGAAGCCTGTTTTAACAAAATTCTCTTTTTTTTTTAAAAATCTTTATGATTGTCAGTAAGAACTGGAGATCGGACAAATTAGACGACCACAATTGAAGGTCGCATGCCAGGATTGTAACACGTAAGTGATTACAGACAAGATAAAAGTCCTTAAGGTGTTTGAATGACATTTATTAAGTGCTTCGCAAGAAACTACTAGAGTTTAAAAGTCTTTATTGTGTCGTTGCAAAGTCCAATAGAGTGAGAAGGTGGTCTATAAACAATTGAGGACCTGAGTTTTCTGCCCTAAACTGGTTATTAAGAGGAGAAATCTCCCACGTGAAGGTTGGGCTTTGAAAGAAAACAAAGGTTCAGGCTTATTGGCCTCAATTGTATCTGAGAGACTGACTTATAAATGTCCGGTAGGTATGATAATGTCTGTACACTTGAGAAGTTAAGAATTTATTTCCCCAATTCGCCGTGGTGGAATACCACTGCAGACACTAGAGACCTTGAGACAACAAAAAAAGTTCTCAGGGACGCCTGCCTGGTGAACAAGAACGACGACAGAAGGCTGCGACAGCTGTGTCCGGATCAGGTAGGAGATATTAATGAAAAAGTTGATAAACTCCTAAGAGACACCCGGTTTATTCGAAATACTTTTGATAAGTTAAATGAGGGTATTCCCAACATCACCAAGGAGATAAAGTTACGTAAATTCATAGATTGGTACAGGGAAACAGGACAAAAGTATAGCCCAAATATTTGGTTTTCTAGTTGTAATTTAACTTTCAGACCCCTTTGGGAAAACAGAGAGTGGAAAACGAGCAATCAGAGTATACAGGACAGTCTGAAGTCAATTGGAGGACAAGACTTAGAGACTGTTCCTTTAAAAGATATTAGTCATCCAGCTTGCAAGGAGACATTTTTAAAAGCAATTTTCGTTGACATAGATCCCCTAAACGGACAAGAACCTAAATTAAAACAGGCATTAGAAAGCGGTCCCGCAGCTATGGCTGTACAGTTGCCTGCTAAGACTTTTGACCAAGTTATTAAGGAAATTAATCAGGAATTAGAGGAGCGAAATACCAGTAATGCGGCATTGGAAAAACAAAAAATGCTCCGAAAATATGTAGACCGCTGGAGGAAGAGGGGTTGGTTACCCGGGGGCACTGAGATGTTCCTGACAGGTGAGGGAAACAAAATTTTAAAACGTAGAGTCTTAGACAAGCTGGAAGAAACAAAACGGGACACAGAAAACAAAATCTTTAATCGCGAGTCAGCAAAAAAGAGGGTGAGAGACAAGGAGATTCAGTACCGCGATGTCCTAGCTCTATTTGAAGAATTTGGTCTCCCTGGTAACCCACCTGTTACTGCCCCTGTAGAAATAGCTTGTAGACCCCCGCCCTATACATATGTGGCGTCAAAAGGTGCCCCTGGCACCCCAGATGGGATCCTGGAGTCACGTCCCTTATATCCAGATATTGAGACACTGGGGTGTGACAAGAACCTCGGGAATAGGGACACATCAGACGAGGTACAGGCCCCTTTAATAAAAATAGAAGGGGGAGTAATAGATGTAGAGACCCCTCTGGAGTCCAAGAAAATAGAAAAGGAGTTAGAGATACAGAAATGGAACATGAAAAAGGTTCAGGATAACATTAAAAACTAAAACAGAGATATTAATGTGCTGGGGCAGATCAGTGAGGATCAAAAAGAATTAATGGTAGGTGTATTTAAGGAAGTGGAAAAGATAACTACAACACTGTCAGGAGAAATTAAAGCTGAAGGAATGGTAATAGGAGTAAAGGACGAAAAGTGTAGTACAGAAGAGGAAACGAGATACGATATACCATGGGAGGAAAGTAGAAGGAAAAGACTCGGGAGGGAGAAAAATAGACATGCCTACCTGGACATAGTTAGGACAAAAGAGAAAGATGTGAAACAACTAAACTATGGCCGAAAAGATTATCTTAGAGATGAACGTGACCAATATACCTTTGACCCTGAGACATTGGAAGCTGATAGGGACAGTGACAGTGACGAAGAAGAGTCAGAACAAGGTGGGATAAATAAATGCATGCCAAGAGTAAAGAAGGAGCAGAAATCCCCAAAATTGAGATATCAATGCCCATTACTGATCACGGGACGGGGAACTCAAAAATATGTACCCTGGTCACGAATGGACTTAGAGAGTTTAATGAAAAAACTACCTCCGTTGAGTAATGGGGCTAGTCCATGGATTTCTTGTTTTGAGCGAGAAACCTGCCAAGAACAATTAGCACTCGCAGATGTCAGAACTATCATGATAAAATTAAAGGCAGAAGGGGCCCTGAAGCAAATAGAGAAAATTGTAAGAAGCAGTAAATTGGGGGATGAAATAGAATTTAACCCACTTCGGAATAAATTTTGGGAAGCACTTAGGGAAACATTTCCTACACCCTATAGTTTGGATGCCTTGGTAACCCTTCAACTAAAGGAAGGAGAGACTGCACACGAGTATTTCACTCGAGCATGGGACTTATGGGAAACAGGGACTGGAGAAAGACCCGACCACAGCCCCTTAGGAAGGGCTCACTTTCGTAATGGGATAATAAACGGACTACCTGCTACGGTTCAAGCAAAATTAAGGGACATTGTGGGAGTAGAGACAATGTCAGAGGATTTGTGGAAAAGACACCTGACACATGCAATCAAACGACATCGTCAATCAGAGCATGCTAAGTCAGAAAGTGCGTCCCAGAAGGAGGTGGACAAAACAACCGATAAATTGGTGAGAGCTATAGAACATATAGGGGTTAAATTAGCGGCCCAACAGATAGTCCCACAGGTCATGGGGCCAGTGATAAATCCGGGACCCCAAGAAAGAAATGGTTGGGAAAGACAGCTAGGTACAATGTATAGAGGGGAACATGCAGTATGCTGGTACTGCCAAAATCCTGGACACTACCAGCGGAACTGTCCGGAGGCTGGGAGAGCAAGGGGAAAAAGATTACCCTCTATTAGAGGCTATCGGGGAAGAGGAGGAAACTTAAGAGGACAAGCAAGGGGTAGGGGTGGACACATTGATGGGCCACAGAGAATCGGGGGGTGGCAGAGTGATCAACAAGTCCAGGCACCTCAGTGTAATGACTATATTGAGGAAGGTGCTGAATTTGATTATTGAAGGTGCCCTGGAGAATCAAAAATCACGCCTCCCTGGGAGCCACCAAAAGTTTGGGGGACGGTAAATGGAGAAAAAATTGAATTTATGGTTGACACAGGGGCAGCAGTTACGACAGTGATTAAAAAACCCCCAGGGAGCACATTTTCGGGCAAAACATTATCTACAATAGGATTCTCCGGGATAAGGGAAACACAGCCCTATACAGATAACATCGACATGACATTTGGACGACAAAGGGTTAAAACGCCTGTCCTGGTTGTGCCAAGTTGCCCCATTAATTTATTAGCAAGGGACATTCTTACCAAACTAGGAATAACCATACAATGTTCTGAGAAGGGCCTTCGGTTAACATACCCAGGGGATACAATAAGAAGGGGAGGACAGTTTATAGTAATGACCCCATCTAACGCTTCAGAAGACTCTGTGGAGGTTAGTATTTTCTGGAGTCGGCTACTGTATGATGAACCAGGCCCAGGGCTGATTAAACAGTTTTTTGAGTGGAGGGCCAGTATTCCTCGGTATGGGGATTACCATTATCCACTAGATCCTATGCATGTTACATTAAACTACACCATCCACCCGGACCAGGAATATGAGGAGAGGTGGGACTCTCTAAAAGAAGGGAAGACAGAAACGATACATTGTCCATTTATCTTTGTAGGTTAGGAGGGAATAGCTGCTATGGTTGTCATGACAGAAGAACAAATGGAGTGGTTCTGCTTAGGAGTAGAAAGTGTGCCTCATGTGACCTTGGGTATTGACAAAGATCATCACGCTCGACAGCTGGGTCCGATGGTAAAGGAAGCGATAGGGTGTGAATACAGGCAGACAGAAATCCCGGGATATTCCACCTCGGAGGGAGGAAAATTTGTCAGACTGAATATTGAAGCATGGGACCAGGTAGTGAATGAGAAAGTAGAAAGAGACCGAACCATAGAAGGAGAAAATATTGATCACAGAGACTCAGACAAATATCTTTCTAATCTGAGTCCACATATATGGACAACGGGGCCCTATGATGTGGGAGTAATAAAAGGAGAGGTATTTCTAGAATTGGCCAACCCCGGGCAGAAACCAATATGGAGAAAACAATACCGCTTGTCGCCCAGTCAGGAGGAGGGTATTAAAGGAACGATAGAAGGGTTAATGGAGTCAGGGGTTTTAAGGGCGGCACCTGACAGTATGTGGAACACGCCCATCATGCCTGTTCCCAAACAGGGTAGAAAAGACTGGAGGATGGTACACGACCTCCGGGAGATTAACTTGGCTACCAAGACTATCGGGAGACCAGTCCCAGACCCATATGTAGCACTTAGGGCTCTGAGTCCGGAGCACGAATACTATACTGTCATTGATCTGGCAAACGCATTCTTCTGCTTGAAATTAGCTGAGGAATGCCAAGACTGGTTCACTTTCACTTACCAAGCACATCGGTACACATACACTAGATTACCTCAGGGTTATAAGGACAGTCCAGGACTGTTCAATCAGGCCCTTAGCGAAATCCTAATGAAATTAAAGCTCCCGGAAGATGTTACACTGATTCAGTATGTAGACGACCTACTATTAGCAGGGAAAACGCCACATGGGTGCCTGACAGGGCAGCCAAACAGGTTACTGGTTATCATGAACATATACAGGGGATGATTTTGAGGTCCCATAACAAAAAAAATGAATCTGAAACTAAGGAGACTTGTAGCAGATTGAATGACTACACAGATGAGTTTTGTGGAGGAAGAGTGCTGTACAACTGGCTCCCCGCTAACTGGGATGGTCGGTGTGCTCTAGTAACCCTTAATGCGCCAGTGCTGATTGTCAAAAGGCAGGAGGGAGACGAGGATTCCCTAGAATTGCGCCACACAGAGAGTTGGCTGTGGAGAAAAAGGAGGAGTGTTGGACTCTTGGGGCCGGGAGGAAGGAACCCTGATGGGGTATGGATTGATGCCATTGGCCAAGCCCGGAATATTCCGGACGAATTTAAATTAGCCGATGAGATTCCAGCTGGGTTTGAAAGTTTTCCTGTTTTTAGTGCAATTTTTTCCCATCACTGTAAATAAAAATGTTAATAGAATCAACCTTATTCACTATAATGTCCAGCGCCTTGTAAATTTGACCAGGGACGTTGTTGAGGCAATACATCAACAACTGTCAGAAACTTCCCTTATGACACTTCAGAATAGGATAGCGATTGATATGGTCCTGGCAGAGAAAGGTGGAGTGTGTGCTATGTTTGGAGATCTATGCTGCACTTCTATCTCTAATAACACAGGGCCAGATGGATCACTCACTAAGGGGTTAACGAAACTTAGGGCATTGGCGAAAGAATTAAAAGCCCAGTCTGGAGTCTCCAATCCTGTTTTATCCTGGTTACAGGGAGTGTTTGGGAGATGGAGCACATTGTTAGGACAACTTTTGCTGGGTTTGTTCATTTCTGTATCAATTTTTATCACTTGTGGCTGTTGTTGTATTCCATGCATTCGAACGCTGGTCACGAGGACCACAGAGACAGCCTTTGCTGACCGTGATGAACTGCCTCCGAAATATCAAGCTGTGCAGGCTGTGGAGCAAGACTATCTCACATTACAGGAGGCGGAGAAAGTTGCTGAGATCGATCTGGAGTCTGAAGGGGAATGTGATGGGAAGGAGGGATTGTGAATTAGATTGTTACACATATAATTTTAACCTTGCTTGTAACCCAAATATTATAACATTGATTGTAACACAAACATTATTAATCAGATTGTAGAACAAGTATTATGAATTAGATTGTAGACCATATGTTAACTTGGGAATTTACTAATGTACGGGGGGTTAGCTAGTTTTTTGCTTGGGGGAAAATGGGATGAAACTTGTAAACGGGCAATGGGATTGGGGTGACGGATGGGGGGTGTACGCAAAGGAGGGTTGGGGGAGCCCTCGCCCACCAGCCGAACTACCCTGTGAACAGAACCCGTATAGAGCTTGGCAATAATAGGCGAACTAATGTAACGCGGTGGTAGCATAGTCAGGGCGAGATTGTCCTCTAAAGAGGACAAAGGAGGGATTGTAAGGTAAAACATCATGAGATGGGAATGTGTAAGGAGTTACCCTGCCCTGTACAGGGCTGTAACAAGATGTAAATGCATCCTTGTACTTACAAGATAAGAGAGACATTGATGGATTGAGAGGCAGGAAGCTAGCAGGGAAAGGATAGCAACAGTTTTAGTCATTGGACAAGTAATGATATGATGATGTTCTAAGCATGTATCCAAGGGTATAAAAAATCACCATTTTGCTGATAACAGCAGAATGCATTCTCCGACTAACATGTTTAGTCGCAAGTGTTACAATCCGGTAATAAAGAACAAAGAACCCTGATTTCGACTCAGCCTGGTGTTTGTCTCACTCATTCATGAACAAAGCAGACCTAACACTACCCCCTCCCCTCCCCACCCCTTCCCCCACATTATCCCTGCCTCCTCTCCTCCTTCCAGAGGAAGCCAGGCCTCATTCCGGCTAGAACCTCCCTGTGGTTTCAGAGCCTCCGTTTCAGGAAGTGCCTTCGACGCTTGCCGCTGGACATACATCTTGTCTCTTGATTCATTCTATACCGTTGATATTAAATTTAAAAATGGTTTGGTCTTTTAAAGCTGAACTCAAAAGGCTGGTCCAGATAGACAACACAGAAACAGGCCCTTCAGCCCCACTCTCCTGCTGGGTGTGCTGTTGTAATCAGTCCATATTCCTCTCCACCTTTTCATTCTTAGCTCCCATCCAGCTCATGTTGCCTTGTCAATCTCATGGCCTGTGGGAAGAAGCTATTTCCCTCCCTGGCTTCTCTGCTTTTATTCCTCTATTCTATATCTCTTTCCTGATGGCAGGGGAACAAAGATGCTCTTTGCTGGATATCTGTGATTCTATTTACAGAGCCCATCCCTGCAAAAAATTGAGTGGTCCCCTGCCTTGAGGTTCCACCCATGTTGCCTCTCCCTCAGCACTCTCTCGTTAGAACACAACTGCACCCTCCTTCCCCTCCTCTCCCAGGTCTCAGTATCCCCCTGACAATTCCAGTCAGCTGCCATGTCTACACCCTGCCCCACCTGCTATCGAATGCCCTGCATCCTCCTTCCCCGTTGGTTTCCTCCTGTTATCAGGCATCAGGATGGACCCCACCCTGTTAAAACTACCCGTATTCTCACTGATCTCTCTGCGCGTCTGCCCTCCATCCAGGGGTCTTGGTTGTCTTGTGGTGATGGTGGAGAACAAAGTACCAACTCAAGGAGATGGGGAGCAGTAAGGAGACCCCCAGTTCCAGGAGACAGGGAGAACCACAGAGATGCCCAACTCTCTCAATCCGGTAGAACCTGGTCATCAGGTGCAAGGAGCTCTTGGTACTGCTGCACGTGAGGCAGGTGTGGCCCATCCCCACACCTCCACCCTGTCAATTCCCAAAACACATTTCCTATTCATGTGGGGGTCCAAAATGGATAGAGTCTGGAGGACCATGTACGTCGTCAATCAATGGGGGCATAACCCTAACCAGCATGGCTATTGTGTGTGGCTGTGCTTGGAAACAACGTGCAAGGGCATGAAAAGCCACTATTTGCTGAGGTTCTACCTGGCTCAGGTGTTGCGAAAGATTGGTCTGGCCCTGATGCCACACAATGTCCTAGTCAGCAGGACTTTGCCCCATCACCTTCATGGGAATGGTTGCATAGACAAACACTATTGACCACAGGGCCATCAGGCAGTGGTCAGCATGGAATTCCTGCTGACACAGAGACTAGGACTTGATGAGATACTGTGGGGTGGTCCCCTGAGCAGAGCATCCAGAGACAGACATCCAGAACTGCTGGAAGACCAGAATCTCAGTGAAAGATGCCCTTTGGTCTGCCTGAAACCCAGATAAGAGAAGCAAACACTAGAAGCCCAAAGCAAAGGGAGGAATGTTTAGGGGCAATATCAGGGGTACTTGTTTTTACACAGAGTTGTGGGTGCCAGGACTGCCTTGCCAGGAGTGGTGGTGCAGGCTGAAATATTAGCGGCATTTAAGGGCTTCTTGGACACATGAATGAAGGAAACATAGAAGATAGGAGCAGGAGTAGGTCATTCGACCCTTCGAGCCTGCTCTGCCATTCAACGAGATCATGGCTGATTTTAAAGTTCAGTACCCCGTCCCTGCCTTCTCTCTGTAACCTTTAATACCCTTATACTGAAGAAATAGATCTAATTCCCTCTTAAATATATTTAATGAACCTGCCTCTACTGCCCTCTGTGGCAATGAATTCCACAGATTCACCACCCTCTGGGTAAAGAAATTCCTCCTCATCTCGGTCCTAAATGGTTTGCCTCTTGTCCTCAAACCATGGCCCCGGGTTCTGGATTTTCCCACCATTGGAAACATCCCATCTGCATCCATTCTGTCCAGTCCTGCCAGAATTTTATATGTCTCTATGAGATCCCCTCTCAATCTTCTAAACTCCAGCGAGTACAATCCCAATTTGTGCAATCTTTCCTCATAAGTCATTCCTGCCATTCCAGGTATCAGCCTGGTGAATTTCCTCTGCACTCCCTCCATTGCAAGAATGGAGGGTTATGAAGGAGGAAGGGTCTAGTTTTTATTTTGCTTGGAATTGATAGGTCAGCACAACATCGAGGTCCGAAGGGCATAACTGTTCGACGTTAACCTGCTGGTCTTTTAGCACATGGACATGTGGGTGAGGGAACGCTGCCCACCGGCCTATTCCACGTTGCTGAGAGATGCACTGAGGCTTGGCGCAGCCAACACGAGGGCGCTGTGGGGAAGGACGCTAATCCTCTGGGTCTTGATGGACGGAGACTAAGGGGAACCCCTTCAACCACAGAGTGCAGGGAGTAACCACAAGGTGGCAAAGTGGTGGAATGATGTTAAACAGAGAACGTGTGCAGTGAAGGGAATATAGGCATGCAACACGAGGATGAGAAAAGACATGGAACAGTTGTCCTCTTGGTCAATAATTTTAGAATAAAGTTAATTTTGGGGTGAAAAAGAGAAAAGCCCGAACTCAGTCAACTTTGTTTCATGAGATACATTCTCCAATCCAGGAAAGCTCCTCTGTACCCGTTCAAATTTAACCCGAGGAAACTGTGTTCATGGTGGAAACCTCTGCAAACACACAAACGGACCTATGCACAGAGAGACAAATGATACACGTGCAGTCCCTCCCAAAAAAGAAATAAATTCTGTTGAATCAATAGCAGGGTCATAGAGTCTTTGTCTGAGCCGGTCATCCATCATTCTCCATTCTCACTGCTCGCAGGAAGAATCTGTTTCTGGGCCTGGTGCTACTGGCTCCGATGTTCCTCGACCTCTTTCCCGACGAGAAGAGCTGCTAAATGCTGTGGGCAGGTGGAATGGATCCTCGACGACGTTGACAACGACAATGAACCCGGTTGATATTTGGGGTGGGTGGGTTGGGGGGAGAGAGTCCCCATGATCCTATCTGCCACTCGTGGTCCTGCCGATCATTTTAAAATATATTTATAAACTTAAAACCACAACAAATTCACACAATTAATAATAATGCTCATCTAATGTGTGGCATCTATAAAAGAAAGAATAAACAAACCACCCCCCACCCCCATTCCCAATATCCTAACCCCTCCCCTTCTCGCCTCAACAGAAGTGTCTGTTACTTTAAAGTTTCATTGAATAAACAGAGGCCTTCAGGTGAAAGGGAGTGTCAGGGTTTCATGTAAATATGCACACCCACCCTTGGTAAATATGGGCTCCATATTCTTCTGACATATCGAGTTGGAGTGGCCTGTTAACCGAGACATGAGCCACTACACTAGAGAGCCGACAAACACGCTGACAGCGCAGACCTCGTTGGGGCCAATGCCCTTCATCCCAGGGGATGACCCACATGGTGGGAAACAATGAGCAACAGGAGGATCGCCTTCCGACCCAAGGCTGGAGCTGCATGTTCAAGCAACTTATCTTCCACTTCCACTACTTGGGTGCATGTCATTCTTTCCAGACTTCGCGGGAGCACGCCTGCTACAGTGGTGACCTCAGCAGGACCCAGCCCTTCAGTTGGACGTGAAGATCACGGTCCAGGTGGCTCTTCAGATGGTTTGGTTGAAGCTGTCAACGTTCTGGATGTCGCAGCCACACGTGGGGTTCAAACAGGCCAAGGAACAGTTCCACCTCCAAGAGATCACCGCTGATGACATCCATTACTCCTCCATGATGTTCTTGCTCATCAGGACACCGGTTGTGTGTTTGCAGAGATTTCCACCATGAACACAGTTTCCTCAGGTTAAATTTGAACGGGTACAGAGGAGCTTTCCTGGATTGGAGAATGTATCTCATGAAACAAGGCTCATCGACTTCCGACATCAGCCTCCCGAGCTAGGCAAATAGGATGCCCTCAAGGAGCTCTTAACCCGCACCTTCAGGCCACGCCTTCATCCTCCACCTCATTCTGTTCCTGCTCTCACTGTCGCATGGCCCAGACAGTCATCCCAACATGACTCCCTTCGTGCTATTTCTTTTCAGCTCTCACCATCGCCCTGGACCCACTTTTCAGGAACTCGTCCCTCTTCCTCCCTATGTCATTGGTATCTCCATGTACCACACCCTCTGGCCCACTTTAGGATGTCTTGGACACCAGCAGCAACACCCCAGACACTGGCACTAGGGAGGCACCACCTGGAAAAGGTCCAGGGTCCTAGTCCAACAGTCCTTTTCCTGAGCATCCAGGCAGCAGAGAAATATCAATGGTTGCTCAAAGCAAAATCCTCATTGCGGTGCCCACCAACAAGTTGAGGCACAAAGTTTTGTGGGTCTTTTGGGTTACTGGTGCCAACATATTCCCCATCTCACCCTGCCCCTCCATCTACTGTACAATGTTGCCCAGAAAAAAAAATCTCCGCTTCATTGATGACCTGAACAACAAATGGCATCTTAAATGGCAAAACACACTGTTGAATACCACTGCCACTGAACACAAGCATCCCCCAAACCCTCAAAACTGGAACACCCTTTGAATTACTTGTCTCTGCCATGAAGAAAATGGCCTAGTGGAGCCTCGAGCGAAAGAGGCAAGGTTGCCGAGTCCCACACAGCTTCTGGTTCAATTCCCTCCTGGAAGCTGCCTCACGCGACTCCCCATCTGAGTGTCAGATGCTCGCCTGCTCACCACAGAGAACCAGATGACAGCAGAGACAGTCACACTCCAGCCACACCTCCCCAACATGTGATGGGTTAAATCTGCGGATGCCACTCACAGCGGACCGAAGAAGTGGTACATGGTAGACCACACAGAGGCCGGGCCCGAAGGGCTGAGCCACTTGCAAGAACAGATCATGTCCTGCCCGAAAGTGACAGCCTCCCACCTGAATGACCCCCGAGAAGAGCTTGGCACCATGGCCTGGGGCAAACCGTTCATCACCCTTGATGCTGGACAGCAGGAAAAAGCTTGGTTTACTGACGGCTCGGGCTGGTGGAGGTGCAGAAAACAGCGGTGTAAGGTGGGAGCGCTCCAGCCCACCACAGATAAAGTACTGACAGAAGAGGGTGTGGTGGAGGGGAGAGCCAAATGTCCAAGCTGGCAGCTGTGGCACTGATCCGAAAAGGGACAACCAGGCGGGCCCAGGAGCCTATTTTCCGATCAGTGCCACAGGATTTCTGGGCTGTGCCAAACAGAACGTCAGTGTGGATGGGTCGGCGGCAGGAGACAGGGAGGCAGATCCATGGCTGCCTGCTCTGAGGACAACAGCACTGGCAGATCCTCTGAGAGGTGGAACAACAAAAGAATAGTCAGGGTCCACCACGTGGATGGACACACCTCCAGGAAAACCGCTGAAGCTGACGCAATGCCACGGTGGACTGAGCTGCTCAAATATGCTCTGCCACTATTTTCCCCAAGCAGAGTGACCCCGGAGCCTTGGCAGCATTGGTGCATCATAAATGTGGGCATATGGGGGCACTATGATGGACAGAGGATCTGGGGGTCTCATGATGTTGCAAGAACTGTGATGGCCAAATGCCCTATTTGTCAGCAATTAAAACCAAGGGCCACATTCGCTGGAGTTCGGGAGCTGGACAAGTCTGATAAATTGACCATATCAGGCCTCTCCCCTGCCAAAATAAAAAGTGATATGTTCTCACGATGGTCAGCACATACTCGGATGTCCTGCCAGCGGGCCTATAAAGCACATTTTAAGTGTGCTCCATATAAGGAATACCCTATCGGGTAACGTCCGACCAGCAATGGGTGGTGATGCCAAGTATTTGGGCCACCTGCATATCCCCTACCACCCACAGGCATCCAATATCAATGAGTGAATGAATGACCTGTTCAAGGCATCGTATGTGACAAGTTGATTGTCAAGTCTTCCATCCATGAATGGTTGCAAGTGTATCGATTAATCCGGCGAGTTTGTGTCTGTGTGTGTCTTTTACTCCTCGTGCGACTTTACTACATGTGTCAATAAAAGACAACTGTGTTCAAATTCGCCACCCTTGGGACCCCTCGAATCAGTTTCACACATATAATAATTGGTGCAGTGAGCAGGGTCCTTCGAGTTCTGACTGAACACAGCTGCAGTGGAGATGCTTTGGAATCAGGACAGGAACTATAGTGCAGGCAGGGAGAACAAGATCTGCGGGTGGACTGACGAGAGTGCGGGATTGGTGAACTTGGCAAGCATGCTGGCAGACTACGGCAAACTGGTAGACTGGTCCAAGCTCCTGGATCCACATTTTGAGAAAATATGTCACCACATGTTGTCCCACTTCAAGAAGTCGGGGTTCCCAAAATCTAAGGGGAATCAGAGGGTGCCTTTTGGCTGCCAGTGTTTCTCCTGAGAAAGAAATGTGAGGTCATAGAAAGGAAAGATTTGGAGAGGGCCCAGGAAAATAAGGAGATAAAGGTGGTCCAGCAGCGCTGCTGTGCACTGCAGGAGCCAGCACAGACTTCCCCAACCTGAGCCACTGATGTCGAGATGAGAGGGACAGAGGTAGCCAACAGGCATGCCGATGAAGGTCTGACTCCCCACCCCCCACACCCCCAGTGAGTGAGTTTGTACTGGCCATGGAGCGATTAGCCGAGGCCATTTGCCAGGATTCAGGCATTAAAGGTTTCAGAACAGGCCAGGAAGAGCATGAAATCAATTTATTTGCAGAAGTTGTTCTGATATATCTGACAGACCCGACACACTCATTGCCCAAGTTGTGCTCCACCCTGGAGGACTATGGGGAGATCTCTGGGTATAAGTTCTTTTGGGATATGTGCAAAATCATGTCACTTAGGAAGGGGGATTAGAGCCAATGTCAAGAAAATAGTCAACAAATGTGGCAGCAAAATGGGATCAAATATCTAGGAGTTAGAATAGATAACAACGAGTAATTTAGACCAGCTGAATTATTCTCCTCTTGCTTGGGGAAATTGAGGAGGATTTAAATGGTTGGATGTCCCTGCCCATTACACTAGTGGTGTTACAGAGAGGGGAGGTGTCACAGAGGGGGGAGATGATGACACAGAGGGGGTGATGATGTCACTGCATGGGGCAGCCATAGCTGAGTTGTGCCATGGCACAGCAGCAAGAGAAAGATGCCTCTCCTGGAAAGGGATTCTGGCCCACGTGTCGGAGTAGGACGCTGTCTCATCCCAGGGACCCTCTGATCAACAGGGTTGTGTTTGGAAGCACCCTGCGCCCATGGGTGAGATAAAGAGCCTGTTACAGGCTCCCCGACTGGGACAGAACCTCCTCTGGCACCATCCTTCACCCAGTGTGGGCAGAGAGAATGGAGGCTGCATTTAATTTCCCCTCTCCCCACCCTGAGTGCAGGGCACTTTATGAGGCAGCTGGAGGGGAGTGGGGAGGGGAGAACAATGGCATGTGAGGGGATACAGGGATGGGGTCTGTAGGAGTGGAGGGGAGAACAAAGGAATGGGGTAGCACCACAGGCTAATGTCAAGGGAGATTGGATCAGAGATAGGGGACATAGGGTTGAGCTGGGGGGATGGGGTGCGAGGGGACGGAAAGGACTGGGGAAACCATGGAGGTGGTGTTGGGTGGGGGATGAGAGTGTGGTAGAGGAATCGGGGCAGGGGAGAGTGTGAGGTGTCTGAGAGAGAAGAGAAGTTGCGAGGGGGATGGAAGGCAGACCTTTCAACAGAAATGGGACATAGCTCCCCCTCCACCTGGAATGGGATCTGTCCACTGAGAGACAGGACCGCTCCTCCTCCCCGTGGTTACAAGATCCCTTCCACCCTTGCATACACCCCAACACCCCCCCAACCGGGATAGGATTCTTTCTCCCAGTGGACCTGGATCAAGGTGCTAGAAAGTGTTTCTGCTGCGGTGGACCCAGCAGAGTTGAGCGATGAAGCATGGGTCTACCTCCGCCCCACCTGCTCCCTCATGCGATGAGGTCTCGCTTGCATCATGGAAGATCACGGTGTTGCTGAGCTTCTGGGAATGCGGACGGCTTCTGCTAAACCCGTGGTAGGGTTCAGAGTGGTTCATCTCCCCGGGACGTGCTGAAGGTCAAGGATGACCCGATCCTCCCATGGAGGGAGGGTCGTAGACAAAGTGAATGGCTGCGGAACTGGCCTCAGTCTGAGGAGAGTGATCAAAGAGGGACCTGGGGTGGCAATATTTCTACTGAGAGGCTGGAACAAACCACCAGAGGATCAATTCTGACATTTAGGTGACCCTTGGAAGGGAGTTAGAGGGAGGGGTAGAGACTAACTTGGACAGCAAGGCTGGGTTGGGATAAATGACCTGTTGTGTACCCTCTGGGTGTGTAAATGCTGCTGCTTCTGCCCCAGAGGACATGGCAATAAGGTCACAACAGAGATGGCCACTCTGTGTCATGGACCCAACGTCCCCAAGGTGGTGTCCTGCACAGATGATAAAATCATCGACAATGGATCTTTCGGTGTGGTGTACCAGGCAAGGCTGGTGGACTCCGGAGAGCTGATTGCCATCAAGAAGATCTTGCAGGACAAGAGATTCAAGGTGAGGGGGAGGAGCAGTTGTGCGGAAATGGAAAACCCTGATATTTAACTTTAGGGCCTACAGCACGTTCACAGGCCCTTGCGACACATGAGCCCGTTTCACACAATTACACCCAATTGACAAACACCCAAACACATTTTTGAAGGGTGGGTGGAAAGAGGAGCATCTGACAGAGACCAAAGCAGCCATGGGGTTTGGAAACAGAGAAAGTCACACAAACCCACAACAGCAGCCCCCCTCCCCACACACAACCCCCCACCCCACACACACACACACACACACACACACACACACACACACACACACACACACACACACACACACACACACACACACACACACACACACACCTGGCAAATATCAAAGATTTTCTGCAAATTCATTGTTTAGTAGAAACTGGGAAAACAATCATAAAAACGGAAGTGATACTTCATTGAACCCGCTGACGAGTCCCCGCTCCAGCAACACAAAAAGTCCCCCCCACCGACTCTCGACGAGTCCCCCATTTCGGCCTCCCTTGGAGTTCACCACCTCAGACCTCTTGACAAATCTCCTCCCCGCCTCCCCCCTCAACTTGGACAAGTCGCCCCTCAGGGCTCCGAACCATCGCCCAGCCTTGCTGATGTTCCTCTCTCGCCATAGAACCGCAAACTGCAGATCGTGCGAAAGTTGGATCACACCGTCATCGTCCCTCTTCTCAACTTCTACTCCTCTGTAGTCAAGGTAAGATCCACCTGCACCCACCCCACCCCCACTCTGATGCATATCATTTGCTGCTACCTTCCCCATTCCTTCAATTGATCTGTCTCGCTGCAGCCTCTCTGTTGCCTCCATCCTGCCCCTCTGACCAGTGCCGACTCCTTGACACTGGCTGCCCTGCTCCTCACCCATTAACTCATGACCTCTTGCCATTTCAACTCCAGACAGCAGCAGCCAAGACCACAAGACAAGGTCGCCAAATTCGGCCACTTAGCCCCTCCAGTCTTTTTCCCCAATTCATTTCACGAATGTATTTTCCCCCATAACTCACTTCCCCAGAACCTTTTGGTGCCCTTCCAAATCAACGCCTGCTCTGAATCGTCCCAACAACTCAGCCTCCACATGTTCGACCCCAGACAACACCCGGCTGCAAACATTTCTCATCTCGAAACGTCAATGGTTTTTCTCTCCCGGTGAATCTTTGCCTCAATAGGGAGGGCGGTCAGAGCTGCACATTTTGTGCAGTCTCACCAGAAGCCGAATGATGGGGCAGCGGACGGGTCCACTACGGCCTGTTGACGCTCTGCTCGCTGAGCCCTTGGATTCATGCCATGTTGTGTTGAGCAGTGGGGGCATCAGGCCTACAGAGAGCAGGAGGGGCTGGCACTCCAGTTGGGAGAGGCACTGGGTGTTGGAGGGTAAATCCAGCTGACATGTTTGTATTGTGTCCAAGAGAAAGAGGAGGTTTATTTGAATCTGGGTCTGGTCTATGTTCCCGAGACGGTTCACTGCATGGCCCAGCACTTCAACAAGGCCAAGCAGCCCATTCCCATGATCTACATCAAGGTGGTTGTGGGTCTGGGTGGTCAAGTTGTCCACTGGGGCAAGCTTGGATGGTGGGGTTGGAGGATATGAAGGAGTTTACTGGCTGAGTCTCGCTGGGGACTGGATATCGATGAAGGGTGCATGAGGGTCTCAATGGGTATTGGTGAGGAGAGAAAGGGTAGTGAGGGGAGAGGGGCGGAGAGGATGATGAGGATGAATGTTGATTGGCAGGGAGGAGCCCTTCACCCACCTCCCCTTACCCTCAGGATATAGACCCGGCCAGTGTGGAGGCAGAGCTGGCCATGTTATATCGTTGTGTTGCCAGATGTTCATGTACCAGCTGTAGCAGAGCATGGCCTACTTCCATCCTCAGGGGGTTTTCCATTGAGACATCAAGCCCCAGAAGATGCTGGTAGATCCCGAGATGGCCTTCTTATTGCTGCTTTATTTCGGCAGGTAGATCCACCCATGTCTGTCCGTTCACCACCTCAACGGGGTGCTGATCCCTCTCCCCAACACGGCCTTGTCCCCTCCCCATCAGCTCTCACCCCTCCCCCATCAGCTCTCTCCCCTCCTCCCTCTCCCAACTTGCCCCTTCCACAGCTTAATAACTTATTCTAAATAAGATTGTGGGGGGCTTAGATGGAATGAACAGCCAGAAACCTTTCCTAAAGTGTCAGGTGCAAATCTCAGAGAGCATCCGCTTCAGGTGAGGGGAGATTTTTTTTATGCAGAGAGTTGTGATAGCTTTGAATGCGTCACCGGAGAAAGTGGTAGCGGTTGGTAGAATAGGTGCATATTAAAGTCTCTGAGACGAGCATGTGGATGTAAGGGAACAGAATTTTTACATGATAGAGGAATTTGGGGATATGGCGAGAAGGCAGGGTAGGTCGAGTTTGGTCATAAATTAGATCAGCCATGATCATATTGAATGGCGGAGCAGGCTCGATAGGCCATTTTTGTCCTACTCCTGTTCCCACTTCCTATGTTCCTATGGGTGTGGTACAGGTAAAGGTTGTGGAGAACATTTACAAAGGTCAGTACAGCCTTTATGGGCCAAAGGGCCTGTACTGGGCAGCAATGCTTGATGTTCTAATGGATGCGGAAGCTCTGGGAAGGGGTAAGGGAGGGACTGGCCAGGAAGTCTGCAGATGCTGGGGCCGAGGGCAATGCCCAAACATGCTGGGGAAACTCATGGATAGTTTTGTGAGGAGCAGGTCCTGCTTCACGAGTCAAATTGAGTTTTTCGAGGAGGTGTCAACGGAAATAGATGAAGGTCAAAGTCTGTATGTGCTGCACGAGGATTTTAGTAAGGTGCTTGACAAGGTCCCCACGGAGGCCTCATTCAGAATGTCTGGAGGCATGGGATCCATGGACCCTTGGCTGTGTGGATTCAGAAATGGCTTGTCTGCAGAAAACAGAGGGTAGTAGTAGATGGAACAATGACTAGTGGCGCTCCAAAGGGATCTGCTCTGGGACCCCTGCTCTTTGTGATTTTTATGAATGATGATGGGAGTGGAAGGGTGGGTACGTCAGGGGATGACACAGAGGTAGAGATGTTGTAGACAGTGTAGAAGGTTGTCATAGGTCATCCAGTTTGCAGAGAAGTGACAGATGGAGTTCAATCCTGTAAATCAGATGTTCTTAAATAAGCAACTGGTCCAGGTTTATTTCCAGAGTAATTTTCAAGGGCACGAATAACAGTTATTCCAAAGAAGGTTGGAGACCCATTAAAAGTAGCTTCATATAGACCAATATCTTCATTGAATGCGGATTACAAGAATGTGTGGGCAGAGCACTTGGTTAATGGCAGGATTATGAACAGTGTGCAGGACAGAGAAATATTTAGATCCTGCTCCATATATCACTCAAGGTTGCTGTGCAAATTGAGAGGGAGTTTAAGATGGTGTATTGTGTGCTGGCCTTCAGGAGTCAGGGGATTGAGTTCAAAAACCAAGAGGTATCGTTGCAGATGTATAAAATTCTCGTCAGACCACACTTGGAATATTGTGTGCATTCCTGGGGCGAGAATACCAGAGGACGTCTAAATAAGGTGAGCTGAGGGAAATTTAGGCAAGACGTGAGGGGTACATTTTATTCACACAGAATGTAGTGGGTGGCTGGAATGCATTGTCGGGGTAGTAGCGGAGGATGGTCCAAAAAAGGCATGAAAAGGATTTTAATATGGACAGGAATTCAAGAAAAATGGAGAGTAGTGGTGTGAGGGAGGGGAGGGTAACATTGTTGTGGGGTAGGTTCAGATGGATCAGCTGAATGGTCTCGACTGATCCATCCATGATTGTCTAACATCTTGCTGCCATATCATGGAGAACCAGGGTGTTGCCTGATGGACACACGTTGCTCTGAGCTCTGCAGAGAGAGATCGTGGTTTTCGCCAAAACAGACTTCCTCAGGTAAAGCAGAGGAAGGGGAAAGGCTCCAGTGTTCAGGGGTAGGGGGGATGATGGGGGAAGAGTTGGGACCCTCCAAAGTCATTGTGATCAGGCCTCAGAGACAGTATCTCTATCACTCGTATTTCTCTTCCCAGGAGAAGGAGCGATCTCAGAGACAAGACACGAGTCCAGAGAACCTCGCATCCCAGCTGAACAGAGGACGGACAACATCATGATGGCCTGAACCCCTCCCCGTCGTATCCCTCTGGCCCTGCCAACCCCATTCCCTGCCTCTTCCATGTCCCTTCACCCACTTCCCCTCTTCTCCTCTACCCATCCTCCATCCCAACCCCCTCCTGCTCACCTTCCCCTTCTCCTGCCCTCACACCTATGCCCTAACCCCAGCCCTCCACCCTTCACCTCCCCCTTCCCCTCTCCCCTTCCCTTCCCCTTACCCCCTCCCCTTCCCCTCCCCCTTCCCCTCCCCTAACCCTCCCCCTTCCCCTCCCCTTCTCCTCCTCCCCTTCCCCTCCGCCTTCCCTTTCCCCTTCCTACCCCTAACCTAGGGGAAGGAGGGGGAGGGGAAGGGGGTAGGAGAAAGGGGGTAGTGGAAGGGGGTAAGGGTAGGGGTTGTGGTAAGGGGTAGGGTAGGGGGTAGTGGTAGGGGGTGCGGGGATGGGGAAGGGGTAGGAGGTAGGGTTAGGGGAAGTGGGTAGGTTGTTAGGGATAGGGTAGGGATAGTGGTAGGGGGTGCGGGTATGGGGAAGGGGTAGGAGGTAGGGTTAGGGGAAGGGGGTAGGTTGTAAGGGATAGGGTAGGGGGTAGTTGTAGGGGGTGTGGGTATGGGGAAGGGGTAGGAGGTATGGTTAGGGGAAGGGGGTAGTTGTAGGGGGTGCGGGTATGGGGAAGGGGTAGGAGGTAGTGTTAGGGGAAGGGGGTAGGTTGTAAGGGATAGGGATAGGGTTTAGTTTAGGGTTGGGGAAGTTGGGTAGAGTTAGGGTTAGTGTTAGGAGACATGGGGTAGGGCTATATCTTGGTTTATGGTTAGGTCTATAGTTCGGGGAAGTGGGCTTGTGTTAGGTATAGGGGAAGGGGGTAGGAGCAGGGGGGTAGAGGAGGAGTGAGGTTTTGGGTTAGGGGATGGTGGGTAGCATTAGGGTTGGGGTTAGGGGGCGGCATAGGCGTAGGAATAAAGTTAGGTTTAGTGGACGGGATGGGGGTAGAGTTAGGGGACGTGGAGTGGTGGTAGGGGGTATCGGTAGTGTTAAGGTTAGGTTTAGGATTTTGTTAGGGGTTAGGGTTAGGAGTAGGAGGAAGGGAAGGGGGAGGGGAATGGGGGAGGCGAGTGGGGGACGGGAACTGGGGACTGGAAGGGGGAGGGGATGTGGGAGGGGAACGGGCAGTGGAAAGGGGAGGGGAACGGGGTAGAGGAAAGGGGCGGTGAACGGTGGACGGCATCCCTAGCCCCTCCCCTCCCCTTCCCTTCCCCCGCATTTCCCCTGCCTCTCCTCTCCTCCTTCCAGAAGAAGCTGGGCCTCTTTCCGTCCAGAACCTCCCTGTGGTTTCAGAGCCTCCGTTTCAGGAAGTGCCTTCGACGCTTGCTGCTGGACAGACAACTTGTCTCTTGATTCATTCTGTACCGTTGATATTAAATTTAAAAATGATTGGGTTTTTTAAAGCTTGAACTCAAAAGCTGGTCCAGATAGACAAAACAGAAACAGGCCCTTCAGCCCCTCTCTCCTGCTAGCTGAGCTGTTGTAACCAGTCCATATTCCTCTCACCCTTTTCATTCTTAGCTCCCATCCAGCTCATGTTGCCTTGTCAATCGCACGGCCTGTGGGAAGAAGCTATTTCCCTCCCTGGCTGCTCTGCTTTTATTCCTCCATATCTCCTTCCTGATGGCAGGGCGACAAAGATGCTCTGTGCTGGATATCTATGAGTCTATTTACAGAGCCCATCCCTGCAATCAATCAGGGGTCCGTTGCCTTGAGGTGGCACCCATGTTCCCTCTCCCTCAGCACTCTCAGAACACTACTGCACCCTCCTTCCCCTCTACTCCCAGGTCTCAGTAACCCGCTGACAATTCCAGTCAACTGCCATGTCTATACCCTGCCCCACCTAAACCGATGGATCGACCAGCGCCTTCTCCCCTCAAGAGTTTGAGGAATCCACTCTCTTGCAATGTCCTGCTATCGAATGCCCTGCATCCTCCTTCCCATTTGGTTCCTCCTGTTATCAGGCGGCTGGATGGACCCCACCCTGTTGAAACTACCCGTGTTCTCACTGATCTCTCTGCGCCTCTGCCCTCCATCCAGGGGTCTTGGGTTTCTTGTGGGGGTGGTGGAGAACAAAGCACCAACTTAAGGAGATGGGGAGCAGTACAAAGACCCCCAGGTCCAGGAGACAGGGAGAACCACAGAGATACCCATCTCTGTCATTCGGGTAAAACCTGATTATCAATTGCAATGTGCAAGGAACTTTCGGTCCTGCTGCACGTGGGCCAGGTGTGGCCCATCCCCACACCACCACCCTGTCAATTCCCAAAACAAATTTCCTATTCATGTGGGGGTCCAAAATGGATAGAGTCTGGAGAAGGACCGTGTACATCGTCAATCAATGGGGACAAGGGTGTAACCAGCATGGCCATAATTGTGTGTGGCTGTGCTTGCAACCAAAGTGCAAGGGCACCAAATGCTGCTATGTGCTGAGGTTCTACCTGGCTTAGGTGTTGCGAAAGATTGGCCTGGCCCTGGTGCTGCACAATGTTCCAGTCAGCAAGACTTTGCCCCTTTACCTTCCTGGGAACGGTTTCATAGACAAACACATTTGACCACAAAGCCATCAGGCAGTGGTCAGCAGAGAATGTCTGACACAGAGACTCAAGGACTTGATGGGATACTGCGGGGTGGTCCACGGAGCAGAGCATCCAGAGACAGACATCCAGAACTGCTGGAAAACCAGAAACTCGGTGAAAGATGCCCTTCAGTTTGCCTGAAACCCAGATGGGAGTAGCAAACACTAGAAGACATCTGTCTGAAGCAAATGGAGGAAGATTTAGGGGAGATATCAGGGGTATTTTCTTTTACCCAGAGTTGTGGGTGTCAAGAATGCCTTGCCAGGAGTAGTGATGAAGGCCAAAACATTAGGGGCATTTTAGGGGTTCTTAGTTACATTGAGTGGCTGAGACCAAGGAGGATATTCTCCAACAGCAGAGGGTGGCAGTAACAAGATGTCAAAGTGGTGGCAATGAAGCTAAACAGAGACCATCTAATGTGACTGTGCGCCTGGCTGCGGGAATTTGGACTTACGATATAAACCTTGCTAAGTGCTAGTTCAGGTTGGAAACGTTCGACTTCCTTGGGGGTCAAATCAACAGGCACGGAACTAAACCCTGCTTGAAAAGGTAGAGTTTGTTACGTGCTTCCTCAAACCCCACATAATGAAGGGGCTGCAAGAATTCACTGGTACGATTAATTTTTATCACCGATTCATACCGGTAGTGGCCGACATCATTTTTTTGTTTTTAAACTTTATTTAAGTATTTATAACATGAATAACATATAGAATTACATTTAAAAAATTAAGAACAAAATAATAAAATTACAATACAGTATCAGTAATCTAAATAATGTATACCCTCCCCAATAATTCCAACCCCCCCTTCCCCCCCAATATAGAGAGTGAAGAATTAATAAAGTTAATAATATATGTGAGAAAAAAACCCACTTCCAAAAAAAAACAAAAACATAACCGATTAAAATACTAACAAAAAGAAAAGTAATTAATACTAAGATATCAGACTTAAAAAACATATTTAAATCAAACTTAAATGCATATATTTAACAGAGTTAAGATGAAACATATAATTAACAAACTTAATATAAAAAATTAGTAAAATTAGTAACATTGTCTATCAAAAATTCTTAAACAATAATCAATTCTTTAAAAAAAATTGTAGCATGAGAAAAAAAAAGATGAAAAATAAAACTTTCTCTATAGAGATAAACCTTCACCAAATATCAACTAACTTCACATCTAACATCATATTAGTCACATAAACTGCCATCTTAAAACAAAATTCCAACCTCATTAAACATTGTAGAATTCAAATTTGGTACTCTTCCACCATTTTTCCCTTTTAACCTTGAATAATTACCCAATAAAAGCTCCAATACCACATTTAAATATCCCCAATCATTACGTTAAAATTCAGATATCCAAATAATAAAAATACATCTACAACGAAATCTATATCTTCAACAAATAGAGCATAAGCCACAAACAAAATTCAAGCCTCATTAAGAATTGTACAATTCAATTTATAACTTTCACCATTATTCCCTTCGTTCTATAACTAAAATAGCAAAATAATATGCACCAGAATTACCACTCCTTTCACCTTAAAGTTAAAGAAAAAATATTTAAAAAAAACTTATCCATCCCATTCACATTTAAATTTCAAAAATTCCTGATCTACTGAATAAACTTTACAAAAAAAACCACATGAATTTTTAGTTTTTTAAACAATCAAATACTTTCTTATGCTTTTTTTTTCAACACAAAAGAAAACCCTTAACTCTTTAATCTAATAATACAAAAAAAGAAAAAAAAAACAGGTAGGAGGTTAAAAATACCCCCTCCCGTCTAAACCACGCAATGCGGTAACTCCCAAAAAAAATGGGTGTGAGATAACTCACACGTAGCAGATGACTTTCAGGAAATAGTGCCCATCCAGTTCTCTCCCCCAACTCTCACTTCATCTTAAACTAACATCATCATTATTTAATATTCATTTTTTTTTAAAAAATTAAAAAAAAAGAACAACTCTTCTTTTAATCAGCTCCAACTGCCGAGTCACCATTACAACCATTCCTTCTTGGAGCACGACTCTTTTCTTCCATCTCTTGTCTCCTTAGAGATCGCGGCGACTACGTCTCTGTTGAAACCGAGTAATTGGCAGCACTTGAGCAAATGCTATAGCTTCCTTTGGAGAATCAAAGAACTTTGGTTGGCAACCACCTTGAAAAACCTTCAAAACAGCTGGATATCTAAAGGTTGCCTTATAACCTTTCTTCCACAACAACTCTTTAGCAGAATTGAATTCCCGTCATTGGAACATAACTTCTTGACTCAAATCTGCATAGAAGAAAACTCGATTATTTTGAATCATCAAGGGTGATTTTCTCTGTTGTGCATTTCTAATAGCCACTCGTAAAATTATTTCTCTGTCGTAATAATTCAACCAACGAACCAAAACAGGTCTTGGACTTTGACCTGAAATAGGTCTTCTACGCAAGGCTCTGTGAGCACATTCCAGTATTATATCTTCCGGGAAATGTTCTTGACCCAGCACCTGCGGAATCCATTCAGTAAAAAATTTTCTTGGGTCTGGTCCCTCCATTCCTTCCGGCAAACCAATAATCTTTATATTGTTCCGTCTGGATTGGTTTTCCAAATAATCAATCTTTTTCATCAAATCTTTATTTTGAGTTTGTAAGTCTTTGACCATTTTGGTCACATCTGAAACATGATCTCGTATTTCGTATATATCTTCTTCACACGAATTAAATTTATCTCTCACTTCAAGCTTAAAAGCTCCAAACTCAGCCATCTGTTGAGAATGTATTTTCACCACAGAGTATTAAACCTAGTACCAAGTTCAGTCATAATCTTGGATAATCCCTGCATTGTATAAGATAATTTAGATTCAAGATTCACAAGAATCTTTTCAATTGGAAGAGATTCTGGCTCAACAGATTCCTGCTTCTTCTGCATAACCAAAGGGTCTTCTTTTGCTTCCTTCATTCTGGTTGCCTTCCTTGTAGTATAGCTGCGTGTGGAAACCCCAGCCACAGCCTCTCCAGCAATGACTGGAGGACGCTGGCCGGGGTTTTCCCCATCCATCAAGTTGTATAGGTTCTTTTATCTCAAAAGGTGCAGTTTGCAGTGGCACCGCTACAGTTGACAAATGCCTTTCCCCAGCCGGTACTTCAACTGATGTTACTACAAGTGGTTCATTCATAACATTGCCGTCAGATATTACTGCACATGTGCGAACCTGAGTAACTCTTTGTTCTAAAGGCTGTTTGGCGCCCTCTTTAGAGGGCTCTACCGATGTAATATTGAACTCTACATCCGAAAGCTGTACCTTTCTCCTGGGATCCATTTCAGGCTGAGTATCGATGTCTTTCCTGTAGGTAGGCTCCAAAACTTGAACTTTTGGAAAATGTAGTTTTTTGATAATCTGTTGTCGTTTTTTTTTGCTCTTTTCCACCAATTTTACCATCATAAGTTAAATTAACAGCACTGAAGTTATCTAAACTTTTAAAGAATTTTAACGGGCATTTCTAGACAAAACATTAAGATAGAGTCAGGAGAGGACTGGAAGGCACGTCTGATCCTTACGCCATCTTGCCACGCCCCCCGTGGCCCTCATCATGTGGAGAAAGGTAAAGACATTACCTGGGACAATAGGATTTGGAGGCGTCCAGAAGGCCAAGGACGCACTGGCCAACACAACCCTTGTGGTACACGCCAGGCCAGAGACACCCACCACTCTCACAGTAGATGCTTCCTGCACAGCAGTAGGGGGTGCACTGGAGCAATTCATCAAAGGGGAATGGCAGCCCCTGTCCTTCTTTAGCAGACATCTCTGGCCACCTGAACTCAAATACAGCGTCTTTGACTGAGAACAATTGGTGCTGTACCTGGCAGTCAGGCACTTAAGGTAATTTTGGAAGGTAGACAATTCAGTGTCTTCATGGACCAGAAGCCATTAATATTTGCCTTCCATAAAGTGTTAGACCTGTGGTCGGCCAAGCAGCAGCGACTCCTCTCATATGAGTCTGAGTTCACTGCAGACATTCAACACATCGTGGGTGACGCATTGCCCCATCCCCGCAATCAAGTCTATCCAGGCCCTGTCCCAGTGAATAGACTACTTAGCCCTCGGCAGGGGACAGCAGGATGACCCTGAGATCCTTGCAAGCAAGACAGCAATGTCCAAGCTCAGGCTGGAGGATGTTAACATCGATCCTGGTAAGTAGACGCTCCTCTGCGACATTCCAATGGCAAACCCCACCTCATCGTGCCGACAGCATTGAGATGGCAGTTTTATGATGAGGTGCACAATCTGACGCACCCGGCCATCAGTACTGTCAAAATGGTGGTCAATCGGTTGGTCTTGCTGAGCCTCCAGAAACAGGTTGTCAGTGGGCCAAGGCCTGCACACTCTGCCAGATGACCAAAATACAGACATACGTGAAGGCACCATGCCAGACATTCGAGCCAGCACCACATAGGTTCAGCCATATCTACAATGACATTGTGGGGTCACTACCGGCCTCCCACGGGATGAGTTACCGTCTCACCATCATTGCCTGCTCCATGAGGTTCCCCGAGGCGGTCCAGCTGGCTGACACAACCACTTGTGTCCTCCATTAAATTGGAAGCGGTAATGAATATAAAGGAAAGTTTGATAATAAATAGTCTCCCTTGCAGTTGGGGTACAATGTATTTCTTGAGATCAGAGGAATCCTGGAGCCAAGACAAAGTAATCCTGTTTTTCCCAAGGATTTGATTGAGTTGTTGGGGTAGTTAAAAGTGGAAGGGCCGAAAGGTCTCCTGCTCCTTCCACTACCTTTGTTTTCTGTCTTGCGATGCTGATTGGGTTCACCTGTGTGTTCGCTCGCTCGCTGATTGGTTGCTTCAGTTGCGCGAGCCAATGGGTTGATTCGGCTATTGGATTGGACGCTGAAGTCAGGTTGGATTGATGGGCGGGTTCGCGGGCTGATTGGCTCTTGCTGTGAGGAGGCGGGACGTTGGCGGCGGCGTCGTCTGATCGGGGTCCGTCGCGTCGCCGCGGGCGCGAATGGGAAGAAGTTGGCGGCAGCGCCGGGAACTTCCTCAGCCGCGCGGTCCAGGGAAAGCGGGCGACCCGCAGCCCGCCGGGACCCATCCGGGAGTGGCCGGTACCGGCGGGGTGTTTGGGTGGAGCCGAGGCGTCGGTGCAGGGGTCGGGTAGGGGAGGGGGATGAGGGAGAGGGAGGGGGATGGGAGGGGTGGGAGCGGAGGGGGCGGGGCAGGTCATGGAGGGGAGGGGGCGGGGCCAGGCAGGGGTAAGGGGGAGGGTGAAGGGGGAGTTGGAGGTCGAGGGGGAGGCTGGGCAAGGAGGGGGAGGGGAGGGGAAGAAGGGCAGGGGGAGGAGGGCAGGGGGAGGTGGGCAGGGGGAGGTGGGCAGGGGGAGGTGGGCAGGGGGAGGGAACCGCCTGTTTGACCCAGGTACCCAAGTCCCCTCTCTGTGTGTGTTGGCTTCCTCCTGCCCTCCACCCCCACAATTTAATGGTCCCATTTCTGACCTTCTCTTCCTCATCTTTCTTTGATGAAGGGACAAACCCACAATGTGTTTGATGTCTCTTTCTCTTTGCTCTATGTCTGTTTGACCTGCTGACTCTCTCTAACCCTGTGGCTTTACCCCCTCATCTTTCGCTGGTTGAACCCAATGGAGCTGGAAGAGCTCAATTTGTGAAGGGTTGTATCTGGATTTGAGTCGTTTGACACCATGTCGATTTCTTTAAATTGTGGCAAAAGCAACTGAAGGATTTCAAAACCTCGTCATCGGTCCTCTTTCAAACTCGTCTGAATTTCTTGGATGATAAATCATTGCTCTGAAACTTACTCTGCGAGAGTTTATTTTCCTCTCTTGCAGGGAGGTTTCAGAATCTGTTCCACATGATGAATCTGTTGTCTTTTCAAAGAGACAGTGGAGTGGCTATTTTCTTTCACCAAGATTTCATCAACTCAGTCAAGGGCTGAACTAAGTCTCCATTTAAAAATGGTTATGTTGCAAATGCAAGATTACTTTGGCTTAATTCATCAAAAGTGACCATTTCCACGGTCTCAACGAGGCTGCTCTCTTGATCTCAAAGAGATGGTTAGAAATGGTCTTCCTCCTTCAAAATCCACTTGTTACTCCTGGTGAAAGGAGAAGACGATGTATCTGTACCTTCTCTGATGACTGTACCTTCAATCCTCTCTTCCCCACAGCATGGACAACATCTTCTGCCTCTCATTTGTAATGTTTCTCCAGAATGGCTCATCCCATGACACGTGCCGTCATTTCTGCCTTTGAAGTCCATTCAGCCTCTTCAAAAGTATGAATCATGAGCCAATGGACTCCAGCCTTGAATCAAGAACTCGCTTATTCGAACAGTTGCCATCTCTCAGCACTCTATTGACTTAGTTTCAATTTTAAGAACACAGATAATCAACAGATGGTCTCTCGATTTGATCAGCAGTCTTTCCTGATGACACAAATTCTTCCGTTTTTAATAAAGCAAACACTCCAGTATCTCAAGGACCATCATGAAGGTTTTCCTCTTTCGGTTTCAGATGCTGAATGAGCAGACGTTTCATCTGCGTACATGGCTTGCCTTCTGGCATCTCAAAGGATTGTGTGTGTGACCCTGAATCCAACCCACAAAATAACTTGATAATATATATAAACTATTGTAACTTTAAAGATTAATATTCGCACAAAATGGTCCATGATAATTCACAGGACAATGGCATCTTCAAACAATAATTTTAATTGGTAAAGATTAATAACAACACTTTTTACTTCACTCTAACTCCACTCTGCACAAATATATATGTGTGTGTGTGTGTATCAAAACCAAAACCATTCCAATTCAGGCAGTGTCCATCTTTTGTTCTTCCTACAGTCGACAATCATCTCCTTGGTTTTGGTGGCATTGAGTGCGAAGTTGTTGTTGGTCCATGATTGAACCCTGCTTTCATTCTCCCTCCTGAATGCTGACTCGTTGCCCTCCTCATGCAGCTCATGACTGTGCTATCGTCAGTGAATTTGTAGATGGTGTCGTCATACCAAGCCATGCAGCTGTAGATGTAAAGCGAGTCGAGCAGGGGTGAAATATGCAACCCTCTGGTGTTTGGGAGCTAATGGAGATTTTGGAAGAGTTGTTCTTGCCAATCCACACTAATTGGGGCCTGGAGATGAAGAAATTCTGGATCCAATTGCACAGTATGTTATGGAGTCCCAGGACTTTGGAATTTGCTCATCATCTTTGATGGGAGGATGGTTTGGAATGCCAGACTCTAGTCAATAAAGAGCATTCTGATGGATGCACCTTTGTCGTCTGGGTGTTTCAGGGTTTTGGCAGAGCCAGTGAAGATGGCATCTGCCATAGGTCTGGTACTGCATTAACCAAATTGGAATCGATCCATGTCGCCCCTTGGACAGGAGCTGATGTACTTCAACACCAGCCCCTCAATCCACCTCATCACTGGATGTGAGTGTCACTCGTCAATCATCATTTAGGCAGGTTACCCCACTCTTTGGAACTGGTATGTTTGATGCCTATTTGAAACAGGTGGGTGCCACACCCTGTCAGAGTGAGATGTTGAAGATATCCATGGCCAGTTGGTCAACACACGTTATCAGTCCTCGTCTGGGTTCTCCATCCAGGCTTGATCCTTTCCTTTGATTCACTCTCCTGAAGGCAGCCCATGTTGTCATCTTTGGTTACTGATAGCAGCGGATCATCAAGAGATGTAGGGAGGGGGTGTGCAGTGGTTCTTCCCTGTACTAGTGGTCATATCAGGTGTAGAAGGCATTGAGTTCATGTGGAGTGAGGCTTTGCCGCCTCCCACTGCACCAGATTTGTTTATGCAGCACTTTATGTCATTTAGGCCCCTGTCACAGCTGACGGGTATCCTTTGTTGTTTCCATTCTCGTGTGAATCTCCACCATCTGCGAGATGGGTTTCCATGGTTCGTATTGGCTCCTTGTGTATCTGTATCTCCAAACTGTGATTTGGCTCTCAGCAATTTCTGGATATTGTTGTTCATCCAGGATTTCTGGTTGAGAAAATCCCCTGAACAATTTGGTGGGGACACCCTCGTCCACAGCTGTTTTGATAAATTTCGCTATGGTCCTGGTACAGTGATTCAGTTTCTCAGGTGAGTTCTTGAACACGATCCAATCCAGGGACTCTAGGCAGTCCTGCAGCTGGCTTCGCCTCCCGTGACCACCTTCTGGTTGTCCTGATCTTGTAAGTGTTGTTAGCAATTTTAGGCCCCATTTCTAAGAGAGGATGTGATGGCCCAGAGGTGGTTTACAAGAAGGATCCTGTGGATTAGAGGAATAATGTTTGAGGAGCATTTGATGGCTCTGGGCCTGGACTCGCCTGAGTTTAGAAGGATGAGGCAGGACCTCATTGAAATCTTATGAATAGTGAAAGGGCTGGATAGAGAGGATTTTGCCAGGAGTGGGAGAGTTTAGGACCAGTGGGCACAACCTCATAATAAAAGGATGTCTGCTTAATACGGAGATGGAGAAACCTTTTCATCGAGAGAAGTGATTTTCAAACTCCCCCCCCCCCCCTCCCCAGCTCATATTTTACTTAATCCCTATGCCAGAAGTGCTCTGTTAGTAGAGGATTACTTAAAGTGGGATGTGAGTGGAAAGAAAGTTTGAAAACCACTTTTTTAATCGTACCTCATTGACTTGTTCTGTGCATGGTTTCATAACTCCCGAGGAAATGGGCCAATGACAATTTTTCTCAAGCAAAATATTTCCTTCACAATTGTGTCCACTGCAGTCTTTCTCAGCCTTTTTCCCATTCATATTCCACTTTAAGCAATTTCTTACTCATTTTTTGACACTCCAAGGAATAAAGTCCCAACCTGTTCAACCTTTCCCTGTAGCTCAACTCCTGAAGATCTGGCAGCGTCTTAGTAAATCTTCTCTGCACTCTTTCAATCTTACTAATACCCTTCCTGTAGCTAGGCAACCAGAACTGAACACAATACTCCAAATGTGGCCTCACCAACATCTTATACAACCTCACCATAACTTCCCAACTCCTATTTTCAGTATGTTAATTAATAAAGGCCAAGATGACAAAAGATGTCTTTAGAACCCTGTCTTCCTTCCGAGCAGACGACGCCGCCGCCAACATCCCGCCTCCTCACAGCAAGAGCCAATCAGCCCATGAATCCGCCCATCAATCCAACCTGACTTCAGCGTCCAATCCAATAGCGGACACACCGAATCAACCCATTGGCTTGCGCAACTGAAGCAACCAATCAGCGAGCGAGCAAACACACAGGCGCACCCAATCAGCATCGCAATACAGAAAACAGAGGCAGTGGAAGGAGCAGGAGACCCTTCAGCCCTTCCACATCCAACTAGCCCAACAACTCAATCAAATCCTTGGGTTTCATAAGATCTCTTGGTCCTGGCTCCAGGATTCCTCTGATCTCAAGAAACACATTGTACCCCAACTGCAAGGGAGACTATTTATTATCAAACTTTCCTTCATATTTATTACCATTTTCAGGGAATTATGTAACTCTGCTTTATCCCTTGCTGCCGATTTCTTTAACTTCACTGTTCAATTTCGTAATGTTGGCTTCTGAACTATTTTATTGTGCCCCTTGATCTAGAGAGTTCTGGCAGAGCAAAGGAATTTTGTTTTCTTTTGTCAGGTCAAATTTTGTCACATTGATCCAAAAACAAGTATTTTCACCATTCCTTCATTTCAGATTCTCTGCAGCTGTCGTATTGAACCTCACAGTGACGGCATCATGTTTGTCTTGTTTATCCTTTACCCCTCCATCCAGACAGATGTGCTGATCAACGAGTCGACTCCACTCATCCAGCACCACTGCCATTTCTGCTGCTCGGGCTTTTCATCCCACGTATTCATTTTGTTATTTCCCCTCTTCTTTTTCTCAGCAAAGAGAATCAGGTTTATTTGATCATCTTTCTGAATCCCAGTGAAAGGTTATCGACCTGAAGGTTTTAACTCCAATTATTTTTACAGTAGATGACCTGCTGAGTATTTTCAGCATTGAGTTTTTATTTTATTGCCTTGGTGTATTACTGAGTGCTTTGAATAGGAGAAGAAATGTGGGTTGGGTTAGGTGGAGATGTCTCGATCATGGAGTGGGTTGAGAAAAATAGACATAAAAGGGAAGGGTGCATGGAAATAGTTAATTCATCTTTTGAAATTGTTTTTTGAGCTATGATTGTTATCTGATGTACGCGCAGTGTTCAGAATTAAAAATTTATTGTGATGAATATGTCACAATATTTGTAGTTTTGTGGCAGCAATATAGGGGCAAATATTGTTCTAAATTACATTTTAAAAAAAGAAATCCATTTGTGCAAAATGAAGAGTAAGTGAGGGAGTATCTGTGGTTCCTTGTCCATTCAGAAATCTGATGGCAGAAGGAGAGAAGCTGCGTTTGTACAATTGGGCGTTCATCTTGAGGCTCCTGGACCTGTTTCCCTAGTGATAGCAGGGTGAAGAATGCCTGGCCTGGGTGGTGAGGGTCCTTGAGGGTAGAGGTTGTTTTCTTGAGACTCCACCTCTTGGAGAAGTCGTTAATACATGGGCAAAGGATGAATGGGGAAAAGTTTAGGGGAAACAGGAGTGGGAACTTCTCTACGCAAGGTGGTGGGAGAGTGGAACAAGCTGCCAGCTGCATGAGGAAATGTGAGCTCAATGTTAGCATTGAAGAATTTGGGATACAAGGGGGATGGAGGGCGATGAACTGGATGCTTGTCAGTGGGACGAGGCAGAATAAGAGTTTGGCACAGACTAGAAAAGCTAAAGGGCCTGTATCGGTGCTGTAATGTTCTGTGAATCTATGGAGTGATGCACTTGGTCGTACATCTGCAACCCGACAAAACTACCATGGTGTCTGCACAAAAACACACAATATGCAGCACGTAATGACCACATGAATAATCTAAATAAATAAATGTAGTGGGCCAAGAGGGCGCACAGCCCACATTGTGAACCGTCGCTGACACGGTTCTCCGACGTCGCGCAAAACCATAAAACAGACAGCTGGGTACTCACCCACTTAATGGATCACACGCACATGGTGCTGCATGCCAAGGAATGGCATGTTGATCTGTGGAGTTTCCTGCAGGTAGATACAGGACATTCACAGGGCTTAATTTAAACCTGCTGGTCCCATGGATCGATAGCAAACTCTTAATGATGTCTCACCATGTCTCATGGAACCAGGCACATTTAACCATTTAACAGTTTACAGCATGGAAACAGGCCATATCGGCCCTTTGAGTTCGCGCTGGTTCACTTGAACAACTCACTAGTTCCCCCCCACCACTCTCCATCCATATCCCTCCAACCCTCTCATATCCATGTACACATGGATGAAGGCCAGTTTGCCATATGCCTTCTTAACCACCCTGTCTACCTGGGAATCCACCTTCAATGAACTCTGTACCATAACTCCAAGATCCCTCTGTTCCTCTGCATTCCTCAACGCCCTCCCCTAAACTGCATATATCTTATTTTGGTTATTTTTTTCCGGAATGCAGCAGCTCACACTTGTCAACATTAAATTTCATCTGCCATCTTTCAGTCCACTTTTCCAAACAAACCAAATCCTGTAATCCAAGAAAACCTTCCTCACTATCCATTTTTCCCCCTATTTTTGTATCATCTGCATATTTGCTTACCCAATTAACCATCCCCTCATCCAAATCATGAATATAAATGATAAACAACGAGACCCAGCACCGATCCCTGAGGCACACCTCTCATCACAGGCTTCCATCCTGACTCTCTGCTGTCTATCTTACAGCCACCTCTCAACCCATCTCACTATCTCTGTATTAATCCCTAGTGACTGAACCTTTCTAACTAACCTTGCGTGCGGAACTTTATCAAAAGCCTAACTAAGATCCAAAGAGATCACGTCAACCGCCCTACCTTTATCCATTTTTCTTGTCACCTCTTCAAAAAACTCAAGGTTTGTCAAACGTGAATTTCCTTTCACAAACCCATGCTGGGTGCTACTGATCAATCCCTGACTATCCAGATATTTGTACATACTATCTCGAAGAAAACCCTTGAACTTTTGGTCTTGCCTTTCGGCCAGACTGGAACATAATGATCCTGTACTCTCAAAGTCTCACCTTTTAATACCCTCCAATTTTCCTCTACATCCTTTCCGGCAAAAAAATCAGCCCACACAATTCTCTGCAAATCTCATCTCATTTCTTCAAATACGGCCTTCCCCCACTCGAAGACCTTCGACTTTGAACCTGACCTATCCCCTTCTATAATTAAACAAAAGCTAATGGACCCATGATCACAAGATCTGAAGTTCTCCCCAACACTCACTCAGCCACCTGCCCCATTTCATTCCCCAACCACAGATCGAACATTGCCCCCCCTCTTATGGGCATCTCCACATACTGCTGCAAAAAGCAGTCCTGAACACGTTGTATGAACTCTAAGCCATCCTGCCCTCCCACTGACTGTGTTTCCCAATTGATGTTATGAGAATTGAAATCCCCAACCAACACCACCCTATTCCTACTGCACATTCCAGCTAATTCCTTGCACATTTGCTCTTCAAGTTCTCCCTTCCCATTTGGCGGCCCATAATATACCCCTATAATAGTAACTTCACCCTTCTTATTTTTTAGTTTTACCCACACTGCCTCCCTCGATGAGACCTCCAGTCTCTTGCCTGAGCACCGCTGTAATATCTTCCCTGACAAGTAATGCGGTATATAAAAGAAGTCTGTAAAGTTTGAATAAAGCAGTCTTGTGTTGACTAACGTGGGTATGTATATGACTTTAGTAGCTGTACCAAAGTTGCCGCCAGAAATGGTGACCCCCCGAATGCAAGATTCAGCCGAAGCTTGAATCTCCAGTGATCATGGACACAACGACAGCAGATGCCGCCACCACGGCTGCAGTTAAACCAGGTTCTGCCTATTTCTCCTGGAATTGACTAGACATGAGCTTTTAAATATGGAGGGCCTGAGTGACAGGGATCCATCTGATCTAATGAATGAGATGCTCGTATTAGCAGATGGTCATTCTGATTGTTTACTTTTTGAGACTCTATTCCTGTCCAAACTCCCAGGTCGTGTCACAATACCAATCGTTAACATGGATTTCTGCCATCCCCATGATGTAGCATGGGAGGCTGACAGGCTCGATCATTCTCCAACGCAAGTGTCTGCTCACAAACAGCCTCTTTGATCAGTAGATCCATCTACTGTGTCCTACAAGCCTCCTATATCTGCAATTCCGTCAAAGAAGGATCAACCTACTGATGGGCACCAAGAATGGTGTTTTTACCATCTCCAATGGGGAAAAAAGCCCATAAAAAGCCATTTACCTATTAGAGAAAAAAGGCAGGAAATGAAAAGGCCGGCTGCCAGTCGGGGCCTCAGCATCTGGCACAAGTACTGACTGGCCTATTGTATCTTCAAGACGACGCTAGTAAGTGCAAATATCCAACCAACCTATTTTGAAAAAAAAACATAAATAACAACACCTGGCTCTTCAAGCAGCAAATGGGGCTACAATTCCCTGCTTTAGCAAAGGACAGGTCACGATTTGGAAAGGAGGTGTGACATTCCGTTGGAATTGCGTATTGTCTTCCGTTGCACAGGTCATTTTGGGTGCAAATTTTTGAAGGTCCTATGATTTGCCAGTAGACGTGAAGTGGAGGAAATTGGTCGTTCCACCACTTTGAAACCATACCCACTGGTATGCAGCAAAGGGAGAATTTCCTACCTCGGGATGAATACCCCGCACAAAGATGCGTATGCTGTCCTGCTCAATGAATTTCCCATCATTATCTCCTAATTTCAACACCTCCAAAACAGACCAGGGTATGTCCCATTACCCTCTCCCTCATATGCAAGATTTCGCTGCCCATCTGCACATTTTCCATGTTTTCTCCAAAGTTGATCTTGTCAAGGGATACCGTCAGATCCTGGTCTATAAGGATGACATTGTTACCCCTTTCAGGCTTTTTGAATTTCTTAAAGATACCATTTGGGCTGAAGAATGCCGCTCAAACTTTCCAACATCTTATAGATGCTTTGGGCAGAGTTCACTTCCATCTACTTGGATGACGTCCTCAAATCCAGTCAAACTGAACAGAATATAACCAACTGCATTTAGGCTGTCTGTTCCAATGGCTGCAGGAATTCCAATCAACCATAGCAAATGTCAATTTGGCAAGTCCACCATCGACTTCCTGGGACACAAGATCATGGTCAATGGTGTCTTTCCCTTAACCATCAAGGTAGAGGCAGTCTGTGCTTTTCCAACACCTACCACGGTTCAGGGTCTGCAGAAATTCTTGGGCATGAAAAACTTCTGTCACCGATTCATTCCAGCAGCTGCTGACATTCTTCGACCATGGTTTCCAATCCTCACTACAAAGCACAGGGATGATCCCTGGACAACAGAGGCAGAGGTTGAGTTTGCAATGCCAAAGATGCTTTAGTCAATGCAGCAATGCTTCCCCCATCCTAACTCCAACACTTCATTGACATTTAGTCCTGATGCCTCGAGTACGGCCCTGGGTGTGGTTCTTGAGTAGTACGTCGATGGCCATTGCCAACTCCTCGTGTTCTTTTCCTGACATCTTTGGCCATTGGAGATGAAATATCGTGCATTATATCAAGCCACATGGCACTTCTGATTAGTTTTGGAGGGTCGGCATTTCACTCTGTTCACAGACCACCAGACACTCGTTTTTGCCTTCAGCAAAATAATGGATCCATGGTCGGCAAAACAGCAGGGTCACTATCATATATTTCAGAATTTACCACGGATGTGCTCTATATTTCTGGTAAAAACAATGGGATCCCGAATATTCTGTCCAGATTGACTGTATATCATATTCAGGGTGACATTGATATTCCGGAATTAGCCAGTGTCCAGGCAATGGACCCCGATGTTCAGGAATACAGTACGGCCATTACTAACCTGGACATACAGCAGGGGGCGACACAGCTGGGTGGCCAACCTTACTTTGTGACATGTCTTTGGGCTACACTCGACCAGTGATTCCACCATCTTTGAGTCAACGTCTTTTTGACCAGATACACAGCTTGTCTCATCCATCCATCAGAACATCTTTCAAGCTCATGTCAAATAAATATGTATGGCACGGTCTGAAAAAAGGTGTCACACAATGGGTCTGCACATGTATCTCCTGCCAGACTGCCAAAATTCAGCGGCACACTAAGGCACCTCTTCAACCTTTCCTGGCGGTACGCAGGCGGTTGGAACACGTGCATGTGCACCTGCTTGGACCATTGCCAGTATCTCACAACATGAGAAACATTCTAACAGTCGTAGAACGTTTCGCACGCTGGCCAGTGGCCGTCCCTTTGACATCCAGTGACACTGAGACAAAGGCCAGAGCATTCATCGTCAATTGGATGGCTAGATTTGGTTTCCCGACCCACATTTCTTCAGACCGCGGAACACAATTCACCCACGGTCCAACGGCTTTGTGGAATGTTTCCACCGGCAACTGAAGTCCGCACTTAAGGCCCAACTCACCGGTCTCAATTAGGTTGATGAGTTGCCCTGGGTTCTATTGGGAGTGCGCATGGCTCCAAAAGGAAGATAGGTCTGCATTGTCCGAAGAGATGGTTTATGGAACGGTCCTTACAGTTTCATTGGACTTTCACAAACATCCTTCAATAGCTTCGACATGGTGTCGCGATCAGCAAACCTTTTCCTAACCACTGGCTTGGATCCCCTAAACAGAATGTTTCCCCCACCACTCCTGGATACTGATTTTGTTTTTATCCCAGGAGTCCCGTTACAATGACCGTATGAGGGCCCTTTCCACGTGGTGAAGATAGATGGGTTCTTTATACTTTGGACATTGGTGGGCATCCACAGCTGTTTAGTGTTGACAGACTCAAGCCTGCTTCACCTCTTCAGTGCCCCCAGCCCAGACGGCGAGGGGGTCCACCTAAGGTGCATGCAGCTGGTGGTTTAGTTTCTGGCGACGGTTCTGGGTGGGGATGGGGGGTTGGTGTAGCAGCTGTCTACTAGTGGGCCGAGTGGGCAAGGTTCTTTGGCGGGTGCGTGAAATCATAAGGCAGAGAGCTGGGTACACATCCATTTAATTGACAAACCTCGCGTGGTGCTGCGTGCCAAAGAATGGAATGCTGATCTGTGGATTCTCCTGCCGGAAGGCGCAGAACATTCACAGGGTCCCGTGGATCGGCAGCAAACTCATAATGATGTCCCACCTTGACCCATGGAGCCCAGGACAAGCTGTAAATAAAACAAGCCTGTAAAGTCTGTATAAAGCAGTCTTGTGTTGACTAATCTGGTGTATGTGTGTTCCTTTAGTAGCTCTATCAAAGTAGCTGCTACATATATAAATATTTTGGATGATTATCCCACTTACAAGATACTTCTCATCCGTCTCACACCCTGTGGGAATAAGCTATTCCCCAGCCTGGCAGTCCTGATTTTGATGATGGACATGGTTAAAGATGCTGTGCACTGCATGGTCATGGTCTTTGCACAATTCCGTGAGCCCTATTTGAACAACACTCCCACTAATGTCATCGTTAGAAGAAAAGGATACCCCAGTAATCCTCAGAACACTTTGCATCATTCCTGTCTGATGCTTTACAGCTACTGGACCATCCAATGATGCAGCCAGACAGGAGACTCAACTGTGCTCCTGTAAAATCTCAAGATGAGAGCTGTTGGCCTAGACTTCCTCAGTCTCCTTGGGAAGTGTAGGCACTTCCTGACAAATAAGGAGGTGTGATTGTTTTGTGTATTAATATGTGTGCTGTATGGATGGGAATTTTACGTGATTGTATTGTCTATTCTTGCTCTTTAACAATCTTTAGTGGATAGAAGTAGTCATTGTACTTTAGGATGTACAATCATGTACAGATTATCTTTAAATAGCCATTTGTCCCAGATGTCTATTCAGTCCAAGAATACTTTCAATCACAGGCAGATTTTAATCAATAACCCCATTCATTCTGCAATAACTGCCGCTTAATTTTGCCAGTTGTTCAATGGCAAGCTATATGGGGAAAACACCATGTCGACTCTTCTACCTTAAAGGAGTGATTATATTCAAATGGGCAGTGGATCAAGAGATGGAAACAGTGAAATCAGTCAGAGGTGAGTCGCTGCTTAAAATTAGAAACTTTCGTGTTCATGCTGTAGAGTTTAAGGCTGCCCAGGAGGAATATAATGTGTTTTCTTTACGATATTTTACCCTCACCCTGGCGAAGGATGGGGCCAACAGACATGTTGCTGGAAGGGTTCGAGAATTGATATGGTAGGTCACATGAGGCTCAAGTTTAGATCCACAGAGTGCATGTGTTCAGCAAAATGGCCACCCAGTCTGTATTTGGTCTTGCTGATATCGAGGTCAACTGAGTCAACCAAATGTAGGAGATTAAGTTGGATGGGGTGCATGTGAAACACTGCCTCAACTGGAAGGTCTGATTGTGGCCTTGGATGGAGGTGAGAGGATAGGAAGGGACAAGTTTGGCAATTTCTGCGGTTTCAATGGGAAGTGCATCAGGTGGTGGTGGGTGGAGAGGAAAGTGCCGTCGAGGGAGTCACAGAAAGATGTGCCCCTGTGAAAAGAGGATCTGAGTGGAGCAGGTTAGAGGATGGTGCTGAAGTTGGAAGTGTTCAAGGTTAACGTGTCAGATGTGGCAGCTGATGGGTGGTAAGTGAGAAACCTGAGGGATTCTGTCCTTGTTCGGCTGGAGAGGAGGTGGGGTAAGGGCAGAAAGAGAATTGGAGATACGGGTGCAGATTTTATCAAAGTCAGTATGGGGGAAACTGCATTTATTGAAGAAATAAGACATTTTGGGTGTCCTGGAGTAGAAGACCTCATCTTGGGACTTTTACAGGCCCAGAGGACCCCAAAACCTAGCAGCAATAGGAAATCACCAAGACAAAGCGATACTTTAACAAATGTTGTTTTTAATTGTCCAGGCCTTCCAGCATTTGAAATGCCTCTGAGGTCCCCCTTATCCTTCTGTACTCCAACTAGTACAGTCGAAGAGTCGACAATTGCTCCTCATACACTAACCCTTTCATTCCTGATATCATTCCAGTAAATCATCTCTGACCTTCTCCAACACCAACACATCTTTTCTCAAATACGGCAGCCAAAATTCTAATTCTGATTGAATGGAAAGGGAATTCTCCAACGACAGAAACACAACAGTTAAATGATATTATGTTTTGTTGATATTTACAAAAAATTATTGAAGAGTCAATTAATAATTTGCAAAAGATGCCGGGTCCCTTTTTTGGACTATTATCATAACCGGAAGCTTGGTGCTGTGTTACGAGACCAGAGGATCCCAAAACTAACCAGCAATAGATATTCACCAAAACAAATGATTACTGAAACAAAAATTGATTTTAATTATTTTTAAACATGAACACGGATTTACATTTTAACTTATCATTGTTTTACTACTTAACTTAATTTACTTAACTTACCCCACTTCTAATTCTAAGTGCACGTGTGTTTAAGTTCATAAAAGTTGTTTGGTTCACAGTCCAATCTCACTTCTCATTCCTCCAAGTCCACTTGTTGCAGGCCATTTTATACTGTGCACAGAATTGAACGTATATTAAGTTCACCAGGCTTTGGTGCTCGAAAGGTAAATGATTACCACTCAGGAAGGTTCTTCTTGGTTTTCGGAGAGAGGTGTGTTGTTCAGGGAAGTATTACGGTGTTTTTGACTCAATGCACCAGCATCTGAATTCCATTATCTCTTCAAAAAAGTTCTGATAGCTTTAGCATGGAGCAGACCTGAACCAGGACTTTGCAGGTAGTTAAGGGAGTGTGTGGGCAGAGTTTGTTCTGGACCCACAATCTCACCAAATGACTCTGCTTGAAATCAAGATTCAAACCATTTTGAGGAATACAACAGGAATTGTTCAACAAGAGCCTGGTGTTCCCTGAGGTGTTTTCTTTCAATAGTGGAAATGATTTTTTTTTTAAAAAGCCCGATAATATTCCTGATACAGATCTTTGTATTTAACTTTCAGGTTGCTATCTGTTGTTAGCTTGGAGGCCTTTAATGGGGTGACTGGGTGGAACCTGCTTTAACCAAGCAGTTGACTTGCAATTTTCCAGCTGTAGGATGTGTTGCAGTTGCTTGCAAGTTTAGCAAGTGGGATTATGATGTGAAACTGCAAGTCACAGCGTCATTTTTGTTTTTGAAAATGCAGATGTGAAAATTTTAACTTTGGTCTCCTTGGTTTGCTTAAGTTTACAGAGGAGTCGTTGGGTCAAGCTGAGAAGACAGAGTTGGATGCTCATTAGGGGAATCGGCTGGGCAAAGCAGAAAGCACAAAACGAGGGGCTGAAAAAATAATGAAGCAGACTGAAGTGACGTTGAACCAAACCCAGGTAAAAAATTTAATTTTGTGCAGTGTACTTAAGAGACCAAACGATTTGGGCTTTTAATGGTGACCTATTTAAATGAACAAAATCTGATTAGAATAGAAGTTTATGGAATGTTTGGAAGTTGCCACAAAAAAATGGAGCATATAAATTAGATAAATGAACAATACAATGAGCCTGGTGTCACAGTATCTGCCTCCCTCTATCGTACATCTCATTAAACATTCTCCCCACTGTGAACCTGGTGTCACAGTACCTGACACAGTTTATCGTACATTACTGTTAAACCTTCTCACTGCTGTGAAGCCAATGTCACAGTAAGGATCTCAGTCGTCCATACATCAGTATTAAACCTCTCTCCACTGTGAATCTGGTGTCACTTTGCCTGCCACATTTTATTTTATATCACCGATAAACCTTATTCCCATTGTGAACCTGGTGTCACAGTATCTGCCACAGTTTATTTTACATCACCGTTAAATCTTATTCAAATTGTGAACCTGGTGTCACAGTATCTGCTACAGTTTATCGAACATTACTGTTGAACATTCTCCCCAATGTGTACCTGGTGTCACAGTATATGACACAGTTTATCGAACATTACTGTTAAACATTCTCCCCACTGTGAACCTGGTGTCACAGTATCTGCCACAGTTTATTTTACATTACTGTTAAATCTTATTCAAATTGTGAACCTGGTGTCACAGTATCTGACACAGTTTATCGTACATTACTGTTAAACATTCTCCTCAATGTGAACCTGGTGTCACAATATCTGACACAGTTTATCGTACATTACTGTTAAACATTCTCCTCAATGTGAACCTGGTGTCACAGTATCTGACACAGTTTATCGTACATTACTGTTGAACATTCTCCCCAATGTGAACCTGGTGTCACAGTATCTGCCCCAGTTTATCTTACATCACTGATAAACCTTCTCCCAACTGTGAACCCGGTGTCACAATATTTACCTCAGTCTACCATATATCACCGCTAAATCCTTCCCCACTGTTTACCCAGTTTCACAGTATCTATCTCAGTCAATGATACATCACTGTTAAACCTTTTCACTGCTGTGAACCCATTGTCTCAGTATCTATCTCATTATCATTAAACCTTCTCCCGACTGTGGACCTGGTTTCACAATATCTTACACAGTTTATCGTACATTAGTGTTAAACCTTCTCACTGCTGTTAACCCAGTGTCACAGTGTTTGTGACAGTTTTTCGTACATCTCCGTGAAACATTCTCCCCACTGTGAAGCTGTGGTCAGGTTACCTGCCTCAGTCTGCCAGGTACAGCACCGATTGATCTCAGCCAAAGGTGCTGTAGTTGAGTTCGGGTGGCCAGAGGTGTCTGCTCAAGAAGGCCAGGGGCTGCCATTGCCCTTCAATGAATTGTTCCAGTGCTGTCCCTACTGCTGTGCTGGAAGCATCTACTGTGAGTGTGGTGGGTGCCTCTGGCCTGGTGTGTACCACAAGGGTTGTGTTGGCCAGTGCATCCTTGGCCCTCTGGAACACCTCCAAATCCTCATTGTCCCAGGTAATGTCTTTAACTTTCTCCGCATGATGTGGGCCACTACTGGTATGAATTGGTTATAAAATTAATTGTACTGGTGAATTCTTGCAGCCCCTTCATTATGGTGTGTTTGGGTAAGCACTGAACAGCCTCTACCTTTTCAAGCAGGGGCTTAGTTCCGTGCCTGTTGATTTGATGCCCCAGGAAATCAAACGTATCCAGCCTGAACTGGCACTAAGTAAGGTTTATAGTAAGTCCAAAGTCCTGCAGCCGGGCCAACAGTTGCCTTAGGTGGTCTCTGTTTAGCTTCCTTGCCACCACCTTGATATCTTGTGGTTACTGCCACCCTCTGCTGTTGGAGAATATATTCCTTGGTCTCAGCCCCTCAATGTGAATAAGAGCCCCTTAAATGCCCCTAAAGTTTTGGCCTTCACTCCTGGCAAGGCATTCCTGGCACCCACAACTCTGTGTAAAAAGAAATACCTCTGATATTGCCCTAATCCTTCCTCCGTTTGCTTTTGCCAGATGCCTTCTAGTGTTTGCTACTCTCATCTGGGTTTCAGGCAGACCGAAGAGCATCTTTTACTGAGTTTCTGGTCTTCCAGCAGTTCTGGATGTCTGTCTCTGGATGCTCTGCTCCGTGGACCACCCCGCAGTATCCCATCAAGTCCTGGAGTCTCTGTGTCAGCAATTCTCTGCTGACCACTGGCTGATAGCCTTGTGGTCAAAAGTGTTTGTTTATGAAAACATTCCTAGGAAGGTGATGGGGCAAAGTCCTGCTGACCTGGTCATTGAACGGCACCAGGGCCAGACCACTCTTTTGCAATACCTGAACCTCAGCACATAGCGCCATTTGGTGCCCTTGCACTTTGGTTCCACACACAGCCACACACAATGATGGCCAAGCTAGTTATACCCTTGCCCCCATTGATTGAACATGTACATGGTCCTTCTCTAGACTCTATCCATTTTGGACCCCCACATGAATAGGAAATCTGTTTTAGGAATTGCCAGGGTGGTGGTATGGGGATGGGCCACACCTGCCCCACGTGCAGCAGTACCGAGAGTTCCTTGCACCTTGCAACTGATGATCAGAATTTATTCAATTGACAGAGTTGGGCATCTCTGTGGTTCTCCCTATCTCCTGGAGCTGGGGGTCTCTGTACTGCTCCCCATCTCCTTGAGTTGGTGCTTTGTTCTCCACCAGCCCCACAAGATAACCAAGACCTTTGGATGGAGGGCAGAGGTGCAGAGAAATCAGTGAGAACACGGGTAGTTTCAACAGGGTGGGGTCCATCCAGGTGCCTGATAACAGGAGGAAACCAAGGGGGAAGGAGAATGCAGGACATTCATTAGCAGGACATTGCGAGAGAGTGGATTCCTCGAACTCTTGAGGGGAGAAGGTGCTGATCGATCCATCGGTTTAGGTGGGGCAGGGTATAGACATGGCAGCTGACTGGAATTGTCAGCGGGATACTGAGACTTGGCAGAGGAGGGGAAGGAGGGTGCAGTCATGTTCTGAGGAGAGAGTGCTGAGGGAGAGGCAACATGGGTGCCACCTCAAGGCAAGGGACCCCTGATTGTTTGCAGGGATGGGATTTGTAAATAGATATCGAGCACATAGCCTCTTTGTCCCCCTGCCATCAGGAAGGAGATATGGAGGAATAAAAGCAGGACAGCCAGGCAGCTTCTTCCCACAGGCCATGAGATTGACAAGGCAACATGAGCTGGCTGGGAGCAAAGAATGAAAAGGGGAAGAGGAATATGGACTGATTACAACAGCTCAGCCAGCAGGAGAGAGGGGCTGAAGGGCTTGTTTCTGTGTTGTCTATCTGGACCACCTTTTGAGTTCAAGCTTACAAAAACCCAACCATTTTTTAATTTAATAATAATGGTACAGAATGAATCAAGAGACAAGATGTCTGTCCAGCAGCGAGCATCGAAGGCACTTCCTGAAACCGAGGCTCTGAAACTACAGGGAGGTTCTGGCCGGAATGAGGCCCCACTTCTGCTAGAAGGAGGAGAGGAGAAGCAGGGATAATGTAGGGGAAGGGGTGAGGAAGGGAGGGGGTAGAGATACCTTCTTCCATTCACCTCCCCTTTCCTCCACCCTGTTCCCTGTCCTGGGTAAACTTGTACCTCTCACTTTGTTCATTTTAGATTGGTCACAGTGTTCGAGCTACCGAAAGAAAATAGACACCCGCACCGAGAGTAGTTCAGTTTAAACAAATGTTTATTACAAATTCAAAAGCTGATTTCAAACTAAATTATGCAAGCCCTTCCCAATTATACTTATCAACGCCTGGACTGGTCCCAACTGCCGAAGCAAGGCAATGACTGCACACTTAGGTTGTCGGGCGCCGGTAGCAGCTTCTCGACCTCCCTCGACTGGGACGTTAGCTGGACCCTAGAAGTTCTTCTTGCTGAAAGATGTTGCCACCTCTCGGAGAGTCTCAAACTTCAGCAGCGGGACCATGGCTTATATTACCCAAAAACTGCTTACCCAAGCATCTATTCCCAGCGCAGTAAGAAAGATAAGCGAGCAAGCTAGCATGTTAGGCTTCTAACAAATAACATAATTTTCAGCTTATCACTTTGAATACAATGGTTATTTTGCATCAAGGCTAGGCCTCTGACAGTCTGTTCCAAAACAAGGAGGAAGATTAAATGTTCTTGGTACACAGATGTCCTTTTGTCAGATAACTGCATCTCTGGTCCCTTGGTGGAATTTAGCTTAAGTCTGCTGATTCTAAAACACAAGCAGGTTATCAGCCTTGCAGAAGCAAAGGTTGCAAAAGTAAAAAAAACACAGTTTAAATCTTCCATTACATTCCCCTCCCCATTCCCCTGCCCATTCCCCTCCCCATTTCCTTCCCCCGCTCGCCTCCCGGTTCCCCTCCCCCTTCCCATACCCCTACTCCTAACTCTAACCCCTAACAAACTCTAACCTTAACACTACCGATACCCCCATCACTACTCCACATCCCCTAACTCTACCCCTACCCCATCCCCTAACCCCAACCCTAATACTACCCACCTTCCTCTAACCCAAACCCTCACCCCTCCTCTACCTCCTACTCCTACCCCCTTCCCCTAAACCTAATACAAACCCACTTCCCCGAACTCTAAACCTAACCCTAAACCGAGACCTAATCCTAGCCCATGTCTCCTAACCCTAACCATGATGTTACCTCTATCCCGGCCCTAACCCTGACTCTCACCCAACCCAAGCCTAAACCCTACCCCTATCCCCTACACCTATCTCCTTCCCCAAACCATACCCCTTACCTCTATCTCATACCCACACCCCCAAGCCTACCCCTTACTCAACCCACTTCCATTACCCCCTTTCTCCTACCCCCTTCCCCTACCACTCCTTCCCCTAGGTTAGGGTAGGAAGGGGAAAGGGGGAGGGGGAAGGGGAGGTGAAGGGAGGAGGGCTGGGGTTAGGGCATAGGTGTGAGGGAAGGGGAAGGTAAGCAGGAGGGGGTTGGGATGGAGGAGGGGTAGGGGAGAAGGGGGGCAAGTGGGTGAAGAGACATGGAAGATGCAGGGAATGGGGTTGGCAGGGCCAGAGGGAGAAGAAGGGGAGAGATTCAAGCCATCATGATGTTGTCCGTCCTCTGTTCAGCTGGGATGCGAGGTTCTTCTGGACTCGTGTCTTGTCTCTGAGATCGCTCCTTCTCCTGGGAAGAGAAATACGAGTGATAGAGATGCTGTCTCCGAGGCCTGATCATAATGATTTTGGAGGGTCCCAACTCTTCCCATCACCCCCCTCCCTACCCCTTCACACTAGGGCCTTTCCACTTCCTCTGCTTTACCTGAGGAAGTGTGTTTTAGAGAAAAGCACAATCTATCTGTGCAGAGCTCAGAGGACCGTGTCCCCATCAGGCAACACCCTGGTTCAGCACTACATGGCAGCAAGATGCTGGACAAATTATGGATCGATTGGTCGAGTCCCTTCAGCTGACCCATCTGAACCTACCCCAGGACAATATTACCCTTCACTCCCTCACACCAGTACCCTCTGTTTTTCTTTTATTCCTGTCCCCATATTAAAATCTTTTTTATGCCTTTTTTGGACCAGCCTCCTTTTAATCAAATATTATAACAATTAATATCAAATCACAATGTTACAGTGTTTACAAATATATACAAACATATAAAAAAGAAAAGAAAGGAAAATAAACTAAGATACTACTGTAGCGGCGGCTACTCTGTTACTGAATGACCTCACAACCAGACGGGTTGAGTTCAGTGAGCAAAAACTCCTTTATTCAGGTCTGCCTGGCTGGTCTTATGCTCCCAGCCCGGACCTGGCTGAGAAGCACACCGGGGGCCCTGACGTCGCTGGGGGGTCACTTAGGACGCAGGTTGCGGGCTTCTGAGTCTGATGCCGAGGTCAGGGAGAAAACCCCGACAGCGCCATTTTGGCTGGCTGCCCCGCCACGTGCGTGACATGAGGGGCTGGATCGCCTGCCTCTTGGCTTGCCGCCACACAGCCCCCCCAGAACCGGCACCAATGGCCTTTTTTGCCGGGCGGCATCGCTTCTTGGGTTGAGCCGCGACCACTGGCTCGTTGGGGTCGAGGTGTGCTGTGTTTAATCTGTCCACAGTAAACAGTTCCCTCTTACCACTGACGTCTGGTGTGAAGGTTGATCCCGAATGCTGGATGACTCTGTACGGCCCTTCATATGGTCTTTGAAGGAGTGCTGTGGAAGGGCCTCATCTGATAAAAACATACTCTGCGAAATACAGCTCAATGGGGATGTAAAGGCTTGTGTGCCATGTCTGGGCAGTGGTGGGAGTGTGAAGGAGTCCAACTGGGCCTGGAGGAAGAGAAGTAAACCATGAGGTGACCGTTGCAGGTTGTGAGATGCATTGATAACTCACCAGGGAGGGCTAGTGGTTTACCGTAGACCAGATCAGCAGATGATATCTTCAGGTCTTCTTTGGGTGTCAAGCAGATTCCCAGGAGTACCCAAGGCAGCTCATCCACCGAGTTGCGGCCGGTGAGGCAGGCCATAAGTGCCGACTTAAGGTGGCAATGCAATCGTTCGACCAGTCCATTCGCAAGTTGGTGATAGGCCGTTGTGTGATGCAGTTCATTTCCCAGTCTATTGATGAGCTGTGCCCAGAGTGCAGAGGTGAACTGCGTGCCATATTCGCTGGTGAGGTGGGCCGGGACACCGAACCAGGTAACCCAACCGGTCAAAAGTGCTTGGGAGCAGGAGTCCGTGGAGGCATCTGGCATTGGGATCACCTCAGGCCAATGAGTGGTTCAGTCTACCACTGTGAAAAGGTAGCAGTTACTTTAGGAAACGGGTAAGGGGCTGGCAATGTCCACATGTATGTGGCTGAAACATTCTCGGACGTGTTCAAAATCCTGCATGGGCATTCTGGTGTGGCTGTGTATCTTGGAAATCTGGCAAAGGGTGCAGGTTCTGGCCCAATCCACAATCTGCTTTCGAAGCCCGTGCAAGACGAAGTGTTCTGCCACCATATTAACCTTGGACCTGATGGAAGGGTGGAAAATGTCATGGATCTGGTGAAGACTTGCCTGCGCCACTGCTGTGGAACCAGTGGTCGCAGGGTGCTCATCACTGAGAGGATTCGGGAGGATCTGGAACTGTAGGCCCATGATGGCTGTCCTGAAGGCCTGCATCTCCTCATCGGACTTCTGATCCGGGCCAAGCTGGTCGTAGTCTAGGCTGGGTATCAGCGAGCAAATGGCCGGTTGGGAGAATGCTTCAGTGACCACATTGTCTTTCCCTGCCTTGTGCTGAATGTGGATGGTGAACTCCGATACAAAGGACAGGTGACGGTGTAAGTGGGCCGACCAGGGATCTCTAGCTATAGCGAGAGCCTGAGTGAGGGGTTTGTGGTCAGTATAAATTGTGAAAGGCCTCCCCTCCAAGAAATAGCGAAAATGAGGCACAGCAAGGTACATGCCCAGCAACTCACGATTGAAAGCATTATACTTGCGGTCTGGCAGATGAAGAAGTTGGCTAAAGAATTCCAGTGGTTTCCACTGTCCATTAACCTGCTGCTCCAAGACAGCACCAATGGCAATGGCAGAGGCATCGATGGAGAGCACCATAGGAAGGTCGGTACGTGGGTGGAGGAGCAGGGTAGCCTTCACGAGGGCAACCTTCGTGGCTTTGAATGCCCTGGAGTCCAGGCGAGTATCTTGTCCTTGGCGAAGAGTGGCTGCATGATGTGTGCAGCTCCTGGAATGAATCGGTTATAGAAGTTGACCATACCTGCGAACTCTTGTAGCCCCTTGAGGTTGTCCGGGCATGGAAAATCTCTGATTGCAGTGACCTTCATAGCAGCTGGTGTAGCTCCTTCGGCCATGATGATGTGGGCCAGAAACTGCATGGACTCTTTCCGGAACTGGCATTTGGCCAGGTTGATTGTTAGGCCAAATTCGGCCAGTGCAGGTGAGACTTGATTTGTGCCCAGTCTCTGCTAGCGACAAGAATGTCATCCAGATAAATGAACATGAAATTCAAATCCCTGCGCACCATATTCATGAGGTGCTGGAAAGTCTGGGTGATGTTTTTGAGCTCGAAAGGCATGCGTAGAAATTCGAACAAGCCGAAGGGGATGATGATAGCCGTTTTGGGGATGTCCTCAGGCTACAATGGGATTTGATGACACACGCACACCAGATTAACCTTGGAGAATAACCTTGCGCCATGCAGATTGGCTGTAAAATCCTAAATGAGAGGAATGGGGTAACGGTCAGATACTGTCGTGTCATTAAGCCATCGCTAATCTCTGCAGGGGCGCCAGCCACCGGAGGCTGTGGACCAGATGGAGCGGCGAGGCCCCAGTTCCTGCAGATGCGAGAACTCCTCTTTCACTATCTGGAGCTTATCCGGCAGGTTTAACAGTAATGTACAATAAACTGTGTCAGATACTGTGACACGAGGTTCACAATGGGGAGATTATTTAACAGTGATATACGGTAGAGTTTGGCAGATACTGTGACATCAAGTTCACAGTAGTGAGAAGGTTTAACAGTAATGCATGATAAGCTGTGGTAGATACCGTGATACCAGGTACACAGTTGGAACAAGGTTTTATGGTGATGTCATATTAACTGTGTCAGATAAAGTGACACCAAGTTCACATTGGGGAGAAGTTTATGGTGATGTACGGAAGACTGACGCAGATACGGTGACACCGCTTTCACAATGAGGAGAAGGTATATCAGAGAAGGAATATACTGTGACTCCAAGTTTACAGTGGGGAGAAAGTTGAACTGTGATGTACGATAAATGGTGAGAAAAACAGTGAAAAATGGGTCAACGTGGGGAGAATGTTTAACGGTGATGTATAGTCGACTTTGGCAGATACTGTGACACCGTGTTCATAGTATTGAGAAGGGTTAACAGAGATGTGCGGTAGAATAAGGCAGATTATATGACTCCTGGTTTACAGTAGTGAGAAGGTTTTAAAATGATGTACAATAAACTGTGGCAGATACTGTGAAATCTGGTACACAATGGGGAGGAGGTTAATGGTGATGTACGGGAGACTACGTAGATATGTTGATACTGGGCTCAGAGTAGGAAAAAAAAGCTTTATTGGTGATGTATGGGAAACTGAGGCAGTTACTGTGACACTGGGTTCATAGCGGGGAAAATGTTTAACAGAGATGTACGATAACCTTTGGTGAACATAGTGACACCAGGTTCACATGGGGGAGAATGTTTAACGGTGATGTACAATCAATTGTGGCAGATACAATAACACCAGGCTCACATTGGGGAGAAAGTTTACTGATGATGTCTGGTAGTCTTTGGCAGACTCTGTAACACCAAGTTCACAGTAGTGAGAAGGTATAATAGTGATTTACGATAAACTATGGCAGATACAGTAAAAACAGTCTCACACTGGGGGGAAGGTTTAATGGTGATGTGTGGTAAACTTAGGCTGATACTTTAATACCAAGTTAACAGGGGGAGAATATTTAATGTTGATTAAAGGTAGACTGAGGCAGAAACTAAGAGACGGGATTCAGAGTAATGTGAAGGTTTAACAGTGATTTACTATAAACTGTGTCAGATGGCACAGAGGGTAGACGTGTGGTTCCACCCTTCCCCAGTTAGACTATTAAATGCTCAATTTTAAAAGTTGTAAAAGTGATTATAGACTTTGGAATAGTGGAGGATCGAAATGGCTGCAAATATGAAAAAATCGAAAACTCAGTTACAGAAGAAATTACCTTACAAAAGTGTTGAAGAATCGAGGCCAAGTTCAAGTTGAAGCAACGGAGTCATTGACTGGAGTTCCCAAGCCTCAGAAGACTCCTGCCCGGCTTAGTATTACACCGGCACCATCTTGTGCAATCACAAGATGGTGCAGGCTCAGCGATGTGTTCGGCCGGTTTCAACTCATACGCTTGTTAACTCGGGCGCGAGGGCGGGCCAGCTGCGTACCTGCAGCATTGCCTGGTGGTCCGGGGGTGTGCAGTGTAGCGTCGGAAGACGCACCTGTGCGGTGGGTGGCCCTACCAGGCATGCGCCATGCGCCGAGGGTCCACGAACCTTTGGAGAAGGTGTGGGCTATGGGGGAGCCCGAGTGATGGCCAGCTGACGAGGTAGGCATACTGTTGTCGGGTGTCCAGACCCGCAGCCGCACTGGAAGAGGACCTACTGCTTTGGAGTAAGAAGAGAGCTCAACTTCATTTGAGTTTGAAGAACTGGGGACTGAGGCAAAAGACGGTCGGCTTCAACGGGAGGTGATGGATCCTGGACTGGATTCTGTGTTTCCAATTCTGGAAGGGATTGCTCAGCTCATGGAAGATATGGCAAATATATCAATGCAGATGACTCATCATATGACTCAAGGATTTTCAGAAATGAAAACTAAAATGAACACTGTGTGTGAAGAAATAACTTTTATGAAGCAAGATATTAATGTAGTTAAGAGTGATGTTATGAGATGGACACGATCAGTGGATACTGTGCAAGATCATTTTAAAAAGATTGAGGAGGCTTTCTTGAATGCAAGAGTCAAGTGGAGCATAATAGAGTTAAAATGGAAATAGTGGAAGATCCTTTTGTAGATTGGGGGATTCAGAAGAAGGAATTATTGAAGAAGTTTGACTCATTGGAAAACCAAAGTCGTAGAAATAATGTTAAGATAGTAGGTCTTCCGGAAGATATGGAAGGTTTGGATCCGGTGAAGGTTTTGAAGAAATGGATCCCAGAAGTTTAGGGCAGGTAATTCGTTCCAGATGGACTGGAATTAGATCGAGTGAACAGAGCTTTAAGGAAGAAACCGTTTCCAGGCCAATTACCATGAGCAGTTTTGATTCGCTGTTTTAAATATCAAGACAGAGAGATGATCCTCCGATTGGTGGTGCAGAAAACACGGCAAAATCAGGATCCACTGATGGTTCAAAATAATAGGGTTTTTTTAATGCAGATCTGAGTCAAGAAATTATCAGAAGAGACCGAGAATTTAATTCAGCCTAAGAAGTATTGTGGCGAAAAGGATATAAATTTGCTTTTCGTTATGCGGCAGTATTGAAAGATTTTTACAGGAATTTTCAATCTCAGTTTTTTGAAAATGACCAAGATGCTTTAATATTTGCTAATTCATTGCCAGATGTACGAGGAAATGGGCGATCGTCACCATTGTCACCGAAGGGAAGGGTCAATGGGAATGGAAATGGAAAGATTGAAAAATATGCAAAGAATGGGAAAAAAGTTGAATTGACGCAAAGTCTTCTCGATATTGAAGATCTGGAACAATCAGTGGGACTGGAATCATTGGGTTGAATGTGTTTGTTTCAGTACTTTGTGAAAGTCTGACTGGGGGTGGGTGACACTGAGTCCTTTAGTCACCTGCCACTTGTGGACTTTACCACACCCAGATATTTAGGGGGCTACCACTTTTGATTAGTTTGTTTTGGGATTGATTTTTCTCTTTTTATTGGAATTTTTAAAATAGGTGGGATGCGAATACAGCGAGACTTAGAAGGGGAGTATTATTTTATAGTAGGATTCACATTTGTGAGAAGTTTTAACAGTGATATACTATGAACTGTGTAAGATACTGTGGCACCAGGATCACAGAGGGAGAAGGTTTAACAGTGATGTACGGTATGTTGACGTAGATAATTTAACACCAGGAATAAAGTGGGGATCATGTTTAACGGTGATGTACTGTAGACTGCGGCAGATACTGTGACACCAGGCTCACATGAGAATAAGGTTTAATGATGATGTACGGCATGTTGAGGTAGATAAAGTGATACCAGGTGCACAATGTGGATAATGTTTAACGGGGATGTATGGTAGACTGAGGCAGATACAGTGACACCAGGTTCACAGTGGGGAGGAGGTTTAATGGTGATATACGGAAGACTGAGGCAGATACTGTGCCACCAGGTTTACAGTTGGAGAATGATCAACGATGATGTACGGTAGACTGAGACAGTTACTGTGACACTGGGTTCACAGCAATGAGAAAATTGAAAAGTAATGTCCGATAAACTGTGTCAGATACAGTGACACCCATTCACAGATGTGTAAAGATTTAACGATAATGTATGGTCGACTGATAAGAGATACTGAGACAATGGGTTCACAACATTAACAAGGTTTAACAGTCATGTACGATAAACTGTGTGATATACTGCGACACCAGGTTCAGAGTGGGGAGATGTTTTAACGGTAAAGTACAGTAGACTTTGGCATATTCTGTGACACTGAGTTCAGGGCAGTAAGAAGGCTTAATGGTGATGTGCGTTAAACTGAGGCAGATACTTTAACTAGGTTCACAGGAGGAAAAGGTTTAATGTTTATGAACGGTAGACTGAGGCAGAAAATGTGAGATGGATTCCACAGTAGTAAGAAGGTTTAACAGTGATTTACTATAAACTGTGTTAGATACTGTGACACCATGTTCACATTGGGGAGAACGTTTAACAGTGATGTACGGTAAATTGAGATGGATACCGTGACACCGGGTGCACAGTGGGTAGGAGGTTTATCAGTGATGTACGGTAGACTGAGATCAATACTGTGACACCAAGTTCACAGTAGTGAGAAGGTTTAACGGTGATGTACGGTATACTGAGGCAGATACTGTGACACCAGGTTCACGTTGGGGAAAAGGTTTAACGGTGATATACTGTAAATTGAGATATATACCGTGACACCAGGTTCACAGTGGGGAGAAGGTTTAACGTTGATGTACGATAGACTGAGGCAGAAACTTTGAGACAGGATTCACATTCGTGAGAAGGTTTAACATTGATGTACGATTAACAGAGTCAGATATTTTGACATCAGGTTCATATTGGGGAGAAGGTTTAATGGTGATGTGCGGTAGAGCGAGGCAGATACTGTGACACCAGGCTCATTGTATTGTTCATTTATCTTAATTACAACATCTAATTTATATGCTCCATTTTTTTGTGGCAACTTCCAAACATTCCATAAACTTCAATTCTAATCAGATTTGTTCATTTAAATAGGTCACCACTAAAAGCCCAAATTGTTTAGCCTCTTAAGTACGCTGCACAAAATTAAATTCTTTACCTGGGTTTGGTTCAACGGCACTTCAGTCTCCTTCATTATTTTTTAAGTACCTCATTTTGTGCTTTTTCCTTTGCCCAGCCGATTTGCCAAATGGGCATCCAACTCTGTCTTCTCAGCTTGACCCAACGTCTCCTCTGTAAATTTAAACAAACCAAGGAGACCAGTTAAAATTTTCACATTGGCATTTTCAAAAACAAAAATGACGCTGTGACTTGCAGTTTCACATCATAATCCCATTTGCTAAACTTTCAAGCAACTGCACTGCATTCTACAGCTGGAAAATTGCCAGCGAACTGCTTGGTTAAAGCAGATTCCACCCAGACACCCCATTAAAGGCCTCCAAGTTAACAACAGATAGCAACCTGAAAGTTAAATACAAAGATCTGTATCAGGAAGATTAATGGGCCTTTAAAAAAAAATAATTTCCACTATTGAAAGAAAACTCCTCAGGGAACACAAGGCTCTTGTTGAACAATTCCTGTTGTATTCCTCAATATGGTTTGAATCTTGATTTCAAGCAGAGTAATTTTGTGAGATTGTTGGTCCAGAACAAACCCTGCCCACACACTCCCTTAAATACCTGCAAAGTTGTGGCTCAGCTCTGCTCCATGCTAAAGCTATCAGAGCTTTCCTGAAGAGATAACAGACTTCAGATGCTGGTATGTCGAGTCAAACACACCCTAATACTTCCATGAACAATACACCACTCTCTGAAAACCAACAAGAACCATCCTGAACAGTAATTATTTACCTTTCTAGCACCAAATCTGGTGAACTTTATATATGTTGAATTCTGTGCACAGTATAAGAATGGCCTGCAACTAGTGAACTTGGAGGAATGAGAAGTGAGATTGGACTGTGAACCAAAAAACCTTTCTGAACTTACACACACATTACACACACGTGCACTTAGAATTAGAAGTGGGGTAAGCTATCAAGCTTTTCTGAAGGGATAACAGACTTCAGATGCTGGTACGTTGAGTCACCAAAACACTAATGCTTCCCTGAACAACACACCTCTATCTGAAAACCAACAAGAACCTTCCCGAGTGGTAAATATCAACAAGACATAATATCATGTAACCGTTGTGTTTGTGTCATTGGAGAATTCCCTTTCCATTCAATCAGAATTAGAGTTTTGGGTGCCATATTTGAGAAAAGATGTGCTGGTGTTGGAGAAGGTCAGAGATGATTTACTGGAATGATATCAGGAATGAAAGGGTTAGTGAATTGTCGACTCTTTGACTACTAGTTGGAGTACAGAAAGGTAAGGGGGACCTCAGAGGCATTTCAAATGCTGGAAGGCTTGGACAGAGTACATATGGCAAAGATGTTTCCCATGGTTGGGGATTCTAGGACAGGAGAGCATAATTTCAGGATAAAAGGGTGTCAATTTAAAACAAATGTGGAAAAATTGATTTTGTCAGTGGGTCGTGAAACCCAGAGATTAACAGATATTTGATACATCAAGGAATTAAGGGTAATGGGGAGAGTGCTGGGCAGTGGGGGTGAGTGGAAGAATGGTGGAACAGACTCAACGGGCATACTTCTGCTCCTATATCTTGTGATCTATATCCTGCTGGAGACCTAGTGAACCCTCCTCTTGTATTCCATTCTTAGAAAACATTCTGCATCGTGGTTTTATGTCACGTGAACCCATTTCCGATTGAATTCCATGTTACAAATAACCCAATGCAAATTCCGCATTGAGAGGACTGCAGCTTCCTCATTTTAAAAATTGTTATGGAGCAGCTCAAATGAGATTTCTTGCTTCTTTTTTTGAAAGGGTTAAAATAGAATCAAATAAAATAGGAGAGGGAAAAGCAGAAGAATTTATGTACAAGTGGGAATCAAAATTAATGGTTGGTGATAAAGATACACAATTTTTGAAACATTTGATTAATATATGGAATAAAATAAATTATGAAATTGGTGTAAGTGGATGTCTTTCTTTCTTTGGCTTGGCTTCGCGGACAAAGATTTATGGAGGGGTAAATGTCCACGTCAGCTGCAGGCTCGTTTGTGGCTGACAAGTCCGATGCGGGACAGGCAGACATGGTTGCAGCGGTTGCAGGGGAAAATTGGTTCGTTGGGGTTGGGTGTTGGGTTTTTCCTCCTTTGTGTTTTGTCAGTAAGGTGGGCTCTGCGGTCTTCTTCAAAGGAGGTTGCTGCCCGCCAAACTGTGAGGCGCCAAGATGCACATTTTGCGGCGATATCAGCCCACTGGCAGTGGTCAATGTGGCAGGCACCAAGAGATTTCTTTAGGCAGTCCTTGTACCTCTTCTTTGGTGCACCTCTGTCATGGTGGCCAGTGGAGAGCTCGCAATATAACACGATCTTTGGAAGGCGATGGTCCTCCATTCTGGAGACGTGACCTACCCAGCGCAGTTGGATCATCAACAGCGTGGATTCGATGCTGTCGGCCTCTGCCATCTCGAGTTCCTCGATGTTAGGGATGAAGTCGCTCCAATGAATGTTAAGGATGGAGCGGAGACAACGCTGGTAGAAGCGTTCTAGGAGCCATAGGTGATGCCGCTAGAGGACCCATGATTCGGAGCCGAACAGGAGTGTGGGTATGACAACGGCTCTGTATACGCTAATCTTTGTGAAGTTTTTCAGTTGGTTGTTTTTCCAGACTCTTTTGTGTAGTCTTCCAAAGGCGCTATTTGCCTTGGTGAGTCTGTTGTCTATCTCGTTGTTGATCCTTGCATTCGATGAAATGGTGCAGCCGAGATAGGTAAACTGGTTGACCGTTTTGAGTTTTGTGTGCCCGATGGAGATGTGGGGGGGATGGTAGTCATGGTGGGGTGCTGGCTGATGGAGGACCTCAGTTTTCTTCAGGCTGACTTCCAGGCCAAACATTTTGGCAATTTCCACAAAACAGGACGTCAAGTGCTGAAGAGCTGGCTCTGAATGGGCAATTAAAGCGGCATCATCTGCAAAGAGTAGTTCACGGACAAGTGGATGTATATCACCCAGAATTGCTTTGATTCAAATTCCTCGTATCTTTTTCAAAGGATCATCAATTTCTGGATAGTTGGTTTTGTAAGGGGATTATAGATGTTGAAGATTGTTATGAAAGAGGTCAATTAATGTCATTTGACCAACTGAGAAATAAATATCATATAACTTATCGCAATTTCTTTTGCTATTTCCAACTAAGAGCATATTTGAAGGATAAGTTAGGACCAACCATGTTGTACTGAAATAGAACTCCTTATAAGAGGAAGTGTTAAAAAAAAATTATTTGATGATGTCCTCTTTATTACAAGTAGGAACTTTTAAATGAGAAGTTCATAAGTTGAGACAAAGGTGGGAAATGGATCTGAATATTGTAATTGATTGGCAAATATATATATCCATATAAGGATCTCAATGCAAGATATAAATAAGTTCAGTATAATTGTTTTTACATCAGTCATGTAGCAGTTGTCAGCAAGGAATTTATCTGAAAGCTGCACCTGGAGTCAGGTGACTCAGGCTGTTGGATTTGAAAAGCTCCTCAGGAAGCTGATTTGGCAATAGAGATCACGTGATCCAAGGGAATTGTATTAATTCACTTCAACGCAGCATTTTGGATCTATTGACCAGAGTTCCACACTGCAGCAGTGAGGAAGGAATTCACGACTAGTTTTTCTTCTTCAGTTACTTCTTTCACCAGTGAAATTGAATAGAATAAAATCAGAATTATCAGATCAATGTTTTAGGTGTGGAGAAGATGTCGCAACTTTCTTGCATTAAACTTATTTTTGTCCTAATGCAAGATCTTTTTGGGGAGAATTACAATATTAATGGAACAAGTTATAGGAGATGTTTTTCCGCAGAATCTGACCTTATTTTTATTAGGAAATATTGAAGGAACAAGGCCCAAATTAAATCTATTAATATATCAATTGAGATTTGTTAAATTAACGTCAGCGGTGATGAGGACATGTATTGCACTTACTTGGAAATAAGATATACATATATTTTTAGGGATGCCAAGATGACATGCAAATATTCAAGGTTGTATTCCTTTGGAAAAAGATTACAAATAGCTTGAGAAATATATATTCTATGCATTTGCAAATTTGGCACCTGAATATTCAAATATAAGGCTTCAATTTGTAATAATGCCCTTTCCATCCCTCTAGACATGTGAGATTCTCCTCTTAGTTAATTTGTAACTAAGAAGTCTCCTGTTGGTGACTTCAAGAGAGGAACCCACGCAGGCTGCGGGCTTCTGGACATAGCAGTCAAGGAACTCACACCAGGCTGTGGAATGCTAGAGACTGGGTCTAAACTGGCTAAAAGGGTGTCAGGTATCAGTCCTGGGATACGAGTGAGTGCTAAATGGTTCCTAATTATGTCAGAGGTTCAAAACTGGAGCTCACATTGCCAATGACTTGGATGGTCTGTGAGCATTGAAAGAGAATCCACAGACCCTCAGTGACTTGGCCCAGGGTTTGAGGTGGTGGGGGGGGGGGGATAGCACTCAGTCTTTCTCTGACTGCAAGAGGCTTTTCAGGCAATTTCTGCCAGAGGTGAGTCTGTCTGCCTTATAGCAGGAAAAAAGCAATTTTCACTTTTCTGGCACTTTTTAATTACATGACAGTAAATTGTCTCCTGAAATAGAGATAGAGGTTCAAGTTTCAAACTATTACAAACTCCACTCACCAGATTATACATCTTCCCACTTTTTTTTTGGAAGGACACCATTGATTTTATCACAACTCCTCTGCTGCATCTCTCCTGTGACAGATTATATATTTTACATTGTATATAGAGATGTTTTTGAAAGAGATGGATTGGAGGAGTCGTTTAGGTCACAAGCAAACACATACACTGTACAAAACAGCTCTTATTTAAAATGCAAGAGCTTTGCTGAGAGTGAGTCATTCTGGCACCAAGAGCCTTTGCAAAGACAAAACAAGGAGACTGTTTTACTAAAGAATTTCAAAAGCAGGTGTAAATGGATTATTGTTTTTAAAGCAACAGATGAATGGACTCAGAAGTTTGGGTCCAGTGCAGTCATCTGGCTGGTACCAGTTTGCTGTTCTAAGAAGGTTTTGCAAGCAGAGAGGAGAGACCAAATAGGCTTTTTCTAAAAAGAATGAGAGAGAGAGAAAGAGAGAGAGAGATAGAGATGGCAAGCTGGCATCTTGTTTTGAAGATGGGTTGTGAGTTCTCAGTTCAGCCTGTTGAAAAACTTTGTTGTCCATACAAGAGGAAATGGCTGGCGAGAAATTATGTTTTACCTGAAATAAGGGAAACAAAAGGAGATCAATGGTGCCCTGCAGAAGAGGTTATCATTTGGAATATCCTGATTGGTCAAGTTTCTTTGGCAAGACACCAAAGTGGCTGATCAGAGGGAATCAGTTTATGTGTGTCCAATGAGCAGGAAATCCCTCTCTGAAACCAAGAAGAACCTTCCTGGAGGGTAAATATTTACTTTTAAGCACCAGAGCTTGGTAAAAATTCATAAATGTTGAATTCTGTGCACAGTATAAGAATTGATAGACACTGGTGAACTTGGAGTTGTGTCAAAGAATTTTATGCACATTAAATGCACCTGCGCTTAAAATTAGAAGGCGGTAATGGAAGGCTGTTAATAGTGATAAGTTAAAGTTTGATCCTGTTTTTTTTTGTTTAAAGAAAATTAAAAACAATGTTTGTTTAAGAATGAATGGTGTTATTGTTCAAAATATTCCAGAGATCGAAAGTATTCTTGGACTGAATAGACATCTGGGCCAAATGGCTATTTAAGGACAATCTGTACATGATTGTACATCCTAAAGTACAATGACTACTTCTATCCAGTAAATATTGTTAAAGAGCAAGAATAGACAATACAATCACATAAAATTCCCATCGATACAGCACATGTATTAATACACAAAACAATCACACCTCCTTATCGGTCAGGAAGTGTCTACACTTCCCAAGGAGGCTGAGGAGGTCAAGGCCAATGGCTCTCATCCTGAGATTTTACAGGAGCGCTGTTGAGTCTCCTGTCTGGCTGCACCATTGGATGATCTAGTTGCTGTAAAGCATCAGACAGCAATAATGCAGAGTGGTGAGGATCACTGGGGTCTCCCTTTTTCTGTAGATGACATTCACTAGGAGTGTTGTTCAAATCGGACTCAAGGAATAGTGCAAAGATCATTTTGAACTAGTGAACAGCATCTTTAACCACGTCAATCATCAAAATCAGGACTTATAAGCTGGGGTATAGCTTCTTCCCACAGGCTGTGAGATGGTTGAAAAGTATCCTGTAAGTGCGAGAATCTCCCAAATATTTATATATGTAGCAGCTACTTCAATAGAGCTACTAAAGCAACACACACACACACACACACACATACCAGGTTAGTCAACACAAGACTGCTTTATTAATTCTTTACAGGTTTCTTCTATTTACAGCGTGTCCCGGGCTCCGTGGGTCAAGGTGCGACATCATTTAAGAGTTTGCTGCAGATCCACGGGACCACAGGTTTAAATTAAGTCCTGTGAGTGTCCCGTACCTTGCGGCAGGGGAAATCACAGATCAACGTGCCCTTTCTCGGCACGCAGCACCACGTGCATGCGGTCAATTAAATGGATGAGTTCCCAGCTGTCTGCCTTATGATTTCATGTGCCCGCCAAAGAACCTTGCCCTCTCGGCCCGCTACACAGCTGCTACACCCCCCCAGAACCGTCGCCAGAAAGTAAAACACCAGCTGCATGCACCTTAGGTGGACACCCTCATTGTCTGGGCTGGTGGCACTGAATGGGTGAAGCGGGATCCACATGGGCAGGGTTGTGTCTGTCCAAACTAAACAGCTGTGAATGTTCCCTAATGTCCAAAGTATACTCAAACCTATCCTTCTTCACCACGCAGAAAAAGCCCTCATACGGTCATTGTAACAGCACCCCTGGTTCCTGTCTGCGCACAAATATAAAATCAGCGTCCAGGAGTGGTGGGGCACATTCTGTTAAGGGGATCCAAGCCAATTGGTAGGAAGAGCTTTGCTGATCACGATACCATGTCGAGCTGCTGAAGGATGTTCAGATCAGAGTTGGTTGAAAAATGAATGTCCCATGAAACTGTAAGGACCAGACCATAAACCATCTCTGCGGACAATGCAGATATATCTTGCTTTGAAGCTGTGCGCATTCCCAAAAGAATGCATGGCAACTCATCAACCTAATTGGGACCAGTGAGTCGGGCCTTAAAAGTGGACTTCAGTTGCCGGTGGGAACGTGGGTGAATTGTGTTCCATGGACTGAGTTAACGTGGGAAAACCAAATCTGGCCATCCAGTTGACGATGATTGCTCTGGCCCTTTTGTCAGTGTCACTGGATGGCAACGGGACGGCCTCTGGCCAGCACGTGAAATGTTCTACAACTGTTAGAATGTATCTCATGTTGTGAGATTCTGGCAATGGTCCAAGCAGGTCCACATGCACATGTTCCAACTGCCTGCATACTGTCAGTAAATGTTGAAGAGGTGCCTTAGTGTGGCACTGAATTTTGGCAGTGAGGCAGGAGATAGTCGTACAAATCCATTGCATGATGCCTTTTCTCAGTCCATGCTATACATATTTATTTGACATGTGCATGACAGATGTTCTGATAGACAGATGAGATAAGCTGTGTATCTGGTCAATGAGGTGTTTCCTCCAAAATGCAGGAAACATTGGTCTAATGTAGCCCAAAAACATGTCACAAAGTAAGGTTGGCCACCCAGTTGTGCTGCCCCCTGCTGTATGTCCAGGTTAGTAATGGCCGTACTGTTTGCCTGAATATCGGGGTCCATTGCCTGGACACAGGCTAATTCAGGAATATCAATGTAACACTGAATATGATATTCAGTCGGTCTGGACAGAATATTCGTGATGCCATTGTTTTTACCAGATGTTATCCAAGTAGATGTAAGGGAACTCTAAATCTCTGCCCAAAGTGTCTATAACCCGCTGGCAAGTTTGAACAGCATTCTGCAACTCAAGAGGCATCCAAAGACATTCAAAAAGCCCAGAAGGGATAATAATCACCATTTTAGGAATATCTTCCTTATGGATGGGATCTGATGGTTTCTCATGACAAGATCAACCTTGGAGAAAGCCCAGAAATTGTGCAGATGGGAGGCAAAATCTTGCATATGAGGGACGTTAAGACAGTGGGTCTTAACCTGAGATATGGTCTGTTGGCCTTCATAAATCATAGCATAGACTAGAGTATAGCTGGAAAGTGATGCTGCAACTGTTTAAGGCATTGGTGAGGCCAGGTTTGGAGAATTGTTTTCAGTTCTGTTCTTCAAATATAGGAATGAAATAGATAAGGTGGAGAGGGTGCAGAAAAGATTTACAAAAATGTTACGTGGCTTACAACATCTAGAGTACAGAGAAAGATTAAGGAGACAGCGACTTTATTCATTGGAACGTAGACGGATGAAGGGGGTTATGATAGAGGTATTCAAAATTATGAAAGGAATAGATAGACTGGATGTGAGTAGACTCTTTCCCCTGAGGGCAGTGGTGGTTGGAACAAGAGGGCCTGATTTCAAAGTAAGGGGCAAATTTTAGGAGGAATGTGAGAGGATGCTTCTTCACTCAGAGAGTGGTGGCAGAATGGAATGATCTTCCAGAAGAGATAATTGCGGCAGGGTCTTTTCTGTCATTTAAGAGGTTGGATGTGTACATGGATATGAGGGGGTTGGAGGGATATGGCCAGAGTATTGGAGGGGAAAACTAGTGCAGTTGTTCATGTGAACTGGCATATACTTGAAGGGCCGATATGGCCTGTTTACGTGCTGTAAACTGTCATATGGTTATATGTGCTGGGCTCCACGGGACAAGGTGGGACATCATTAAGAGTTTGCTGCCAGTGGATTTGAATTAAGTCCCGTGAGTATCCCAAGCTTCCCGGCAGGAGACTCCAAAAATCGAAAAGATGAATTAACTATTTCCATGAGCCCTCCCCTTTTACGTCTATTTTTCTAAACCCATTCCATGATCTTGACATATCCACTTAACCCAACCCATATTTCTTCTCCCATTCAAAGCACTCAGTAATACACCAAGGCAGTAAAATAAAAACTCAATGCTGGGAATACTCAGCAGATCATCTACTGGAAAAAATAATCAGAGTTAAAACCTTCAGGTCGATAACCTTTCACTGGGATTCAGAAAGATGATCAAATAAACCTGATTCTCTTTGCTGAGAAAAAGAAGAGGGGAAATAACAAATTGAATACGTGGGATGAAAAGCCCGAGCAGCAGAAATGGCAGTGGTGCTGGATGAGTGGAGTCGACTCGTTGATCAACACATCCGTCTGGATGGAGGGGTAAAGGATAAACAAGACAAACATGATGCCGTCACTGTGAGGTACAATATGACAGCTGCAGAGAATCTGAAATGAAGGAATGGTGAAAATACTTGTTTTTGGATCAATGTGACAAATTTTGAGCTCACAAAAGAAAACAAAATTGATTTGCTCTGCCAGAACTGTCTAGATCAAGGGGCACAATAAAATAGTCTAGAAGCCAACATTATGAAATTGAACAGCCAAGTTATATAAATCGGCAGCAAGAGATAAAACACAGTTACATAATTCCATGAAAGTGGTGTCACAGGACGAAAGGGTTCTAAAGACAGCTTTTGTCATCTTGGTCTTCATTAATTAACGGATTGAAAATAGGAGTTGGGAAGTTATGGTGAGGTTTGATAAGATGTTGGTGAGGCCAAATTTGGAGTATTGTGTGCAGTTCTGGTCGCCTAGCTACAGGAAGGGTATTAGTAAGATTGAAAGAGTGCAGAGAAGATTTACCAGGAGTTGAGCTACAGGGAAAGGTTGAACAGGCTGGGATTTTATTCCTTGGAGTCTCGAAAAATGAGTAAGAGATTGCTTAAAGTGGAATATGAATGGGAAAAAAGGCTGAGAAAGACTGCAGTCGACCCAATTGTGAAGGAAAAATGTTACTTGAAAAAAATTGTAATTGGCCCATTTCCTCTGGAGTTATGAAACCACGCACAGAACAAGTCAATGACGTACGATTAAAACAGTGGTTTTCAAACTTTTTATTTCCAATCACATTCCACCTTAAGTAATCCCTTACTAACAGAGCTCTTCTGGCACAAGGATTAAGTGGAATATGATCAAGGGGGTGGGGGTGTAGAGGAGGAGTTTGAAAATCACTGCTCGAGATGAAAATGTTTCTCCATCTCTGTTTTAAGCAGACATCCTTTTATTCTGTGGTTTTGCCCACTGGTCCTAAACTCTCGCACGACTGGCAAAATCCTCTCTCTCTCCAGCCCTTTCACTAGTCATCAGATTTCAATGAGGTCCTGACTCATCCTTCTAAACTCAGGTGAGTACAGGCCCAGAACCATCAAATGCTCATCAAACATTATTCCTCTCATACCCAGGATCATTTTTGCAAACAACCTCTGGGCATCACATCCTCTCTTAGAAATGGGGCCTAAAATTACTAGATCAGGACAACCAGAAGGTGGTCACGGGAGGGAAGACAGCAGCAGGGCTGCCTAGAGTCCACGGATTTGATGGTGTTCAAGGAGTCAGCTGAGGGGAGCGGGGATTGTCGTGGAAGAATGGCATCGGAAAATGACGTGAGAAGACACCTCTCCCTGACTGAACTGTTCAATACTCGAACTGTAGTGACTTTTTTGACTTTATCAATATTTTGAACAGTAATTTACTACAGTAGGATTCTGGAAATGAAGAAAGGAAAAAAGCAGTGTTGGGCACTGCCAGTTGCCCCAATAATCACAGAGACAAAGAATGAGGGGAACGATAGGCTTTATTACACACAAGACTGCAGGCCCGGGTCCAAGTGAGGGAAGTGAAGGGATGGAAGAGATGTCTCGACCTTTATGGCCGGGTCAAAGGGGAGGAGTTCAGGGAGGAGTCTAGGAGAGGATGTCATCAGGAGGGTGGGCCATCCCATGCCTGTACTGGTAAGTACATACAATACCATTTTATTACCAGCAACTTAGAAAAAATCTAGGTTTTCAACCTGTTAAAAGTGCAGAAGAAGCAAGGCCGACCTTCCAGAAGGAACCTCAGGACAAGTTAGACATGGATCCGAATCCTCAATGTGGAACTCGGGAGAAGCTGGAAGAAACATCCACATCCTCTGCGCTTCCACAGACGCAAGATGTCAAGTTCTTTGGCCTGGCGGCGGGCCAGGAGGGGTGCGAGGTTTGCCGGAAGATATTGAAGGTTCAGATCCTGTAAAATTATTTTTGGAAATGGGTTCCAGAGATGTTGGGAGTCGAGTCTTTTGAGATCGGGCTCATAGGTCGTGAAGGAGAAAACCTTTACTGGGTCAAATGTCAAGAGCGGTTCTTTTAAGATTTTGTGATATCAGGATAGAGAAATTATATTGTGGCTTGCAGTTCAGAAAGTTGCCTTGATCAAAGCCCTACGATGTATCAAGGCAATAGGGTTTTATTTTAAGCTGATTTAAGTCAGGAGATCATTAAGTGATGGAAAGAGTTTAATCTGGTCAAAGCAGTGCTGTGGAAGAAAGGGTATAAATTTACTTTTTGGTATCTGATGATATTTAAGGTGATTTATGGGCGAGATCAGTCTCAATGTTTTGTGAGTCCATATGGTGCATTATCTTTTGCAAATTCCTTCCCAGATTTGAAGGAATCGATGGGGAAAATGCCTGAGGATAAGATTGGGAAGGGAATGGGAAAAAGAAGTTGGAATCAGAATCGGTGAGTGATGTTGAAGATGAAGCTCAAGCTCAATGTGGCTGTTATCAATGGGATGACTGATGGATTTTAATGTTCGGTTGGAGGGGTGATGGTTGACTCTACTTCTTCTAAAGTCATCTGCCACTCGTGGAATTGACTGCACCTGGTCCACAGAGGGGGGTCTGACTCTTGGGCTCTTAGGTTTTTACATTTTTTACAGGGGTTTCTTATTGTTTGAAAGGGGGGCGTTGGGTTTTTTTAAATTTATATCTAATTGTAATTGCTCTGTGAAGTGCCAATCTCAGGAGGAAATTAAGTTATGGCTCATTTAAACTTTGTGACCTTTAATGTTAAATGACTTAATAATGTGATGAAAAGGAAGGGAATATTGGCATATATAAAGAAAATTTCGGTTGATGTTGCCTTTTTGCAAGAAACTCGTTTGTCTGAGAAAGAACATATGAAATTGAAAAGAGATTGGGTCGGACATGTTTTTGCATCTTCATTTAATTCGAAAGCTCGAGGTGAGTTGCTACTTTGGTTCATCAGAAGTTACCGTTACAGTTGGAATCATTCTCTGCCACATCGGGTAGAGAGCTGTTGGTGAATTGTAAAATTTTTGCTGAAGCATGGACTTTGATGAATGTTTATCCACCCAATGAAGATGATGAAGATGTTATTTCTGAAACTTCTTTGAATCTGGGTCAAGCTCATGAAAATATTTTGGTTGGTGGGGATTTTAATTGAGTGTTGGATAAATTTCCAAAAACTGTACAAAGAACCAAAATAGCAAAATGTATGTTAGACTCAATGAAAGATTTGAATTTGGTGGAAATCTGGAGGAAGTTAATTTTGACAGAAAAAGAATTTTCTTTTTATTCACCCAGACATGATCCTTTTTTGAGAATCGACTTTTGCTTAACATCAGCACAATTACAGGGTAGATTTATACATGCAGAGTATAAGAGTAGGAATTGTCTGATCATTCTTCATTGTTAAGTAGAAGTACACAATCCTTTATCCGGACATCTAAAATCCAGAAAGCTCCAAACACCAGCAAGTGGGGAGAGAGACGGCAAAGGTGGAGGAAAAACGGCAGCATGACTGGAAGGGGGTGTGGGTGGATACAGCAGCACGATTCGGGTGGGCTTAAGTCTGGCTTTCCAAAATCAAGAAAAATCTGAAATTCAGAACACAGTGACCCCCCCTCCCCCCAAAAGGGTTCTGGATAAAGGATTGTGCACATGTTCTGGTTTGCATAATGTTGAGACTCTTATCGGTGAAGATTTAATGGGATTTTATTGAAGTAACTAAACTTTCTAAGTTATATCAAAGACCATATTCAGTCTCATTTTCAAATTAATACATATTTAGTACAAAGTAAATTTGTTTTGTGGGATGCTTTAAAAGCTTATTTAAAAGGTCTGATAATCAATTATTCTGCAAGAATTAAGATATAGCATTTGGCAGAGAGCCAACATTTGGAGAAGGATATAACAATGTTAGAAAAGGAATTCCAACGAAATTCAAATGTGGATAAAAATACTTTTTTGATTCAGTTGAAACTGTTATAATATAATGCAAACATATTAATATGAAAAATTAATATAATGATCCAAATAGCGTTACTATGAGTAAGGAGAAAGAGCGCATAAGGTTTTCGCTCAGCAATTAAAGACTGAACAGGCATCAAGGACAATAAATGTGATAAGAAATAATACAGGACTCACTTTTGAACCTCAGGAAATGAATGATGAATTTCACTCATTTTACCAGAATTTATATTCTTTTGATGTAAGTCAGGATGAGGAACGTGTTGAGTCTTTTTTAGGTAGTTTGGAGTTATCGGTTTTGGACGATAAAGATAGGACAGAATTGGAAGTTCCTTTCAGTGATTTAGAAATTGAAGAAGCGATATTGAATATCACGTGGAGAAGATGGGTGTACAGGAGGGTTTTATAAAGAATTTATTCAAGTCTTGTCTCCTGTTTTGATGGATGTTCTTAAACAAGCTACAGAAGAGCAAAATCATTTCCAGAATTCTTTTCTAGAGCTCGACATAGTTATTGCAAAAAAGAAAGAGACCCATTGAAAGTTGCCTCATATCGACCAATAGCTTTATAAAATGTAGTTTATAAGATAGTAGCTAAGGTATTGGCCAATAGACTTGCAAAATATTTATCACGTTTAATACATGTTGATCAAGCAGGTTTCATTAAGAATAGATTTTCTTCTGAAAATATTGTTAGACTGTTGACGTTAATTAATGTGTCAAGACATTGTTTGAATCAATCAGTGATAGTGGCATTAGATGCGGAAAAAGCCTTTGATCGAGTTGAAAGGAACTTTTTTATTTAAAATACTTGAAGATTTAAGCTTGGACCTTTTTTACCTGGTTGAGTTAAAGCCTTGTATAAAAATCCTTTGGTGAGGATGGTGACAAATGGACAAATTTCAGATACGTTTAATTTAACATGCTCCACAAGGCAAGGTTGTCCTTTGTCACCATTGGTGATAGAACCACTAGCCCAAGCTATAAGACAAATGATAAAATTAGTGGGATTAAAATAAAGGAAGAGAATATAAGGTTCCTTTGTACCAATATATTTAACAAATCCTCAGTAATCGTTATGACATCTACAAACCTGTTTGGTACAATATGGAGAAATGTCTGGTTATAATCGGGATAAGAGGAACATATTACCAATTACAGAGGAAGATTATCCTGCTTGTAAACAGATTACACAGCTTAGATGGACTAAGAAAATTAAATATTTAGGGGTAATGGTTGATGCAGATTATCAACATTTATGTAAGTTGAACTATATATCTCTATTGATAAAATTCAAGCTGATTTTCCTTTGACAAGAATGGCACATGTGAATTGTATTAAAAATGAATATTTTTTTCTTGAATTTAATATCTTTTTCAATCAATTCCATGTTTGAGTCAAAACATTTTTTTAAAGAGTTATGGAGCAATCAGAATATTTTTATAGAAAGGTTCATTGGCTAGAGTATTGTTGCAAAACTTAACATGGCAATATGCATTAGGGACGACAATGGCCTCATTTTCAGAATTATTCATTAAATTATTAGTTAATTATCAGTTAAAATTTATTAATATGATGTTTGATGTTAATCAACCTCCACACTGCGCTAAAGTGTTATTAGCACAGATTTCTCATTCTATTATACATCAATGTATATTTAGATGGACTCCTCGTCTTTTGCATTATAATAATGTGCCAGTATTATGACATTTATGTGATACTTGGTATAAAAGAAATCTGGCAATAGGAAATGGAGATAAGGTTTTATTACAAATTCCATTATATCAGGATAAATACATATCCTTCTCAATGAATAATCTCAGTATTTAAAGATTTGCCAGATGAAAGGTATTCAAGTGTTAGCAGATTGTTTTGAAGATGGGATATTTTTTTATTATGTTAGGCTTCGGGAAAAAATTGAGGTACTGTTAAATTCTTTGCTTGCATATTTTCAAGTACATGCTCCAGTAGTAAAGAATTTTGGGCGGGAATCGAACATGCCTAAGTTAACTAAATTTAAAAATTTAATTGTAAATGGGTCAGAAAGGGATTTATTTCAGAAATGTATTCTTTGTTGCAACAGAAAATGGCTAAACTGGATTGAGATAAATCAAATCTTAAATGGGAGAAAGATTTATCCTTAGAATTATCCCAAGAAGGATGGACTACTATGTGTGAACATAGTGAGACTAAATTTGGTGAACTATAATTTTCAACATCAGTTGTATTAAATGCCGGAAAAGTTAAAAAGATATGGATTTAGTCATTCGGATTTATGTTTTAATTGTGGGACTCAAATTGGTACTTTTTTTTCAATTCTGTCTGGTTGTGTGATAAAGTAAATCTTTTTGGATAAAAATTAGAGAGTTTAAGGCGGATATATTAGAGACTACTTTAATGGTAGATCCACTGCTTTTTTTTAAATGGGGTATATTACAACTTTAACAATGGGTTTAAGAATGGATAAATCTCCAATTAAGTTTATTCGGTTCGCATTAGCATTGGTTGGGAAATGTATTGTTATTACGTGGAAAAAATGATATGGATTTAAATATGAATCTTTGGCAAAATGAAAGCTTGTATTTGTTTGGAAAAGATAACGTAATTTACGTGATAATTTTTTTTTTAATGTGAAAATATGGTCTAAAATTTACAGTCTTTTGCCTCTCTTCCTTCTTAAAGAGTGGAGTAACATTTATAATTTTCCAGTGCAGACTTGGAAGACAAGGGTAGATGGACTTTAAACATGAACATGGTGAGTAATTAGTGAAGCTATTCATTCAGATATGCTGCTCACAACTAGGTAATTCCAAAAGACCTAAGTTATAGGGTTCCACATGAGAGACGAGGCCAATAGCCGCAGAGATCAAGACAAAGCAGAATCATACACACCATTACTACCAAGATTTACATTAGTGACATATCAGAGTCAATGCGATACTTTAAGATGAGTTACAGCACAGTAACAGACCCTTTAGGCCCACAAACCTGTGCCTCCCAATTCACCTTCAACACCCCCATACTTTTTGAACAGTGGGAAAAATCTGGAGGCCCCTCCCCCACCCCAGAGAAAACCTAAGCACACACAGGGAGAACATAGAAACTCCTCACAGAGAGAGCAGGATTTGAACCCCATCCCTATCACTGGCAGCGCAACAGAGTTGCGATTGTGCCATCCACTGTCGAACCATGTTGGACAGGAAAAAACTCAAATCAAGAAACTCAATAAATGGACAGCATCAATATTTTGTGAGTTGGTACGGATTAGTCCAGATTTTGAGAAAAGATGGATGGAGAGTACTTTGTAACAACGTAATGACAGTCAGTAGAAAAGAAGCCACAGCGAGCTTGCATGGGAGCCAGGAAGGGAAATTAGCCACTTTATTGAAATGGAAGCAAGAGAATAGGCTCAGGAGAAAGAACCCATGTGAGAGAAATTCTGGTTCATGAGCAAGTCACAAAAACCCAATGATGCCTTCCAAAGTGCATTCCGATTTGGGAATACGAGGCATTCATCTCGAATTATTTCTCCAGTTTGGGCATTTTGGATCATTAATATTCCCCGGTATTCTTAAAAATCTGATGATGAGGTGTTACATGTGTTGCTATGAGGTGTAACTATGCAGCTCGTATTTGCACAGCAGATATAATAAGGGATCCACCCTTCCCCCTCTCCTTCATAGTGTCTATTTAAGACAAACATAATCTGCAAAGAAATGATGATGAGATCACGAGATGTAGCAGTAGAACTTCATTCATCTTTTGATTTGATCGTCTAAACAAGTTTTAAAAAATTACAGAGCAGTGAGGGTCTGGGATGCATTGCTGGGGTGGAGGTGGGGGCTGGTACAATGAGGACATTCAAAAGACTAAGATACATGGATGGAAAAATAATAGAGGGTAATGAGTGTGAGGTAGGGAAGGGTTAGATTTGTAATGGCACTGATATACCATCATTTACACACAATTAAAGAATACCCTCACTCGTTTCCTCCAGAAGACAATGCAGTCGACCTTCTTTATCCTCCTCAGACACAACATTGCATTCTTCAACTCCCCAAACACCACCCAACCAAGCCCCTTTGACCTTCGCATTGGTTCAGTGCCACATGGTGATCCTGACCCTCTCTCTCTACTCCTCCTGCATCCGAGATCCATCACCCATATACTGACGCTTAACACTCGAACACATGGGCTAATCCTCCAGCGATATGCTTCAATTACATTAATCAGTGGCAACTGGCACCGTTCCCAAAGCAGGCAGATGCATCACCATGACAGCCCCCTTCCCCCCCCACCCCACCACCCCACCTCCAGCCTCCGATCCATGCAAGGAGGCGACTGAATGGAACTTTCCCCAGTGTAATGGTCTCGAGGGTTGACAGTTCAGCCTGATCTCGTATGATACTGGAAGACAGGTGATACAGGGGTACGACTGGTCCTCTGGCTATGGCCCTGATGCAGAACGTGGACATTCGAAATACACTGGCTTCAACCTGTTGATGGAAACAGTGTTACCTTTTCCATTCCTGTCAATCACAAAACACTATGGATGGTGTCATAAGACCTGGAAAGAACCATCGTAAATGGGTTAGAGTGGTTTACGAACAACATCATGTCAAAGAAATACACGAGAACACTGTTGTCAATCATTTGGCACATCCACTGGAGATGATGCTGCCACATAGGAAAACTTCAGAGTAATCTCATTTTCTCGAAGACGGTCAAGATAACTGACCTGTTCATGAGCACTGTGTCTGGACTCAGATTCACAAACTCACCTGGCAAGGTCAGCATACAGCCATAGACTAGCTCGACCACTAAACATCCATGATCTGCTCAAAGAGCTGTAGTCACGCAAAGGAGAACCATGGGCAAACGTTCGCTCCATGTCGATGATTTGCCACCTGCTGTCAACGGTGCTTTCGATCGTCAATGAAAACGCTCAAAGAAGCTGTTGGCCTGAAATGCTTCGCCGTAATTCAGGTAGTGCCCAGAAAATCAGTGAGAGCTCGGACCAATGCTGACTAGAACTGAGACCCTCGATCTGTTGTAATAGTGCCCAGAACACCAAAAGATGGAATCCAATAATCCACAAACGTCCAAGCAATTGTCTCTGCAGAGATGCCGATGATAGGAATTTCATCCTTCCACCTGGTAGTCCTGTCCTCACCCGTGAGCAGAGAAGTACATTGCCGAGATGGCGGAAGTGGACCTTGGAAGCCACAAGGTGCACGTGCTGGAAATCGGAATCCAAAACAACAAAATCCCCCAGCTTGAATTTCATGTGCCTGGAGACTTTAGGGCGTGGACCCAGGAAGCAAGTCCTTGCCCATAATCCAACATTCTGTTTTACACGAACCCAGGTAAGATGTTCCTTAACCAGTTTGATTGATGCTCTTCTACCAGGAAGAGATAGATTGTGAAGGGAAAATCTCCTGCCTCATAGCCGCCCACACAAACAGCCTAGTCCTTCCTGTTGGGGGAAAAAAAAATCAGACCAACTTTTCAGCCGATTCATCAAGGGTCACATCTTGAAGATGGAGACCAGAGTTGATCTGGTTACACTGGATGAAATCGGGATCAGTGCACCATGCATGAGCCATGGCATCGAAATTTATGTCAGTGGTTGTATGTAATGTCGCACCTGGATTGGGCACCAATTTGCTTTCTCTCAGATGTCATGTGTGTCCGATGAAAATTGAAGGATGAAGTGCAAGTGCTGAATCTCCCTTGGCAAGTAGAGATACAGTATGCATAAGAGACTGGTGGTCTGTACAAATGGTCAAAGGATGACCTTCCAATAAAAAAGCTGAAATACTGGATTGGAAATTGGGATTCATGAGGGAATTACAAAGAAATATTTCCAAATTGTATTTTCTACTTCAAGCGGAATCTCCAAACTCAGACTTGAATAAATCAAAAGAAAGATGGGAATTGGATTTGGGAACTGAAATTGACCCTTTTTGCTGGTCTGACATTTGTTGGGACAGTAATTAATGTTTTTGATAGATTAGTTAATAATAACTTATTCATCAATTATATTTAATGGCACATCAATTAATTTATTCCTAACTTTTCAAATTCATGTTTTAGATCTGAATCCCATCTTAAAATTGATTGTGGGGAAATGCAAAATTGTATTCCCTTAGCAAATGTGACTTATAATATTAGAACTGGGTATGATACATACTTCAAAATATGGAAACCTTATTTAGATATGGGTTTGGATATCTAATGTTTTCACTTCTCCACCCCACCACCACTTTTCTTTAATCTTAATGGTTGAACCTTATCATGTTGGTTTAATTCTACTATTTTATTAATATCCTGCCTTTCCTTTTGGGAGGGAATAGTTATCACAGGAGCTTTGCACCTAGATCTGTATTTTTTTCTTTTATACTTTTTTTTCTCTTTTCACTTTTATGTACAGTACAACCATTTATTTGTTATTCTATTTTCATCATTATAAGTTTCATTTGGATACGATTCTATTATTATATTGAACTGTATACAAAACTATAAATATTTTTTTAAACTGAAATGTTTCACTGCGCGATAGATAGCTAAGAGTTCTTGGCCAATTGTATGATACTTTGCCTGAGCCAGTGACCATTTGGCTGAAAATAAAATACCAGAGGTTCCAATTGCCCACAGGATCGTTGTTCGAACACTGGTCCCACAGCACTGACAGATGCATCTGTGGTAAGAGAGCAAGGCCTTGGGCGTTTGATGTACAAGCTTAGTTGCATTTGTAAGAACTGTGTTCGCATCATGGAAAGCATACACAAAGTTAAGGTCTTTTTGAAGCAGACATCAGATCCTTTGAGTGGTTCAGCAAGAGGTAATAGAGATGCTGTGGCATTCACCAGGGAACAGCAATAAAAATTCCTCGTACCTAAAAACCATCACAACTGGCCAAACGTAACGGAGGGAGGAAATTCTCAAATTTCATGCACTTTCCATTCATTAGGCAAAATACCATGTTGCATAACTCTAGATCCCAAAAATACAAGATCAGCAGCTCCTGAAACACTTTCCTGGGATTGATCACGATGCCACATTCCTCAAGCCTCGGAAACAATGAGATAAGGTGGCTCTTGTGCTTCTCTTCATCCACACTTACAACCAGAATCTCCTCGATCAACACAAGCACCAAAAAAAATCCCAAGGCCAGTGAGTTCGTGGACCATGAACCACTGGAATGTCTGAGCTGCATTCCATGGACCGAATGGTATTCTCAGAAACTCAAAGATGCCGAACGGGAGCATCACTGCTGTCTTCGTGACATCCGAAGACTCAAATGGAATCTAATAGTAAGCACGTTCTACATCTATTTTAGCAAATACATATTTGCCGTGGAGGTTTGCTGAGAAGTCTTGTAAATTTGGAATATTGTATCAGTCAGGCACGGTGGAATTGTTCAGGCGACAATAATCTCTGCAAGGCCGCCAATCCCTAGTTTTTTTCAGAACCATATGCAACCTTGAAGCCCAGCAGCAGTCAAATCTGTGGACTACGCCCAACTCTTGCCAATCCAATCTTGCGATTTTAAGATAATCTGGGGGTATTAAGACCTGTGTCTCAGACTCTGCCTTTATATGGTGGCTTATTGCATGTCTGTACACTGTTACAATGGGGTCACGAGGCAAGGAAAACACGAGCAAGGCTTGGAAAGGGCAGGAATCAGGGGTTGAAGGCTTGTCAGGCAGCAGATGGCATTGGAAGGACAACAAATGCAGCTCACTTGCATTCAAGAGCTGCAGTCCACACAACAACGTTTTTTCAAATACATCACCGAAAAATGTGACAAGAAATCCACTCCCAAAATGGAATTTGCCACATTTACATCTGAAAAGCCACCCAAAAACATTGCAAGACAGAAATGAAGCATGAGTAACCTGTGGCCATGTTTGAAAAAGAGAATCATTTGTAGCTGAAAGAACACATGACATATTAGAAAGACTATGTTCCTCAGGGGTTGGAGGGACTGGCACCACTCCAAAGTGACAGATAATTTTGGAGTTTTACATAGAGATGGCAAACAAATTACCTACTCCAACAATTGCCTCGAATTGTTTCCATTTTCCTCAGTTGCCTTCGATAATCTCTCTCAAATGAGAACAAGATCCCAAGACAAAAGAACAGAACCAGGCCACCAGGCCCATTGAGTCTGCTCCACAAATACACACTGAGCTACTCTACACTCCTCCCAATTTCCAGCCTTTTCCCCATATCCCTTCATGCCCTCACTAATGAGATACTTGTCTATTTCTTGTTTAAATACTCCCAGTGATCTGGCTTCCACTGCTGTATGAGGCAGTGGTTCCACAGCTCCATGACACTCTGGTGACAGAAGTTCTTCCCAATCTCTGTTTTGGATGGATAACCTCTAATGTTCTTGTCCTCGATTCACCCACCAAGGGATACATCTTACCCGCATCCACCCTGTCTAAACCTTTCAAAATACAAAATGTCTCCATGAGCTTTCTTCTTTAATTTCCGATACCCCAATGAATACAACCCAAGCGCTGTCAAAGACTCCTCATACATTATATTTTGCATTCTGGGAATCATCCTCATCATTCTCCTCTGCACCCTCTCCAAAAACGTCACATCCTTTCTCAGATAGGGGGCCCAAAACTGAACCCAGTACTCAAAATGAGATCCCACCTGTGCCCCATAGAGCTTCATTAACACCTCTTTACGCTTGTACACTATTTCTCTTGATTTGAATGCCCACATAGCATTCGCTTTCTTCATTACAAATTTCACCTGGTCATTAATTTTTAGGTTTCCTTGCACATCCAAGGTCTGAATTTTCATCTCATCCAAATAGTATGCTTCCTGTTTATTTCCACTGCCAAAATGTACAACTGTACATTTCTCGGTGTTAAATCTCATCTGCCATCATTTTGCCCAGTTTCCTAATCTGTTTATATCCTTCTGCAACTTTACGGTTTCTACACTTCCTACTCTGTCCCCAATCTTGGGGACCTCCGCAAATTTGGCCACAAAACCATTTAAACCACAATCCAAATCATTAATTCCTTTTTCCTTGGAATATATCTATCCTGCATTCTTTTTATTACTGCCACATGCCATTCCAGAATCGATCATAACTGAACCTGAACATGTTTATTGTGATGAACGGCTTCTAATAAATGTTCTGGGTTTAATTTTTTAAAATCTCGTTGTGGCTCCTCTTCATCACCTCTTTGGAAGCTGAATTCACAAAATTTTCCATATATTTTTTCAGCAATAATTCTGTGGTACAGAGGGTAACTAATCTTTCCTAGAGGTTAAAATTTGCATTTTGATTTTGTTGTCTCAACTGAACATTGTACAAGGTGAAGGCTGATTAAAATGGATTCAGTAATGATGGCCTTCAAACTTTGCATTATTGCTGTGGCTTCACAGCTTGAATGATAAACTGCTGTTTCTACAGGGAATTAACTCATGGAAATGTTCTAAATACATTCATTGGAGATAGACCTCTGTGAAAAGTTTACTGCCCATTGGCAACAATCCTTGAAAAGAGATGAATCATCACCCAACAGAGCAGCCCAGGAATAGGCCATTTGGTGAACAATATCTGTGGTGACCATGATGCTCATTTAAATTAATCCCATCTGTCAGCACATGGTCCATACACATCACCCATTCCTTCTTGTTCATGTGCCCAACCAAATGCCTCTTAAATTATGGCGATTTCACCACTATCCTGGCTCTGTGGGCCCTACCCCCACCGCACTGTGCACAAACCTGCCTCACTTTTCTCCTTTTCCCCCTCTCATGTTCAATATAGGCATCGTAGTATTTTTACATCTCCCACGGGGGCGGGGGAAGAAGAAATCTACCTTCTCCAGGACTACAATAATTGGATAAATTTCAACCAGGCCATCACTCAGCTTCCAATGCTCCAGAGAAAACTATCCAAATTTGTCCAATCACTCCTCAGAGCCAATGCTCTATCCCAAGCAACCCCCTGATAAACTCCTTTTGTCATGCAGCAACTAGAATTGCAGAAAACACTCAAAATGTGGCCTAACCACATTTATACTTCATGCCCTGCTCAATGAAGAATAATTTCTTTAACGCTCTACACTTGTGTTGCCACTTTCAAGGAGCTCGCGCTTGCACCCCAAGATCCCTCATTGCAACACTACTACAAGTCCTCTCAAAGTGCATGGCACTTGTCTCGATTAAACTCCATCTGCCATTTCTCTGCCCACATTTATAAGTCATCTGGTTTAGAAGGGAAAATACGAGGGGAACTGGGTGAATTAACAGGAGAGAGAGAAAAATATGGGGGGGTGTGGGCAGGTTACATGAACTTGGAAAATTCCATATTCATACCATCGATTCACAAATGCAATAAGAGATGGTTCCTCTGGATTTGACATCACCCAGACAATGGAGGAGGCAGAAGACAAAGGTCAGAGTGGGAATGGAATGGAACTTAAAACAGCTTGCGACCATGAGCCAAGATGGCCATTGTGATCCAAGTGGAGGCACTCAGCCAATCTGTCATTTACTCTGGATTGGTTTCCTGCCACAGAGTGCAAGGACATGGTTGGAGGAGGTGATGGTGAAACATTACCCTGCATGAGAATCCCTGGATGGTGGTAACTGATGTAGATTGCAGGAGAAAATGCCTGAGGACTGGGAGGAATTAGTAATCTGTAATTATTTGAAAGATCTTACTGTAAGATTCATCACCAATGAGAAGGAAAGCAGCTTCACTCTATTCTCCCTCTCAGAAAGATTTAGTTGATAAACAAAACAATCTTTCAGCACAGCCAGGGGCAAAAGGGCTCTTAATTTAGTCTTGCAATCAACAGACTTTGAAGTTACCCACCGTAAATGACTCAAAATTCAATTCTAGATTCTCTTCTGGTGGAAGTATAAGAGCCAGTGGCTTGCTAAATCAGATGAGCCTTATTCTGAGTTTCCATTTTGACTTTCACACCATCAAATGCAAGCCCCAGTTTTTTATCCCCAAGTATTTTCTATCCTTACCCACTTTGCAACCACACCTACCTGAAATTGGAACAAACAACAGCTAATTTTAATATGTATAAATCATATACAAAATAATTTACCCACATTTTCACATCACTGTAGCCACTGAGGGATAACTTGTGCCCATCAGGATACTTCACCAGCCACTAAAGGGTGATATTTACCTTGGTGTTAATGACTCTGTTCCAGTGTTACTTTCAGACATAATGACATCTTCAACATGCACAATATTTATTTTCTTACTGACCAGAACTATAAAGCATTGTGTAAAAATGAGAAAAGCTCAAGTCAACCAGGAGATATAAACTTCTGATTGCAATGTTGTTGTGCAAATTTGCTACATTATTGAAGTCTCACAGAGCTTACTGTCATGATAATGAATATGTATGAGATGTACCGGAAATCACGTGGTATGAGAGGGAGATAAGAGCACAAGCAGGAGAACAAAGGAAACTGGAAGATAAAGACACTGAGAAGTTTACCTGATAAAACTTGTGTTTGATGTTTTATTAACTTCACATTTCGGGCCACAAATGTGACACTTATAACAGATATTCAAAATCAAGCAATAATAGAAATAACAGAATATTACAGCACGGTACAAGCCCTTTGGCCCACGATGTTGTGTTGATCTTGATATTTCTAACAAAAAAATAATACCCTGTAGGAGCTACTGAGATAGATGCTAAATAAAGGCAAACACATACAAAGGTTGTCAATTCAAGACTGGTTTATTGCCGACATACACAGACCTTTTATTCCCTGCCTGTCAATGAGAATATTAGTAAACACCTTCCGGTCCACAGGACCAGCAGGTTAAAGCTAGGAGCCATTAGTGCCCCGTGCCTTTAGGCAGGGGCTTCATCTGTTCCACTCACTGTACTTTGGTGCCCAGCACTGTTAGCCCGCGATGTGTCAGGTAAGTCTGTGAACTGATGGTGGTGGTTTGTAATACTGCGCTGTGCATCCGCTACAACCCTGTTTTTATTTCACCTATGTATGCCTGTCTAAGAGTCTCTTAAATGCTCCTTATGTGATATTGTAATGGATAAATATATTTGAAGAATTTGGTATATTTGGGATTTTGGTAAGATTTAGAGTAGGTTACATACATACACACACACATACATTTTAAAACATCTTATTTGAAAGACTGAAGAAATATTGAAGATCTCTGGAGAATGTTATTCACATTCACAAGTAGGTGTTAAGCGAACTGATGTCATAAAATGAATGACCATTGTTTGAAAATGGAGCCAGGATGGCTACAAGTACTTTTCTGCAGGGTGCTTAGAGGAAAGTCACACCTGGGTTTTGTTTATCTAACGCTAGGTTAACCAGAAGAAAGAATTCCTGTTGTTTGGAATAAGAGGAATGGAACTCTGTAGTAGCTTGCAGAAAGACGGTACCATCTGGAAAACCCTAATTGGGCAAGGTTCATCAGTGAGACACTGAGGTGACTAATGGTGGTACCTCAGTTGTGGAAATCCTGTAACAACAGATCTCTCTCTAAAAACCCTACAAGACCTATCCTGAGCGGTAAACATTTACCTTTTGAGCACCAAATCCTGGTGAAATTTATTCACATTCCATTCTGTGCACAGCAGAATTGCCTGCATCCAGAGAACTTGGAAGAAGGAGAAGTGAGATTGAACTATGAACCAAATAACTTTTCTTAAATTTAAACGCATTACAAACATGTGCACTTAGAATTAAAAGGGGGTTAATTGGGGTTTGTTAAGTATAGAGTTAAGTTAAAGTTTGATTCTATTTTCATGATTAAATTTGATTAAAAATAACTTCTGTTTTAAAGACCACTTGTCTTGGTGAATGTCTCTTTTGGGATGTCTGTTTTGGGATCCTTTGCGCTCTTAACAATATCTGTTTGGATAATGATATTGGGCCTGTTCAAAGTAGGAAATGGCTTCTACCAGCAGGAATTTCTATTTGATAAAAAAAAAATATTGATAGGTGGCTGGCCAAATATGTTTCCTAAAAATTAATACCCTCTCCCTCACTAAACCACATTCAGCCCCGTGACATCTTTCTATGTTGCATTACTGGGACCACCAAGGACCTGACCCATTTCCCATCTCTCCTTGCAATGCCAATATGGCAGCTGCCATAAGAACTGACAAATCACATTTTAATTCAGCAAGTAACATGAAGGTTATCCTGACATCCTGCTTAAAAGGAAGGGTCAACAAGCCGTCCTAATTTTGTCACTTCATTTTTATTTTGCTTCCCATGGGGCATTAGCAAAAACTGTCCTATCATAATTTGGCTCACCAAATTATGAGTAAAATCATGATCCCTGTTCATGAAAACCCATAACTTTCAATGTTACACAGATAATCAAGGAAGAATTCTGTAATAAAAGTGAATAAAACATTGAAAGAATTTCCCCCTTATCAACGCTGATATTGTAGCGCACCAGGCAACTGGGCAAGCAAAAAAGGCCAAATCACTGCAACACTTGGACAGTCCAAGATGGCACAGAGTCCCCTTTACCACTGAGAAGGAGCCTGGGCCTAGCACCATGTGCGGGCTGAGATGCCCCTGACTTCCGCGTAGCGACCAGCCAGCTGGAGAGTGATGCCACAATGCAATGACGTCACTGCTGGAAGTCAGGGGCACGTCACCAGAAGTGGGTGGGCCAGTGAGCACACGTGGGGAATTTAAACCAGTAAAGCCAGTCTTTGTTTTACACTCACCTTGTGGGGACGTCTCTTTATTTGGTAGCGCTGCTGCAGCCGATGCTACAAATCGATAACTTCTTACTTGCTGCAACCAAACAGGTCTGCAAGATACACCAACCAAAATAGAAAACATGACCAGAAATCCCAGAGATCATAAATTCAAATGTGTCAGAAATAGAAGTACCTTTAAAGAAATTGCTCGAGACAAAAATTGAGAACAAAGAACATTTATTACAGCAACAATGCAAAGTTGGGTGCTTCCCCTTACCCTGGGAATACACACATACACTGGGGCTCACCCAACTTTTATACAGTTGATTTCAGTATAGGAATACCCTCCCCCTTACATTCTTCTGCCTCCTGCTGGAGAGGTTTGGCATTAGGCAATCCTTCCTGCCTACGTGCAATTTCAGTATACTTCGAGGACCAGGGGGTATCCTGTCGGTGTCCCTTCATGTTATTGTCCTTATTCACACCTTCCTGATTCTCGGGGCTACAGTCTCTTGATATGCAGAGTTGGCTCATCCTGTCTAGGGTTGGCTAATTTAATATGTATAAATCTGTGTAAGGTTAGCTAATTAGATATGTAGGACTTGGTACTTCTGTCCAGGGCTAGGAGACCCTTATCTGATCCAGACTACCTCAACTTCCTACATTCTATTGTTCCTTACCACTCCTTATCTTAGTCTTATGGTGGCTCTTGTCACAAAGACTAGAAGATTCTTATGTTAATCGTGCTGACTCTGCTTTCCTGCATCCTAATTCCCAAACTCATCCTGTTTGTACTGGTTACAGCCATTAACTGATATATGAATTTTAGTTTCCTTCATGTTCATAATTTTAGATCAGTTTTCCCATCTCTCACAAAAGGATTGGTGAAATCTTGACTCTGTATTGTTAACACCAAAGTCCCTATATTTTTAAGGCATTTGGACAAGTAACTGAGAAACATTGCATTTTAAACACATGGTACGTCAACTTTAAAAAAATAACATCTAACTTGATGAAGAATGTGATAGTACAACAGGAAAAACAGATGGAATCAGACACATTCTATTAGCATTGGGAAGCAAAGAAAAATGGATTGGTTTTCCATCCCTTCCGAAGCGACCCAATGACCCCGACACGTCCTCCCCGACCTGTGACCGTAGTGGAGTTCAAAGGTCCCACGATGGTCGCAAGTCGATGTTTTGACCCCGTGCGAAGAGCCCTGAAGCCTTAGAGCCTATTTTTAAAATCAAATGATTTGACAAACGAGAACAGAGACACAGGACACAAAAGACCCAAAATGTCCGGATTGACTTTGTGACTGAGGGTCCATTGGATGGGGGCAGCCATCTTAATTTCTGTGCGCATGCGCCAGTCATCAGTTGGCGCTTGCGCAAATGTTTCGCTTCGTGGCCCTCAATCGGCACATGCGTATCTGCAACATATGCGCGAACTCACCACGCATGCGCCAACCAGACTTGCCAATCTCCTGCCCCCGCCAACTCCCGCTGCAAGTTACCCCGCGTCCTCCAGCCTCGCCCTGTCGGCGTCATCAGGCCTCGCACCGACGCCTGGGCTCCATCCAAACACCCCGCCGATACCGGCCGCTCCCGGGTGGGTCCCACCGGGCTGCTGGTCGCCCGTTTTCCCTGGACCGCGCGGCTGAGGATCCCGGCGCCGCCGCCAATTTCTTCCCGTTGGGCCAGCGGGGACACGACGGACCCTGAGCAGACGATGCCGCCACAAATGTCCCGCCTTCCCACAGCACGAGCCAATCAGCCCGCGAATCCGCCTATCAATCCAACCCGACTTCAGCGTCCAATCAAATAGCGGCCTCACCGAATCAGCCCATTGGCTCGCGCAACTGAAGCAACCAATCAGCGAGCGATCGAACACAAAGGCGCACCCACTCAGCATCGCAAGACAGAAGACAGGCAGTCGAAGGAGCAGGAGACCCTTCGGCCCTTCCATTTCCAGCTACCCCAACAACTCAATCAAATCCTTAGATTTCATAGGATCACTTTGTCTTGGCTCCAAGATCCCTCTGATCCCAAGAAATACATTGTACCCCAACTACAAGGGAGACTATTTATTCTCAATCTTTCCTCCAAATTTATTACCGCTTCCAATTTAATGTCTGTTAATTTTTTCAAAGTATCTGCATCTAAGTTAAATGCATATGATCCCTCTACGAATGTGTCCGCCAATAAATTCATCACAAGTCCATGGATCCCAATTTCAAATGAACCTTCAATAGGGTAGAGAATTCCAAGGATATTTCATTTTCATTTAAGACATCTAAGCAGCCGATCGGTTATTGGGAAATTGTGACACTTGGTGTTCGGCTCCTTTGCATTATCGTCTCTCGATCCCTGCTGCTGTGTCCTCTCATAATGTTGTAAGGTCATCTCCATTTTTTCCAATGACAAAGAGATCCATATTCAAACTTTCCTCCTATCACCCGGTTAAAACATCCCAGAAACAAATTTGACAATATGTGTGCACTTCTCATTCTTCATATAAGGAAACTGGACACGTGACTCCCGATGTGAAATTGGAGTGTTCGCGCTACTGTGAAGGGTGGAAAGGAGGACACACACTCAAGCAATCAAAGTTAAAGATGCTTCATTACACTGATAGCTCTACTTCTATTCTCTCCCCGCTGCTGTCGACAGGAGTGATGTCACATTCGCGCCGGCCTCCGATTGATCAGTATTCCTGTCCTTGTTGATTCCTTCCGTGTGGGTTGTCCCCTGGGATGAATGTTGTTGGTCCCCGTGGACTCTGTGCGGTCACCACGTTCATCAACCATCTTGTGTATAGGGTGGATTCCCAGTTAGCATGATCCCCCACCTCCCCAGAACCAGTGATTAGAGCACTGTTTGCTGCTTTTGGTCACCTATATCTGTGTCGTGGGGGCTGAGTAGAGGCCAGTTTGCTAATGTCCAGATGGAGGGGGCATGAGGTGGTTTATGGGGGGATTTCTTTATTCTTTCTTTTATATATATCACATATATTTGTATTTCATTTGTATTATTATTAATTGTGTTAATTTTTTGTGTATTTAATTTATAAATAATATATTTTTTAAATGATCAGAGGTCAATCCACGGGACCTGAAGAGGCCTAGAGTAACTGGGGACACCCTCCTGCCCCCCACCACCCCAAATATCAATGTGAACCACTACGATCATTGACAAAATCATCGAGGACCCCTTCACCCGGCCAACAGCATCATCCAGCTATTCCCGTCGGGAAAGAGATCCAGGAATTTCAGAGCCGGTACCACCAGGCCCAGGAACAGCTGCTTCTTCCAAGCAGGCAGAATGTGGAACGATTCATGTGCTGCTCATACAAATACTCAACTCTGCTATTTATTCAACAATATGGAGTTATTTTACTGGACGTGCTGCACATGTATCATTTGTCTGTTAGTGTGAGGGCTTGGTTGTGTGTTTACATGTGTTTACCCCAAGAACGCTGTTTCATCAGGTCGTACTTGTGTTATCCAATGGTAATAAATTTGACCTTGTACTTTGGAGCAGGTGCAGAAGAGATTTCCTGGATCGGGGAATGTATCTCATGAAGCAAAGTTGACTGAGTAGGGCTTTTCTCTTCCCTAACCCCCGCACCCCACAAAATTGACATTATTCAGAAAATATTTCCAAAGAGGAAGACCGTTGCAAGTCCTTTCTCCTCCTCCTGTTGAATCCAGATATTCCCTTCACTGCACATTGCTGTATACGTCTCTGTTTATCTTCATTGCCACCATTTTGATACCATGTGGTTACTGCCCCCCTCTGCTGTTGGAGGAGTTCCCCTTGGTCTCAGCCTCTCAGTGCCCAGTAATGGGAGGGTTATGATCGATTCCTATAGTGCCTTCGTGTTGGCAGCGCCAAGTCTCCACCCATTCCTCATCATGTACTCCTGCAGCCTGGAATGTCCCAATCAGCAGCGTTCCCTCCACAACATCTCCGCTCACTGAAAGACTGACAGGTTTTAACATAGAACACGAGAGCACAGTACAAGCAGTTCAGCCCTCGATGTTGTGCCGACTGATGTATTCCTACCAAAATAAAAATAACTAACCCCTTCCTCCCTCATAACCCTCCATTCTTCTTACATCCATGTGACTCAGAGCCTCTTAAATGCCCCTAAGATTTCAGCCTTCACCACCACCCCAGTTCTTGGGCTCGTCCCATGTCCCTGACCTGGTACGCATACACTGCATCCCCTCCCCTTGTCACCCTCCTGCTCCCCTCACCTTGAGCCAGTAGTGAAGGTGGTTTCTGTTCCAATAGGTGTTGGGGGCCTCAACCAGGGAGCAGATCCGAGAGATGAACCCCAAGTGCACCGAATTCAAGTTCCCGCAGATCAAAGTACGTCCATGGGCCAAGGTGAGTGACCCAATGGCGAACTGGAGCTCCAGGGGTGGTCTCCTTCCTCTGGCTCCATCCCCAATACTGTCCCCTGTCACCCACCAGGCCCATCCCCAAAGCCCCCATCTCCCACCAGGCCCATCCCCAAACCCCTCCCCCTGCTGAGATCGTCCCCAAGGCCTCTGTCCCCCACTGGGCCCGTCCGCAATGCTCCACCCATTGCTTGGACTGTTCCCAGAGCTCCTGACTCCCACCAGGGCCTTCACCCAGCCCCTGTCCCCCAACATGCCCAGCCAAAAGTCCCCATCCCATCCCCCCTCACCTATTTGCCTGTACCCAAAAGCCCATCCCCATCAGGTCTGTCCACCCACCAGACCCATTCCCTCACTGGAACCCTCTCCAATCAATCACCCATCACAACTTGTCCACCCCAGTTCTTGAATCTCCCCCTTCTGCCACCCACAGGCCTTGGAATATGAGCTGTTCCTGGGACCTCCAGACAATGGAGATGTGGGGAGGGTAGTGGTCCATCTCCTTCCCGGTGGAAGCGTCCCATACCTTCACCAAGCTGGGGAATCCCCTGACCCTTTGCACAGGGATATCTGTCCCATCTGAGCCAGTCCTTTCTCTCCCTCCACCTTGTAGAATGTGGCCCAGTTCATCTGGCTGCTACAGAACACGCTGCCCTTCACCTCTTGCCCCAGGACTCCTGCTCCCACTTGTCCTTCAATGAGCTATGTGACCACAGCCAGGAGCTGCCCCATCCTCATTACCCTGTGGGTGAATGGGTGGGACATGACGACGGGGTTGTAGGTGGTGGAATTGGGGTAGGAAAGTTTGGGTGAGACCTGGGAAAGAGAGCTGTGATCATCTGGCTGTGATCATTCGGCAAAGATGGTGTGAGGCATTGAAGAGTGAGTTAATGGGCAGTCCCCTGCTGGGTCCATCCCCCACCGGGTCCATCTCCAAAATTCTCCTCCACCAGGTCCATCCTCAATATTATCCCTCGCCGGGTCCACCACCAATCACATCCCCACTGGGTCCAACCCGAATACCGTCCCCCGCTGGTTCCATCCCCAATCCTGTCTCCGCCGGTTCCATCCAAAATCCTGTCTCCCGACGAGTCCATCCCCAATCCCACCCCCCGCCGGGTCCATCCCCAATCCTGTCCCCGCCGGTTCCATCCAAAATCCCGTCTCCCGATGAGTCCGTCCCTAATCCCGTCCTCCGCTGCGTCCATCCCCAATCCATTCCCCCACTGCATCCAACCCCAATACCGTCCCCCACCAGATCAGACCCCAATACCATCCCCCACTGGATCCATTCCCAATCGCATCCCCACCGGGACCTCCCAACTCCAACCGATTCCGTCCCCAGTACAGTTCCCAACTTGGCCTGTCACTAATTATTTTGCCTGACAGGTCCTCCCACAAACACAATTCCCCACTGGACCCTCCCCAAAGCCCCTGACCCCCACCAGGTCCATTCCCAAAGCCATTGTCCCCCACTGGCTGGTGTCCAAAGCCCCCGCCTCCCCACTAGACCCATCCTGAAGCCCCAGCCCTCCACTGGGCCTGCCCCAAAGGCCCATTCCCCATCATGTCTGACCTCCCTCTGGACCGATCCTCTCACTAAGCCCATCTCCAATCGATCACGCACCGGAACTGCCCCACCCCAGTTACTGAACCTCCCCCTTCCCCCACTGACAGGACTTGGAACCTGTTGCTCCAGGGACCCCCAGACGGTGGAGATGTGGGGAGAGCAGTGGTCCAGTCAACTTGCCGGTGGCAGCATTCCAGACCTTCACTGAGCTGGGGAATTCCCTGACCCCTGGCACTGGGACATCTGTCCCATCTGAGCCAGTCCTCTTTCCACCCCCCCCCCCCCCCACACTTGAGGCTGTGCCCCTGTAGCTGGCTGCTACAGTACACCCTACCCTTCACCATTTGCCCCAGGACTCCTGCTCTCACTTGTCCTTCGACAAGCTGTGTGACTACAGCCTGGACCTTCCCCCACCTCATTACCCTTGGCCCTGTGGGTGAGTGGGTGGGACATGACAGGGGGGATGTAGGTGGTGGAAATGGGGTAAGAAAGTTTGGGTGAGAGCCGGGAAAGAGAGCGATGATCATCTGGCCAGGGAGAAGCATTGGGGACAGAGTCACTGGGCAGGGGTCAGAGCCTCAAGGAAACAAGGGCACTGGAATTTGAAGCAATCACAGCTCATGGAAAGTAGGAGGAAGAACCCTGGGAACCATTGAGAGTGGCGAGGTTAGCGTCGCGGTTAGAACAACGCTTTTAAGGGGCCAGCGAGCCGGGTTCAAATTTGACACTGTCTCTGGGGAGTTGTACGTTTTTCCCATGTCTGCGTGGGTTTCCACCAGTTGCTCCTGGTCCTTCCACCATTTAAAACGTACCGGGGGTTGTAGGTCATTGGTGTAATTGAGTGGTTGTGGCTCATAGACTGAAAGGGCCTGTTCCCGGGCTGCAGGTGTCAATCTAAAATCTCCATCTAAAATGATAGTCCAGCCTGTCATGAATTTTTTAAAGATTCAACTCAAATGACTGGTCCAAATAGACAACTCTGAAACAGTCCTTTCGCTCCTTCTTTTCTGCTGGCCAAGCTGCTTGCAAACAAACCATATCCCTCTCAACCTTTTCATTCGACGGACCCATTCAACTGACATTACATTGTCAACCTGTGGGCCTGTGGGAATAAGTTATTTCCCTGCCTGGCAACCTGATTATGTTCCTCCATACTGGTGAAGGTTTGGAAGTCTGGTTGGCGCATGCGCTGTGGATTTGCGACTTGAAGTTGGGTTCGCGCATGTGCGGCTGATACGCACGTGCCGACTGAGGGCTACTCAGTAAAGTCTTTGTGGAAGCGCCAACTAACAAGTCGCGCATGCGCACTGAAATTAAGATGGCTGCCCCCAGCCGAAGGACCCTGAGAAACTGAGTCACAAAATCAATCTGCACATTTTGGGTCGTACATGCCCTGTGTCTCTGTTCTCGTTTGATTTTAAAAATAGTCTCTAAGACTTCAGGGCTCCTCGCACAGGGGCAAATCTCCGACTTGCGTCCATTGTGGGACCTTTCGGGTTTCATTACGGTCGCAAGTCGGGGAGGACCTGTCAGGGGTCATTGGGTCGCTTAGGAAGGGATGGAAAACAAATCTGAAGGAGTTTAGAGATAGTTATTATTTTAATGTTAGGAGTTTAGAAACAGTTATTATTTTAATGTTAGGAGTTCTGAAACAGTTATAGAAGGTAGAAAGAAAAAGCAAATAAAAAGCTAAAATGTTCTTTGTGTAAAATGGCGCATGAAAAACAGCAGAACAGAGTAAACAAGATAACAGAGGCATTTAAGAAATATGCACGTACACACACAAAGAGCTTGTTTAATAGGGGGTGGGGAAAGGAGGTGTGAGTACGGGATAGGAGAAAGTCGGAGTCAGTCAAGAGTCAGGCGAATAGAGAAAAGTGCCAAACCAATGCAAGAAGGATAAATGTAGGAAAAATGTAAGGGGAGGTGAATTGAAAAATGTATAAAAACAAAGAAGCTTCCCGCCCTCGGTGTACTTTCCCGAGGTAGGGGGAGATATCAAACCTTGCAATGTTATAAATGTAAATAAATGTTCTTTGTTCTCAACTTTTGTCTCGAGCAGATTTTGTGAACGTGAAGCCACTTCTCACAAATCCATTGTTCTTTGCTTCCCAATGCTCATAGAATGTGTCTGATTCCATCCGTTGTTCCTGTTGTAGCATCACATTCTTCATAAAGTTAGATGTTATTTTTAAAAGTTGTGTCACCTGAACAATAATGCTCCAATCCTTCTGATCCTGACGTACCATGTGTTTAAAATGCAATGTTTCTCAGTTACTTGTCCGAATGCCTTAAAAATATAGGGACTTTGGTGTTAATAATACAGAGTAAATATTTCACTAATCCTTTTGAATTTATGATCTCTGGGATTTCTCGTCATGTTTTCTATTTAGGTTGGTGTATCTTGCAGACCTGTTTGGTTGCAGCAAGAAAGAAGTTATCGCCTTGTAGCATCCGCTGTGGCAGCGCTACCACATACTGTTTTAAATTCCCCATGTGTGCTCGCTGGCCCACCCACTTCTGGTGACGTACTCCCCGACTTCCAGCTTTACGTCATTGTGTCGTGGTGTCACTCTCCAGCTGGCTGCCGCTATGCGGAAGTGTAGGGTTCCTCAGCCCATACATGGTGCTAGGAGTGGGCTCCTTCTCGGCAGTGAAGGGGAGTTCGTGCCATCTTGGACTATCCAAGTGTTGCAGCGATTTGGCCTCAGCGTTTATAAGGGGGAAATTCTTTCAATGTTTCATTCACCTTTATTACAGAATTCTTCCTAGATTATCTGTCTAACATTGAATGTTATGGGTTTTCTTGAACAGGGATCATGATTTTACTCATAATTTGGTGAGCAAATGGATGGGACATTTTTTGCTAATGCTCCGTGGGAATCGAAATAAAAATGAAGGGACAAGATTAGGAAGGTTTGTTTCCCCTTCTTTTTAAGCGGATGTCAGGATGATTTTCATCTTGCTGAATTAAAATGTGATTTGTCAGTTCTTAATGGCAGCTGCCATATTGGCATTGCAAGGAGAGATGGGAAATGGGTCAGGTCCTTGGTGGTCCCAGTAATGCAACGTAGAAAGATGTCACGGGGCTGAATGTGGTTTAGGGAGGGTGAGGGTATTAATTTTTAGGAAACGTACGTGGCCAGCCACCTATCAATATTTTTTGTCAAACAGAAACTGCTGCTGGTAGAAGCCATTTCCTACTTTGAACAGGCCCAATGTCAATATCCAAGCACATATTGTTAAGAGCCCATAGGATCCCAAAACCCAGCAGCAAGAGACATTCACCAAGACAAGTGGTTTTTAAAACAGAAGTTATTTTTAATCAAATTTAAACATGAAATTAGAATGAAACTTTAAATTAACTCTATACTTAACTAATCCAAATGAACCCCCTTCTAATTCTAAGCACACATGTTTGTAATGTGTATAAATTTAAGAAAAGTTCTTTGGTTCAAGGTTCAATCTCACTTCTCCTTCTTCCAAGTTCTCTGGATGCCCAGCCTCCCCCTCGCCCTACAACTCCCCCTTCACCCTCCCCCTTACCCCTGCCTGGCCCCGCCCCCTCCCCTCATTCACCGCCCCCGCCCCCTCCCCTCATTCACCTGCCCCGCCCCCTCCGGGCTCCCGCCCCTCCCATCCCCCTCCCTCTCCCTCATCCCCATCCCCTCCCCGCCCCCTGCACCGACCCCTCGGCTCCACCCAAACACCCCGCTGGTACCGGCCACTCCTGGGTGGGGCCCGGCGGGCTGCGGGTCGCCCGCTTGCGCGGCTGAGGAAAGTCCCGGTGCTGCCGCCAACTTCATCCCATTCGCGCCCGCGGCGACGCGACGGACCCCGAGCAGACGACGCCGCCACCAACGTCCCGCCTCCTCACAGCAAGAGCCAATCAGCCCGCGAAACCGCCCATCAATCCAACCCGACTTTAGCGTCCAATCCCATAGCGGCCTCACCCAATCAACCCATTGGCTCGCGCAACTGAAGCAACCAATCAGCGAGCGAGCGAACACACAGGTGAACCCAATCAGCATCGCAAGACAGAAATCAAAGGCAGTGGAAGGAGCAGGAGACCTTTCGGCCCTTCCACTTACAACTGCCCCAACAACTCAATCTAATCCTTGGGAAACACAGGATCACTTTGTCTTGGCTCCAGGATTCCTCTGATCTCAAGAAATACATTGTACCCCAACTGCAAGCGAGACTATTTACTATCAAACTTTCCTTTATATTTATTACCGCTTCCAATTTAATGGAGGACACAAGTGGTTGTGTCAGCCAGCTGGACCGCCTCGGGGAACCTCATGGAGCAGGCAATCTTGGTGAGAAGGTAACTCATCCCGCGGGAGGCCGGTAGTGACCCTACAATGTCATTGTAGATGTGGCTGAACCTATGTGGTGCTGGCTCGAATGTCTGGCATGGTGCCTTCACGTATGTCTGTATTTTGGTCATCTGGCAGAGTGTGCAGGCCTTGGCCCACTGACAACCTGTTTTTGAAGGCTCAGCAAGACCAACCGATTGACCACCATTTTGACAGTACTGATGGCTGGGTGCGTCAGATTGTGCACCTCATCATAAAACTGCCATCTCAATGCTGTCGGCACGATGAGGTGGGGTTTGCCATTGGAATGTCGCAGAGGAGCGTCTACTTACCAGGATCGATGTTAACATCCTCCAGCCTGAGCCTGGACACTGCTCTCTTGCTTGCAAGGATCTCAGGGTCATCCTGCTGTCCCCTGCCGAGGGCTAAGTAGTCTATTCACTGGGACAGGGCCTGGATAGACTTGATTGCGGGGATGGGGCAGTGCGTCACCCATGATGTGTTGAATGTCGGTAGTGAACTCGGACTCATATGAGAGGAGTCGCTGCTGCTTGGCCGACCACAGGTCCAACACTTTATGGAAGGCAAAAGTTAATGGCTTCTGGTCCATGAAGACACTGAATTGTCTACCTTCCAAAAATACCTTAAGTGCCTGACTGCCAGGTACAGCACCAATTGCTCTCAGTCAAAGACGCTGTATTTGAGTTCAGGTGGCCAGAGATGTCTGCTAAAGAAGGACAGGGGCTGCCATTCCCCTTTGATGAATTGCTCCAGTGCACCCCCTACTGCTGTGCAGGAAGCATCTACTGTGAGAGTGGTGGGTGTCTCTGGCCTGGCGTGTACCACAAGGGTTGTGTTGGCCAGTGCGTCCTTGGCCTTCTGGAACGCCTCCAAATCCTTTTGTCCCAGGTAATGTCTTTACCTTTCTCCGCATGATGTGTGCCACGGGGGGGGGGGCGTGGCAAGATGGTGTAAGGATCAGACGTGCCTTCCAGTCCTCTCCTGACTCTATCTTAATGTTTTGTCTAGAAATGCCCGTTAAAATTCTTTAAAAGTTTAGATAACTTCAGTGATGTTAATTTAACTTATGATGGTAAAATTGGTGGAAAAGAGCAAAAAAAACGACAACAGATTATCAAAAAACTACATTTTCCAAAAGTTCAAGTTTTGGAGCCTACCTACAGGAAAGACATCGAGACTCAGCCTGAAATGGATCCCAGGAGAAAGGTACAGCTTTCGGATGTAGAGTTCAATATTACATCGGTAGAGCCCTCTAAAGTGGGCGCCAAACAGCCTTTAGAACAAAGAGTTACTCAGGTTCGCACATGTGCAGTACCATCTGACGGCAATGTTATGAATGAACCACTTGTAGTAACATCAGTTTTAGTACCGGCTGGGGAAAGGCATTTGTCAACTGTAGCGGTGGCACTGCAAACTGCACCTTTTGAGATAAAAGAACCTATACAACTTGATGGACTGGGGAAAACCCCGGCCAGCGTCTTCCAGTCATTGCTGGAGAGGCTGTGGCTGGGGTTTCCACACGCAGCTATACTACAAGGAAGGCAACCAGAATGAAGGAAGCAAAAGAAGACCCTTTGGTTATGCAGAAGAAGCAGGAATCTGTTGAGCCAGAATCTCTTCCAATTGAAAAGATTCTTGTGAATCTTGAATCTAAATGATCTTATACAATGCAGGGATTATCCAAGATTATGACTGAACTTGGTACTAGGTTTAATACTCTGTGGTGAAAATACATTCTCAACAGATGGCTGAGTTTGGAGCTTTTAAGCTTGAAGTGAGAGATAAATTTAATTCGTGTGAAGAAGATATAGACGAAATACGAGATCATGTTTCAGATGTGACCAAAATGGTCAAAGACTTACAAACTCAAAATCAAAATTTGGTGAAAAAGATTGATTATTTGGAAAACCAATCCAGACGGAACAATATAAAGATTATTGGTTTGCCGGAAGGAATGGAGGGACCAGTCCCAAGAAAATTTTTTACTGAATGGATTCTGCAGGTGCTGGGTCAAGAACATTTCCTGGAAGGTATAATACTGGAACGTGCTCACAGAGGCTTGCGTAGAAGACCTATTTCAGGTCAAAGTCCAAGACCTGTTTTGGTTCGTTGCTTGAATTATTACGACAAGAAATAATTTTACGAGTGGCTATTAGAAATGCACAACAGAGAAAATCACCCTTGATGATTCAAAATAATCGAGTTTTCTTCTATGCGGATTTGAGTCAAGAAGTTATGTTCCAATGACGGGAATTCAATTCTGCTAAAGAGTTGTTGTGGAAGAAAGGTTATAAGGCAACCTTTAGATATCCAGCTGTTTTGAAGGTTTTTCAGGATCGTTGCCAACCAAAGTTCTTTGATTCTCCAAAGGAAGCTATAGCATTTGCTTAAGAGCTGCCAATTACTCGGTTTCAACAGAGACGTGGTCCGCCGCGATCTCTAAGGAGACAAGAGATGGAAGAAAAGAGCCGTGCTCCAAGAAGGAATGGTTGTAATGGTGACTCGGCAGTTGGAGCTGATTAAAAGAAGAGTTGTTCTTTTTTTTTAATTTTTTTTTAAATATTAAATAATGATGATGTTAGATTAAGATGAAGTGAGAGTTGGGGGAGAGAACTGGATGGGCACTATTTCCTGAAAGTCATCTGCTACGTGTGTGTTATCTCACACCCATTTTTTTGGGAGTTACCGCATTGCGCGGTTTAGACGGGAGGGGGTATTTTTAACCTCCTACCTGTTTTTTTTTCCTTTTTTTGTATTATTAGATTAAAGAGTTAAGGGTTTTCTTTTGTGTTTATAAAAAAAAGCATAAGAAAGTATTTGATTGTTTAAAAAACTAAAAATTCATGTGGTTTTTTTTGTAAAGTTTATTCAGTAGATAAGGAATATTTGAAATTTAAATGTGAATGGGATGGATAAGTTTTTTTTAATATTTTTTCTTTAACTTTAAGGTGAAAGGAGTGGTAATTCTGGTGTATATTATTTTGCTATTTTAGTTATAGAACGAAGGGAATAATGGTGAAAGTTATAAATTGAATTGTACAATTCTTAATGAGGCTTGAATTTTGTTTTTGGCTTATGCTCCATTTGTTGAAGATATAGATTTCGTTGCAGATGTATTTTTATATTTGGATATCTGAATTTTAACGTAATGATTGGGGATATTTAAATGTGGTTTTGGAGCTTTTATTGGGTAATTATTCAAGGTTAAAAGGGAAAAATGGTGGAAGAGTACCAAATTTGAATTGTACAATGTTTAATGAGGTTGGAATTTTGTTTTAAGATGGCGGTTTATGTGACTAATATGATGATAGATGTGAAGTTAGTTGATATTTGGTGAAGGTTTATCTCTATAGAGAAAGTTTTATTTTTCATCTTTTTTTTCTCGTGCTACAATTTTTTTTAAAGAATTGATTATTGTTTCAGAATTTTTGATAGACAATGTTACTGATTTTACTAATTTTTTATATTAAGTTTGTTAATTATATGTTTCATCTTAACTCTGTTAAATATATGCATTTAAGTTTGATTTAAATATGTTTTTTAAGTCTGATATCTTAGTATTAATTACTTTTCTTTTTGTTACTATTTTAATTGGTTATGTTTTTGTTTTTTTTGTAAGTGGGTTTTTTTCTCACATATATTATTAACTTTATTAATTCTTCACTCTTTATTTTGAGGGGGAAGGGGGGTTTGGACTAATTTGAGTTGGGTTATTAATGTGTAATAATTATTGGGGAGGGTATAGTTTATTTAGATTACTGATACTGTATTGTAATTTTATTATTTTGTTCTTAATTTTTAAATGTAATTCTATATGTTATTCATGTTATAAAATCTTAAATAAAGTTTAAAAACAAAAAAAAGATGTCGGCCACAACCGGTATGAATCGGTGATAAAAATTAATCGTACCAGTGAATTCTTGCAGCCCCTTCATTATGTGGGGTTTGAGGAAGCACTTAACAAACTCTATCTTTTCAAGCAGGGTTTAGTTCCGTGCCTGTTGATTTGACCCCCAAGGAAGTCGAACGTTTCCAACCTGAACTAGCACTTAGCAAGGTTTATATCGTAAGTCCAAATTCCCGCAGCCAGGCGCACAGTCACATTAGACGGTCTCTGTTTAGCTTCATTGCCACCACTTTGACATCTTGTGGTTACTGCCACCCTCTGCTGTTGGAGAATATCCTCCTTGATCTCAGCCCCTCAATGTAACTAAGAACCCCTAAAATGTCCCTCATGTTTTGGCCTTCATCACGACTCCTGGCAAGGCATTCTTGACACCCACAACTCTGGGTAAAAGAAAATACCCCTGATATCTCCCCTAAATCTTCCTCCCTTTGCTTTAGACAGATGTCTTCTAGTGTTTGCTACTCCCATCTGGGTTTCCGGCAAACTGAAGGGCATCTTTCACCGAGTTTCTGGTTTTCCAGCAGTTCTGGATGTTTGTCTCTGGATGCTCTGCTCCGTGGACCACCCCGCAGTATCCCATCTAGTCCTGGAGTCTCTGTGTCAGCAATGCTCTGCTGACCACTGCCTGATGGCTTTGTGGTCAAATGTGTTTGTCTATGAAACCGTTCCCAGGAAGGTAAAGGGGCAAAGTCCTGCTGACTGGAACATTGTGCAGCACCAGGGCCAGGCCAAACTTTCGCAACACCTGAGCCAGGTAGAACCTCAGCACAGAGCAGCATTTGGTGCCCTAGCACTTTGGTTACAAGCACTGCCACACACAATTATGGTCATGCTGGTTACACCCTTGTCCCCATTGATTGATGATGTACACGATCCTTCTCCAGACTCTATCCATTTTGGACCCCCACATGAATAGGAAATTTGTTTTGGGAATTGACAGGGTGGTGGTGTGGGGATGGGCCAAACCTGGCCCACGTGCAGCAGGACCGAAAGTTCCTTGCACATTGCACCTGATAATCAGGTTTTACCCGAATGACAGAGATGGGTATCTGTGTGGTTCTCCCTGTCTCCTGGACCTGGGGGTCTTTGTACTGCTCCCCATCTCCTTAAGTTGGTGCTTTGTTCTCCACCACCCCCACAAGAAATCCAAGACCCCTGGATGGAGGGCAGAGGCGCAGAGAGATCAGTGAGAACACGGGTAGTTTCAACAGGGTGGGGTCCATCCAGGCGCCTGATAACAGGAGGAACCAAGTGGGAAGGAGGATGCAGGGCATTCGATAGCAGGACATTGCAAGAGAGTGGATTCCTCGAACTCTTCAGGGGAGAAGGCGCTGGTCGATCCATCGGTTTAGGTGGGGCAGGGTATAGACATGGCAGCTGACTGGAATTGTCAGCGGGTTACTGAGACCTGGGAAAGGAGTGGAAGGAGGGTACAGTAGTGTTCTGAGAGTGCTGAGGGAGAGGCAACATGGGTGCCACCTCAAGGCAACGGTCCCCTGATTGATTGCAGGGATGGGCTCTGTAAATAGACTCATAGATATCCAGCACAGAGCATCTTTGTCGCCCTGCCATCAGGAAGGAGATATGGAGGAATAAAAGCAGAGCAGCCAGGGAGGGAAATAGCATCTTCCCACAGGCCATGAGATTAACAAGGGAACATGAGCTGGATGGGAGCTAAGAATGAAAAGGGTGAGACGAATATGGACTGATTACAACAGCTCAGCAAGCAGGAGAGAGGGGCTGAAGGGCCTGTTTATGTTTTCTCTATCTGGACCAGCTTTTGAGTTCAAGCTTTAAAAAACCCAATCATTTTTAAATTTAATATCAATGGTACAGAATGAATCAAGAGACAAGATGTCTGTCCAGCAGCAAGCGTCGAAGGCACTTCCTGAAACGGAGGCTCTGAAACCACAGGGAGGTTCTGGACGGAAAGAGGCCCAGCTTCTTCTGGAAGGAGGAGAGGAGAGGCAGGGGAAATGCGGGGGAAGGGAAGGGGAGGGGAGGGGCTAGGGATGCCGTCCACCGTTCACCTCCCCTTTCCTCTACACCGTTCCCCTCCCCTTTCCACTGCCCGTTCCCCTCCCACATCCCCTCCCCCTTCCAGTCCCCAGTTCCCGTCCCCCGCTCGCCTCCCCCATTCCCCTCCCCCTTCCCTTCCTCCTACTCCTAACCCTAACCCCTAACAAAATCCTAAACCTAACCTTAACACTACCGATACCCCCTACCACCACTCCACGTCCCCTAACTCTACCCCCACTCCATCCACTAACCCTAAGTTTATTCCTACGCCTATGCCACCCCTAACCCCAACCCTAATGCTACCCACCATTCCCTAACCCCAAACCTCACTCCTCCTCTACCCCCCTGCTCCTACCCCCTTCCCCTATACCTAACATAAGCCCACTTCCCCGAACTATAGACCTAACCATAAGCCAAGATATAGCCCTACCCCATGTCTCCTAACACTAACCCTAACTCTACCCAACTTCCCCAACCCTAAACTAAACCCTATCCCTATCCCTTACAACCTACCTCCTTCCCCTAACCCTACCTCCTACACCTTCCCCATACCCGCACCCCCTACAACTATCCCCTTCCCCTAACCATACCTCCTACACCTTCCCCATACCCACACACCCTACAACTACCCCCTACCCTATCCCTTACAACCTACCCCCTTCCCCTAACCCTACCCCTTCCCCATACCCGCACCCCCCACCACTATCCCTACCTTATCCCTTACAACCTACCCACTTCCCCTAACCCTACCTCCTACCCCTTCCCCATCCCCGCACCCCCTACCACTACCCCCTACCCTACCCCTTATCACAACCCCTACCCTTACCCCCTTCCACTACCCCCTTTCTCCTACCCCCTTCCCCTCCCCCTCCTTCCCCTAGGTTAGTGGTAGGAAGGGGAAAGGGAAGGGGGAGGGGAAGGGGAGGAGGAGAAAGGGAGGGGAAGGGGGAGGGTTAGGGGAGGGGATGGGGGAGGGGAAGGGGAGGGGGAAAGGGGAAGGGAAGGGCGGAGGGGAAGAGGGAGGTGAAGAGTGGAGGGCTGGGGTTAGGGCATAGGTGTGAGGGCAGGGGAAGGGGAAGATGAGCGGGAGGGGGTTGGGATGGAGGAGGGGTAGAGGAGAAGAGGGGAAGTGGGTGAAGGGACATGGAAGAGGTAGGGAATGGGGTTGGCAGGGCCAGAGGGATACGACGGGGAGGGGTTCAGGCCATCATGATGTTGTCCGTCCTCTGTTCAGCTGGGATGCGAGGTTCTTCTGGACTCGTGTCTTGTCTCTGAGATCGCTCCTTCTCCTGGGAAGAGAAATACGAGTGATAGAGATACTGTCTCTGAGGCCTGAACACAATGACTTTGGAGGGTCCCAACACTTCCCCCATCATCCCCCCTACCCCTGAACCCTCCCCTCCCTCACACCAGTACTCTCCATTTTTCTTGAATTCCTGTCCATATTAAAATCCTTTTCATGCCTTTTTTGGACAAGCCTCCGCTACTACCCCGACAATGCATTCCAGCCACCCACTACATTCTGTGTGAATAAAATGTACCCCTCACGTCTTGCCTAAATTTCCCTCTGCTCACCTTATTTAGACGTCCTCTGGTATTCTCGCCCCAGGAATGCACACAATATTCCAAGTGTGGTCTGACGAGAATTTTATACATCTGCAACGATACCTCTCAGTTCTTGAACTCAATCCCTTGAGTGATTTATGGAGCAGGATCTAAATATTTCTCTGTCCTGCACACTGTTCATAATCCTGCCATTAACCAAGTGCTCTGCCCACACATTCTTGTAATCCGCATTCAATGAAGATATTGGTCTATATGAAGCTACTTTTAATGGGGCTCCAACCTTCTTTGGAATAACTGTTATTCGTGCCCTTGAAAATTACTCTGGAAATAAACCTGGACCAGTTGCTTATTTAAGTACATCTGATTTACAGGATTGAACTCCATCTGTCACTTCTCTGCAAACTGGATGACCTATGACAACCTTCTACACTGTCTACAACATCTCTACCTCTGTGTCATCCCCTGACGTACCCACCCTTCCACTCCCATCATCATTCATAAAAATCACAAAGAGCAGGGGTCCCAGAGCAGATCCCTTTGGAGCGCCACTAGTCATTGTTCCATCTACTACTACCCTCTGTTTACTGCAGACAAGCCAATTCTGAATCCACACAGCCAAGGCTCCATGGATCCCATGCCTCCAGACATTCTGAATGAGGCCTCCATGGGGATCTTGTCAAGCACCTTACTAAAATCCTCGTGCAGCACATACAGACCTTGACCTTCATCTATTTCCTTTGACACCTCCTCGAAAAACTCAATTTGACTCGTGAAGCAGGACCTGCTCCTCACAAAACTATCCATGAGTTTGCCCAGCATGTTTGGGCATTGCCCTCGGCCCCAGCATCTGCAGACTTGCTGGCCAGTCCCTCCCTTACCCCTTCCCAGAGCTTCCGCATCCATTAGAACATCAAGCATTGCTGCCCAGTACAGGCCCTTTGGCCCATAAAGGCTGTACTGACCTTTGTAAATGTTCTCCACAACCTTTACCAGACCCACACCCATAGGAACATAGGAAGTGGGAACAGGAATAGGACAAAAATGGCCTATCGAGCCTGCTCCGCCATTCAATACGATCATGGCTGATCTAATTTATGACCAAACTCGACCTACTCTGCCTTCTCGCCATATCCCCAAATTCCTCTATCATGTAAAAACTCTGTTCCCTTACATCCACATGCTCGTCTCAGAGACTTTTATATGTACCTATTCTACCAACCGCTACCACTTTCTCCGGTGACGCATTCAAAGCTCTCACAACTCTCTGCATAAAAAAAAATCTCCCCTCACCTGAAGCGGATGCTCTCTGAGATTTGCACCTGACACTTTAGGAAAGGTTTCTGGCTGTTCATTCCATCTAAGGCCCCCACAATCTTATTTAGAATAAGTTATTAAGCTGTGGAAGGGGCAAGTTGGGAGAGGGAGGAAGGGAGAGAGCTGGTGGGGGAGGGGTGAGAGCTGGTGGGGAGGGGACAAGGCCGTGTTGTGGAGAGGGATCAGGACCGCGTTGAGGTGGTGAACGGACAGACATGGGTGGATCTACCTGCCGAAATAAAGGAGCAATAAGAAGGCCATCTCGGGATCTACCAGCATCTTCTGGGGCTTGATGTCTCAATGGAAAACCCCCTGAGGATGGAAGTAGGCCATGCTCTGCTACAGCTGGTACATGAACATCTGGCAACACAACGATATAACATGACCCACTCTGCCTCCACACTGGCCGGGTCTATATCCTGAGGGTAAGGGGAGGTGGGTGAAGGGCCCCTCCCTGCCAATCAACATCCATCCTCATCATCCTCTCCACCCCTCTCCCCTCACTACCCTTTCTCTCCTCACCAATACCCATTGAGACCCTCATGCACCCTTCATCGATATCCAGTCCCCAGCGAGACTCAGCCAGTAAACTCCTTCATATCCTCCAACCCCACCATCCAAGCTTGCCCCAGTGGACAACTTGACCACCCAGACCCACAACCACCTTGATGTAGATCATGGGAATGGGCTGCTTGGCCTTGTTGAAGTGCTGGACCATGCAGTGAACCGTCTTGGGAACATAGTCCAGACCCAGATTCAAATAAACCTGCTCTTCCTCTTGGACACAATACAAACATGTCAGCTGGATTTACCCTCCAAAACCCCGTGCCTCTCCCAACAGGAGTGCCAGCCCCTCCTGCTCTCTGTAGGCCTGATGCCCCCACTGCTCAACACAACATGGCATGAATCCAACGGCTCAGCGAGCAGAGCGTCAACAGGCCGTAGTGGACCCGTCCGCTGCCCCATCATTCGGCTTCTGGTGAGACTGCAAAAAATGTGCAGCTCTGACCGCCCTCCCTCGTGAGGCAAGGATTCACCGAGGGAGAAAAACTATTGACGTTTCGAGATGAGAAATGTTTGCAGCCGGGTGTTGGCTGGGGTCGAACATGTGGAGGCTGAGTTGTTGGGACGATTCAGAGCAGGCGTTGATTTGGAAGCGCACCAAAAGGTGCCAAAAGTAAGTTATGGGGGAAAGTACATTCGTGAAATGAATTGGGGAAACAGACTGGAGGGGCTGAGTGGCCGAATTTGGCGACCTTGTCTTGTGGTCTTGGCTGCTGCTGTCTGGAGTTGAAATGGCAAGAGGTCATGAGTTAATGGGTGAGGAGCAGGGCAGCCAACGTCAAAGAGTCAGCACTGGTCAGAGGGGCAGGATGGAGGCAACAGAGAGGCTGCAGCGAGACAGATCGATTGAAGGAATGGGGAAGGTAGCAGCAAATGATATGCATCAGAGTGAGGGTGGGGTGGGTGCAGGTGAATCTTACCTTGACTACAGAGGAGAAGTTGAGAAGAGGGACAATGATGGTGTGATCCAACTTTCGCACGATCTGCAGTTTGCGGTTCTATGGCGAGAGAAGAACATCAGCAAGGCTGGGCGATGGGTCGGGGCCCTGAGGGGCAACTTGTCCAAGTTGAGGGGGGAGGCGGGGAGGAGATTTGTCAAGAGGTCAGAGGTGGGGAACTCCAAGGGAGGCCGAAGTGGGGGACTTTTCGAGAGTCAGTGGGGGGGACTTTTCGTGTCGCTGGAGTGGGGACTCGTCAGGGGGTTCAATGAAGTATCATTTCAGTTTTTATGATTGTTTTCCCAGCTTCTACTAAACAATGAATTTGCAGAAAATCTTTGATATTTGCCAGGTGTGTGTGTGTGTGTGAGTGTGTGTGTGTGTGTGGGGTGGGGGGTTGTGTGTGGGGAGGGGGGCTGCTGTTGTGGGTTTGTGTGACTTTCTCTGTTTCCAAACCCCATGGCTGCTTTGGTCTCTGTCAGATGCTCCTCTTTCCACCCACCCTTCAAAAATGTGTTTGGGGTGTTTGTCAATTGGGTGTAATTGTGTGAAACGGGCTCATGTGTCGCAAGGGCCTGTGAACGTGCTGTAGGCCCTAAATTTAAATATCAGGGTTTTTCATTTCCACACAACTGCTCCTCCCCCTCACCTTGAATCTCTTGTCTTGCAAGATCTTCTTGATGGCAATCAGCTCTCCGGAGTCCACCAGCCTTGCCTGGTACACCACTCCGAAAGATCCATTGTCGATGATTTTAACATCTGTGCAGGACACCACCTTGGGGACGTTGGGTCCATGACACGGTGTGGCCACCTCTGTTGTGACCTTATTGCCATGTCCTCTGGGGCAGAAGCAGCAGCATTTACACACCCAGAGGGTACACAACAGGTCATTTATCCCAACCCAGCCTTGCTGTCCAAGTTAGTCTCTACCCCTCCCTCTAACTCCCTTCCAAGGGTCACCTAAATGTCAGAATTGATCCTCTGGTGGTTCGTTCCAGCTTCTCTCAGTAGAAATATTGCCACCCCAGGTCCTTCTATGATCACTCTCCTCAGACTGAGGCCAGTTCTGCAGCCGTTCACTTTGTCTACAACCCTCCCTCCATGAGAGGATCGGGTCATCTTGACCTTCAGCACGTCCCGGGGAGATGAACCACTCTGAACCCTACCACGGGTTTAGCAGAAGCCCTCCACATTCCCAGAAGCTCAGCAACACCGTGATCTTCCATGATGCAAGCGAGACCTCGTCGCCTGAGGGAGCAGGTGGTGCGGAGAGAGCCCCACTCTTCACCGCTCAACTCTGTTGGGTCTGCCGCAGCAGAAACACTTTCTAGCACCTTGATCCAGGTCCACTGGGGGAAAGAATCCTATCCCGGTTGGGGGGGTGTGGGGGTGTATGCAAGGGTGGAAGGGATCTTGTAACCACGGGGAGGAGGAGCGGTCCTGTCTCTCAGTGGACAGATCCCATTCCAGGTGGAGGGGGAGCTCTGTCCCATTTCTGTTGAAAGGTCTGCCTTCCATCCCCCTCGCAACTTCTCTTCTCCCTCAGACACCTCACATTCTCCCCTGCCCAGATTCCTCTACCACACTCTTATCCCCCACCCAACACCACCCCCATGGTTTCCCCAGTGCTTTCCGTCCCCTCGCACCCATCCCCCCAGCTCAACCCTATGTCCCCTATCTCTGATCCAATCTCCCTTGACATTAGCCTGTGGTGCAACCCCGTTCCTTTGTTCTCCCCTCCACTCCTACAGACCCCATCCCTGTATCCCCTCACATGCCATTGTTCTCCCCTCCCCAGTCCCCTCCAGATGCCTCATAAAGTGCCCTACACTCAGGATGGGGAGAGGGGATTAAATGCAGCCTCCATTCTCTCCGCCCACACTGGGTAAAGGATGGTGCCAGAGGAGTCTCTGTCCCAGTCGGGGAGCCTGTAACAGGCTCTTTATCTCACCCATGGGCGCAGGGTGCTTCCAAACACAACCCTGTTGATCAGAGGGTCCCTGGGATGATACAGCGTCCTACTCCGACACGTGGGCCAGAATCCCCTTCCAGGAGAGGCATCTTTCTCGTGTTGCTGTGCCATGGCACGACTCAGCTATGGCTGCCCCATGCAGTGACATCATCACCCCCTCTGTGTCATCATCTCCCCCCTCTGTAACACCTCCCCTCTCTGTCACACCACTAGTGTAATGGGCAGGGACATCCAACCATTTAAATCCTCCTCAATTTCCCCAAGCAAGGGGAGAATAATTCAGCTGGTCTAAATTACTCGTTGTTATCTATTCTAACTCCTAGATATTTGATCCCATTTTGCCGCCACATTTGTTGACTATTTTCTTGACATTGGCTCTAATCCCCCTTCCTAAGTGACATGATTTTGCACATATCCCAAAAGAACTTATACCCAGAGATGTCCCCATAGTCCTCCAGGGTGGAGCACAACTTGGGCAATGAGTGTGTCGGGTCTGTCAGATATATCAGAACAACTTCTGCAAATAAATTGATTTCATGCTCTTCCTGGCCTGTTCTGAAACCTTTAATGCCTGAATCCTGGCAAATGGCCTCGGCTAATCGCTCCATGGCCAGTAAAAACTCACTCACTGGGGGTGTGGAGGGGGGGGGAGTCAGACCTTGATCGGCATGCCTGTTGGCTACCTCTGTCCCTCTCATCTCGACATCAGTGGCTCAGGTTCCTCCTGCAGTGCACAGCAGCACTGCTGGACCACCTTTATCTCCTTATTTTCCTGGGCCCTCTCCAAATCTTTCCTTTCTATGATCTCACATTGGTTTCTCAGGAGAAACACTGGCAGCCAAAAGGCACCCTCTGATTCCCCTTAGAATTTGGGAACCCCGACTTCTTGAAGTGGGACCACACGTGGTGACCTATTTTCTCAAGATGTGGATCCAGCTATTATCTTATAATCTGTGTTTAGCAGAGATATTGGTCTATATGACGCTGGTGAGAGTGGATCTTTCCCTTGTTTTAGTATCACTGTAATTATTGCTGTTTTACATGAATCTGGTAAGTTTTGTGTCTCATCAATCTGGTTGATTACATCCAGGAGGGGCGGTATTATTAGGTCTTTAAATGTTTTGTAGAATTCTATTGGGAGTCCATCCTCTCCTGGTGTCTTATTATTTGGTAAATTTTTTATTATCTCTTGTATTTCTACTGTTCCAAATGGTTCTGTTAATTTATTTTGTTCCTCTATTTGTAGTTTTGGTAGTTCAATTTTAGTCAAAAATTCATCTATTTTCCCTTCTTTCCCTTCGTTTTCGGTTCGGTATAATTGTTCATAGAATTCTCTGAAGTTTTCCTTAATTTCTTTTGGATTATATGTAATTTGTTTGTCTTTTTTCCTTGTTGCCAATACCATTTTCTTAGTTTGCTCTGTCTTAAGCTGCCATGCTAGGATTTTGTGTGTTTTTTCCCCTAGTTCATAATATTTCTGTTTTGTCTTCATTATATTCTTCTCCACCTTATATGTTTGTAGTGTTTCATATTTTATTTTTTTATCCGCCAATTCTCTTCTTTTGGTTGTATCTTCCTTTATTGCTAATTTTTTTTCTATGTTTATTATTTCCCTTTCCAACTGCTCTGTTTCCTGATTATAGTCCTTCTTCATCTTGGTTGCATAACTTATTATTTGCCCTCTAATGAATGCTTTCATTGCGTCCCATAGTATAAACTTATCTTCCACTGATTCCGTATTTACTTCAAAGTACATTTTTAATTGTTTTTCAATAAATTCTCTAAAATCCTGTCTTTTAAGTAGCATGGGGTTTAATCTCCATCTATACATTCTTGGAGGGATGTCTTCTAGCTCTATTGCCAATAACAGGGGTGAGTGGTCCGATAATAGTCTAGCTTTATATTCCGTTTTCTTAACTCTCCCTTGTATGTGGGCTGATAACAGGAATAGGTCTATCCTTGAGTATGTTTTATGTCTAGTCGAGTAGTATGAGTATTCCTTTTCTTTTGGGTTTTGTTTCCTCCATATGTCCACAAGTTTCATTTCTTGCATTGATTTAATTATAAATTTGGTTACTTTGTTCTTCCTGTTAATTTTTTTCCCCGTTTTATCCATATTTGGATCTAAATTCAGATTGAAATCCCCTCCTATTAGTATGTTCCCTTGCGTATTAGCTACCTTCAAAAAGATATCTTGCATAAACTTTTGATCTTCTTCGTTAGGTGAATATATATTAAGTAGATTCCAAAGCTCTGAATATATCTGACATTTTATCATAACATATCTCCCTGCTGGATCTATTATTTCCTCTTCTATTTTAAATGGCACATTTTTGCTAATTAATATAGCCACTCCTCTTGCTTTTGAATTATACGATGCTGCTGTTACATGTCCTACCCAATCTCTCTTTAATTTCTTGTGCTCCAATTCAGTTAAGTGTGTTTCTTGGACAAATGCTATGGTAAATTTAGACCAAACTGGATTTATCAAAAAAAGACGCACAATAGACAATATTTGTAAATTTATTAACTTAATTCATGCAGTAGAAGGAAATAAAGCACCGGCAGTAGCAGTTGCTTTAGACGCAGAGAAGGCCTTCGACAGAGTAGAATGGAATTACTTGTTCAAAGTATTGCAAAAATTCAGTTTACCGGAGAAGTTTATTAATTGGATTAAAGCATTATATAAGGGACCGTTAGCGAAAGTGACAGTAAATGGACATGTATCAAAGCAATTTAACTTAAGCAGGTCAACGCGGCAGGGATGCCCACTATCACCATTATTGTTTGCGCTAGCTATAGAACCACTAGCAGAATCGATAAGAAGAGATAATAATATAAAAGGAATAAAAATAAAAGACAGGGAATATAAAATCAGTCTGTTTGCGGATGATGTGATAGTGTACTTAACAGACCCAGAACTATCAATAAAAGAACTATATAAGAAATTGAAGGAATATGGAGAAGTGTCGGGATACAAGATAAACGTAAATAAAAGTGAAGCAATGCCTATGAATAACGCGGATTTCTCAAAATTTAAGGAGGAATCCCCATTCAGATGGCAAACGCAGGCAATAAGATACCTAGGTGTGCAAATAAACAAAAATCTAGGCCAATTATATAAACTCAATTACAATCCACTAATGAAAAAATTACAGGACGATTTAGAGCATTGGAAAGAGCTACCACTAACACTGATAGGAAGGATAAACTGTATTAAAATGAACATTTTTCCAAGGATACTATACTTATTTCAGGCATTGCCAATGCAACTGACAGAAAAATTCTTCAAAGAGTTAAAGAAAATAATAAGGAGATTTTTATGGAGAGGGGGGAAACCGAGGATAGCACTAGACAAATTAACAGAATGGTATAAACAAGGAGGCTTACAATTGCCAAACTTCAAAAATTATTATAGAGCCGCACAATTAAGGTACCTATCAGATTTTTATCAAACAAGGGAAAAACCAGACTGGACGAGACTAGAATTAGATAAAATAGGGGAAAAGATACCTGAACACATATTATATAAATGGGACGAAAAATTGGTACAACATAGAACTTCTCCAGTATTACACCATCTCCTCAATATATGGAAGAAGATTCATGTAGAAAGAAATAAAATAAATTACCAAATACCAAAACTAATATTGACGCAAAATAAGCTACTCCCTTTTACAATAGACAACCTTGCCTTTAGAAAATGGGAAAAAAAAGGGATTAAAAGAATAGAAAATTGTTTTTCAGGAAGTAGATTCTTATCCTTTGAACAAATGAGAGATAAGTACAATATAACGGGAGATACAGCGCTGGCATATTACCAACTGAGATCCTACTTGAAAGATAAATTAGGAAGCAACTTGAGTTTACCAGAGGGAAGTAACCTTGAATATGTGATTACAGATACAATGTTAATCAAAAGATTTATAAAAAATATGTATATTAAACTGGAAGAAAAGGAAAATGAGGAAACAAATGGTAAAACTAAACAAAAATGGGAACAAGATTTAAATATAAAGATAAAAAAGGAAACATGGGAGAAGTTATGCTCTGGAACGATGAGAAATACAATAAATACGAGGCTGCGTATGATACAATATAATTGGTTACACAGACTATACATTACACCGCAAAAGTTAAATAAATGGGACCCAACAGTATCTGATAGATGTTTTCGATGTAAAAAAGAAAGGGGAACAACAATTCATGCAATCTGGACATGTGAGAGAGTAGAAAAATTTTGGGATGATCTCAATCAGATATTAAATAAAATAACAGAAAACAATATACCAAAGAATCCAGAGATCTTTCTCCTAAGTAACATAAAAAATAAAGAATTTGGAATTGACTTGGAGGATGCACAAAAAAGATTTGTTAAGATAGCCCTAGCTGTAGCAAAAAAATGTATTATGTCAACCTGGAAATTGGAAGATAATTTGAAAATACAACAATGGTATATAGAAATGAATAAATGTATTCCATTAGAAAAAATAACATATAGTTTAAGAAATAATATTGAAATATTCGAACAAGTATGGGAGCCTTACATTAAATACAATAGCGAAAACCTACCGGGAACAAACATTACCTAAGTTGATGGAAGGAGAAGAAAAGAAAAGAATGGACTCAGTAGAATTTCTGGTGTATTTTTGTTGAATGACAACATTGTCTAACTGAATTAATGCAACCTAGATTGTATAACTAAAATGGATGAGGGGGGGGGATGGGGGGGTGGCTTGGGAGGAGGGAGGGGGGAGGGAGAAAAAGTCACTGTAAATGTGTGGAAAAGAAAAAGTGTATATCATGGCTATTGTGATTTATGGTGTGAAAAATAAAAAATAAAAAAAAAAAAAAGATGTGGATCCAGGAGCTTGGACCAGTCTACCAGTTTGCCGTGGTCCGCCAGCATGCTTGCCAAGCTCCCGAACCCTGCACTCTCGTCAGTCCACCCACAGATCTTGTTCTCCCTGCCTGCACTCGATTTCCTGCCCCAATTCCAAAGCATCTCCACTGCAGCTGTGTTCAGTCGGAACTCGAAGGACCCTGCTCACTGCACCAATTATTATGTGTGTGAAACTGATTCGAGGGGTCCCAAGGGTGGCGAATTTGAACACAGTTGTCTTTTATTGACACATGTAGTGAAGTCGCATGAGGAGTAAAAGACACACACAGACACAAACTCGCCGGATTAATCGATACACTTGCAACCACTCATGGATAGAAAACTTGACAATCAACTTGTCACGTACGATACCTTGAACAGGTCATTCATTCACTCATTGATTTTGGATGCCTGTGGGTGGTAGGGGATATGCAGGTGGCCCCAAATACTTGGCATCACCACCCATTGCTGGTCAGACGTTACCCGATAGGGTATTCCACATATCGAGCACGCTTAAATGGTGCTTGGTTGGCCCACTGGCAGGACATCCGAGTATGTGCTGACCATCGTGAGAAAATATCACTTTTTATTTTGGCAGGGGAGAGGCCTGATATGGTCAATTTATCAGACTTGGTCAGCTCCCGAACCCCGGCGAATGTGGCCCTTGGTTTTAATTGCTGACAAATAGGGCATTTGGCCATCACAGTTCTTGCAACATCATGAGACCCCCAGATCCTCTGTCCATCATAGTGCCCCCATATGCCCACATTTATGATGCACCAATGCTGCCAAGGCTCCGGGGTCACTCTGCTTGGGGAAAATAGTGGCAGAGCATATTTGAGCAGCTCAGTCCACAGTGGCATCGCGTCAGCTTCAGCGGTTTTCCTGGAGGTGTGTCCATCCACGTGGTGGACCCTGACTATTCTTTTGTTGTTCCACCTCTCAGAAGATCTGCCAGTGCTGTTGTCCTCAGAGCAGGCAGCCATGGATCTGCCTCCCTGTCTCCTGACGCCGACCCATCCACACTGACGTGCTGTTTGGCACAGCCCAGAAATCCTGTTGCACTGATCGGAAAAGAGGCTCCTGGGCCCGCCTGGTTGTCCCTTTTCGGATCAGTGCCACAGCTGCCAGCTTGGACAGTTGGCTCTCCCCTCCACCTCACCCTCTTGTGTCAATACTTTATCTGTGGTGGGCTGGAGTGCTCCCACTTTACACCGTTGTTTTTCGCACCTCCACCAGCCGGAGCCGTCAGTAAACCAAGCTTTTTCCTGCTGTCCAGCATTGAGGGTGTTGAACGGTTTGCCCCAGGCCATGGTGCCAAGCTCTTCTCGGGGTCATTCAGGTGGGAGGCTGTCACTTTCGGACAGGACATGATCTGTTCTTGCAAGTGGCTCAGCCCTTCGGGCCCGGCCTCTGTGCGGTCTGCCATGTACCACTTCTTCGGTCCGCTGTGAGTGGCATCCGCAGATTGAACCCATCACATGTTGGGAGGTGTGGCTGGAGTGTGACTGTCTCTGCTGCCATCTGGTTCTCTGTGGTAAGCAGGCGACCATCTGACACTCAGATGGGGAGTCGCGGGAGGCAGCTTCCAGGAGGGAATTGAACCAGAAGCTGTGTGGGACTCGGCGACCTTGCCTCTTTTGCTCAAGGCTCCACTAGACCATTGTCTTCATTGCAGAGACAAGTCATTCAAAGGGTCTTCCAGTTTTGAGGGGTTGGGGGGTGCTTGTGGTCAGTGGCAGTGGTGTTCAACAGCGTGTTTTACCATTTAAGAAGCCATTTGTTGTTCAGGTCATCAATGAAGCGGAGAGTTTTTTTTTTCTGGGCAACATTGTACAGTAGATGGAGGGACAGGGTGAGATGGGGAATATGTTGGCACCAGTAACCCAAAACACACACAAAACTTTGTGCCTCAACTTGTTGGTGGGCACCGCAATGAGGATTTTGCTTTGAGCAACCATTGATATTTTTCTGCTGCCTGGATGCTCAGGAAAAAGACTGTTGGACTAGGACCCTGGACCTTTTCCAGGTGGTGCCTCCCTGGTGCCAGTGTCTGGGGTGTTGCTGCTGGTGTCCAAGACATCCTAAAATGGGACAGAGGTTGTGGCACATGGAGATACCAATGACATAGGGAGGAAGAGGGAAGAGTTCCTGAAAAGTGGGTCCAGGGCATTTGGTGAGAGCTGAAAAGAAATAGCTTGAAGGGACTCATGTTGGGATGACTGTCTGGGCCATGCGACAGTGAGAGCAGGAACTGAATGAGGTGGAGGATGAAGGCGTGTCCTGAAGGTGCGGGTGAAGACCTCCTTGAGGGCATCCTATTTGCCTTGCTCGGGAGGCTGATGTCAGAAGTCGATGAGCCTTGCTGCCATGTCCTGAAGAGCAAGAACATCATGGACGAGTAATGGATGTCATCAGCGGTGATCTCTTGGAGGTGGAACTGGTCCTTGGCCTGTTTGAACCCCACGTGTGGCTGCGACATCCAGAACATTGACAGCTTCAACCAAACCATCTGAAGAGCCACCTGGACCGTGATCTTCACGTCCAACTGAAGGGCTGGGTCCTGCTGAGGTCACCACTGTAGCAGACACTTCTGTTGAAGAGAGAAGTGGGAGGGGGTAGCATATTGTGGATGGGGGTGGGGGGTGGTTTCTTTATTCTTTCTTTTATAGATGCCACACATTAGATGAGCATTATTATTAATTGTGTGAATTTGTTGTGGTTTTAAGTTTATAAATATTTTTTTAAAATGATTGGCAGGACCACGAGTGGCAGATAGGATCATGGGGAATCTCTCCCCCCAACCCACCCACCCCAAATATCAATGGGATAAACCGGGTTCATTGTCAATGTCGTTGAGGATCCCTTCCACCTGCCCACAGCATTTGGCAGCTCTTCTCATCAGGAAAGAGGTCGAGGAATATCGGAGCCTGTAGCACCAGGCCCAGAAACAGATTCTTCCTGCGAGCAGTGAGAATGGAGAATGATGGATGACCGGCTCAGTCAAAGACTCCATGACTCTGCTATTGATTCAAGAGAATTTATTTCTTTTTTGGGAGGGACTGCACGTGTATCATTTGTCTCTCTGTGCGTAGGTCCCGTTGTGTGTTTGCAGAGGTTTCCACCATGAATACAGTTTCCTCGGGTTAAATTTGAACGGGTACAGAGGAGCTTTCGTGGATTGGAGAATGTATCTCATGAAACAAAGGTGACTGAGTTCGGGCTTTTCTCTTTTTCACCCCAAAATTAACTTTATTCTAAAATTATTGACCAAGAGGACAACTGTTCCATGTCTTTTCTCATCCTCATGTTGCATGCCTATATTCCCTTCACTGCTCATGTTCTCTGTTTAACATCATTCCACCACTTTGACACCTTGTGGTTACTCCCTGCACTCTGTGGTTGAAGGGGTTCCCCTTAGTCTCCGCCCCTCAAGACACGGGGGATGAGAGTCCTTCCCCACAGCGCCCTCGTGTTGGCTGCGCCAAGCCTCAGTGCATCTCTCAGCAACCTGGAATAGGCCGGTGGGCAGCATTCCCTCACCCACATCTCCATGTGCTAAAAGACCAGCAGGTTAACGTCGAACAGTTATGCCCTTCGGACCTCGATGTTGCGCTGACCTATCAATTCCAAGCAAAATAAAAACTAGACCCTTCCTCCTTCATAACCCTCCATTCTTGCAATGGAGGGGGTGCAGAGACAATTCACCAGGCTGATACCTGGAATGGCAGGAATGACTTATGAGGAAAGATTGCGCAAATTGGGATTATACTCCCTGGAGTTTAGAAGATTGAGAGGGGATCTCATAGAGACATATAAAATTCTGGCAGTACTGGACAGAATGGATGCAGATGGGATGTTTCCAAGGATGGGAAAATCCAGAACCCGGGGCCATGGTTTGACGATAATAGGCAAACCATTTAGGATGGAGATGAGGAGGAATTTCTTTACCCAGAGAGTGGTGAAGCTGTAGAATTCATTGCCACAGAGGGCAGTAGAGGCAGGTTCATTAAATATGTTTAAGAGGGAATTTGATATATTTCTTCAGTATAAGGGTATTAAAGGTTACGGAGAGAAGTTGGGGATGGGGTACTGAAATTTAAGATCAGCCATGATCTCGTTGAATGGCGGAGCAGGCTCGAAGGGTCGAATGACCTACTCCAGCTCCTATCTTCTATGTTTCCTTCATTCATGTGTCCAAGAAGCCCTTAAATGCCCTAATATTTCAGCCTTCATCACCACTCCTGGCAAGTCATTCCTGGCACCCACAACTCTGTGTAAAAACAAGTACCCTTGATATTGCCCCTAAACCTTCCTCCCTTTGCTTTGGGCTTCTAGTGTTTGCTTCTCTTATCTGGGTTTCAGGCAGACCAAAGGGCATCTTTCACTGAGATTCTGGTCTTCCAGCAGTTCTGCATGTCTGTCTCTGGATGCTCCGCTCAGGGGACCACCCAGCAGTATCTCATCAAGTCCTAGTCTCTGTGTCAGCAGGAATTCCATGCTGATCACTGCCTGATGGCCCTGTGATCAATAGTGTTTGTCTATGCAACCATTCCCATGAAGGTGATGGGGCAAAGTCCTGCTGACTAGGACATTGTGTGGCATCAGGGCCAGACCAATCTTTCACAACACCTGAGCCAGGTAGAACCTCAGCACATAGAAGCTTTTGGTGCCCTTGCACTTTGTTTCCAAGCACAGCCATACACAATAGCCATGCTGGTTAGGGTTATTCCCCCATTGATTGACGATGTACATGGTCCTCCAGACTCTATCCATTTTGGACCCCCACATGAATAGGAAATGTGTTTTGGGAATTGACAGGGTGGAGGTGTGGGGCTGGGCCACACCTGCCTCACGTGCAGCAGTACCAAGAGCTCCTTGCACCTGATGACCGGGTTCTACCAGTTTGACAGAGTTGGGCATCTCTGTGGTTCTCCCTGTCTCCTGGAACTGGGGGTCTCCTTACAGCTCCCCATCTCCTTGAGTTGGTACTTTGTTCTCCACCATCACCACAAGACAACCAAGACCCCTGGATGGAGGGCAGAGGCGCAGAGAGATCAGTGAGAATACGGGTAGTTTCAACGGGGTGGGGTCCATCCTGATGCCTGATAACAGGAGGAAACCAATGGGGAAGGAGGATGCAGGGCATTCGATAGCAGGTGGGGCAGGGTGTAGACATTGCAGCTGACTGGAATTGTCAGGGGGATATTGAGACCTGGGAGAGGAGGGGAAGGAGGGTGCAATTGTGTTCTGACGAGAGAGTGCTGAGGGAGAGGCAACATGGGTGGAACCTCAAGGCAAGGGACCCCTGAATTTTTTGCAGGGATGGGCTCTGTAAATAGACTCCCAGATATCCAGCAAAGAGCATCTTTGTCCCCCTGCCATCAGGAAGGAGATATGGAGGAATAAAAGTAGAGAAGCCAGGGAGGGAAATAGCTTCTTCCCACAGGCCGTGAGATTGACAAGGCAACATGAGCTTGATGGGAGCTAAGAATGAAAAGGTGGAGAGGAATATGGACTGATTACAACAGCACAGCCAGCAGGAGAGTGGGGCCGAAGGGCCTGTTTCTGTGTTGTCTATCTGGACCAGCCTTTTGAGTTCAAGCTTTAAAAGACCAAACCATTTTTAAATTTAATATCAACGGTATAGAATGAATCAAGGGACAAGATGTCTGTCCAGCGGCAAGCGTCGAAGGCATTTCCTGAAACAGAGGCTCTGAAACTACAGGGAGGTTCTGGCCGGAATGAGGTCCCGCTTCCTCTGGAAGGAGGAGAGGAGGCAGGGATAATGTGGGGTAAGGGGTGCCTTCCTACATTCACTTCCCATTTCCTCTACACCATCCACCTCTTCATTTCCCTGCCCATTCCCCTCCCTCATCACCTCTCCATTTCCTGTGCCCCGCTCGCCGCCCACGCTCCCCTCCCCAACTTAACCCTAACCCCGAACAAACCCTAACCTTAACGTTAACACTACCGATACCCTTAAACACTACACCACATCCCCAACCCTAACTCTTATTTCCACCCTGTCCTCTAACCCTATCCCTATGCTGTCCCCTAAACCCAACCTAATCTTACCCACCTTCCCCTAACCCCAACTCACACCTCACCTCTACCTCCTACTCCTACCCCCTTCCCCTAAACTTATCACAAGCCCACTTCCCCGAACTCTAAACCTAACCCTAAACCTCGACCTAACCCGATCCCACATCTCCTAACCCTAAACCTAACTTTACCTCTACCCGTCCCTGACCCTTATCTTAAATCTACACACCTTCCCCAACCCTAAGCTAAACCCTACCCCTATCCTCTACACCTACCCCCTTCCCCTAACCCTACCCCATACCCGCACCGCCTACCACTACCCCATTACCTACCCCTACCCTCTCACTACCCCCCTTTCTCCTACCCCCTTCCCCTATCCCTCCTTCCCCTGTTAGGGGTAGGAAGGGAAGGGGAGGGGAAGGGGAGGAGGGGAAGGGTAGGAGGCGAAGGGGAGGGGGAAAGGAGAGGGGAAGGGGAGGTGAAGGGAGGAGGGCTAAGTTTCGGGCATAGGTGTGAGGGTAGGTGAAGGGGAAGGTGAGTGGGAGGGGATTGGAATGGAGGAGAGGTAGGGGAGAAATGGGAGGGGAAGTGGGTGAAGGGATATGGAAGAGGTGGGGAATGGAGTTGGCAGGGCCAGAGGGAGAAGGGGAGGGGTTCAGGCCACCATGATGTTGTCCGTTCTCTGTTCAGCTGGGATGCAATGTTCTTCTGGACTCGTGTCTTGTCTCTGAGATCGCTCCTTCTCCTGGGAAGAGAAATATGAGTGATAGAGATGCCGTCTCCGAGGCCTGATCACGATGACTTTGGAGGGCCCCAACTCTTCCCCCATCACCCCCCTCCCTACCCCTGCACACTAGGATCTTTCCCATTCCTCTGCTTTACCTGAGGAAGTGTGTTTTGGAGAAAAGCACGATCTATCTCTGCAGAGCTCAGAGCCACGTGTCTCCATCAGGCAACACCCTGGTTCACCATGACATGGCAGCAAGATGTTGGACAAATCGTGGATGGATCAGTCGAGTCCCTTCAGCTGACCCATCTGAACCTACCCCACAACAATATTACTCTTCCCTCCCTCTCACCAGTACCTTCTGTTTTTCTTTTATTCCTGTCCCTATATTAAAATCTTTTTTGTGTCTTTTTTGGATGAGCCTCCAGTACCACCCCTGCCAATGTATTCCAGCCACCCACTACATTCTGTGTGAATAAAATATCCCCCTCACATTTTGTCTAGAGTTCCCTCATCTCACCTTATTTAGATGTCCACTGGTATTTTTGCCCCAGGAATGCACACAATATTCCAAGTGTGGTCTGACGAGAATTTTGTACATCTGCAGCATTGCCTCTCAGTTCTTGAACTCAATCCCCTGACTCCTGAAGGCCAGCACACAATACACCATCTTAAACTCCCTCTCAATTTGCACAGCAACTTTGAGCGATTTATGGCGCAGGATCTAAATATATCTCAGTCCTGCACACTGTTCATAATCCTGCCATTAACCAAGTGCTCTGCCCTCACGTTCTTGTAATCCGCATTCAATAAAGATATTGGTCTATATGAAGCTAATTTTAATGGGTCTCCAACCTACTTTGGAATAACTTTTATTCATGCCCTTGAAAATGACTCTGGAAATTAACCTGTACCAGTTGCTTGTTTAAGTACATCTGTATTTACAGGATTCAACTCCATCTGTCACTTCTCTGCAAACTGGATGACCTATGACAACCTTCTACACTGTCTACAACATCTCTACCTCTGTGTCATCCCCTGACGTACCCACCCTTCCACTCCCTTCATCATTCATAAAAATCACAAAGAGCAGGGGTCCCAGAGCAGATCCATTTGGAGAGCCACTAGTCATTGTTCCATCTACTACTACCCTCTGTTTACTGCAGACAAGCCAATTCTGAATCCACACAGCCAAGGCTCCATGGATCCCATGCCTCCCGACATTCTGAATGAGGCCACCGTGACGACCTCGTCAAGCACCTTACTAAAATCCACGTGCAGCACATACAGACCTTGACCTTCATCTATTTCCTTTGACACCTCCTCGAAATACTCAATTTGACTCGTGATGCAGGACCTGCTCCTCACAAAACTATCCATGAGTTTCCCCAGCATGTTTGTGCATTGCCCTCAGACCCAGAATCTGCAGACTTCCTGGCCAGTCCCTCCCTTACCCCTTCCCAGAGCTTCCGCATCCATTACAACATTAAGCATTGCTGCCCAGTACTGCCCAGTACAGACATTTGTAAACGTTCTCCACAACCAACTAACCCTTACCCGTACCACACCCATAACTATGGGTGGATTAAATATCCAATTAACTTCTTTCTGAAGTAACGCATCAGGAATTTGATGTTGATTCCAATTTTGAATAACTTTTCATAATTCTCGTTCAGCTCCTTTAAAGTTAGATCCATTATCAGAACATAATTCTTTTACTTGACCAGGTCTAGGAATAAAACGCCAAAGAACATTAATAAAAGAGTCTGTATCAAGCAATGACGCTACTTCAATATGAATTGCTCTCATAGTCAAACAAGTGAAAATAACTCCATATCGTTTTTCAACACTTCGTCCGCACTTTACTTGCAAAGGACCAAAATAATCAACTTCCACGGATGTAAATGGGAATTCATCAGGTGAAACTCTGTCATGTGGTAAATCTGCCATTTGTTGTTGTCCAGGTTTTCATTCTCTCTGTTAGTCACAAAGAGATGAAACCTCATTATTTCATTATTAATATATTTAAGCACTGATGTTCTATCAGTCCAAAACACAGGATCTGCGGACTCCATCTGTAATTCTCTTCTTAACATAGCGTCCATTTTGCTCGCCATAATAGCAGCAGTCAATTCCATTCAAGGTCTGGTGACTGACTTTAATGGAGCCACTCTGGCTTTTCCCATTACAAATCCACCATCTACTCGCACTTGGGTTATTTCACAGGACTCAGTAACTGACAGGATCAAAACCACCTTCACTTACATCAGAAAAATGGTGTAACTGAGCAAATGTGGCCACTCCAAAGTCTGTTGACGTCAAAACGTCCAAGTATTTGAAGACGCTCAATCTAATTTTTCCAATCTTGTGCAATGGATTCTGGATTAGTTTCATCCCATCCAAATTTTCTTCTGCACAAAACTGGTATTTGGCCGGGCTGATCATTAGGTTGAATTCGGCCAGTCGGGAGAAGAGGGTGTGCAGGTGAGACTTGTGTTGTGCCCAGTCTCTGCTAGCGACAAGAATGTCATCCAGATAAATGAACACGAAATTCAAATCCCTGCGCACCGTATCCATGAGGTGCATTATGTCTGGGCGGTGTTCTTGAGCCTGAAAGGCATGCATAAAAATTCGAACATGCCGAAGGGGGAGATGATGGACGTTTTGGGGATGTCATCTGGGTGCAATGGGATTTGATGGTACACGCACACCAGATCGACCTTGGAGAATACTCTCACACCATGCAGATTGGCCATAAAGTCCTGAATGTGAGGGATGGGGTAACGGTCAGGTACTGTCGTGTCATTAAACCGTCGATAATCTCCGCAGGGGCGCCAGCCATCGGAGGCTTTTGGGACCAGGTGAAGCGGCGAGTCCCAAGGACTGTCGGAGGGACGAATGATCCCAAGTTCCTGCAGATGTGAGAACTTCTCTTTCGCTATCTGGAGCTTATCTGGTGGGTTTAACAGTAATGTACGATAAACTGTATCAGACACTGTGACACCAGGTTCACAGTTGGGAGAATATTTAACGGTGATATACAGTAGACTTTGGCAGATACTGTGACACCAAGTTTTCAGTAGTGAGAAGGTTTAACAGTAATGCATGATAAGCTGTGGTAGATACTGTGATACCAGGTTCACAGTTGGAAGAAGTTTTTACGGTGATGTAATATTAACTGTGGCAGATAAAGTGACACCAGGTTCACATTGGTGCAAAGTTTATGGTGATGTACGGAAGACTGATGCAGATATGGTGACACCACATTCACAACGAGGAGAAAGAATATCAGTGATGTGCAATAAACTGTGGAATATACTGTGACTCCAAGTTTACAGTGGGGAGGTTGAACTGTGATGTACGATAAATGGTGGAAAAAACAGTGATGAATGGGTCAACTTGGGGAGAATGTTTAACGGTGATGTACAGTCGACGACTTTGGCAGATACTGTGACACTGTGTTCACAGTACTGAGAAGGTTTAACAGATATGTATGGTAGAATAAGGCAGATTCTGTGACTCTAGGTTTACAGTGGTGAGAAGGTTTAAAAATGATGTACAATAAACTGGCAGATACTGATACTTGGTTCACAGTGGGGAGGAGGTTAATGGTGATGTACAGGAGACTATGTAGATACGTTGATACTGGGCTCAGAGTGGGAAAAAAAGCTTTATGGGAAACTGAGACAGTTACTGTGACACCGGGTTCATAGTGGGGAAAATGTTTGACAGAGCTGTACGATAACCTTTGGCGAATAAAGGGACACCAGCTTCATATTGGGGAGAATTTTTAATGATGATCTACACTAAACTGTGGCAGATACAGTAACACCAGGCTCACATTGACGAGAAGGTTTACTGGTGATGTACGGTAGACTGCCAGGCTCTATATCACCAAGTTCACAGTAGTGAGAAGGTATAATAGTGATGTACGATAAACTGTGGCAGATACAGTAAAACCGGTTTCACAATGGGGAGAAGGTTTAATGGTGATGTGTGGTAAACTTAGGCTGATACTTTAACACCAATTTAACAGGGTGAGAAGGTTTAACGTTGATTAACGGTAGACTGAGACAGAAACTGAGAGACAGCATTCACAGTAATGTGAAGGTTTAACAGTGATTTACTATAAACTGTGTCAGATACTGTGACAAGATGGCGCAGAGGGTAGACGTGTGGTTCCACCCTTCCGCAGTTAGACTATTAAATGCTCAATTTTAAAAGTTGTAAAAGTGATTAAAAATACTGTTTATAGACTTTGGAATAGTGGAGGATCGAAATGGCTGCAAATGTGAAAAAATCGAAAACTCAGTTACAGAAGAAATTACCTTACAAAAGTGTTGAAGAACTGAGGCCAAGTTCAAGTTGAAGTAACAGAGTTGTCGACTGGAGTCCCCAAGCCTCAGAGGACTCCTGCCCGGCTAAGTATTTCGTCGGCGCTAGCTTAGCGATGAGTTCAGCGGTTTCGACTCGTGCACTCGTGAACACAGGCGTGAGGGCGAGCCAGCTGAACGAGGACAGGCACGTGAGCCTGCAGCATTGCCTGGTGGTCAGGAGAGGTACAGTGTAGCATCAGATGACGCACCTGCGCAGTCGGTGGCCCTACCGGGCATGTGCAGTGCGTCAAGGGTCCACAAACCTTTGGAGAAGGTGTGGGCTGTGGGGGAGCCTGAGCGACGGTGAACTGACGAGGTCGCTCACTGTTGAGGTAGGCATGCTGTTGTTGGGTGTCCAGACCTGCAGCCGTACTGGAAGAGGACCTACTGCTTTGGAACAAGAAGAGAGCTCAACTTCATTAGAATTTGAAGAACTGGGGACTGCGGCAAAAGAAGGTCAGCCTCAAAGGCAGGTGATGGATCCTGGACTGGATTCTGTGTTTCCAATTCTGGAAGGGATTGCTCAACTCATGGAAGATATGGCAAATATGTCAATGCAGATGACTCATCAGATGACTCAAGGATTTTCGAAATGAAAACTAAAATGAACACTGTGTGTGAAGAAATAACTTTTATGAAGCAAGATATTAATGTAGTTAAGAGTGATGTTACGAGATGGACACGATCAGTGGATACTGTGCAAGATCATTTTAAAAAGATTGAGGAGGCTTTCTTGAATGCAAGAGTCAAGTGGAGCGTAATAGAGAAAAAATGGAAATAGTGGAAGATCCTTTTGTAGATTGGGGGATTCAGAAGAAGGAATTATTGAAGAAGTTTGACTCATTAGAAAACCAATGTCGTAGAAATAATGTTAAGATAGTAGGTCTTCCGGAAGATATGGAAGGTTCGGATCCGGTGAAGGTTTTGAAGAAATGGATCCCAGAAGTGAAGGGCAGGTAATTCGTTCCAGATGGACTGGAATTAGATCGAGTGAACAGAGCATTTCCAGGCCAATTACCATGAGCAGTTTTGATTCGCTGTTTTAAATAACAAGACAGAGAGGTGATACTCCGATTGGTGGTGCAGAAAACATGGCAAAATCAGACTCCACTGATGGTTCAAAATAATAGGGGTTTTTTAATGCAGATCTGAGTCAAGAAATTATCAGAAGAGACCGAGAATTTAATTCAGCCTAAGAAGTATTGTGGCGAAAGGGATATAAATTTGCTTTTCGTTATGCAGCAGTATTGAAAGATTTTTATGGGAATTTTCAATCTCAGTTTTTTGAGAATGACCATGATGCTTTAATATTTGCTAATTCATTGCCAGATGTACGAGGAAATGGGTGATCGTCACCATTGTCACCAAAGGGAAGGGTCAATGGGAATGGAAATGGGAAGATTGGAAAATATGGAAAAATGGGAAAAAAAGTTGAATGGATGCAAAGTCTTCTCGATATTGACGATCCGGAACAATCATTGGGACTGGAATCACTGGGTTGAATGTTTTTGTTTCAGGACTTTGTGAAAGTCTGACTGGGGGTGGGTGGCACTGAGTCCTTTAGTCACCTGCTACTTGTGGACTTTACCACACCCAGATTTTTAGGGGGCTACTACTTTTGAGTATCTTGTTTTGGGATTGATGTTTCTCTTTTTTTTGGAATTTTTAAAATAGGTGGGATTCGAATACAGTGAGACTTAGAAGGGGAGTATTATTTTTTAGTAGGATTCACATTTGTGAGAAGGTTTTACAGTGATATAATATGAACTGTGTCAGATACTGTGACACTAGGTTCACAGAGCGAGAAGGTTTAACAGTGATGTATGGTATGTTGAGGTAGATAATTTGACACCAGGAGTAAAGTGGGGATCAGGTTTAACGGTGATGTACTGTAGACTGAGGCAGATACTGTGACACCAGATTCACATGAGAATAACGTTTAATGGTGATGTGCGGTATGTTGAGGTAGATAAAGTGATACCAGGTGCACAATGGGGATAATGTTTAATGGTGATGTATGGTAGACTGAGGCAGATACAGTGACACCAGGTTCACAGTGGGGAGGAGATTTAATGGTGATATACGGGAGACTGAGGCAGAACTGTGCCACCAGGTTCACAGTTGGAGAAGGTTCAACAATGAGGTAGGGTAGACTGAGACAGTTATTGTGACACTGGGTTCACAGAAGTGAGGAAGTTGAAAAGTAATGTCCGATAAACTGTATCAGATACAGTGACACCCATTCACAGATGTGTAAAGGTTTAACGATGATGTATGGTAGACTGATAAGAGATACTGAGACAATGGGTTCACAACATTAACACAGTTTAACAGTCATGTACAATTAACTGTGTGAGATACTGCGACACCAGGTTCAGAGTGAGGAGATGTTTTAACGGTAAAGTACAGTTGATGTTGGCATATACTGTGACGCTGAGTTCAGGGCAGTAAGAAGGCTTAATGGTGATGTGCGTTAAACTGAGGCAGATACTTTAACACCAGGTTCACAGGAGGAAAAGGTTTAATGTTTATGAACGGTAGACTGAGGCAGAAAATGTGAGATGGATTCCACAGTAGTAAGAAGGTTTAACAGTGATTTACTTTAAACTGTGTCAGATACTGTGACATCATGTTCACATTGGGGAGAATGTTTAACAGTGATGTACGGTAAATTGAGATGGATATCGTGACACCGGGTGAACAGTGGGGAAGAGGTTTATCAGTGATGTACGATAGACTGAGATCAATCCCGTGACACCAAGTTCACAGTAGTGAGAAGGTTTAACGGTGATGTACGGTAGACTGAGGCAGATACTGTGACACCAGGTTCACTTTGGGGAGAAGGTTTAACGGTGATATACTGTAAATTGAGATATATACCGTGACACCAGGTTCACAGTGGGGAGAAGGTTTAACGGTGATGGACGGTAGACTAAGGCAGATTCTATTACACCAGGTTCACAGGGGGGGGAGAAGGTTTAACGGTGATATACTGTAAATTGGGATATTCACCGTGACACCAGGTTCACAGTGGGGAGAAGGTTTAATGGTTATGGACTGTACACTGAGGCAGATTCTATTACACCAGGGTCACAGAGGGGAGAAAGTTTAACATTGATGTACGATTAACAGTGTCAGATACTTTGACATCAGGTTCATATTGGGGTGGCAGGCAAAGTGACACCAGATTCACAGTGGAGAGAGGTTTAATGCTGATGTATGGACGACTGAGATCATTACTGTGACATTGGCTTCACAGCAGTGAGAAGGTTTAACAGTAATGTACAATAAACTGTGTCAGGTACTGTGACACCAGGTTCACAGTGGGGAGAATGTTTAATGAGATGTATGATAAACTGTGGCAGATTCTGTGACAACAAGTTCACAGTGCGGAGAATGTTTAATGGTGATGTACAGTAGACTGGGACAGATATACTGACGCTGGATTCACTGTAGTCAGAAGGTTTAACAGTGATGTACAATAAACTCTGACCTATACTGTGACATCAGGTTCATATTGGGGAGAAGGTTCAACAGTGATGTATGGTAGAGGGAGGCAGATACTGTGACACCAGGCTCATTGTATTGTTCATTTATCTAATTTATATGCTCCATTTTTTTGTGGCAACTTCCAAACATTCCATAAACTTCTATTCTAATCAGATTTTGTTCATTTAAATAGGTCACCACTAAAATCCCAAATTGTTTGGTCTCTTAAGTACGCTGCACAAAATTAAATTCTTTACCTGGGTTTGGTTCAACGGCATTTCAGTCTGCTTCATTATTTTTTCAGCCCCTCGTTTTGTGCTTTCTGCTTTGCCCAGCCGATTCGCCAAATGGGCATCCAACTCTGTCTTCTCAGCTTGACGCAACGTCTCCTCTGTAAACTTAAGCAAACCAAGAAGACTGAAGTTAAAATTTTCACATTGGCATTTTCAAACACAAAAATGACGCTGTGAGTTGCAATTTCACATCAAAATCCCACTTACTAAACTTGCAAACAACTGAATCGCATCCAACAGCTGGAAAATTGCAAGAGAGCTGCTTGGTTAAAGCAAAAATTCCACACAGTCACCCCATTAAAGGCCTCCAAGTTAAAAACAGATAGCAACCTGAAAGTTAAGTACAAAGATCTGTATCAGGAATATTAACGGCCTTTTTTAAAAAAATCATTTCCACTATTGAAAGAAAACTCCTCAGGGAACACCAAGCTCTTGTTGAACAATTCCTGTTGTATTCCTCAAAATGGTTTGAATCTTGATTTCAAGGAGAGTCACTTGGTGAAATTGTTGGTCCAGAACAAACCGTGCCCACACACTCCCTTAGATACCTGCAAAGTCGTGGCTCAGCTCTGCTCCATGCTAAAGCTATAAAGCTTTTCAGAAGAGATAACGGACTTCAGATGCTTGGACGTTGAGTCACAAAAACATTAATGATTCCCTGAACAACACACCTCTATCTGAAAACCAACAAGAACCTTCCCGAGTGGTAAATATCAACAAGACATAATATCATGTAACCATTGTGTTTGTGTCGTTTGAGAATTGCATTTCCATTCAATCAGAATTAGAGTTTTGGGTGCCATATTTGAGAAAAGATGTGCAGTTGTTGGAGAAGGTCAGAGATGATTTACTGGAATGATATCAGGAATGAAAGGGTTAGTGTATGAGGAACAATTGTCGACTCTTCGACTGTACTAGTTGGAGTACAGAAGGATAAGGGGGTCCTCAGAGGCATTTCAAATGCTAGAAGGCCTGGACAGAGTACATATGGCAAAGATGTTTCCCATGGTAGGGGATTCTAGGACAGGAGAGCATAATTTCAGGATAAAAGGGTGTCAATTTAAAACAAAAGTGGAAAAATTGATTTTGTCAGTGGGTCATGAAACCCACGTGAGGTCATTGGCTGTATTTAAGGCAGAGATTAACAGGTATTTGATACATCAAGGAATTAAGGGTAATGGGGAAAGAGCTGGGCAGTGGGGCTGAGTGGGTGAATGGTGGAACAGACTTGACGGGCCTACTTCTGCTCCTATATCTTGTGATCTATATCCTGCTGAAGAACTAGACAAATCCTCCTCTTGTATTCCATTCTTAGAAAACATTCTGCATCGTGGTTTTATGTCACATGAACCCATTTCAGATTGAATCCCATGTTACAAATAACCCATTGCAAATTCTGCATTGAGAGGACTGCAGCTTCCTCATTTTAAAAATTGTTATGGAGCAGCTCAAATGAGATTTCTTGCTTCTTTTTTTGAAAGGGTTAAAATAGAATCAAATAAAATAGGAAAGGGAAAAGCAGAAGAATTTATGTACAACTGGGAATCAAAATTAATGGTTGGTGATAAAGATATACAATTGTTGAAACATTTGATTAATATATGAAATAAAATAAATGATGTAATTGGTGTAAGTGGATGTACATCACCTAGAATGGCTTGGATTCAAAATCCTCGTATCTTTTTCAAAGGATCATCAATTTCTGGACAGCGGGTTTCGTAAGGGGATAATAAATGTTGAAGATTGTGATGAAAGGGATCAATTAATGTCATTTGACCAACTGAGAAATAAATATTATATAACTCATAGCAATCTTTTTTTGCTATTTCCAACTTAGAGCATATTTAAAGGATAAGTTAGGACCAACCATGTTGTACTGAAATAGAAATTCCTTATAATAGGAATTGTTAAAAAAAAATTTGATAATGTCCTCTTTATTACAAGTAGGAACCTTTAAATGAGGAGTTCATAAGTTGAGACAAAGGTGGGAAATGGATCTGAATATTGTAATTGATTGGCAAATATGGGCAGATCTATATAAGGATCTCAATGCAAGATATAAATTAGTTCAGTATAATTGTTTTTACATCAGTCATGTAGTAGATGTCAGCAAGGATTTTATTTGAATGCTGCACCTGGAGTCAGGTGACTCAGGCTGTTGGATTTGAAAAGCTCCTCAGGAAGCTGATTTGGCAATAGAGATCACGTGATCCAGGGGAGTTGTATTAATTCACTTCAAATCAGCATTTTGGAACTATTGACCAGAGTTCCACACTGCAGCAGTGAGGAAGGAATTCACAAATAGTTTTTCTTCTACAGTTACTTCTTACACCAGTGAAATTGAATAGAATAAAATCAGAATTATCAGATCAATGTTTTACGTGTGATGAAGATATCGCAACTTTCTTGCATTCAACTTATCTTTGTCCTAATGCAAGATGTTTTTGGGGGAGAATTACAATATTAATGGAACAAGTTATAGGAGATGTTTTTCCACAGAATCTGACCTTATTTTTATTAGGAAACATTGAATGAACAAGGCCCAAATTAAATCTATTAAAATATCAATTGAAATTTGTTAAATTAATGTTAGCGGTGATGAGGACATGTATTGCACTTACTTGGAAATCAGATATACATATATTTTTAGGGATGCCAAGATGACATGCAAATATTCAAGGTTGTATTCCTTTGGAAAAAATTACAAATAGCTTGAGAAATATATACTCTATGCTTTTGCAAATTTGGCACATGAATATTCAAATATCAGGCTTCAATTTGTAATAATGCCCTTTCCATCCCTCTAGACATGTGAGATTCTCCGCTTAGTTAATTTTTTTTATTTAGATTTTTTAGATTTCCTTGCCACCGTGAACTCTGGGGAAGCGGACAACTAGTGCAGGGCACCAGAAAACAGAAAGACCACATCCCACCAACATCTCAGAAGCAGAGGATTCAATCCACAGGTCAGTGACCAAGGAAGCAGACCAGTGAGGGTTCTGCAACTGAAAGACCCACATAGGTGGCAGGCTGTTGGTGACTTGAGGAGAGGAACCCACGCAGGCTGCGGGCTTCTGGACATAGCAGTCAAGGAACTCACACAAGGCTGTGAAATGTTAGAGACTGGGTCTAAACTGGCTAAAAGGGTGTCAGGTATCAGACCTGGGATACGAGCGAGTGCTAAATGGTTCCTAATTATGTCAGAGGTTCAAAAGTGGAGCTCACATTGCCAATGACTTGGATGGTCTGTGAGCATTGAACGAGAATTCACACACACTCAGTGACTTCGCCCAGGGTTTTGGGTGGTTGGGGGTAGGTGGGGGAAAGCACTCAGTCTTTCTCTGACTGCAAGAGGCATTTCAGGTAATTTCTGCCAGAGGGTGCGTCTGTCTGCCTTATAGCAGGAAAAAAGCAATTTTCACTTTTATGACACTTTTTAATTACATGACAGTAAATTGTCTCCTGAAATAGAGAGAGGTTCAAGTTTCAATCTATTACAAACTCCACTCACCAGATTATACCTCTTCCCACTTTTTTTTTGCAAGGACACCATTGATTTTATCACAACTCCTCTGCTGCATCTGTCCTGTGACAGATTATATATTTTACATTTTATATAGAGATGTTTTTGAAAGAGATGGATTGTAGGAGTCGTTAAGGTCACAAACAAACACATACACTTCACAAAACAGCTCTTATTTAAAATAAAAGAGCTTTGCTGAGAGTGAGTCATTCAGGCACCGAGAGCCTTTGCAAAGACAAAACAAGGAGACTGTTTTGCTAAAGAATTTCAAAAGCAGGTGTAAATGGATTATTGTTTTTAAAGCAACAGATGAATGGACTCAGAAGTATGGGTCCAGTGCAGTCATCTGGCTGGTACCAGTTTGCTGTTCTTAGGTTTTGCAAGCAGAGAGGAGAGACCAAATAGGCTTTTTCTAAAAAAAAATGAGAGAGAGAGAGAGAGATGGCAAGATGGCATCTTGTTTTGAAGACAGGTTGTGAGTTCTTAGTTCAGCCTGTTGAAAAACTTTGTTGTCCATACAAGAGGAAATGGCGGGCTAGAAATTATGTTTTACCTGAAATAAGGGAAACAAAAGGTGATCAATGGTGACTTGCAGAAGAGGTTATCATCTGGAATATCCTGATTGGTCAAGTTTCTTTGGCAAGACACCAAAGTGGCTGATCAGAGGGAATCAGTTTATGTGTGTCCAATGTGCATGAAATCCCTCTCTGAAACCAACAAGAACCTTCCTGGAGGGTAAACATTTACTTTTAAGCACCAGAGCTTGGTGAAAATTCATAAATGTTGAATTCTATGCACAGTATAAGAACTGATAGACACTGGTGAACTTGGAGTTGTGTCAAAGAACTTTATACACATTAAATACACCTGCACTTAAAATTAGAAGGCGGTAATGGAAGGCTGTTAATAGTGATAAGTTAAAGTTTGATCCTGTTTTTTTTTGTTTAAAGAAAATTAAAAACAATGTTTGTTTAAGAATGAATGGTGTTATTGTTCAAAATCTTCCTGAGATCGAAAGTATTCTTGGACTGAATAGACATCTGGGCCAAATGGCTATTTAAGGACAATCTGTACATGATTGTACATCCTAAAGTACAATGACTACTTCTATCCACTAAAGATTGTTAAAGAGCAAGAATAGACAATACAATCACGTAAAATTCCCATCCATACAGCACAAAACAATCACACCTCCTTATCGGTCAGGAAGTGCCTACACTTCCCAAGGTGGCTGAGGAGGTCAAGGCCAATGGCTCTCATCCTGAGATTTTACAGGAGCGCTGTTGAGTCTCCTGTCTGGCTGCACCATTGGATGATCTAGTTGCTGTAAAGCATCAGACAGCAATGATGCAGAGTAGTGAGGATCACTGGGGCCTCCCTTTTTCTGTAGATGACATTCACTAGGAGTGTTGTTCAAATTAGGCTCAAGGAATAGTGCAAAGACCATTTTGATCTAGTGAACAGCATCTTTCACCACGTCCATCATCAAAATCTGGACTTACAGGCTGGGGAATAGCTTCTTCCCACAGGCTGTGAGATGGATGAAAAGTATCCTCTAAGTGCAATAATCCTCCAAATATTTATATATGTAGCGGCTACTTCAATAGAGCTACTAAAGCAACACAGACATACCAGGGTAGTCAACACAAGACTGCTTTATTCATTCTTTACAGGCTTCTTCTATTTACAGCGTGTCCCGGGCTCCATGGGTCAAGGTGCGACATCATTTATGAGTTTGCTGCAGATCCACAGGACCACAGGTTTAAATTAAGCCCTGTGAGTGTCCCGTACCTTCCGGCAGGGGAAATCACAGATCAACGTGCCGTTCCTCGGCACGCAGCACCACGTGCATGCGGTCAATTAAATGGGTGAGTTCCCAGCTGTCTGCCTTATGATTTCATGTGCCTGCCAAAGAACCTTGCCCTCTCGGCCCGCTACACAGCTGCTACACCTCCCCCAGAACCGTCGCCAGAAAGTAAAACAGCAGCTGCATGCACCTTAGGTGGACACCCTCATTGTCTGGGCTGGGGGCATTGAATGGGTGAAGCGGGATCCACATGGGCAGCGTTGTGTCTGTCCAAACTAAACAGCTGTGAATATCCCACAATGTCCAAAGTATACTCAAACCCATCCTTCTTCACCACGCAGAAAAAGCCCTCATACGGTCATTGTAACAGCACTCCTGGGTCCTGTCTGCGCACAAAACAAAATCAGCGTCCAGGAGTGGTGGGGCACGTTCTGTTAAGGGGATCCAAGCCAATGGGTAGGAAAGCTTTGCTGATCATGATACCATGTCGAAGCTGCTGAAGGATGTTCAGATCAGAGTTGGTTGAAAAATGAATGTCCCATGAAATTTTAAAGACCAGACCATAAACCATCTCTGCGGACAATGCAGATATATCTTGCTTTGAAGCTGTGCGCACTCCCAAAAGAGTGCATGGCAACTCATCAACCTAATTGGGACAAGTGAGTCGGGCCTTAAAAGTAGACTTCAGTTGCCGGTGAGAACGTGACTGAATTAATGTGGGAAAATAAAATCTGGCCATCCAGTTGACGATGAATGCTCTGGCCCTTGTCTCAGCGTCACTGGATGGCAACGGGATGACCTCTGGCCTCGCGTGAAATGTTCTACAACTGTTAGAATGTATCTCATGTTTTGAGATTCTGGCAATGGTCCCAGCAGGTCCACATGCACGTGTTCCAACTGCCTGCATACTGTCAGTAAATGTTGAAGAGGTGCCTTAGTGTGGCACTGAATTTTGGCAGTCAGGCAGGAGATAGTCATCCAAACCCATTGCATGACGCCTTTTCTCAGTCCATGCTATACATATTTATTTGACATGAGCATGACAGATGTTCTGATGGACAGATGAGATAAGCTGTGTATCTGGTCAATAAGGTGTTTCCTCCAAGATGCAGGAAACATTGGTCTAATGTAGCCGAAAGACATGTAACAAAGTAAGGTTGGCCACCCAGTTGTGCTGCCCCCTGCGGTATGTCCAGGTTAGTAATGGCCGTACTGTATGCCTGAACATCGGGGTCCATTGCCTGGATACTGGCTAATTCAGGAATATCAATGTCACCCTGAATATGATATATAGTCGGTCTGGACAGAATATTCGTGGTGCCATTGTTTTTACCAGATGTTATCCAAGTAGATCTAAGGGAACTCTAAATCTCTGCCCAAAGTGTCTATAACCCGCTGGCAGGTTTGAACACCATTCTTCAACTCAAGAGGCATCCAAAGACATTCAAAAGGCCCAGAAGGGATAATAATCACCATTTTAGGAATATCTTCCTTATGGATGGGATCTGATGGTATCTCATGACAAGCTCAACCATGGAGAAAGCACAGAAATTGTGCAGATGGGAGGCAAAATCTTGCATATGAGGGACGTTAAGACAGTGGGTCTTAACCTGAGATATGGTCCGCTGGCCTTCATAAATCATAGCATAGACTAGAGTATAGCTGGAAAGTGATGCTGTAACTGTTTAAGGCATTGGAGAGGCCAGGTTTGGAGAATTGTTTTCCGTTCCGGTCTCCATATATAGGAATGAAATAGATAAGGTGGAGAGGGTGCAGAAAAGATTTACAAAAATGTTATGTGGCTTACAACATCTCGAGTATAGAGAAAGATTAAGGAGACAGCGACTTTATTCATTGGAACGTAGACGGATGAAGGGGGTTATGATAGAGGTATTCAAAATTATGAAAGGAATAGATAGACTGCACGTGAGTAGACTCTTTCCCCTGAGGGCAGGAGAGGTTGGAACAAGAGGGCATGAGTTCAAGGTAAGGGGCAAATTTTAGGAGGAATGTGAGAGGATGCTTCTTCACTCAGAGAATGGTGGCAGAATGGAATGATCTTCCAGAAGAGATAATTGCGGCAGGGTCCTTTCTGTCATTTAAGAGAAGGTTGGATGTGTACATGGATATGAGGGGGTTGGAGGGATATGGCCAGAGTATTGGAGGGGAAAACTAGTGGAGTTGTTCATGTGAACTGGCACAGACTCGAAGGGCCGATATGGCCTGTTTCCATGCTGTAAACTGTCATATGGTTATATGTGCTGGGCTCCACGGGACAAGGTGGGACATCATTAAGAGTTTGCTGCCAGCGGGTTTGAATGAAGCCCCGTGAGTATCCCGCGCTTTCCGGCAGGAGACTCCAAAAATCGAAAAGATGAATTAACTATTTCCATGAGCCCTCCCCTTTTACGTCTATTTATCTAAAAGCACTCAGTAATACACCAAGGCAGTAAAATAAAAACTCGATGCTGAGAATACTCAGCAGATCATCTACTGGAAAAAATAATCGGAGTTAAAACCTTCAGGTCGATAATCTTTCACTGGGATTCAGAAAGATGATCAAATAAACCTGATTCTCTTTGCTGAGAAAAAGAAGAGGGGAAATAACAAATTGAATACGTGGGATGAAAAGCCCGAGCAGCAGAAATGGCAGTGGTGCTGGATGAGTGGAGTCCACTCTTTGATCAACACATCTGTCTGCATGGAGGGGGAAAGGATAAACAAGACAAACACAATGCCGTCACTGTGAGGTCCAATACGACAGCTGCAGAGAATCTGAAATGAAGGAATGGTAAAAATACTTGTTTTTGGATCAATGTGACAAAATTTGACTTGAGAAAAGAAAACAAAATTGTTTTGCTCTGCCAGAACTTTCTAGATCAAGGGGCACAATAAAATAGTCCAGAAGTCAACATTATGAAATTGAACAGAGAAGTTATACAAATCTGCAACAAGAGATAAAACATAGTTACATAATTCCATGAAAGTGGTGTCACAGGACGACAGGGTTCTAAAGACAGCTTTTGTCATCTTGGCCTTCATTAATTAACATATTGAAAATAAGAGTTGGGAAATTATGGTGAGGTTGGATAAGATGTTGGTGAGGCCACATTTGGAGTATTGTGTGCAGTTCTGGTCACCTAGCTACAGGAAGGGTATTAGTAAGATTGAAAGAGTGCAGAGAAGATTTACTAAGACGCTGCCAGTTCTTCAGGAGTTGATCTACAGGGAAAGGTTGAACAGGTTGGGACTTTATTCCTTGGAGTGTCGAAAAATGAGTAAGAGATTTCTTCAAGTGGCACATGAATGGGAAAAAAGGCTGAGAAAGACTGCAGTGGACCCAATTGTGAAGGAAATATTTTGCTTGAGAAAAACTGTCAGTGGCCCATTTCCTCTGGAGTTATGAAACCACGCACAGAACAAGTCAATGACGTAAATAGAAAATTAAAACAGTGGTTTTCAAACTTTTTCTTTCCAATCACATACCACATTAAGTAATCCCTTACTAACAGAGCACTTCTGGCACAGGGATTAAGTGGAATATGATCCGGGGGGTGGGGGGGGGGGGTGTGGAGGAGGAGTTTCTTGATGAAAATGTTTCTCCATCTCCGTTTTAAGCAGACATCCTTTTATTCTGAGGTTGTGCCCACTGGTCCTAAACTGTCCCACGACTGGCAAAATCCTCTCTATCCAGCCCTTTCACTATTCATCAGATTTCAATAAGGTCCTGCCTCATCCTTCTAAACTCAGGCGAGTCCAGACCCAGAACCATCAAATGCTCCTCCAACATTATTCCTCTCATCCCCAGGATCATTTTTGTAAACCACCTCTGGGCCATCACATCCTCTCTTAGAAATGAGTCCTAAAATTGCTCACAACACTTATTAGATCAGGACAACAAGAAGGTGGTCACGGGAGGGAAGACAGCTGCAGGGCTGCCTAGAGTCCACGGATTTGATGGTGTTCAAGGGGTCAGCTGAGGGGAGAGGGGATTGTCGTGGAAGAATGGCATCGGAAAATGACGTGAGAAGACACCTCTCCCTGACTGAACTGTTCAATACTCGAACTGTAGTGACTTTTTTGATTTTTATCAATGTTTTGAACAGTAATTTACTACAGTAGGATTCTGGAAATGAAGAAAGGAAAAAAGCAGTGTTGGTCACTGCCAGTTGCCCCAATAATCACAGAGACAAAGAATGAGGGGAACGATAGGCTTTATTAATCACAAGACTGCAGGCCCGGGTCCAAATGAGGGAAGTGAAGGGATGGAAGAGGTGGCTCGACCTTTATGGCCGGGTCACAGTGGAGGAGTTTAGGGAGGAGTCGAGGAGAGGATGACATCAGGAGGGTGGGCCATCCCATGCCTGTACTGGTAAGTACATACAATACCATTTCATTACCAGCAACTTAGAAAAAACCTAGGTTTTCAACCTGTAAAAAGTGCAGAAGAAGCAAGGCTGACCTTCCAGAAGGAACCTCGGGAGCAGTTAGAGATAGATCCGAATCCTCAACGTGGAACTCGGGAGAAGCTGGAAGAAACATCCACATCCTCTGCGCATCCAGTGACGCAAGATGTCCTCAAGTTGTTTGGCCTGGCGGCGGGTCAGGAGGAGTGCGAGGTCTGCCGGAAGATATTGAAGGTTCAGATCCTGTAAAATTATTTTTGGAAATGGATTCCAGAGATGTTTGGAGTCGAGTCTTTTGAGATCGGGCTCATAGGGCGTGAAGGAGAAAACCTTTTCTGGGTCAAATGTCAAGAGCGGTTCTTTTAAGATGTTTGTGATATCAGGATAGAGAAATTATATTGTGGCTTGCGGATCAGAAAGTCGCCTTGATCAAAGCCCTACGATGTATCAAGGCAATAGGGTTTTATTTTAAGCTGATTTAAGTCAGGAGATTATTAAGTGATGGAAAGAGTTTAATCTGGTCAAAGAAAGGGTATAAGTTTACTTTTTGGTATCCGATTATATTTAAGGTGATTTATGGGCGAGATCAGTCTCAATGTTTTGAGAGTCCTTATGGTGCATTATCTTTTGCAAATTCCTTCCCAGATTTGAAGGAATTGATGGGGAAAATGCCCGAGGATAAGATTGGGAAGGGAATGGGAATCGGTGAATGATGTTGAAGATGAAGCTCAAGCTCAATGTGGGTGTTATCACTGGGATGACTGATGGGTTTTAATGGTCGGTTGGGGGGTGGTGGTTGACTCTACTACTTCTAAAGTCATCTGCCACTTGTGGTATTGACTGCACCTGGTCCACAGAGGGGGGTCCGACTCTTTGGCTCTTAGGTTTTTACATTTTTTTACAGTGGTTTCTTATTGTTTGAAAGGGGGGTTTGGGTTTTTAAAAAATTTATATCTAATTGTAATTGCTGTGTGAAGTGTCAATCTCAGGAGGAAATTAAGTTATGGCTCATTTAAATTTTGTGACCTTCAATGTTAAAGGACTTAATAATCCAATGAAAAGGAAGGGAATATTGGCATATATAAAGAAAATGAAGGTTGATGTTGCCTTTTTGCAAGAAACTCATTTGTCTGAGAAAGAACATATGAAATTGAAGAGAGATTGGGTAGGACATGTTTTTCATCTTCATTTAATTCGAAAGCTCGAGGTGTTGCTACTTTGGTTCATAAGAAGATACCGTTTCAGTTGGAATCATTCTCTGCCACATTGGGTCTAGAGCTGTTGGTGAATTGTAAATTTGTTGCTGAAGCATGGACTTTGATGAATGTTTATCCACCCAATGAAAATGATGAAGACGCTATTTCTGAAACTTTTTTGAATCTGGGTCAAGCTAATGAAAATATTTTGGTTGGTGGGGATTTTAATTGGGTGTTCGATAAATTTCCAAAACTGTACAAAGAACCAAAATGGCAAAATGGATGTTAGACTCAATGAAAGATTTGAATTTGGTAGAAATATGGAGGAAATTAAATCTGACAGAATAACTTTTCTCTTTATTCACCCAGACATTATCCTTTTTTGAGAATTGACTTTTGCTTAATGTTAGTACAATTACAGGGTAGATTTATACATGCAGAGAATAAGAGTAGGATTTTGTCTGATCATTCCTCATTGTTAAGTAGAAGTACACAATCCTTTATCTGGACATCTAAAATCCAGAAAGTTCCCAACACCAGCAAGTGGGGAGAGAGACGGCAGCGCGAGGCAGGCGGGAGAGGGGTGGGGGGAAAATGGCAGCATGACTGGAAGGGAGTGGGGGTGGATACAGCAGCACAATTTGGGTGGGCTTAAATCTGGGTTTCTGAAATCTAGAAAAATCTGAAATTCAGAACACAGTGACCCCCCCCCCCCAAGGGTTCTGGATAAAGGATTGTGCACCTGCACATGTTCTGGTTTGCATAATGTACACACCCCTTATCGGTGAATGTTTAATGGGATGTTATTGAAGCAACCAAAATTTCTAAGTTATATCAAAGACCATATTCAGTCTTATTTGCAAATTAATACAGATTCAGTACAAAGTAAATTTGTTTTGTGGGATGTTTTAAAAGGTTATTTAAGAGGTCTGATAATCAATTATACTGCAAGAATTAAGACACAGCATTTGGCAGAGAGGCAAAATTTGGAGAAGGAAATAACAATTTGAGAGAAGGAATTCCAACGAAATTCGACTGTGGATAAAAAGACTTTTCTGATTCAGTTGAAACTGTTATAATATAATGCAAACATATAAGTATGAAAAATTAATACAATGATCCAAATAGCGTTATTATGAGTTAGGAGAAAGAGAACATAAGGTTTTCGCTCGGCAATTAAAGACTGAACAGGCATCAAGGACAATAAATGTGATAAGAAATAAATCAGGAGTTACTTTTAAACCTCAGGAAATGAATGATGACTTTCACTCATTTTACCAGAATTTATATCCTTTTGAAGTAAGTCAGGATGAGGAACGTGTTGAGTCTTTTTTAGGTAGTTTGAACGTATCAGTTTTGGACGATAAAGATAGGACAGAATTGGAAGTTCCTTTCAGTGATTTAGAAATTGAAGAAGCGATATTGAATATCACCTGGAGAAGATGGGTTTACAGGAGGGTTTTATAAAGAATTTTATGAAGTCTTGTCTCCTGTTTTGGTGGATGTTCTTAAATAAGCTACAGAAGAGCAAAAGCATTTCCAGAATCCTTTTGTAGACCTAGACTTAGTTATTGCAAAAAAGAAAGAGCCCCATTGAAAGTTGCCTCATATCGACCAATATCTTTATTAAATGTAGTTTATAAGTTAGTAACTAAGGTATTGGCCAATAGACTTGCGAAGTATTTAACACGTTTAATCGAGCCTTTGATCGTGTTGAAAGGTACTTTTTATTTAAAATACTTGAAAGATTTAAGTTTGGAACTTTTTTACCTTGTTGTTTTAAAGCCTTGTATAAAAGGCCTTTGGTGAGTATGGTGACAAATGGACAAATTTCAGATACGTTTAATTTAACACACTCCACAAGCCAAGGTTGTCCTTTGTCACCATTGGTGATAGAACCACTAGCCCAAGTTATAAGACAAAATGATAAAATTAGTGGGATTAAAATAAATGAAGAGGAACGTAAGATTAATTTGTTTGCAGATGACGTACAAATATATTTAACAAATCCTCAGTAATCATTATGACATCGACAAACCTGTTTGGTTCAATATGGAAAAATGTCTGGTTATAAGGTTAATCGGGATAAGAGGAACATATTACCAATTACACAGGAAGATTATCCTGCTTGTAAACAGATTACACAGCTTAGATGGACTAAGAAAATTAAATATTTAAAGGTAATGGTTGATGTGGATTATGTGTAAGTTTAACTATGTTTCTCTATTGATAAAATTCAAGCTGATTTAATTAAATGGAAAGATCTTCCTTTGACATGAATGGCACATGTGAATTGTATTAAAAATGAATATTTTTCCTTGAATTCAATATCTTTTTCAATCAATTCCATGTTTGTGTCCAAACATATTTTTTAAAGAGTTATGTAGCAATCAGAATATTTTTATAGAAAGGTTCATTGGCTAGAGTATTGTTGCAAAATTTAACATGGCAATATGCATTAGGGATGACAATGGCCTCATTTTCAGAATTATTCATTAAATTATTAGTTTATTATCAGTTAAAATTTATTAATAGGATGTTCGATGTTAATCAACCTCCACACTGGGTTAAAGTGTTATTAGCACAGATTTCTCATTCTATTATACATCAATGTATATTTAGATGAACTCCTCGTCTTTTGCATTATTATAATGTGGCAGTATGATGACATTTATGTGATACTTGGTATAAAAGAAATCTGTCAATAGCAACTGGAGATAAGGTTTCATTACAAATTCCATTACATCAGGATAAATACATATCCTTCTCGATGGGTAATCTCAGTATTTAAAGATTTGCCAGATGAAAGGTGTTCAAGTGTTAGCAGATTGTTTTGAAGATGGGATATTTTTTCTTATGTTAGGCTTCAGGAAAATATTGAGGTACCGTTAAATTCTTTACTTGGATATTTTCAAGTACATGCTCCAGTAGTGAAGAGTTTTGGGCGGGAATCGAACATGCCTAAGTTAACTAAAATTAAAATTTAATTGTAAATGAGGCAGAAATTGATTTATTTCAGAAATGTATTATTTTTTGCAAGAGAAAATGGGTAATCTAGATTGAGATAAATCAAAGCTTAAATGGGAGATAGATTTATCCTTAGAATTATCCCAAGAAGGATGGACTACTATGTGTGAAGAGAGTGTGACTAAATTTGGTGAACTACAATTTTCAACATCAGTTGAATTAAACACCAGAAAAGTTAAAAAGATATGGATTTAGTCATTCAGATTTATGTTTTAATTGTGGGACTCAAATTGGTACTTTTTTTTTCCAATTCTGTCTGGTTGTGTGATAAATAAGTCTTTTTGGATAAAAATTAAAGAGTTTAAGGCGGATTTATTAGAGACTACTTTAATGTTAGATCCACTGCTTTTTTTTAAAATGGGGTATATTACAACTTTAACAATGGGTTTAAGAATGGATAAATCTCAAATTGAGTTTATTCAGTTCGCATTAGCATTGGTTGGGGAATGTATTGTTATTTCGTGGAAAAATGATGTGGATTTAAATATGAATCGTTGGCAAAATGAAAAATTGTATTTGTTTGGAAGAGATAACATAATTTATGTGATAATTATTTTTTTTATGTGAAGATGTGGTCTAAAATTTACAGTCTTTTGCCTCTTCTTTCTTAAAGAGTGGAGTAACATTTACAATTTTCCAGTCCAGCCTGGGCAGACAAGGATAGATAGACTTTAAACATGAACATGGTGAGGAATTAGCAAAGCTATTCATTCAAATATACTGCTTACAACTAGGTAATTCAAAATCATCCAAGTTATAGGGTTTCACATGAGAGACGAGGCCAATAGCCGCAGAGATCAAGACAAAGCAGAATCATGAACACCATTACTACCAAGATTTACATTGGTGACATATCAGAGTCAATGCGATACTTTAAGATTAGATACAACACAGTAACAGACCCACAAGCCTGTGCTTCCCAGTTGACCTTCAACACCCCCATACTTTTTGAACAGTGGGAAAAATTTGGAGGCCCCTCCCCCACCCTGGGGAAAACCTAAGCACACACAGGGAGAACATAGAAACTCCTCATAGAGAGAGCAGGATTTGAACCCCATCCCTATCACTGGCAGCGCAACAGAGTTGCGATTGTGCCATCCACTGTCGAACCATGTTGGACAGGAAGAAACTCAAATCAAGAAAGTCAATAAATGGAGAGCATCAATATTTCGTGAATTGGTACGGATTAGTTCAGATTTTGAGAAAAGATGGATGGACAATACTTTGCAACAACATAATGACAGTCAGTACAAAAGAAGCCAGAGCGAGCTTACATGGGAGCCAGGAAGGGAAAGTAGCCACTTCATTGAAATGGAAGCAAGAGAATGGTCTTAGGAGCAAGAACCCATGTAAGAGAAGTTCTGGTTCACGAGCAAGTCACAAAAACCCAATGATGCCTTCCAAAGTGCATTCCGATTTGGGAATACGAGGCATTTATCTCGACTTATTTCCCCAGTTTGGGCATTTTAGATCATTAATATTCCCCGGTATTCTTAAAAATTTGATGATGAGGTGTTACATGTGTTGCTATGAGGTGTAACAATGCAGCTCGCAGTATTTGCACAGCAGATATAATAAGGGATCCACCCTTCCCCCTCTCCTTCATAGTGTCTATTTAAGACAAACATAATCTGCAAAGAAATGATGATGAGATCACGAGATGAAGCAGTAGAACTTCATTCATCTTTTGATTTTATCATCTAAACAAGTTTTTAAAAAATTACAGAGCAGTGAGGGTCTGGGATGCATTGCTGGGGTGGAGGTGGGGGCTGGTACAATAAGGACATTCAAAACACTCTAAGATACATGGATGGAAAAATAAAAGAGGGTAATGAGTGTGAGGTAGGGAAGGGTTAGATTTGTAATGGCACTGATATACCATCGTTTACAAACAATTAAAGAATACCCTCACTCGTTTCTTCCAGAAGACAATGGAGTCGACCTTCTTTATCCTCCTCAGACACAACATTGCATTCTTCAACTCCCGAAAGACCACCCAGCCAAACCCCTTTGACCTTCTCATTGGCTCATTGCCACATTGTAATCCTGACCCTCTCTCTCTACTCCTCCTGCATCGGAGATCCATCATCCATACACTGATGTTTAACACACTCGGACACATGGGCTATTCCTCCAGCGCGATGCTTCAAATACATCATCAGCGGCAAATGGCACCGTTCCCAAAGCAGGCAGATGCATCACCGTGACAGCCCCCTTCCCCCCACCACCTCCAGCCTCCGAGCCATCCAAGGAGGCGACTGAATGGAACTGTCCCCAGTCTAATGGTCTGGAGGGTTGACAGTTCACCTGATCTCGTATGATACTGGAAGACAGGCGATGCAGGGGTACGACTGGTCCTTTTGCTCTGGCCCTGATGCAGAATGTGGACATTCGAAATACACTGGCTTCAACCTTTTGTTGGAAACAGTGTTACCTTTTCCATTCCTGTCAATAACAAAACACTATGAATGGTGTCATAAGACCTGCAAAGAACCATCGTAAATGAGCTAAAGTGGTTTACGAACAACATCATGTCAAAGAAACACACGAGTACAGTGTTGACAATCATTTGGCACATCCACTGCAGAAGATGCTGCCACATAGGAGAACATCAGAGTTATCTCATTTTCTCAAAGAAAATCAAGAAAACTGACCTGTTCATGGAGCATTGTGTTTGGACTCAGATTCACAAACTCACCTGGCAAGGTCAGCATACAGTCATAGACTAGCTCTACCACTAAACATCTATGATCTGCCCTCAGAGCTGTAGTCACGCAAAGGAGAACCATGGGCAAACGTTCGCTTCATGTAGATGATTTGCCACCTGCTGTCAATGGTGCTTTCGATCGTCAATGAAAATGCTCAAAGAAGCTGTTGGCCTGAAATGCTTAGCCGTAATTCAGGTAGTGACCAGAGGATCAGTGAGAGCTCAGACCAATGCTGACTCGAACTGAGACCCTCGATCTGTTGTAATTGTGCCCAGAACACCAAAAGATGGAATCCAATGATCCACAAAAGCCCAAGCAATTGTCTCTGCAGAGATGCCGATGATAGGAATTTCGTCCTTCCACCTGGTAGTCCTGTCCTCACCCGTGAGCAGAGAAGTACATTGCCGAGATGGCGGAAGTGGACCTTCCAAGCCACAAGGTGCATGTGCTGGAAATGGGAATCCAAAACAACAAAATCCCCCAGCTTGAATTTCATGTGCCTGGAGACTTTAGGACGTTGACTTAGCAAGCAAGTCCTTGCCCATAATCCAACATTCTGTTTAACACGAAGCCAGGTAAGATGTTCCTTAACCAGTTTGATTGATGCTCTTCTACCAGGAAGAGATAGATTGTGAAGAGAAAATCTCCTGCCTCATAGCCACCCACACAAACAGCCTCGTCCTTTCTGTTGGGGGAAAAAAATCACAAACCAACTTTTCACCTGATTCATCCAGCATCACATCTTGAAAATGGAGACCAGAGTTGATCTGGTTTCACCGGATGAAATCGGCATCAGTGTGCCGTGCATGAGCCATGGCACTGAAATCGATGGCAGTAGTTTTATGTAATGTCAAGCCTGAATAGGGCACCAGCCACAGCATTCACTTTTCCTCAGATGTGCTGTGTGTCCAATGAAAATTGTAGGATGAAGTCCAAATGCCGAATCTCTCTGGGCAAATAGAGATGTGTGCTTCTACTTGCAGTATGCAGAAGAGGCTGGTGGTCTGTACAAATGGTCAAAGAATGACCTTCCAATAAAAAACTGAAATATCGAATTAGAAAATGGGATTCATGAGAGAATTACAAAGAAATTTATTTCAAAATTGTATCTACTATTTCAAGAGGAATCTCCAAATCCAAACTTGAATAAATCAAAAGAAGGATGGGAATTGGATTTGGGAACTGAAATTGACTCTTTTTGCTGGTCTGACGTTTGTTGGGACAATAATTATTGTTTTTGATAGATTAGTTAATTATAACTTTATTCATCAATTATATTTAAAGCTACAACAATTAATTTATTCCTAATTTTTCAAATTCATATTTTAGATTGGCACATAAACTGGTACATTTATACATTATATCTGGAGATATCTCAAGGTGACATCATTTTGGAAAAATGTGGGCAAGTTTTTGGAACAAATTATCATAATGTTTACCATTAACACCTGAGCTTTTACTTTTGGGAAATGTATATGATTTGGAAGCCTAATTCAATTTCTCAAAGAACAATTAATTATTTTTATGTCGCATTGGCAGTTACCAGGATTTGTATAACAATTCCATGGAAATCTGAATCCCATCTTAAAATTGATTGTGGGGAAATGCAAAATTGTATTCCCTTAGCAAAGGTGACTTATAATATTCGAACTGGGTATGATACATACTTCAAAGTTTGGAAACCATATTTAGATATGGGTTTGGATATCTAATGTATTCACTTCTCCACCCCACCACCACTTTTCTTTAATCTTAATGGTTGAAACTTATCATGTTGGTTTCATTCTACTATTTTATTAATATCCTGCCTTTCCTTTTGGGAGGGAATAGTTATCACAGTAGCTTTGCACCTAGATCTGTATTTTTTATCTTTTATACTTTTTTCTCTTCTCACTTTTCTATACAGTTCAACCATTTATTTTTTTTATTCTATTTTCATAATTGTAAGTTTCATTTGGATACGATTCTATAATTATATTGAACTGTATACAAAACTATACATATATTTTTTTTAAAAACTGAAATATTTCACTGCGAGATAGATAGCTAAGAGTTCTTGCTGAAATGTACTATATTTTCCTGAGCTGGTGACCACTTGGCTGGAAAAAAAATGTCAAAGTTTCCAATTGCCCACAGACTCGTTGTTCGAACACTGGTCCCACAGCACTGACAGATGCATCTGTGGTAAGAGAGCAAGGCCTTGGGCATTTGATGTACAAGCTTAGTGGCCTTTGTAAGAACAGTGTTCACATCATGGAAAGCATACACGGCATCGTCTTTCAAAGTTAAGGTCTTTTTGAAACAGGCATCAGATCCTTTGAGTCATTCAGCAAGAGGTAATAGAGATGCTGTGGCATTCACCAGGGAACAGCAATAAAAATTCCTCCAACTTAAAAACCATCACAACTGGCCAACCTTAATGGCGGGAAGAAATTCTCAAAATTCACGCATTTCCCATTCATCAGGCAAAATACCATGTTGCATAACTCTAGGTCCCAAAAATACAAGATCAGAAGCACCAGAAACATTTTCCTGGGATTGATCACGATGCCACATTCCTCAGGTCTTGAAAACAATGAGATAAGGTGGCTCTTGTGCTCCTCTTCATCCACACTTACAACCAGGATCTGATCGATCAACACAAGCACCAAAAAAACCCAAGGCCAGTGAATTAGTGGTCCATGAACCACTGGAATGTCTGAGCTGCATTTCATAGACTGAATGCTGAATGGGAGCATCACTGCTGTCTTCGTGACATCCGGAGACTCAAATTGAATCTAATAGTAAGTAGGTACTAGATCTATTTTGGCAAATGCATATTTGCTGTGGAGGTTTGCTGAGAAGTCTTGTAAATTTGGAATATTGTATCAGTCAGGCACGGTGGAATTGTTCAGGGGACGATCATCTCTGCAAGGCCGCCAATCCCTAGTTTTTTTCAGAACCATATGCAACCGTGAAGCCCAGCAGCTGTCAGATCTGTGGAATATGCCCAACTCTTGCCAATCCAATCTTGCGATTTTAAGATAATCTGGGGGTATTAGAAGCCTGCGTCTCAGACCCTGCCTTTATATGGTGGCTTATTGCATGTCTGTACACCGTTACGATGGGGTCATGAGGCAAGGAAAACACGAGTAAGGCTTGGAAAGGGCAGGAATCAGGTTGAAGGTTTGTCAGGCAGCAGGTGGCATTGGAAGGACAACAAATGCAGCTCACTTGCATTCAAGAGCTGCAGTCCACACAACGTTTTTTCAAATACATCATGGAAAAATGTGACAAGAAATTCACTCCCAAAATGGAATTTGCCACATTTACAACTGAAAAACTACCCAAAAAGATGGCAAGACTAAAATGAAGCATGAGTAACCTCTGGCCATGTTTGAATAAGAGAATCATTTGTAGCTGAAAGAACACATGACATATTAGAAAGACTATGTTCCTCAAGGATTGGAGGGACCGGCACTGATCGAAACTGACAGAAAATTTTGAACTTTTACATAGAGATGGCAAACAAATAACCTACTCCAACAATTGCCTCGAATGTTTCCATTTTTCTCAGTTGCCTTCGATAATCTCTCTCAAATGAGAACAAGATCCCAAAACAAAGGAGGAGAACCATGCCACCAGGCCCATTGAGCCTGCTCCATAAATACACACTGAGCTACTCTACACTCCTTCCAATTTCCACCCTTTTCCCCATATCCCTTCATGCCCTCACTAACGAGATACTTGTCTATTTCTTGTTTGAATACTCCCAGTGATCTGGCTTCCACTACTGTATGAGGCATTAAGTTCCACAGCTCCATGACCCTCTGGCAAAAGAAGTTCTTCCCAATCTCTGTTTTGGATGGATAACCTCTAATTTTCTTGTCATCGATTCACCCACCAAGGGAAACATCTTACCCGCATCCACCCTATCTAAACCTTTCAAAATAAAAAATGTCTCCATGAGATTTCTTCTTTAATTTCCGATATCCCAATGAATATAACCCAAGAGCTGTCAAACACTCCTCATACATTATATTTTGCATTCTGGGAATCATTCTCGTCATTCTCCTCTGCACCCTCCCCAACAACATCACATCCTTTCTCAGATAGGGGGCCCAAAACTGCACCAAGACTCAAAATGAGGTCTCACCTGTGCCCCATAGAGCCTCATTAACACCTCTTTACTCTTGTACATATTTCTCTTGAAATGAATGCCAACATAGCATTCGCTTTCTTCATTACTAATTTCACCTGGTCATTAACATCTTCGAATAAATGTTCTGGGTTTAATTTTTTTTAATTATGTTGTGGTTCCTTTTCATCACCTTTTTGGAAGCTGAATTCACAAAATTTTCCAAATATTTTTTCAGCAATAATTCTGTGGTACAGAGGATTACTCATCTTTCCTAGAGGTTAAAAGTTGCATTTTGATTTTGTTGTCTCAACTGAACATTGTACAAGGTGAAGGCCGATTAAAATGGATTCAGTAATGATGGCCTTCAACTTTGCATTATTGCTGTGGCTACACAGCTTGAATGATAAACTGCTGTTTCTACAGGGAATTAACTCATGGAAATGTTCTAAATACATTCATTGGAGATAGACCTCTGTGAAATGTTTACTGCCCATCGACAACAATCCTTGAAAAGAGATGAATCATCACCCAACAGAGCAGCCCAGGAATAGGACATTTGGTGAACAATGTCTGTGGTGACCATGATGCTCATTTAAATTAATCCCATCTGTCAGCACATGGTCCATACACATCACCCATTCCCTCTTGTTCATGTGCCCAACCAAAACCCTCTTAAATCGTGGTGATTTCACCACTATCCTGGCAGCGTGGACCAGACTCCCACCGCACTGTGCAAAAACCTGCCTCACTTCTCTCCTTTTCCCCTCTCATGTTCAATATAGGCATCGTAGTATTTTTACATCTCCCACAGGGGAGGGGGAAGAAGAAATCTACCTTCTCCAGGACTACAATAATTGGATAAATTTCAACCAGGTCATCACTCAGCTTCCAATGCTCCAGAGAAAACTATCCAAACTATCCTCTCCTCAGACCCAATGCTCTATCCCAAGCAACCCCCTGATAAACTCCTTTTGTCATGCAGCAACTAGAATTGCAGAAAACACTCGAAATGTGGCCAAAATAACACCAAAGTCCCTATATTTTTCAAGGCATTTGGACAAGTAACTGAGAAAAATTACATTTTAGACACATGGTACGTCAAGATCAGAAGGATTGGAGCATTATTGTTCAAGTGACACAACTTTAAAAAATAACATCTAACTTTATGAAGAATGTGATACAACAACAGGAAAAACGGATGGAATCAGACACATTCTATGAGCATTGGGAAGCAAAGAAAAACGAATTGGTTTTCCATCTCTTCCAAAGCGACCCAATGACCCCGACAGGTCCTCACCGACCTGCGACCGTAGTACCACAATGGTCGCGTCCTGGGAGGGTGCCCACGATGGTCGCAAGTTGGGGTTTTGACCGCGTGTGAGGACCCCTGAAGTCTTAGAGCCTATTTTTAAAATCAAATGATTTGACAAACGAGAACAGAGACACAGGGCACAAAAGACCCAAAATGTACGGATTGACTTTGTGACTCAGGGTCCATTGGCTGGGGCAGCCATCTTAATTTCTGTACGCATGCGCCAGACGTCAGTTGGCGCTTGCGCAAACAGTTCACTTCGTGGCCCTCAATCGGCACATGCGTATCTGCAAGATATGCGCAAACTCATCAAGCATGCGCCAACTAGACTTGCCAATCACGTTCCGCGCCCCCTCCCGCTGCAAGTAACACCGCGGCCTCCAGCCTCGCCCTATCGACACCATCAGGCCTCGCACCGACGCCTGTTTCACCCAAACACCCCGCTGATACCGGCCGCTCCCGGGTATGGCCCAGCGGGATGCTGGTTGCCCGTTTTCCCTGGACCACGCGGCTGTGGATCCCGGCGCCGCCGCCAACTTCTTCCCGTTGGGCCAGCGGAGACACGACGGAACCTGAGCAGACGATGCCGCCGCAAACGTCCCGCCTCCCCACAGCACAAGCCAATCAGCCTGCGAATCCGCCCATCAATCCAACCCGACTTCAGCGTCCAATCAAATAGCAGCCTCACCGAATCAGCCGATTGGCTCGCGCAACTGAAGCAACCAATCAGCGAGCGATTGAGCGAACACACAGGTGAACCCAATCAGCATCGCAAGACAGAACACAAAGGCAGTGGAAGGAGCAGGAGACCTTTCGGACCTTTCACTTTCAACTACCCCAACAACTCAATCAAATCCTTGGGAAACACAGGATCACTTTGTCTTGGCTCCAGGATTCCTCTGATCTTAAGAAATACATTGTACCCCAACTGCAAGGGAGACTATTTATTATCAAACTTTCCTTCATATTTATTACCGCTTCCAATTTAATGGAGGACACAAGTGGTTGTGTCAGCCAGCTGGACCGCCTCGGGGAACCTCATGGAGCAGTCAATCATGGTGAGTAGGTAACTCATCCCGCGGGAGGCCGGAAGTGACCCCACAATGTCATTGTAGATGTGGCTGAACCTATGTGATGCTGGCTCGAATGTCTGGGGTGGTGCCTTCACGTATGTCTGCATTTTGGTCATCTGACAGAGTGTACAGGCCTTGGCCCACTGACAACCTGTTTCTGAAGGCTCAGCAAGACAAACCTATTGACCACCATTTTGACAGTACTGATGGCCGGGTGCGTCAGGTTGTGCACCTCATCATAAAACTGCCATCTCCATGCTGTCGGCACAATGAGGTGGGATTTGCCATTGGAATGCCGCAGAGGAGCGTCTACTTACCAGGGTCGATGTTAACATCCTCCAGCCTGAGCCTGGACACTGCTGTCTTGCTTGCAAGAATATCAGGGTCATCCTGCTGTCCCCTGCCGAGGGCTAAATAGTCTTTTCACTGGGACAGGGCCTGGTCAGACTTGATTGCGGGGGTGGGGCAGTGCATCACCCACGATGTGTTGAATGTCTGTAGTGAACTCAGACTCATATGAGAGGAGTCGCTGCTGCTTGGCCGACCACAGGTCCAACACTTTATGGAAGGCAAAAGTTAATGGCTTCTAGTCCATGAAGACACTGAATTGTCTACCTTCCAAAAATACTTTAAGTGCCTGACTGCCAGGTACAGCACCAATTGCTCTCAGTCAAAGACACTGCATTTGAGTTCAGGTGGCCAGAGGTGTCTGCTAAAGAAGGACAGAGGCTGCCATTCCCCTTCGATGAATTGCTCCAGTGCACCCCCTACTGCTGTGCTGGAAGCATCTACTGTGAGAGTGGTGGGTGTCTCTGGCCTGGCGTGTACCACAAGGGTTGTGTTGGCCAGTGCGTCCTTGGCCTTCTGGAACGCCTCCAAATCCTCATTGTCCTAGGTAATGTTTTTACCTTTCTCCGCATGATGTGGGCCACTACCGGTATCAATCGGTGATAAAAATTAATGGTACCAGTGAATTCTTGCAGCCCCTTCATTATGTGGGGTTTGGGGAAGCACTGAACAACCTCTACCTTTTCAAGCAGGGTTTAGTTCCGTGCCTGTTGATTTGACCCCCAAGGAAGTCGAACGTTTCCAACCTGCACTGGTACTTAGCAAGGTTTATATAGTATGTCCAAATACCTCCAGCCAGGTGCACAGTCACATTCAATAGGGTAGAGAATTCCAAGGATATTTCATTTTCATTGAAGACATTTCTTAAAGTCTAAGCAGCCGATCGGTTATTGGGAAATTGTGACACTTGGTGAGCCTTTTAAATGCCCCTAAGATTTCAGCCTTCACCACCACTCCAGTTCTTGGGCTCGTCCCATGTCCCTGACCTGGTACGCATACATTGCATCCCCTCCCCTTGTCACCCTCCTGTTGCTCCACCCCGAGCCAGTGGTGAAGGTGGTTTCTGTCCCAACAGGTGTTGAGGACCTCAACCAGGGAGCAGACCCGGGAGATGAACCTCAACTGCATCTAATTCACATTCCCGCAGATCAACGCACGACCGTGGGCCAAGGTGAGTGACCCATTGGTGAACCGGAGCTACGGGGGTGGTCTCCATCCTCTGGGTTCATCCCCAATACTGTCCCCTGTCACCTACCAGGCCCATCTCCAAACCCCCATCTCCCACCAGGCCCATCTCACACACCTCTGCCCTGGCTGGAGCAGTTTCCCTCTTCATGTGGGGATCCAAAATGGATGGAGTGGGAAGGAGGTCCATGTACGTCACCAGACTATGGTGTTATGAGCCCAAAGGACCCCAAAACCCAGCAGCAATAGACATTCACCAGGACAAGTAGTTGCGCGAGTCAAGGGTTGATTCGGTGAGGCCGCTATTGGATGAGACGCTGGGGTCGGGTTGGATTGATGGGTGGGTTCGCGGGCTGATTGGCTCTTGCTGTGAGGAGGCGGGACGTTGGCGGCGACGTCATCTGCTCGGGGTCCGTCGCGTCGCCGCGGGCGCGAATGGGAGGAAATTGGCGGAGGCGCCGGGACCTTCCACAGCCGCGCGGTCCAGGGAAAACGGGCGACCGGCAGCCCTCCGGGCCCCACCCGGGAGCGGCCGGTACCGGCGGGGTGTTTGAGTGGAGCCGAGGCGTCGGTGCGAGGCCTGATGGCGCCGACTGGGCGAGGCCGGAGGCCGTGGGGTAACTGGCAGCGGGAAAGGGGCGGGGGAGGGGCAAGAAGAAGTTTGGAAGTCTGGTTGGCGCATGCGCGGTGGATTTGCGACTTGGAGTTGGGTTTGCGCATGTGCGGCTAATATGCACGTGCCGACTGACGGGCCACTCAGCAAAGCCACAAGTCGCGCATGCGCACTGAAATTAAGATGGCTTCCCCAACCGATGGACCCTGAGACACTGAATCACAAAGTCAATCCGCACATTTTGGGTTTTACGTGTCCTTTGTCTCTGTTCACCTTTGAAAATCATTTGATTTTAAAAATAGGCTCTAAGACTTCAGGGTTCCTCGCACGGGGGCAAAACTCCGACTTGCGACCATTGTGGTATCTGACTGAACTTTTGGGTTCCATTGCGGTCGCAAGTCGGGAAGGACTTGGGGTCATTGGGTCGCTTAGGAAGGGATGGAAAACCAATCCATTTTTTTTTGCTTCCAAATGTTCATAGAATGTGTCTGATTCCATCCGTTGTTCCTGTTGTAGCATCACATTCTTCATAAAGTTAGATGTTATTATTTTAAAAGTTGTGTCTCTTGAACAATAATGCTCCAATCCTTCTGATCCTGACGTACCATGTGTTTAAAATGTAATGTTTCTCAGTTACCTGTCCGAATGGCTTAAAAATATAGGGACTTTGGTGTTAAAAATACAGGGTAAAGATTTCACCAATCCTTTTGAATTTATGATCTCTGGGATTTCTGGACATGTTTTCTATTTAGGTTGGTGTATCATGCAGACCTGTTTGGTTGCAGCAAGTAAGAAGTTATCGCCTTGTAGCATCTGCTGTGGCAGCGCTACCAAATAAAGAGACATCCACCCAAGGTGAGAGTAAACCAAAGACTGGCTTTACTGTTTTAAATTCCCCACATGTGCTCGCTGGCCCACCCACTTCTGGTGACGTACTCCCTGACTTCCCGATTTACGTCATTGTGTCATGGCGTCACTCTCCAGCTGTCTGCCTCTACGTGGAAGTGGAGGGCTCCTCAGCCCATACATGGTGCTAGGAGTGGGCTCCTTCTCGTCAGTGAAGGGGAGTCCGTGCCATCTTGGACTATCCGAGTGTTGCAGAGATTTGGCCTCTTTTTGCTCACCTGGTCTCTTGGCATGCTACAATCTCAGTGTTTATAAGCGGGAAATTCTTTCAATGTTTCATTCAACTTTATTACAAAATTCTTCCTAGATTATCTGTGTACCATTGAAGGTTATGGGTTTTCTTGAACAGGGATCATGATTTTACTCATAATTTGGTGAGCCAATGGATGGGACATTTTTTGCTCATGCCCCATGAGAATCGAAATAAAAATGTAGTGACAAAATTAGGAAGGTTTGTTGACCCTTCTTTTTAAGCAGGATGTCATGATGATGTTCATCTTGCATATGATGTGTCAGTTCTTAATGGCAGCTGCCATATTGGCATTGTAAGGAGAGATGGGAAATGGGTCAGGTCCTTGGTGGTCCCAGTAATGCAACGTAGAAAGATGTCATGGGGCTGAATGTAGTTTAGGGAGGGAGAGGGTAGAGTATTAATTTTTAAGAAACGTATGTTGCCAGCCACCTATGAATATTTTTTGTCAAATAGAAACTCCTGCTGGTAGAACCCATTTCCTACTTTGAACATTCCCAATGTCATTATCCAAGCAGATATTGTTCAATCTCACTTCTCCTTCTTCCAAGTTATCTGGATGCAGGCAATTCTTCTGCTGTGCACAGAATTGAACGTTTCTAAATTTCACCAGGTTTTGGTGCTCAAAAGGTAAATGTTTCCCGCTCAGAAGGTTCTTGTAGGGTTTTTAAAGATTTGTTGTTCCAGGATTTCCACAACTGAGGTACCTTCATTAGTCATCTCAATATCTGGATGATGAAACTTGCCCCATCAGGATTTTCCAGATGGTAACTTATTTTTGCAAGCTACTACATAGTTCTATTCCTCTTATTCCAAACAACAGGAGTTCTTTCTTCTGCTCAAGCTGTTGTTAGATAAACAAAACCCACGTGTGACTTTCCTCTAAGCACCCTGCAGAAAAGTACTTGTAGCCATCCTGGCTCCATTTCCAAACAATGGTCATTCATTTTATGACATCAGTTCGACTAACACCAACTTGTGAATGTGAATAACTTTCTCCAGAGATCTTCAATATTTCTTCAGTCTTTCAAATAAAATGTTTTATAATGTATGTTTGTGTATGTATGTAACCTACTCTAAATCTTACCAAAATCCCAAATATTACCAAATTCTCCAAATATATTTATCCATTACAATATCGCGTAAGGTGCATTTAAGAGACTCTAAGACAGGTTTACATGGGTGAAAGAAAAACAGGGTTGTAGCGGACGCAATGCCACCGTCAGTTCACAGACTTACCTGACACGTCACAGGCTAACAGTGCTGGGCACCAAAGTACAGTGAGTGGATCAGATGAAGCCCCTGCCTAAAGGCACGGGGAACAAATGGCTGGTAGCTTTAACCTGCTGGTCCTCTGGACCAGGTGTTCACTAATGTTCTCATTGAGAGGCAGGGAATAAAAGGTCTGTATGTCTGCAATAAACCAGTCTTGAGTTGACTACCTTTGTATGTGTTTTCCTTTATTTAGTAGCATCTACCGCAGTAGCTGCTACAGGGTTTTTTTTTTGTTAATAATATCAAGATCAACAAAACATCGTGGGCCAAAGGGCTTGTACTGGGCTGTAATATTCTGTTATTTCTGTTATTGCTTGATTTGAATATCTGTTGTAAACACTGTGAGACTTCAATAATGTAGCAAATTTGGACAGCAACATTGCAGTCAGAAATTTGTATCTCCTGGTTGACTTGAGTTTTTTACCTTTTTACACAATGCTTTATAGTTCTGGTCAGTAAGAAAATAAATATTGTGCATGTTGAATATGTCATTATGTCTGAAAGTAACACTGGAAAAGAGTCATTAACACCAAGGTAAATAGCACCCTGTAGTGGGTGGTGCAGTTTCCTGATGGGCACAAGTTATCCCTCAGTGGCTACAGTGATGTGAAACTGTGGGTAAATTATTTTGATTTATACATGGCAAAATTAGCTGTTGTTTGTTCCAATTTCAGGTAGATGAGGTTGCAAAGAGGGTAAGGATAGAAAATAGTTGGGGAACAAAACTGGGGCTTGCATTTGATGGTGTGAAAGTCAAAATGGAAACTCAGAATAAGGCTAATCTGATTAAGCAAGCCACTGGCTCTTATACTTCCACCGGAAGTGAATTGAATTTTGAGGCATTTACGGTGGGTAATTTCAAAGTCTGTTGATTGTAAGAATAAATTAAGAGACCTTTTGCCCCTGGCTGTGCTGAAAGATTGTTTTGTTTATTAACTAAATCTTTCTAAGAGGGAGAATAGACTGAAGCTACTTTACTACTCGTTGTTGATGAATCTTGCAGTAGGATCTTTCAACTAATTACAGACTCCTAATTCCTCCCCCTCCTCGGTCATTTTCTCCTGCAATCTACATCATTTACCACCATCGAGGGATTCTCATGCAGGGTAAAGTTTCAAAATCACCTCCTCCAACCATGTCTGTTCTCTCTGTGGCAGGAAACCCAATGCAGAGTAAATGACAGATTGGCTGAGCACCTCCAATTTGATCACAATGGCCATCTTGGCTCATGGTCACAAGCTGTTTTAAGTTCCATTCCATTCCCACACTGACCTTTGTCTTCTGCCTCCTCCATTGTCAGGGTGAGATCAAATCCAGAGGAACCATCTCATTGCATTTGTGACTCGATAGTATGCATATGGAATTTTCCAAAATCATGTAACCTGTCCACCACCTCCCCCCTCCACAGGTTTCACTCTCTCTCCTGCTGATTCGCCCACTTCCCCTCGTATTCTCCCTTCCAAACCGATAACTTTTAAATGTGGGCAGAGAAATGGCAGATGGAGTTTAATCTGGACAAGTGCCTTGCTCTTCGAGAGGACTTGTCATACTGTTGCAAAGAGGGATCTTGGGGTACAAGCGTGAGCTCCTTGAAAGTGGCAACACAAGTGTAGAGTGTTAAAGAAAGTATTCTTCATTGAGCAGGGCATTAAGTATTAAATGTGATTAGGCCACATTTTGAATGTTTTCTGCAATTCTAGTTGCTGCAGCTCAGACGGCAAAGTCCTCCTCAGCGACAAGATCTCCATCCTCAACCGATGGTCAGAACACTTCCAATCTCTTTTCAGTGCCAACCGCTCAGTCCAAGATTCCGCCCTGCTCCAGCTCCCTCAACAGCCCCTAAGGCTAGAGCTGGAAGAGGTCCTCACCCTGGATAAGACATATAAGGCAATCGAACAACTGAAAAGTGGCAAAGCAGCAGGTATGGATGGAATCCCCCCAGAGGTCTGGAAGGCTGGTGGCAAAACTCTGCATGCCAAACTGCATGAGTTTTTCAAGCTTTGTTGGGACCAAGGAAAACTGCCTCAGGATCTTCGTGATGCCACCATCATCACCCTGTACAAAAACAAAGGCGAGAAATCAGACTGCTCAAACTACAGGGGAATCACGTTGCTCTCCATTGCAGGCAAAATCTTCGCTAGGATTCTACTAAATAGAATAATACCTAGTGTCGCCGAGAATATTCTCCCAGAATCACAGTGCGGCTTTCGCACAAACAGAGGAACTACTGACATGGTCTTTGCCCTCAGACAGCTCCAAGAAAAGTGCAGAGAACAAAACAAAGGACTCTACATCACCTTTGTTGACCTCACCAAAGCCTTCGACACCGTGAGCAGGAAAGGGCTTTGGCAAATACTAGAGCGCATCGGATGTCCCCCAAAGTTCCTCAACATGATTATCCAACTGCACGAAAACCAACAAGGTCGGGTCAGATACAGCAATGAGCTCTCTGAACCCTTCTCCATTAACAATGGCGTGAAGCAAGGCTGTGTTCTCGCACCAACCCTCTTTTCAATCTTCTTCAGCATGATGCTGAATCAAGCCATGAAAGACCCCAACAATGAAGACGCTGTTTACATCCGGTACCGCACGGATGGCAGTCTCTTCAATCTGAGGCGCCTGCAAGCTCACACCAAGTCACAAGAGAAACTTGTCCGTGAACTACTCTTTGCAGACGATGCCGCTTTAGTTGCCCATTCAGAGCCAGCTCTTCAGCGCTTGACGTCCTGCTTTGCGGAAACTGCCAAAATGTTTGGCCTGGAAGTCAGCCTAAAGAAAACTGAGGTCCTCCATCAGCCAGCTCCCCACCATGACTACCAGCCCCCCCACATCTCCATCGGGCACACAAAACTCAAAACGGTCAACCAGTTTACCTATCTCGGCTGCACCATTTCATCAGATGCAAGGATCGACAATGAGATAGACAACAGACTCGCCAAGGCAAATAACACCTTTGGAAGACTACACAAAAGAGTCTGGAAAAACAACCAACTGAAAAACCTCACAAAGATAAGCGTATACAGAGCCGTTGTCATACCCACACTCCTGTTCGGCTCCGAATCATGGGTCCTCTACCGGCATCACCTACGGCTCCTAGAACGCTTCCACCAGCGTTGTCTCCGCACAATCCTCAACATCCATTGGAGCGCTTTCATCCCTAACGTCGAAGTACTCGTGATGGCAGAGGTCGACAGCATCGAGTCCACGCTGCTGAAGATCCAGCTGCGCTGGATGGGTCGCGTCTCCAGAATGGAGGACCATCGCCTTCCCAAGATCGTGTTATATGGCGAGCTCTCCACTGGCCACTGTGACAGAGATGCACCAAAGAAAAGGTACAAGGACTGCCTAAAGAAATCTCTTGGTGCCTGCCACATTGACCACCGCCAGTGGGCTGATATCGCCTCAAACCGTGCATCTTGGCGCCTCACAGTTTGGCGGGCAGCAACCTCCTTTGAAGAAGACTGCAGAGCCCACCTCACTGACAAAAGGCAAAGGAGGAAAAACCCAACACCCAACCCCAACCAACCAATTTTCCCCTTCAGCCGCTGCAACCGTGTCTGGTTGTCCTGCATCGGATTTGTCAGCCACAAACGAGCCTGCAGCTGACCTGGACTTTTACCCCCTCCATAAATCTTCGTCCGCGAAGCCAAGCCAAAGAAAGAAGAAGTTGCTGCATGACAAAAGGAATTCATCTGGGGTTTGCTTGGGATAGAGCATTGGGTCTGAGGAGAAGTTGGACAAATTTGGATACTTTTCTTTGGAGCATTGGAGGCTGAGAGATGACCTGGTTGAAATTTATCCAATTATTGTAGTCCTGAAGAAGATAGATTTCTTTTTTCCCGGCCCCCGTGGGAGATGTAAAAATACTACGATCCCTATATTGAACATGAGAGGGGAAAAGGAGACAAGTGAGGCAGGGTTTTGCACAATGCGGTGGGGGTCTGGCCCACATGGCCAGGATAGTGGTGAAATCACCACGATTTAAGAGGCATGTAGTTGGGCACATGAACAAGAGGGAATGGATGATGTGTATGGACCATGTGCTGACACATGGGATTAATTTCAATGAGCATCATGGTCACCACAGACATTGTTCACCAAATGGCCTATTCCTGGGCTGCTCTGTTGGGTGATGATTCATCTCTTTTCAAGGATTGTTGCCGATGGGCAATATACTTTTCACAGAGGTCTATCTCCAATTCATGTATTTAGAACGTTTCCATGAGTTAATTCCCTGGAGAAACACCAGTCTGTCATTCAAGCCACAGCAAAAATGCAAAGTTTGAAGGCCATCATTACTGAATCCATTTTAATCAGCCTTCACCTTGTACAATGTTCAGTTGAGACAACAAAATCAAAATGCAACTTTTAACCTCTAAGAAAGATGAGTAATCCTCTGTACCACAGAATTATTGCTGAAAAAATATTTGGAAAATTTTGTGAATTCAGCTTCCAAAGAGGTGATGAAAAGGAACCACAACATGATTTAAAAAATTTAAACCCAGAATATTTATTAGAAGATGTTTATCACAATAAACATGTTCATGTTCAGTAATGATCGATTCTGGAATGGCATGTGGCAGTGATAAAAGGAATGCAGGATAGATATATTCCAAGGAAAAAGAAATTAATGATTTGGATTGTGGTTTAAATGGTTTTGTGGCCAAATTTGTGGAGGTCACCAAGATAGGGGACAGAGTAGGAAGTGTAGAAACCGTAAAGTTGCAGAAGAATATAAACAGATTAGGAAACTGGGCAAAATGATGGCAGATAAGATTTAACACCAAGAAATTTACTGTTGTACATTTTGGCAGTGAAAATAAACAGGAAGCATACTATTTGGATGGGATGAAAATTCAGACCTTGGATGTGCAAAGGGACCTGGGTGTCCTTGTGCAAGGAAACCTAAAAGTTAATGACCAGGTGAAATTGGTCATGAAGAAAGCGAATGCTATGTTGGCATTCATTTCAAGAGAAATAGTGTACAAGAGTAAAGAGGTGTTGATGAGGCTGTATGGGGCACCGGTGAGACCTCATTTCAAGTACTGTGTGCAGTTTTGGGCCCCCTATGTGAGAAAGGATGTGATGTTGTTGGAGAGGGTGCAGAGGAGAATGACTAGGATGATTCCCAAAATGCAAAGGATAACGTACAAGGAGTGTTCGACAGCTCTTGGGTTGTATTCATTGGAGTAGAGGAAGTTAAAGAAGAAATCTCATGGAGGGATTTTGTGCATTGAAAGGTTTAGATAGGGTGGATGCGGGTAAGATGGTTCCCTTGGTGGGTGAATCGAGGACAAGAAAATTAGAGGTTATCCTTTAAAACAGAGATTAGGAAGAACTTGTTTCGCCAGAAGGTCGTGGATCTGTGGAACCGCTGCTACATACAGTAGTGGAAGCCAGATCACTGAGTATTAAAACAAGAAATAGTTTTGTGTCAGTTTACGGAGCAGATTCGATGGGCCTGGTGGCCTGGTTCTGTTCCTTTGTCTGTGATCTTGTTCTCATTTGGGAGAGATTATTGAAGGCAACGGAGAAAAATGGAACAATTCAGGCAGTTGTTAGAATAGGTTATTAGTTTGGCATCTCTGTGTAAAACTCCAAAACTATCTGTGACTCTGGAGCGGTGCCTGTCCCTCCAACACCTGAGGAACATAGATTTGCTAATATGTCATGTGTTCATTCAGCTACAAATGATTCTCTTATTCAAATATGCCCAGAGGTCACTCGCATTTCATTTCAGCTTCACATCGTTTTGGGTGGGTTTTCTGTTGTAAATGTGGCCAGTTCCACTTTGGGAGAGAATTTCTTGTCACATTTTTCAGTGATGTATTTGACAAAATGCCGTTGTGTGGACTGCAGCTCTTGAATGCAAGTGAGCTACATTTATTGTCCTTCCAATGCCATCTGCTGCCTGACAAGCCTTCAACCTGGCTCCTGCCCTTTCCAAGCCTTCCTCAAGTCTTTTCCTCGCCTCGTGTCCCCATCATAATGGTGTGCAGACATGCAATAAGCCACCATATAAAGGCAGGGTCTATGAGACGCAGGCTTATAATACCCCGGATTATCTTAAAATCTCAAAATTGGAATGGCAAGAATTGTGCCTAGCCCACAGATCTGACAGCTGCTGGGCTTCACGATTGTATGTGGTTCTGAACAAACTAGAGATTGGCAGCCTTGCAGAGATGATCGTCCCCTGAACAATTCCACCATGCCTGACTGATACAATATTCCAAATTTACAAGACTTCTCAGCAAACCTCCATGGCAAATCTGCATTTGCCAAAATAGATCTAGAACGTGCTTACTATTAGATTCCATTTGAGTCTTTGGATGTCACAAAGACAAAGATGCTCCCGTTCGGCATGTTTGTGTTTCTGAGAAAACCATTCGGTCTATGGAATGCAGCTCAGAAATTCCAGTGGTTCATGGACCACGAACTCACTGTCCATGGGTTTGTTTGGTGCTTGTGTTGATTGAGGAGATTCTGGTTGTAAGTGTGGATGAAGTGGAGCACAAGAGCCACCTTATCTCATTGTTTCTAAGGCTTGAGGAATGTGGTACCGTGATCAATCCCTGGAAAATGTTTCTGGTGTTTCTGATCTTGTATGTTTGGGAGCTAGAGTTATGCAACATGGTATTTTGCCTGATGAATGGAAAGTGCGTGAAATTTGAGAATTTCCTCCCTCTGTTACGTTTGGCCAGTTGTGATGGTTTTGAGGTATGAGGAATTTTTATTGCTGTTTCCTGCTGAATGCCACTACACCTCTTGCTGAACGACTCAAAGGATCTGATCTCTGCTTCAAAAAGACATTATCTTTGGGAGACCATCCTATTTATGCTTTCCATGATGTGAACACTGTTCTGACAAATGTCACTAAGGTTGTACATCAAATGCCCAAGATCTTGCTCTCTTACCACAGATGCATCTGTCAGTGCTGTGGGAGCAGTGTTCGAACAACGAGTCTGTGGGAAATTGGAACCTCCGGTGTTTTTTTTCAGCCAAGCGGTCACCGGCTCAGGCAAAGTATAGTACATTTGGGCAAGAACTCTTAGCTATCTATCGCGCAGTGAAACATTTCAGTTTTTTTTTAAATTTATAGTTTTGTATACAGTACAATATAATACCAGAATCGTATCCAAATGATACATTGATCAAAATAGAATAACAAATAAATGGTTGTACTGTCCATAAAAGTGAGAAGAGAAGAAAAGTATAATGAAAAAAAAAACAGATCTAGGTTCAAAGCTCCTGTGATAACTATTCCCTCCCAAAAGGAAAGGCAGGATATTTATAAAATATTAGAATTAAACCAACATGATAAGGTTCAACCATTAAGATTAATGAAAAGTGGTGGTGGGGTGGAGAAGTAAATACATTAGATATCCAAACCCATATCTATATATGGTTTCCATATTTTGAATAATGTATCATACCCAGTTAATATTATACGTCACCTTTGCTAAGGGAATACAATTTTGCATTTCCTCCCCACAATCAATTTTAAGATGGGATTCAGATTTCCATGGAATTGCTATACATCTCCTGGCCACTGTCAATGCAACTTATAAAAATAATTAATTGTTCTTTGAGAAATTGAATTAGGCTTCCAAATCATATACATTTCCCAAAAGTAAATGCTCAGGTGTTGATGGTAAACATTATTATAATTTGTTCCAAAAACTTGCCCACATCTTTCCAAAATGATGTCACCTTGAGACATGACCAGAAAGAATGTATAAACGTACCAATTTCTGTGCCACATCTAAGACATAAATTTGAAAAAATTGCAATAAATTAATTGATATGGCATTAAATATAATTGAGGAATAAATTTGTAATTAACTAATCTATTAAAAACATTAATTACTGTCTCAACAAATGTCAGACAAGCAAAAAGGGTCAATTTCAGTTCCCAAATGCAATTCCCATCTTTCTTTTGATTTATTCAAGTCTGGGTTTGGAGTTTCCTCTTGAAATATTAGATACAATTTTGAAACAAATTTATTTGTAATTCTCTCATGAATCCAAATTTCCAATTCAGTATTTCAGCTTTTTATTGGAAGGTCATTCTTACACAATTTGTACAGACCACCAGCCTCTTCTGCATACTGAAAGTAGAAGCACACATCTCTATTTGCGCAGAGAGATTTGGCACTTGGAGTTCATCCTACTATTTTCATCGGACACACAGCATATCTGAGGAAAAGCGAATGCTGTGGCTGGTGCCCTATCCAGGCGCGACATTACATCCAACAATTGCCATCGATTTCAGTGCCATGGCTCATGCACGGCACACTGATGCTGATTTCATCAGGTGAAACCAGATCAACTCTGGTCTCCATCTTCAAGATGTGACCCTGGATGAATCGGGTGAAAAGTTGGCCTGTGATTTTTTTTCCCCCAACAGGAAGGACTCTGCCGTTTGTGTGGCAGGTATGAGGCAGGAGATTTTCTCTTCACAATCTATCTCTTCCTGGTCGAAGAGCATCAATCAAACTGGTTAAGGAAGATTTTATCTGGTTTCATGTTGAACAGAATGTTGGATTATGGGCAAGGACTCGCTTGCTGGTTCAACGCCCTAAAGTCTCCAGGCACATGAAATTCAAGCTGGGGGATTTTGTTGTTTTGGATTCCCATTTCCAGCACGTGCACCTTGTGCTTGGAAGGTCCACTTCCGCCATCTCGACAATGTACTTATCTGCTCACGGGTTAGGACTGGACGACCAGGTGGAAGGATGAAATTCCTAACATCGGCATCTCTGCAGAGACAATTGCTTGGGCTTTTGTGGATCATTGGATTCCATCTTTAGATGTTCTGGGCACTATTACAACAGATCAAAGGTTTCAGTTCGAGTCAGCATTGGTCCGAACTCTCATTGATCCTCTGGGCACGACCTGAATTATTGCTAAGCATTTCAGGGCCAACAGCTTCTTTGAGCATTTTCATTGACAATTGAAAGCAGTTGCCGATGCATCTACATGAAGCAAACATTTGGCCATGGTTCTCCTTCGACTGCCTACTGCTGTTAAGGCAGATCATGGATGTTTAGTGGTAGAGCTTGTCAATGGCTGTATGCTGACCTTGCCAGGTGAGTTTGTGAATCTGTGTCCAGGCATAGTGCTCCATGAACAGGTTAGTTATCTTGATTGTCTTCAAGAAAATGATTTGGCAGAGAATGATTCCAACTGAAACGGTATCTTCTTATGAACCAAAGTAGCAACACCTCGAGCTTTCGAATTAAATGGAGATGAAAAACATGTCCGACCCAATCTCTTTTCAATTTCATATGTTCTTTCTCAGACAAATGAGTTTCTTGCAAAAAAGCAAGATCAACCGTCATTTTCTTTATATATGCCAATATTCACTTTCTTTCAATCGGATTATTGTCCTTTAACATTAAAGATCACAAAATTGAAATGAGCCAAAACTTAATTTCCTCCTGAGATTGACACTTAACACAGCAATTACAATTATCTATCTATAAAAAAACCCAAACCCTTCTTTTCAAAGAAGAAAATCCTGTAAAAAAACCTACGAGTATAAGAGTCGGATCCCCCTCTGTGGACCAGGTGCAGCTAATACCACAAGTGGCAGATGACTTTAGAAGTAGTCGAGTCAACCACCACCCCCCCACCGAACATTAAAACCCATCAGTCATCCCAGTGATAACACCCACATTCAGCTTGAGCTTCATCTTCAACATCACTCACCAATTCTGATTCCAACTTCTTTTCCCCATACCCATCCCAATCTTATCCTCGGACATTTTCCCCATTGATTCCTTCAAATCTGGGAAGGAATTCACAAAAGTTAATGCACCATAAGGACTCTCAAAACATTGAGACAGATCTGGCCCATAAAGTAAAGTAAACTTATACCCTTTCTTCCACAGAACTGCTTTGGCCAGATTAATCTCTTTCCGTCACTTAATAATCTCCTGACTTAAATCAGCATAAAATATAACCATTTTGCCTTGAACCATCATAGGGCTTTGATCAAGGCGAGCTTTCTGAACCGCAAGCCGCAAAATCATTTCTCTATCCTGATATTGCAAACATCTTAAAAGAACCGCTCTTGGCATTTGACCCGGAAAAGATTTTCTCCTTAATGCCCTCTAAGCCCGATCTAAAAAAACTCAACTCCCAACATCTCTGGAATCCATTTCCAAAAATAATTTTACAGGATCTGAATCTTCAATATCTTCCAGCAGACCAACTATCTTAATATTATTATGACAACTTTGATTTTCCAACAAATCAATGTTTTGTAACAAATCTCTCTTCTGGACATCCCAGCCTGTAAATAAATCCTCAATATGATCCATTCTCTCTGCATAATGGTCCACACGGTCCTTACAGTCATTAAAAACTTCTTCTATCCTCTTAAATTGATCTTGTCCAGTGTCCACTGCTGTTAAACTCTTATTAATATCAACTTCAATAGATGTAATTTCTTCACACATACCAGCCATTTTTTTCCTTCATACCAGCAAATTGATCATTAAAAGTTTCAAAACCTTAGTTCACAGAAGACATCATATTTTCATTTTGATGGATCAGTTCTGTAGAGGGGCCTTGAAGTCTGGGGAAGGTATCTGGTGAAACAACAGCTTTCATTGGAGAAGGAGATGTTCTTCAAGCCTTAGGCCTCCCTTCATTGAGTCCAACTGCAGCAAGTAGTAATTCTTGCTCTTCTTCTTCTTGAACCTCTAAGTTGTCCTCCTCCACCTCTTCTCTTCCACATCATACCTGGCAGCCGGACTGTAGATCGGATCCAGAATTTCCTGCAAGTGAGAACATCTCCAGATGCTCCGCTGCAAACAGGCAGTCCCCTTCCCGGTATCTAGAGCTCGCATTCGGGCATTCACCCCCCACTCTCCTTAGTCAAGCCCGGCTCATGTCGAATTCCTTACTTGCGCTCCTCCTGGCCTGGCCAAAAGTCTTGGCACCATCTTTCATCTCCGGATGGCAGAGGTTGCAGACATTTCTTCCAGCTGCTCCCGACTTGCATGTTGAGGATTCAGATCCATGTCTAACTTGTCCTGAGGTTCCTTCTGGAAGGTTGTCCTTGCTTCTTCTGCACTTTTCACAGGTTGACAACCTAGGTTTTTTCGAAGTTACTTGTAATGAAATGGTATTATATGTACTGACCAGTACAGGCACGGGCTGGCACCACCCCCCCCCCCCCCCCCCCACCGATTACAAGCTCTCCTGGATCCTCCCTGGACTCCTCCCCTGTGATCCAGGCCTTCACTTCCCTCACTTGGACGCGGGCCTGCAGTCTTGTGTGTAATAAAGCCTATCGTTCCCCTCAGTCTTTGTCTCTGTGATAATTGGGGCAACTGATCGTGCCCAACACTGTTTTTTTTCTTTCTTCATTTCCAGAATTCTACAGTAGAAAATTATTGTTCAAAACATTGATAAAGTCAAACAAGACATAACAGTTCGAGTATTGAACAGTTCAGTCAGGGAGAGGTGTCTTCGAACTTCTTTTTCCTACGCCATCTTGCCACGAGACCCCCGCCCCCCCCACCTCAGCTGACTCCTTGAACACCATCCAATCCATGGACTCTAGGCAGACCTACAGCTGTCTTCCCTCCCGTGACCACCTTCTGGTTGTCCTGCTCTCGTAAGGGTTGTGAGCAATTTTAGGCCCCATTTCTAAGAGAGGATGTGATGGTCCAGAGGTGGTTTACAAGAATGACCCTGGGGATGAGAGAAATAATGTTTGAGGAGCATTTGAAGGCTCTGGGCCCGTACTCGCCCGAGTTTATAAGGATGAGGCAGGACCTCATTGAAATCTGATGAATAGTGAAAGGGCTGGATAGAGAGGATTTTGCCAGTAGTGGGAGAGTTTAGGATCAGTGGGCACAACCTCAGAATAAAAGGATGTCTGCTTAAAACGGAGATGGAGAAATCTTTTCATCTAGAGCAGTGATTTTCAAACTCCTCCTCCACACCCCCACCCCCCTGGATCATATTCCACTTAATCCCTTTGCCAGAAGTGCTCTGTTAGTAAGGAATTACTTAATGAGCTATGTGATTGGGAAAAAAAGTTTGAAAACCACTGTTTTAATCGTATGACATTGACTTGTTCTGTGCGTGGTTTCATAACTCGAGAGGAAATGGGCCAATGACAATTTATCTCAAGCAAAATCTTTCCTTCACAATTGGCTCCACTGCAGTCTTTCTCAGCCTTTTTTCCCCATTCATATAACACTTTAAGCAATCTCTTACTCATTTTTCGACACTCCAAGGAATAAAGCCCCAACCTGTTCAACCTTTCCCTGCAGCTCAACTCCTGAAGACCTGGCAGCGTCCAAGTAAATCTTCTCTGCACTCTATCAATCTTACTAAAACCCTTCCTGTAGCTAGGTGACCAGAACTGCACACAATACTCCAAATTTGGCCTCACCAACATCTTATACAACCTCACCATAAGTTCCCAACTCCTATTTTTAACATTTTAATTAATGAAGGCCAAGATGACAAAAGCTGTCTTTAGAACCCTGTCTTCCTGTGACACCACTTTCATGGAATTATGTAACTGTGTTTTATCTCTTGCTACCAATTTCTATAACTTCGCTGTTCAATTTCATATCGTTGGCTTTTGGATTATTTTATTGTGTCCCTTGATCTAGAGAGTTCTGGCAGAGCAAAGGAATTTTGTTTTCTTTTGTCAGGTCAAATTTTGTCACATTGATCCAAAAACAAGTATTTTCTCCATTCCTTCATTTCAGATTCTCTTCAGCTGTCGTATTGAACCTCACAGTGACGGCATCATGTTTGTCTTGTTTATCCTTTATCCCTCCATCCAGACAGATGTGTTGATCAACGAGTCGACTTCACTCATCCAGCAGCCAATTCTGCTGCTTGGGCTTTTCATCCCACTTATTCAGTTTGTTATCTCTCCTCTTCTTTTTCTCAAAAAGAGAATCAGGTTTGTTTGATCATCTTCTTGAATCCCAGTGAAAGGTTATCAACCTGAAGGTTTTAAAGCCGATTATTTTTCCAGTAGATGGCTTGCCGAGTATTTCCAGCATTGAATTTTTATTTTACTGCCTTGGTGTATTACTGAGTGCTTTAAATAGTAGAAGAAATGTGGGTTGGGTTAAGTGGAGATGATTATGGAGTGGATTTAGAAAAATAGACATAAAAGGGAAGGGAGCATGGAAATAGTTAATTCATCTTTTCAAATTGTTTTTTGAGCTATGATTGTTTTCTGATGTACGCGCAGTGTTCAGAATTAAAAATTTATTGTGATGAACATGTCACAAAATTTGTCATTTTGTTGCAACAATATAGGTGCAAATATTGCTATAAATTACATTTTTAAAAAAGAAATCTATTTGTGCAAAATGAAGAGTAAGTGAGGGAGTGACTGTGGTTCCTTGTCCATTCAGAAATCTGATGGAAGAGGGGGAGAAGCTGTGTTTGTACCATTGGGTGTTCGTCTTCAGGCTCCTGGACCTGTTTCCCTGGTGATAGCAGGGTGAAGAAAGCCTGGCCTGGGTGGTGAGGGTCCTTGAGGATAGAGGTTGTTTTCTTCAGACTCCGCCTCTTGGAAAAGTCCTTAATACGTGGGCCAAGGATGAAAGAGGAAAAGTTTAGTTGAAACATGAGGGGGAACTTCTCCACACAAGGTGGTGGGAGAATGGAACAAGCTGCCAGCTGCATGAGGAAATATGAGCTCAATGTTAGCATTGAAGAATTTGGACAAGTTCAGGGATACGAGGGGAATGGAGGTCTCTGGACTGGATTCTCGTCACTGAGACAAGGCAGAATAAGAGTTGTTCAGTGGGCGCACGAAAACATAAGACAGACAGCTGTGTTCTCAACCATTTAATGGACTGCACTTGGTGCAGTGTGCCAAGGAATGGCACGTCGATCTGTGGAGACTCCTGCCGGAGAGTGTGGGATGCTCACGGGGCTTAATTTAAACCTGCCGGTAGCAAACACTTCATTATGTCCCACCTTGTCTCGTGGAGCCCGGCACATATAACCATATGACAATTTACAGCACGGAAACAGCTCATATCAGCCTTTCGAGTCCATGCCATTTCACATGAACCACTCCACTCCCTAACCATTCCCCAGCCCCATCCCACACTCTGCCCATATCCTCCAACCCCCTCATATCCATGTACACATCCAACAATCTCTTCAATGACAGAAAGGACCCTGCCACAACTATCTCTTCTGGAAGATCATTCCATTCTGCCACCACTCTCTGAGTGAAGAAACATCCTCTAACATTTCTCCTGAAGTTTTACCCCCTTACCCTTAAGTCATGCCCTCTTGTTCCAGCCTCCCCTGCCCTCAGTGGCAAGAGTCTACTCATGTCTTGCCTATCTATTCCCTTCATAATTTTAAATACCTCTATCATAACCCCCTTCAATTGTCCACATTCCAATGAATAAAGTCGCTGTCTCCTTCATCTTCCTCTGTACCCTAGGCAACATTTTTGTAAATCTTCTCTGCACATGGCTTCACCAATGCCTTAAACAGCTATACTCTAGTCTATGCTATGATTTATGAAGGCCAGCATGTCACATGCCTTCTTAACTACCGTGTCTACATGGGAAACCACCTTCAAGGAAATCTGTACCATAACTCAGGATCCCTCTGTTCCTCTGCCTTCCTCGATGCCCATCCCTGAACTGCATATGTCATATTAAGATTATTTTTTCTGGAATGCAGCACCTCATACTTGTCAACATTAAATTCCATCTGCCATCTTTCAGTCCACTTTTCCAAACAAACCAAATCCTGTAATCCAAGAAAACCTTCCTCACATTCCACCAGTCCCCCTATTTTTGTATCGTCTGCCTATTTGATTACCCAGTTAACCACCCCCTCAATCAAATCATGAAAATAAATGATAAACATCAGGGGACCCAGCACCAATCCCTGAGTCACACCGCTCGTCACAGGCTTCTATCCTCACAGACAGTTGTCCACCATGACTCTCTGCTGTCTGTTTTACAGCCACCTCTGAACCATCTCACTATCTATTAATCCCTAGTCACTGAACCTTCCTAACTAACTTTACATGCGGAACCTTATCAAAAGCCTTACTAAAATTCAAATAGATATCGTCAGCCGCCCTACCTTCAGCCACTTGCCTTGTCACCTCTTCAAAACATTCAACAAGATTCATTAAAATGATTTTCTCTTCATAAACCCATGCTGGGTGCCCCTGATCATTCCCTGCCTATCCAGATATTTGTACATACTATCTCTGAGAATACCCTCCATAACTTTTACCACCACCAAAGTAAAACTTACTGGCCGATAATTATTTGGCCTGCACCTTCTGCTTTTTTTAAATAGTGGAACAACATTTACAACCCTCCAATCCCGCGACACCACACCCTTCTCCAGTGATGTTTGAAACATCACTGTCAGAGCCCCGGCTATTTGCTCCCTGACCTCCCTTAATGTCCTGGGGAAAATCCCATCAGGACCAGGAGACATCCAACGCTATTGACCCGAGAAGCTCCAAATTCCTCTCTTTACTAATCCCTATCCTTTCCATAACTAAGCCATTCACCTCATTTATCTCACATAGTCCAGTGTCCCTTTTGCTCGTGAATACAGAAAAGAAAAAAAATTGTTCAATATCTCCCCCATCTCATACAGCTTCTCACTTACACATAGTCCACCGTTCCCATTTTCCAGTGGACGTACTCTATCCTTAACCCTCTTTGTACTGTTCTCGTATCTGTAAAAACCCGAAGGACTCACTTTCACCTTATTAGCTATGGATACTTCATACCTTCTTTTTCCCTTTCTAATTTCCCTCTTGAGGTTCTTTCTTCAATATAAGTAAGGATCATAAATCTCATCAATCTTTTGTTTCTTATATTGAGCATGGGACTCCCTCTTATCCCGAATCATTCATAATTTTTCTAGAAATCCACAGCTCCCTTGAACTTCTTACATTTCAGCCGATATGGAACAAAATGATCCTGTACTCTCAAAATCTCACCTTTAAATACCCTCCAATTTTCCTCTTCATCATTTCCGGCTAAAAGATCAGCCCACACAACTCTGCAAATCTCTTCTCATTTCTTCAAATCTGGCCTTCCCCCACTCGAAGACCTTCGACTTCAGACATGACCTATCCCTTTCCATAATTAAGCTAAATCTAATTAACCCATGATCACTGGATCTGAAGTTCTTCCCAATGCTCACCTCCGCCACCTGCCCCATTTCATTCCCTAACCACAGATCAAACACTGCCCCCCATCTCGTGGGCATCTCCACATACTGCTGCAAAAAGCAGTCCTGAACACGTTGTCTAAACTCTAAGCCATGCTGACCTCTCACTGACTGTGTTTCCCAATCGATGTTAGGACTTCACTTGCCTCCTTTCCAGACCAATCAACCAAGGATGAAACTTAGTTTTGTCTTGTGTCATAATGGCAGAGGACATGAAATTCTGGTACATAGTAGGTGCATTGGATGCTGCTAAAGCATGTCGTAGAAGAGAATTTGTTGCTAATCCCCTGGCAGAAAACCAGTACACGAGGCGTCGCGCAATTTGTCTGCACATGTACCTCATGCCAGACTGCCAAAATTCAACGGCACACTAAGGCACTTCTTCAACCTTTCCCGGTGGTACACACGCGGTTGGAACATGTGCATGTGGATCTGCTCGGACCATTGCCAAAATCTCAAAATATGAGATACATTCTAACAGTCGTAGAACGTTTCACACGCTGGCCAGAGGCCATCTCGTTTCCATCTAGTGACACTGAGACAAGGGCCATAGCATTCATCATTAATTGGATGGCTAGATTTGGTTTCCCGACCCACATTGCATCAGACCACGCACCACAATTCACCCACAGTCCAACGGCCTTGTGGAACGTTTCCATTGGCAACTGAAGGCCCTACTCACCGGACACAATATAATCGATGAATTGCCATGGGTTCTATTGGGAGTGTGCACGGCTCCAAAGGAAGATGTCTGCATTGTCCGCAGAGATGGTTTATGGTACGGTCCTTACAGTTTCATGGGACATTCATTTCACACCAACTCTGACCTGAACGTCCTTCAGCAGCTTCGACATGGTGTTGTGATCAGCAAATCTTTTCCTACCCACTGGCATGGTTCCCCTAAACAGAATGTGCCCCCAAAACTCCTGGACACTGATTATATTTTTGTGCACAGACAGGTCCCAGGAGCGCCATTACAATGACCGTATGAGAGCCCTTTCCGCGTGATGAAGAAGGATGGGGTTGTGTATACTTTGGACATTGGGGGGCATTCACAGCTGTTTAGTGTGGACAGATGCAAGCCTGCCCATGTGGATCCCACTTCACCCTTTCAGTTCCCCCAGCACAGATGATGAGGGGGTCCACCTAAGGTCGATGCAGCTGGGGCTTTAGTTTCTGGTGACAGTTCTGGTGGGGGGGGGGTCGGGTAGCAGCTGTGTAGCGGGCTGAGTGGGGATGGTTCTTTGGTGGGCGCGTGAAAGCATAAGACAGACAGCTGTCTATTTAATGGACCACACGCACGTGGTGCTGCGTGTCAAGGAACGACACGTTGATCTGTGGATTCTCCTGACAGAAGGTGCGAGACACTCACAGGGCTTAATTTAAACCTGTGGTTCCGTGGATCAGTAGCAAACTCATAATGATGTCCCATCTTCTCCCATGGAGCCCGGGACACACGGTAAATAAAAGAAGCCTGCAAAGACTGAATAAAGCAGTCTTGTGTTGACTACATATATAAATATTTAGGGTAACTATCCCATTTACAGGATACTTTTCATCCATCTCACAGCCTGTGGGAAGAAGCTATTCCCCAGCCTGGCAGTCCTGATTTTGATGATGGATGTGGTGAAAGATGCTGTGCACTGGATGGAAATGGTCTTTTTACAATTCCTTGAGCCCTATTTGAACAACACTCCCAGTAAATGTCATCTGCAGAAGAAAGTGAGACCCCAGTGATCCTCACAATTCTGCATCATTCCTGTCTGATGCTTTACAGCTACTGGAGCGTCCAATGACTTAGCCAGACAGGAGACTCAACTGCGCTCCTGTAAAATCTCAGGAAGCATAAATCCAAATGAGTAAATCCATATTTTTTTAACTTTTCTGGTGTTTAATACAACTGAAGTAGAAAATTATAGTTCACCAAATGTAGTCACACTATCTTCACACATAGTAGTCCATTCTTCTTGGGATAATTCTAAGGATAAATCTTTCTCCCATTTAATATTTTATTTATCTAAATCCAGTTTGCCCATTTTCTCTTGCAACAAAGAATACATTTCTGAAATAAATCCCTTTTTTCCCCATTTACAATTACTTTTTTAAATTTAGTTAACTTAGGTATCTTCAATTCCCACCCAAAATACTTCAGTACTGGAGCACGTACTTGAAAATATGCAAGCAAAGAATTTAACAGTACCACAATTTTTTTCCCCAAGCCTATCAAAAGAAAGAGTTGTCCCATTTCAAAACAATCTGCTAACACTTGAATACCTTTCATTTGGCAAATCTTTAAATACTAAAATTATTCATCGAGAAGAATATGAACTTGACATGGAATTTGAAATGAAACCTTATCTCCAGTTTCTGTTGCCAGATTTCTTTTATACCAAACATCACATAAATGTCATAATAGTGGGAAATTATAATAATGCAAAAGATGAGGAGTCCATCTAAATATACATTGATGTATAGTAGAATGAGAAATCTGTGCTAATTTCACTTTATCCAGGCGAGGAGGTTGATTAATTTTGAACATCATATTCATAAATTTTAACTGATAATTAATTAATAATTTAACAAATAATTCTGAAAATGAGGCCATTGTAGTCCCTAATGCATATTTCCATGTCAATTTTTGCAATAATACTCTAGCCAAAGTACCTTTCTATAAAAATATTCTGATGGCTGCATAACTCTTTAAAAAATATCTTTGGAAGCGAACATGGAATTGATTGAAAAAGATATTGAATACAAGGAAAAATGTTCACTTCAACACAATTCACACGTGCCATTCATGTCAAAGGAAGATTTTTCCATTTAATTAAATCAGCTTTAATTTTATCAATAGAGAAACATAGTTCAGCTTACACAAATGTTGATAATCCGCATCAACCATTACCTCTAAATATTAAATTTTCTTCGTCCATCTAAGCTGTGTAATCTGTTTACAAGCAGGATAATCTTCCTCTGTAATTGGTAATATGTTCCTCTTATCCCGATTAACCTGATTACCAGACATTTCTCCATATTGAACCAAACAGGTTTGCAGATGTCATAACAATTACTGAGGATTTGTTAAATATATTACTACGTCATCTGCAAACAAATGAATCTTATATTCTCTTCATTTATTTTAATCCCAATAATTTTATCATTTTGCCTTTTTGCTTGGGCTAGCAGTTCTATCACCAATGGTGACAAAGGACCACCTTGCTTAGTCATTGATTGATTCAAACAATATCTTTATCCATTAATCAAAGTCACAGTTGAACAATATTTTCAGAAGAAAATCTATTCTTAATAAAACCTGCTGGATCAACATGTATTAAACGTGATAAATACTTTGCAAGTCTATTAGCTACTATCTTATAATCTACATTTAATAAAGATATTGTTCGATATGAGGCAACTTTCAATGGGGCTCTTCCTTTTTTGCAATAACTAATTCTAGCTCTAGAAAAGAATTCTGGAAATGCTTTTGCTCTTCTGTAGATTGTTTAAGAACATCCATCAAAACAGGAGACAAGACTTCATAAAATTCTTTATAAAACCCTCCTGTAAACCCATCTTCTCCAGGTGATATTCAATATCGCTTCTTCAATTTCAAAATCATTGAAAAGAACTTCCAATTCTGTCCTATCTTTATCGTCCAAAACCGATAACTCCAAACTACCTAAAAAAGACTCAACACGTTCCTCATCCTGACTTACATCAAAAGAATATAAATTCTGGGAAAATGAGTGAAATTCATCATTCATTTCCTGAGGTTTATTATCTCATCGCATTTATTGTCCTTGATGCCTGTTCAGTCTTTAATTGCCGAGCGAAAACCTTATGCGCTCTTTCTCCTTACTCATAGTAACGCTATTTGGATCATTGTATTAATTTTTCATATTTATATGTTTGCATTATATTATAACAGTTTGAACTGAATCAAAAAACTATTTTTATCCACAGTCAAATTTCATTGGAATTGCTTTTCCAACATTGTTATATCCTTCTCCAAATGTTGGCTCTCCGCCAAATACTGTGTCTTAATTCTTGCAGTATAATTGATTATCACACCTCTTCAATAAGCGTTTGAAGCATCCCACAAAACAAATTTACTTTGGACTGAATATGTATTAATTGGCAAATAAGTCTGAATATGGTCTTTGATATAACTTACAAACTTTGGTTGCTTCAATAACATCCCATTAAACCTTCACCGATAAGGGTCTCTACATTATGCAAACCAGAACATGTGCAGGTGCACAATCCTTTATCCACAACCCTTTGTGGGGGGGGTGGGTCACTGTGTTCTGTATTTCAGATTTTTCTGGATTTTGGAAAGCCAGATTTAAGCCCACCCAAATTATGCTGCTGTATCCACCCCCACTCCCTTTCAGTCACACTGCCATTTTCCCCCCACCCCTCGCCCGCCTGACTCGCGCTCCCATCTCTCTCCCCACTTGCTCATGTTTGGTAAAAGGATTGTGTACTTCTACTTAACAATGAGGAATGATCAGACAATTCCTACTCTTATACTCTGCATGTATAAATCTACCCTGTAATTGTGCTGACATTAAGCAAAAGTCGATTCTCAAAAAAGGATCATGTCTAGGTGAATAAAAATAAAAGACTTTTTCTGTCAGAATTAACTCCCTCCACATTTCCACCAAATTCAAATCTTTCATTGAGTCTTACATCCATTTAGCTATTTTGGTTCTTTGTACAGTTTTTGGAAATGTATCCAACACACAATTAAAATCCCCACCAACCAAAATATTTTCATTAGCTTGACCCAGATTCCAAAAAGTTTCAGAAATCGCGTCTTCATTATTTTCATTGGGTGGATAAACATTCATCAAAGTCCATGCTTCAGCAAAAATTTTACAATTCACCAACAGCTCTCTACCCAATGTGGCAGAGAATGATTCCAACTGAAACGGTATCTTCTTCTGAACCAAAGTTGCAACTCACCTCTAGCTTTCGAATTAAATGAAGATGCAAAAACATGTCCTACCCAATCTCTCATCAATTTCATATGTTCTTTCTCAGACAAACGAGTTTCTTGCAAAAAGGCAACATCAACCGTCATTTTCTTTATATATGCCAATATTCACTTCCTTTTCATCTGATTATTAAGTCCTTTAACATTGAAGGTCACAAAATTTAAGTGAGCCATAACTTAATTTCCTCTTGAGATTGGCACTTCACAGAGCAATTACATATTTTAAAAATCCTAACCCACCCCCCCTTTCAAACAATAAGAAACCCCTGTAAACAATGTAAAAATCTACAAGTACAAAAGTCGGACCCCCCTCTGTGGTCCAGCTGCAGTTAATGCCACAAGTGGCAGTTGGCTTTAGAAGTAGCAGAGTCAATCACCACCCCCCAACCGAACATTAAAACATCCCAATGGTAACACCCACATTGAGCTTGAGCTTCATCTTCAATATCACTCACCAATTCTGATTCCAACTTCTTTTTCCCGTTCCCTTCCCAATCTCATCCTCGGACATTTTCTCCATCAATTCCTTCAAATCTGGGAAGGAATTTGCAAAAGATAATGCACCATAAGGACTCTCAAAACATTGAGACTGATCTGGCCCATAATTCACCTTAAATATCGTCGGACACCGAAAAGTAAACTTATACCCTTTCTTCCACAGCCCTGCTTGGACCAGATTAAACTCTTTCTGTCACTTAATAATCTCCTGACTTAAATCAGCATAAAATAAAACCCTATTGCCTTGAACCATCGTAGGGCTTTGATCAAGGTGAGCTTTCTGAACTGCAAGCCGCAATATAATTTCTCTATCCTGATATCACAAACATCTTAAAAGAACTGCTCTTGACATTTGACCCAGAAAAGGTTTTCTCCTTCACACCCTATGAGCCCTATCTAAAAAGACTCGACTCCCAACATCTCTGGAATCCATTTACAGAAAAAATTTTACAGGATCTGAACCATCAATATCTTCCGGCAGACCAACTATCTTAATATTATTACGACAACTTTGATTTTCTAACGAATCAATGTTTTTTAACAAATCTCTCTTCTGGACATCCAAGCCTGTAAACAAATCCTCAATATGATCCATTCTCTCTGCATAATGGCCCACACGGTCCTTACAGTCAATAAAAATGTCTTCTATCTTCTTAAATTGATCTTGTCCAGTGTCCACTGCTGTTAAACTCTTATTAATATCAACTTGAATAAATGTAATTTCTTCACACATACCAGCCATTATTTCCTTTATAGCAGCAAATTGATCATTTAAAGTTTCAAAATTTAAGGTCATAGAAGACATAATCTTTTCATTTGGTTGGATCAGTTCTATAGACATGAAGTTGACTTCCATCCCTGTTGCAGGGGCCTTGAAGACTGGGGAAGGTGTCTGTGGTTAAACAACAGCTTTCATTGGAGAAGGAGATGTTCTTAAAGCTTAAGGCCTTCCTTCAGTGAGTCCAACTGCAGCAAATAGTCATTCTTGCTCTTCTTCTTCTCGAATTTCTGAGTTGTCCTCCTCCACCTCATACCTGGCAGCCCTACTGCAGATTTCCTGCATGTGAGAACATCCATCCATGCTGAGAAGCTCAGTAGCACCAGAGGAGCATCTTCAGATGGGCCGCTGCATACAGTCAGTCGCCTTCCCGCGAACTCGTGCTCACATTCGAGCACCCACCCCCCTGCTCTCCTTAGTCAAGCCAGGCTTGGGTTGGATTCCACGCTCACTCTCCTGGCCCACCCCCAGGCCAAAGATCTTGGTGATATCTTGCGTCTCTGGAGGCGCAGAGGATGCAGACATTTCTTCCAGCTTCTCTTGGGTTCCACGTTGAGGATTTGGATCTATCTCTAACTGCTCCTGAGGTTCCTTCTGGAAGGTCGGCCTTGCTTCTTCTGCACTTTTCACAGGTTGAAAACCTAGGTTTTTTTCTAAGTTGCTGGTAATGAAATGGTATTGTATGAACTGACCAGTATAGGCATGGGCTGGCCCACCCTCCTGATGACATCCTCTCCGAGACTCCTCCCTGGACTCCTCCCCTGTGACCCAGGCCATAAAGGTCGAGCCACCTCTTCCATCCCTTCACTTACCTAGCTTGCACGCGGGCCTGCAGTCTTGTATGTAATAAAGCCTATCGCTCCCCTTAGTCTTTGTCTTTTTGATTTTTAGGGCAACTGTCAGTGCCCAACACTGCTGTTTTCCTTTCTTCATTTCCAGAATCCTACAGTAGTAAATTAATGTTCAAAACATTGATAAAGTCAAAAAATTCACTACAGTTCGAGTATTGAATAGTTCAGTCAGGGAGAGGTGTCTTCTCACGTCATTTTCTGATGCCATCTTTCCACGACCCCCCACCCCACCTCCCCTCAGCTGACTCCTTGAACACCATCCAATCCACAAACTCTAGGCAGGCCTGCAGCTGTATTCCCTCACGTGACCACCTTCTGGTTGTCCTGATCTCGTAAGTGTTGTGAGCAATTTTAGGCCCCATTTCTAATAGAGGATGTGATGGGCCAGAGGTGGTTTACAAGAATGATCCTGGGGATGAGCGGAATAATGTTTGCGGAGCATTTGATGGTTCTGGGCCTATACTCGCCTGAGTTTAGAATAATGAGGCAGGACCTCATTGAAATCTGATGAATAGTGAAAGAGCTGGATAGAGAGGATTTGGCCAGTAGTGGGAGAGTTTAGGACCAGTGGGCACAACCTTAGAATAAAAGGATGTCTGCTTAAAACTGAAATGGAGAAACATTTTCATCTCGAGCAGTGATTTTCAAACTCCTCCTCCACACCCCCACCCCCCGGATCATATTCCACTTAATCCCTGTGCCAGAAGTGCTCTGTTAGTAAGGGATTACTTAAGGTGGAATGTAATTGGAAAGAAAAAGTTTGAAAACCACTCTTTTAATTGTACGTCATTGACTTGTTCTGTGCGCGGTTTCATATCTCCAGAGGAAATGGGCCAATGACAATTTTTCTCAGGCAAAATATTTCCTTCACAATTGGGTCCACTGCAGTCTTTCTCAGCCTTTTTTCTCATTCATATTCCACTTTAAGCAATCTCTTACACATTTTTCGACACTCCAAGGAATAAAGTCCCAACCTGTTCAACCTTTCCCTGTAGCTCAACTCCTGAAGATCTGGCAGCTTCTTAGTAAATCTTCTCTGCACTCTTTCAATCTAACTAATACCCTTCCTGTAGCTAGGAATTATTTTTTTTATATAAAGAAAAATCCGATTATTTTTCCAGTAGATGACCCGCTGAGTATTTCCAGCATTGAGTTTTTATTTTACCTCCTTGGTGTATTACTGAGTGATTTGAATGGGAGAAGAAATGTGGGTTGGGTTAAGTAAAGATGTCTAGATTATGGAATGGATTTAGAAAAATAGACGTAAAAGTGGAGGGTTCATGGAAATAGTTAATTCATCTTTTCGAATTTTGGAGTCTCCTGCCGAAAAGCATGGGATAATCGCGGGGCTTAATTCAAACCTGCCGGCAGCAAATTCTTAATGATGTCCCACCTTGTCCCGTGGAGCCCAGCACATATAACCATAGAACAGTTTACAGCACGGAAACAGGCCACGTCGGCCCTTCGAGTCTGTGCCAGTTCACATGAACAACTCCACTATTTTTCCCCTCAACACTCTGGCCATATCCCTCCAACCCCCTCATATCCATGTACACATCCAACCTTCACTTAAATGACAGAAAGGACCCTGCCGCAATGATCCCTTCTGGAAGATCATTCCATTCTGCCACCACTCTCTGAGTGAAGAAACATCCTCTAACATTCCTCCTAAAGTTTTGCACCCTTACCTTGAACTCATGCCCTCTTGTTCCAACCTCCCCTGCCCTCAGGGGAAAGAGTCTACTCTCGTCTAGTCTATCTATTCCTTTCATAATTTTGACTACCTCTATCATAACTTCCTTCATCCATCTACGTTCCAATGAATAAAGTCACTGTCTCCTTAATCTTTATCTGTACTCGAGATGTTGTAAGCCACGTAACATTTTTATAAATCCTTTCTGCACCCTCTCCACCTTATCTATTTCATTCCTATATTTGGAGACCGGAACTGAAAACAATTCTCTAAACCTGGCCTCACCAATGCCTTAAACAGTTGCAGCATCACTTTCCAGCTATACTCTAGTCTATGCTATGATTTATGAAGCCCAGCGGACCATATCTCTGGTTAAGACCCACTGTCTTAACGTCCCTCATATGCAAGATTTTGCCTCCCATCTTCACAATTTCTGTGCTTTCTCCAAGGTTGATCTTGTCATGAGATACCATCAGATCCCATCCACAAGGAAGACATTCCTAAAACGGTGATTATTACCCCTTCTGGTCTTTTTGAATGTCTTAGGATGCCACTTGAGTTGAAGAATGGTGTTCAAACCTGCCAGCGGGTTATAGACAGTTTGGGCAGAGATTTAGAGTTCCCTACGATCTACTTGGATAACATCTGGTAAAAACAATGGCATCACGAATATGCTGTCCAGACCGACTATATATCATATTCAGGGTGACATTGATATTTCTGAATTAGCCAGTGTCCAGGCAATGGACCCCGATGTTCAGGCATACAGTACGGCCATTACTAACCTGGACATACAGCAGAGGGCAGCACAACTGGGTGTCCAACCTTACGTTGTGACATGTCTTTGGGCTACATTAGACCAATGTTTCCTGCATCTTGGAGGAAACACCTTATTGACCAGATACACAGCTTATCTCATCCATCCATCAGAACATCTGTCAAGCTCATGTCAAATAAATATGTATAGCATGGACTGAGAAAATGCGTTGTGCAATGGGTTTGCACATGTACCTCCTGCCAGACTGCCAAAATTCAGTGCCACACTAAGGCACCTCTTCAACATTTCCCGACGGAATGCAGACAGTTGGAACACGTGCATGTAGACCTGCTTGGACCATTGCCAGAATCTGAAAACATGAGATACATTCTAACAGTTGTAGAACATTTCACGTGCTGGCCAGAGGCCGTCCCGTTGCCATCCAGTGACACTGAGACAAGGGCCAGAGCATTCATCGTCAACTGGATGGCTAGATTTGGTTTTCCCACATTAATTCCGTCCGCGGAAAACAATTCACCCACGTTCCCACTGGCAACTGAAGTCCACTTTTAAGGCCTGACTCACTGGTCCCAATTAGGTTGATGAGTTGCCATGCGTTCTTTTGGAGTGCACACAGCTCAAAAGTAAGATATGTCTGTGTTGTCCGCAGAGATGGTTTATGGTCTGGTCCTAACAGTTTCATGGGACATTCATTTCACAACCAACTCTGATCTGAATATCCTTCGGCAGCTTCGACATGGTATCACGATCAGCAAAGCTTTTCCTACCCACTGGCTTTGATCCCCTTAACAGAATGTGCCCCACAACTCCTGGACGCTGATTTTGTTTTTGTGCACAGACAGTACACAGGAGTGTTGTTACAACGACCGTATGAGAGCCTTTTCTGCGTGGTGAAGAAGGATGGATTTGAGTATACTTTTGACATTGGGGGACATTCGCAGCTGTTTAGTTTGGACAGACATAAGCCTGCCCATGTGGAATCCGCTTCACCCATTCAGTGCCCCCATCCCAAAAGATGAGGGTGTCCACCTAAGTTGCATGCAGCTGGTGTTTTTCTTTCTGGCGACGGTTCTGGGGGTGTAGCAGCTGTGAAGCGGGCCGACTGGGCAAGGTTCTTTGGTGGGCACATGAAATCATAAGGCAGACAGCTGGGTACTCATCCATTTAATTGACCGCATGCACGTGGTGCTGTGTGCCGAGGAACGGCACGTTGATCTGTGATTTCCCCTGCTGGAAGGTGCGGGACACTCAAAGGGCTTACTTTAAACCTGTGGTCCCGTGGATCTGCAGCTAACTCATAATGATGTCCCATCTTGACCCATAGAGCCCGGGACATGCTGTAAATAGAAGAAGCCTGTAAAGACTGAATAAAGCAGTCTTGTGTTGACTAACCTGGTATGTGTGTGTGTGTGTGTGTGTGTGTGTGTGTGTGTGTGTGTGTGTGTGTGTGTGTGTGTGTGTGTGTGTGTGTGTGTGTGTGTGTGTGTGTTGCTTTTCATAGCTCTATCGAAGTAGCCGCTACATATATTAATATTTGGGAGGATTATCACACTTACAGGATACTTTTCATCCATCTAACAGCCTGTGGGAAGAAGCTATTCCCCAGCCTGTAAGACCTCTTTTTGATGATGTACGTGGTTAAAGATGCTGTTCACTAGATCAAAATGGTCTTTGCACTATTCCTTGAGCGCAATTTGAACAACACTCCCAGTAAATGTCATCTACAGAAAAAGGGAGAGCCCAGTGATCCTCACAACTCTGCATCATTCCTGTCTGATGCTTAACAGCAACTAGATCATCCAATGGTGCAACCAGACAGGAGACTCAACTGCGCTCCTGTAAAATCTCAGGATGAGAGCCGTTGGCCTTGACCTCCTCAGCCTCCTTGGGAAGTGTAGGCACTTCATGACCAATGAGGAGGTGTGATTGTTTTGTGTATTAATACGTGTGCTGTATGGATGGGAATTTTATGTGATTGTATTGTCTATTCTTGCTCTTTAACAATCTTTAGTGGATAGAAGTAGTCATTGTACTTTAGGATGTACAATCATGTACAGATTGTCCTTAAATAGCCATTTGGCCCAGATGTCTATTCAGTCCAAGAATACTTTCGATCACAGGCAGATTTTGAACAATAACACCATTCATTCTAAAACAAACATTGGTTTTAATTTTCTTTAAACAGAAAAACAAACAGGATCAAACTTTAACTTATCACTATTAATTTAACAGCCTTCCATTACCGCCTTCTAATTTTAAGTGCAGGTGTATTTAATGTGCATAAAGTTCTTTGACACAACTCCAAGTTCACCGGCATCTATCAATTCTTATACTGTGCACAGAATTCAACATTTATGAATTTTCACCAAGCTCTGGTGCTAAGAAGTAAATGTATACCCTCCAGGAAGGTTTTTGTTGGTTTCAGAGAGGGATTTCATGCACATTGGACACACATAAAGTGATTCCCTCTGATCAGCCACTTTGGTGTCTTGCCAAAGAAACTTGACCCATCAGGGTTTTCCAAATGATAACCTCTTCTGCAGGTCACAATTGATTTCCTTTTGTTTCCCTTATTTCAGGTGAAACATCATTTCTAGCCAGCCATTTCCTCTTGTATGGACAACAAAGTTTTTCAACCGGCTGAACTGAGAACTCACAACCAGTCTTCAAAACAAGATGCCAGCTTGCCATCTCTCTCTCTCTCTCTCTCTCTCTCTCTCTCTCTCTCTCTCTTTTTTAGAAAAAGCCTATTTGGTCTCTCCTCTCTGCTTGCAAAACCACATGACCTTCTTAGAACAGCAAACTGGAACCAGCCAGATACTGCACCAGACCCAAATTACTGAGTCCATTCATCTGTTGCTTTAAAAACAATAATCTATTTACACCTGCTTTTGAAATTCTTTAGCAAAACAGCCTCCTTGTTTTATCTTTGCAAAGGCTATCGGCGCCTGAATGACTCACTCTCAGCAAAGCTCTTGCGTTTTAAATAAGATCTGTTTTGTGAAGTGTATGTGTTTGTTTGTGACCTAAACGACTCCTCCAATCCATCTCTTTCAAAAACATCTCTATATACAATGTAAAATATATAATCTGTCACAGGACAGAAGCAGCAGAAGAGCTGTGATAAAATCAATGGTGTCCTTGCAAAAAAAAAAGTGGGAAGAGGTATAATCCAGTTGGCTCTGGTGAGTGTAGTTTGTAATAGTTTGAAACTTGAACCTCTCTCTCTATTTCAGGAGACAATTTACTGTCATGTAATTAAAAAGTGTCATATCACACAAAATTGCTTTTTTCCTGCTGTCAGACAGACAGACTCACGTCTGGCAGAAATTGACTGAAATGCCTCTTACGGTCAGAGAAAGACTGAGTGCTACCCACCACCCCCACCACCCCAAACCCTGGGCCAAGTCACTGAGGGTCTGTGGATTGTCTTTCAATGCTCACAGACCAATCCAAGTCATTGGCAATGTGAGCTCCAGTTTTGAACATCTGACATAATTAGGAACCATTTAGCACTCACTCGTATCCCAGGTCTGATACCTGACACCCTTTTAGCCAGTTTTGACCCAGTCTCTAGCAATCTACAGCCTGTTGTGAGTTCCTTGACTGCTTTGTCCAGAAGCCCGCAGCCTGCGTGGGTTCCTCTCCTCAAGTCACCAACAGCCTGCCACCTATGTGGGTCCTTCAGCTGCAAAACCCCTCACTGGTCTGCTTCCTTGGACACTGACCCGTGGATTGAATCCTCTGCTTCTGAGATGTTGGTGGGGTGTGGTCTTTATGTTTTCTGGTGCTCTGCATTAGTCGTCCGCTTCCCCAGAGTTCACGGTGGTGAGGAAATCTAACAAATCTAAATTTAAAAAATGTAACTAAGAGGAGAATCTCACATGTCTAGAGGGATGGAAAGGGAATTATTACAAATTGAAGCCTGATATTTGAATATTCAGGTGCCAAATTTGCAAAAGCATATTTCTCAAGCTATATGTAATTTTTTCCAAAGGAATACAAGTTTGAATTTTTGCATGTCATCTTGCCATCCCTAAAAAAATATATATATCTGATTTCCAAGTAAGTGCAATACATGTCCTCATCACTGCTAATGTTAATTTAACAAATTTCCATTGATATATTAATAGATTTAATTTGGGCCTTGTTCCTTCAATATTTTGTAATAAAGATAAGGTCAGATTCTGCTGGAAAACATCTCCTGTAACTTGTTCCAAAAAATTTGTAATTCTCCCCAAAAAGATCTCACATTAGGACAAAGCTAAGTTGAATGCAAGAAAGTTGCGACATCTTCACCACACCTAAAACATTGATCTGATAATTCTGATTTTATTCTAATCAATTTCATTGGTGTAAGAAGTCACTGTAGAAGAAAAACTAGTTGTGAATTCCTTCCTCACTGCTGCAGTGTGGAACTCTGGTCAATAGTTCCAGACTGCTGAGTTGAAGTGAATTAATACAACTCCCCTGGATCATGTGATCTCTTTTGCCAAATCAGCTTCCTGAGGAGCTTTTCAAATCCAACAGCCTGAGTCACCTGACTCCAGGTGCAGCTTTCAGATAAAATCCTTGCTGACATCTGCTACATGACTGATGTAAAAACAATTATACTGAATTAATTTATGGATCTCCCCATATTTGCCAATCAATTAAATTATTCAGATCCATTTCCCACCTTTGTCTCAACTTATGAACTCCTCATTTAAAAGTTCCTACTTGTAATAAAGAGGATATCATCAAATAATTTATTTTTAACAATTCCTCTTATAAGGAATTTCTATTTCAGTACAACATGGTTGGTCCTAACTTATCCTTCAAATATGCTCTTAGTTGGAAAGAGCAAAAAAGATTGTGATGAGTTATACGATATTTATTTCTCAGTTGCTCAAATGACATTAATTGTCCCCTTTCATAACAATCTTCAACATTTATAATCCCCTTACGAAACCCGCTATCCAGAAATTGATGATCCTTTAAAAAAGATATGAGGATTTTGAATCAAAGCCATTCTGGGTGATGTACATCCACTTACACCAATTTCATCATTTATTTTATTCCATATATTAATCAAATGTTTCAACAATTGTGTATCTTTATCACCAACCATTAATTTCGATTCCCACTTGTATATAAATTCTTCTGCTTTTCCCTCTCCTATTTTATTTGATTCTATTTTAACCCTTTCAAAAAAAGAAGCAAGAAATCTCATTTGAGCTGCTCCATAACAATTTTTAAAATGAATAAGCTGCAGTCCTCTCAATGCAGAATTTGCATTGGGTTACTTGTAACATGGGATTCAATTGGAAATGGGTTCACGTGACATAAACCCACAATGCAGAATGCTTTCTAAGAAGGGAATACAAGAGGAGGGTTGTCTAGGTCTCCAGCAGGATATAGATCACAAGATATAGGAGCAGAAGTAGGCCCGTCGAGTCTGTTCCACCATTCTTCCACTCACCCCCACTCCCCAGCTTTCTCCCCATAACCCTTGATTCCTTGACTAATCAAATACCTGTCAATCTCTGCCTTAAATACACCCAATGATCTCACATGGGTTTCACGACCACTGACAAAATCAATTTTTCCACATTTGTTTTAAATTGACACCCTTTTATCCTGAAATTATGCTCTCCTGTCCTAGAATCCCCTACCATGGGAAACATCTTTGCCATATGTAATCTGCCCAAGCCTTCCAGCATTTGAAATGCCTCTGAGGACCCTCTTATCCTTCTGTACTCCAACTAGTACAGTCGAAGAGTCGACAATTGTTCCTCATATACTCACCCTTTCATTCCTGATATCATTCCAGTAAATCATCTCTGACCTTCTCCAACTCCAGCACATCTTTTCTCAAACACGGTACCCAAAACTCTAATTCTGATTGAATGGAAAGCGAATTCTCCAACGACACAAACACAACAGTTAAATGATATTATGTCTTGTTAATATTTACAAAAATTATAGAAGAGTCAATTAATAACTTTCAACAGATGCTGGGACCCATTTATGGACCATTGTCATAACCTAAAGCATTAGGGTTGTTCTGAAGCTTGGTGCTGTGTTACGAGTCCAGAGGATCCCAAAACCCAGCAGCAATAGATATTCACCAAGACAAATGGTGACTTAAACAAAAGCTGATTTTAATTATCTTTCAAGATGAAAATGGAATAACACTTTAACTTATCACTATTTTATTACTTTAACTGACTTTACCCAACTTTCCCCCCATCTAATTCTAAGTGCACGTGTGTGTAAGTTCAGAAAAGTTCTTTGGTTCACAGTCCAATCTCACTTCTCATTAATCCAAGTTCACTGGTTGCAGGCCATTCTTCTACTGTGCACAGAATTTATCAAATATAATGTTCACAGGTTTGGTGCTCGAAAGGTAAATAATTACTGTTCAGGAAGGTTCTTGTTGGTTTTCAGAGAGAGGTGTGTTGTTCAGGGAAGTATTAGGGTGTTTGTGACTCAACGTATCAGCATCTGAAGTCTGTTATCTCTTCGGAAAAGCTCTGATCGCTTTAGCGTGGAGCAGAGCTGAACCAGGACTTTGCAGGTATTTAAGGGAGTGTGTGGGCAGGGTTTGTTCTGGACCAACAATCTCACCAAATGACTCTGCTTGAAATCAAGATTCAAATCATTTTGAGGAATACAACAGGAATTGTTCAACAAGAGCCTGGTGTTCCCTGAGGAGTTTTCTTTCAATAGTGGAAATGATTTATTTAAAAACCCCATTAATCTTCCTGATGCAGATCTTTGTATTTAACTTTCAGGTTGCTATCTGTTGTTAACTTGGAGGCCTTTAATCAGGTGACTGGGTGGAATCTTTGCTTTAACCAAGCAGTTCGCTTGCAATTTTCCAGCTGTAGGATGCAGTGCAGTTGCTTGCAAGTTTAGCAAGTGGGATTATGATGTGAAACAGCAAATCACAGCGTCATTTTTGTGTTTGAAAATGCCAATGTGAAAATTTTAACTTTGGTCTCCTTGGTTTGCTTAAGTTAACAGAGGAGACGTTGGGTCAAGCTGAGAAGACAGAGGTTGGATGCCCATTTGGAGAATCAACTGGGGAAAGAAGAAAGCACAAAACGAGGGTCTGAAAAAATAATGAAGCAGACTGAAGTGCTGTTGAACCAAACCCAGGTAAAGAATTTAATTTTGTACAGCATACTTAAGAGACCAAATGATTTGGGTTTTTAATCATGGGTCCTCTACCGGCACCACCTACGGCTCCTAGAACGCTTCCACCAGCGTTGTCTCCGCTCCATCCTCAACATCCATTGGAGCGCTTACATCCCTAATGTCGAAGTACTCGAGATGGCAGAGGTCGACAGCATCGAGTCCATGCTGCTGAAGATCCAGCTGCGCTGGATGGGTCACGTCTCCAGAATGGAGGACCATCGCCTTCCCAAGATCGTGTTATATGGCGAGCTCTCCACTGGCCACCGTGACAGAGGTGCACCAAAGAAAAGGTACAAGGACTGCCTAAAGAAATCTCTTGGTGACTGCCACATTGACCACCGCCAGTGGGCTGATAACGCCTCAAACCGTGCATCTTGGCGCCTCACAGTTTGGCGGGCAGCAACCTCCTTTGAAGAAGACCGCAGAGCCCACCTCACTGACAAAAGGCAAAGGAGGAAAAACCCAACACCCAACCCCAACCAACCAATTTTCCCTTGCAACCGCTGCAATCGTGTCTGCCTGTCCCGCATCGGACTTGTCAGCCACAAACGAGCCTGCAGCTGACGTGGACTTTTTACCCCCTCCATAAATCTTCGTCCGCGAAGCCAAGCCAAAGAAGAAGAAATGAACAAAATCTGATTAGAATAGAAGTTTATGGAATGTTTGGAAGTTGCCACAAAAAAATGGAGATATAAATTAAATGTTGTAATTAAAATAAATGAACAATACAATGAGCCTGGTGTCTCAGTATCTGCCTCCCTTGACTGAACATCACCGTTAAACCTTCTCCCCAATATGAACCTGATGTCAAAGTATCTGACACAGTTAATCGTACATCAATATTAAACCTTCGCACGAATTTGAATCCTGTCTCAAAGTTTCTGCCTCAGTCTATCGTACATCAACGAAAAACTTTCTCCCCCCCCCACCCGTGATCCTGGTGTAATAGAATCTGCCTCAGTCTACCGTCCATCACCGTTAAACCTTCTCCCCACTGTGAACCTGGTGTCATGGTAGATATCTCAATATACAGTATATCACCGTTAAACCTTCTCCCCAATGTGAACCTGGTGTCACAGTATCTGCCTCAGTCTACCGGACATCACCGTTACACCTTCTCACTACTATGAACTTGGTGTCACAGCATTGGACTCAGTCTAACATACATCACTGATAAACCTCCTCCCCACTGTGCACCCTGTGACACAGTATCTGATGCAGTTCATGGGTATATCACTGTTAAACCTTCTCACAAATGTGAATCCTACTATAAAATAATACTCCCCTTCTAAGTCTCTCTGTATTCTAATCCCCACCTATTTTAAAATTCCAAAAAAAAGAGAAAAATCAATCCCAAAACAAGCTACTCAAAAGTAGTAGCCCCCTAAAAATCTGGGTGTGGTGAAGTGCACAAGTGGCAGGTGACTAAAGGACTCAGTGTCACCCACCCCCAGTCAGACTTTCACAAAGTCCTGAAACAAAAACATTCAACCCAGTGATTCCAGTCCCACTGATTGTTCCGGATCTTCAATATCGAGAAGACTGCGTCAATTCAACTTTTTTCCCATTCTTTCCATATTTTCCAATCTTCCCATTTCCATTCCCATTGACCCTTCCCTTCGGTGACAATGGTGACGATCGCCCATTTCCTCGTCCATCTGGCAATGAATTAGCAAATAATAAAGCATCGTGGTCATTCTCAAAAAACTGAGATTGAAAATTCCCATAAAAATCTTTCAATACTGCCGCATGATGAAAAGCAAATTTATATCCCTTTCGCCACAGTACTTCTTAGGCTGAATTAAATTCTCGGTCTCTTCTGATAATCTCTTGACTCAGATCTGCATTAAAAAAACCCTATTATTTTGAACCATCAGTGGAGCCTGATTTTGCCGTGTTTTCTGCACCACCAATCGGAGGATCATCTCTCTGTCTTGATATTTAAAACAGCGAATCAAAACTGCTCGTGGTAATTGGCCTGGAAACGGTTTCTTCCTTAATGCTCTGTTCGCTCGATCTAATTCCAGTTCATCTGGAACGAATTACCTGCCCTACACTTCTGGGATCCATTTCTTCAAAACCTTCACCAGATCCGAACCTTGCATATCTTCCGGAAGACCTACTATCTTAACATTATTTCTACGACTTTGGTTTTCTAATGAGCCAAACTTCTTCAATAATTCCTTCTTCTGAATCCCCCAATCTACAAAAGGATCTTACACTATTTCCATTTTTTCTCTATTACACTCCATTTGACTCTTGCATTCAAGAAAGCCTCCTCAATCTTTTTAAAATGATCTTGCACAGTATCCACTGATCGTGTCCATCTCGTAACATCACTCTTAACTACATTAATATTTTGCTTCATAAAAGTTATTTCTTCACACACAGTGTTCATTTTAGATTTCATTTCTGAAAATCCTTGAGTCATCTGATGAGTCATCTGCATTGATATATTTGACATATCTTCCATGAGCTGAGCAATCCCTTCCAGAATAGGAAACACAGAATCCAGTCCAGGATCCATCACCTCCATTTGAGGCTGACGGCTCTCTTCTTCCTCCAAAGCAGTAAGTCCTCTTCCAGTATGGTTGCGGGTCTGGTCACCCGACAACAGCGTGCCGACCTCATCAGCTCACTGTCGCTCAGGCTCCCCCACAGCCCACATCGTCTCCAAAGGTTCGTGGACCCTCAACACACTTTGCATGCCCAGTAGGGCACCGACTGCGCAGGTGCATCTTCTGATGCTACATTGCACTCCCCGGGACCACCAGGCAATGCTGCAGGATCACGGGCCTGTCCTCGCTCAGCTGGCCCACACTCACGCCTGTGTTCATGAGCGCACGAGTCGAAACTGCCAAAATCATCGCTGAGCTGGTGCCATCTTGCGATTGCAGAAGCCGGGCAGGAGTCCTCTGAGACTTGGGGACTCCAGTCGATGACTCCGTTGCTTCAACTTGAACTCGGCCTCAATTCTTCAACACATTTGTAAGGTAATTTCTTCTGAAACTGAGTTTTCGATTTTTTCACATTTGCAGCCATTTCAATCCTCCACTATTTCAGTTTTTTTTATCAGTATTTTAAATCACTTTTACAACTTTTAAAATCGAGCATTTAATAGTCTAACTGGGGAAGGGTGGAACCACCCATCTACCCTCTGTGCCATCTTGTCACAGTATCTGACACAGTTTATAGTAAATCACTGTTAAACCTTCACATTACTGTGAATGCTGTCTCTCAGTTTCTGCCTCAGTCTACCATTCATCAATGTTAAACCTTCTCCCCCTGTTAACCTAGTGTTAAAGTATCAGCCTAAGTTTACCACACATCACCATTAAACTTTATCCCCATTGTGAGACTGGTTTTACTGTATCTGCCAAAGTTTACCGTACATCACCAGTAAACCTTCTCCTCAATGTGAGCCTGGTGTTACTCTATCTGCCACAGTTTAGTGTACATCACCATTAACCTCCTCCCCACTGTGAACCAGGTTTCACAGAATCTGCCACATTTATTGTACATCATTTTTAAACCTTCTCACTACTGTAAACCTGGAGTCACAGAATCTGCCTTATTCTTCCATACATCTCTGTTAAACTTTCTCAGTACTGTGAACACGGTGTCATAGTATCTGCCAAAGTCGACTGTACATCACCATTAAAATTCTCCCCACATTGACCCATTTTTCACTGTTTTTGCCACCATTTATTGTACATCACAGTATATTCCACAGTTTATTGTACATCAGTGATATACCTTCTCCTCATTGTGAATGTAGTGTCACCATATCTGCATCAGTCTTCTGTACATCACCATAAACTTCTCCCCAATGTGAACCTGGTGTCACTTGATATGCCACAGTTAAGATTACATCACTGTAAAACCTTCTTCCAACTGTGTACCTGGTATCACAGTATCTACCACAGCTTATCGTGCATTACTGTTAAACCTTCTCGCTACTGTGAACTCGGTGTCACAGTATCTGCCAATGTCTACCGTATATCACCGTTAAATATTCTCCAAACTGTGAACCTTTTGTCACAGTGTCTGCTCAGTTTATCGTACATTACTGTTAAACCCGCTGGATAAGCTCCAGAGAGCGAAAGAGGAGTTCTCACATCTGCAGGAACTGGGGATCATTCATCGCTCCGACAGTCCTTGGGCTCGCCACTCCACCTGGTCCCAAAAGCCTCCAGTGGCTAGTGCCGCTGCAGAGATTTTCGACGGCTTAATGACACGACAGTACCTGACCGTTACCCCATCCCTCACTTTCAGGACTTTACGGCCAATCTGCATGGCATGAGAGTATTCTCCAAGGTCGATCTGGTGCAAATCCTGTTGCACCCCGAGGATATCCCCAAAGCAGCTATCATCAACCCCTTCGTCTTGTTCGAATTTTTATGCATGCCTTTCAGGCTCAAGAACACCACCCAGACCTTCCAGCACCTCATGGATACGGTGCACAGTGATTTGAATTTCGCGTTCATTTATCTGGATGACATTCTTGTCACCAGCAGAGACTGGGCACAACACAAGTCTCAACTGCACACCCTCTACTCCCGACTGGCCGAATTCGGCCTAATGGTCAGGCCGGCCAAATACCAGTTTTGTGCAGAAGAAAATTTGGATGGGATGAAACTAATCCAGAATCCATCGCACAAGATTGGAGAAATTGGATTGAGCATCTTCAAATACTTGGAAGTTTTGAAGTTAACAGACTTTGGAGTGGCCACATTTGCTCAGTTACACCATTTTTCTGATGTAAGTGAAGATGGTTTTGATCCTGTCAGTTACTGAGTCCTGTGAAATAACCAAGTGCGAGGACATGGTGGATTTATAATGGGAAAAGCCAGAGTGGCTCCATTAAAGTCAGTCACCAGACCTTGAATGGAATTGACTACTGCTACTATGGCGAGCAAAATGGACGCTATGTTAAGAAGAGAATTACAGATGGAGTTAGCAGATCCTGTGTTTTGGACTGATAGAACATCAGTGCTTAAATACATTAATAATGAAATCATGAGGTTTCATCTCTTTGTGACTGACAAAGAGAATGAAAACCTGGACAACAACAAATGGCAGATTTACCACAGGACAGAGTTTCACCTGATGAATTCCCATTTACATCCGTGGAAGTTGATTATTTTGGTCCTTTGCAAGTAAAGTGAGGACGAAGTGTTGAAAAATGATATGAAGTTATTTTCACATGTTTGACTATGAGAGCAATTCATATTGAAGTAGCGTCATTGCTTGATACAGACTCTTTTATTAATGTTCTTTGGCGTTTTATTCCTAGACGTGGTCAAGTAAAAGAATTATGTTCTGATAATGGATCTAACTTTAAAGGAGCTTATCGAGAATTATGAAAAGTTATTCAAAATTGGAATCAACATCAAATTCATGATACATTACTTCAGAAAGAAGTTAATTGGATATTTAATCCACCCATAGTTATGGGTGTGGAACGGGTAAGGGTTAGTTGGTTGTGGAGAACGTTTACAAAGGTCTGTTCTGGGCAGTACTGGGCAGCAATGCTTAATGTTGTAATGGATGCGGAAGCTCTGGGAAGGGGTAAGGGAGGGACTGGCCAGGAAGTCTGCAGATGCTGGGGCCGAGGGCAATGCACAAACATGCTGGGGAAACTCATGGATAGTTTTGTGAGGAGCAGGTCCTGCTTCACGAGTCAAATTGAGTATTTCGAGGAGGTGTCAAAGGAAATAGATGAAGGTCAAGGTCTGTATGCACTGCATGTGGATTTTAGTAAGGTGCTTGACAAGGTCGTCACAGTGGCCTCATTTAGAACGTCAGGAGGCATGGGATCCATGGAGCCTTGGCTGTATGGATTCAGAATTGGCTTGTCTGCAGAAAACAGAGGGTAGTAGTCGATGGAACAATGTCTAGTGGCTCTCCAAAGGGATCTGCTCTGGGACCCCTGCTCTTTGTGATTTTTATGAATGATGATGGGAGTGGAAGGGTAGGTACGTCAGGGGCTGACACAGAGGTAGAGATGTTGTAGACAGTGTAGAAGGTTGTCATAGGTCATCTAGTTTGGAGAGAAGTGACTCCAGGATGGAGTTCAATCCTGTAAATCCAGATATACTTAAACAAGCAACTGGTACAGGTTAATTTCCAGAGTCATTTTCAAGGGCACGAATAACAGTTATTCCAAAGAAGATTGGAGACCCATTAAAAGTAGCTTCATATAGACCAATTTCTTTATTGAATGCGGATTACAAGAACGTGAGGGCAGAGAACTTGGTTAGTGACAGGATTATGAACAGTGTGCAGGACAGAGAAATATTTAGATCCTGCTACATAAATCGCTCAATGTTGCTGTGAAAATTGAGAGGGAGTTTAAGATGGTGTATTGTGTGCTGGCCTTCAGGAGTCAGGGGATTGAGTTCAAGAACTGAGAGGTAATGTTGCAGATGTATAAAATTCGAGTCAGACCACACTTGGAATATTGTGTGCGAGAATACCAGAGGGCGTCTAAATAAGGTGAGAGGAGGGAACTTTAGGCAAGATGTGAGGGGTACATTTTATTCACACAGAAAGTAGTGGGTGCCTGGAATGCATTGCCAGGGGTAGTAGCAGAGGCTGGTCCATAAAAGGCATGAAAATGATTTTAATATGGGGACAGGTATAAAAGAAAAACAGAAGGTACTGGTGTGAGGGAGGGAAGGGTAATATCATTGTGGGGTAGGTTCATATGGGTTAGCTGAAGGGATTCGACCAATCCATCCATGATTTGTCCAGCATCTTGCTGTCATGTCGTGGTGAACCAGGGTGTTGCCTGATGGAGACACGGTGCTCTGAGTTCTGCAGAGATAGATCGTGCTTTTCTCCAAAACACACTTCCTCAGGTAAAGCAGAGGAAGGGGAAAGGCCCTAATATGCAGGGGTAGGGAGGGGGGTGATGGGGGAAGAGTTGGGACCCTCCAAAGTCATCGTGATCAGGCATCGCAGACAGCATCTCTATCACCCATATTTCTCTTCCCAGGTGAAGGAGCGATCTCAGAGACAAGACACGAGTCCAGAAGAACCTCGCATCCCATCTGAACAGAGGTCGGACAACATCATGATGTCCTGAATCCCTCCCCTTCTTCTCCCCCTGGCCCTGCCAACCCCATTCCCTGCACCTCCCATGTCCCTTCACCCACTTCCCCCCACTTCTCCTCTACCCCTCCTCAATCCCAACCCCCTCCCGCTCACCTTGCCCTTCCCTCACACCTATGCCCTAACCCCAGCCCTCCTCCACCTCCCTTTCCCCCTCCCCTTTCCCCTTCCAACCTTAACCTAGGGGAAGGAGGGGTAGGAGAAGAGGGTAGGAGAAAGGGGGTAATGGAAGGGGGTAAGGGTAGGAGTAAGGGGTAGGGTTGCGGGTGTGGGTGTGGGTGAGGGGTATGGTTAGGGGAAGGGGATAGGTGTAGGGGATAGGTGTAGGGGATAGGTGTAGGGGATAGGGGTAGTGTTTAGGTTTGGGTTGGGGAAGGTGGGTAGAGTTAGAGTTAGAGAGGGCTGGGATAGAGGTAGCATTATGGTTAGGGTTAGGAGACATGGGCTCAGATTAGGTCTAGGTTTAGGGTGAGGTTTAGAGTTCGGGGATGTGGGTTTGTGTTGGGTTTAGGGGAAGGGGGTAGGAGTAGGAGGTAGAGGTGGGGTTAGGGTTAGGGTTAGGAGAAGGTGGGTTGGATTAGGGTTGGGGTTAGGGGACGGCATAGGGGTAGAGATAGAGTTAGGGGACGTGGAGTAGTGATAGGGGGTATCGGTAGTGTTAAGGTTAGGGTTAAGAGTAGGGGAATGGGAAGGGGGAGGGGAATGGGGAGGAGAATGTAATGGAAGATTTAAACCGTGTTTTATCCTTTTGCAGACTTTGCTTCTGCAAGGCTGAGAACCTGCTTGTTTTTTACAATCAGCAGACATAAGCTAAATTCTACCAAGGGGTCAGAGATGCAGTTATCTGACAAAAGGGCATCTGTGTACCAAGAACATTTAATCTTCCTGCTTGTTTTGGTCACAGACTGTCAGAGGCCTAGCCTTGATGCAAAATAACCATTGTATTCAAATTGATAAGCTGAAAATTATGTTATTCAAACGAAGCCTAATATGCTAGCTTCCTCGCTTATCTTTCTTACTGTGCTGGGAATTGGTGCTTGGGTAAGCAGTTTTTGGGTAATATAAGCCATGGTCCCGCTGCTGAAGTTTGAGACTCTCTGAGAGGTGGCAACATCTGTCAGCAAGAAGAAGAATTTCTGGAGTCCAGCTAACGTCCCAGTCGAGGGACGTGGAGAAGCTGCTACCGGTGCCCGACAACCTACTACAAGTGTGCAGTCGTTGCCTCGCTTCGGCAGTTGGGACCAGTCCAGGCATTGATAAATATAATTGGGAAGGGTTTGCATATTGTAGTTTGAAATCAGCTTTTGAATTTGTAATGAACCTTTGTATAAACTGAACTGCTCTCGGTGTGTGTGGGTGTCTATTTTCTTTCGGTAGCTCAAACACTGTGACCAATCTCAAATGAACAAAGTGAGAAGTACAAGTTTACGCAGGACATGGAACGGGGTGGAGGAAAAAGGATGTGAACGGAGGAAGCCAACCCTACCCCCTCCCCTCCCCACCCCTTCCCCCACATTATCGCTGCTTATTTTCTCCTCCATCTAGCAGAAGTCGGGCCTCATTCCGGCCAGAACCTCCCGTGGTTTCAGAGCCTCCGTTTCAGGAAGTGCCTTAGACGTTCGCTGCTGGACAGACATCTTGTCTCTTGATTCATTCTGTACCGTTATTATTAAATTAAAAAATGGTTGAGTTTTTTAAAGCTAGAATGCAAAAGGCTGGTCCAGATAGACAACACAGAATAAGGCCCATCGGCCCCTCTCTCCTGCTGGCTGAGTTGTAATCAGTTCATATTCCTCTCCCCGTTTTCATTCTTTGCTCCCATCAGTTCATGTTGCCTTGTCAATCTCATGGCCTGTGGGAAGAAGCTGCCTGGCTGTCCTGCTTTTATTCCATATCTCCTTCCTGATGGCAGGGGGACAAAGATGCTCTGTGCTGGATATCTGAGTCTATTTACAAATCCCATCCCTGCAAACAATCAGGGGTCCCTTGCCTTGAGGTTCCACCCATGTTACCTCTCGCTCAGCACTCTCTCGTCAGAACACTACTGCACCCTCCTTTCCCTCCTCTCCCAAGTCTCAGTATCCCACTGACAATTCCAGACAGCTGCCATATCTATACCCTGGCCCACCTCAACCAATGGATCGATCAGGACCTTCTCCCCTCAAGAGTTCCAGGAATCCACTCTCGCAATGTCTTGCAAATGAATGTCCTGCATTCTCCTTCCCCCTTGGTTTCCTCCTGTTATCAGGTACCTGCATGGACCCCACCCTGTTGAAACTACCCATGTTCTCACTGATCTCTCTGCACCTCTACCCTCCATCCAAGGGTCTTGGTTGTCTTGTGGGGCTAGTGGAGAACAAAGCACCAACTCAAGGAGATGTGGAGCAGTACAGAGACCCCCAGCTCCAGGAGACAGGGAGAACCACAAAGATGCCCAACTCTGTCAATCGGATAAAACCTGATCATCAGTTGCAAGGTGCAAGGAACTCTCAGTACTGCTGCACGTGGGGCAGGTGTGGCCCATCCCTACACCTCCACCCTGGCAATTCTCAAAACAGTTTTCCTATTCTTGTGGGGGTCCATGTACGTGGTCAATCAATGGGGGCAAGGGTGTTACAAGCATGGCCATCATTGTGTGTGGCTGTGCATGGAACCAAAGTGCAAGGGCACCAAATGGCGCTATGTGCTGAGGTTCTACCTGGCTGAGGTGTTGCGAAAGATTGGTCTGGCCCTGGTGCCGCACAATGTCCCAGTCAGCAGGGCTTTGCCCCATCACCTTCCTGGGAATGGTTTCATAAACAAACACATTTGACCACAAAGCCATCAGCCAGTGGTCAGCAGAGAATTGCTGACACAGAGACTCTAGGCTTGATGGGATACTGTGGGGTGGTCCACTGAGCAGAGCATCCAGAGACATCCAGGAGGTGTTCCAGAGGGCCAAGGACTCACTGGCCAACACCACCCTTCAGGTACACGCGAGGCCAGAGACACCTACCACTCTCACAGTAGATGCTTCCAGCACAGCAGTAGGGGGCGCACTGGAGCAATTCATTGAAGGGCAATGGCAGCCTCTGGCCTTCTTGAGCAGACACCTCTGGCCACACGAACTCAACTACAGCACCTATGGCTGAGAGCAATCGGTGCTGTATCTGGCAGACTGATGCAGGTAACCTGACCTCAGCTTCACCGTGGGGAAAATGTTTCACGGAGATGTACGAAAAACTGTCACAAACACTGTGACACTGGGTTAACAGCAGTGAGAAGGTTTAACACTAATGTACGATAAACTGTGTAAGATATTGTGAAACCAGGTTCACAGTCGGGAGAAGGTTTATCAGTGATGTAAGAAAAACTGGGGCAGATACTGTGACACCAGGTTCACAGTCCGGAGAAGGTTTAATGATAATGAGATAGATACTGAGACAATGGGTTCACAGCAGTGAAAAGGTTTAACTGTGATGTACGATAAACTTTGGCAGACGCAGTGACAAATGGTTCACATTGGGGAGAACGTTTAACTTAATGTACGGTAGATATGGCAGATATTGTGACAACAAGTTCACAGTAGTGAGAAGGTTTAACGGAGATGTACGGTGGACTGTGATGGATACTGTGAAACCAGGTGCACATTAGTGAGACGGTTTAATAGTGAGGTTCAATGAACTGTGGCAGGTACTGTAACACCGGGTTCACAGTATGGAGGAGGTGTAAAGGTGACACGTGATACATTGGTGCAGATACAGAGACACAGATTTAACAGTGGGGAGAAGGTTTAACGCTGATGTATGGTTGACTGAGATAAATACTGTGAAACTGGGTAAGGAGAGGATTTAGCGGTGATATATGGTAGACTGAGGTAGATATTGTGACACCGGGTTCACAGTCGGGAGAAGGTTTATCAGTGATGTAAGATAAACTGGGGCAGATCCTGTGACACCAGGTTCACAGTGGGAAAGAGGTTTAATGGTGATACATGATTCAATGTTGCAGATACAGTGATACCGGTTTCACAGTAGGTAGAAGGTTAATGTACAGTAGAATTAGGCAGATTCTGTGACAGTGGGTTCACATTAGGGAGAAGGTTTAACAGTGATTTTCAGTAGATTGAGGCTGATACTATGACACAGGGTTCACAGTAGTGAGAAGGTTTAACAGTGATGTCCGGTAAATGTTGGCAGATACCATGAAAATGAGTTCACCAAAGTGAGGTTTAATATTGATGTACGATTAACTCTGGCTGATACTGTGACACCAGGTTATCAGTTGGGAGAAGGTTTAATGGTGATGTACAGCAGACTGAGGCAGACACAGTTACACCGAGTTCTCAGTGGAGAGAAGGTTTATCAGTGATGTATGATAAACTGTGGCAGAAAATCTGACAACAGGTTTCCAGTGGAGATAAGGTTTATCAGTGATGTATGATAAACTGTGGCAGAAAATCTGACAACAGGTTTCCAGTGGGGATAAGTTTTACGGTGATATAAGATAAACTGTGGCAAATACTGAGACACAAAGTTAACGGAGGTGATAATGTTTAACAGCACTGTACAGCAGACTGAGGAAGATACTGCTACACTGGGTTCACAGTGGGGAGAAAGTTTAACGGTGATATACGGAGGAATGAGGAAGATACTGTGTGACCGAGTTCACAGCAGTAGTTAGGAGGTTTAACAGAGATGTACAATAAACTACAGCAGATGGTGTGGCATCAGGTCAACAGTGGGGAAAAGGTTTCATGATGATGTATGTTATAATGTGGCAAACACTGTGACAATGGATTCAGAGTTGAGAGATAGATCAATGGTGATGTACGGTAGACTGAGACAGATAATTTGACACCAGGTTCACAGTGGGAAGGAGGTTTAACAGTGATACACGATTCAATGTTGCAGATACAGTGATACCTGTTTCACAGTAGTGAGAATGTTCAATACTGATGTCCAATAAACTGTGTCAGATACTGTGACATCAGTTTCACACTGGGGAGAAGGTTTAATGTTGTTGTCCAGTGGGCTGAGACAGATACTGAAATGCATGTCCTTCAATCCAAAAAGCAGAGTGACAGGTAGATGAGCTTAGAGCCTGGATTGGCACTTGGAATTATGATGTGGGGGCTTATAGTGAGACCTGGTTACGGGAGGGACAGGACTGGCAACTCAATATTCCAGAATACAAATGTTTTAGATGTGATAGAACAGGGGGTAAAAAAGGGGGAGGAGTTGCTCTGCTTGTGAAGGAGGACATTACTGCCGTGAGGTAGCAGGATGGTTTGGAGGGATCGTCCAGTGAGGCAGTTTGGGTGGAATTGAGGGGTGGAGGAGGCATGAGGGCACTAATAGGAGTGTATTATAGACCACCAAATGGGCCAAGAAGATTGGAGGAACAAATTTGTAAGGAGATAGCATATATGTGTAATAAACATAAGGTAGTGATCATGGGAGATTTTAACTTCCCTCACATTGATTGGGATACCCATACAGTAAGAGGGCTGGAAGGGCTAGAGTTTGTCAAATGTGTACAAGATAGTTTTCTTAATCAATACGTAGAGGAACTGACTCAGGACGGTGTAATACTGGATCTCCTGTTAGAGTACGAGATAGGTCAGGTGTCTGAGGTTAATGTTGGAGAACAAATTGAGTCTAGTGATCACAACTCTATTAATTTTAGGGTAGTTTTAGGGAAGAGCAAAGAAGGGCCTAAAGTTGAGGTTCTGGATTGGAGAAAAGCAAATTTCGAAGGAATAAGAATGGATTTGGGGAGTATTGAGTGGGACATGATTTTTTCAGGAAAGGATGTAAATGAAAAATGGAGAATATTCAAAGAAGAAATGTTGAGAGTACAGAGTAGATGTGTCCCAGTGAGGATCAAAGGAAAGGCTGGAAGTCATAGGGAGCCCTTGGTTTTAGAGGAATATTAGAAATTTGGTTAGGAGAAAGAGGGAGGTGTACAAGAGGTATAAACAACAGGGTGATGAGAAATTGAAAGAGGACTACAAGGAGTGTAGAAAAAATCTTAAGAAAGAAATAGGAAAGGCCGAAAAGAGACACAAAGAGGCTTTGGCAGGCAGAGTAAAAATAAATCGAAAGGGTTTCTATAGGTACATTAAAATAGTGAGGGATAGAATTGGACCCCTTTAGATAGGGAGGGTAGGCTATGTGAGAAGTCAGAGGAGAAGGGGGAAATTTTAAATGATTTCTTTTCCTCAGTATTCACTAGGGAAAAAAATATTGTACCAGTTGAAGTAAAGAAAAATAGTGGAGAGGTCATGAATCATATAAGGATAACCGAGGAGGTAGTGATGGCAGTGTTAAAAAAGATAAAGGTGGAGAAATCTCTGGGTCCAGACAAAGTATTCCCAAGGACACTCAGGGAGGCAAGTGTACAGATAGTGGGGCCATTAACAGAGGTATTTAGGATGTCACTGGTCATGGGGGTAATGCCAGAGGATTGGAGGGTGGGTGGCTCATGTTGTTCCGCTGTTTAAGAAAGAGTCCAAATGTAAACCTGGAAATTATAGACCCGTGAGTCTGACGTCTGTGGTGGGTAATTTAATGGTAAGTGTTCTGAGGGATGGCATTTACAAATATTTGGAAGAACATGGATTGATAGGGAGTAATCAGCATGGTTTTGTCAGGGGTAGATCATGCTTAACAAACCTTAAAGTGTTTTTCTAGGGGGGGGGTTACAAAAAAGATTGATGAAGGGAAGACTGTGGATGTTGTCTATTTAGACTTTAGTAAAGCTTTTGACAAAGTTTCCCATAGGAGGTTAGGTAAAAAGGTAGAGGCATTAGGTATAAATAAGGAGGTAGTGAAATGGATTCAGCAATGGTTAGATGGGAGGTGTCAGAGAGTAGTGGTAGAAAATTGTTTGTCAAATTGGGGGCCGGTGACTAGTGGAGTTCCTCAGGGATCGGTCCTGGGTCCACTATTGTTTGTTATACATATTAACGATCTGCAAGAAGGGGTGGTGAATTGGATAAGTAAGTTTGCAGATGATACAAAGATTGGTGGTATTGTGGACAGTGAGGAAGATTACCATAGCTTAAAAAGAGATATAGGAAAGCTAGAGGAGTGAGCTGAGAAATGGGTGATGGAATTTAATACCGATAAGTGTGAAGTGTTGCATTTTGGAAAGGCAAATCTAAATAGGTCATATACATTGAATGGTAGACAATTGAGGAGAGCAGAGCAACAAAGGGATTTGGGAGTTATGGTAAATAGTAGCCTCAAAGTTGATACTCGGGTAGATAGAGTGGTGAAGAATGCATTTGGAATGTTGGCCTTCATAAATCGGAGTATTGAATTCAAGAGTTGGGATGTTATGATGAAATTGTACAAAGCATTGGTGAGGCCAAGTTTGGAATACTGTGTGCAGTTTTGGTCACCAAATTATAGGAAGGATTTAAACAAAATAGAGAGAGTGCAGAGAAGGTTCACGAGAATGTTGACAGGATGTCAGGGTTTGAGTTACAGAGAAAGGTTGAGCAGCCTGGGCCTTTTTTCTCTGGAGTGTTGAAGATTGAGGGGGGATTTGATGGAGGTTTTCAAGATTTTAAAAGGGACAGAGTCAACGTGATTAGGCTTTTTCAATTAAGAGTGGGGGATATTCAAACCAGAGTCCATGGTTTGAGTTGAATGGGGAAAATTATATGGGGAATATGAGGGGGAAATTTCTTTACGCAAAGGGTGGTTGGGATGTGGAATAAGCTTTCAGCGGAGGTGGTTTTAAAATTTTTTTATTTATTTTTCATACTATAAACCACATTGATCAAGATACATACATTTTCCTTTTCAAATATATACAGTGTCATTTTCTCCCCACCCCTCCCTCTTCCCTTCCCACCCTCCCTACCTGCCCTCCCATTCATTCAAAGCTCAGAATCCAAGATACATCAAACCCGCCAAACAATGTTGTCACTCAACAAAAACAAACAAAAAATTCCACTGAGTCAGTTCTTTTCATTTTCTTCTCCTTCTGTCATTTTAGGTGGTAGATGTCCCCAGTAGGTTTTCTCTATTATGTTTCATGTATGGCTCCCATATTTGTTCAAATATTGTAATATTATTTCTTAAATTATATGTTATTTTTTCTAATGGAATACATTTATTCATTTCTATATACCATTGTTGTATTCTCAAGTTATCTTCTAATTTCCAGGCTGACATAATACATTTTTTTGCTACGGCTAGGGCTATCCTAACAAATCTTTTTTGTGCACCATCCAAATCAAGTCCAAATTCTTGTTTTTTATGTTACTTAGGAGGAAGATCTGTGGGTTTTTTGGTATATTGCTTTTTGTGATTTTATTTAATATCTGGTTTAGATCTTCCCAAAAATTTTTCACTTTTTCACATGTCCAGATTGCATGAATTGTTGTTCCCATTTCCTTTTTACAGCGAAAACATCTGTCAGATACTGTTGGATCCCATTTATTTAACTTTTGAGGTGTAATGTATAGCCTGTGTATCCAGTTATGTTGTATCACACGTAATCTCGTATTTATTGTATTTCTCATAGTTCCTGAGCATAACTTCAGCGGAGGTGGTTGAAGCAGGGACGTTATTTACATTTAAGGAAAGACTGGATGATGACATGGAGGGGAGAGGATTGGAGGGTATGGACCAGGTGCTGGTCAGTGGAACTAGGAGGGTGGGGATTTGTTCCGGCATGGACTAGTAGGGCCACACTGGCCTGTTCTGTGCTTTATATGGTTGTATAGCAATGAGAGTTTTAACAGTGTTGGATGATAAAATGTGTCAGAAAATGTTTCATGAGGTTCACAGTGGGGGGAAGCTTTATTGGTGATGTACAGTGCATGGAGACAGATGTTATGACACCCAGTTCACAGTGGGGAGGTTTATCAGTGATGTATAATAAACTCTGGCATAAACTGTTATAATGAATTCACAGAGGGGAGAAGTTTTAAGTGTGATGTTCGGGAGACTCAGACGGATACTGTGAAACCAGGTTCACATTAGTGAGAAGGTTTAACAGTCAGGTTCAATTAACTGTGGCAAGTATTGTGACACCAGGTTCACAGTGCGGAAGAGGTTTAAAGGTTGCAGATACAGAGACACAGAGTAAAAAGTGGGGAGAAATTTTAATGGTGATTTTCGAGAGACTGAGGCAGATATTATTTCACTGGGTTCACAGTAGGGAGAAGGTTTAATGGTGATGTATGGTTGGCTGAGGTAGATACTGTGACACCAGGTTCACACTGGAGAGGAGGTTCATCAGAGATGTACAATTAACTGTGGCAGATCATGTAACACCAGGTTTACAGCAATGAGAAAGTTTATCAGTGATGTACAATAAACTGTGGTGGATAATGTGACACCAGGTTCACAGTGGGGAGAATGTTTAACAGTAGATTGAGGCAGGATATCAGACACCAGATCACAGTACTGAGATGGTTTAACGGTGAGGTACAGCAGACTGAGGCAGATACTGTGACACCGGGTTCCCAGCAGCAGTGAGAGGTTTAACATTGATGAACAATATAGCAGATGCTGTGGCACTAGGTTAACAGTGGAGAGAAGTTTTAATGGTGATATACTGTAGACTGATGCAGATACGGTGACACTGGGTTTGTAGTGGGCAGAAGTTTTGTCAGTGATGTTCAATAGAGTAAGGCAGATTCTTTGATGCCAGATTAACAGTTTTGAGAATGTTTAACAGTGTACGATAAATTTTGTCAGATGCCGTGAAACCAGGTTCACAATGGGAAAAGAGTTAATTGAGATATACGGGAGATATACAATAGACTGAGGCAGATACTGTGACGCCGTGTTCACAGTGAGGAGAATGTTTAACGATGATGTATGGTAAATTGAGGTAGATACCATGACTCCAGGTGCACAGTAGGGATAAGTTTTAAAAGTGATGTACGGTAGACTGAGGCAGATACTATGAGATCATGTTTACAGTGGGGCAAGGTTTAACTGTGATGTACGATAAACACTGGCAGAAACTTTGACAAATGGTTCACATTGGGGAGAAGGTTTAATGGTGATGTATGGTAAATTGAGATAGATACTGTGACACCAGGTGCACAATGGGAAATAAGGTATAACAGTGATGTACGGTAGACTGAGGCAAATACTGTGACACTGTGTTCACAGTGGGGAGAAGATTTAATGATGATATACAGTAAATTGAGGTAGATACCATGACTCTAGGTGTACAGCACGGAGAAGGTTTAATGGTGATGTACGATAAACTGTGGTAGGTACAGTAAAACCGGCCTCAGTGGGGGAAAAGTTTACTAGTGATGTACGAGAAACTGAGGCAAATGCTGTGACAGTGGGGAGAACATTTAACAGTTCTGTATGATAAACTGTGGCAGAGAAAGTGACACTGTTTTCACTGTTGGGAGAATGTTTCATGGTGACGTACGATAGACGTACGCAGATACTCTGACACCAGCTTCACAGGGGGGAGAATTTTTATCAGGGATGTACGGTGGACTGAGATAGATACTGAGACAATGGGTTCACGGGAGTGAAAATGTTTAACATTAATGTACGATAAACTGTGTCAGATACTGTGTCACCAGGTTCACCGTGGGGAGAATCTTTAACGAGATGTACAATAAACTCTGGCAGATTCTGTGACGCTGAGTTCACAGTGTGGAGAACGTTTAATGGTGATGTACAGTAGACTGGGACAGAAACTGTGACACCAGGTTCAGGGCAGTGAGAATGTTTAACAGTGATGTATAAAAAAACTCTGGCATATACAGGATCACAGTGGAGAGTATGTTTAATGGTGATATATGGGAGTCTGAGGCAGATACTGTTACATCAGGTTCGCAGTGGAGGGAAAGTCTATGGGTGATGTAAGGTATATTGAGGCGGGTATTGTGACTCCAGGTTCACAGTGGGGAGAAGGTTTAAGTGTCCTGTACGGGAGACTGAGGCAGATACTGTGACACCGTGTTCAAAGTGGGGAGAATGTTTAACATTGATGTAGGATAAATTGTGGCAGATCGGGTGACACCAGTTTCTTAGTTGAGAGAAGGTTTAATGGTGATGTTCGGTAGACTGAGGCATATACTGTGACACTGTGTTCACAGTGGGGAGTTGTGTCAGTGATGTACGATAAACTGTGGTAGATACTGTGGACACCAGGTTCACAGTGGGTTGAAGCTTGAACGGTGATGTATGGAGGTGTGACAAGGATAATGTGACACCGTTTTACATTAGTGAGAAGGTTTAACAGTCAGGTTCAATGAACTGTGGCAGGTACTGTGACACCCGGTTTACAGTACTGAGAAGGTTTATAAGTGATGTACGATAAACTGTGGCAGAAATTGTGAAACCAGGTTCACAGTGGGAAGAATGTTAAAAAGTGATGCATATAACACTATTGCAGATACATTTACACCAGGTTCACAGTAGGGAGGAGATTTAAGGGTGATGTATGGGAGACTGAGGTAGATGCTGTAACACCAGGTTTACAGTGGGGAGAAGGTTAAAAGATGATGGACGGTAGACTGAGGCAAATACTATTACACCAGGTTCACAGGGGGGAGAAAGTTTAACGTTGATGTCCGATAGACAGAGACAGAAACTATGAGACAGGATTCAGATTCGTGAGAAGGTTTAACAGTCAGGTTCAATGAACTGTGGCAGGTACTGTGACACCAGGTTTACAGAACTGAGAAGGTTTAAAAGTGAGGTACATTAAACTGTGGCAGATACTGTGAAACCGGGTTCAGTGTGGGAAGAATGCTGAAGGTGATGTACAGTTAACTTTGACAGATACTGCTGACACCGGAATCAGTGCAGTGAAAAAGTGATGTACAATAAATTCTGGCCTATACTGTGACATCAGGTTCATATTGGGGAGAAGGTTTAACGGTGATATATGGTAGAGGGAGGCAGATACTGTGATACCAGGCTCATTGTATTGTTCATTTATCTTAATTACAACATCTAATTTATATCTCCATTTTTTTGTGGCAACTTCCAAACATTGCATAAACTTCTATTCTAGACAGATTTTGTTCATTTAAATAGGTCACCACAAAAAGCCCAAATCGTTTGGTCTCTTAAGTACACTGCACAAAATTAAATTTTTACTTGGGTTTAGTTCAACGGCACTTCAGTCTGCTTCATTATTTTTTCAGTCCCTCGTTTTGTGTTTTCTGCTATGCCCAGCCGTTTCGCCAAATAGGCATCCAACCTCTGTCTTCTCAGCTTGACCCAACATCTCCTCTGTAAACTTAAGCAAACCAAGGAGATCAAAGATAAAATTTTCACATTTGCATTTTCAAAAACAAAAATGGTGCTGTGATTTGCAGTTTCACATCATAAGTCCACTTGCTAAACTTGCAAGCAACTGCATCGCATCCTACAGCTGGAAAATTGCAAGAGAACTACTTGGTTAAAGCAAAGATTCCACCCAGCCACCCCATTAAAGGTCTCCAAGTTAACAACAGAGAGCAACCTGAAAGTTAAATACAAAGATCTCTATCAGGAAGATTAATGGGCTTTTAAAAAAAAATCATTTCCACTATTGAAAGAAAACTCCTCAGGGAACACCAGGCTCTTGTTGAACAATTTCTGTTGTATTCCTCAAAATGGTTTGAATCTTGATTTCAAGCAGTGTCATTTGGTTAGATTGTTGGTCTAGAACAAACCCTGCCCACACACTCCCTTAAATACCTGCAAAGTCCTGGTTCAGCTCTGCTGCATGCTAAAGCTCTCAGAGCTTTTCTGAAGAGATAGCGGACTTCAGATGCTGGTACGTTGAGTCACAAAAACACTAATGCTTCCCTGAACAACACACCTCTCTCTGAAAACCAACAAAAACCTTCCCGAGTGGTAATCATTCACCTTTTGAGCACCAAAATCTGGTGAACTTGATATATGTTAAATTCTGTGCACAGTATAAGAATGGCCTGCAAACAGTGGACTTGGAGGAATTAGAAGTGAGATTGGACTGTGAACCAAAGAACTTTTCTGAACTTACACACACATTACACACACGTGCACTTTGAATTAGAAGGGGGGTAAGTTAGATAAAGTAAGTTAAAGTAGTAAAATAGTGATAAGTTAAAGTCTTATCTGTTTTCATGTTTAAAGATAATTAAAATCAGCTTTTGTTTAAGTAACCATTTGTCTTGGTGAATATTTATTGCTGCTGGGTTTTGGGATCCTCTGGTCTCGTAACACAGCACCAAGCTTCAGAACAACCCCCATTCTTTAGGTTATAATAATATTCCATTAATGGGTCCCGGCATCTTTTCAAAGTTATTAATTGACTCTTCAATAATTTTTGTAAATATCAACAAGACATAATATCATTTCACTGTTGTGTCTGTATCGTAGGAGAATTCCCTTTCCGTTCGATCAGAATTAGAGTTTTGGGTGCTGTATTTGAGAAAAGATGTGCTGGTGTTGGAGAAGGTCCAACATTAGTGAGAAGGTTTAACAGTCAGGTTCAATGAACTGTGGCAGGTACTGTGACACCAGGTTTACAGTACTGAGAAGGTTTAAAAGTGATGTACGATAAACTGTGGCAGATACTGTGAAACTGGGTTCAGTGTGGGAAGAATGCTGATGTACAGTTAACTTTGAAAGATACTGCTGACACCGGAATCAGTGCAGTGAAAAAGTTTAACAGTGATGTACAATAAATTCTGGCCTATACTGTGGTGAGTGTATGAGGAACAATTGTCGACTCTTTGACTGTACTAGTTGGAGTACAGAAGGATAAGGGAGACCTCAGAGGCATTTCAAATGCTGGAAGGCTTGGACAGAGTACATATGGCAAAGATGTTTCCCATGGTAGGAGATTCTAGAACAAGGGACATAATTTCAGAATAAAAGGGTGTCAATTTAAAACGGATGTGGAAAAATTGATTTTGTCAGTGGGTCGTGAACCTGTGGAACTGAGGTCATTGGGTGTATTTAAAGCAGAGATTGACAGGTAGTTGATTAGTCAAGGAATCACGGGTAATGGGGAGAGAGCTGGGCAGTGGGGGTGAGTGGAAGAATGGTGGAACAGACTCAATATGCCTACTTTTCCCCTATATCTTGTAATCTATATCCTGCGAAAGACCTAGACAACCCTCCTCTTGTATTCCATTTTCAGAAAACAGTCTGCATCATGAGTTTACGTCACGTGAACCCATTTCTGATTGAATCCCATATTACATGTGACACAAAACAAATTCTGCATTCAGAGGATTGCAGCTTCCTCATTTTAAAAATTGTTATCGAGCAGCTCAAATGAGATTTCTTGCTTCTTTTTGTGAAAGGGGAAAAATTGCCTTTAAAATGTATAAAATAGGAGAGAGAAAAGCAGAAGAATTTTTATACAAGTGGAAATTGAAATTAATGGTTGGTAATAAAGATACACCATTGTTGAAACATTTGATTAATATATGGAATAAAATAATTGATGAAATTGGTGGAAGTGGATGTACATCACCCAGAATGGCTTTGATTCGAAATCCTCGTCTCTTTTTCAAAGGATCATCAATTTCTGGATAGCTGGTTTCGTAAGAGGATTATAAATGTTGAAGATTGTTATGAAAGGGGTCAATTCATGTTATTTGAGCAACTGAGAAATAAATATCGTATAACTCATTGCAATCTTTTTTGCTATTTCCAACTAATAGCATATTTGAAGGATAAGTTAGAACCAACCATGTTGTACTGAAATAGAAATTCCTTATAAAGAGGAATTGTTAAAAAGTTTACTTCTGTGATGTCCTCTTGATTACAAGTAGGAACTTTTAAATGAGGAGTTCATAAGTCGAGACAAACGTGGGAAATGTATCTGAATATTGTAATTGATTGGCAAATATTGGCAGATCCATACAAGTTTCTCAATGTATGATACGAATTAGTTCAGCATAATTGTTTTTACATCAGTCATGTAGCAGATGTCAGCAAGGATTTTATCTGAAAGCTGCACCTGGAGTCAGGTGACTCAGGCAGTTGGATTTGAAAAGCTCGACAGGAAGCTGATTTGGCAACAGAGATCATTTGATCCAGGGGAGTTGTATTAATTCACTTCAACTCAGCAGTCTGGAACTATTGACCAGAGTTCCACACTGCAGCAGTGAGGAAGGAATTCACAACTCGTTTTTCTTCTACAGTTACTTCTTCCACCAGAGAAATTGAATAGAATAAAATCAGAATTATCAGATCGATGTTTGAAGTGTGGTGAAGATGTAGCAACTTTATTGCATTCAACTTAGCTTTGTCCTAATGTGAGATCTTTTTGGGGAGAATTACAAATTTTTTGGAACAAGTTACAGAGTTGTTTATCCGCAAAATCCAACTCTATTTTTATTAGGAAATATTGAAGGAATAAGGCCCAAATTAAAACTAGTAATATATCAATTGAAATTTGTTAAATTAGCATTAGCAGGGATGTGGAAATGTATTGAACTTACTCGGAAATCAGATAAATTTTTAGGGATGCCAAGATGACATGCAAAATTTCAAAATTGTCTTCCTTTAGAAAAAATTACATATAGCTTGAGAAATATATACTCTATCCTTTTGCAAATTTGGCACATGAATATTCAAATATTAGGCTTCAATTTGTAATAATGCCCTTTCCATCCCTCCAGACATGTGAGATTCTCCTCTAAGATGTAAAATTTTTAATTAGGTGTGTTAGATTTCCTCGCCACCGCGAACTCTGTGGAAATAGAGGACTAGCACAGGGCACAAGAAAACATCAACATCTGAGAAGCAGAGGATTCAATACAGTGACCATGGAAGCAGACCAGTGAGGGGTTCTGCAGCTGAAGGACCCACATAGGTGACAGGCTGTTGGTAAATTGAGGAAAGGAATCTACGCAGGCTGTGGGCTTCTGGACAAAGACGTCAAGGAACTTACACCACGCTGTGGATTGCTAAATACTGGTTGGAAATTGGCTAAAAGGGTGTCAGGTATCAGACCTGGGATAAGAGTGGGTCCTAATGGGTTCCTAATCATGTCAGAGGTTCAAAAGTGGAGCTCACATTGCCAATGACTTGGATTGGTCTGTGAGCATTGAAAGACAATCCACAGACCATCAGTGACTTGGCCCAGGATTCAGGATGGTGGAGGGGGGGAGCAGGAGAGTATGAATTTTTTTTGCTTCCTTCTCTGACCGCAAGAGGCATTTCAGGCAACTTCTGTCAATGGCGAATCTGTCTGTCTTACAGCAGGAAATCAAATCAATTTTGTATCATATGATACTTTTTAATTACATGACAGTAAATTGTCTCCTAAAATAGAGAGAGAGGTTCAAGTTTCAAACTATTACAAACTCCACTCACCAGAGCCAACTGGATTATACCTCTTCCCATGTTTTTTTTTGCAAGGACACCATTGATTTTATCACAACTCCTCTGCTGCATCTGTCCTGTGACAGATTATATATTTTATATTGTATGTAAATACGTTTTTGATGGACGGATTGTAGGAGTCATGTAGGTCACAAACAAACACTAACAATTCGCAAAACATCTCTTACTTAAAATGCAAGAGCTTTGCTGAGAGTGAGTCATTCAGGCGCCGAGAGCCTTTGCAAAAACAAAACAAGGAGACTGTTTTGCTAAATAATTTCAAAAGCAGGTGTAAATGGATTATTGTTTTTAAAGCAACAGATAAATGGACTCAGAAGTTTTCTGTTCTAAGAAGGTCATGTGCTTTTGCAAGCAGAGAAGAGTCACCAAATAGGCTTTTTTCTAAAAGATAAAGATGCAAACTGGCATCTTGTTGAAACCCGATTTTGAAGACGGGTTGTGAGTTCTCAGTTCAGCCTGTTGAAAAACCTTGTTCTACATACAAGAGGAAATGGCTGGCTAGAAATGGTGTTTCAACTGAAACAAAAGGAACTCAATGGTGTCCTGCAGAAGAGGTTATTATTTGGAAAACCCTGATAGTGAAAGTTTCTTTGGCAAGTCACCAAAGTGACTGATCAGAGGGAATCAGTTTTGTGTGTCCAATGAACAAGAAATCCCTCTCTGAAACCAACAAGGGCCTTCCTGGAGGGTAAACATTTACTTTTAAGCACCAGATCTTGGTGAAAAGTCATAAATGTTGAATTCTGTGCATAGCATAAGAATTGATAGACACCAGTGAATTTGTAGGAGTGTCAAAGCACTTTATACACTTTAAATACACCTGCATTTAGAATTAGGAGTTACATTAATAGTGATAAGTTTAAGGTTGATTGTTTTTTTGTTTAAAAAAAATAAAAATTTCATTTGTTTAAGTATCCATTTGTCTTGGTGATTTTCTATTGCTGCGAGGTTTTGGGGTCCTCTGGGCCTGTAACAGTCCCAAGATGAGGTCTTCTACTCCAGGACACCCAAAATGTCTTGTTTCTTCAATAAATGCAGATTCCCCCTTACTGTCATTGAAAAAGCCTGCACCTATATCTCCAATTCTCTTTCTGCCCTTACCCCACCTCCTCTTCGGCACTACAAGGACAGAATCTCACAGGTTTCTCACTTACTACCCAACAGCTGCCACATCTGACACATTATCTTTTAACACTTCCAACTTCAGCACCATCCTCTAACCTGCAACATCTAACCTGCTCCACTCATATCCTCTTTTCACAGGTGCACGTCTTTCTGTGACTCCCTCGACGGCACTACCCTCTCCACCCACCACCACCTGATGCACTCCCCATTGGAACTACAGAAATTGCCAAACTTGTCCCTACATCTCCTCTCACCTCCATCCAAGGCCACAATCAGACCTTCCAGTTGAGGCAGAGTTTCACATGAACCCCATCCATCCTAATTTCCTACATTTGGACGACTCAGTTGACCTCGATATCTGCAAGATCAAATACAGACTGGGTGAACACTCTGCTAAACACCTGGGCTCTGTGGATCTGTGAACACAAATGTTTCTAATTTAAGTCGCCACTCACCTCTGTCTGATTTCACTGTTTCCATCTCTTGATCTATTGCCCATTTCAATATATTTACTCCTTGAAGGCAGAAGACTTGACAGTGGTGTTTTCTCCATATAGTTTACCTTTGAACAACTGGCAAAATTAAGTGGCAGTTGTTGCAGAATGAATGAGGTTATTGTTCAAAATCTGCCTGTGATCGAACGTATTCTTGGACTGAATAGACATCTGGGCCAAATGGCTATTTAAAGACAATCTGTACATGATTGTACATCCTAAAGTACAATGACTACTTCTATCCACTAAAGATTGTTAAAGAGCAAGAATAGTCAATACAATCACATAAAATTCTTATCCACACAGCACACGTATTACTACACCAAACAATCACTCCTCCTTATTGGTCAGGAAGGGCCTACACTTCCCAAGGAGGCTGAGGAGGTCAAGGCCAACGCCTCTCATCCTGAGATTTTACAGGAGCGCAGTTGAGTCTCCTGTCTGGCTACACCTTTGGATGGTCTAGTAGCTGTAAAGCATCAGTCAGGAATGATGCAAAGAGTTGTGAGGATCACTGGGGTGTCCCTTCCTTCTGTAGATGACATTTACTGGGAGTGTTGTTCAAATAGGGCTCAAGGAACAGTAAAAAGACCATTTCCGTGCAGTGTACAGCATCTTTAACCACGTCCATCATCAAAATCAGGACTGCCAGGCTGGGGAATAGCTTCTTCCCACAGGCTGTGAGATGGATGAAAAGTATCCTGTAAGTGCGATAATCACCCCAAATATTTATGTATTTAGCGGCTACTTCGATAGAGCTACTAAAGCAACACACACACACACACACACACACACACACACACACCACACACACACCAGGCTAGTCAACACAAGACTGCTTTATTCAGACTTTACAGGCTTCTTTAATTTACTGCATGTCCCGGGCTCCATGGGTCAAGGTGGAACATCATTATGAGTTTGCTGCCAATCCACAGGACCACAGGTTTAAATTAAGCCCTGAGAGTGTCCCACGCCTTTCAGCAGGAGAATCCATAGATCAATGTGCCATTCCTCAGCACACAGCACCACGCGTGGTCAGTCAATTAAATGAATGAGTTCCCAGCTGTCTGTCTTATGAATTCACGCACCTGCCAAAGAACCTTGCCCACTCGGCCCACAAGACAACTGCTACATCCCCCCCCCCCCCCAGAACCGTCACCAGAAACTAACCCGCTGTCTTGCTGACCATGGATCCGTTATTTTGCTGAAGGCAAAAATGAGTGGCTGGTGGTCTGTGAACACAGTGAAATGCCGACTCTCCAAAACAAATCAGAAGTGCCGTGTGCCTTGATACAATGCACGATATTTCATATCCAATGGCCATCAATGTCGGCTAAAGAATGTGAGATGTTGGCAATGGCCCTCGATGTACTGTTTTGGAGGTATTGAAATTCGGAGAGATAATACCGGGAAATTCATTGAGCAGGACAGCGTAGGCATCTTTGTGCAGGGTCTGGACCCCGAGATGGGAAACTCTCCCTTTGCTGCAGACTAGTGGGTATGTTTGAAAAGTGGTAGCATGAACCAATTTCCTCCAATTCACGTCTACTAGCAAGTCATGGGACTTTAAAAAATTTGCACCCATAATGGGTTGTGCAATGGAAGCCAATACGCAATTCCAATGGAATGTCACACCTCCTATCCCAAACATGACCCGTCATGTGCCAAAGCAGGGAATTATCATCCCATTTGCTGTTTGAAGAGCCAGGTATTGTTATTGATGTGGTTTATATTTCAAAATAGGTTGGGTGGGAGCAAACGGACCTCAGCACTTGTGTCTACAAGAAACGTGTCGTCTTGAAGATAAAATAGGCCCGTTCTTGTACCAGCTGCCGAGGCCAATAATAGAAGCTGGTTTTTCGTTTCCTGCCTTTCTTCTGTAATAGGTACGTGGCAGGACACATTTATGGGCATTTTTCCCACAATGGCGATGGTAAAAACACCATTTTTGCCGCCCGTCAGCGTCTTCATCCTTCTTTGACTGAACTGCTCTTCGAGGGAGGCAGTGTGGGTAAAACTAAAATATAAGAAGGGTGAGGTTATTATTATAAGGGTATATTATAGGCCGCCAAATGGGAAGAGGGAACTAGAAGAGCAAATGTGCAAGGAAGTAGCTGAGATGCCCAATAGGAATAGGCTTGGGGAAAAAGAGACCCCCATTCAAAGTTGTCTCATATCGACCAATTTATTTTTTAAATGTAGATTATAAGATAGTAGCTAATAGACTTGCAAAGTATTTGACACGTTTAATACGTTGATCTAGCAGGTTTCATTAAGAATAGATTTTCTTCTGAAAATATAGACCTCTGTGAAAAGTTTACTGCCCATTGGCAACAATCCTTGAAAAGAGATGAATCATCACCCAACAGAGCAGCCCAGGAATAGGTCATTTGGTGAACAATGTCTGTGGTGACCATGATGCTCATTTAAATTAATCCCATCTGTCAGCACATGGTCCATACACATCACCCATTCCCTCTTGTTCATGTGCCCAACCAAATGCCTCTTAAATCGTGGTGATTTCACCATTATCTTGGCAGCGTGTGCCAAACCCCCAACGCACTGTGCAAAACCCTGTCTCACTTCTCTCCTTTTCCTCTCTCATGTTCAATATAGGTATTGTAGTATTTTTACATCTCCCACAGGGGTGGGGGAAGAAGAAATCTACCTTCTCCAGGACTAAAATAATTGGATAAATTTCAACCAGGTCATCTCTCAGCCTCAAATACTCCAAATTTGTCCAACCTCTCCTTAGACCCAATGCTCTAAACCAAGCAACCCCCTGATAAACTCCTTTTGTCATGCAGCAACTAGAAATGCAGAAAACACTCGAAATGTGGCCTAACCACATTTATATTTCATGCCCTGCTCAATGAAGAATACTTTCTTTAACACCCTCCACTTGTGTTGCCTCTTTCAAGGAGCTCGCGCTTGGACCCCAAGATCCCTCTTTGCAACAGTATGACAAGTTCTCTCAAAGTGCAAGACACTTGTCCAGATTAAACTCCATCTGCCATTTCTCTGCCCACATTTATAAGTCATCTGGTTTGGAAGAGAGAATACAAGGGGAACTGGGTGAATCAACAGGAGTGAGAGTGAAACCTGGGGAGGGGAAGGGTGGTGGGCAGGGGTGGTGGGAAGGGTGGTGACCTAGGACAGGGAGGAATGTGTGGAGAGAGATTAGCAAACCAGAATGACAGGATGAAAGCAGTCCCTGGTAAAAGCAGAAAGGGGGAGGGGAAGATGTGACTCCAGCGTGTCGTAGGTGGCAGAAATGATAAAGTGACTGGGGATTGCATGTGGTAATTAGGAGTCCGTAATTATTTGAAAGATATTACTGCAAAATATATCAACAATGAGTAGGAAAGTAGCTTCAGTCTATTCTCCCTCTCAGAAAGAATTAGTTATAAACAAAACAATCTTTCAGCACAGCCAGGGGCAAAAGGGCTCTTAATTTAGTCTTACAATCAACAGACTTTGAAGTTACCCACCGTAAATGACTCAAAATTCAATTCTCAATTCACTGGTGGAAGTATAAGAGCCAGTGGCTTGCCTAATCAGATTAGCCTTATTCTGAGCATCCATATCGACTTCCACGCCATCAAATGCAACCCCAGTTGTTGATCCCCAATATTTTCTATCCTTACCCACTTTGCGACCACACCTACCTGAAACTGGAACAAACAACAACTAATTTTTCCATGTATAAATCATATGCAAAATAATTTACCCACATTTTCACATCACTGTAGCCACTGAGAGATAACTTCTGCCCATCAGGAAACTGCACCAGCCACTACAGGGTGCTATTTACCTTGGTGTTACTGACTCTTTTCCAGTGTTACTTTCAATCATAATGACATACTCAACATGCACAATATTTCTTTTCTTACTGACCAGAACTATAAAGCATTGAGTAAAAATGAGAAAAGCTCAAGTCAACCAGGAGATACAAACTCCTGACCGCAATGTTGAGGTGCACATTTGCTACATTATTGAAGTCTCACACAGCTTACAACAGATATTCAAAGTCAAGCAATAACAGAAATAACAGAATATTACAGCACGGTACAAGCCCTTTGGCCCACGATGTTGTGTTGATCTAGATATTCCTAACAAAAGAATAATACACTGTAGCAGCTACTATGGTAGATGCTACTTCTTTTCTTTTGCTTGGCTTTGCGGACGAAGATTTATGGAGGGGGTAAAAAGTCCACGTCAGCTGCAGGCTCGTTTGTGGCTGACAAGTCCGATGCGGGACAGGCAGACACGGTTGCAGCGGCTGCAGGGGAAAATTGGTTGGTTGGGGTTGGGTGTTAGGTTTTTCCTCCTTTGCCTTTTGTCAGTGAGATGGGCTCTGCGGTCTTCTTCAAAGGAGGTTGCTGCCCGTCAAACTGTGAGGCGCCAAGATGCACGGTTTGAGGTGATATCAGCCCACTGGCGGTGGTCAATGTGGCAGGCACCAAGAGATTTCTTTAGGCAGTCCTTGTACCTTTTCTTTGGTGCTCCTCTGTCACGGTGGCCAGTGGAGAGCTCGCCATATAACACGATCTTGGGAAGGTCCCAAGAAGGTAGATGCTACTAAATAAAGGCAAACACATACAAAGGTAGTCAACTCAATACTGCTTTATTGCAGACATACACAGACCTTTTGTTCCCTGCCTGTAAATTAGCTCGTTAGTGAATACCTTCCGGTCCACAGGATCAGCAGGTTAAGGCTACGAGCCATGAGTGCCCCACGCCTTTAGGCAGGGGCCTTCATCTGATCCACTCACTGTACTTTGCCTCCCAGCACTGTTAGCCCACGATGTGTGAGATAAGTCTGTGCACTGACGGTGGCAGTTCGTAATACCGTACTGTGCGCCCGCTTCAACCCTGTTTTTCTTTCACCCATGTATGCCTGTCGAAGAGTCTCTTAAATGCTCTTTATGTTATTGTAATGGATAAATATATTTGGAGAAGTTGGTAATATTTGGGATTTTGGTAAGATTGAGTGTAGGTTACATAAATACACACACACATTTTAAAACAGATCTTATTTGAAAGACTGAAGAAATATTGAAGATCTCTGGAGAATGTTATTCACATTCATAAAATGAATGACCATTGTTTGGAAATGGAGCCGGATGACTTAAAGTACCTTTCTGCGGGGTGCTTTGAGGAAAATCACTCCTGGGTTTTGTTTATATAGCAGCTTGAGCAGAAGAAATTAGTTCTGTTGTGAGCAATGAACTCTGTGGTAGCGAGAAGAAAGAAGTTACCATCTGGAAAACCCTGACGGGGCAAGTTTCATCAGCGAGACATTGAGGTGAATAATGGTGGTACCTCAGTTTTGGAAATCCTGGAACAACAAATCTCTCTCTAAAAACCCTACAAGAACCGTCCTGATTGGTAAACATTTACCTTTCAAGCACCAAAACCTGGTGAAGTTTGTACATGTTCAATTCTGTGCACAGCAGAAGATTTCCATGCATCCAGAGAACTTGGAAGAAGGAGAAGTGAGATTGAAATGTGAACCAAAGAACTTTTCTTAAATTTATACACATTACAAACATGTGCACTAAGAATTAGAAGGGGGTTAATTTGGGTTAGTTAAGTATAGAGTTAAATTAAAATTTCATTCTATTTTCATGTTTAAATTTGATTAAAAATAACTTGTTTTAAAAACCACTTGTCTGGGTGAATGTCTATTGCTACTGGTTTTGGGATCCTTTGGGCTCGAAACAATATCTGCTTGGGTAATGACATTGGGCCTGTTTAAAATAGGAAATGGCTTCTACCAGCAGGAGTTTCTATTTGAGGGAAATATTGATAGGTGGCTGGTCACATACGTTTCCCAAAAATTAATACCCTCTCCCTCCCTAAACCACATTCAGCCCCATGACATCTTTCTACGTTGCATTACTGGGACCACCAAGGACCTGATCCATTTCCCATCTCTCCTTGCAATGCCAATATGGCAGCTGCCATTAAGAACTGACAAATCACATTTTAATTCAGCAAGCAAGATGAAAATCATCCTGACGTCCTGCTTAAAAACAAGGGTCAACAAACCTTCCTAATTTTGTCACTTCATTTTTATTTGGATTCCCATGGGGCATTAGTAAAAAATGTCCCATCCATTGGCTCACCAAATTATGAGTAAAATCATGATCCCTGTTCATGAAAACCCATAACATTCAATGTTACACAGATAATCTAGGAAGAATTCTGTAATAAAGTTGAATGAAACATTGAAAGAATTTCCCCCTTATAAACGCTGAGATTATGGTGCGCCAAGAGACCAGGTGAGCAAAAAGAGGTCAAATCACTGCCACACTCGGATAGTCCAAGATGGCACGGACTCCCCTTCACTGATGAGAAGGAGCCCACTCCTAGCACCATGTATGGGCTGAGGAGCCCTACACTTCCACGTAGCGGCAGCCAGCTGGAGAGTGACAACACGACACAATGACATAAAGCTGGAAGTCGGGAAGTACGTCACCAGAAGTGGGTGGGCCAGCGAGCACACATGGGGAGTTTAAAACAGTATGTGGTAGCACTTCCACAGCGGATGCTACAAGGTGATAACTTCTTACTTGCTGCAACCAAACAGGTCTGCAAGATACACCAACCTAAATAGAAAACATGACCAGAAATTCAAGAGATCATAAATTCAAAAGGATTGGTGAAATATAACCATATAACTATTTACAGAGCGGAAACAGGCCATGTTGGCCTTTCGAGTCCGCACTTGTTCACTGATTTTGTGCACCCTCTTCAGGCATTGGTCCTGGTAGATCTTCATTCAATAACGATGGACGAATTCCTTCTTCAGCTCCCTGAGCAGCGCTCTCTCTTACTCTGTATTGTTAACACCAAAGTCCCTATATTTTTCAAGGCATTCGGACGTAACTGAGAAACATGACATTTTAGACACATGGTACGTCAGGATCAGAAGGGTTGGAGCATTATTGTTCAGGTGACACAACTTTAAAAAATAACATCTAACTTTATGAAGAATGTGATGCTACAACAGGAAAAAGGAATGGAATCAGACACATTCTATGAGCATTGGGAAGCAAAGAACATTGGATTGGTTTTCCATCCCTTCCTAAGCGACTCAATGACCCCGACAGGTCCTCCCCGACCTGCGACCGTAGTACCACGTCGGGGGAGGGTGGGTCCACGATGGTCGCAAGTCAAGGTTTTGACCGCGTGCGAGGAGATCTGAAGTCTTAGAGCCTATTTTTAAAATCAAATGATTTGACAAATGAGAACAGAGACACAGGACACGTCAAACCCAAAATGTGTGGATTGACTTTGTGACTCAGTGTCTGGGGGTCCATGGGCTGGGGGCAGCCATCTTAATTTCAGTGCACATGCGCGAGTCCTCGGTTGGTCCTTGCGCAAAAGGTTCACTCATTGGCCGTCCGTTGGCACATGCGTATCAGCCGCACATGGTCGAACCGAACACCAAGTCGCGAACCCACCACGCATGCGCCAATCTCCTTCTTACCCCCTTGCCCACCCCCTCCCTCTGGGCAGCTCCCAGCCTCGCCCTGTCGGCACCATCAGGCCCTGCACCGACGCCTCGGCTCTGGGGCCTGGCGGGCTGCAGGACCGTGTGGCTGAGGAAGGTCCCGACGCCGCCACTAACTTCTTCCATTTTGCGCTCGCGGCGACGCGACAGACTCCGATCAGGCGATGCTGCCGCCAACGTCCCGCCTCCTCACAGCAAGAGCCAATCAACCCGCGAACCCGCCCATCAATCCAACCTGACTCAGCGTCCAATCCAATAGCAGCCTCACCGAATCAACCCATTGGCTCGCACAATTGATGCAACCAATCAGCGAGCGAGCGAACACACAGACGCACCCAATCAGCATCGCAAGACAGAAAGCAGAGCCAGAGGAAGGGGCAGCAAACCATTTGGCCCATCAACTTACAACTACCCCAACAACTCAATCAAATCCTTGGGAAACACGGGATCACTTTGTCCTGGCTCCAAGATTCCTCTGATCTCAAGGAATACATTGTACCCCAACTGCAAGGGAGACTATTTATTATCAATCTTTTCCTTCATATTTATTACCACTTACAATTTAATGCCTGTTACTTTTTTCAAAGTATCTGCATCTAAGTTTGATGCATATTATCCCGCTACGAATGGATATGGCAATAAACTCATCACAAGTCCATGGATCCCAATTTCAAATGAACCTTCAACAGGGAAGAGAATTCCAATGATATTACATTTTCATTGAAGACATTTCTTCAAGTCCAAGCAGCCGATCGGTTATTGGGAAATTGTGACACTTGGTGTTCGGCTTCTTTGCATTATCCTCTCTCGATCCAAGCTACCGTGTCCTCTCATAATGTTGTCAGGTCATCTCCCTCGTTCCCAACGACAAAGAGATCCATATTCAAACTTTCCTCCTATCACCCGCTTAAAACAAACCAGAAACAAGTCTGACGATCTTTGCTGCACTTCTCACGCTTTAGGTAAGGAAACCATACATGTGACTCCCGATGTAAATGAGGAAGACCATTTGATGTTTAATTGGAGCATGCGCGCTACTGTGAAGGGTGGAAAGAAGGACACACACTCAAGAAATCAAAGTCAAAGACTCCTTTATTACACTGGCAGCTCTACTTCTATTCTCTCCCCGCTACTGTCAACTAGAGTGTTGTCACATCCGTGTCGGCCTCCAATTGGTCAGTGTTCCCATCCTTGTTGATTCCTGCTGTGTGGGTTCGCCCCTGGGACGAACGTTGTTGGTCCCCATTGACTCTGCGTGGTCACCACATTCATCGGCCATCTTGTGTACAGGGTGGCATCCCAGTTAACATGATCCCCCACCACCCCAGAACCAGTGATTGGAGCACTGTTCGCTGCTTTTGGTCACCTATATCTGCATTGTTGGGGCTGAGTGGAGACCAGTTTGCTAATGTCCAGATGTGGTGGCTTGAGGTGTTCAATGGTGAAAGTCTTCACAGTTACCGTGAAGTGTGGAATGAACGATACACACCCAAGAAGTCAAAGTCGAAGAATGGTTTGTTGAACAGGAATCTCTTGTATACCCTCCCGCTGCTGACGACAGGACTTTTAAGAGACGGCAGCACTGGCCTAGGATTGGTGGGTGTTCCCGCCATTGCTCATTGCTTCCCGCTGTGCAGGATGTCACCTGGGATGAAGTTTGTTGGTTCCCGCGTGATCTTCGCAGTCACCGGGTTCGTCAGGCATCTTGTGTACTGGGTTGCGTCCCGGTTAGCGGGAGGCAACAACCATATATTATGGAAGAATGTGGAGCCCATATTTACAAAGGGTGGGTGTGAATATTCCCTTTCTCCTTTAGGCCTCAGTTTATGAAAAGGGACAATAAAGTAATCAATGCTCCCGTTGGTGGTCCCTTGTACTCATTTTTCTTCTTTTCCTTTTAGCAAGGGGATGGAGGGGGCAATGGGGGTGGTCTATGGGGAGATTTCTTTCTTCTTTCTTTTAACGATGCCAGATGTATTTGTATTTGATTTGTTTCATTATTAAGTGTGTGAATTCTATGGAACCAAACTGTGGAACACCTTTTCCAATTTCCAAATTTGTTTCCAGCTCTTCTATTTCTGACATGTATTTCTTCTTCATCCCTTTTGTATGTGATATTGTTTGTCCCCATAATATACAAAACAAGTGGGCGAGGAGGCACAGTTCGACTCGCAGAATAACTTTATCTGGTCACTAATATCCTTCCCAAAATCTGGTTTTTGAAGATGGGTGGGGTTCAAAGGCCATCTCTGTGAATTAGTTGTTTTTTTTCTGGCATCAAGATAGACAGGGTCAAAGGTTCAAGATAAGTATTCGCACGAATGTTCTCCGAATTTGCTGTGTTGATAACAAAGAAAGGCCAATCCGAGTCGAGGAATAATGGGGGGATTGGCCTCCACACATCTATATCAAATTTCAATCTTTCAGAAAAGCCAAGGTAGTTTTGGCTGCTTTTATTCGGGATATTGTCGAGGTTGACTTGTCCAGAACAGGATCCAGCAAAAACTAAAGTCACCCCTCCAAGTATATTTTGTCGTTCCCCCGATACCCTGAGAAAAATATCCTGAATAAAGAATCATCACTGTTAGGTGGAGGGAAATTTAAAAGTATCCAGGATTCTGAGTAAATCTGACCATCAACTAATACATCTCAGCCTTGTGGATCAATCATCGTCTCTCAAAGTGTTGTTATTGATCGCCCTGGCCTTGGAGTGAAAGAATGACGATGATGCCTGTCCTACCGATTCTTTCCTCAGTTTCTTATGCTCCTGTGTGGGAAGATGGATTTCTTATAGAAAGGCAATATCAATTTGCAGGTTTTTTTTCTGTAGGGTGAACTGGCCACTGACTTCACCAGCAGGCCTCGAAGTGACCCCGCCATTTTCATCACCATGAGACACCTCGATCTATTCTGGAGGTTTCCATTTCTATTCCTTACCGTGTTTGCTTTCAGATTTACTTTTTATGTCATTCTGCTGATCCAAGTTCTTTCCTTCTTTATTTGTAAGTATTTGGACTCCTTTTTCTTGGCAGCCAGCCCCAAGAATAGTTTTCTCCACAGATGTTGGAATTTGCTCAATAGCTGAATCTAGTTGCTTCGACTTTGGTCTGTGGTCCATACTGCAGCTGTCTGACCATAAGTGGGGTTGAGGGTGTTTAAAAGATGTAAAATGTATGTGTTTGGAGAGCCCCTGGGCCAGCGTCCGTCTCACTTCACTACATCATGTGACCCTCATGAGGAGATTTTGATGAAGGTTTGCTTGGATGGGAATTTGTGGAGGTACACCACCGGCCTACTGCAGGGGGAATCTTCTGTACCTGTAAGGGGACTGGACAACACCTGGCCGGCTGTCAATCAGTCGGCCTGAATGGATCAAGCCCCACCCAATCGGGTGTCAATTACCCTATGGGATATAAGCCTGCGCCAGCTTCCCAAAGCTCACTCAGAGTTACTACAGCTACAGCCAGCCTGGCTCTGTGGAAGTCTTTGTGATTTAAAGCTTGTTGTGCAGTCTTGTGTGTGTCTGATTCTGGCTAACAGCGCACCACAATTTAATCCACAAAATTTTCCCATGGCTGCCATGGAAAAACTCCTGAGTGCAGGGAGCCTTGAAGTCGTCCCAGAAGCCCAGACATGCTTCGAGATCTGGCAGCACGCGGTCAAGGCAATCATGGAGGCACACACAGGCGGCATCCTGGACTCAGATCGGAAGAGGCTGGACCTACTCCGGTCAAAGCTGGGTCCCCATGACTTCCAGGCACCAAAGGCTGCTCCACGTACAAGAGCACAATGGACACTCTCAAGAACTTGTACAAGCCCCCCATGAATGCGGTCTGTGCAAGATACCTCCTCAGCTCCCAAGCCCAGCAACCCAGGGAGATGGCTGAGTCTTACCTGGGACACATGCGAGAATTTGCCTGACCGTGTCTGATTGAACCCAGGGAAGGCTGATCCGGGACCCCTTCGTCTGAGGGCTACACTCAAGGGCCATCCAGCAGAAGCCGCTGGAAGATAATATCTACACCCTAACTAAGACAGTGGAAGTGGTCCGAACCCTGGAAACCTCAGCCCTGCACCTCGAAGCCTTTGATTCCAGGTTCCCCCAGGCTCCCTCATGGCCTTCTCACACTACAGCTGCAGCCCTAGACCGAGCTGGGGAGGAGAATGTCGCTGCGGCAGGTGCTCTTAAAACCAGCCGGCAGCTCAGCGGCCCTCTATGACCTCCCTGTTACAACTTCTGCCTTCCCTGACTACAAAGGTGCAGCATCCGGCTACGCCAGCGACGATTGCCATGTGTGCCCTGAGCACCTGGACCAGACCCCGCCCCTGACAGTGCCGCTCGGCGACAACTACAGCGACGTCATTTCCAGCTCATGGTGTGACGTCACTTCTGGCTGATGTAATGGCGTCGATGCCACCATCTGCAATGACGTCACTTCTCCCGGCACAATGAACATGAGTGGGGAAGGAGGACAGCCACACAGCGGGCCCCCACGTGCTGACACCAGATTGGGTCAGGCAGTGGACGACACGGAGGGCTCCCGACAATGATGAGAATGACGTAGTCAACACAGGTGATTACCAGGCCGCTCTGCCGATGCTCTCCATGCCTGTGTCCACCATCGGCTGTCGCACGCTGCATCCTTCAGCCCAGGACGACGCCATCTGGGCGTACATCCCCATCTCCAGGCAGCTATGGGGTGCGCAGGACCTCCTTGACCACCAGGGGCCGCTTCAGCCCTGGGGGACGAACATATTTATTTATGAATATTTTCAAAAATATACTTAATAAATGTTTCAATATCATAATATATGAAACTTTTTCTTACAAACAATAAACAAAAGCCAAATGGTCCCTCCCTCCCTCCCTCCTTCCAAACAAATGAATCCGCTCACCATCAAAGTTTATATATCTTTAAAATATATAGTATCCAATTGGGGAAACCATGCTTAAATAAATTTAATAGTTGCATTTATTGTCCTTTTTCTTTTTTGGGCCCCAATGTGGTCCAGGTCTGGCTGCCAGATCTTTACAAAAGTGTCATATTTGTTCTTTACGTTAGATGTGATGTTTCCATGTGTTTCCAGCTGTCCATTTCTGCCGTCCATTCTGCGATAAGTAGAGGGGAGTCCGACATCCAAGTGATCGCACCACTTTTTTTTGCTCCAGCCAATGCTATTTTTATCAATGAGATTGTATATTTGTTCAATTTGTTGCTGACATCCATAACATTACCTAGTAGATAGCACTCTGGGCTGCCTGTGAAAGCCACTCCTGTTATCCCGATTAATTTTTCGGTGATGTCTTGCCAAAATGGCCTCACCTTCACCCACGTCCATGTGGCCCGTCAAAAGGTTCCTGTCTCAGTCCCACATCTTTTTTTGTTTATCATTTACATCAATTCAAGCGTTAACTCAATAAAGAGAATATCATATAACAACAGAATACAAAATGATCCAAAACCTTTGGTCTATTTTCTCCCCACACCCTCCCTCCTCCTCCCCAAAGAATAATACAGTAGGTATTATTCCCAGAGTTATTTGATTTTCTAGCTAATAATTCTTAACCATGAACTAAAAAGAGTGGGTGATGTGGAGGATGTGGATGGACTTTTATTCTCCATATCCATGTACCATTCCCGATCTGATTCCTTCAACCAGAAGTCTTTTTTTTAACGTGACACCGTTTTGCATTTCATTGTCCCATCCCTCGTTACAAAACTCTCTGCTCTCCACGTTAGTGCTGCACATTGCTTCACTGCTATGTTTGATGTTTATCTAACTTCAGTTTTGTATCTGCTTCATATATATGACCAAGCACAAATATTCTCACGTCCTTTTGTATTTTAATCTTCATAATTTGTCCTTATAATTTACTGAAATCCTTCCAAAATTCTTCCACTTTTACACAGCTCCAAACCGAATGGAAAAAAAAGTCTCGATCACCTGATTACATTGAAAACATTTCTCGGAATAATTGGAGATAAGTCCATTTAATTTATATGGAGTATAGCAGAATTGATGTGGAGATTTTTATTTTTATATCTGGCATTAATCATATTTGTAACTCCCTTGACACAATCTTGACCCTATTCTTGAATTTGTATATTTCAATCTGCTTTCTACCTTTGTTTCAATTTATATAAATCCTTTTCCCCATATTATATTTGATGTCTAGAAAAACTCCTTCCCACATCTGAAACACATTTCTGATGTTTAGGTCATTTCTCTGGGGTAAGATAAAATTGGTGTAAAATATTAGACTGAACCAGTCCATATCCTGCTTTTCTAATTGATGTCGTGCTGTCCTTACACCAATCTGACCAGCTTCTTTCTGAAATCGTCAAATCCAAGTCCGACTCCCATCTTTTTCCTGTGAACTCTGCTATCCTGGTTTTAAATTTTCTCTCTGGAGAGCATCGTACATTTCATTGATAAATTTGGGTGTATTCCCTATCCAGACTCTTTGTTCCATTTAACTAATTTTAGGTGGGGTCAATGTTGGTCCCCATCTTTCTCTTAAGAACAATCTAAGCGGGAGAAAATAGAAGAAGGTCCCATTGGCCACTCCAAATTTGTGTTTAATTGTTTGAAGAATTTCTTCCGTGTTGCAATCTTCAAAATATCTTATACCTCTGTCATAACACAAATTTAATATTCTATTGCCTTTGTTCATATTTTGACACATTGGTACTTTTCTTGAGATCCCTACCTTTTTTCCCTACATTAATTTCTTGCCATGTTCTGAACGGATATATCTGTCTTTTTTTCTCGTGATTTGATTCTCCATTTATTGATAAAATACTTTGCTTCCCTCTTCCATTGTTGTCAGGTTCATGTGGGTCCCACAGGTTGAGAACCAGACCAAAGCAAAGGTACAAAGCACACATTTATTTCCGGGATGGAAGCAGGACAAACCTCAACACACACAGTACGCAGGGGGTAAATATACACTTCCAATAACAAGGGAAAAACTGACAGAGACTGGGGGAAATTACATGAACGTACACATTCAACAGTCAGGATCAAGGTTATACTACGAACCCCCACTCCTTGACTGGTACAGACACGGCTCTTGCTACCTGACCTCGAGTCTCACCCCAACCCAGTGTGGAAGGTGCTACTTATGAGCGACGAGGACTCGAAAGAGGCCGACCAAAGGGGCACATGGTCCTTATAAATTCTGGGGGCAGTACTGGGAGGGCCAGTCACTCAGGGCAGGCTGGGCCCCATTGGCTGCTGTGGTCAATGGCTCAAAGCTAAGTGCAGGGGCTCAGCAGGGGCCAGTCGAGGTGATACACCTGGGCCATTTGGGTGAAGGTCAAGGCTGAGTCTGAGTCTGGCCGGGCTGCCTGCATTGCAGCTCCTGGTGATTTAGGTGGGCCAATTGGGTGAAGGTGAGGCGTGAGTCTGGCCGGGCTGCCTGCACTGAAGCTCCTGGTGATTTAGGTGGGCCAATTGGGTAAAGGTCAGGGTTAAGTCTGGCTGGACTGCCTGCACTGCAGCTCCTGGTGATTTAGGTAGGCCAAATGCAAGGGTCACCTGGGTGACCTTGATTGGCAGGTAGTGTGTCCTCTGAACATGAGTGCAGCAGCGCCACCTGGTGATGGACACTGCCTCTCCATAACACACACACATGTGAAGGCATAAATGCGCACACACAAACACACACACAATCATACAGATGTATACATGCATACACGCATACACACTCACCCACTCCTGCACACACTCACACACAGGCATGCAGATTGATGTACACACACACACGAGTGCATGCACACATATACCTTCATACAAACATGCACACACACATTCATGTGCACACACAAATGAACAGATACACACACAGGCGTGCAGTCACACACACATGCACCTACGCCTCCATCCTCATGAACTCGTGCACAAACACATGTACACATGCACATGCACTCACACATGGTCTCACAGACTCTCACACACAATTGCATAAATCAAGATGAAAGTGGGAAAATGTTTTAGGCAGAAAAATAGATCAAAATGATTGGAAAATGTTACGTAAAGATAATCCCACGACTGCGGAGATCGGGCCGGCACAACGTGCGGAAATAAACAGTGGCATAGAATCATAGAAGATAGGAGCAGGAGTAGGTCATTCGGCCCTTCGAGCCTGCTCCGCCATTCAACGAGATCATGGCTGATCTTAAAGTTCAGTACCCCGTCCCCGCCTTCTCTCCGTAACCTTTAATACCCTTATACTGAAGAAATAGATCTAACTCCCTCTTAAATATATTTAATGAACCTGCCTCTACTGCCCTCTGTGGCAATGAATTCCACAGATTCACCACCCTCTGGGTAAAGAAATTCCTCCTCATCTCGGTCCTAAATGGTTTGCCTATTATCCTCAAACCATGGCCCCGGGTTCTGGACTCCACCACCATTGGAAACATCCCATCTGCATCCATTCTGTCCAGTCCTGCCAGAATTTTATATGTCTCTATGAGATCCCCTCTCAATCTTCTAAACTCCAGCGAGTACAATCCCAATTTGCGCAATCTTTCCTCACAAGTCATTCCTGCCATTCCAGGTATCAGCCTGGTGAATCGCCTCTGCACTCCCTCTATTGCAAGAACATCCTTCCTTAGATAAGGTGACCAAAACTGCACACAATACTCCAGGTGTGGTCTCACCAAGGCCCTGTACAGCTGCAGTAAGGTATCCTTGTTCCTGTACTCAAACCCTCTTGATATGAAGGCCAACATACCATTTGCCTTTTTAACCGCCTGCTGTATCTGCATGCTCGCCTTCAAAGACTGGTGTACAAGTACCCCTAGGTCTCTCTGCACTTCCCCATCTCTTAATCTATTGCAATTCAAATAGTAATCTGCCCTCCGGTTTGTATTACCAAAGTAGATAACCTCACATTTATCCACATTGTCGTGCATTTGCCATGTATCTGCCCAGTCCCTCAATTTATCAAAATCACACTGGAGCTTCCTGACCCCCTCTTCCATCCACACAACCCCTCCTAGCTTAGTTTCATCTGCAAATTTGGAGATATTACATCCAATCCCCTCATCCAGATCATTAATGTAAATTGTGAACAGCTGGGGTCCCAGTACAGATCCCTGTGGCACCCCACTGGTCACCGCCTGCCACTCAGAAAACTCACTAACATGATCCCCAGGATCGCAAACCAGCGTGGTTGGAGGCTCGGGCAGTACAAGACACGCAGCCCTAGAATGGGGCTGGCCAGACTGCCCATTACCAAAGCAAGATCAGGTTGGGGAAGAAGGCAAGAATGCAAGAATATTCCCATGGGCGGGAATCCCATTTACGTTAATCATGCGGCTGATTTCAGCCAATCAAACCAACGGCGAGAATTCCAACTGTATAAAAGGAGCCTTTCCAGCCACAGTAAAGTCAGAGTGTGTGGGTTTGTTCATAGTAGACTCTACAATCACCTACGTGAGTTGGGCCTTACAATCAACCTGGCCAAATGCCAGTTCAGACTGAGCAAGATTGACTTCCTGGGTCACAGGATTACCAAAGACGGGGCCACACCACTACCCAGCAAGGTGGAGGCCATCCGCAAATTCCCGAGCCCCAGAACGACCAGAGGACTACAGGAGTTTGTGGGGATGGTCAAGTTTTCTCACAGGTTAATCGCTGCAGCTGCTCGAGTCATATGCCCAATTTTCACCCTAGCAAAGGACTTGACCTGGGATGACTCTGCACGAGTATTTGTGGAAACTACGCTCCAGTCTACCCAGGCCAAACGCACCCACAGCCCTCACAGTCGATGCCTCAGGAACAGCGATTGGTGAAGTTCTGGAGCAGCAGAAAGGAGAAAGTTGGCTTCCGCTAGCTTTCTTCAGCAAGCATCTGCAGCCCTCAGGATTTCGACAGAGAGCTACTGGCGCTGTACTTAGCCATCTGCCACTTCCGGTACTTTCTCAAGGGAAGGGCTTTCACGGACCTCAAGCCACTGACATTCACCCTGGCTAAGATCTCCGATCCCTGGTCGGTACCCCGATGGAGACACTTGTTTTACATCTCGGAGTACACCACTGATGTGACACATCTCAGGAAAAGACAACATGGTCACGGACGCCTTGTCAAAGCAGAGTATCTACTGTCTGGCTAATGGACTGGACTTCGTGACACTGGAGAAGGCACAGGAGCAAGACGACGAGATCCCTCAGTACGGTCCGCCGTCACGGGGCTCCAGCTTCAGGACATCCCAGAAGATACAGGTAACACTGACCTCCTGTGTGATGTGGCCGCCAGACAGGTTTGACCCATCGTCCCAAAGGCATGGAGGTGACAAGTTGTCAACTCCATCCACGGGCTGGTGCAGCTATCAATCAGGACTACGGTCTTGCTAAAGACCAGGAAGTCAGTGTGGCATGGATTGTGGAAACAAGCCAGTGGGTGGGCCAAGATGTGCACGCAGTCCCAAACAGACAAGATACAGCAACACACCAAGGTCCTCCCACAGACTTTCAAGTCAATGGAAGGAAGGTTTGACCACATCCACGTGGACATAGTGGTGCCTTCACCAATCTCACAGGCTTTCCACTGCCTGTTCATGGTGGTTGACCGTTTCACCCGGTGGCCAGAAACAATCCCCTGGCTGACACATCCACTAGGTCCTACTCCAAAGCACTCCTCTAGTCCTGGGTACCAAGGTTTGAACTACCACACCACATAACCTCTGACATAGGAGCACAATTCACCCCCAGCCTGTGGAGTGATGATGCCAACCAGTGGGGCATTCAGCTACACCAAATGATAGCATACCACCCGCTGTCCAACGGGATGGTGGAGCACTTCCACAGGCACCTCAAGGTTTCCCTTAGGACCAGACTCAAGGACTCCAACTGAGTGGACAAACTTCTGTGGGGTCTGCTAAGCATTCATACAGCACTGCAGAAGAAGACCTCCATACACCCTCCACCGAGCTCGTCAACGGAGCACCACTCATGGTCCCTGGGTATTTTGTCCCACTGTCCAGAAGACAACAGGAGGATACAATCACCTTCCTGGATAGCCTGTGTGCACAGGTCAGTTACCTGGCTCCGATCCCACCCTCCAGACACAGGCAAGCCAACTTCAACATCTCCAAAGTCCGTAAAGACTGTGAGTCCATGTTCGTGCACAGAGGGCCAATACAGAAGCCTTATGAAGACCCCTTCCAAATCATCCCAAACAACAGAGCCATCTTCGAATTAGACATTGGTGGCAAACCATAGGTTTCCACCACAGACAGGCTCAAGCTGACACACGCGAACCCGACACAACCTGTGGAGATGCCAGCACCTCGTCACAGAGGCAGATCTCCAAAGGCATTGAGGACTGCATCCACGGACACTAGAAACTGTAGCAATGTTTCTTAGGGGGCGGGGTGGGTCATGAACCGCCACCACGGAAATCAGGCTGGCACAACGCACAGTAACAAACAGCGGCATAACTCATTAACTTGACACCCGTATCACGAACCAGCGTGGTTGGAAGCTGGGGCAGTACAAGTCAGGCAGCCCTAAAATGGGGCTGGCCAGGCTGCCCAGCTAACAGAGCAACACCAGGCTGGGGAAGAAGGGGATTCGTATGGAAGAATTTTCCCGTGGGCATGAATCCTGCTTATGTTATTCATGCGGCTGATGTCAGCCAATCAATCTAACGGCGGGAACTCCAACTGTATAAAATGCACCTTTCCAGCCTCTAAAAAGGCAGAGCTTCAACTCCCAGGGCTACAACGCAAATTATTAATGTTACCTACAGATTTGTACAAAATCATTGTTTGCATCAACTCTCTTTAATGCCTCAAAAATTAAAAAGATTTAATATCTTCAGAATTATGTCTCAGATGTGATAAAGAGATAGGTTCTTTTTGTCATTTGACTTGTCTGTGTCTTAAGGTTCAACCATTTGGGATATAAATTAAAGTATTTTTGGAGGAAATATATTAAGGTTAAACTTCCATTGGATCCAATGTTAATTTTGATGGGAAATATAGAGATGAAAATGAAGGTTTACAATGTCTCAAACTGAATTTTAACGATCAACTTCAGGTGTTTGAAGGAAATGTGCAGCCATGATTCGGAGATGGGGGATGGATTTGGGGATTCAGAGCTGGGATCTCGAAATGAGATCTTGTATTCCTCTGGAAAAATAACATAATTTACATGATAAATATCACTTTGGTTTGGAAAATATGGAGCCATATATACAAGAGGTTGGTTGGAAAACTGAAGCTCTCAATGGCTCATCCTGGTGGAGATTCGTGGTTTCATGACAATTGGTTCGAATTTATATTTCTCTTTGATAAGCTCCTTTTCCTTTTTTTTCTTTTTGGTCGACTTGTGAGGGAAGAGGTGATGGGTAGGAAGGAGTTGTGGGGTAATGGAGAGGGAGGGGGTAATGGGTAGGGAGGTGTTGGTGGGCAGGGAGGGGGTGGTGCGTAGGGAGGGTTGTTGGGGAGGGAGGGGTGATGGGGAGGGAGGTGGTGATGGGTAGGGAGGGGTGATGGGGAGGCAGAGTTGGTGGGTCAGAAAGGGTGATGTGAGGGAGGGGTGATGTTGACCCCCAAGTCCGAGGTGCTTTGGTGCTCTTCGAGCAGTGGATGAACTGCTTCAGTAACTTCCTCGATGCTGCTGCTGAGGTGGTCAACGTCGACAAGAAGAAGTTAAAAATCCTCAGGCACGAGTCGGCCAGTGGGCCTTCCTGACAATCCAAGGCAGTGCGACTCACAACGAGGCAATGTCTGAGCTACAGCTGCTGTACAAGACTAAAGTGAACGTGGCATACCCCCGTTACGTGCTGACGTCCAGAAAGCAACAGCCTGGTGAATCCACTGGAGTTTGTCTGGTCCCTGGTCACACAAGGAAAAGACTGGGGAAACTCATGACCACTATATCCCTGACCCAATGCGTGGAAGAACTGATTTGAGACACCTACGTGTGGGATTTGAGGTCAGATTATATCTGGCAACGACTCCTCGAGGAGGACTGGCTCCCACTCAAAAGGCTCAATCAGAACCTTAGACTCAGCCCAGCGCCATACGGTGTCGATCGCGGGCAGAAAGGAACCATCTCCGTATGTTCCACCACAAGGGCCTTCCGCATGGGACTATGCATCAGGCGCTACCGACCTGACTACGGCTGCAATCACGCTGTCAGCATCGTTGAGATGCAACTTCTGTGAGCAGTCCAAGCATTTGTGATGCCTCTGCCCCACGAGGGTGAGCTACATGTTCAGTCTATGGGAAGAGGGGCCATTACCAGAAAGTCTGCAGGTCTCAACTACAGTCCGGGAGCAGTGCGGCGTGCATTCCTGAGGAACTTCTGGCGCTGACCGCATGCGCGATAAGGGGAGCGCCATGTTGTTGGCCATCACTCCCAACCTCGGCACCTCCGCCTACCACCCTGACAACATCACTTCCGACCAGCACTACTCCATTTCCGTCTTCTTCTTCATCGAACATTGCGTGGTCAACATGGGGGTCACCATCTTGGGAAGGCCTCCCTGCTGATGACATCGATGAAGGGATGTCTATCCTGCATCAGTCACCCTGAATCAAGCCAGTCCTCACGCGATCTCAAACTCCATGATGTGGATCAAGTTGAATGGGCACAAAACAAATGGTCTTTTCAATAGCGGCAGCACGGAAAGCTTCGTGTACCCTGACATGGTCCAGAGACTTTCCCTACCAGTCCGACCCATGACCAGGATGGTTTCAATGGTTGCAAGGGACCAACAGACCAGTATCTGGGGGTATTGTGTAGCATCACTTATGGTGGTGGTGTGGGGGGGGGGGGGGGGAGTGTTATAACAATTTCATATTGTTAATTTGGCCTCGCCTCAGCGCACGGATCCTTCTGGGCCTTGACTTTCAGAATCAGTTCTGGAGTGTGATGATGGCATTCAGGAGACCCTAAGTATCGCTGACCATCCACAGCCATCAGTGCCCGACACTGCCTTGTGGTCCTAGCACGCAGCCACCGGCACCGTCCTGCGGACTCAGTACCCAGTCTCCGGCACCATACTACAACCACACCATGCTACGGGTGCTGCCCTCCATCACAGTTCGTGAACCTCACCCTGGATTGTAAAACAATGGCCACCTAGAGTAGATGCTATAGCTTGGAAGACATGTAGTTCATCCGGGCTGAGGTTAAATGACTCCTGGCAGAGAGGATCATAGCCCCTAGCACCAGTTCCTGGAGGACACAGGTCCTCGTGGTCAGAGGTGCGGTCAAGCCCTGGATGGTAATTGATTATATTCAGACCATCAACCATTTCACCCAGTTGCATGCGTTCCCGCTTCCCCGTATCATCGACTTGGTCAATTAAGTTGTTTAGTACAGCATTTTTTCGACAGTGACCTCAAGTTAGCCTACCATCAACTCCCCCTCTGTCCAGCTGATCAAATATATACAGGCTTTAAGCAGACGGAAAGCTCTTTCACTTCCTGCGGGTGTGTCTCGGGGTTACTAACGGTGCTTCTACCTTTCAGAGAGTGATGGAATAGATGGTGGAGGACAGACAGCGACGTTCCCCTACCTTGACAATGTCACCATCTGCAGCCATGACCAGCAGGACCACGACGCGAATCTCGCAAAGTTCATGCATATGGCCAAGTCCTTCAAATGCGTGTTCAACACGCAGCGCCTGGCCCTTCTTGGATGTATCATGGTACATAGTGTCATTGCCCCCAACCCAGACCGCATACAACCCCTCATGGAGTTCCCTGTCTCAAACTCCCTGAAGTCGTTTAAGGGGTGCCCAGAGCTATTTTCATATTATGCTCAATAAGCTTCGCCGATAAGGCCCACCCCCTAATTCATACAAACACCTTCCCATTGTCGGCGGATGCCCAGGCTACTTTTGACCAAATTAAGGGATACATCACAAATGCCACGATGCATGCCGTGGATGAATCTGTCCCCTTTCAAGTGGAGAGCGATGCCTCCGATGTCGCACTGGCTGTCATGTTAAACCAAACAGGCAGTCCGATTATCTCGCACCCTGCACAGTCCCGAACTCCCGAACTCTGGTACTCCTCTGTCAAGAAGGAGTCTCAAGCGATCGTTGAAGTGGTGGCCACTGGTGACACTAACTGGCCGGTAAAAGATTTACTTGTTGACTGACCAGAGGGCAGTGGCCTTCATTTTCAGTGCCAAACAACAGGGTAAAATCAAGATTGACAAGATTCTGAGGTGAAGGATAGAATTGTCCACCTACATCTATGACATCTTGTACCAGCCGGGTAAGCTCAATGTCCCCTCGGATGCCCTAGCCCGAGAGACGTGCGCCAGCATGCATCTCGACCATCTCCAGATCCTCCATGACCACCTATGTCACCCCGGAGTCATGAGGTTGTATCATTTCATTAAAACGTGAAACCTCCTGTACTCCGTTGAGGATGACTGGTCCATGACCAGACACTGACAAATGTGCGCCATGTGTAAACCTCAGTTCTACCGACCAGAAAAGGCACACCTCATCAAGACCGCCCGCCCTTTCGAATGACTCAGTATCGATTTCAAGGGCCCCCTCCTGACCACAAATAGGAACGCCTATATCCTGACGGTGGCGGACAATTTCTCCAGGTTCCACTTTGCAACCCCCTGCCCAGATACGACCTCAGCTATGGTCATCAAGGCCCTGAGCAGTATCTTCTCTCTTTTTGGGTGCCCTGACTACATCCATAGTGACCGAGGGACCTCGTTCATGAGTGAGGAAATGCAACAGTACTTTTTTGGCCTGAGGCACAGCCACCAGCAGGATCACCAGCTTTAACCCCAGAGGTAATGGCCAGGTGGAAAGGGAGAACAGCACCGTCTGGATGGCAATGGCCCTGGCCCTCAGATCTAAAGATTTGCCAGTATCCCGCTTGGTAGGACGTCTTGCCCAAAGCCCTCCACGCCATCTGGTCTTTACTATGCACCGCTAATATGACAACCCTGCATTAACACCTCTTTGCTTTTCCTAGATCACCGAATGGTTCCTCCATCCCTCCCTGGCTGACCACCCCAGAGCCGGTTCTGCTTCGGAAGCACGTCAGGGGACATAAGACGGACCCACTGGTTGAAGCGGTGCACCTCATCCATGCAAACCCTCAATACGTCTTGTGGGGGGGAGAGACCAGCAGCGTGAGTCGGGTAGGGGGGGGTGCGTGGGAGGATACCGGCAGTGTGAATCAGGTGGGGGGGAGAGACAGCAGCATGAGTGCCAGGCAAGGAGGGAGGGGAGAAGACTGGCAGCGAGTCGCATATTAAAAGTAAAAGAGCCACATGTGGCTCACGAGCCGCTGATCGGCCACCTCTGCTCTAGCTGTTGGTGGTGGGAGGGGAGTGCTTTTCCCGCCCCTGGTTTGCTGGGTTTTGTCCTGCTGCTGTTGTGTTATAGCTGTTACTATGGTTGTGGTGTCACCCCCGCTTGTGGATTATGTTCTGGTGGGTTCCATTTTTATTAAAGGTGGGTGAATGTAGTGATATGATTGTATGTGCTGGCTGCCCCTCTCTACGGGTGTCCTTCTAACTTGGCTCCTCCCTTAGTCCTGCCCATGTGACCCCAGCCATAAAGGTCGAGTCCCCTCTCCTTCCCGCTCCTTCCTAGCCTTGGACCCGGGCCAGCAGTCTCTAGTACAATAAAGCCTATCGTTCCCCTCAGTCTTTGTCCGAGTCATATTGGGGATAATGAGAGCGCCCAACAATGATCTATTTAAAAGACTGGAAAGAATGGGAACTTGTGACAAAGCATATGACCAAATAAGGATAAGACTAAATAAAGAGTTTGGGGTCACAAAATCAGGGAATGGGAGAAGTAAACAAGGGCGGGCTTTAAGACAAGGAGAGGAACAGCATTTGAGAGGTTAAATGAACAGTTCCTCAGTTAAATGACCAATTCAATTAAGAAAGGAGTGGTTTATGAACACAAAGAAATGCATAAAAATGAAAGTAAATATATCAGTGAATGTGCCTTGTCTGAAGGACACCCGCTCTTGCAAGAACGTTGAATAAAAGGTTCTATCACTTCACCCACTGACTCTGTGAAATGATTTCTTCACTTAGCTGGGTTTCTCACAGGAATCAGTTACAATTTAATTCTGTTTTCTTCTTCAAATATAATTAACAACTACTTTTCTTGAAGTAACCCTGTGCTGTGGTGCCTATCTATTGCTGCTGGGTTTTGGGGTCCTCTGGACTCCGTAACAATATGTACTGGAATGGAGTAATTCATGTTCTATTCTGTGATTTTAGATGAAATATTAAGAAAGAGAGAAAGTGTTGGGCCTGGACGAGAAGGGCCAGGCTGCCTGTTTCAGAGCTGGAATTGTGAGATGGTTCTAGGAATCATCTTTGAATATCTGTACCATGTCCAAAGTCTGGTAACTCGTCATGTAGAACTGTAAAGTCAGGCAGTTTTTACACCTTAAAAGGAGATTTTCTTTGTGGGGGGGGGCGTTTCCTCAACTTATAATCATATAAATTATAACAGATCAACATCAGGCAGCTTTTACACCTGAAAAGGAGATTTTCTTTGGGGGGGGGGGTTTCCTCAACTTATAATCATATAAATTATAATAGATCAACATCAGGCAGCTTTTACACCTTAAAAGGAGATTTTCTTTGGGGGGGGATGTTTCCTCAACTTATAATCATATAAATTATAATAGATCAACATCAGGCAACTTTTACACCTTAAAAGGAGATTTTCTTTGGGTTTTAATTGGCTGGTTTCAGTGACATCACAATCGCCATTTACTCTATAAACATCGTGCAGTGGGCAAGTTGTCAGACTACTTCACGACTCTTGGATATCCTGACGACTTAGCTGAACACATATCACGATGCCGCAAAGAATTACACCGATTTACTTCCCATCACATTGGACCATTCATCGAATGAGTACGATCTCAGAGGAACAAGATTTCACCATCTTCCTACAAGATGAGGGAAGTTCAGGTCACTGTCACCCCAGAGAACATCCCATTCGAATTGCGTGGGAGGAGGATCTGCCTCGAAGACCATGGCAGATCCTCCTTAGAAAGATCCTGAACCGGGTGGCAGTGGCCTGCAGAATGTGCTGCGGTCACTCATAGACCATTCCCTGACCGAAAAACATCCTCGTGCACCAGTCAGTTGCTTAACTGACAACATCAACATTACGCTGCCCATCATCTCTGCATCGAAAGTGGATAATAGGTCTAAAATGTTAATAAATTATGGAAGGTTCACTTTCAAAAAACCGAGAGTGCAAGTGTCCTATCTGCTTTTACCTTGAGGTCTGGCAGTTCATGCCCTCTGCATATGAAGTGAATATGCTGGGTAGAAGAGTTAAGATGTTATTATAACTGTATTCTGAAAGATAGAGCAGACTTTTAAATGATTGCTGTGAATGACTAAGAAATGGGTATTGGGACACTCACACAGACAGGTCAGCTACAACTCACAACATTCCAGACAACTCTCCATTCTCACCTCTTCCCTAAAGCCAGCTCCTGGTCCTCTGCACAATAACACGAGGACCTGCTGTTACACAAACCAGCTGTCAGACGCAGCCCATTCATAAACGGCTTCCCGCCCACAAACAGCTGACGGTGCGACAAGCTTGTCAAAGAGAATGTGGAAACATCATAAGCCTGCAGACCGAGCAAGGGCCCTGATGGCTTGGCTTTAGTGTCTGGAATTCAACTAACCCCGTTCCAAATCATGAAGACTCTCCTCCCCTCCCCGACTCGCGCTGCCAGTCTCCCCCGTTGGAACCAAGGGGTTAAGTAATCATGGAAAATATGCCTATGTACTATTCATTATATATTCATTATCCATTACTATGTAACAATTTACTATTTACTTCAATTATACTGTTTAAGGGAAATATTAATGCAATTAAGTAACAGCCACAGTATGTAGAAAAGTTGGCTGATTATTCTTCTTTTCTTTGGCTTGGCTTCGCGGACGAAGATTTATGGAGGGGGTAAAAAGTCCACGTCAGCTGCAGGCTCGTTTGTGGCTGACAAGTCCGATGCGGGACAGGCAGACACGATTGCAGCGGTTGCAGGGGAAAATTGGTTGGTTGGGGTTGGGTGTTGGGTTTTTCCTCCTTTGCCTTTTGTCAGTGAGGTGGGCTCTGCGGTCTTCTTCAAAGGAGGTTGCTGCCCGCCAAACTGTGAGGCGCCAAGATGCACGGTTTGAGGCGTTATCAGCCCACTGGCTGATTATAGTATGTGTAGAATTTGCTGCCTCCAAATACAAAGAGAGAAAATACTTTCATCCCCAAAGTTACACTGCTCATTGTAAAGCACACATGGGAGTAAGAGGATAGCAGATAGGAGAAGTTAGACAGGATGAGGTTGGAGGAACCATAGGGACAGTGATTTATTCTGAAACAGGCCAGTGACAGGAAGATAAGTGTATTGCAAGGATAAGCGATAAGACTACCATGACTGAGAATGTCAGAGACAAATAAAATGGATAAACCAATTTAGTAGGAATGATGTCATAAGGGTACACGGGAGGTGTTGATTAGAACAGAAGACTATGGCCAGCCGAGAACAAAGAAATAATTAGAAATATCTGGGGTATGAATTGACTTCTGATCAAAACAACAGGATGTTCTGGCCTTGGGGATTAAGATAGGAGGTCCACATCATCGATAATTGCAGAGCAGGAAATTGCTTGAGATAAATCTTATGCAAGGAGTCTATCAAAGAAAGCCAACTCTTGGTCAATGTAACAATGTTGATGTATATAAACAGAAGAGACTGGACAGTAGGTGTGAGTCTTGGGGAATAGCTCACCGAGAAGGTGATTTAAGAAACAAATGACTGAATCAGAGCTCTGTTAAGTTTTATTCTTGTACTATGTAATAAACTGATTGTGAAACCGAATACCTTCTCCTATCACTTCATTCAACGAGCACGCTGGACTCAGACGACACAGACCAAATTGAGGGTAGGGTAAGGCCAGAGTCCGACACAAACTAAACCATCCTGTCCCTCAATAGCTACCCGAGTGTTACCCTGGGCAGGTGTCACTATTTCCCCTTTTACAGGAGGGCCACTACCTGGTGATGCCACCCATGCCTTTTGTCCGACATTCTCTAGCTCGGGAATGGGATCAATGACTGTTTTTCCACTGGAATAGGCTGTATATTTTTAACCTACTCTAATTTTACCAGATTCTCCCAAATATATATTCCATGACAATGGGGTTAAGGGCGTAACCAATGTGGCCTTCATCGTGTGAGGTTGCATCAGACTGAGCATGGAAACTAAGTACAAGGGCACCGAGTGCCGCTATGAACCAAGGATCTACCTGTCTCAGGTGTTCTGAAAGATTGGTGCAATGTTCCAGTCAGCTAGACTTTGCCACATCATCTTCGTGGAAATGTTTTCATAGACAAACATTTATGACCACAAAGCCATCAGGTAGTCGTCAGCACGGAATTCCTGCTGACACAGAGAGACCAGGACTTGATGGATAATGTGGGGTGGTCCTCTGAGCAGAGAATCCAGAGACAGACATCCAGACCTCCCTCTGGTTAAGGAGAGTGAGGCCATCATGGACAAGGAGTGTGGCCTGAAGGACCAGGTCAAGGAACTTGAGCTGCAGCTCGATGATCTTACTCTGGTTAGGGAGAATGAGGCTATTGTAGACAATAGCTACAGGCAGATGGTCGCACAGGGGCTCACGGGATGAGGGTCAGTGGGTTACCGTTAGGAGGAGGAAAGGGAGGGGTCAGATTCATGTGCAAGCACCCAAGTCTGTAATCTTCAGAAATCAGTACTCCACCTTGAATACTGAGGAAGGGGATAGTCAGACTATGGTGGGCAGAGGTGTGGTGTCAAACTCTGTAGGGAAAAAAGGAAATGGGCGATAGTGATACGGTGAGGGTTGGTAGGATAAGGAAAGAGACAAGTTTAAATAATTTGAGGGAGGAAAAGCAGGAAGTGTTAAACAGATGTTGCAGTGAAAATTGTTAGAATGGTAGAGAGGAGGATATGCAGAAGGTAGGATATAGGAGATACCTGAGTTATATTTATTTTAATGCGAGGTGCGTAGTAAGGAAGCTGGATGAGCTAAAGGAGTGGATTGACATGTGGCATTATGATATTGTGGCCATTAGCGAGATATGGTTGAAAGAAGGTTGTGACTGGCAGTTGAATGTTCCAGGATTTTGCTGCTTTAGGTGTGACAGAGTTGGTGGATTAAGAGGGGGAGGTGTGGCATTACATGTCAGGGAGGATATTACAGCAGTGCTGAGGCAAGACAGACTGGAGGGCTCGTCAAGAGAGGCAGTGTGGGTAGAGCTGAAAAATAAGAAGGGTGAAGTTACTATTATGGGGTATATTATAGGCCTCCAAATGGGGAAAGGGAACGAGGAGAGCAAATGTGCAAATAGGTGAGATATGCAAGTGAAATAGGGTGGTGTTGGTTTGGGATTTCAATTTTCCAGACATCGATTGGGAAATGTAGTCAGTAAAAGGGCAGGATGGCTTAGTATTTATGCATTGTGTTCAGGATTGCTTTTTGCAGCAATATGTTGTGACGCCAACTAGAGTGGAAGCAGTGTTCGATCTGTTGTTTCGGAATGCAATGGGGCAGGTGACAGAGGTGAGCGTTAGGGCGAACCAGATCCAATGATCATGGGTCCATTAGTTTTAGCTTAATGATGGAAAGGAATAGGTCGGGTCCGAGGTTGAAGGTCTTCGAGTGGGGGAAGGCCAGCTTTGGAGAAATGAGAAGGGATTTGCAGAGAGTTGTGTGGGCTGAACTTTTTCCTGGAAAGGATGTAGAGAAAATTTGGGGGACATTTAGTGGTGAGATTTTGAGAGTACAGGATCTTTATGTTCCAGTCAGGCCAAAGGGGAAGAGTAAAGGTTCGAGGGAGCCATGGTTTCCTGGTGAAATTAAGAGGTTGGTTCGGGACAAGAGGGAGACCTACACCAAATATAAAAAACAAGGGATTGAGGAGATAGGTAAAAAGGGATGAGGTGTCCATAGCCAATCAGGCAAAGGTGAATCCTCAGGGTTTTTTCAGATATGTGAACAGTAAAAGGAGGGTTAAACATAGAATAGGTCGACTGGATGATGGGACCAGTGAACTATGTCAGGAACCGTATGAGATGGAGAAATATTGAACAATTTGTTCTCATCTGTATTCACGAGGGAAGCAGACATTGGGCTCTACAAGATAAGAGAGGCAAAGGGGTTAGTTATGGAAAGAATATGGATTAGTAAAGTGAGAGTTTTGGAGCTTCTTGGGTCAGTTAAGGTGGATAAGTCTCCTGGTGCTGATGGGATTTTTCGCAGGACTTTAAGGGAGGTGAGGGAACAAATAGTGGGGGCATTGACAGTGATTTTTCAAAGATCACTGGAGGAGGGTGTGGTGCCACGGGATTGGAGGGTTGCAAATGTAGTTCTGTTGTTCAAAAAAGGCAGTAGGTGTAGGCCAAGTAATTATCGGCCAGTAATTTTGACTTCGGTGGTGGGGAAGGTTATGGAGGGTATTCTTCAAGATAGGATGTACAAATATCTGGATAGGCAGAGATTTATTGGGGCACCCAGCATGGGTTAGTGAAGGGAGAATCATGTTTGATGAATCTTGTTGAGTTTTTTGAAGAGGTGAGGAGAAAAGTAGATGAAGGTAGGACGGTTGACGAGATCTATTTAAATTTTAGTAAAGGCTTTTGATAAGGTACTGCATGTAACGTTAGTTAGGAAGGTTCATCACTAGGGATTAATAGATAGTGAGATGGGTTCAGAGGTTGCTGGGAGATAGACAGCAGACAGTCATGGTGGACAACTGTCTGTTAGGATGGAAGCCTGTGACAAGTGGTGTGCCTCAGGGATCGGTGTTGGATACCCTGTTCTTTATCATTTATATTCATGATTTGGTTCAGGGGGTGGTTAACAGGGTAAGCAAATATGCAGACGATACAAAAATTGGGGAAGTGGTGGATGGTGAGGAAGGTTTTCTTGGATTACAGGATTTGGTTTGTTTAGAAAAGTGGACTGATGGAATTTAATGTTGACAAGTGTGAGGTGCTGCATTCCGGAAAAAATAATCAAAATATGACCTATGCAGTTAAGGGGAGGGTGACGAGGAATGAGGAGGAACAGAGGGATCTTGGAGTTATGGTACAGAGTTCACTGAAGGTGGATTCCCATGTAGACAGGGTGGTTAAGAAGGCATATGGTCTGCTGGCCTTCATAAATCATAGCATAGAGTGTAGGAGCTGGAAGGTGATGCTGCAGCTCTTTAAGGCATTGGTGAGGCCAGGTTTTGAGTTTTGTGCTCAGTTCTAGTTTCCAAATTATACGAAGGATATAGATAAGGTGGAGATGGTGCAGAGAAGATTTACAAGAATGTTGCCTGGCTTACAGCATCTGGATGAGAGGGAGAGATTAAGGAGACTGGGACTTTATTCATTGGAATGTCAATGACTGAGAGGGGACTTGATGGAGGTATTTAAAATTATGAAAGGAATAGATAGACTAGACATAAACAAAATCATTCCTCCGAGGGCAGGGAAGTTTGGAACAAGAGGCCATGAGTTAAGGGTAAGAGGGCAAAACGTTAGGAGAAATATTAGAGGATGCTTCTTCATTCAGGGAGTGGTGGCAGAATGAAATGTTCTTCCGAATGAGATAGTTGCAGCAGGGTCCCTTCTGTCATTTAAGAGATGGTTGGATGTGTGCATGGAGGTGAGGGGGTTGGAGGAATATTGGCGGAGAGTGGGAGGATTGAGCTAGTGGATTTGTTCTCGTGAACCGGTGATAACTCGAAAGGCTGACATGGCCTGTTTCCGCTCTGTAAATGGTTATGTGGTTACATGGTGACACAGTTTTGCATTTCAATGTCCCGTCCCTTGTTACAAAACTCTCTGCTCTCCACGTTAGTGCTGCACATTTCTTCACTGCTGCTATGGCTGTTTGAAATTTTTCCAAATTCATTTTTGTATCTGCTTCATAAATATGATTCGTATTTTTATCTTCAGAATTTGTCCTAATAATATACTGAAATCCTTCCCAAATTCTTCCACTTTTACACAGGTCCAAACCGAATGGAAAAAAAAAGTTCCGATCACCTGATTACATTGAAAACATTTCTCGGAATAATTGGAGATAAGTCCATTTAATTTATATGGAGTATAACAGAATTGATGTAGACAATTGTAATTTTATAACTGACATAAATCATATTTGTAACATTCTTGACACAATCTTGACCCTATTTCTTCTTGAATTTGTATATTTCAATCTTCTTTCCACCTTTGTTTTGATTTATATAAATTCTTTTCCCCATATTATATTTGATGTCTATAAAATCTCCTTCCCAAAAATTGAATATTCTATTCCCTCTGTTCATAGGCAATAACACATATTTACACACTGGTGCTTTTCTTGAGATCCCTACCTTTTTTCCCTAAACATACATTAATTTCTTGCCACATTCTGATCAGATCTATCTGTTTTTTTTCTAGTAATTTGACTCTCCATTTACTGATAAAATACTTTGCTTCCCCTCCTCCATTGTTGTCGGGTTCGTGTGGGTCACAAAGGTTAAGAATCAGACCAAAGCGAAGGTACAAAGCACACTTTTATTTTGGGGATGGAAACAGGACAACAGGGTCGATGTGTCAAGAAAACCTCCACACACAGAATACGCAGGGAGTAAATGTACACTTCTAATTAGGAGGGAGAAACCATCAGAGCCTGGGGGAAATTACATGAACGCACACATTCAACATTCAGGATCAAGGTGATACTGTGAGCTCCCACCCCTTGACCGGTATGGACATGGCTCTTCCTAGCTGACCTCGAGACTCACCCCAACCCAGTGTGAAAGGTGCTACTTACTAGCCATGAGGGAGTCGAAAGAGAAAGAAGAAAGGGGGACATGGTCCTTTAAAGTTCTGCGGGCCGTGCTGGGAGGGCCAATCTCTCGGGGCAGGCTGGGCCCCGTTGACTGCTGTGGCCAATGCTCGAAGCCAAGTGCAGGGGCTCAGCAGGGGTCAGTTGAGATAATTCACCTGGGCCAATTGGGTGAAGGTCAGGCGTGAGTCTGGCCAGGATGCCTGGACAGCAGTTCCTGGTGATTTACGTGGGCCAATCGCAAGGGTCACCTTGATGGCTTGGAGTGAGTCTTTGGCCTTGATTGGCAGGTAATGTGTCCACTGAACTGGAGCACAGCAGCGCCTCCAGGTGGTGGATACTGCCTCTCCATTGACAATCCACCCCTTCGGAAGACATGCTGATTGCCAATAAAGTGCGACAGGTAATAAGAAGATTTAATGGGGCAATGCAAGGGTGCATATAAATTGACAATCACATCATGGAATAACTATAGCAATGATAACAAAAATAAGTGCAATCCCCCAGTGAATGATAGTCACCCAAATGCCCCTCATGGAGCCAAATGGCCCCCAGGATCCCCATGAGGTGGTGATGCTGGTCCCTGGATTTTTGAATTTTGGCCATTGAGTCCCGAATGTGGTCAGTCAGGTGGGTGATGTTAAAGGATTCCTTGGGAATGTAGGTGCAGCACTCCTGGCCAATGACAGCACAGCCGCCAGCAGGTAGTCCAGGGCTATCTGATTTGGCATTTCCACCATAACTCTCTCCTTCAGCTCCACAACTGTCCAGGTCAGGGTGTCCTGTGTATGGTGCAGGGACACTGCTGTCTCGTTGGCCAACATCTCTAGGAGGGTGGTCATCTGGGTCACTTCGTTGGAGAGCCATGCGGTGCCATATCTGAGGAAGGCGATCATCCAGAATAATTCGCCTGCAGTAAGGGCACGTTGCAGTGGTCGCTAAAAGGCTGGGTGCTCCCATAGGTCATCAAGAGAGTGGATGTAGGGCACCTTGAATGTGGGGAAATGGCAGCCCTACCAGGTGGCAGTAAGCTAGGAGTAGATATGGTGGCCACCTACCCAGTGGGTCCCATTTATGGTCCAGGGGCCCCCCACCTTGCTGACACCAACAGAGGTGGTGATGTGGAGGCCGGTTACATTGTGTGCTAGCCGTCACAGCTGCCGTCTGGGAGGGTGGAGGTGTGTCTTTGGGGGAGTCTTAACCAACACTTCTTTGGTCTATGGAGGAGCTGTGGGATGATGCAGAGTGTCGGGACTCGAGTGGTGGTCCAATTTTAGGCAGGCAAATACTGGTTCCTGAAGCATCCACCCCATCGGGAGTCAGTGGAAGGAATAGTGTTGAGTTAACCCAAACCCACTGAAGCAAAGAGTCTCGGTAGGCAGTTCATCTGAGAGTCGTCTAGTTGGTTGGGGTTGAGTGGTAATGCTTGATTGGTGTGTGCTGGAGTTTGGACACAGACCCTGCAGTCTGAACTATTCGTGGTGGTGATGAAATCATAGGTAATGCAGAGGAACGTGATCACCGATCTGACATTGCCAATGGTTGCCGCTAGCAGCAAGGGTAGAAGCAGTGCTTGCATGTCCTGTGGGGTTGAAAAAAAATTCATTGTCCCTTTGTGAGATGGTGGGTGTGGAGACAGGAGAGTTTGCTTTGGCCCAGAATTGCGAACTACTGGGAATATCCTGGACTGAACGTGACAATCTCCCCCAACTCTCCCCAATACCTCACTCTCAGGGGTTTTTGGGGGCTCTGGTTCCATGGATGGGAGTGTTGAATGTGGTGAGATATGGGGTTGTCTCCTTGGCTGGTGGGGCGTGGGTTAAAGTGATCCACAGCCTGTTGCAGCACCGTCAGCTCCACCCCCCACCGACCCACCTTGATGTGTGCGAGTGGGTCAGAGTGCAGATGCTCTCTGTGAACTGGCCTTTCATCCTTTCAACCAACCAGGATGCCTGGGGGTGATAGGGGATGTGGAGCAGCCAGGATATCCCCACCTCAGCAGCCCAGTCTTGGGCTTTAGACCCCGAAAAGTGTGAGCCAGGATTGAATCGCTCCTCCAACAGGATTCCGTAAATGGAGGACAGGGGCTGTAATCCTTTAATGGTGTTATTCTGGTCGGCTTTCTCACAGGAAGTCGAGCACGTCGATTTTGGACTGATTCAGGGTGAGGGCGACCCTGAACTGTTCTGTCCATCATCATGTGCTGTAAACCCCTAGATGGCTGCTTTTGCGGTGAGCCCAGGCAGCCAGTGCCCCATTGTCAGTGTCTGGTGGGGAGGTGGAGTCAGTGCATCTTTGAGCAACTTTGGCCAAGGCCACATTGTGCGCAGCCTCCTCTATGGTGTTGCAGGTCTGGATGTCTACGTGGTGAACTGTGATCTCTCTGTGGGGGCTTGGTCCCAGAGCAACTGCCCGTGGTGCTGTCCCCAAAGGGGGCATCGTGGATTTCTCACCCTGTCTCATGCCATTGGGCCATACAGACCACCATGCCATTGGCCACTGCCCATGAATCGGGGTGGATGTTAATGGGCCCAGTGGTGTCCTGAAGTGTGAATGCCATTGCTGCCAGTTCAGCAAGTTGGCTGGAGCCCCCCTCTCCCTCTTTGATGATGACGTTCCCCATGGTAGAGTAGAGAGCCGCTGCCTTCCGGTATTGATTACCCCCTTTCCAGCGGCTCGAGCTGCCTGTGATCCAGGCTTGTATCTGGCTGTGTGGGCTCACTGCAAAATCAGCCACCGATGGGCTGACAGCACATGACAATGGGCAGAACAGTTCAGGGTCGCCCTCACCCGGAATCAGTTCAAAACCAACGTGCTTGACTTCCCCATCTGTCAGCAGGTAAAGTCAAGAGGAAGGCCAACAGGGCCTCCGGGACAAATTTGCTGTGGCATGGGAGCTGGTCGTGTATGGCAGATCAATGATATTGGACTCCTCCCTCACCAAGATTAAAAAAATACCTAGTATATCCTGACCATGGTGAATACGTATTCTGCTGCACTGGTGGCAGTGTCCTGTGAGAAAGCCAACCACAATAACACCATTAAAGGATTACAGCCCCTGTTCTCCATTTACGGAATCCTGTCGGAGGTGCCGATCCAATCCGGGCTCACACTTTTCGGGGTCTAAAGCCCAAGAATGGGCTGCTGAGGTGGAGATATCCTGGCTGCTCCACATCCCCTATCTCCCCCAGGCATCCGGGTCAGTTGAAAGGATGAAAGGCCAGTTCACGGAGAGCATCTGCACTCTGACCCCCTTGCACACATCAAAGTGAGGGGGGGTGGCTGACGGAGCTGCAACAGGCTGTGAATCACTTTAACACACGCCCCACCGGCCAAGGAGACATCCGCATATCTCACCACCTTTAACACTCACATCCCCGGAAACAGATCCCCCCAAATCCCCCGAGACTGAAGACTTGGGGAGAGTATGGGTACAACAGCCATGAAGTCCACCCCAAAAGGGGGGAGATTGTTGCTTTCAGTGCTGGAGATTCCCAGTGGTTCGCAATTCTGGGCCTAACCAACCTCTCCTGTCTCCACACCCACCATCTCACAAAGGGACAATGAGTTTTTTTTTCCACCCCACAGGAACATGCAATGCCTGCTTCTACCCTTGCTGCTAGCGGCAACCATTTGCAATGTCAGATTGCTGATCACGTTCCTCTCCATAACCTATGATTTCACCACCACCACGAACAGATCGGACTGCTGGATCTGTGTCCAAACTCCAGCACACACCAAACAAGCATTACCACTCACCCCCAACCAACTGGACGACTCTCAGATGAACTGCCTACCGAGACTCTTTGCTCCAGTGGGTTTGGGTTAACTGTATGGGGTGGACCTAATGGCAGCTCACCACCCCTGGTATCTCTGCTTAACACTATCCCTTCCACCGACTCCCAATGGGGTGGATGCTTCAGGAACTGGTATTTTTCTGCCTAAAAGTGGACCACCACTCGAGTCCCGACACTCTGCATCATCCCACAACTCATCCATAGACCAAAGAAGTGTTGGTGCAGACTCCCCCACAGACACACCTCCACCCTCCCAGTCGGCAACAGTGACGACCGGCACAGAGGGTACCCGGGCTCCGCACTCCATTGGTGTCACCAAGCTGGGGGGCCCCTGGACCTTGAATGGCACCCACTGGGAAGGTGGCCACCGTGCCTACTCCTGGCTTCCTGTCACCTGGTAGGGCTGCCATTTCTCCACATTCGTGGTGGCCTACATCTACTCTTTTGATGACATAGGGGAGCACCCAGCCTTTGGTGACCACTGCAACAAGAGAGCTTTTACTGCAGGCGAATGGTTCTGGATGATCGCCTTCCCCAGATATGGCACTGCATGGCTCTCCAATGAAGTGACCCAGATGACCACCCTCCTGGAGATGTTGGCCAATGAGACAGCAGTGTTCCTGCACCATACAAAGGACACCCTGACCTGGACAGTTGTGGAGCTGGAGAAGAGACCTATGGTGACAATGCCAAATCGGATGGCCCTGGACTACCTGCTGGTGGCTGTACTGTCATTGGCCAGGAGGGCTGCACCTACATTCCCAAGGAATCCTCTAACATCACCCATCGGGCTGACCACATTCGGGACTCAGTGGCCAAAATTCAAAAATCCAGGGACCAGATCCACAAGCATCACCACCTCATGGGGACCCTGGGGGCCATATGGCTCCACGGGTGGCATTTGGGTGACTATCATTCACTTGGGGACTGCAATTATTTTTGTTATCATTGCTATAGTTATTCCATGATGAGATGGACAATTTACATGCACATCGGCATATAATAAGACCTTCTTATTACCTGTCGCACTTTATTGGCAAGCAGTGTGTCTTCCGAAGGGGTGGATTGTCATGGAGTGGCAGTGTCCACCACCTGGTGGCGCTGCTTTGCTCCAGTTTGGTGGATACATTACCTGCCAATCAAGGTCAAAGACTCACTCCAAGCCATCAAGGTGACCCTTGTGATTGGTCCACCTAAATCACCAGGAGCTGCAGTCCAGGCAGCCCGGCTAGACTCAACCATGACCTTCACCCAACTGGCCAAACTCAATCACCAGGAGCTGCAGTCCAGACATCCATGCCAGACTCACACCTGACCTTCACCCAATTGGCCCATGTGAATCACCTCGACTGACCCCTGCCAAGCCCCTGCACTTGGCTTCGAGCATTGGCCACAGCATTCAATGGGGCCCAGCCTTCCCTGAGTGATTTGCCCTCCCAGCATGGCCCGCAGAACTATAAAGGACCATGTCCCCCTTTGTTCTGCCTCTTTTAACTCCTCGTGGCTAGTAGGTAGCACCTTCCACACTGGGTTGGGGTGAGTCTCGAGGTTAAGTAGGGGAGGGAACTCACAATATCACCTTGATCCTGAATGTTGAATGTGTACATTCATGTAATTTCCCCCAGGCTCCCTGCGTACTCTGTGTGTAGAAGTTTGCCTAACATATCGACCCTGTTGTCCTGTTTCCATCCCCAAAATAAAAGTGTGCTTTGTACCTCCGCTTTGGTCTGGTTCTTAAACTGTGGGACCCACATGGACCCGACAACAATGGAGGAGGGGAAGCAAAGTATTTTGTCAATAAATGGAGAGTCAAATCACAAGAAAAAAAGACAGATAGATCTGATCAGAACGTGGCAAGAAATTAATGTATGTTTAGGGAAAATTGTAGGGATCTCAAGAAAAGTACCAGTGTGTCAAAATATGAACAGAGGCAATAGAATATTAAATTTGTGTTATGACAGAGTATAAGATATTTTGAAGACTGCTACATGGAAGAAATTCTTCAAACAATTAAGCACAAATACGGAGTGGCTAGTGGGACCTTCTTCTATTTTCTCCCACTTAGATCATTCTTAAGAGAAAGATAGGGACCAACGTTGACCCCACCTAAAATTAGTGAAATGCAACAAAGAGTCTGGATGGGGAAAACACCTAAATTTATCAATGAAAATTCAAAACCAGGATAGCAGAGGTCAGGAGAAAGATGGGAGTCGGACTTGGATGTGACAATTTCAGAAAGAAGCTGGTCAGATTGGTGTAAGGACAGCACAACATCAATTAGAAAAGCAGGATATGGACTGGTTCAGTCTAATATTTTACACCAATTCTATCTTACCCCAGAAAAATGACCTAAGTATCAGAAATGTGTTTCAGATGTGGGAAGGAGATTTTATAAACATCAAATATAATATGGGGGAAAGGATTAATATAAATCGAAACAAAGGTGGAAGGAAGATTGAAATATAAAAATTCAAGAAGAAATAGGGTCAAGATTGTGTCAAGAGTGTTACAAATATGATTAATGCCAGATATAAAATACAATTCTCCACATCAATTCTGCTATACTTCATATAAATTAAATGGACTTATCTCCAATTATTCCGAGAAATGTTTTCAATGTAATCAGGTGATCGGGACTTTTTTTTCCATTTTGGTTTGGACCTGTGTAAAAGTGGAAGATGTTTGGAAGGATTACAATATATTATTAGGACAAATTATGAAGATAAAAATACAAAAGGACGCGAGAATATATGTGCTTGGTCATATTTATGAAGCAGATACAAAACTGAAGTTGGAAAAATATCAAATAAACTTTCTGAGTCCAGCCATAGCAGCAGTGAAGAAATGTGCAACACTAACGTGGAGAGCAGAGAGTTTTGTAACGAGGGATGGGACATTGAAATGCAAAACTGTGTCACCATATAACCATTGACAGAGCGGAAACAGGCCATGTCAGCTTTTCGAGTCCACACCGGTTCACCAGAACAAATCCACTAGCTCAATCCACCCACTCTCCGCCAATATCCCTCCAACCCCCTCACCTCCATGTACACATCCAACCTTCTCTTAAATGACAGAAGGGACCCTGCTGCAACTATCTCATTCGGAAGAACATTCCATTCAGCAACCAGAATCTGAGTGAAGAAGCATCCTCTAATACTTCTCCTAAAGTTTTGCCTTCTTACCCTTAACTCATGGCCTCTTGTTCCAACCTTCCCTTTTTCTCAGGGGAATGATTTTGTTTATGTCTATTCTATCTATTCCTTTCATAATTTTAAATAGCTCCATCAAGTCGCCTCTCAGTCGTCGACATTCCAATGAATAAAGTCCCAGTCTCCTTAATCTCTCCCTGTAATCCAGATGCTGTAAGCTAGGCAACATCCTTGTAAATCTTCTCTGCACCCTCTCCAGCTTATCTATATCCTTCCTATAGTTTGGAGACTAGAATTGAGCACAGTACTCCAAACCTGGCCTCACCAATGCCTTAAACAGCTGCAGAATGTCCTCCCAGCTCCTACACTCTTCACTATGGTTTATGAAGGACAGCTGACCATATGCCTTCTTAACCACCCTGTCTACATGGGAATCCACCTTCAGTGAACTCGGTACCATAACTCCAAGATCCCTCTGTTCCTCTCCATTCCTCGACACCCTCCCCTTAACTGTATTTGTCCTATTTTGAATATTTTTTTCTGGAATGCAGCACCTCACACTTGTCAACGTTAAATTCCATCTGTCAACTTTTCCAAACAAACCAAATCCTATAATCCAAGAGAACCTTCCTCACCATCCACCACTCCCCCTATTTTCGTATCATCTGCATATTTGCTTTCCCAATTAAGCACCTCCTCAACAAAATCATGAATATAAATGATAAACAGGGAACCCAACACTGATCCCTGAGCCACCCCGCTAGTCACAGGCTTCCATCCTAACAGATAGTTGTCCACCATGACTCGCTGCTTTCCATCTCCCAGCCACCTCTGAACCTATCTCACTATCTATTAATCCCTAGCGACTGAACCTTCCTAACTAACCTTACATGCAGTACCTTATCAAAAGCTTTACTAAAATTTAAATAGATCTCGTCAACCGCCCTACCTTCATCCACTTTTCTTATCACCTCTTTAAAACATCAACAAGATTCATCAAACATGATTTTCCCTTCACTAACCCATGCTGGGTGTCCCCAATCAATCCCTGCCTATCCAGATATTTGTACATACTATCTCGAAGTATACCATCTATAATCTTCCCCACTCGGAAGTCAAACTTACTGGCCGATAATTACTTGGCCTACACCTACTGCCTTTTTTGAACAACAGAACTACATTTGCAACCCTCCAATCCCGCGGCACCACACCCTCCTCCAGTGATCTTTGATAAATCATGTCAGTGGCCCAACTATTTGTTCCCTGACCTCCCTTAAAGTCCTGCGAAAAGTCCCATCAGGACCATGAGACATCCACCTTAATTGACCCTAGAAGCTCCAAAACTCTCGCTTTACTAATCCTTATCCTTTCCATAATTAAGCCCTTTGCCTCTCTGATCTTGTATAGCCCAATGTCCGTTTCCCTCGTGAATACAGACGAGAAAAATTTGTTCAATATTTCTCCCATCTCATACGGTTCCTGAAATAGTTCACTAGTCCCATCATCCAGTGGACCTATTCTATGTTTAACCCTCCTTTTACTGTTCCCATATCTGAAAAACCCTGAGGATTCACCTTCACCTTATTAGCTATGGACACCTCATCCCTTCTTTTTGCCTTTCTAATTTCCATCTGAAGGTTCTTCCTGCAATCTAAGTAATGACCAGACATCTCCTTAATCCCTTGTTTTTTTTATATTTGGTAATAGGCTTCCCTCTTTTCCCAAACCAACTTCTTAATTTCATCAAAAAACAATGGCTCCCTCGAACCTTTAGTCTTCCCCTTTGGCCTGACTGGAACATAAAGATCCTGTACTCTCAAAATCTCACCACTAAATGCCCCCCAAATTTTCTCTACATCCTCTCCAGGAAAAAGTTCAGCCCACACAACTCTCTGCAAATCCCTCCACATTTCTCCAAATCTGGCCTTCCTCCACTCGAAGAACTTCAACCTCGGACCCGACCTATTCCTTTCCATCATTAAGATAAAACTAATGGACCCATGATCACTGGATCCGAAGTTCTCGCTAATGCTCACCTCTGTCACCTGCCCCATTGCATTCCCAAACAACAGATCGAACACTGCTCCCCCTCTAGTTGGCGTCTCAACATATTGCTGCAAAAAGCAATCCTGAACACAATGCATAAATACTAAGCTATCCTGCCCTTTTACTGACTGCGTTTCCCAATTGATGTTTGGAAAATTGAAATCCCCAACCAACACCACCCTATTTCACTTGCATATCTCACCTATTTCCTTGCACATTTACTCTCCTTGTTCACTTTCCCCATTTGGAGACCTATAATATACCAAAATAGTAACCTCAACCTTCTTGTTTTTCAGCTCTACCCACACTGCTTCTCTTGACGAGCCCTCCAGTCTATCTTGCCTCAGCACTGCTGTAATATCCTCCCTGACATGTAATGCCACACCTCCCCCTCTTGAACCACCAACTCTTGTCACATCTCAAGCAGCGAAATCGTGGAACATTCAACTGCCAGTCACAACCATCTTTCAACCACGTCTCGCTAATGGCCACAACATCATAATGCCACATGTCAATCCACTCCTTTAGCTCATCCAGCTTCTTTACTACACTCCTCACATTAAAATAAATACAACTCAGGGATCTCCTACATCCTACCTTCTGCAAATCCTCCTCTCTACCATTCTCACAATTTTCACTGCAACATCTGTTTACGACTTCCTGTTTTTCCGCCCTCAAATTATTTAAACTTGTCTCTTTCCTTATCCTACTAACCCTCACCGTATCACTATCGCCCTTTTCCTTTTATCCCTACAGAGTTTGACACCACACCTCTGCCCATCATAGTCTGACTATCCCCCTCCGCAGTATTCAAGGTGGAGTACTGATTTCTGAAGATTACAGACTCGGGTGCTTGGACATGAACCTGATGCCTCCCTTTCCTCCTCCTAACGGTAACCCACTGCACCTCGTCCCATGGGCCCATGTGCGACTATCTGCCTGTAGCTCTCGTCTATGATAGCCTCTTTCTACCTAACCAGAGTAAGGTCATCGAGCTGCAGCTCAAGTTCCTTGACCTGGTCCTTCAGGCCACACTCCTTGTCCGTGATGGCCTCACTCTCGCTAACCAGAGGGAGGACTAGATATCTGTCTCTGGATTCTCTGCTCAGGGGACCACCCTGCAGTATTCATCAAGTCCTGGCCTCTCTGTGTCAGCAGGAATTCTGTGCTGACCACTATCTGATGGCTTTGTTGTCAAAAATTTTGTCTATGAAAACTTTTCCACAAAGGTAATGTGCCAAAGTCCAGCTGACTGGGACATTGCGCCAATCCTTCAGAACACCTGAGACAGGGAGATCCTTGGTTCATAGAGGCACTTTGTGCCCTTGTACTTAGTTTCCATACTCAGCCTGATGCAGCCTCACACGATGAGGGCCACATTGGTTACACCCTTAACCCCATTGTAATGGAATATATATTTGGGAGAATCTGGTAAAATTAGAGTAGGTTAAATACATACACACATTTTAAAACAGATCTTATTTGAAATACTGAAGAATTCATATTCAGTTACATCACAGAAACGATGGAGAATGCTATGCACATTTCACAAGTAGCTGCTAATTGAAATGAGGTCATGAAATAACTAGACCATTGTTTTGGTTTGGAGACAGGCTGGCTGGTTGAATATCTACAAAATGCCGACAGAAAGGTCACCCCAGGGTTTTGTTTAGCTAAGACAACAGCTTGACCAAGAAGGATAACTTCTGTTGTTTGCTGAAGAGGTGGGTGGGGGGGGGGGGGTTTGCAAGTGAGAGAGTCACAAGGGCTTTCTAGTAGTCTCAATTGGAGTGAGAGAGAGAGAGAGAAAGGGCTGAAACAAGCTTTCTCATCCAGAGTGTGTGTGGCACTGAAAGCAGCTAAACAGTGCAAGCCAGGAGAAGATTGTATGAACCAGAGTGGCAGATGGCTGGAAGCGCTATCTGTCTGATGTTTCTCTCAGAATAAGTGGAACAGGAAGGAACACAGTGCTAGCATGAAAGAAAGAGGTTATTATCTGGAGAACCCTGATGGGCCAAGTTTTATCAGCGACACATTGAGCTGACTAATGGTGGTAGCTCAGTTGTGGAAATCCTGGAACAACAAATCTCTCTCTGCAAAGCCTACAGAACTTTCCTGAGTGGCAAAGCCTGATGAACTTTATACATGTTCAATTCCTTACACAGTATCAGAATTGCCTACAACTAGTGAACTTGGAAGAATGAGAAGTGAGATTGAACTGTGAACCAAATAACTTTTCTTAAATGTACACACACATCATACACATGCGCTTAGAATAGAAGGCGATTAAGGTTAGTTAAGTTAATAGAGATAAGTTAAAGTTTGATTCTGTTTTAATATTAAAAGATAAATAAAACAACTTATTTTTAAATAACGACTTGCCTTGGTGAATGTCTATTGCTGCTGGGTTTTGGGGTCCTTTGGGCTCATAACACCATAGTCTGGTGACGTACATGGACCTCCTTCCCACTCCATCCATTTTGGACCCCCACATGAAGAGGGAAACTGCTCTGGTAATAGCCAGGGCAGAGGTGTGTGGGATGGGCCACGCCTGCATCACACGCAGCAGTACCGAGAGCACCTTGCACCTGATGACCAGGTTCTTCCCCATTACTGCTAAGGAATGTCATTCCCACAGACCCAATTTCTGGTGAACCTTTACAATCGGCTCTGACCAATTCTTGTTGCATGCCTCGGCCTCTCCAAGCCAGTTCCCCGACACCTTCAGGTAGTCAGATCTGACTGTGAAGAGGACAGCGGACTGATTTACCAAAGTGCATTCCTCGCTTTTGTTCCAGTTTACCCTGGAACATAGCATTGTATACTTCTGGGCCCAGCCACTTCCAGACTTGTGTACAACTCAGCCGGTCTTCCAGAACTGGGGGTCTCTGTGCTGGTCCCTGTCTCCTGGAGCTGGGGGACTCTACACTGCTCCCTGTCTCCTGATATTGGTGCTTTGTTCTCTACCAGTCCCACAACACAACCCTGACCCCTTTACGGAATGTAGAGGTACAGAAGGATCAGTGAAAATATGGGTAGTTTTGCCAGGGTGGGGTCCATCCAGGAGCCTGATAACAGCAGGGAACCCGTGGAAGGGGATGGAGGGCATTCGATGGTGCACCAGCAGGACACTGCTGAGGGTGCGGATTCCCTCGGGCTCTCGAGGGTAGAAGGCGCAGGTTATTCCAATGGTTTAGGTGAGGTCGACCGTTTACATCCTGTACCACACGGATTGCAGGCTCTTCAATCTGAGGCACCTGCAAGCTCACTCCAAGACACAAGAGGAATTTGTCCGTGAACTACTCTTTGCAGATGATGCCCCTTTTGTTTCCCATTCAGAGCCAGCTCTCCAGTGCATGATGTCCTGTTTTGCGGAAACTGCCAAAATGTTTGGCCTGGAAGTCCAGCCTGAAGAAAACTGAGGTCCTCCATCAGCCAGCTCCCCACCATGACTACCAGCCCCACCACATCTCCATCGGGCACACAAAACTCAAAACGGTCAACCAGTTTACCTATCTCGGCTGCACCATTTCATCTGATGCAAGGATCGACAAAGAGACAGACAACAGACTCGCCAAGGCAAATAGCGCCTTTGGAAGACAACACAAAAGAGTCTGGAAAAACAACCACTTGAAGAAACACACAAAGATCGGTGAGTACAGAGCCGTTGTCATTACCACGCTCCTGTTCGGCTCCGAATCATGGGTCCTCTACCGGCATCACCTACGGCTCCTAGAATGCTTCCATCAGCGCTGTCTCCGCATCATCCTCAACATTCATTGGAATGACTTCATTACCAACATCGAAGTACTCGAGCTGGCAGAGTCCGCAAGCATTGAATCCATGCTGCCGAAGACCCAACTGTGCTGGAATGGACACATCTCCAGAATGGAGGACCATCGTCTTCCCAAGATCGTGTTCTATGGTGAGCTCTCCACTGGTCACCGAGACAGAGGTGCACCAAAGAAGAGGTACAAGGACTGCCTAAAGAAATCTCTTGGTGCCTGCCACATTGACCACCACCAGTGAGCTGATAGCGCCTCCAACCGTGCATCTTCGCACGTCACAGTTCGGCGGGCAGCAACCTCCTTTGAAGAAGACCGCAGAGCCCACCTCACTGACAAAAGACAAAGGAGGAAAAACCCAACACCCAACCCCAACCCCAACCAACCAATTTTCCCTTGCAACCGCTGCAACCGTGCCTGCCTGTCCCGCATCAGACTTGTCAGTCACCAATGAGCCTGCAGCAGACGTGGACATATCCCTCCATAAATCTTCGTCCACGAAGCCAAGCCAAAGAGAGAGGTGAGGCCAGGGTCCAAATTAGAGCAGGCGCAGGTCATCAAAGGTGAACATAACAGGTGCCTGGAACTGTGATGAGGATACTAAGGGCTGGTAGAGGTAGGTAAGGAGGGGGTAGTTGTGTTCCGATGAGGGATTGATGAGGGAGAGGCCACATGGATGGGACTTCGAGACAAGGAGCCTCTGATTGTCCAGGGATGGGGCCTGTAAATAGACCCGCAGACATCCAGCACATAGCATCTTTGACCCAGTACCATCAGGAAGGAGATATGGAGGAACAAAATCAGGCTGACAGGCAGGGAAATAACTTCTTCCCACAGGACGTGAGATTGACAATGTAATGTGAGTTGAATGGGTCTGTGGAATGAAAAGGTTGAGAGGGATGTGGACTGTTTCCAAGCAGCTTGGCCAGCAGAAAAGAAGGGCCGAAAGGACTGTTTCGGAGTTGTCTATCTGGATCACACTTTTGAGTTGAATCCTTAATAAAATTCATGACAGGCTGGACTATCATTTTAGATGGAGATTTTAGATTGACACATGCAGCACGGGAACAGGCCCTTTCAGCCTATGAGCCACAACCACTCAATTACACCAATGACCTACAACCCCCAGTACATTTTAAATGGTGGAAGGACCAGGAGCACCTGGTGGAAACCCACGCAGACACAGGAATAATGTACAACTCCCCAGTGACAGTGTCAAATTCAAACTCGGCTTGCTGGCCTCTTGACAGCATTGTTCTAACCGTGGCACTAACCTCACCACTCTCAATGATTCCCAGGATTCTTCCTCCTACTTTCCATGAGTTGTGATTGCTTCCAATACCAGTGCCCTTGTTTCCCTAATGCTCTGACCCCTGCCCAGTGACTCTGTCCCCAATGCCTCTCCCTGGCCGGATGATCACCACTCTCTTTCCCAGGTCTCACCCAAATTTTAATACCCCAATTCCACTCACCCACAGGGCCAAGGGTAACGAGGAGGGGGAAGCTCCTGGCTGTGGTCACAAAGCTCGTTGAAGGACAATGGAAGCAGGAGTCCTGGAGCAAGAGGTGAAGGGCAGAGTTTACTGTAGCAACCAGCTGAACTGGGCTACATTCTCCAGGGTCGGGGGAGAGAGAGGACTGGCTCAGATGGGACAGATATCCCTGTGCCAAGGGTCAGGGGATTCCCCAGCTTGGTGAAGGTATGGGACGCTGCCACCGGGAAGGAGATGGAACACTGCCCTCCCCACATCTCCACTGTCTGGGGGTCCCAGGAGCAGCTCAGATTCCAAGGCCTATAGGTGGGGAAGGGGGATGGGTGATCGATTGGAGAGGATCCCAGTGAGAGAAAGGGTTTGGTGGGAGGACAGACCTGATGGAGGATGGGCTAATTGGGGTGGGGTTTGGGGATGGGGACTTTGGGCTGCGCATGTTGGGGGACAGGGGCTTGTTAAAGGCCCTGGTGGGAGGCAGGAGCTCTGGGGATGGTCCAAGAAATGGGCAGAGCATTGGGGAAGGGCCCAGAGGGGGACAGAGGCTTTGGGGATGGGATCGGTGGGGGAGAGGGTCTTTGTTGACAGGCCCGCTGGTGAACAGGGTTTTGGAGATGATCTCAACAGGGGAGGGGGTTGGGGACAGGCCTGGTGGGAAATGGGGGCTTTGGGGATGGTCCTGGTGGGTGACAGGGGACAGTATTGGGGATGGACCCAGAGGACGGAGACCACCCTTGGAGCTCTGCTTCACCATCGGGTCACTTACATTGGCCCACGGACGTGCTTTGATCTGTGGGAACTTGAATTCGGTGCACTTGGGGTTCATCTCCCGGATCTGCACCCTGGTTGAGGTCCCCAACACCTGTTGGAACAGAAACCACCTTTACTACTGGCTCGAGGTGAGGGGAGCAGGAGGGTGACAATGGGAGGGGATGCAGTGTATGTGTACCAGGTCAGGGACATGGGACGAGCCCTAGAACTGGGGTGGTGGTGAAGGCTGAAACCTTAGGAGCATTTAAGAGGCTCTGAGTCACGTGGATGAAAGAAGAACGGAGGGTTATAAGGGAGGGAGGGGTTAGTTATTTTTATTTTGGTAGGAATACATCGGTCGGCACAACATCGAGGGCTGAAGTGCTTGTACTGTGCTCTCGTGTTCTATGTTAAACCTGTTGGTCTTTCAGCAAGTGGAGATGTCAGGGCGGCAACGCTGTCGACTGGCACATTCCAGGCTGCAGGAGTCATGCGGAGGGATGGACAGTGGGTTGGCGCAGCCAACACGAAGGCACTATGGGGATGGATCATAATCCTCCCATTACCAGGCACTGAGAGGCTGAGACCAAGGGGAACTCCTCTAACAGCAGAGGGGGACAGTAACCACACGGTATCAAAGTGGTGGCAATGAAGGTAAACAGAGACGTATACAGCAATGTGCAGTGAAGGGAATATCTGGATACAACAGGAGGAGGAGAAAAGACTTGCAATGGTCTTCCTCTTTGTAAATAATTTGTAAATAAAGTCAATTTTGTGGGGGGGTGGGGCGGGCAAGAGAAAAGCCTTACTCAGTCAACTTTGCTTCATGAGATACATTCTCCGATCCAGGACATCTCTTCTGCACCCGCTCCAAAGTACAAGGTCAAATTTATTACCATTGGATAGCACAAGTACGACCTGAGAAATAGGGTTTCTGGGGTAAACACATGCCAACACACAACCAAGCCCTCACACCAACAGACAAATGATACATGTGCAGCACGTCCAGAAAAATTACTTGATATTGTTGAATAAGTAGCAGAGTCGAGGAGTATTTGTATGAGCAGCTCATCAACTATTGTTCCACATTTTCCCTGCCCAGAGGGAGAAGTTGTTCTTGGGCCTGGAGGTACTGGCTCTGAAATTCCCAGATCTCTTTCCCGACGGGAATAGCTGGATGATGCTGTTGGCCGGGTGAAGGGGTCCTCGATGATTTAGTCAATGATCGTAGTGGATCACATTGATATTTGGGGTGGTGGGGGGCAGGAGTGTATCCCCAGTGTTGCTCTTGGCCACTTTAGGTCCTGTGGATTGACCTCTGATATTTTTTTAAAATATAATTTATAAATTAAATCCACAAACATTTCACAATTAATAATAACACAAATCAAACGCAAATACGTGTCATAGTTAAAAGAAAGAATAAAGAAATCCCCCCATAAACCACCCCATTCCCCTCCATCACTTTGCTAAAAGAAAAAGAAAAATGAGGACAAGGGACCCCCAAACAGGAGCACCGATTACTTCAACATGTCTTTTCATAAACTGAGGCCTTAAGGAGAAAAGGAATGTCAGAGCCTCATTTAAATATTTAAACACACCCTTTGTAAATATGGGGTCCATCTGCTTCTAGAATATATGGTTATAGTGGCCTGCGACCGGGACGAAACCCATTACACAAGATGGCTTATGAACGCGGTGACTGAACAGACCCTGTGAGAACCAACAAACTTCATCCCAGGTGACATCCTGCACGGCGGGAAGCAATGAGCAATGGCAGGAACACCCACTACTTCGAGGCCGGTGCTGCAGTCTCGAAAGACCTGTCGTCAGCAGCGGGAGAGTATATAAGCAGAGCTGCCAGTTCAACAAACCCATCTTCGACTTCTTGGGTGTGTATCGTTCATTCCACACTTCACGGTTAAATATGCTGGATATTGGTGCGAAGCAAGAGACTTTCAACATCGACCACCTCAAGCCAGCACATCTGGACATTATAACTGGTCTCAAGTCAGCCCCCACGACGCAGATATAGGCAACCGAAAGCAGCGAACAGCGCTCCAATCACTACTTCTGGGGAGGTGGGGGTTCATGCTAACTGGGATGCCACCCTGTACACAAGATGGTTGACGAACTTGGTGACCGCACAGAGTCCACGGGGACCAACAACTTTTGTCGCAGAGGAAAAACCGCACTGCAGGAATCAACAAAGGTGGGAGCACTGACCAATTGGAGGCCGGCACGACTGTGACATCACTCCAGCAACAGCAGTGGGGAGAGAATTGAAGTAGAGCTGCCAGTGTAATAAAGCAATCTTTAACTTTGATTTCTTGAGTTTGTGTCCTTCTTTCCACCCTTCACAGTAGCGCGCAAGCTCCAATTTCACATCGAATGGTCTTGTTCATCTTACATCAGGAGTCATGTGTACAGTTTCCTTATCTGAAGCGTGAGAAGTGCACAAAGATCGTCAGACTTGTTTCTGGGGTGTTTTAAGCAGGTGATAGGAGGAAAGTTTGAATATGGATCTCTTGGTCGTTGGAAAAAAGGAAAATGACCTTACAACATTATGAGAGGACACAGCAGCACGGATCGAGAGAGGATTGTTATATAGAGAATTTAGGTTAAAATGACTTAAGTTAAAATGTGATGATTAATCATAAAAAGGGAAGCCAGAACGGACAGGGAGCTTACTAGCAGCCAAGGACACAAGGTTCAGCTGGATATGTTTTTTTAAACATATCTTTTCATGGTCATAGTGAGAGACATGCTGGAGACAAAAGATTGATAAGAAGGGTGAGAAACAGAATTTAGTGTATGTAGAGTTCGCAGCGTACGTAACGAACGTGATAATTAAAAATGCAGTTATACTTAGAATGCTTTTGCAATACTAACCAATTAAAACAGTATTAATAAGAAGGGGAAGGGCAAACAATAAGGGCATAAAAATCAATGCACTGTATGTATCGGGGCTTAACTGGTGAGAAGCCAGTTGAGTCCAACTCTGCAGACTTGTAAATAATGCTTGTCGTGTCATCAGTTTTAAAGAGACTCATGTGTGAGAAGTTTTATTTCTGACAAATGGGCTTCGTCCGGGATCTACACTCCGGCCGTGAGGGGAGGCGAGAAGAGGGACATCGGAGGCGGTGCACCCCGCTGAGTTCAGCGGCTCCTAGTCCCTTGCTCGTCGCTTCGGGCGGCTTGAGCGAGTGGTATCCGGACAAGGTGACACGACAAGACGGAGAGGAGAAGGGTGACGGTTCAATCCCCGGGAAGACACCGGTAAGTGACGACTTACGATTGTGGTGTGGGGATTGGGTAACAGGTGTAACGGGATACACCTGTTTGGAAAAAAAACCTAACGTAATAGATCAGGTATAGAGCTTTTGTCGTGGCGTGAGGACCCTGTTGTGGGACTCTAGGATAGACCCCAGGGAAACCTCGGCGGTAACCGAAGGAGGGTCAGCACCTCCGACGAAGTGCCGAGAAGAGAGGGGTCAACCCCAGGGAAACCTCAGCGGTAACCGAAGGAGGGACAGTACCTCCGACGAGGCGTCTGAGAAGAAGGGAGTAGGGTCCAGAACGAGAGGGTCCTCAGCAACGATAAACAGATCTAGGTGGGAAAATGGGAGGATCAAAATCTAAGGGCTCGTCTGAAAATTCAGGACAATTCCTGGGAGTTCCCCTTGACAGCCCTTTGGGGAGAATGTTTGAAAATTGGGATAGTAAAAGATATCGAGACAAAAACAAGAAAAAGATGGTCCAATATTGTCTCCTTTGGTCGAAACAACCTATTAAAGGTTCCTCGATCTGGTGGCCGAAATTTGGATCTGATGAGGATTGGGTTAGACGAGCATTAAACATATATGTAAATTCGAGACCAAAGGTGAATCAAGAAGAGTCAGCGTATGCATTTTGTTGGGTTCCCTGGCCAGGATCCTTAACAAAATGTTTTAAATTGAGGGTAGCGGGAGAAAAAAAGTGGGAACCTCTGGACAACCTTCCCCCTCCTTACATTCCCCCGGTGCCTACTGCGCCCGAGGAAAGCTCATTACCGGAGGGGAAAGGTGATGAATCTGATTGCCCAGAAAGGGGCCGGGAAAAAAAGGATGAATTAAGGGAGTCGGACCCTAAACTTCCACTGGTAAACCGACCCTGGACAAGATCCCAGACTGGTCCAGGACCATCAAAGTTTTCAATAAGCCTAAATCCCCTGAGGGAAGTTCCTATGGGAGGACCGGGAGGGGGAACGGGATATGTGAATGTTCCCCTAACTAGTACAGAGGTGCGGGGATTTAAGAAAGAAATGAAAAAGTTATTGGAAGATCCTATAGGACTGGCTGAACAGCTCGACCAATTCCTGGGACCAAACACATACACGTGGGAAGAGATGCAGGCAATAATGGGAACATTATTCTCACCCCAGGAGAGGCAGATGATTCGACGGGCTGCCCTCCTCATGTGGGAATATGAACAACCTGGGGACCCCAGACCCCATGAACAAAAATATCCCTTAAATGAACCCAGGTGGGACAAACGAACACCCGAGTGATTGGCAAGTATGAGACAATATAGAGAGTGGACAATTAAAGGGATACGGGAGGCTGTGCCAAAGGGTCACAATTTCACCAAGGCATTTGGGAACCACCAGGGGAAAGATGAGTCCCCTACTGATTTTTTGGAGAGGGTGAGAAAGAATGTCCAACAGTATGCGGGCTTGGACCCTAGTACACCAATGGGTGAACAGCTTATTCGAATTGAATTTGTTTCCAAATCATGGCAGGACATTAGAAAGAAACTAGAAAAGGAGGAGGACTGGAGCGAAAAACCCCTAAGTGACCTGTTAAAAAAGGCGCAAAAAGTATATGTGCAGAGAGAAGAAGATCAAAAGAGGGCGACAAAGGTTATGGTACAGACTATCCGACAGATGAATGCCGAATCCAGAGGGGAAAGAAAACAAAACCTTCCTCTAAACAATCCAAGATATCCAAGAGAGGGAAGACCCCGGAGGTTCGTTAAGTGCTATTACTGCAATGAGGAAGGACACTTTAAGAGGGAATGCCCCCGATACAAGAGGGAATTGCGTGCCCTCGAACTTATGGAAGAAGATTAGGGGGGGTCAGGGGTTCCAAATGTTAGGGACCAAGTATAAGAGGGAACCCCTGGTAAAACTAAAAATTGGTCCCAAGGGAGAAGAGGTGGTGTTTATGGTGGACACAGGAGCGGAACGAAGTAGTGTAATAACTGTGCCAATCGGAACTGAGCCTGTAAAAAGTAATTTGACAATTTCTGGGATAGAAGGGGCTCCCAGAATGGTATCAATAATTCCCCAAGTAACAGTGAAACTGGAAGAAAGAGAAGGGGTACAAGACCTCTTGTTGTTACCGTCGGCTGGATTTAACCTCCTAGGAAGGGACTTACAGGCTCTCCTAGGTTTGGGTGCTCTCCCTGTGGATGGAGAAGTGCGAGTCCACCTCTGTGCTCTAAAGGAAGAGGATGAACGGCAGATTGACGAGAGAGTCTGGTATAAGGAGGGAAATCGAGGAGGTCTGGACATCCCACCTTTACATGTCACATTAATACCAGGTCATCAGCTGGTAAGGAAACGTCAGTATCCTATTTCTTTGGAAGGGAGAAAAGGGCTACAGCCGGTAATTGAGACTCTAATACGAGACGGACTATTAGAAGAATGCATGTCACCTTATAACACCCCTATACTCCCAGTGAAAAGTCAGATGGATCCTATCGCCTAGTTCAGGATCTAAGAAGTTTGAATGCTATTGTTCAGACCCGCCACCCAGTGGTGCCTAATCCCTATACTATTATGAGTCGGATTCCCCCAGACCATGAGTGGTTTAGTGTTATCGACTTGAAGGATGCCTTCTGGACGTGTCCATTAGAAGAGGAAAGTAGAGATATGTTTGCGTTTGAATGGGAAAATCCATGGACAGGCAGACGGAGACAGCTTCGGTGGACTGTATTGCCCCAAGGGTTCACTGAATCTCCAAACCTGTTTGGACAAATGCTAGAACAAATCCTGGTGGACTATCCACAATCTGATGATTCCCAACTAATGCAGCATGTGGACGATTTACTATTATCAGGACCCAAGGAACAAGAAATGAGGGGAGATACAATTAGACTCTTGAATTATCTGGGGGAAAAGGGTCTACGGGTGTCCAGGAACAAGTTACAGTTCGTTGAGAGAACTGTGGTATATCTGGGACACCAGATAAGTAAAGGACAGAAACGGATTACCCCTGAACAGATTGCGGGAATCACTAGAATGCCGTTACCCCATAATAAGAAGGAAATAAGACAATTCCTGGGACTCTTAGGTTACTGTAGGTTATGGATAGAGGACTACTCAGCTTTGGTGAAGTTTATGTATGAAAAATTGACAAATGAAAATGAATATCCATTGAAATGGACCCAGGAGGAGGAGGGATGGTTCGAGGACTTGAAGCATCGCCTGACACGAGCCCCAGTACTCACTCTGCCCTCTTTAAAACAGCCCTTCCAGCTATTTGTCACTCATAACCAAGGAACAGCTGTGGGAGTTTTAACACAGGAAAAAGGCGGTCAGCGACACCCAGTGGCTTTCCTTTCCAAAATGATGGACCCAGTGTCTCGCAGATGGCCGACGTGTATCCAGGGAGTAGCGGCTGCTGCTCTGTTGGTAGAGGAAGTACGTAAACTTACTTTTGGAGGAAAGATGACTGTGTACACCTCCCATTCTGTGAGTGTTTTATTAACACAAACTGCCCATCGATGGCTGACTGATTCTCGCATATTAAAGTATGAAACCATTTTAATGGTCGGAGAAGATCTACAGTTTGCAAAGATTAATAGCTGCAACCCAGCTCAGTTTTTATACGGCAGTGAAACAGAGAGAGAGGTGGAGCACGACTGTGTCGAGTTGACAGATCTTCAGACCAAGACCCGAGAAGACCTTTGCGATACTCCGCTGGGAGAAGGATATGAATTCTACATTGACGGCTCCGCTAGATGTGTTGACGGAATGAGAAGAAGTGGGTATGCTATAATAGAAGGAAATACTTGGAAAGTAGTAGGATCCACGAGACTACCTGGAAGCTGGTCAGCACAATCCTGTGAACTATATGCCTTGCAGAGAGCCCTCAGAATACTGGAAAAGAAAATTGGAACGATTTACACTGATTCCAAATACGCATACGGGGTAGTGCATACCTTTGGTAAGATCTGGAAGGAGCGTGGTCTAATTACATCAAGAGGAAAGGAATTGGCACACGAACAGATGATTACTCTGACTTTAGAAGCCTTGACATTACCCCAGGAAATAGCAGTGGTCTACATACCAAGCCATCAAAGGGGAGATACCCCGACAGCAATTGGAAACAGACTGGCTAATGAAGAAGCCAAAAGGGCAGCCATGCAACAAGAAGTCCGTTTGCTGACCTTAATCCCAATAAGACAAGGCATAAAGAAGGCTCCCATTTTCACTGCTAAGGAAGAAAAGGACATGGCTCAGCTGGGCGCAAGCCAGCTGCCTGATGGAACATGGAAGACACCAGATGGAAGAATGGTTCTAAATAAAGAAATAACTCGCAATATTTTAAAACACCTGCATCATCAGAGCCACTGGGGCACCCAAGCCTTATGTGACACAGTGCTTCGAGAATATGTGTGTAAGGGAATCTACACCTTGGCCCAACAGGAGGTGCAGAATTGTCACCTATGCACAAAAATTAATAAGAAGGTAATGAGGACAGGGACCATGGGAGGTCAACCATTAGCCATACGCCCTTTTCAACGTATCCAGATTGACTTCACAGAGTTACCTCAAGTCCAAAGATGGAAGTATCTGTTGGTGATAATAGATCACTTTACCCGATGGGTGGAAGCCTTCCCAACAATAAATGCTACAGCCTCTACAATAGCTCGCCTCCTCCTAGAACAGATAATCCCCAGATATGGTATAATGGATTCTATAGACTCAGACAGGGGTCCACATTTTTCTTCAAAAATCCAGCAATTGATTTGTAATGCATTACAGGTCTCTTGGAAATTGCATACCCCTTGGCATCCACAAAGCTCAGGGAGGGTTGAACGTATGAATGGAACCCTAAAAATGCAATTGACAAAATTAATGGTGGAAACTAAAATGCCTTGGATAAAGTGTCTGCCCCTGGCTTTATTGAGAATTCGTACTGCCCCACGAAAAGATGTAGGATTGTCCCCTTATGAAATGATGTTTGGGCTTCCCTTCTGGAGTACAGTTGAGGGGTGTCCCACCTTAGGGGAAGGGGATATATTTGTTAGGAACTATTTACAGGCACTGTCACGCTCTCTTACAGATTTACGAAAGAGAGGACTATTGGCACAAACACCGCCTCTAGACTTTTCTTTACACAAAGTGGAACCAGGAGATTGGATCCTCATCAAGACCTGGAAAACTGAAAAATTCCAGCCCCAGTGGGAAGGTCCATACCAAGTTCTCTTAACTACAGAGGCTGCAGCACGAACAAGAGAGAAGGGGTGGACGCACGCATCCAGATTTAAGGGACCTGTAGAGGCGCCTCAGGACCCTGATACGAACTCAGATTGGACTTGTGTTCCTGGAGAAAAACCTCTTACCTTGCGATTTCGCAGAAAGACTTGATTCACAATGTTATTGTTATGTTCTTTGATTTTTGTTAGTTTGCCTATGTCTTTATCAGGTGTGAAATGTAAGAAATGCAGAGACACAGTGGTCCTGTTTCAGGACCACATTTGGGGAAGAAAGGAGGGTAATTTTATTTCCCATACCTCAGTTCCTGAGAAATGCTGGGCAGAATATACCACCCAACATCCATATACCCCTTGTGTGGAAAAAGAAGGAAATAATATGGGTCATTATATACAGATTCCTAATACCACTCCTTTCCCTCTTAACAGTTGGAAGGGTGACTCAGGCCCACCATGCCCTGATGGACTCTGGTTTTGCATACACCAGCGTACTATTCCAATGAAAAGTTCCACTCCACACTCGAAAGTGCCTGCCCCTTTAAGACAGCCGGACTTAGTTCGAGTCCATCCAAATAACCATGAAAGTTTCGGTCATGCAGTTGGGGGAGATAACCTTTTTGTAGATCTTGCAACTAAAATTGCAGGAACTTTTAATGTAACCAATTGTTGGGTCTGCGGGGGTCCACGGATGTCAGAGCAATGGCCTTGGTGGGTGGAGTCCCTCAATTCATTGACCATGATTTCCCGTATTTGGACAACTAACCGAACGAGATCAAGAGAAACTTGGTCTCTCTCTAACGTCCCCTCTGGTTTTTATTGTCTCTCACGAACCGGCAAATACCCAGTAGGAAAAAGTCCCTGCAAGGCTGTATGGATTCGCATTTCGCCTGGTATTTTCACTTGGTTTCCTAAACCCCTGACTTGGTTCTTATCCACTGTTTTTAAAACTAATTGCCTACCCCTGTCTAATAGCAGTATTCAGTTTTGGAATTGTACCAGTTCCACCATCACAGGACCATACCAGTCAAACCCTGTTCTTAAAAGAGTTTGGGAAAGGGGGTATGGAGTATCCCCAAATGGATTATTCTGGGTATGTGGTAATAAAGCTTATACTCGTCTTCCCTCACAGTGGAGTGGAACTTGTTTCCTAGGAATAATCCTCCCAGAATTTTTCCTCCTACCCCACGATCACGGTCATAAATTAGGAGTGAAGGTTTTTGATACATTACACCGTCAACCCCGCTCTAGCACGGTACATTTGGGACAATGGGGAGATGATTGGCCTCCAGAACGCATAATTCAATATTATGGTCCCGCTACATGGGCTCAAGATGGATCCTGGGGTTATCGTACTCCTATTTATATGTTAAATCGCATTATTCGCTTGCAAGCAGTCCTTGAAATTGTTACAAATCAAACAGCTCTAGCCCTGCAATTACTTGCATCCCAGCAAGGTCAAATGCGCTCTGCTATGTATCAGAACCGTCTGGCCCTAGACTATCTCCTAGCCACAGAAGGAGGTGTATGTGGAAAGCTTAATTTGACTAACTGCTGCTTACAGATTGATGATAATGGCCAAGCCATTCGAAAAATCGCTGATAATATTCGTACTTTGTCCCATGTACCGGTTCAAACCTGACATCCTTTTGCAAAATTAAATTAGATAGACAAATGGTTTGGAGGAACCTGGTGGCGTACCTTATTGTGGGTCATCGGAGGTATTTTATTCCTCCTACTTGTTTTGCCCTGTATTATTCCCTGTCTACGCAGCCTGGTGATTTCCATGGTCCAACAGGCTATGCAACCAGGGGGACTGGGAGACCCCGTTAGAATTTTACTTCAACACGAGATTAATTTATCATGAAACGTTTCTCTTCCCCGAGTTAAAATCCCCATTCATATATATATAATACACACATTTTAAAGAGAGAAAGGGGTGGATTGTTATATATAGAGAATTTAGGTTAAAATGGCTTAAGTTAAAATGTGATGATTAATCATAAAAAGGGAAGCCAGAACGGACAGGGAGCTTACTAGCAGCCAAGGACAAAAGGTTCAGCTGGATATGTTTTTTTTACACATATCTTTTCATGGTCATAGTGAGAGACATGCAGGAGACAAAAGATTGATAAGAAGGGTGAGAAACAGAATTTAGTGTATGTAGAGTTCGCAGCGTACGTAACGAACGTGATAATTAAAAATGCAGTTATACTTAGAATGCTTTTGCAATACTAACCAATTAAAACAGTATTAATAAGAAGGGGAAGGGCAAACAATAAGGGTATAAAAATCAATGCACTGTATGTATCGGGGCTTAACTGGTGAGAAGCCAGTTGAGTCCAACTCTGCTGACTTGTAAATAAAGCTTGTCGTGTCATCAGTTTTAAAGAGACTCATGTGTGAGAAGTTTTATTTCTGACAGTACGTTGAGTTAAAAACACCGTAATACTTCCCTGAACAACACACCTCTCTCCGAAAACCAACAAGAACCTTCCTGAGTGGTAATCATTTACCTTTCGAGCACCAAAGCCTGGTGAACTTTATATATGTTCAATTATGTGCACAGTATATGAATGGACTGCAACAAGTGGACTTGGAGGAATGAGAAGTGAGATTGGACTGTGAACCAAAGAACTTTTCTGAACTTACACACACATTACACACATGTGCACTTAGAATTAGAAGGGGGGTAAGTTAAGTAAATTAAGTTAAAGTATTAAAATAGTGATAAGTTAAAGTGTAAATCGTGTTCATGTTTAAAGATAATTAATATCAGCTTTTGTTTTAGTCACCATTTGTCTTGGTGAATATCTATTGCTGCTGTGTTTTGGGATCCTCTGGTCTCGTAACACAGCAACTTCAGGTTATGATAATAGTCCAAAAAAGGGACCCGGCATCTTTTGAAAATTATTAATTGACTCTTCAATAATTTTTTGTAAATATCAACAAAACATAATATAATTTAACTGTTGTGTTTGTGTCGTTGGAGAAGTGCCTTTCCATTCAATCAGAATTAGAGTTTTGGGTGCCGCATTTGAGAAAAGATGTGCTGGTGTTGGAGAAGGCCAGAGATGATTTACTGGAATGATATCAGGAATGAAAGGGTTAGTGTATGAGGAACAATTGTCGACTCTTCGAGTGTACTAGTTGGAGTACAGAAGGATAAGGGGGACCTCAGAGGCATTTCAAATGCTGGAAGGCCTGGACAATTAAAAACAACATTTGTTAAAGTATCCCTTTGTCTTGGTGATTTCCTATTGCTGCTAGGATTTGGGGTCCTCTGGGCCTGTAACAGTCCCAAGATGAGGTCTTCTACTCCAGGACACCCAAAATGTCTTATTTCTTCAATAAATGCAGTTTTCTCCATACTGTCTTTGATAAAGTCTGCACCCGTATCTCCAATTCTCTTTCTGCCCTTACCCCACCTCCTCTCCAGCCGAACAAGGACAGAATCCCTCAGGTTTCTCACTTACCACCCATCAGCTGCCACATCTGACTCGTTAACCTTGAACACTTCCAACTTCAGCACCATCCTCTAACCTGCTCCACTCAGATCCTCTTTTAACAGGGGCACATCTTTCTGTGACTCCCTCGACGGCACTTTCCTCTCCACCCACCACCACCTGATGCACTTCCCATTGAAACCGCAGAAATTGCCAAACTTGTCCCTTCCTATCCTCTCACCTCCATCCAAGGCCACAATCAGACCTTCCAGTTGAGGCAGTGTTTCACATGCACCCCATCCAACTTAATCTCCTACATTTGGTTGACTCAGTTGACCTCGATATCAGCAAGTCCAAATAGAGACTGGGTGGCCATTTTGCTGAACACATGCGCTCTGTGGATCTAAACTTGAGCCTCCTGTGGCCTACCATATCAATTCTCGAACCCTTCCAACAACATTTCTGTTGGCCCCATCCTTCACCAAGGTGAGGGTAAACAATCTTAAAGAAAACACATTATATTCCTCCTGGGCAGCCTTAAACTCTATAGCATGAACACGAATGTTTCTAATTTAAGCAGCCACTCACCTCTGTCTGATTTCACTGTCTCCATCTCTTGATCTACTGCCCATTTGAATATAATTACTCCTTTAAGGTAGAAGAGTCGACATGGTGTTTTTCCTATATAGCTTGCCATTGAACAACTGGCAAAATTAAGCGGCAGTTGTTGCAGAATGAATGGTGTTATTGTTCAAAATCTGCCTGTGATCGAAAGTATTCTTGGACTGAATAGACATCTGGGCCAAATGGCTATTTAATGATAATCTGTACATGATTGTACATCCTAAAGTACAATGACTACTTCTATCCACTAAAGATTGTTAAAGAGCAAGAATAGACAATACAATCACGTAAAATTCCCATCCATACAGCACACGTATTAATACACAAAACAATCACACTTCCTTATTGGTCAGGAAGTGCCTACACTTCCAAAGGAGACTGAGGAGGTCAAGGCCAACGGCTCTCATCCTGAAATTTCACAGGAGCGCAGTTGATTCTCCTGTCTGGCTGCATCATTGGATGGTCTAGTAGCTGTAAAACATCAGACAGGAATGATGCAAAGAGTTGTGAGGATCACTGGGGTCTCCTTTTCTTCTGACGATGACATTACTGGGAGTGTTGTTCAAATAGGGCTCAAGGAATTGTACAAAGACCATTTCCATGCAGTGCTCAGCATCTTTAACCACGTCCATCATCAAAATCAGGACTGCCAGGCTGGGGAATAGTTTCTTCCCACAGGGTGTGAGATGGATGAAAAGTATCTTGTAAGTGGGATAATCATCCAAAATATTTATATATGTAGCGGCTACTTTGATAGAGCTACTAAAGGAACACACATACACCAGGTTAGTCAACAAAAGACTGCTTTATACAAACTATACAGGCTTATTTTATTTACAGCTTGTCCCGGGCTCCATGGGTCAAGGTGGAACATTATTATTTGTTTGCTGCTGATCCACGGGACCACAGGTTTAAATTAAGCCCTGTGAATGTTCCGCACCTTCCGGCAAGAGAATCCACAGATCAGCGTTCCATTCTTTGGCACGCAGCACCACGCGAGGGTTGTCAATTAAATGGATGAGTACCCAGCTCTTTGCCTTATGATTTCACGCACCCGCCAAAGAACCTTGCCCACTCAGCCCACTAGACAGCTGCTACACCAACCCCCCCCACCCCCACCCAGAACCCGTCGCCAGAAACTGAAACACCAGCTGCATGCACCTGAGGTGGACCCCCTCGCCGTCTGGGCTTGGGGCACTGAAGAGGTGAAGCGGGATCCACATGGGCAGGCTTGAGTCTGTCCACATTAAACAGCTGTGAATGCCCACCAATGTCCAAAGTATAAAGAACCCCATCTATCTTCACCACGTGGAAAGGACCCTCATACAGTCATTGTAACGGAACTCCTGGGATAAAAACAAAATCAATATCCAGGAGTGGTGGGGGAACATTCTGCTTAGAGGATCCAAGCCAGTGGTTAGGAAAAGGTTTGCTGATCGCGACACCATGTCGAAGCTGCTGAAGGATGTTCAGATCAGAGTTGGTTGTGAAATGAAAGTCCCATGAAACTGTAAGGACCGTACCATAAACCATCTCTTCGGACAATGCAGACCTATCTTCCTTTGGAGCCGTGCACACTCCCAATAGAACCCAGGGCAACTCATCAACCTAATTGAGACCGGTGAGTTGGGCCTTAAGTGCGGACTTCAGATGCCGGTGGAAACATCCACAAAGCCGTTGGACCGTGGGTGAATTCTGTTCCGCGGTCTGAAGAAATGTGGGTCGGGAAACCAAATCTAGCCATCCAATTGAAGATGAATGCTCTGGCCTTTGTCTCAGTGTCACTGGATGGCAAAGGGACGGCCACTGGCCAGCGTGTGAAACATTCTACGTCTGTTAGAATGTATCTCATGTTTTGAGATACTGGCAATGGTCCAAGCAGGTCCACATGCATGTGTTCCAACTGCCTGCGTACCGATGGGAAAGGTTGAAGAGGTGCCTTAATGTGGCACTGAATTTTGGCAGTCTGGCAGGAGGTACATGTTCAAACCCATTGAGCGACACATTTTTTCAGTCCATGTCATACATATTTATTTGACATGAGCTTGACAGATGTTCTGATGCATGGATGAGACAAGCTGTGTATCTGGTCAAAAAGACGTTGCCTCCAAGATGGTGGAATCACTGGTCGAGTGTAGCCCAAAAACATGTCACGAAGTAAGGTTGGCCACCCAGTTGTGCTGCCCCCTGCTGTATGTCCAGGTTAGTAATGGCCGTACTGTATGCCTGAACATCGGGGTCCATTGTCTAGACACTGGCTAATTCCAGAATATCAATGTCACGCTGAATATGATATACAGTCAGTCTGGACAGAATATTCGTGACGGCATTGTTTTTACCAGAAATATAGCGCACGTCCATGGTAAATTCTGAAATATATGATAGTGACCCTGCTGTCTTGCCGGCCATGGATCCGTTATTTTGCTGAAGGCAAAAACGAGCGTCTGGTGGTCTATGAACACAGTGAAATGCCGACCCTCCAAAACAAATCAGAAGTGCCATGTGGCTTGATACAATGCACGATATTTCATCTCCAATGGCCAAAGATGTCAGGAAAAGAACATGAGGAGTTGGCAATGGCCATCGACGTACTACTCAAGAACCACACCCAGGGCCGTACTCGAGGCATCAGGACTAAATGTCAAGGAAGTGTCGGGGTTAGGATGGGGGAGCATTGCTGCGTTGATTAAAGCATCTTTGGCATTGCAAACTCAACCTCTGCCTCTGTTCTCCAGGGATCATCCCTGTGCTTTGTGGTGAGGATCGGAAACCATGGTCGAAGAATGTCAGTAGCTGCTGGAATGAATCGGTGAAGAAGTTTTTCATGCCCAAGAATTTCTGCAGGCCCTGAACCGTGGTAGGTGTTGGAAAAGCACAGACTGCCTCTACCTTGATGGTTAAGGGAAATACACCATTGACCATGATCTTGTGTCCCAGGAAGTCGATGGTGGACTTGCCAAATTGTTATTTGCTATGGTTGATGGAATTCCTGCAGCCATTGGAACAGACAGCCTAAATGCAGTTGGTTATATCCTGTTCAGTTTGACTGGCTTTGAGGACGTCATCCAAGTAGATGGAAGTGAACTCTGCCCAAAGCATCTATAAGATGCTAGAAAGTTTGAGTGGCATTCTTCAGCCCAAATGGTATCTTTAAGAAATTCAAAAAGCCCAAAAGGGGTAACAATGTCATCCTTATAGACCAGGATCTGACTGTATCCCTTGACAAGATCAACTTTGGAGAAAACATGGAAAATGTGCAGATGGGCAGAAAAATGTTGCATATGAGGGAGAGGGTATCTGTTGGGTGTAGTTAATGAGCCTACAGTAATTGCCGCAGGGTCTCAATCCATCTGTTTTTTTGGGTACCGTGTGGAACGGTGATGCCCAAGGACTGTTGAAGCACTGAATGATGCCTAATATCTCCCTTGCAGTAAACTCTGCCCTTGCCTGCCGCAGTGAATCAGTTGGAAGATGATGAGCCCTGGCGTAAATCGGCAGGTCTGAAGTGTCTATGTAATGGGACACACCTTGGTCTGTTTTGGAGGTGTTGAAATTAGGAGATAATGGTGGGAAATTCATTGAGCAGGACAGCATACGCATCTTTGTGCGGGGTATGCATCCCGAGGTAGGAAATTCTCCCTTTGCTGCATACCAGTGGGTATGTTTTCAAAGTGGTGGAATGACCAATTTCCTCCACTTCACGTCTACTGGCAAATCATGGGACCTTAAAAAATTTGCACCCAAAATGACCTGTGCAACGGAAGACAATACACAATTCCGACGGAATGTCACACCTCCTTTCCCAATCGTGACCCGTCCTTTGCTAAAGCAGGGAATTGTAGCCCCATTTGCTGCTTGAAGAGCCAAGTGTTGTTATTTATGTTTTTTTTTCAAAATAGGTTGGTTGGATATTTGCACTTACTAGCGTCGTCTTGAAGATACAATAGGCCAGTCGGTACTTGTGCCAGATGCCGAGGCCCCAACTGGCAGCCGTTCTTTTCATTTCCTGCCTTTTTTCTAATAGATAAATGGCGGGACACATCTATGTGCTTTTTTCCCCATTGGCGATGGTAAAAACACCATTTTCACCGCCTATCAGTGCACTCATCCTTCTTTAACTGAACTGCAGATATAGGAGGCTTGTAGGACACGGTAGATGGATCTACTGATCAAAGAGGCTGTTTGTGAGCAGATGATTGCATTGCAGTATGATCGAGCCTGTCAGCCTCCCACGCTACATCATGGGGATGGCAGAAATCCATGTTAACGATTGGTATTGCGACACGACCTGGGAGTTTGGACAGGAATAGAATCTCAAAAAGTAAACAATGAGAATGGCCATCTGCTAATACGAGCATCTCATTCATTAGATCAGATGCATCCCTGTCACCCAGGCCCTCCATATTTAAAAGCTCATGTCTAGTCAATTCCAGGAGAAATAGGCAGAACCTGGTTTAACTGCAGCCGTGGTGGCAGCTGCTGCAGTCGTTGTGTCCATGATCACTGGAGATTCAAGCTTCGGCTGAATTTTGCATTCGGGGCTCACCATTTCTGGCGGCAACTTCGGTACAGCTACTAAAGTCATATACATACCCATGTTAGTCAACACAAGACTGCTTTATTCAAACTTTACAGACTTCTTTTATATACCACATTACTTGTCAGGGAAGATATTACAGCGGTGCTCAGGCAAGAGACTGGAGGTCTCATCGAGGGAGGCAGTGTGGGTAAAACTAAAAAATAAGAAGGGTGAGGTTACTATTATAGGGGTACATTATAGTCTGGGAAATGGGAAGGGAGAATTAGAAGAGCAAATGTGCAAGGAATTAGCTGAGATCTGCAGTAGGAATAGGGTGGTGTTGTTTGGGGATTTCAATTTTCCTAACATCGATTGGGAAACACAGTCAGTGAGAGGGCAGGATGGCTTAGAGTTTATACAATGTGTTCAGGACTGCTTTTTGCAGCAGTATGTGGAGATGCCCACTACAGGGGGTGCAATGTTCGATCTGTGGTTAGGGAATGAAATGGGATGGTTAACTGGGTAAGCAAATATGCAGATGATATGAAAATAGGGGGAGTGGTGGTGGTGAGGAAGGTTTTCTTAGATTACAGGATTTGGTTTGTTTGGAAAAGTGGACTGAAAGATGGCAGAAGGAATTTAATGTCGACAAGTGTGAGGTGCTGCATTCCAGAAAAAATAACCAAACTAAGACATATGCAGTTAAGGGGAGGGCATCGAGGAATGCAGAGGAACAGAGGGATCTTGGAGTTACGGTACAGAGTTCCTTGAAGGTGGATTGCCAGGTAGACAGGGTGGTTATGGCATATATCATAGCATAAAGTACAGCTGGAAAATGATGCTGCGACTGTTGAAGGCATTGGTGAGGCCAGGTTTGGAGTATTGTGTTCAGTTCTGGACTCATTTGTCAAAGGAAGGATATAGATAGATGGAGAGAGTGCAGAGAAGATTTACAAAAATGTTTCTTGGCTTACAACAGCTAGAATCCAGAGAAAGATAAAGGAGGGCTCATCGAGGGAGGCAGTGTGGGTAAAATGAAAAAATAAGAAGGATGAGGGTATATTATAGGCTGCCAAATGAGACATGGTGAGACATTATTAAGAGTTTGCTATCGATCCATGGAACCAGCAGGTTTAAATTAAGCCCTGTGAATGTCCTGTACCTACCCGTAGAAGACACCACAGATCAACGTGCTGTTCCTCGGCATGCAGCACCGTGCACGTGTGGTCCATTAAATGGGTGAGTGCCCAGTGGTCTGTTTTATGGTATTGCGCGACGTCGGAGAACTGCGTCACCAACGGTTCACAACGTGGGCTGTGTGCCCGCTTGGCCCTCTACATATATTTATTTAGTTGATTCATTTGGTCATTACGTGCTGCATATTGTGTGCTTTTGTGCAGGCACCATGGTAGTTTTGTCGGGTTGTAGATGTACGACCCAGTGCATCACTCCATGGATTCACAGAATATAACAGCACCGATACAGGCCCTTCAGCTTTTCTAGTCTGTGCCAAACTCTTATTCTGCCTTGTCCCACTGACCAGCAACCAGTCCATCACCCTCCATCTCCCTCGTATCCCTGAACTTGTCCAAACTCTTCATTGCTAACATTGAGCTCACATTTCCTCATGCAGCTGGCAGCTTGTTCCACTTTCCCACCACCTTGTGTGGAGAAGCTCCCCCTCATGTTTCCACTAAACTTTTCCCCTTTCATCCTTCGCCCATGTATTAAGGACTTTTCCAAGAGGCAGTCTCAAGAAAACAACCTCTATCCTCAAGGACCCTCACCACCCAGACCAGGCGTACTTCACACTGTGATCACCAGGGAAACAGGTCCAGGAGCATGAAGACGAACACCCAATGGTACAAACACAGCTTCTCCCCCTCTGCCATCAGATTTTTGAATGGACAAGGAACCACAGTCACTCCCTCACTTACTCTTCATTTTGCACAAATGGATTTCTTTTTTTAAAATGTAATTTAGATCAATATTTGCACCTGTATTATTGCCACAATATGACAAATTTTCTGACATGTTCATCACAATAAATTTTTAATTCTGAACACTGCGCGTACATCAGAAAACAATCATAGCTCAAAAAACATTTCAAAAGATGAATTAACTATTTCCATGCACCCTCCCCTTTTATGTCTATTTTTCTAAATCCACTCCATGATCTAGACTTCTCCACTTAAACCCAACCCACATTTCTTCTCCCATTCAAAGTACTCAGTAATACACCAAGAAAGTAAAATAAAATCTCAATGCTGGAAATACTCAGCAGGTCATCTACTGGAAAAATAATCGGAGTTAAAACCTTCAGGTCGATAACCTTTCACTGGGATTCAGAAAGATGATCAAACAAACCTGATTCTCTTTGCTGAGAAAAAGAAGAGGGGAAATAACAAACTGAATACGTGGGATGAAAAGCCCAAGCTGCAGAAATGGCAGTGGTGCTGGATGAGTGGAGTCGACTCATTGATCACCACATCTGTCTGGATGGAGGGGTAAAGGATAAACAAGACAAACATGATGCCGTCACTGTGAGGAACAATACCACAGCTGCAGAGAATCTGAAATGAAGGAATGGTGAAAATACTTGTTTTTGGATCAATGTGACAAAATTTGACCTGACAAAAGAAAACAAAATTGTTTTGCCCTGCCATTACTCTCTAGATCAGGGGTGTCAAACTCAAATTCACAGAAGGCCAAAATTAAAAACTTGGACTAAGTCGAGGGCCGAACTAAATATTTATTGAAAATTTTCAACAACATCTGTATGTTTTCTCTTCTTTCAACATATGTAATGCTGTGTCCATTTTGGCCTGCATCAGGACTCAGCATTTCCTGCTCACTCCTCAGGCTCGAGGCCTCTATTCACCCTCGACCCATCATCTCTCTATCTGACCAGTCCTTTACCCGACCTCTACTCACCCCTCACTCCACTCGCTCTGCCTCTACCTACCCCATCCTATACACGCCCCTCTACTGCCTCTCCCCTCAACCTGTTCCTCCCTCTACCCGTCTCTCACCCTCTAATCACCCCTCCCCTACTCGCCCTGCCCCTTCCCTTTTACCTCTTCCCTATCCACCCCTCCTTCTACTCATCCCTCCCTCTAACTGCCCCTCGCACCACCATAACTTCCCCTGCCCATTACTCCTCACCTACACCCTCTGCCTACCCCTGCTTACCCACCCACTCAGGCCCAGTGCGCTGCCGATCAGCTTTTGCGGACAGCCACCATCTCTCTCTTCATGTGCAGGGCCAAACCAGCTGTCCCTGGGGTCCGCGCGGGTGCAAGCGCTGAAGGCCGTGGCGACTGGGAGAAGTGCGCTTGTGCTGTGGAAGTGTTGTCCGGTGCCAGTCGCGCGGGGCTCGCGCTTCCCAGGGGCCATACGCAGCCTGCCATGCCCGTCGCGCCGACAGGAAATCACAGGCGCTCGCCAATCCGCCGCACCGCTCGACAGGTGGGAGAAGTGACTGGTTGTGCGGGGAGCGTTCCAACCGGCTTGCCGGCTGATGACATCGACAGACTTCTCGTGTTACAATTTCTCGTGTTACAATGGGGAAGGATGTGCAATGAAGGGGGAGGATGGTGGGGGTGACATTACCAAAAAACAGCATCGGTGGGCCACCTCTAATACATTTTTGAAATGATCTTGCGGACCAAATATAATTATATCGCGGGCCACATTTGGCCCGCTTGCCAGAGTTTGACATGTGTGCTCTAGATCAAGGGCACAATAAAATAGTCCAGAAGCCAACATTATGAAATTGAACAGAGAAGTTATACCAATCGGCAGCAAGAGATAAAACACAGTTACATGATTCCATGAAAGTGGTGTCACAGGACGACAGGGTTCTAAAGACAGCTTTTGTCATCTTGGCCTTCATTAATTAACATATTGAAAATAGGAATTGGGAAGTTATGGTGAGGTTGGATAAGTAGATGGTCAGGCCAAATTTGGAGTATTGTGTGGAGTTCTGGTCACCTAGCTACAGGGAGAGTATTAGTAAGATTGAAAGAGTGCAGAGAACATTTACTAGGATGCTGCCAGGTCTTCAGGAGTTGAGCTACAGGGAAAGGTTGAACAGGTTGGGACTTTATTCCTTGGAGTGTTGAAAAATGAGTAAGAGATTGCTTAAAGTGGAATATGAATGGGAATAAAGGCTGAGAAAGACTGCAGTGGACCCAATTGTGAAGGAAATATTTTGCCTGAGAAAAATTGTCACTGGCCCATTTCCTCTGGAGTTATGAAACCACGCACAGAACAAGTCAATGAGGTACACTTAAAACAGTGGTTTTCAAACTTTCTTTCCACTCACCTCCCACTTTAAGTAATCCCTTACTAACAGAGCACTTCTGGCATAAGGATTAAGTAGAATATGATCCGGGGGGTGGGGGTGGGGTTGAGGAGGAGTTTGAAAATCACTGCTCTAGATGAAAAGGTTTCTGCATCTCAGTTTTAAACAGACATCCTTTTATTCTGAGGTTGTTCCCACTGATCCTAAACTCTCCCACGACTGGCAACATCCTCTCTATCCAGCCCTTTCACTATTCATCAGATTTCAATGAGGTCCTGTCTCATTGTTCTAAACTCGGGCGAGTCCAGGCCCAGAACCATCAAATGCTCCTCAAACATTATTCCTCTCATCACCAGGATCATTCTTGTAAACCACCTGTGGGCCATCACATCCTCTCTTAGAAATGGGGCCTAAAATTGCTCACAACACTTATTAGATCAGGACAACCAGAAGGTGGTCACGGGAGGGGAAGCCAGCTGCAGGACTGCCTCGAGTCCCTGGATTGGATCGTGTTCAAGAACTCACCTGAGAAACTGAATCACTGTACCAGGAACATAGCGAACTTTATCAAATCAGCTGTGGACAAGGGTGTCCCCACCAAATTGTTCAGGGAGTTTTCTCAACCAGAAATCCTGGATGAACAACAATATCCAGAAATTGCTGAGAGCCAAATCACAGTTTGGAGATACAGATACACAAGGAGCCAATACGAACCATGGAAAGCCATCTCGCAGGTAGTGGAGATTCAGCATGAGAATGGAAACAACAAAGGATACCCATCAGCTGTGTCAGGGGCCTAAATGACATAAAGTGCTGCAAAAACAAATCTGGTGCAGTGGGAGATGGCAAAGCCTCACTCCACATGAACTCAATGCCTTCTACACCTGATATGACCACTAGTACAGGGAAGAACCACTGCACACCCCTCCCCCCCTACATCTCTTGATGATCTGCTGCTATCAGTAACCGAAATGACAACATGGGCTGCCTTCAGGAGAGTGAATCAAAGGAAAGGATCAAGCCTGGATGGAGAACCCAGCAGAGGACTGATAACCTGTGTTGACCAACTGGCCATGGATATCTTCAACATCTCACTCCGACAGGGAGTGGCACCCACCTGTTTCAAATAGGCATCAAACATACCAGTTCCAAAGAGTGGGGTAATCTGCCTAAATGATGATTGACGAGTGACACTCACATCCAGTGATAGGGTGGATTGAGGGGCTGGTGTTGAAGTACATCATCTCCTGTCCAAAGGGCGACATGGATCAATTCCAATTTGGTTAATGCAGTACCAGACCTATGGCAGATGCCATCTTCACTGGCTCTGCCAAAACCCTGAAACACCCAGATGACAAAGGTGAATCCATCAGAATGCTCTTTATTGACTAGAGTCTGGCATTCCAAACCATCCTCCCATCAAAGCTGATGAGGAAACTCCAAAGTCCTGGGTCGCCACAACATACTGTGCAATTGGATCCAGAATTTCTTCACCTCCAGTCCCCAATTAGTGTGGATTTGCCCTCCTCCCCCCCCTGCCCTCCTCCCCCCCCGCCCTCCTCCCCCCCTGCCCTCCTCCCCCCCCCTGCCCTCCTCCCCCCCCCTGCCCTCCTCCCCCCCCTGCCCTCCTCCCCCCCCTGCCCTCCTCCCCCCCCTGCCCTCCTCCACCCCCCTGCCCACCTCCCCCCCCCTGCCCTTCCCTCCCCCTCCCCTTCCCTCCCCTCCCCTCCTTGCCCAGCCTCCCCCTCACCCTCCAACTCCCCCTTCACCCTCCCCCTTACCCCTGCCTGGCCCCGCCCCCTCCCCTCATTCACCTGCCCCGCCCGCTCCGGGCTCCCGCCCCTCCCATCCCCCTCCCTCTCCCTCATCCGCCTCCCCTCCCCACCCCCTGCACCGACGCCTCGGCTCCACCCAAACACCCCGCCGGTACCGGCCACTCCCGGATGGGTCCCGGCGGGCTGCGGGTCGCCCGCTTTCCCTGGACCGCGCGGCTGAGGAAGTTCCCGGCGCTGCCGCCAACTTCTTCCCATTCGCGCCCGCGGCGACGCGACGGACCCCGATCAGACGACGCCGCCGCCAACGTCCCACCTCCTCACAGCACGAGCCAATCAGCCCGCGAACCCGCCCATCAATCCAACCCGACTTCAGCATCCAATCCAATAGCGGCCTCACTGAATCAACCCATTGGCTCGCGCAACTGAAGCAACCAATCAGCGAGCGATCGAGCGAACACACATGTGAAACCAATCAGCATCGCAAGACAGAAAACAGGCAGTGGAAGGAGCAGGAGACCTTTCGGCCCTTCCACTTACAACTACCCCAACAACTCAATCAAATCCTTGGGAAACACAGGATCACTTTGTCTTGGCTCCAGGATTCCTCTGATCTCAAGAAATACATTGTACCCCAACTGCAAGGGAGACCATTTATTATCAAACTTTCCTTTATATTTATTACCGCTTCCAATTTAATGGAGGACACAAGTGGTTGTGTCAGCCAGCTGGACCGCCTCGGGGAACCTCATGGAGCAGGCAATCATGGTGAGAAGGTAACTCATCCCGCGGGAGGCCAGTAGTGACCCTACAATGTCATTGTAGATGTGGCTGAACCTATGTGGTGCTGGCTCGAATGTCTGGCATGGTGCCTTCACGTATGTCTGTATTTTGATCATCTGGCAGAGTGTGCAGGCCTTAGCCCACTGACAACCTGTTTCTGGAGGCTCAGCAAGACCAACCGATTGACCACCATTTTGACAGTACTGATGGCCGGGTGCGTCAGATTGTGCACCTCATCATAAAACTGCCATCTCAATGCTGTCGGCACGATGAGGTGGGGTTTGCCATTGAAATGTCGCAGAGGACCGTCTACTTACCAGGATCGATGTTAACATCGTCTAGCCTGAGCCTGGACATTGCTGTCTTGCTTGCAAGGATCTCAGGGTCATCCTGCTGTCCCCTGCCGAGGGCTAAGTAGTCTATTCACTGGGACAGGGCCTGGACAGACTTGATTGCGGGGATGGGGCAATGCGTCACCCACGATGTGTTGAATGTCTGTAGTGAACTCAGACTCATATGAGAGGAGTCGCTGCTGCTTGGCCGACCACAGGTCTAACACTTTATGGAAGGCAAAAAATAATGGCTTCTGGTCCATGAAGACACTGAATTGTCTACCTTCCAAAAATACCTTAAGTGCCTGACTGCCAGGTACAGCACCAATTGTTCTCAGTCAAAGACGCTGTATTTGAGTTCAGGTGGCCAGAGGTGTCTGCTAAAGAAGGACAGGGGCTGCCATTCCCCTTTGATGAATTACTCCAGTGCATCCCCTACTGCTGTGCAGGAAGCATCTACTGTGAGAGTGGTGGGTGTCTCTGGCCTGGCGTGTACCACAAGGGTTGTGTTGGCCAGTGCGTCCTTGGCCTTCTGGACGCCTCCAAATCCTATTGTCCCAGGTAATGTCTTTACCTTTCTCCGCATGATGAGGGCCACGGGGAGGCGTGGCAAGATGGCGTAAGGATCAGACGTGCCTTCCAGTCCTCTCCTGACTCTATCTTAATGTTTTGTCTAGAAATGCCCGTTAAAATTCTTTAAAAGTTTAGATAACTTCAGTGCTGTTAATTTAACTTATGATGGTAAAATTGGTGGAAAAGAGCAAAAAAAAAACGACAACAGATTATCAAAAAACTACATTTTCCAAAAGTTCAAGTTTTGGAGCCTACCTACAGGAAAGACATCGAGACTCAGCCTGAAATGGATCCCAGGAGAAAGGTACAGCTTTCGGATGTTGAGTTCAATATTACATCGGTAGAGCCCTCTAAAGAGGATGCCAAACAGCCTTTAGAACAAAGAGTTACTCAGGTTCGCACATGTGCAGTAGCATCTGACGGCAATGTTATGAATGAACCACTTGTAGTAACATCAGTTGAAGTACCGGCTGGGGAAAGGCATTTGTCAACTGTAGCGGTGGCACTGCAAACTGCACCTTTTGAGATAAAAGAACCTATACAACTTGATGGACTGGAGAAAACCCCGGCCAGCGTCCTCCAGTCATTGCTGGAGAGGCTGTGGCAGGGGTTTCCACACGCAGCTATACTACAAGGAAGACAACCAGAATGAAGGAAGCAAAAGAAGACCCTTTGGTTATGCAGAAGAAGCAGGAATCTGTTGAGCCAGAATCTCTTCCAATTGAAAAGATTCTTGTGAATCTTGAATCTAAATTATCTTATACAATGCAGGGATTATCCAAGATTATGACTGAACTTGGTACTAGGTTTAATACTCTGTGGTGAAAATACATTCTCAACAGATGGCTGAGTTTGGAGCTTTTAAGCTTGAAGTGAGAGATAAATTTAATTCGTGTGAAGAAGATATATACGAAATACGAGATCATGTTTCAGATGTGACCAAAATGGTCAAAGACTTACAAACTCAAAATAAAGATTTGGTGAAAAAGATTGATTATTTGGAAAACCAATCCAGACGGAACAATATAAAGATTATTGGTTTGCCGGAAGGAATGGAGGGACCAGACCCAAGAAAATGTTTTACTGAATGGATTCCGCAGGTGCTGGGTCAAGACATTTCCCGGAAGATATAATACTGGAACGTGCTCACAGAGCCTTGCGTAGAAGACCTATTTCAGGTCAAAGTCCAAGACCTGTTTTGGTTCGTTGGTTGAATTATTACGACAGAGAAATAATTTTACGAGTGGCTATTAGAAATGCACAAGAGAAAATCACCCTTGATGATTCAAAATAATCGAGTTTTCTTCTATGCAGATTTGAGTCAAGAAGTTATGTTCCAATGACGGGAATTCAATTCTGCTAAAGAGTTGTTGTGGAAGAAAGGTTATAAGGCAACCTTTAGATATCCAGCTGTTTTGAAGGTTTTTCAAGATGGTTGCCAACCAAAGTTCTTTGATTCTCCAAAGGAAGCTACAGCATTTGCTCAAGAGCTGCCAATTACTCGGTTTCAACAGAGACGTAGTCGCCGCGATCTCTAAGGAGACGAGAGATGGAAGAAAAGAGCCGTGCTCCAAGAAGGAATGGTTGTAATGGTGACTCGGCAGTTGGAGCTGATTAAAAGAAGAGTTGTTCTTTTTTTTTAATTTTTTTTTAAAAAAGGAATATTAAATAATGATGATGTTAGTTTAAGATGAAGTGAGAGTTGGGGGAGAGAACTGGATGGGCACTATTTCCTGAAAGTCATCTGCTACGTGTGAGTTATCTCACACCCATTTTTTTTGGGAGTTACCGAATTGCGTGGTTTAGACGGGAGGGGGTATTTTTAACCTCCTACCTGTTATTTTTCCTTTTTTTGTATTATTAGATTAAAGAGTTAAGGGTTTTCTTTTGTGTTTATAAAAAAAAGCATAAGAAAGTATTTGATTGTTTAAAAAACTAAAAATTCATGTGGTTTTTTTTGTAAAGTTTATTCAGTAGATCAGGAATATTTGAAATTTAAATGTGAATGGGATGGATAAGTTTTTTTTAAATATTTTTTCTTTAACTTTAAGGTGAAAGGAGTGGTAATTCTGGTGCATATTATTTTGCTATTTTAGTTATAGAACGAAGGGAATAATGGTGAAAGTTATAAATTGAATTGTACAATTCTTAATGAGGCTTGAATTTTGTTTGTGGCTTATGCTCTATTTGTTGAAGATATAGATTTCGTTGTAGATGTATTTTTATTATTTGGATATCTGAATTTTAACGTAATGTTTGGGGATATTTAAATGTGGTATTGGAGCTTTTATTGGGTAATTATTCAAGGTTAAAAGGGAAAAATGGTGGAAGAGTACCAAATTTGAATTGTACAATGTTTAATGAGGTTGGAATTTTGTTTTAAGATGGCAGTTTATGTGACTAATATGATGTTAGATGTGAAGTTAGTTGATATTTGGTGAAGGTTTATCTCTATACAGAAAGTTTTATTTTTCATCTTTTTTTTTCTCATGCTACAATTTTTTTTAAAGAATTGATTATTGTTTAAGAATTTTTGATAGACAATGTTACTAATTTTACTAATTTTTTATATTAAGTTTGTTAATTATATGTTTCATCTTAACTCTGTTAAATATATGCATTTAAGTTTGATTTAAATATGTTTTTTAAGTCTGATATCTTAGTATTAATTACTTTTCTTTTTGTTAGTATTTTAATCGGTTATGTTTTTGGTTTTTTTTGTAAGTGGGTTTTTTTCTCACATATATTATTAACTTTATTAATTCTTCACTCTTTATATTGGGGGGAAGGGGGGGTTGGACTAATTTGAGTTGGGTTATTAATGTGTAATAATTATTGGGGAGGGTATACTTTATTTAGATTACTGATACTGTATTGTAATTTTATTATTTTGTTCTTAATTTTTTAAATGTAATTCTATATGTTATTCATGTTATAAAATCTTAAATAAAGTTTAAAAACAAAAAAATGATGTCGGCCACTACCGGTATGAATCGGTGATAAAAATTAATCGTACCAGTGAATTCTTGCAGCCCCTTCATTATGTGGGGTTTGAGGAAGCACTTAACAAACTCTACCTTTTCAAGCAGGGTTTAGTTCCGTGCCTGTTGATTTGACCCCCAAGGAAGTCGAACGTTTCCAACCTGAACTAGCACTTAGCAAGGTCTATATAGTAAGTCCAAATTCCCGCAGCCAGGCACACAGTCACATTAGATGGTCTCTGTTGAGCTTCATTGCCACCACTTTGACATATTGTGGTTACTGCCACCCTCTGCTGTTGGAGAATATCCTCCTTGGTCTCAGCCCCTCAATGTAACTAAGAACCCCTAAAATGCCCCTAATGTTTTGGCCTTCATCACTACTCCTGGCAAGGCATTCTTGACACCCACAACTCTGGGTAAAAGAAAATACCCCTGATATCTCCCCTAAATCTTCCTCCCTTTGCTTTAGACAGATGTCTTCTAGTGTTTGCTACTCCCATCTGGGTTTCAGGCAAACTGAAGGGCATCTTTCACTGAGTTTCTGGTTTTCCAGCAGTTCTGGATGTCTGTCTCTGGATGCTCTGCTCCGTGGACCACCCCGCAGTATCCCATCTAGTCCTAGAGTCTCTGTGTCAGACATTCTCTGCTGACCACTGCCTGATGGCTTTGTGGTCAAATGTGTTTGTCTATGAAACCGTTCCCAGGAAGGTAAAGGGGCAAAGTCTTGCTGACTGGAACATTGTGCAGCACCAGGGCCAGGCCAATCTTTCGCAACACCTAAGCCAGGTAGAACCTCAGCACATAGCAGCATTTGGTGCCCTTGCACTTTGGTTGCAAGCACAGCCACACACAATTATGGCCATGCTGGTTACACCCTTGTCCCCATTGATTGACGATGTACACTGTCCTTCTCCAGACTCTATCCATTTTGGACCCCCACATGAATAGGAAATTTGTTTTGGGAATTGACAGGGTGGTGGTGTGGGGATGGGCTAAACCTGGCCCACGTGCAGCAGGACCGAAAGTTCCTTGCACATTGCACCTGATAATCAGGTTTTACCCGAATGACAGAGATGGGTATCTCTGTGGTTCTCCCTGTCTCCTGGACCTGGGGGTCTTTGTACTGCTCCCCATCTCCTTAAGTTGGTGCTTTGTTCTCCACCACCCCCACAAGAAATCCAAGACCCCTGGATGGAGGGCAGAGGCGCAGAGAGATCAGTGAGAACATGGGTAGTTTCAACAGGGTGGGGTCCATCCAGGCGCCTGATAACAGGAGGAACCAAGTGGGAAGGAGGATGCAGGGCATTCGATAGCAGGACATTGCGAGAGAGTGGATTCCTCGAACTCTTGAGGGGAGAAGGCGCTGGTCGATCCATCGGTTAAGGTGGGGCAGGGTATAGACATGGCAGCTGACTGGAATTGTCAGCGGGTTACTGAGACCTGGGAAAGGAGGGGAAGGAGGGTGCAGTAGTGTTCTGAGAGTGCTGAGGGAGAGGCAACATGGGTGCACCTCAAGGCAACGGTCCCCTGATTGATTGCAGGGATGGGCTCTGTAAATAGACTCATAGATATCCAGCACAGAGCATCTTTGTCGCCCTGCCATCAGGAAGGAGATATGGAGGAATAAAAGCAGAGCAGCCAGGGAGGGAAATAGCATCTTCCCACAGGCCATGAGATTAACAAGGCAACATGAGCTGGATGGGAGCTAAGAATGAAAAGGGTGAGAGGAATATGGACTGATTACAACAGCTCAGCTAGCAGGATAGAGGGGCTGAAGGGCCTGTTTCTGTTTTGTCTATCTGGACCAGCTTTTGAGTTCAAGCTTTAAAAAACCCAATCATTTTTAAATTTAATATCAACGGTACAGAATGAATCAAGAGACAAGATGTCTGTCCAGCAGCAAGCGTCGAAGGCACTTCCTGAAACGGAGGCTCTGAAACCACAGGGAGGTTCTGGACGGAAAGAGGCCCAGCTTCTTCTGGAAGGAGGAGAGGAGAGGCAGGGGAAATGCGGGGGAAGGGAAGGGGAGGGGAGGGGCTAGGGTTGCCGTCCACCGTTCACCTCCCCTTTCCTCTACCCCGTTCCCCTCCCCTTTCCACTGCCCGTTCCCCTCCCACATCCCCTCCCCCTTCCCGTCTCCAGTTCCCGTCCCCCGCTCGCCTCCCCCATTCCCCTCCCCCTTCCCTTCCTCCTACTCCTAACCCTAACCCCTAACAAAATCCTAAACCTAACCTTAACACTACCGATACCCACTACCACCACTCCACGTCCCCTAACTCTACCGCCACCCCGTCCACTAAACCTAACTTTATTCCTACGCCTATGCCGCCCCCTAACCCCAACCCTAATGCTACCCACCATCCCCTAACCCCAAACCTCACTCCTCCTCTACCCCCCTGCTCCTACCCCCTTCCCCTATACCTAACACAAGCCCACTTCCCCGAACTATAGACCAAACCATAAACCAAGATATAGCCCGACCCCATGTCTCCTAACACTAACCCTAACTCTACCCAACTTCCCCAACCCTAAACTAAACCCTATCCCTATCCCTTACAACCTACCCCCTTCCCCTAACCCTACCTCCTACCCCTTCCCCATACCCGCACCCCCTACAACTACCCCCTTCCCCTACCATACCTCCTACACCTTCCCCATACCCACACCCCCTACAACTACCCCCTACCCTATCCCTTACAACCTACCCCCTTCCCCTAACCCTACCTCCTACCCCTTCCCCATACCCGCACCCCCTACCACTATCCCTACCCTATCCCTAACAACCTACCCACTTCCCCTAACCCTACCTTCTACCCCTTCCCCATCCCCGCACCCCCTACCACTACCCCCTACCCTACCCCTTACCACAACCCCTACCCTTACCCCCTTCCACTACCCCCTTTCTCCTACCCCCTTCCCCTCCCCCTCCTTCCCCTAGGTTAGGGGTAGGAAGGGGAAAGGGAAGGGGGAGGGGAAGGGGAGGAGGAGAAAGGGAGGGGAAGTGGGAGGGTTAGGGGAGGGGATGGGGGAGGGGAAGGGGAGGGGGAAAGGGGAAGGGAAGGGCGGAGGGGAAGGGGGAGGTGAAGAGTGGAGGGCTGGGGTTAGGGCATAGTTGTGAGGGCAGGAGAAGGGGAAGGTGAGCGGGAGGGGGTTGGGATGGAGGAGGGGTAGAGGAGAAGAGGGGAAGTGGGTGAAGGGACATGCAAGAGGCAGGGAATGGGGTTGGCAGGGCCAGAGGGATACGACGGGGAGGGGTTCAGGCCATCATGATGTTGTCCGTCCTCTGTTCAGCTGGGATGCGAGGTTCTCTGGACTCGTGTCTTGTCTCTGAGATCACTCCTTCTCCTGGGAAGAGAAATACGAGTGATAGAGATACTGTCTCTGAGGCCTGATCACAATGACTTTGGAGGGTCCCAACTCTTTCCCCATCATCCCCCCTACCCCTGAACACTGGAGCCTTTCCCCTTCCTCTGCTTTACCTGAGGAAGTCTGTTTTGGCGAAAACCACGATCTCTCTCTGCAGAGCTCAGAGCAACGTGTGTCCATCATGCAACACCCTGGTTCTCCACGATATGGCAGCAAGATGTTAGACAATCATGGATGGATCAGTCGAGACCATTCAGCTGATCCATCTGAACCTACCCCACAACAATGTTACCCACCCCTCCCTCACACCAGTACTCTCCATTTTTCTTGAATTCCTGTCCATATTAAAATCCTTTTCATGCCTTTTTTGGACCAGCCTCCGCTACTACCCCGACAATGCATTCCAGCCACCCACTACATTCTGTGTGAATAAAATGTACCCCTCACGTCTTGCCTAAATTTCCCTCAGCTCACCTTATTTAGACGTCCTCTGGTATTCTCGCCCCAGGAATGCACACAATATTCCAAGTGTGGTCTGACGAGAATTTTATACATCTGCAACGATACCTCTCGGTTTTTGAACTCAATCCCCTGACTCCTGGAAGCCAGCGCACAATACACCATCTTAAACTCCCTCTCAATTTGCACAGCAACTTTGAGCGATTTATGGCGCAGGATCTAAATATATCTCAGTCCTGCACACTGTTCATAATCCTGCCATTAACCAAGTGCTCTGCCCACACATTCTTGTAATCCGCATTCAATGAAGATATTGGTCTATATGAAGCTACTTTTAATGGGGCTCCAACCTTCTTTGGAATAACTGTTATTCGTGCCCTTGAAAATTACTCTGGAAATAAACCTGGACCAGTTGCTTATTTAAGTACATCTGATTTACAGGATTGAACTCCATCTGTCACTTCTCTGCAAACTGGATGACCTATGACAACCTTCTACACTGTCTACAACATCTCTACCTCTGTGTCATCCCCTGACGTACCCACCCTTCCACTCCCATCATCATTCATAAAAATCACAAAGAGCAGGGGTCCCAGAGCAGATCCCTTTGGAGCGCCACTAGTCATTGTTCCATCTACTACTACCCTCTGTTTTCTGCAGACAAGCCAATTCTGAATCCACACAGCCAAGGCTCCATGGATCCCATGCCTCCGGACATTCTGAATGAGGCCACCGTGGGGACCTTGTCAAGCACCTTACTAAAATCCTCGTGCAGCACATACAGACCTTGACCTTCATCTATTTCCTTTGACACCTCCTCGAAAAACTCAATTTGACTCGTGAAGCAGGACCTGCTCCTCACAAAACTATCCATGAGTTTGCCCAGCATGTTTGGGCATTGCCCTCGGCCCCAGAATCTGCAGACTTCCTGGCCAGTTCCTCCCTTACCCCTTCCCAGAGCTTCCGCATCCATTAGAACATCAAGCATTGCTGCTCAGTACAGGCCCTTTGGCCCATAAAGGCTGTACTGACCTTTGTAAATGTTCTCCTCAACCTTTACCTGTACCACACCCATAGGAACATAGGAAGTGGGAACAGGTTAGGACAAAAATGGCCTATCGAGCCTGCTCCGCCATTCAATACGATCATGGCTGATCTAATTTATGACCTAACTCGACCTACCCTGCCTTCTCGCCATATCCCCAAATTCCTCTATCATGTGGAAATTCTGTTCCCTCACATCCACATGCTCGTCTCAGAGACTTTTATATGTACCTATTCTACCAACCGCTACCACTTTCTCCGGTGACGCATTCAAAGCTCTCACAACTCTCTGCATAAAAAAAATCTCCCCTCACCTGAAGCGGATGCTCTCTGAGATTTGCACCTGACACTTTAGGAAAGGTTTCTGGCTGTTCATTCCATCTAAGCCCCCCACAATCTTATTTAGAATAAGTTATTAAGCTGTGGAAGGGGCAAGTTGGGTGAGGGAGGAGGGGAGAGAGCTGGTGGGGGAGGGGTGAGAGCTGGTGGGGAGGGGACAAGGCCGTGTTGGGGAGAGGGATCAGGACCGCGTTGAGGTGGTGAACGGACAGACATGGGTGGATCTACCTGCCGAAATAAAGGAGCAATAAGAAGGACATCTCGGGATCTACCAGCATCTTCTGGGGCTTGATGTCTCAATGGAAAACCCCCTGAGGATGGAAGTAGGCCATGCTCTGCTACAGCTGGTACATGAACATCTGGCAACACAACGATATAACATGAACCACTCTGCCTCCACACTTGCCAGGTCTATATCCTGAGGGTAAGGGGAGGTGGGTGAAGGGCCCCTCCCTGCCAATCAACATCCATCCTCATCATCCTCTCCACCCCTCTCCCCTCACTACCCTTTCTCTCCTCACCAATACCCATTGAGACCCTCATGCACCCTTCATCGATATCCAGTCCCCAGCGAGACTCAGCCAGTAAACTCCTTCATATCCTCCAACCCCACCATCCAAGCTTGCCCCAGTGGACAACTTGACCACCCAGACCCACAACCACCTTGATGTAGATCATGGGAATGGGCTGCTTGGCCTTGTTGAAGTGCTGGGCCATGCAGTGAACCGTCTCGGGAACATAGTCCAGACCCAGATTCAAATAAACCTCCTCTTTCTCTTAGACACAATACAAACATGTCAGCTGGATTTACCCTACAACACCCAGTGCCTCTCCCAACTGGAGTGCCAGCCCCTCCTGCTCTCTGTAGGCCTGATGCCCCCACTGCTCAACACAACATGGCATGAATCAGCGAGCAGAGCGTCAACAGGCCGTAGTGGACCCGTCCGCTGCCCCATCATTCGGCTTCTGGTGAGACTGCACAAAATGTGCAGCTCTGACCGCCCTCCCTCGTGAGGCAAGTATTCACCGGGAGAGAAAAACCATTGACGTTTCGAGATGAGAAATGTTTGCAGCCGGGTGTTGGCTGGGGTCGAACATGTGTAGGTTGAGTTGTTGGGACGATTCAGAGCAGGCATTGATTTGGAAGGGCACCAAAAGGTTCTGGGGAAGTGAGTTATGTGGGAAAATACATTCGTGAAATGAATTGGGAAAACAGACTGGAGGGGCTGAGTGGCCGAATTTGGCGACCTTGTCTTGTGGTCTTGGCTGCTGCTGTCTGGAGTTGAAATGGCAAGAGGTCATGAGTTAATGGGTGAGGAGCAGGGCAGCCAGCGTCAAGGAGTCGGCACTGGTCAGAGGGGCAGGATGGAGGCAACAGAGAGACTGCAGCGAGACAGATCGATTGAAGGAATGGGGAAGGTAGCAGCAAATGATATGCATCAGAGTGAGGGTGGGGTGGGTGCAGGTGGATCTTACCTTGACTACAGAGGAGTAGAAGTTGAGAAGAGGGACGATGATGGTGTGATCCAACTTTCGCACGATCTGCAGTTTGCGGTTCTATGGCGAGAGAGGAACGTCAGCAAGGCTGGGCGATGGGTCGGGGACCTGAGGGGCGACTTGTCCAAGTTGAGGGGGGAGGCGGAGAGGAGATTCGTCAAGAGGTCAGAGGTGGGGAACTCCAAGGGAGGCCGAAGTGGGGGACTTTTCGAGAGTCAGTTGCGGGGACTTTTCGTGTCGCTGGAGTGGGGACTCGTCAGGGGGTTCAATGAAGTATCATTTCAGTTTTTATGATTGTTTTCCCAGCTTCTACTAAACAATTAATTTGCAGAAAATCTCTGATATTTGCCAGGTGTGTGTGTGTGTGTGTGTGTGTGTGTGTGTGCGTGTGTGTGTGTGTGTTTGTGTGTGTGGGGAGGGTGGGTGCTGTTGTGGGTTTGTGTGACTTTCTCTGTTTCCAAACCCCATGGCCTCTGTCAGATGCTCCTCTTTCCACCCACCCTTCAAAAATGTGTTTGGGGTGTTTGTCAATTGGGTGTAATGGTGTGAAACGGGCTCATGTGTCGCAAAGGCCTGTGAACGTGCTGTAGGCCCTAAAGTTAAATATCAGGGTTTTTCATTTCCACACAACTGCTCCTCCCCCTCACCTTGAATCTCTCGTCCTGCAAGATCTTCTTGATGGCAATCAGCTCTCCGGAGTCCACCAGCCTTGCCTGGTACACCACACCGAAAGATCCATTGTCGATGATTTTATCATCTGTGCAGGACACCACCTTGGGGACGTTGGGTCCATGACACGGTGTGGCCACCTCTGTTGTGACCTTATTGCCATGTCCTCTGGGGCAGAAGCAGCAGCATTTACACACCCAGAGGGTACACAACAGGTCATTTATCCCAACCCAGCCTTGCTGTCCAAGTTAGTCTCTACCCCTCCCTCTAACTCCCTTCCAAGGGTCACCTAAATGTCAGAATTAATCCTCTGGTGGTTCGTTCCAGCCTCTCAGTAGAAATATTGCCACCCCAGGTCCCTCTTTGATCACTCTCCTCAGACTGAGGCCAGTTCTGCAGCCGTTCACTTTGTTTACAACCCTCCCTCCATGGGAGCACGTCCCGGGGAGATGAAGCACTCTGAACCCCACCACGGGTTTAGCAGAAGCCCTACACATTCCCAGAAGCTCAGCAACACCGTGATCTTCTATGATGCAAGCGAGACCTCGTCGCATGAGGGAGCAGGTGGTGCGGAGAGAGCCCCACGCTTCACCGCTCAACTCTGCTGGGTCCGCCGCAGCAGAAACACTTTCTAGCACCTTGATCCAGGTCCACTGGGGGAAAGAATCCTATCCCGGTTGGGGGGGTGTGGGGGTGTATGCAAGGGTGGAAGCGATCTTGTAACCCGGGGGGGGGGGGGTGGGTGGAAGAGCGGTCCTGTCTCTCAGTGGACAGATCCCATTAAGGTGGAGGGGGAGCTCTGTCCTATTTCTGTTGAAAGGTCTACTTTCCATCCCCCTCACAACTTCTCTTCTCCCTCAGACACCTCACACTCTCCCCTGCCCCGATTCCTCTACCACACTCTCATCCACCACCCAACACCACCCCCATGGTTTTCCCCAGTGCCTTCCGTCCCCTCGCACCCCATCTCCCCAGCTCAACCCTATGTCCCCTACCTCTGATCCAATCTCCCTTGACATTAGCCTGTGGTGCAACCCCATTCCTTGGTTCTCCCCTCCACTCCTACAGACCCCATCCCTGTATTCCCTCACATGCCATTGTTCTCCCCTCCCCAGTCCCCTCCAGCTGCCTCATAAAGTGCCCTGCACACAGGATGGGGAGAGGGGATTAAATGCAGCCTCCATTCTCTCTGCGCACACTGGGTGAAGGATGGTGCCAGAGGAGGCTCTGTCCCAGTCGGGGAGCCTGTAACAGGCTCTTTATCTCACCCATGGGTGCAGTGTGCATTTAAACACAACCCTGTTGATCAGAGGGTCCCTGGGATGAGACTGCGTCCTATTCCGACACGTGGGCCAGAATCCCCTTCCAGGAGAGGCATCTTTCTCTTGTTGCTGTGCCATGGCACGACTCAGCTATGGCTGCCCCATGCAGTGACATCATCACCCCCTCTGTGTCATCATCTCCCCACTCTGTGACACCTCCCCTCTCTGTAACACCACTAGTGTAATGGGCAGGGACATCCAACCATTTAAACCCTCCTCAATTTCCCCAAGCAAGGGGAGAATAATTCAGCTGGTCTAAATTACTCGTTGTTATCTATTCTAACTCCTAGATATTTGATCCCATTTTGCCGCCACATTTGTTGACTATTTTCTTGACATTGGCTCTAATCCCCCTTCCTAAGTGACATGATTTTGCACATATCCCAAAAGAACTTATACCCAGAGATCTCCCGATAGTCCTCCAGGGTGGAGCACAACTTGGGCAAAGAGTGTGTCAGGTCTGTCAGATATATCAGAACAACTTCTGCAAATAAATTGATTTCATGCTCTTCCTGGCCTGTTCTGAAACCTTTAATGCCTGAATCCTGGCAAATGGCCTCAGCTAATCGCTCCATGGCCAGTACAAACTCACTCACTGGGGGAGTGGGGAGGAGTCAGACCTTGATTGGCATGCCTATTGGCTACCTCTGTCCCTCTCATCTCGACATCAGTGGCTCAGGTTGGGGGAGTCTGCGCTGCCTCCTGCAGTGCACAGCAGCGCTGCTGGACCACCTTTATCTCCTTATTTTCCTGGGCCCTCTCCAAATCTTTCCTTTCTATGATCTCACATTGGTTTCTCAGGAGAAACACTGGCAGCCAAAAGGCACCCTCTGATTCCCCTTAGATTTTGGGAACCCCGACTTCTTGAAGTGGGACAACACGTGGTGACCTATTTTCTCAAGATGTGGATCCAGGAGCTTGGACCAGTCTACCAGTTTGCCGTGGTCCGCCAGCATGCTTGCCAAGCTCCCCAACCCTGCACTCTCGTCAGTCCACCCGCAGATCTTGTTCTCCCTGCTGCACTCGATTTCCTGCCCCGATTCCAAAGCATCTCCACTGCAGCTGTGTTCAGTCGGAACTCGAAGGACCCTGCTCACTGCACCAATTATTATGTGTGTGAAACTGATTCGAGGGTTCCCAAGGGTGGCGAATTTGAACACAGTTGTCTTTTATTGACACATGTAGTGAAGTCGCATGAGGAGTAAAAGACACACACAGACATAAACTCGCCGGATTAATCGATACACTTGCAACCACTCGTGGATAGAAGACTTGACAATCAACTTGTCACATACGATACCTTGAACAGGTCATTCATTCACTCATTGATCTTGGATGCCTCTGGGTGGTAGGGGATATGCAGGTGGCCCCAAATACTTGGCATCACCACCCATTGCTGGTTGGACGTTACCCGATAGGGCATTCCACATATGGAGCACGCTTAAATGGTGCTTGGTTGGCCCGCTGGCAGGACATCCGCGTATGTGCTGACCATCGTGAGAACATATCACTTTTTATTTTGACAGGGGAGAGGCCTGATATGGTCAATTTATCAGACTTGGCCAGCTCCCGAACCCCAGCGAATGTGGCCCTTGGTTTTAATTGCTGACAAATAGGGCATTTGGCCATCACAGTTCTTGCAACATTATGAGACCCCCAGATCCTCTGTCCATCATAGTGCCCCCATATGCACACATTTATGATGCACCAATGCTGCCAAGGCTCCGGGGTCACTCTGCTTGGGGAAAATGGTGGCAGAGCATATTTGAGCAGCTCAGTCCACAGTGGCATCGCGTCAGCTTCAGTAGTTTTCCTGGAGGTGTGTCCATCGACGTGGTGGACCCTGACTATTCTTTTGTTGTTCCATCTCTCAGAAGATCTGCCAGTGCTGTTGTCCTCAGAGCAGGCAGCCATGGATCTGCCTCCCTGTCTCCTGCTGCCAACCCATCCACACTGACGTGTTGTTTGGCACAGCCCAGAAATCCTGTTGCACTAATTGGAAAAGAGGCTCCTGGGCCCGCCTGGTTGTCCCTTTTCGTATCAGTGCCACAGCTGCCAGCTTGGACAGTTGGCTCTCCCCTCCACCACACCCTCTTGTGTCAGTACTTTATCTGTGGTGGGCTGGAGCGCTCCCACCTTACACCGCTGTTTTTCGCACCTCCACCAGCCAGAGCCGTCAGTAAACCAAGCTTTTTCCTGCTGTCCAGCATCGAGGGTGTTGAACGGTTTGCCCCAGGCCATGGTGCCAAGCTCTTCTCAGGGTCATTCAGGTGCGAGGCTGTCACTTTCGGGCAGGACATGATCTGTTCTTGCAAGTGGCTCAGCCCTTCGGACCTGGCCTCTGTGCGGTCTGCCATGTACCACTTCTTTGGTCCGCTGTGAGTGGCATCCGCAGATTTAACCCATCACATGTTGGGGAGGTGTGGCTGGAGTGTAACTGTCTCTGCTTCCATCTGGTTCTCTGTGGTGAGCAGGCGAGCATCTGACACTCAGATGGGGAGTCGCGGGAGGCAGCTTCCAGGAGGGAATTGAACCAGAAGCTGTGTGGGACTCGGTGGCCTTGCCTCTTTTGCTCAAGGCTCCACTAGGCAATTGTCTTCATGGCAGAGACAAGTCATTCGAAGGGTCTTCCAGTTTTGAGGGATTGGTGGGTGCTTGTGGTCAGTGGCAGTGGTGTTCAACAGCGTGTTTTGCCATTTAAGAAGCCATTTGTTGTTCAGGTCATCAATGAAGCGGAGAGTTTTTTTTTCTGGGCAACATTGTACAGTAGATGGAGGGGCAGGGAGAGATGGGGAATATGTTGGCACCAGTAACCCAAAAGACCCACAAAACTTTGTGCCTCAACTTGTTGGTGGGCACCGCAATGAGGATTTTGCTTTGAGCAACCATTGATATTTCTCTGCTGCCTGGATGCTCAGGAAAAGGACTGTTGGACTAGGACCCTGGACCTTTTCCAGGTGGTGCCTCCCTGGTGTCAGTGTCTGGGGTGTTGCTGTTGGTGTCCAAGACATCCTAAAGTGGGCCAGAGGTTGTGGTACATGGAGATACCAATGACATAGGGAGGAAAAGGGAAGAGTTCCTGAAAAGTGGGTCCAGGGCGTTTGGTGAGAGCTGAAAATAAATAGCACGAAGGGAGTTATGTTGGGATGACTGTCTGGGCCATGCGACAGTGAGAGCAGGAAGAGAATGAGGTGGAGGATGAAGGCGTGGCCTGAAGGTGCAGGTTAAGAGCTCCTTGAGGGCATCCTATTTGCCTTGCTCGGGAGGCTGATGTCAGAAGTCGATGAGCCTTGCTGCCATGTCCTGATGAGCAAGAACATCATGGAGGAGTAATGGATGTCATCAGCGGTGATCTCTTGGAGGTGGAACTGGTCCTTGGCCTGTTTGAACCCCACGTGTGGCTGCGACATCCAGAACATTGACAGCTTCAACCAAACCATCTGAGGAGCCGCCTGGACCGTGATCTTCACATCCAACTGAAGGGCTGGGTCCTGCTGAGGTCACCACTGTAGCAGACACTTCTGTTGAAGAGAGAAGTGAAACGGGGTAGGATATTGGGGATGGGGGTGGGGGGTGGTTTCTTTATTCTTTCTTTTATAGATGCCACACATTAGATGAGCATTATTATTAATTGTGTGAATTTGTTGTGGTTTTAAGTTTATAAATATTTTTTAAAAATGATCGGCAGGACCACGAGTGGCAGATAGGATCATGGGGACTCTGTCCCCCCAACCCACCCACCCCAAATATCAATGGGATAAACCGGGTTCATTGTCAATGTCGTCGAGGATCCCTTCCACCTGCCCACAGCATTTGGCAGCTCTTCTCATCAGGAAAGAGGTCGAGGAATATCGGAGCCAGTAGCACCAGGCCCAGAAACAGATTCTTCCTGCGAGCAGTGAGAATAGAGAATGATGGATGACCGGCTCAGACAAAGACTCCATGACTCTGCTATTGATTCAACAGAATTTATTTCTTTTTTGGGAGGGACTGCATGTGTATCATTTGTCTCTCTGTGCGTAGTTCCCGTTGTGTGTTTGCAGAGGTTTCCATCATGAATACAGTTTCCTCAGGTTAAATTTGAACGGGTACAGAGGAGCTTTCCTGGATTGGAGAATGTATCTCATGAAACAAAGTTGACTGAGTTCGGGCTTTTCTCTTTTTCAGCCCAAAATTAACTTTATTCTAAAATTATTGACCAAGAGGACAACTGTTCCACGTCTTTTCTCATCCTCGTGTTGCATGCCTATATTCCCTTCACTGCTCATGTTCTCTGTTTAACATCATTCAAGCACTTTGACACCTTGTGGTTACTCCCTGCACTCTGTGGTTGAAGGGGTTCCCCTTAGTCTCCGCCCCTCAAGACCCGGGGGATGAGAGTCCTTCCCCACAGCGCCCTCGTGTTGGCTGCACCAAGCCTCAGTACATCTCTCAGCAACCTGGAATAGGCCGGTGGGCAGTGTTCCCTCACCCACATCTCCATGTGCTAAAAGACCAGCAGGTTAACGTCGAACAGTTATGCCCTTCGGACCTCGATGTTGCGCTGACCTATCAATTCCAAGCAAAATAAAAACTAGACCCTTCCTCCTTCATAACCCTCCATTCTTGCAATGGAGGGAGTGCAGAGGCATTCACCAGGCTGATACCTGGAATGGCAGGAATGACTTATGAGGAAAGATTGCGCAAATCGGGATTGTACTCGCTGGAGTTTAGAAGATTGAGAGGGAATCTCATAGAGACATATAAAATTCTGGCAGTACTGGACAGAATGGATGCAGATGGGATGTTTCCAAGGATGGGAAAATCCAGAACCCGGGGGCATGGTTTGAGGATAATAGGCAAACCATTTAGGACGGAGATGAGGAGGAATTTCTTTACCCAGAGAGTGGTGAATCTGTAGAATTCATTGCCACAGAGGGCAGTAGAGGCAGGTTCATTAAATATGTTTAAGAGGGAATTAGATATATTTCTTCAGTATAAGGGTATTAAAGGTTACGGAGAGAAGGTAGGGATGGGGTACTGAACTTTAAGATCAGCCATGATCTCGTTGAATGGCAGAGCAGGCTCATAGGGTCGAATGACCTACTCCTGCTCCTATCTTCTATGTTTCCTTCATTCATGTGTCCAAGAAGCCCTTAAATGCCGCTAATATTTCAGCCTTCATCACCACTCCTGGCAAGGCATTCCTGGCACCCACAATTCTGTGTAAAAACAAGTACCCCTTATATTGCCACTAAACCTTCCTCCCTTTGCTTTGGGCTTCTAGTGTTTGCTTCTCTTATCTGGGTTTCACGCAGACCAAAGGGGATCTTTCACTGAGATTCTGGTCTTCCAGCAGTTCTGGATGTCTGTCTCTGGATGCTCTGCTCAGGGGACCACCCCACAGTAGCTCATCAAGTCCTAGTCTCTGTGTCAGCAGGAATTCCATGCTGACCACTGCCTGATGGCCCTGTGGTCAATAGTGTTTGTCTATGCAACCATTCCCATGAAGTTGATGGGGCAAAGTCCTGCTGACTAGGACATTGTGTGGCATCTGGGCCAGACCAATCTTTCGCAACACCTGAGCCAGGTAGAACCTCAGCACATAGTGGCTTTTGGTGCCCTTGCACTTTGTTTCGAAGCACAGCCATACACAATAGCCATGCTGGTTAGGGTTATTCCCCCATTGATTGACGATGTACATGGTCCTCCAGACTCTATCCATTTTGGACCCCCACATGAATAGGAAATGTGTTTTGGGAATTGACAGGGTGGAGGTGTGGGGATGGGCCACACCTGCCTCACGTGCAGCAGTACCAAGAGCTCCTTGCACCTGATGACCGGGTTCTACCTGATTGACCGAGTTGGGCATCTCTGTGGTTCTCCCTGTCTCCTGGAACTGGGGGTCTCCTTACAGCTCCCTATCTCCTTGAGTTGGTACTTTGTTCTCCACCATCTCCACAAGACAACCAAGACCCCTGGATGGAGGGCAGAGGCGCAGAGAGATCAGTGAGAATACGGGTAGTTTCAACAGGGTGGGGTCCATCCTGATGCCTGATAACAGGAGGAAACCAATGGGGAAGGAGGATGCAGGGCATTCGATAGCAGGTGGGGCAGGGTGTAGACATGGCAGCTGACTGGAATTGTCAGGGGGATACTGAAACCTGGGAGAGGAGGGGAAGGAGGGTGCAATTGAGTTCTGACGAGAGAGTGCTGAGGGAGAGGCAACATGGGTGGAACCTCAAGGCAAGGGACCCCTGAATTTTTTGCAGGGATGGGCTCTGTAAATAGACTCCCAGATATTTAGCAAAGAGCATCTTTGTCCCCCTGCCATCAGGAAGGAGATATGGAGGAATAAAAGCAGAGAAGCCAGGGAGGGAAATAGCTTCTTCCCACAGACCGTGAGATTGACAAGGCAACATGAGCTGGATGGGAGCTAAGAATGAAAAGGTGGAGAGGAATATGGACTGATTACAACAGCACAGCCAGCAGGAGAGTGGGGCCGAAGGGCCTGTTTCTGTGTTGTCTATCTGGACCAGCCTTTTGAGTTCAAGCTTTAAAAGACCAAACTATTTTTAAATTTAATATCAACGGTATAGAATGAATCAAGAGACAAGATGTCTGTCCAGCGGCAAGCGTCGAAGGCACTTCCTGAAACGGAGGCTCTGAAATTACAGGGAGGTTCTGGCCGGTATGAGGCCCGGCTTCCTCTGGAAGGAGGAGAGGAGGCAGGGATAATGTGGGGGAAGGGAGGGGGAGGGGAGGGGGTAGCGATGCCTTCCTCCATTCACCTCCCATTTCCTCTACACCGTACCCCTCCTCATTCCCATGCCCATTCCCCTCCCCCATCACCGCCCCATTTCCCGTGCCCTGCTCGCCTCCCCCGCTCCCCTCCCCAACCTTACCCTAACCCCTAACAAACTCTATCCTTAACGTTAACACTACCGATACCCTTAAATACTACACCATGTCCCCAACCCTAACTCTTATTTCTACTCTGTCCCCTAACCCTATTCCTACGGTGTCCCCTAAACCCAACCCTAATCCTACCCACCTTCCCCAAACCCCAACTCACACCCCACCTCCTACCCCCTTCCCCTAAACATATCACAAGCCCATTGCCCTGAACTCTAAACCTAACCCTAAACCTCGACCTAACCCGAGCCCACATCTCCTAACCCTAAACCTAACTGTACCTCTACCCGTCCCTGACCCTTATCTTAATTCTACCCACCTTCCCCAACCCTAACCTAAACCCTACCCCTATCCTCTACACCTACCCCCTTCCCCTAATCCTACCCCATACCTGCACCCCCTACCACTACCCCATTACCTACCCCTACCCTCTCACTACCTCCTTTCTCCTACCCCCTTCCCCTATCCCTCCTTCCCCTAAGTTAGGGGTAGGAAGGGGAGGGGAAGGGAAGGAGGGGAAGGGGAGGAGGGGAAGGTTAGGAGGCGAAGGGGAGGGGCAAAGGAGAGGGGAAGGGGAGGTGAAGGGAGGAGGGCTGAGTTTAGGGCATAGGTGTGAGGGTAGGTGAAGGGGAAGGTGAGTGGGAGGGGGTTGGAATGGAGGAGAGGTAGGGGAGAAATGGGTGGGGGAAGTGGGTGAAGGGATATGGAAGAAGTGGGGAATGGAGTTGGCAGGGCCAGAGGGAGAAGGGGAGGGGTTCAGGCCATCAGGATGTTGTCCGTCCTCTGTTCAGCTGGGCTGCAATGTTCTTCTGGACTCGTGTCTTGTCTCTGAGATCGCTCCTTCTCCTGGGAAGAGAAATACGAGTGATAGAGATGCCGTCTCCGAGGCCTGATCACGATGACTTTGGAGGGCCCCAACTCGTCCCCCATCATCCCCCTCCCTACCCCTGCACACTAGGGCCTTTCTCTTCCTCTGCTTTACCTGAGCAAGTGTGTTATGGAGAAAACCACAATCTATATCTGCAGAGCTCAGAGTACCGTGTCTCCATCAGGTAACACCCTGGTTCACCACGACATGGCAGCAAGATGCTGGACAAATCATGGATGGATCAGTCAAGTCCCTTCAGCTGACCCATCTGAACGTACCCCACAACAATATTACTCTTCCCTCCCTCTCACCAGTACCTTCTGCTTTTCTTTTATTTCTGTCCTGAAATTAAAATCTTTTTCATGCCTTTTTTGGACCAGCCTCCATTACTACCCCTGGCAATGCATTCCAGCCACCCACTACATTCTGTGTCAACAAAATATCCCCCTCACATCTTGTCTAAAGTTCCCTCATCTCATCTTATTTAGACGTCCACTGGTATTCTCGCCCCAGGAATGCACACAATATTCCAAGTGTGGTTTGACTAGAATTTTATACATCTGCAACGTTACCTCTCAGTTCTTGAACTCAATCCCTGACTCCTGAAGGCCAGCACACAATACACCATCTTAAAATCCCTCTCAATTTGCACAGCAACCTTGAGCGATTTATGGAGCAGGATCTAAATATATCTCTGTCCTGCACACTGTTCATCATCCTGCCATTAACCAAGTGCTCTGCCCTCACATTCTTGTAATCTGCATTCAATAAAGATATTGGTCTATATGAAGCTAATTTTAATGGGTCTCCAACCTTCTTTGGAATAACTGTTATTCGTGCCCTTGAAAATTACTCTGGAAATAAACCTGTACCAGTTGCTTGTTTAAGTACATCTCTATTTACAGGATTGAACTCCATCTGCCACTTCTCTGCAAACTGGATGACCTATGACAACCTTCTACACTGTCTACAACATCTCTACCTCTGTGTCATCCCCTGACGTACCCACCCTTCCACTCCCATCATCATTCATAAAAATCACAAAGAGCAGGGGTCCCAGAGCAGATCCATTTGGAGCGCCACTAGTCATTGTTCCATCTACCTCTACCCTCTGTTTACTGCAGACAAGCCAATTCTGAATCCACACAGCCAAGGCTCCATGGATCCCATGCCTCCCGACGTTCTGAATGAGGCCACCGTGACGACCTCGTCAAGCACCTTACTAAAATCCACGTGCATCACATACAAACCTTGACCTTCATCTATTTCCTTTGACACCTTCTCGAAATACTCAATTTGACTCGTGATTCAGGACCTGCTCCTCACAAAACTATCCATGAGTGTGCCCAGCATGTTTGGGCATTGCCCTCGGACCCAGCATCTGCAGACTTCCTGGCCAGTCCCTCCCTTATCCCTTCCCAGAGCTTCCGCATCCATTACAACATTAAGCATTGCTGCCCAGTACTGCCCAGTACAGACCTTTGTAAACGTTCTCCACAACCAACTAACCCTTACCCGTACCACACCCATAACTATGGGTGGATTAAATATCCAATTAACTTCTTTCTGAAGTAATGTATCATGAATTTGATGTTGATTCCAATTTTGAATAACTTTTCATAATTCTAGTTCAGCTCCTTTAAAGTTAGATCCATTATCAGAACATAATTTTTTTACTTGACCACGTCTAGGAATAAAACGCCAAAGAACATTAATAAAAGAGTCTCTGTCAAGCAATGACGCTACTTCAATATGAATTGCTCTCATAGTCAAACAAGTGAAAATAACTCCATATCGTTTTTCAACACTTCGTCCTCACTTTACTTGCAAAGGACCAAAATAATCAACTTCCACGGATGTAAATGGGAATTCATCAGGTGAAACTCTGTCCTGTGGTAAATCTGCCATTTGTTGTTGTCCAGGTTTTCATTCTCTCTGTTTGTCACAAAGAGATGAAACCTCATGATTTCATTATTAATATATTTAAGCACTGATGTTCTATCAGTCCAAAACACAGGATCTGCTAACTCCATCTGTAATTCTCTTCTTAACATAGCGTCCATTTTGCTCGCCATAATAGCAGCAGTCAATTCCATTCAAGGTCTTGTGACTGACTTTAATGGAGCCACTCTGGCTTTTCCCATTACAGATCCACCATCTACTCGCACTTGGTTATTTCACAGGACTCAGTAACTGACAGGATCAAAACCACCTTCGCTTACATCAGAAAACTGGTGTAACTGAGCAAATGTGGCCACTCCAATGTCTGTTGACATCAAAACTTCCAAGTATTTGAAGACGCTCAATCTAATTTTTCCAATCTTGTGCAATGGATTCTGGATTAGTTTCATCCCATCAAAATTTTCTTCTGCACAAAACTGGTATTTTCCCGAGCTGATCATTAGGCTGAATTCGGCCAATCGGGAGAAGAGGGTGTGCAGCTGAGACTTGTGTTGTGCCCAGTCTCTGCTGGCGACAAGAATGTCATCCAGATAAATGAACACGAAATTCAAATCCCTGCGCACTGTATCCATGAGGTGCTGGAAGGTCTGGGTGGTGTTCTTGAGCCTGAAAGGCATGCATAAAAATTCGAACAAGCTGAAGGGGGTGATGATGGCCGTTTTGGGGATGTCCTCGGGGTGCAATGGGATTTGATGATACACGCACACTAGATCGACCTTGGAGAATACTCTCACACCATGCAGACTGGCCATAAAGTCCTGAATGTGAGGGATGCGGTAACGGTCAGGTAATGTCGTGTCATTAAGCCGTTGATAATCTCCGCAGGGGCACCATCCATCGGAGGCTTTTGGGACCAGGTGGAACGGCGAGGCCCAAGGACTGTTGAAGCAACGAATGATCCCCAGTTCCTGCAGATGTGAGAACTCCTCTTTCGCTATCTGGATCTTATCTGGCGGGTTTAACAGTAATGTACGATAAACTGTATCAGACACTGTGAACTCGGTGTCACAGTTGGGAGAATATTTAACGGTGATATACAGTAGACTTTGGCAGATACTGTGACACCAAGTTTTCAGTGGTGAGAAGCTTTAACAGTAATGCATGATAAGCTGTGGTTGATACTGTGATACCAGGTACACAGTTGGAAGAAGTTTTTACGGTGATGTAATATTAACTGTGGCAGATAAAGTTACACCAGGTTCACATTGGGGAGAAGTTTATGGTGATGTACGGAAGACTGATGCAGATATGGTGACACCGCATTCACAACGAGGAGAAGGTATATCAGTGATGTACAATAAACTGTGGAATATACTGTGACTCCAAGTTTACAGCGGGGAGAAGGCTGAACTGTCATGTACGATAAATGGTGGCAAAAACAGTGAAAAATGGGTCAACGTGGGGAGAATGTTTAACGGTGATGTACAGTCGACTTTGGCAGATACTGTGACACTGTGTTCACAGTACTGAGAAGGTTTAACAGAGATGTATGGTAGAATAAGGAAGATTCTGTGACTCCAGGTTTACAGTAGTGAGAAGATTTAAAAATGATATACAATAAACTGTGGCAGATACTGTGAAACCTGGTTCACAGTGGGGAGGAGGTTAATTGTGATGTACAGGAGACTACGTAGATACGTTGATACTGGGCTCAGAGTGGGAAAAAAAAGCTTTATTGGTGTTGTATGGGAAACCGAGGCAGTTACTGTGACACCGGGTTCATAGTGGGGAAAATGTTTAACAGAGCTGTACGATAACCTTTGGCGAATAAAGTGACACCAGCTTCATACTGGGGAGAATTTTTAATGATGATGTACACTAAACTGTGGCAGATACAGTAACACCATGCTCACATTGAGGAGAAGGTTTACTGGTGATGTACGGTAGAGTGGCAGGCTCTGTAACACCGAGTTCACAGTAGTGAGAAGGTATAATAGTGATGTACGATAAACTGTGGCAGATACAGTAAAACTGGACTCACAATGGGGAGAAGGTTTAATGGTGATGTGTGGTAAACTTAGGCTGATACTTTAACACCAAGTTTACAGGGGGAGAAGGTTTAACGTTGATGAACGGTAGATTGAGGCAGAAGCTGAGAGACAGCATTCACAGTAATGTGAAGGTTTAACAGTGATTTACTATAAACTGTGTCAGATACTGTGACAAGATGGCGCAGAGGGTAGACGTGTGGTTCCACCCTTCCCCAGTTAGACTATCAAATGCTCGATTTTAAAAGTTGTAAAAGTGATTAAAAATACTGTTCATAGACTTTGGAATAGTGGTGGATCGAAATGGCTACAAATGTGAAAAAATCGAAAACTCAGTTCCAGAAAGAATTACCTTACAAAAGTGTTGAAGAATTGTGGCCGAGTTCAAATTGAGCAACGGAGTAGTCGACTAGTATCTCCAAGCCTCAGAGGACTCCTGCCCGGCTAAGTATTTAGTCGGCACCACTTGCGCTATCTCAAGATGACGACAGCTCAGCGATGAGTTCAGCGGTTTTGACTCGTGCACTCATGATCACAGGCGTGAGGGCGGGCCAGCTGAGTGAGGACAGGCCCGTGAGCCTGCAGCATTGCCTAGTGGTCAGGAGAGGTACAGTGTAACATCAGAAGACGCACCTGCGCAGTCGGTGGCGCTACCGGGCATGTGCAATGCGTCGAGGGTCCACTAATGCTTTGGAAAAGGTGTGAGCTGTGGGGGAGTCTGAGCGACGGTTAACTGACGAGGCCGGCACACTGTTATCGGGTATCCAGACCAGCAACAGCACCGGAAGAGGACCTATTGCTATGGAGGAAGAAGATGCTCAACTTCATTAGAGTTTGAAGAACTGGAGACTGAGGCAAAAGACGGTCGGCCTCAAAGGGAGGTGATGGATCCTGGACTGGATTCTGTGTTTCCAATTCTGGAAGGGATTGCTCAACTCATGGAAGATATGGCAAATATATCAATGCAGATGACTCATCAGATGACTCAAGGATTTTTTGGAAATGAAAACTAAAATGAACACTGTGTGTGAAGAAATAACTTTTATGAAGCAAGATATTAATGTAGTTAAGAGTGATGTTACGAGATGGACATGATCAGTGGACACTGTGCAAGAACATTTTTAAAAGATTGAGGAGGCTTTCTTGAATGCAAGAATCAAGTGGAGCGTAATAGAGAAAAAATGGAAAAGTGGAAGATCCTTTTGTAGATTGGGGGATTTCAGAAGAAGGAATTATTGAAGAAGTTTGACCCATTAGAAAACTAAAGGCGTAGAAATAATGTTAAGATAGTAGGTCTTCCGGAAGATATGGAAGGTTCGGATCCGGTGAAGGTTTTGAAGAAATGGATCCCAGAAGTGTAGGGCAGGTAATTCATTCCGGATGGACTGGAATTAGATCGACCAAACAGAGTGTTAAGGAAGAAACCGTTTCCAGGCCAATTACCACAAGCAGTTTTGATTCGCTGTTTTAAATATCAAGACAGAGAGATGATCCTCCGATTGGTGGTGCAGAAAACACGGCAAAATCAGGCTCCACTGATGGTTCAAAATAATAGGGTTTTTTTTAAATGCAGATCTGAGTCAAGAAATTATCAGAAGAGACCGAGAATATAATTCAGCCTAAGAAGTATTGTGGCGAAAGGGATATAAATTTGCTTTTCGTTATGCGGCAGTATTGAAAGATTTTTATGGGAATTTTCAATCTCAGTTTTTTGAAAATGACCAAGATGCTTTAATATTTGCTAATTCATTGCCAGATGTTCGAGGAAATGGGTGATCGTCACCATTGTCACCGAAGGGAAGGGTCAATGGGAATGGAAATGGGAAGATTGGAAAATATGGAAAGAATGGAAAAAAGTTGAATTGACGCAAAGTCTTCTCGATATTGAAGATCCGGAACAATCATTGGGACTGGAATCACTGGGTTGAATGTTTTTGTTTCAGGACTTTGTGAAAGTCTGACTGGGGGTGGGTGACACTGAGTCCTTTAGTCACCTGCCACTTGTGGACTTTACCACACCCAGATTTTTAGGGGGTTACTACTCTTGAGTAGCTTGTTTAGGGATTGATTTTTCTCTTTTTTTTGGAATTTTTAAAATAGGTGGGATTCGAATACAGCGAGACTTAGAAGGGGAGAATTATTTTATAGTAGGATTCACATTTGTGAGAAGGTTTAACAGTGATATACTATGAACTGTGTCAGATACTGTGACACCAGGTTCACAGGGGGAGAAGGTATGTTGTAGGGTATGTTGAGGTAGATAACTTGACACCAGGAGTAAAGTGGGGATCAGGTTTAACGGTGATGTACTGTAGACTGAGGCAGATACTGTGACACCAGGTTCACATGGGAATAAGGTTTAATGGTGATGTACGGTATGTTGATGTAGATCATGTGATACCAGGTGCACAATGGGGATAATGTTTAACGGTGATGTATGGTAGACTGAGGCAGATACAGTGACACCAGGTTCACATGGGGATGAGGTTTAATGGTGATATACGGTATGTTGAGGTAGATAATGTGACACCAGGTGCACAGTGGGGATAAGGTTCAACGATGATGTCCGGTAGACTGAGACAGTTACTGTGATGTTGGGTTCACAGCAGTGAAAAGGTTTAACAGTAATGTATGATAAACTGTGTCAGATACAGTGACACCAGGTTCACAGTGGGGAGAAGGTTTAACAGTAATGTACGATAAACTGTGTCAGATACTGCGACACCAGGTTCAGAGTGGGGAGACGTTTTAACGGTAAAGTACAGTAGACGTTGGGATATAATGTGACGCTGAGTTCAGGGCAGTAAGAAGGCTTAATGGTGATGTACTTTAAACTGAGGCGGATACTTTAACACCAGGTTCACAGGAGGAAAAGGCTTAATGTTTATGAACGGTAGACTGAGGCAGAAAATGTGAGATGGATTCCACAGTAGTAAGAAGGTTTAACAGTGATTTACTATAAACTGTGTCAGATACTGTGACATCATGTTCACATTGGGGAGAACGTTTAACAGTGATGTACGGTAAATTGAGATGGATACCGTGACATCGGGTGCACAGTGGGGAGGAGGTTTATCAGTATATACGATAGACTGAGATCAATACTGCGACTCCAAGTTCACAGTAGTGAGAAGGTTTAATGGTGATGTACAGTAGACTGAGGCAGATACTGTGACACCAGGTTCATGTTGGGGAGGAGGTTTAACGGTGATATACTGTAAATTGAGATATATACCGTGGCACCAGGTTCACAGTGGGGAGAAGGTTTAACGGTGATGGACGGTAGACTGAGGCAGATTCTATTACACCAGGTTCACAGCGGGGGAGAAGGTTTAACGGTGATATACTGTAAATTGAGATATATACCGTGACACCAGGTTCACAGTGGGGAGAGGGTTTAACGGTGATGGACGGTACACTGAGGCAGATTCTATTACACAAGGTTCACAGGGGGGAGAAAGTTTAATGTTGATGTACGATAGACTGAGGCAGAAACTTTGAGACAGGATTCACATTCGTGAGAAGGTTTAACATTGATGTACGATTAACAGTGTCAGATACTTTGACATCAGGTTCATATTGGGGAGAAGGTTTAACGGTGATGTACAGTAGAGGGAGTCAGATGCTGTGACACCAGGCTCATTGAATTGTTGATTTATCTTAATTACAACATCTAATTTATATGCTCCATTTTTTTGTGGCAACTTCCAAACATTCCATAAACTTCTATTCCAATCAGATTTTGTTCATTTAAATAGGTCACCACTAAAAGCCTAAATCGTTTGGTCTCTTAAGTACGCTGCACAAAATTAAATTCTTTACCTGGGTTTGGTTCCACGGCACTTCAGTCTGCTTCATTATTTTTTCAGCCCCTCATTTTGTGCTTTCAGCTTTGCCCAGCCGATACGCCAAATGGGCATCCAACTCTGTCTTCTCAGCTTCACCCAACATTTCCTCTGTAAACTTGAGAAAACCAAGAAGACTAAAGTTAAAATTTTCACATTGGCATTTTCAAACACAAAAATGACGCTGTGAGTTGCAATTTCACATCAAAATCCCACTTGCTAAACTTTCAAGCAACTGAATCGCATCCAACAGCTGGAAAATTGCAAGAGAACTGCTTGGTTAAAGCAAAGACTCCACCCAGTCACCCCATTAAAGGCCTCCAAGTTAACAACAGATAGCAACCTGAAAGTTAAATACAAACATCTGTATCAGGAATATTAACGGGCTTTTAAAAAAAAAAAAATCACTTCCACTATTGAAAGAAAACTCCTCAGGGAACATCAGGCTCTTGTTGAACAATTCCTGTTGTATTGCTCAAAATGGTTTGAATCTTGATTTCAAGCAGAGTCATTTGGTGAGATTGTTGGTCCCTGCCCACACACTCCCTTAAATACCTGCAAAGACTTGGTTCAGCTCTGCTCCATGCTAAAGCTATCAAGCTTTTCTGAAGAGATAACAGACTTCAGATGCTGGTACATTGAGTCACAAAAACACTAATGCTTCCCTGAACAACACAACAAGAACCTTCCCGAGTGGTAAATATCAACAAGACATAATATCATTTAACTGTTGTGTTTGTGTCGTTGGAGAATTCCCTTTCCATTCAATCAGAATTAGAGTTCTGGGTGCCGTATTTGAGAAAAGATGTGCTGGTCTTGGAGAAGGTCAGAGATGATTTACTGGAATGATATCAGGAATGAAAGGGTTAGTGTATGAGGAACAATTGTCGACTCTTCGACTGAACTAGTTGGAGTACAGAAGGATAAGGGGGACCTCAGAGGCATTTCAAATGCTGGAAGGCTTGGACAGAGTACATATGGCAAAGATGTTTCCCATGGTAGGGGATTCTAGGACAGGAGAGCATAATTTCAGGATAAAAGGGTGTCAATTTAAAACAAATGTGGAAAAATTGATTTTGTCAATGGGTCGTGAAACCCACGTGAGGTCATTGGGTGTATTTAAGGCAGAGATTGACAGGTATTTTATACGTCAAGGAATTAAGGGTAATGGGGAGAGAGCTGGGCAGTGGGGCAGAGTGGAAGAATGGTGGAACAGACTCGAAGGCCTAACTTCTGCTCCTATATCTTGTGATCTATATCCTGCTGGAGACCTAGTGAATCCTCCTCTTGTATTCCATTCTTAGAAAACATTCTGCATCATGGTTTTATGTCACGTGAACCCATTTCCGATTGAATCCCATGTTACAAATAACCCAATGCAAATTCTGCATTGAGAGGACTGCAGCTTCCTCTTTTGAAAAATTGTTATGGAGCAGCTCAAATGAGATTTCTTGCTTCTTTTTTTGAAAGGGTTAAAATAGAATCAAATAAAATAGGAGAGGGAAAAGCAGAAGAATTTATGTACAAGTGGGAATCAAAATTAATGGTTGGTGATAAAGATACACAATTGTTGAAACATTTGATTCATATATGGAATAAAATAAATGATGAAATTGGTGTAAGTGGATGTACATCACCCAGAATGGCTTTGATTCAAAATCCTCGTATCTTCAGGATCATCAATTGCTGGATAGCTGGTTTCGTAAGGGGATTATAAATGTTGAAGATTGTTATGAAAGGGGTCAATTAATGTCATTTGAGCAACTGAGAAATAAATATCGTATAACTCATCGCAATCTTTTTTGCTATTTCCAACTAAGAGCATTTTTTTTTATTTTTTATAATTTTTTATTTTTCACACCATAAATCACATTAACCATGATACACATATTTTGCTTTTCACACATATACAATGTCATTTTCTCCCCCCCCCTCCCTCCTCCCCTCCCACCCTCCCCACCTACCCCCTCCCGTCCATTTAAGGTATAAAATCTAGGATACATTAAACAAGTCAGACAATGTTGTCATTCAATAAAAATACACCAGAAATTCCACTGAGTCCATTCTTTTCATTTCCTTTTCCTTCCGTTAACTTAGGTAGTGATTGTCCCCGGTAGGTTTTCGCTATTGTGTTTAATATAAGGCTCCCATATTTGTTCGAATATTTCAATATTATTTCTTAAACTATATGTTATTTTTTTCTAATGGAATACATTTATTCATTTCTATATACCATTATTGTATTTTCAAATTATCTTCCAATTTCCAGGTTGACATAATACATTTTTTTGCTACGGCTAGAGCTATCTTAACAAATCTTTTTTGTGCATCCTCCAAATCAATTCCAAATTCTTTGTTTTTTATGTTACTTAGGACAAAGATCTCTGGATTCTTTGGTATATTGTTTTCTTTATTTTATTTAATATCTGATTTAGATCTTCCCAAAATTTTTCTACTTTTTCACATGTCCAGATTGCATGAATTGTTGTTCCCATTTCTTTTTTACATAGAAAACATCTATGAGATACTGTTGGGTCCCATTTATTTAACTTTTGAGGTGTAATGTATAGCCTGTGTTTCCAGTTATATTGTATCATATGTAACCTCGTATTTATTGTATTTCTCATCGTTCCAGAGCATAACTTCTACCATGTTTCCTTCTTTATCTTTATATTTAAATCCTGTTCCCATTTTTGTTTAGTTTTACCATTTGTTTTCTTGCAGTTTAATATACATATTTGTTATAAATCTTTTGATTATCATTGTATCTGTAATCACATATTCAAAGTTACTTCCCTCTGGCAAACTCAAACTGCTTCCTAATTTATCCTTCAAGTAGGATCTCAATTGGTAATATGCCAGTGCTGTATCTTGAGTTATATTGTATTTATCTTTCATTTGTTCAAAGGATAATAATCTATTTCCTGAAAAACAATTTTCTATTCTTTTAATCCCTTTTTTCTCCCATTCTCTAAAGGAAAGGTTATCTATTGTAAAAGGGAGTAACTTGTTTTGCGTCAATATTAGTTTTGGTAATTGATAATTTGTTTTATTTCTTTCTACATGAATCTTCTTCCAAATATTGAGTAGATGATGTAATACTGGAGAACTTCTATGTTGTACCAATTTTTCATCCCATTTATATAATATGTGTTCAGGTGTCTTTTCCCCTATTTTATCTAATTCTAATCTAGTCCAATCTGGCTTTTCCCTTGTTTGATAAAAATCTGATAGGTATCTTAATTGTGCGGCTCTATAATAATTTTTAAAGTTTGGCAGTTGTAAGCCTCCTTGTTTATACCATTCTATTAATTTATCTAGTGCTATCCTCGGTTTCCCCCCTTTCCATAAAAATTTCCTTATTATTTTCTTTAACTCCTTGAAGAATTTCTCTGTCAGTTGTATTGGCAATGCCTGAAATAGGTATAATATCCTTAGAAAAATGTTCATTTTAATACAGTTTATCCTTCCTATTAGTGTTAATGGTAAATCTTTCCAATGCTCTAAATCATCCTGTAATTTTTTCATTATTGGATAATAATTGAGTTTATATAGTTGGCCGAGATTTTTGTTTATTTGTACACCTAGGTATCTTATTGCTTGCATTTGCCACCTAAATGGTGATTCTTTCTTAAATTTTGAGAAATCCGCATCATTCATAGGCATTGCTTCACTTTTATTTACGTTGATCTTGTAACCCGACACTTCTCCATATTCCTTCAATTTCTTATATAATTCTTTTATTGATAGTTCTGGTTCTGTTAAGTACACTATAACATCATCCGCAAATAGACTGATTTTATATTCCTTGTCTTTTATTTTTATCCCTTTTATATTATTTTCTGTTCTTATCAATTCTGCTAGTGGTTCTATAGCTAACGCAAACAATAAAGGTGATAGTGGGCATCCCTGTCGTGTTGACCTGCTTAAGTTAAATTGCTTTGATACATGTCCATTTACTGTCACTTTCGCTAATGGTCCCTTATATAATGCTTTAATCCAATTAATATACTTCTCCGGTAAACTGAATTTTTGCAATACTTTGAACAAATAATTCCATTCTACTCTGTCAAAGGCCTTCTCTGTGTCTAAAGCAACTGCTACTGTTGGTGCTTTATTCCCTTCTACTGCATGAATTAAGTTAATAAATTTACAAATATTGTCTGTTGTGCGTCTTTTTTGATAAATCCAGTTTGGTCTAGATTTACCATTTTCGGTACATACTCTGCTAATCTATTTGCTAATAATTTAGCTATTATCTTATAATCTGTGTTAAGTAAAGATATTGGTCTATATGACGCTGGTGTGAGTGTATCTTTCCCTTGCTTTAGTATTACTGTAATTATTGCTGTTTTACATGAATCTGGTAAGCTTTGCGTTTTATACTAAGAGCATATTTGAAGGATAAGTTGGGACCAACCATGTTGTACTGAAATAGAAATTCCTTATAAAGTGGAATTGTTAAAAAAAATTATTTGATGATGTCCTCTTTATTACAAGTAGGAACTTTTAAATGAGAAGTTCATAAGTTGAGACAAAAGTGGGAAATGGATCTGAATATTGTAATTGATTGGCAAATATGGGGAGATCCATATCAGGATCTCAATGCAAGACATAAATTAGTTCAGTATAATTGTTTTTACATCAGTCATGTAGCAGATGTCAGCAAGGATTTTATCTGAAAGCTGCACTTGGAGTCAGGTGACTCAGGCTATTGGATTTGAAAACCTCCTCAGGAAGCTGATTTGGCAATAGAAACATAGAAACATAGAAGATAGGAGCAGGAGTAGGTCATTCGACCCTTTGAGCCTGCTCCGCCATTCAACAAGATCATGGCTGATCTTAAAGTTCAATACCCCGTCCCCGCCTTCTCTCCGTAACCTTTAATACACTTATACTGAAGAAATAGATCTAAGTCCCTCTTAAATATATTTAATGAACCTGCCTCTACTGCCCTCTGTGGCAATGAATTCCACAGATTCACCACCCTCTGGGTAAAGAAATTCCTCCTCATCTCGGTCCTAAATGGTTTGCCTATTATCCTCAAACCATGGCCCCGGGTTCTGGATTTTCCGATCCTTGGAAACATCCCATCTGCATCCATTCTGTCCAGTCCTGCCAGAATTTTATATGTCTCTATGAGATCCCCTCTCAATCTTCTAAACTCCAGCGAGTACAATCCCAATTTGCACAATCTTTCCTCATAAGTCATTCCTGCCATTCCAGGTATCAGCCTGGTGAATCAACTCTGCACTCCCTCCATTGCAAGAATATCCTTCCTTAGATAAGGTGACCAAAACTGCACACAATACTCCAGGTGTGGTCTCACCAAGGCCCTGTACAGCTGCAGTAAGGTATTCTTGTTCCTATACACAAACCCTCTTGAGATGAAGGCCACATAACATTTGCCTTTTTATCCTCCTGCTGTACCTGCATGCTCACCTTCAGAGACTGGTGTACAAGTACCCCTAGGTCTCTCTGCACTTCCCCATCTATTAATCTATTGCCATTCAAATAGTAATCTGCCCTCCGGTTTGTATTACCAAAATGGATAACCTCACATTTATCCACATTGTAGTGCATTTGCCATGTATCTGCCCAGTCCCCCAATTTATCCAAATCACACTGGAGCTTCCTGACTCCCACTTCCGTGCACACAACCCCTCCCAGCTTAGTGTCATCTGCAAATTTGGAGATATTACATCCAATCCCCTCATCCAGATCATTAATGTAAATTGTGAATAGCTGGGGTCCCAGTACAGATCCCTGTGGCACCCCACTGGTCACCGCCTGCCACTCAGAAAATGAGCCATTTATCCCAACTCTCTGTCTTCTACCTGCCAGCCAGTTCTCAATCCACATCAATACTTTGCCCCCAATCCCATGAGCCTTGATTTCGTAAGCCAGTCGTTTATGCGGGACTTTATCGAAGGCCTTTTGGAAGTCCAGGTACACCACATCCACTGGCTCTCCCCCATCTATTTTACCTGTCACCATCTCAAAGAATTCCAATAGATTTGTCAAGCACGATTTACCTTTTGTAAATCCATGTTGACTCTGTCCGATCCCTTCTCTGCTAGTCATATGCTCCGCTTTTACATCCTTAATAATGGATTCCATCATTTTGCCCACTACTGATGTAAGGCTCACCGGCCTATAATTCCCTGCTTTTTCTCTACCCCCCTTTTTAAATAGTGGGGTAACATTAGCTACCCTCCAATCCATGGGTACTGATCCTGAGTCTATCGAGTTCTGGAAAATAATTCTTAAAGCATCTGCTATCTGAATGGCCACTTCCTTGAGTACCCTACGATGTAGATTATCTGGTCCTTGGGATTTATCTGCCTTCAATCCCATCAATTTCCCCACAAGACCATGTCCTTAGAGATACTGATTTCTTTCAGTTCCTCCCTTGCATTAGTCTCTATGTTTCCCAACATCCTTGGGAGGTTATTTGTATCCTCTCTTGTGAAAACAGAATGAAAGTAAGAATTTAATTGGTCTGCCATTTCCTTACACCCCATTATATATTCCCCTGATTCTGACTGCAAGGGACCTACTCTGGATTTCACCAATCTTTTCCTCTTGACATATTTATAAAAGCTTTTGCAGTCGATTTTTATATTTTTCCGCAAGCTTACTTTCATAATTTATTTTTGCTCTCTTGATCACGTGATCCAGGGGAGTTGTATTAATTCACTTCAATGCAGCATTTTGGATCTATTGACCAAAGTTCCACACTGCAGCAGTGAGGAAGGAATTCACAACTAGTTTTTCTTCTACAGTTACTTCTTACACCAGTGAAATTGAATAGAATAAAATCAGATTTATCACATCAATTTTTTAGGTGTGGTGAAGATATCGCAACTTTCTTGCATTCAACTTATCTTTATCCTAATGCAAGATCTTTTTGGGGAGAATTACAAAATTTATGGAACAAGTTATAGGAGATGTTTTTCCACAGAATCTGACCTTATTTTTATTAAGAAATATGGAAGGAACAAGGACCAAATTAAATCTATTAATATATCAATTGAAATTTGTTAAATTAACGTTAGCGGTGATGAGGACATGTATTGAACTTACTTGGAAATCCCATATATTTTTAGGGATGCCAAGATGACATGTTGTATTCCTTTGGAAAAAATTACATTTCGCTTGAGAAATATATACTCTATGCTTTTGCAAAATTGGCACCTGAATATTCAAATATCAGGCTTCAATTTGTAATAATGCCCTTTCCATCCCTCTAGACATGTGAGATTCTCCTCTTAGTTAATTTTTTTTAATTTAGATTTGTTAGATTTCTTCGCCACCGTGAAATCTGGGGAAGCGGACGACTAGTGCAGGGCACCAGAAAACAGAAAGACCACACCCCACCAACATCTCAGAAGCAGAGGATTCAATCCACGGGTCAGTGACCAAGGAAGCAGACCAGTGGGGGGTTCTGCAGCTGAAAGACCCACAAAGGTGGCAGGCTGTTGGTGACTTGAGGAGAGAAACCCACGCAGGCTGTGGGCTTCTGGACAAAGCAGTCAAGGAACTCACACCAGGCTGTGGATTGCTAGAGACTGGGTCAAAACTGGCTAAAAGGGTGTCAGGTATCAGACCTGGGATACGAGTGAGTGCTAAATGGTTCCTAATTATGTCAGAGGTTCAAAACTGGAGCATACATCTGTGAGCATTAAAAGAGAATCCACAGACCCTCAGTGACTTGGCCCAAGATTTGGGGTGGTGGGGGGGGGGGGAGCACTCAGTCTTTCTCTGACTGCAAGAGGCATTTCAGGCAATTTCTGCCAGAGGTGAGTCTGTCTGTCTTACAGCAGGAAAAAAGCAATTTTGTGTGATATGACACTTTGTAATTACATGACAGTAAATTGTCTCCTGAAATAGAGAGAGGTTCAAGTTTCAAACTATTACAAACTCCACTCACCAGATTATACCTCTTCCCACTTTTTGTTTTTGCAAGGACACCATTGATTTGATCACAACTCCTCTGCTGCATCTGTCCTGTGACAGATTATGTATTTTACATTGTATCTAGAGATGTTTTTGAAAGAGATGGATTGGAGGAGTCGTTTAGGTCACAAACAAACACATACACTGCACAAAACAGCTCTTATTTAAAATACAAGAGCTTTGTTGAGAGTGAGTCATTCAGGCGCCGAGAGTCTTTACAAAGACAAAACAAGGAGACTGTTTTACTAAAGAATTTCAAAAGCAGGTGTAAATGGATTATTGTTTTAAAGCAACAGATTAATGGACTCAGAAGTTTGAGTCCAGTGCAGTCATCTGGCTGATACCAGTTTGCTATTCTAAGAAGGTCATGTGGTTTTGCAAACAGAGAAGAGAGACCAAATAGGCTTTTTCTAAAAGAGAGAGTGAGAGAGAGAGAGAGAGATGGCAAGCCAGCATCTTGTTTTTAAGACGGGTCGTGAGTTCTCAGTTCAGCCTGTTGAAAAACAGGAAATGGCTGGCTAGAAATGATGTTTCACCTGAAATAAGGGAAACAAAAGGAAATCAATGGTGACCTGCAGAAGAGGTTATCATTTGGAAAACCCTTATGGGTCAAGGTTCTTTGGCAAGACACCAAAGTGGTTGATCAGAGGGAATCAGTTTATGTGTGTCCAATGAGCAGGAAATCCCTCTCTGAAACCAACAAGAGCTTTCCTGGAGGGTAAACATTTACTTTTAAGCACCAGAGCTTATCATTCATATTCAAATTCATAAATGTTGAATTCTATGCACAGTATAAGAATTGATAGACACCGGTGAACTTAGAGTTGTGTCAAAGAACTTTATGCACATTAAATACACCTGCACTTCGAATTAGAAGGGGGTAATGGAAGGCTGTTAACAGTGATAAGTTAAAGTTTGATCCTGTTTTTTTTAAAAAGAAAATTAAAAACAATGTTTGTTTAAGTATGAATGGTGTTATTGCTTAAAATCTGCCTGTGATGGAAAGTATTCTTGGACTGAATAGACATCTGGGCCAAATGGCTGTTTAAAGACAATCTGTACATGATTGTACATCCTAAAGTACAATGACTACTTCTATCCACTAAAGATTGTTAAAGAGCAAGAATAGACAATACAATCACATAAAATTCCCATCCATACAGCACATGTATTAATACACAGAACGATCACACCTCCTTATCAGACAGGAAGGGCCTACACTTCCCAAGGAGCCTAAGAAAGTCAAGGCTAATGGCTCTCAAACTGAGATTTTACAGGAGCGCAGTTGAGTCTCGACCATTGGATGGTCTAGTTGCTGTAAAGCATCAGACAGCAATGATGCAGAGTAGTGACGATCACTGGGGTCTCCCTTTTTCTGTAGATGACATTTACTGGGAGTGTTGTTCAAATTGGGCTCAAGGAATAGTACAAAGACCATTTTGATCTAGTGAACAGCATCTTTAACCACGTCCATCATCAAAATCAGGACTTACATGCTGGGGAATAGCATCTTCCCACAGGCTGTGAGATGGATGAAAAGTGTCCTGTAAGTGTGATCATCCTCCCAAATATTTATATATGTTGCGTCTACTTCGATAGAGCTACTAAAGCAACACACACACACACACACATACCAGGTTAGTCAACACAAAACTGCTTTATTCAGTCTTTACAGGCTTCTTCTATTTACACCGTGTCCCGGGCTCCATGGGTCAAGGTGGGACATCATTTGTGAGTTTGCTGCAGATCCACGGGACCACAGGTTTAAATTAAGCCCTGTGAGTGTCCTGCACCTTCCGGCAGGGGAAATCACAGATCAACGTGCCACTCCTTGACACGCAGGACCACGTGCATGCGGTCAATTAAATGGATGAGTTCCCAGCTGTCTGCCTTATGATTTCATGTGCCCGCCAAAGAACCTGGCTCTCTCGGCCCGCTACATAGCTGATACACACCCCACCCCCCACCAGAACCGTCGCCAGAAAGTAAAACACCAGTTGCATGCACCTTAGGTGGACACCCTCATCGTCTCGGCTGGGGGCAATGAAAGGGTGAAGCAGGATCCAAATGGGCAGAGGTTTTGTCTGTCCCAACTAAACAGCTGCGAATGTCCCCCAATGTCCAAAGTCTACTCAAAACCATCCTTCTTCACCACGTGGAAAACGCCCTCATACGGTCGTTGTAACAGCACTCCTAGGTCCTGTCTGCGCACAAAAACAAAATCAGTGTCCAGGAGTGGTGGGGTACATTCTGTTAAGGGGATCCAAGCCAGTGGGTAGGAAAAGCTTTGCTGATCGCGATACCATGTCGAAGCTGTGGAAGGAAGTTCAGATGAGAGTTCGCTTTGAAATGAATGTCCCATGAAACTGTAAGGACCGTACCATAAACCATCTCTGTGGACAATGCAGACATATCTTACTTTGGAGCTGTGCGCACTCCCAAAAGAATGCATGGCAACTCATCAACCTAATTGGGACCAGTGAGTTGGGCCTTAAAAGTGGACTTCAGTTGCTGGTGGGTACGTGGGTGAATTGTGTTCCGCGGATTGAATTAATGTGGGTAAACCAAATCTAGCCATCCAGTTGACGATGAATGCTCTGGCCCTTGTCTCAGTGTCACTGGATGGCAACTGGACAGCCTCTGGCCAGCACGTGAAATGTTCTACAACTGTTAGAATGTATCTCATGTTTTGAGATTCTGGCAATGGTCCAAGCAGGTCTACATGCACGTGTTCCAACTGTCTGCATACTGGCAGGAAATGTTGAAGAGGTGCCTTAGTGTGGCACTGAATTTTGGCAGTCTGGCAGGAGGTACATGTGCAAACACATTGCACGACGCCTTTTCTCAGTCCATACTATACATATTTATTTGACATGCACTTGACAAATGTTCTGATGGACAGATGAGATAAGCTGTGTATCTGGTCAATAAGGTGTTTCCTCCAAGATGCAGGAAACATTGCTCTAATGTAGCCCAAAGACATGTCACAAAGTAAGGTTGGCCACCCAGTTGTGCTGCCCTCTGCAGTATGTCCAGGTTAGTAATGGCCGTACTGTATGCCTGAACATCGGGGTCCATTGCCTGGATACTGGCTAATTCAGGAATATCAATGTCACCCTGAATATGATATATAGTCGGTCTGGACAGCATATTCGTGATGCCATTGTTTTTACCAGATGTTATCCAAGTAGATGTAAGGGAACTCTAAATCTCTGCCCAAAGTGTCTATAACCAGCTGGCAGGTTTGAGCACCATTCTTCAACTCAAGTGGCATCCTAAGACATTCAAAAAGCCCAGAAGGGGTAATAATCACCGTTTTAGGAATGTCTTCCTTATGGATGGGATCTGATGGTATCACATGGCAAGATCAACCTTGGAGAAAGCACAGAAATTGTGCAGATGGGAGGCAAAATCTTGCATATGAGGGACGTTAAGACAGTGGGTCTTATCCTGAGATATGGTCCGCTGGGCTTCATAAATCATAGCATAGACTAGAGTATAGCTGGAAAGTGATGCTGCAACTGTTTAAGGCATTGGTGAGGCCAGGTTTGGAGAATTGTTTTCAGTTCTGGTCTCCAAATAGAGGAAGGAAATAGATAAGGTGGAGAGGGTGCAGAAAAGATTTACAAAAATGTTACGTGGCTTACAACATCTCGAGTACAGAGAAAGATTAAGGAGACAGTGACTTTATTCATTGGAACGTAGATGGATGAAGGGGGTTACGATAGAGGTATTCAAAATTATGAAAGGAATAGATAGACTAGACGTGAGTAGACTCTTTCCCCTGAGGGCAGGGGAGGTTGGAACAAGAGGGCATGAGTTCAAGGTAAGGGTGCAAAACTGTAGGAGGAATGTTAGAGGATGTTTCTTCACTCAGAGAGTGGTGGCAGAATGGAATGATCTTCCAGAAGAGATCATTGCGGCAGAGTCCTTTCTGTCATTTAAGAGAAGGTTGGATGTGTCGATGGATATGAGGGGGTTGGAGGGATATGGCCAGAGTGTTGGAGGGGAAAACTAGTGGAGTTGTTCATGTGAACTGGCACAGACTAGAAGGGCCAATATGACCTGTTTCCGTGCTGTAAACAGTCATATGGTTATATGCGCTGGGCTCCACAGGACAAGGTGGGACCTCATTAAGAGTTTGCTGCCGGCAGGTTTGAATTAAACCCAGTGAGTATCCCAAGCTTTCCGGCAGGAGACACAAAAATTCGAAAAGATGAATTAACTATTTCCATGAACCCTCCACTTTTATGTCTATTTTTCTAAATCTACTCCATAATCTAGAAATCTTTACTTAACCCAACCCACATTTCTTCTCCCATTCAAAGCACTCAGCAATATACCAAGGCAGTAAAATAAAAACTCAATGCTGGAAATACTCAGCGGGTCATCTACTGGAAAAATAATTGGAGTTGAAACCTTCAGGTCGATAACCTTTCACTGGGATTCAGAAAGAAAATCAAATTAACCTGATACTCTTTGCTGAGAAAAAAGAAGAGGGGAAATAACAAATTCAATATGTGGGATGAAATGCCCGAGCAGCAGAAATGGCAGTGGTGCTGGATGAGTGGAGTCGACTCGCTGATCAGCACATCTGTCTGAATGGAGGGGTAAAGGATAAACAAGACAAACACGATGCCGTCACTGTGAGGTACAATACGACAGCTGCAGAGAATCTGAAATGAAGGAATGGTGAAAATACTTGTTTTTGGATCAATGTGACAAAATTTGACCTGACGAAAGAAAACAAAATTGCTTTGCTCTGCCAGAACTCTCTAGATCAAGGGACACAATAAAATAATCCAAAAGCCAACGATATGAAATTGAACAGCCAAGTTATAGAAATTGGTAGCAAGAGATAAAACACAGTTACATAATTCCATGAAAGTGGTGTCACAGGAAGAGAGGAGAGGATATCATCAGGAGGGTGGGCCAGCCCATGCCTATACTGGTCAGTTCATACAATACCATTTCATTACCAGCAACTTAGAAAAAAACCTAGGTTTTCAACCTGTGAAAAGTGCAGAAGAAGCAAGGCCGACCTTCCAGAAGGAACCTCAGGAGCAGTTAGAGATAGATCCAAATCCTCAATGTGGAACCCAAGAGAAGCTGGAAGAAACGTCTGCATCCTTTGCGCCTCCAGAGACGCAAGATATCACCAAGATCTTTGGCCTGGGGGTGGGCCAGGAGAGTGAGCGTGGAATCCGACCCAAGCCTGGCTTGACTAAGGAGACCAGGGGGGTGGGTGCCCGAATGTGAGCGCGAGTTCGCGGGAAGGCGAATGACTGTATGCAGTGGCCCATCTGAAGATGCTCCTCTGGTGCTACTGAGCTTCTCAGCATGGATGGATGTTCTCACATGCAGGAAATCCGCAGTAGGGCAGCCAGGTATGAGGTGGAGGAGGACAACTCAGAAATTCGAGAAGAAGAAGAGCAAGAATGACTATTTGCTGCAGTTGGACTTACTGAAGGAAGGCCTTAGGCTTTAAGAACATCTCCATCTCCAATGAAAGCTGTTGTTTAACCACAGACACCTTCCCCAGTCTTTAAGGCCCCTGTAACAGGGATGGAAGTCAACTTCATGTCTACAGAACTGATCCAACCAAATGAAAAGATGATGTCTTCTATGACCTACTATTTTGAAACTTTAAATGATCAATTTGCTGGTATAAAGGAAATAATGGCTGGTATGTGTGAATAAATTACATTTATTCTAGTTGATATTAATAAGAGTTTAACAGCAGTGGACACTGGACAAGATCAATTTAAGAAGATCGAAGACATTTTTATTGACCGTAAGGACCGTGGGGCCCATTATGCGGAGAGAATGGATCATATTGAGGAGTTGTTTACAGGCTAGGATGTCCAGAAGAGAGATTTGTTAAAAAACATTGATTCGTTAGAAAATCAAAGTTGTCGAATTAATATTAAGATAGTTGATCTGCCAGAAGATATTGATGGTTCAGATCCTGTAAAATTATTTCTGGAAATGGATTCCAGAGATGTTGGGAGTCGAGACTTTTTCGATAGGGCTCATAGGGTGTGAAGGAGAAAACCTTTTCTGGGTCAAATGTCAAGAGCAGTTCTTTTAAAATATTTGTGATATCAGGATAGAGAAATTATATTGCGGCTTGCAGTTCAGAAAGCTCGCCTTGATCAAAGCCCAATGATGGTTCAAGGCAATAGGGTTTTATTTTATGCTGATTTAAGTCAGGAGATTATTAAGTGACAGAAAGAGTTTAATGTGGTCAAAGCAGTGCTGTGGAAGAAAGGGTATAAGTTTACTTTTCGGTGTCCGACGATATTTAAGGTGAATTATGGGCCAGATCAGTCTCAATGTTTTGAGAGTCTTTATGCTGCATTATCTTTTGCAAATTCCTTCCCAGATTTGAAGGAATTGATGGGGAAAATGCCCGAGGTTAAAATTGGGAAGGGAACAGGGAAAAGAATTGGAATCAGAATCGGTGAGTGATGTTGAAGATGAAGCTCAAGCTCAATGTGGGTGTTACCATTGGGATGTTTTAATGTTCGGTTGGGGGGTGGTGATTGACTCTGCTACTTCTAAAGCCATCTGTCACTTGTGGTATTAACTGCAGCTGGTCCACAGAGGGGGGTCCGACTTTTGTAGTTGTAGATTTTTACATTTTTTACAGGGGTTTCTTATTGTTTGAAAGGGGGGGGGTTAGGTTTTTTAAAATATGTAATTGCTCTGTGAAGTGCCAATCTCAAGAGGAAATTAAGTTATGGCTCATTTCAATTTTGTGACCTTCAATGTTAAAGGACTTAATAATCCGATGAAAGGGAAGGGAATATTGGCATATATAAAGAAAATGAAGGTTGATGTTGCCTTTTTGCAAGAAACTCATTTGTCTGAGAAAGAACATATGAAATTGATGAGAGATTGGGTAGGACATGTTTTTGCATCTTCATTTAATTCGAAAGCTAGAGGTGAGTTACTTCTTTGGTTCATAAGAAGTTACCGTTTCAGTTGGAATCATTCTCTGCCACATTGGGTCGAGAGCTGTTGGTGAATTGTAAAATTTTTGCAGAAGCATGGACTTTGATGAATGTTTATCCACCCAATTAAAATAATGAAGATGTTATTTGTGAAATTTTTTGAATCTGGGTCAAGATAATGTAAATATTTTGGTTGGTGGGGAATTTAATTGTGTGTTGGATAAATTTCCAAAAACTGTACAAAGAACCAAAATGGCTAAATGGATGTTAGACTCAATGAAAGATTTGAATTTGGTGGAAATGTGGAGGAAGTTCATTCTGACAGAAAAAAGACTTTTCTTTTTATTCACCCAGACATTATCCTTTTTTGAGAATCGACTTTTGCTTAACATCAGCACAATTACAGGGTAGATTTATACATGCAGAGTATATGAGTAGGATTTTATTGGATCATTCCTCATTGTTAAGTAGAAGTACACAATCCTTTTTCCAGACATCTAAAATCCGGAAAGCTCCAAACATCAGCAAGTGGGAGAGAGATGGCAGCGTGAGTCAGGCAGGTGAGGAGTGGAGCAAAAATATCAGTGTGACTGGAAGGGAGTGGGGGTGGATACAGCAGCATAATTTGGGTGGGCTTAAATCTGGCTTTCCTAAATCCAAAAAAATCTGAAATTCAGAACACAGTGACCCCCCCTCCCCAAAGGGATCTCGATAAAGTATTGTGCACCTGCACATGTTCTGGTTTGCATAATGTAGAGACCCCTTATCGGTGAAGGTTTAATGGGATGTTTTTGAAGCAACCAAAGTTTCTAAGTTAAATCAAAGACCATATTCAATCTTATTTGCCAATTAATACATATTTAGTACAAAGTAAATTTGTTTTGTGGGATGCTTCAAAAGCTTATTTAAGAGGTCTGATAATCAATTATTCTGCAAGAATTTAGATGCAGCATTTGGCAGAGAGGCAAAATTTGGAGAAGGAAATAACAATTTGAGAGAAGGAATTCCAACGAAATTCGACTGTGGATAAAAAGACTTTTTTGATTCAGTTGAAACTGTTATAATATAATGCAAACATATAAATATGAAAAATTAATACAATGATCTAAATAGAATTACTATGAGTAAGGAGAAAGAGCGCATAAAGTTTTGCTTGGCAATTAAAGACTGAACAGGCATCAAGGACAATAAATGCGATAAGAAATAATATAAGAGTTACTTTTAAACCTCAGGAAATGAATGATGAATTTCACTCATTTTACCAGATTTATATCCTTTTGATGTAAGTCAGGATGAGGAACGTGTTGAGTGTTTTTTAGGTAGTTTGGAGCTATCGGTTTTGGACGATAAAGATAGGACAGAATTGGAAGTTCCTTTCAGTGATTTAGAAATTGAAGAAGCGATATTGAATATCACCTGGAGAAGATGGGTTTACAGGAGGGTTTTATAAAGAATTTTATGAAGTCTTGTCTCCTGTTTTGATGGATGTTCTTAAACAAGCTACAGAAGAGCAAAAGCATTTCCAGAATACTTTTGTAGACCTAGACTTAGTTATTGCAAAAAAGGAAGAGCCCCATTGAAAGTTGCCTCATATCGACCAATATCGTTATTAAATGTAGTTTATAAGATAGTAGCTAAGGTATTTGCTAATAGACTTGTGAAGTATTTATCACATTTAATCCATGTTGATCAAGCAGGTTTTATTAAGAATAGATTTTCTTCTGAAAATATTGTTAGACTGTTGACGTTGATTCATGTGTCAAGACATTGTTTGAATCAATCAATGATAGTGGCATTAGATGCAGAAAAAGCCTTTGATCGAGTTGAAAGGTACTTTTTATTTAAATACTTGAAAGATTTAAGTTTGGACCTTTTTTACCTGGTTGGGTTAAAGACTTGTATAAAAATCCCTTGGTGAGGATGGTGACAAATGGACAAATTTCAGATACGTTTAATTTAACACGCTCCACTAGGCAAGGTTGTCCTTTGTCACCATTGGTGATAGAACCGCTAGCCCAAGCTATAAGACAAAATGATAAAATTAGTGGGATTAAAATAAAGGAAGAGAATATAAGGTTCCTTTGTACCAATATATTTAACAAATCCTCAGTAATCGTTATGACATCTGCAAACCTGTTTGGTACAATATGGAGAAATGTCTGGTTATAAGATTAATCGGGATAAGAGGAAGATATTACCAATTACAGAGGAAGATTATCCTGCTTGTAAACAGATTACACAGCTTAGATGAAAAATGAAAATTAAATATTTAGAGGTAATGGTTGATGTGGATTATCAACATTTGTGTAAGTTGAACTATGTTTCTCTATTGATAAAATTAAAGCTGATTTAATCAAATGGAAAAATCTTCCTTTGACATGAATGGCACATGTGAATTGTATTAAAAAGAATAATTTTCCTTATATTCAATATCTTTTTCAATCAATTCCATGTTCACTTCCAAACATAGTTTTTAAAGAGTTATGCAGCAATCAGAATATTTTTATAGAAAGGTACATTGGCTAGAGTATTATTGCAAAATTTAACATGGCTATATGCATTAAGGACGAAAATGGCCTCATTTTCAGAATTATTCATTAAATTATTAGTTAATTATCAGTTAAAATTTATTAATAGGATGTTCAATGTTAATCAACCTCCACACTGGGCTAAAATGTTATTATCACAGATTTCTCATTTTATTATACATCAGTGTATATTTAGATGGACTCCTCGTCTTTTGCATTATTATAATGTGCCAGTATTATGACATTTATGTGATACTTGGTATAAAAGAAATCAGGAAATAGGAACTGGAGATAAGGTTTCATTACAAATTCCATCATATCAGGATAAATACATATCCTTCTCGATGAATAATCTCAGTATTTAAAGATTTGCCAGATGAAAGGTATTCAAGTGTTAGCAGATTGTTTTGAACATGGGATATTTTTTTCCTATGTTAGGCTTCAGTAAAAAATTGAGGTACTGTTAAATTCTTTGCTTGCATATTTTCAAGTACATGCTCCAGTAGTGAAGAGTTTTGGGTGGGAATCGAACATGCCTAAGTTAACTAAGTTTAAAAAATTAATTGTAAATGGGGCAGAAAGGGATTTATTTCAGAAATGTATTCTTTGTTGCAAGAGAAAATGGCTAAACTGGATTTAGATAAATCAAAGCCTAAATGGGAGAAAGATTTATCCTTAGAATTATCCCAAGAAGGATGGACTACTATGTGTGAAGATAGTGAGACTAAATTTGGTGAACTATAATTTTCAACATCAGTTGTATTAAATGCCGGAAAAGTTAAAAAGATATGGATTTAGTCATTCGGATTTATGTTTTAATTGTGGGACTCAAATTGGTACTTTTTTTTCAATTCTGTCTGGTTGTGTGATAAAGTAAGTCTTTTTGGATAAAAATTAAAGAGTTTAAGGTGGAATTATTGGAGACTACTTTAATGTTAGATCCACTGCTTTTTTTTAAATGGGGTATATTACAACTTTAACAATGGGTTTAAGAATGGATAAATCTCAAATTGAGTTTATTCAGTTAGCATGAGCAGTGGCGAGGGAATGTATTGGGATTACTTGGAAAAATTATGTGGATTTAAATATGAATCGTTGGCAAAATGAAAGCTTGTATTTGTTTGGAAAAGTTAACAAATTACGTGATTTTTTAAATGTGAATATTGGTCTAAAATTTACAGTCTTTTGCCTCTCTTCCTTCTTAAAGAGTGGAGTAACATTTACAAATTTCCAGTCCAGACTGAGCAGACAAGGATAGATGGACTTTAAACATGAACATGGTGAGTAATTAGTGAAGCTGTTCATTCAGATATACTCCTTACAACGAGGTAATTCCAAAACACCCAAGTTATAGGGTTCCACATGAGAGGCGAGGCCAATAGCGCAGAGATCAAGACAAAGCAGAATCATACACACCATTACTACCAAGATTTACATTAGTGACATATCAGAGTCAATGCGATACTTTAAGATTAGTTACAGCACAGTAACAGACCCTTTAGGCCCACAAACCTGTGCCTCCCAATTCACCTTCAACACGCTCATACTTTTTGAACAGTGGGAAAAATCTGGACCCCCCTCCCCCACCCCATGGAAAACCTACACACACACATGGAGAACATAAAAACTCCTCACAGAGAGAGTAGGATTTGAACACCATCCCTATCACTGGCAGCGCAACAGAGTTGCGATTCTGCCATCCACTGTTGAACCATGTTGGACGGGAAGAAACTCAAATCAAGGAAGTCAATTAATGGAGAGCATCAATATTTCATGAGTTGGTACGGATTAGTCCAGATTTTGAGAAAAGTTGGATGGACAGTACTTTGCAACAACATAATAAAAGTCAGTACAAAAGAAGCCACAGCGAGCTTGCATGGGAGCCAGGAAGGGAAAGTAGCCACTTCATTGAAATGGAAGCAAGAGAATAGGCTCAGGAGCCAGAACCCAAGTGAGAGAAATTCTGGTTCATGAGCAAGTCACGAAAACCCAATGATGCCTTCCAAAGTTCATTCCAAAGGCATTCATCTCAATTTATTTCTCCAGTTTGGGTATTTTAGATCATTACCATTCCGCAGTATTCTTCAACATGTGTTGTTAAGAGGTGTAACAATGCAGCTCGCAGTATTTGGCCAGCAGATATAATAAGGGATTCACCCTTCCCCCTCTCCTTCATAGTGTCTATTTAAGACAAACATTTTTCTCTCAATTTGCCCATAATCTGCAAAGAAATGATGATGAGATCACGAAATGAAGCAGTAGAACTTCATTCATCTTTTGATTTGATTGTCTAAACAAGTTTAAAAAAAAAATACAGACCTGTGAGGATCTCGGATGCATTGCTCGGGTGGAGGTGGGGGCTGGTACAATGAGGACATTCAAAAGACTAAGATACATGGATGGAAATATAATAGAGGGTAATGAGTGTGAGGTAGGGAAGGGTTAGATTTGTGGTCCTCCGGCGCCCCGGTCCTCCGGCGCCCCGGTCCTCCGGCGCCCCGGTCCTCCGGCGCCCCGGTCCTCCGGCGCCCCGGTCCTCCGGCGCCCCGGTCCTCCGGCGCCCCGGTCCTCCGGCGCCCCGGTCCTCCGGCGCCCCGGTCCTCCGGCGCCCCGGTCCTCCGGCGCCCCGGTCCTCCGGCGCCCCGGTCCTCCGGCGCCCCGGTCCTCCGGCGCCCCGGTCCTCCGGCGCCCCGGTCCTCCGGCGCCCCGGTCCTCCGGCGCCCCGGTCCTCCGGCGCCCCGGTCCTCCGGCGCCCCGGTCCTCCGGCGCCCCGGTCCTCCGGCGCCCCGGTCCTCCGGCGCCCCGGTCCTCCGGCGCCCCGGTCCTCCGGCGCACCGGTCCTCCGGCGCACCGGTCCTCCGGCGCACCGGTCCTCCGGCGCACCGGTCCTCCGGCGCACCGGTCCTCCGGCGCACCGGTCCTCCGGCGCACCGGTCCTCCGGCGCACCGGTCCTCCGGCGCACCGGTCCTCCGGCGCACCGGTCCTCCGGCGCACCGGTCCTCCGGCGCACCGGTCCTCCGGCGCACCGGTCCTCCGGCGCACCGGTCCTCCGGCGCACCGGTCCTCCGGCGCACCGGTCCTCCGGCGCACCGGTCCTCCGGCGCACCGGTCCTCCGGCGCACCGGTCCTCTGGCCCTAATGCAGAACATGGACATTCAAAATACACAGGCTTCAACCTGTTGATGGAAACAGTGTTACCTTTTCCATTCCTGTCAATCTCAAAACACTATGGATGGTGCCATAAGACCTGGAAAGGATCATCGTAAATGGGCTAAAGTGGTTTACGAACAACATCATGCCAAAGAAACACACGAGTACAGTGTTGTAAATCATTTGGCACATCCACTGCAGATGATGCTGCCACATAGGAGAACATCAAAGTAATCTCATTTTTCCAAGAAAATCAAGATAACTGACCTGTTCATGAGCACTGTGTCTGGACTCAGATTCACAAACTCACCTGGCAAGGTCAGCATACAGTCATAGACTAGCTCTACCACTAAACATCCATGATCTGCCCTAAGAGCTGTAGTCACACAAAAGAGAACCATGGGCAAACGTTCGCTCCATGTCGATGATTTGCCACCTGATGTCAATGGTGCTTTTGATCGTCAAGGAAAATGCTCAAAGAAGCTGTTGGCCCTGAAATGCTTAGCCATAATTCAGGTAGTGCCCAGAGGATCAGTGAGAGCTCGGACCAATGCTGACTCGAACTGAGACCCTCGATCTGTTGTAATAGTGCCCAGAACACCAAATGATGGAATCCAATGATCCACAAAAGTCCCATCAATTGTCTCTGCAGAGATGCCGATGATAGGAATTTCATCCTTCCACCTGGTAGTCCTGTCCTCACACGTGAGCAGAAAAGTACATTGCCGAGATGGCAGAAGTGGACCTTTCAAGCCACAAGGTGCACGTGCTGGAAATGGGAATCCAAAACAACAAAATCCCCTAGCTTGAATTTCATGTGCCTGGAGACTTTAGGGCATTGACCCAGCAAGCAAGTCCTTGCCCATAATCCAACATTCTGTTTTAAATGAACCCAGGTAAGATGTTCCTTAACCAGTTTGATTGATGCTGTTCCACCAGGAATAGATAGATTGTGAAGGGAAAATCTCCTGCCTCATAGCTGCCCACACAAATAGCCTAGTCCTTCCTGTTGGGGGAAAAAAGTCAGACCAACATTTCAGCCAATTCATCCAGGGTCACATCTTGAAGATGGAGACCAGAGTTGATCTGGTTACACCGGATGAAATCGGGATCAGTGCACCGTACATGAGTCATGGCATTGAAATTGATGTCAGTAGTTGTATGTAATGTCGCACCTGGATTGGGTACCAATTCGCTTTCTCTCAGATGTCACGTGTGTCCGATGAAAATTGAAGGATGAAGTGCAAGTGCTGAATCTCCCTTGGCAAGTAGAGATACAGTATGCATAAGAGGCTGGTGGTCTATACAAATGGTCAAAGGATGACCTTCCAATAAAAAAGCTGAAATATTGGATTGGAAATTGGGATCCATGAGGGAATTACAAAGAAACATTTCCAAATTGTATCTTCTACTTCAAGAGGAATCTCCAAATCCAGACTTGAATAAATCATAAGAAAGATGGGAATTGGATTTGGGAACTGAAATTGACCCTTTTTGCTGGTCTGACATTTGTTGGGACAGTACTTAATGTTTTTGATAGATTAGTTAATAATAACTTATTCATCAATTATATTTAATGGCACATCAATTAATTTATTCCTAATTTTTCAAATTCATGTTTTAGATCTGAATCCCATCTTAAAATTGATTGTGGGGAAATGCAAAATTGTATTTCCTTAGCAAAGGTGATTTATAATATTAGAACTGGGTATGATACCTACTTCAAAATATGGAAACCATATTTAGATATGGGTTTGGATATCTAATGTATTCACTTCTCCACCCCACCACCACTTTTCTTTCATCTTAATGGTTGAACCTTATCATGTTGGTTTAATTCTACTATTTTATTAATATCCTGCCTTTCCTTTTGGGAGGGAATAGTAATCACAGGAGCTTTGCACCTAGATCTGTATTTTTTTCTTTTATACTTTTTTTCCTCTTCTCACTTTTATGTACAGAACAACATTTATTTTTTTATTCTATTTTGATCATTGAACGTATCATTTGGATACGATTCTATTATTATATTGAACTGTATACAAAACTATAAATATATATTTTTTAAAACAGAAATGTTTCACTGCGAGATAGATAGCTAAGAGTTCTTGCCCAAATGTACTATACTTTGCCTGAACCGGTGACCGCTTGGCTAAAAAAAAACATCAAAGGTTCCAATTGCCCACATACTAGCTGTTCGAACACTGCTCCCAGAGCACTGACAGATGCATCTGTTGTAAGAGACTAAGGCCTTAGGCATTTGATGTACAAGCTTAGTGACATTTGCAAGAAAAGTGTTCACATCATGGAAAGCATACACAAAGTTAAGGTCTTTTTGAAGCAGACATCAGATCCTTTGAGTCGTTCAGCAAGAGGTAATAGAGATGCTGTGGCATTCACCAGGGAACAGCGATAAAAATTCCTCATACCTAAAAACCATCACAATTGGCCAACCTTAATGGGGGGAGGAAATTCTCAAAATTCACGCACTTCCCATTCATCCGGCAAAATACCATGTTGCATAACTCTACGTCCCAAAAATACAAGATCAGCAGCTCTAGAAACACTTTCCTGGGATTTATCACGATGCCACATTCCTCAAGCCTCGGAAACAATGAGATAAGGTGGCTCTTGTGCTTCTCTTCATCCACACTTACAACCAGAATCTCCTCGATCAACACAAGCACCAAAAAAAACCCAAGGCCAGTGAGTTCGTGGTCCATGAACCACTGGAATGTCTGAGCTGCATTCCATAGACCGAATGGTATTCTCAGAAACACGAACATGCCGAACGGGACCATCACTGCTGTCTTCGTGACATCCGAAGACTCAAATGGAATCTAATAGTAACCATGTACTAGATCTATTTTAGCAAATGCATATTTGCCGTGGAGGTTGGCTGAGAAGTCTTGTCAATTTGGAATATTGTATCAGTCAGGCACGGTGGAATTGTTCAGGGGACGATCATCTCTGCAAGGCCGCCAATCCCTAGTATTTTTCAGAACCATATGCAACCGTGAAGCCCAGCAGCTGTCAGATCTGTGGACGACACCAACTCTTGCCAATCCAATCTTGCGATTTTAAGATAATCTGGGGGCATTACGACCTGCGTCTCAGACCCTGCCTTTATATGGTGGCTTATTGCATGTCTGTACACCGTTACGATGGGGTCACGAGGAGAGGAAAACACTTGCGCAAGGCTTAGAAAGGGCAGGAATCAGGTTGAAGGCTTGTCAGGCAGAAGATGGCATTGGAAGGACAACAAATGCAGCTCAGTTGCATTCAAGAGCTGCAGTCCACACAACAACGTTTTTTCAAATACATCACGGAAAAACGTGACAAGAAATCCACTCCCAAAATGGAATTTTCCACATTTACAACTGAAAAACCACCCAAAAAGATTGTAAGACAGAAATGAAGCACGAGTAACCTGTGGCCATGTTTGAAAAAGAGAATCATTTGTAGCTGAAAGAACACATGACATATTAGAAAGACTATGTTCCTCAGGGATTGGAGGGACCAGCACTGATCCAAAGTGACAGATAATTTTGGAATTTTAAATAGAGATGGCAAACAAATAACCTACTCCAACAATTGCCTCAAATTGTTTCCATTTTTCTCAGTTGCCTTCGATAATCTCTCTCAAATGAGAACAAGATCCCAAGACAAAAGAACAGAACCAGGCCACCAGGCCCATCGAATCTGCTCCGTAAATACACACTGAGCTACTCTACACTCCTTCCAATTTCCAGCCTTTTCCGCATATCCCTTCATGCCCTCACTAACGAGATACTTGTCTATTTCTTGTTTAAATACTCCCAGTGATCTGGTATCCACTGCTGTATGAGGCAATAAGTTCCACAGCTCCATGACACTCTGGCGAAAGAAGTTCTTCCCAATCTCTGTTTTGGATGGATAACCTCTAATTTTCTTGTCCTCGACTCACCCACCAAGGGAAACATCTTACCCGCATCCACCCTAACTAAACCTTTCAAAATACAAAATGTCTCCATGAGCTTTCTTTTTTAATTTCCGATACCCCAATGAATACAATCCAAGAGCTGTCAAACACTCCTCGTACATTATATTTTGTATTCTGGGAATCATCCTGATCATTCTCCTCTGAACCCTCTCCAACAACATCACATCCTTTCTCAGATAGGGGGCCCAAAACTGCACCCAGTACTCAAAAGGAGGTCTCACCAGTGCCCCATAGAGCCTCATTAACATCTCTTTTCCCTTGTACACTATTCATCTTGAAATGAATGCCAACATAGCATTCGCTTTCTTCATTACCAATTTCACCTGGTCATTAACTTTTAGTTTTCCTTGCACAAGGACACCCAGGTCCCTTTGCACATCCAAGGTCTGAATTTTCATCCCATCCAAATAGTATGCTTCCTGTTTATTTCCACTGCCAAAATGTACAACTGTACATTTCTCGGTGTTAAATCTCATCTACCATCATTTTGCCCAGTTTCCTAATCTGTCAATATCCTTCTGCAACTTTACGGTTTCTACATTTCCGACTCTGTCCCCTATCTTGATGACCTCCGCAAATTTGGCCACAAAACCATTTAAACCACAATTCAAATCATTAATTTCTTTTTCCTTGGAATATATCTATCCTGCATTCCTTTTATTATTGCCACATGCCATTCTAGAATCGATCATGACTGAACCTGAACATGTTTATTGTGATAAACATCTTCTAATAAATGTTCTGGGTTTAATTTTTAAAAATGTTGTTGTGGCTCCTCTTCATCAACTGTTTGGAAGCTGAATTCACAAAATTTTCCAAATATTTTTTCAGCAATAATTCTGTGGTACAGAGGATTACTCATCTTTCCTTGAGGTTAAAAGTTGCATTTTGATTTTCTTGTCTCAACTGAACATTGTACAAGGTGAAGGCTGATTAAAATGGATTCAGTAATGATGGCCTTCAAATGTTGCATTATTGCTGTAGCTACACAGCTTGAATGATAAACTGGTGTTTCTACAGGGAATTAACTCATGGAAATGTTCTAAATACATTCATTGGAGATAGACCTTTGTGAAAAGTTTATTGCCCATCGGCAACAATCCTTGAAAAGAGATGAATCATCACCCAACAGAGCATAATCCAATCTGTCAGCACATGGTCCATACACATCACCCATTATTCCCTCTTGTTCATGTGCCCAACCAAATGCCTCTTAAATCGTGGTGATTTCACCACTATCCTGGCAGCGTGGGCCAGACCCCCACCGCACTGTGCAAAAACCTGCCTCACTTCTCTCCTTTTCCCCTCTCAGTTCAATATAGGCATCGTAGTATTTTTACATCTCCCACAGGGGAGGGGGAAGAAGAAATCTACCTTCTCCAGGACTACAATAATTGGATAAATTTCAACCAGGTCATCACTCAGCTTCCAATGTTCCAGAGAAAACTATCCAAATTTGTCCAACCTCTCCCCAGAACCAATGCTCTATCCCAAGCAACCCCTGATAAACTCTTTTTGTCATGCAGCAACTAGAAATGCAGAAAACACTTGAAATGTGGTCTAACCACGTTTATACTTCATGCCCTGCTCAATGAAGAATACTTTTTTTAAACACCCTACACTTTTGTTGCCACTTTCAAGGAGCTCGCGCTTGCACCCCAAGATCCCTCATTGCAACACGACTACAACTCTTCTCAAAGTGCAAGACACTTGTCCAGATTAAACTCCATCTACCATTTCTCTGCCCACATTTATAAGTCATCTGGTTTGGAAGGGAAAATATGAGGGGAACTGGGTGGATCAACAGGACAGAGAGAAAACCTGGGGGGGTGTGGGCTGGTTACATGAACTTGGACAATTCCATATTCATACCATCGATTCACAAATTCAATAAGAGATGGTTCCTTTGTATTTGACCTCACCCAGACAATGGAGGAGGCAGAAGACAAAGGTCAGTGTGGGAATGGAATGGAACTTAAAACATCTTGTGACCATGAGCCAAGATGGCCATTGTGATCCAAGTGGAGGCGCTCAGCCAATCTGTCATTTACTCTGGATTGGGTTTCTTGCCACAGAGGGCGCGGACATGGTTGGAGGAGGTGAATTTGAAACTTACCCTTCATGAGAATCCCTGGATGGTGGTAACTGATGTAGATTGCAGGAGAAAATGCCCGAGGACTGGGAGGAATTAGGAATCTATAATTATTTGAAAGATCTTACTGCAAGATTCATCACCAACGAGTTGGAAAGCCGCTTCACACTATTCTCCCTTTCAGAAAGATTTAGTTAATAAACAAAACAATCTTTCAGCACAGCCAGGGACAAAAGGGCTCTTAATTTAGTCTTACTATCAACAGACTTTGAAGTTACCCACCGTAAATGACTCAAAATTCAATTCTCGATTCTCTTCTGGTGGAAGTATAAGAGCCAGTGGCTTGCTAAATCAGATGAGCCTTATTCTGAGTTTCCATTTTGACTTTCACACCATCAAATGCAAGCCCCAGTTTTTTATCCCCAAGTATTTTCTATCCTTACCCACTTTGCAACCACACCTACCTGAAATTGGAACAAACAACAGCTAATTTTAACATGTATAAATCATATACAAAATAATTTACCCACATTTTCACATCACTGTCGCCACCAAGTGATAACTTGTGCCCGTCAGGAAACTGGACCAGCCACTAAAGGGTGCTATTTACCTTGGTGTTACTGACTCTTTTCCAGTGTTAATTTTAGACATAATGACATATTCAACATGCACAATATTTCTTTTCTTACTGACGAGATCTAGAAAGCATTGTGTAAAAAAGAGAAAAGCTCGTCAACCAGGAGATACAAACTCCTGACTGCAATGTTGCTGTGCACATTTGCTACATTATTGAAGTCTCACAGTACTTACAACAGATATTCAAAGTCAAGCAATAACAGAAATAACAGAATATTACGGCACGGTACAAGCCCTTTGACCCACGATGTGTTGATCTTGATATTTCTAACAAAAAAATAATACCCTGTAGCGGCTACTGCGGTAGATGCTACTAAACAAAGGCAAACACATACAAAGGTAGTCAACTCAAGACTGGTTTATTGCAGACATACACAGACCTTTTATTCCCTGCCTGTCAATGAGAATATTAGTGAACACCTTCCGGTCCACAGGACCAGCAGGTTAAAGCTACGAGCCATTAGTGCCCCATGCCTTTAGGCAGGGGCTTCATCTGATCCACTCACTGCACTTTGGTACCCAGCACTGTTAGCCCGCGACGTGTCAGGTAAGTCTGTGAACTGATGGTGGTGGTTTGTAATACTGCGCTGTGCATCCGCTACAACCCTGTTTTTCATTCACCCATATAAGCCTGTCTAAGAGTCTCTTAAATGCTCCTTACGTGATATTGTAATGGATAAATATATTTGGAGAATTTGGTAATATTTGGGATTTTGGTAAGATTTAGAGTAGGCAAAGGAGGAAAAACCCAACACCCAACCCCAACCAACCAATTTTCCCCTGCAACTGCTGCAACCGTGTCTGCCTGTCCCGCATCGGACTTGTCAGCCACAAACGAGCCTGCAGCTGACGTGGACTTTTTACCCCCTCCATAAATCTTCGTCCGCGAAGCCAAGCCAAAGAAGAAAAAAAAGAAGAGTAGGTTACATACATACACACACATACATTTTAAAACATCTTATTTGAAAGACTGAAGAAATATTGAAGGTCTCTGGAGAATGTTATGCACATTCACAAGTAGGTGTTAATCGAACTGATGTCATAAAATGAATGACCATTGTTTGGAAATGGAGCCAGGATGGCTACAAGTACCTTTCTGCAGGCTGCTTACAGGAAAGTCACTCCTAGGTTTTGTTTATCTAACACTAGGTTAAGCAGAAGAAAGAACTCCTGTTGTTTGGAATAAGAGGAATGGAACTCTATAGTAGCTTGCAGAAATAAGTTACCATCTGGAAAACCCTAACGGGGCAAAGTTCATCAGTGAGACATTGAGGTGACTAATGGTGGTACCTCAGTTGTGGAAATCCTGGAACAACACATCTCTCTAAAAACCCTACAAGAACTATCCTGAGCGGTAAACATTTACCTTTCGAGCACCAAATCCTGTTGAAATTTATACACATTCCATTCTGTGCACAGCGGAATTGCCTGCATCCAGAGAACTTGGAAGAAAGAGAAGTAAGATTGAACTGTGAACCAAATCACTTTTCTTAAATTTAAACACATTACAAATATGTGCACTTAGAATTAAAAAGGGGTTAATTTGGGTTTGTTAAGTATAGAGTTAGGTTAAAGTTTAATTCTATTTTCATGATTAAATTTGATTAAAAATAACTTCTCTTTTAAAAACCACTTGTCTTGCTGCTGGGTTTTGGGATCCTTTGGGCTCTTAACAATATCTGCTTGGATAATGACATTGGGCCTGTTCAAAGTAGGAAATGGCTTCTACCAGCAGGAATTTCTATTTGATAAAAAAATATTGATAGGTGGCTGGCCACATACTTTTCCTAAAAATTAATACCCTCTCCCTCCCTAAACCACATTCAGCCCCGTGACATCTTTCTACGTTGCATTACTGGGACCACCAAAGACCTGACCCATTTCCCATCTCTCCTTGCAATGCCAATAATGGCAGCTGCCATTAAGAACTGACAAATCACATTTTAATTCAGCAAGCAAGATGAAAATCATCCTGACATACTGCTTAAAAAGAAGGGTCAACAAACCTTCCTAATTTTGTCACTTCATTTTTATTTTGCTTCCCATGGGGCATTAGCAAAAACTGTCCTATCCATTGGCTCACCAAATTATGAGTAAAATCATGATCCCTGTTCATGAAAACCCATAATTTTCAATGTTACACAGATAAACTAGGAAGAATTCTGTAATAAAAGTGAATAAAACATTGAAAGAATTTCCCCCTTATCAACGCTGAGATTGTAGCGCACCAGGCAACTGGGCAAGCAAAAAAGGCCAAATCACTGAAACACTTGGACAGTCCAAGATGGCACAGAGTCCCCTTTACCACTGAGCAGGAGCGTGGGCCTTGCACCATGTGCGGGCTGAGATGCCCTTCACTTCCGCGTAGCGGCCAGCCAGCTGGAGAGTGATGCTGGAAATCAGGGGTACGTCACCAGAAGTGGGTGGGCCAGTGAGCACATGTGGGGAATTTAAACCAGAAAAGCCAGTCTTTGTTTTACACTCACCTTGGTTGGATGTCTCTTTATTTGGTAGCGCTGCCGCAGCGGATGCTACAAATGGAAAACTTCTTACTTGCTGCAACCAAACAGGTCTGCAAGATACACCAACCTAAATAGAAAACATGACCAGAAATCTCAGAGATCATAAATTCAAAAGGATTGGTGAAATCTTTACACTGTATTTTTAACACCAAAGTCCCTATATTTTTAAGGCATTCGATCAAGTAACTGAGAAACATTACATTTTAAACACATGGTACATCAGGATCAGAAGGATTGGAGCATTATTGTTCAAGTAACACAACTTTAAAAAAATAACATCTAACTTTATGAAGAATGTGATACTACAACAGGAAAAACGAATGGAATCAGACACATTCTATGAGCATTGGGAAGCAAAAAATGGATTGGTTTTCCATCCCTTCCTCAGCGACCCAATGACCCCGACAGGTCCTCCCCGACCTGCGACCATAGTGTAGTCCAAAGGATCAATCAGACCCCACAATGGTCGCAAGTCGGCGTTTTGCCCCCGTGCGAGGAGCCCTGAAGTCTTGTAGGAGTTTATAAATAGTTATTATTTTAATTAAAGGAGTTTAGTCCAAAGGTCCCACAAAGGTCGAGTCGGGAGGGAGGGTGGGTCCACGATGGTCGCAAGTCGGGGTATTGCCCCCGAGCGAGGAGACCTGAAGTCTTAGAGCCTATTTTTAAAATCAAATGATTTGACAAACGAGAACAGTCACAGGATTGACTTTGTGACTCAAGGTCCATTAGCTGGGGGCAGCCATCTTAATTTCGGTGCGCATGCGCCAGTTGCCGCTAGCGCAAAGGGTTCGTTTCGTCGCCCTCAATCGGCACATGCGTATCTGCAACATATGCGCGAACTCACCACGCATGCGCAAACAAGACTTGCCAATCACCTGACCCCGCCCCTTCCCGCTGCAAGTAACCCCGCGGCCTCCAGCCTCGCCCTGTCGGCGGCATCAGGCCTCGCACCGACGCCTCGGCTCCACCCAAACACCCCGCCGGTACCGGCCGCTCCCGGGTGGGGCCCGGTGGGCTGCGGGTCGCCCGCTTACCCTGGACCGCGCGGCTGTGGAAGGTTCCGGCGCCTCCGCCAACTTACTCCCATTCGCTCCCGAGGCGACACGACGGACCCCGAGCAGACGACGCTGCCGCAAATGTCCCGCCTCCTCACAGCAAGAGCCAATCAACCCGCGAACCCGCCCATCAATCCAACCCGACTTCAGCGTCCAATCAAATAGCGGCCTCACCGAATCAACCCGTTGCCTCGCGTAACTGAAGAAACCAATCAGCGAGCGAGCGAGCGAATACACAGGTGAATCCAATCAGCATCAGAAGACAAATCAAGCAGTCGAAGGATCAGAAGACCCTTCGGCCCTTCCACTTTTTACTAATCCAACAACAATCAAATCCTTGGGAAACACAGGATCACTTTGTTTTGGCTCCAGGATTCCTCTGATCTCAAGCAATACATTGTACCCCAACTGCAAGGGAGACTATTTATTCTCAATCTTTCCTTCATATTTATTACCGCTTCCAATTTAATGTCTGCTACTTTTTTCAAAGTATCTACATCTAAGTTCAATGCATATGATCCCTCTACGAGTGGGTACGGCAATAAACTCATCACAAGTCCATGGATCCCAATTTCAAATGCACCTTCAAAAGCGGAGAGAATTCCAAGGATATTACATTTTCATTGAAGACATTTCTTAAAGTCTAAGCAGCTGATCGGTTATTGGGAAATTGTGACACTTGGTGTTCGGCTCCTTTGCATTATCCTCTCTCGATCCGTGCTGCTGTGTCCTCTCATAATGTTGTAAGGTCATCTCCCTTTTTACCAACGACCAAGAGATCCACATTCAAACTTTCCTTCTATCACCTGCTTAAAACACCCCAGAAACAAATCTGACGATTTTTGTGCACTTCTCATGCTTCAGGTAAGGAAACTGTACACGTGACTCCCGATGTAAGATGAGCAAGACCATTCGATGTGAACTTGGAGCATGCGCACTACTGTGATGGGTGTAAAGGCGGACACACGCCCAAAAAAATCAAAGTCAAAGACTCCTTTATTACACTCGCAGCTCTGCTTCTATTCTCTCCCTGCTGCTATCGACTGGAGTGATGTCACATCCATGCCGGCCTCCAATTGTTCGGTGTTCCCTTCTTTGTTGATTCCTGCCGTGCGCGTTGTCCCCTGGTATGAAAGTTGTTGGTCCCCGTGGACTCTGAACAGTTGCCACATTCGTCGGCCATCTTGTGTACAGGGTGGCATCCCAGTTAGCATGATGCCCTACCTCCCTAGAACCAGCGCTGTTCGCTGCTTTCGGTCGCCTATATCTGGGTCGTGGGGGGTGAATTTGCTAATGTCCAGATGTGCTGGTTTGAGGTGGTCAATGGTGAAAGTCTCTTCCTTCGCACCGATATCCAGCACACTCACCATGATGTGTGGAATGAATGATACACACCCGTGAAGTCGAAGTCGAAGACTGGTTCATTGAACTGGCAGCTCTGCTTATATACTCTCCCGCTAGTGATGACAGGTCTTTCGAGACGGCAAAGCCAGCCTCGGATTGGTGGGTGTTCTCGCCATTGCTCATTGCTTCCCACTGTGTGGGATGTCACCTGGGACGAAGATGATTGGTTGCCGCAGGATCTGTGTAGTCACCGCGTTCGTCATCCATCTTGTGTACTGGCTTTCGTCCTGGTGAGCAGGCCGCCTCAACCATATATTGTGGAAGAATATGGACCCCATATTTAGAAAGGGTGGCTCTAACATTCCCTTTCTCCTTAAGGCCTCAGTTTTTGAAAAGGAACGTTAAAGTAATTGGTTCTCCTGTTGGGGGTCCCTTGTCCTCATTTTTCTTCTTTTTCTTTTAGCAAGGGGATGGAGGGCAGATGGGGTGGTTTAATGGGGGGGGGGGGAATTTCTTTATTCCTTCTTTTAACTATGACAAGTGTATTTATATTTGATTTGTGTTATTATTAATTGTGTGAATTCTTTGTGGATTTTATTTATAATTAATATTTTTAAAAAATGATCAGAGGTCAATCCACAGGACGTAAAGTGGCCTAGAGCAACACTGGGGACACCCTCCTGCTCCCCACCACCACAAATATCAATGTGATCCACTATGATCATTGACAAAATCATCGAGGACCCCTTCACCCGGCCAACAGCATCATCCAGCTATTCCCGTCGGGAAAGAGATCCAGGAATTTCAGAGCCAGTACCTCCAGGCCCAGGAACAGCCTCTTCCTCCAGGCAGGGAGAACGTGGAACGATTGATGAGCTGCTCATACAAATACTCCTCCACTCTGCTATTTACTCAACAATATCGAGTAATTTTTCTGGTCGTGCTGCACATGTATCATTTGTCTGTTGTGTGAGGGCTTGGTTGTGTGTATGCGTATGTTTATCCCAAGAACTCTGTTTTATCAGGTCGTACTTGTGCTATCCAAGGGTAATAAATTTGATCTTGTACTCTGGAGCGGGTGCAGAATAGATTTCCTGGATCGGAGAATGTATCTCATGAAGCAAAGTTGACTGAGTAGGGCTTTTCTCTTCCCCTCCCCCAACCCCGCAAACCTGACTTTATTTACAAATATTTTCCAAAGAGGAAGACCGTTCCGTCTTTTCTCCTCCTCCTGTTGTATCCAGATATTCCCTTCACTACACATTGCTGCATACGTCTCTGTTTACCTTCATTGCCACCACTTTGATACCGTGTGGTTACTGCCCCCCTCTGCTGTTGGAGGAGTTCCCCTTGCTCTCAGCCTCTCAGTGCACGGTTATGGAAGGATTATGATCCATCCCCTTAGTGCCTTCGTGCTGGCTACGCCAAGCCTCCGTGCATCCCTCAGCATGTACCCCTGCAGCCTGGAATGTGCCAGTCGGCAGCGGTCCCTCCCCGACATATCCGCTTGCTGAAAGACTGACAGGACACGTTTAACATAGAACATGAGAGCACAGTACAAGCACTTCAGCCCGCGATGTTGTGCCGACCGATGTATTCATACCAAAATAAAAGTAACTAACCCCTTCCTCCCTCATAACCCTCCATTTTTCTTTCATCCACGTGACTCAGAGCCTCTTAAATACCCCTAAGGTTTCAGCCTTCACCACCACCCCAGTTCTAGGGCTCGTCCCATGTCCATGACCTGGTACACATACACTGCATTCCCTCCCCTTGTCACCCTCCTGCTCCCCCCACCCTGAGCCAGTAGTGAAGGTGGTTTCTGTCCCAACAGGTGTTGCGGAGCTCATCCAGGGAGCAGATCTGGGAGATGAACCTAAACTGCAACGAATTCAGCTTCCCGCAGATCAAAGCACGTCCGTGGGCCAAGGTGAGTGACCGGAGGTGAACCAGAGCTCCAGGGGTGGTTTTGTCCTCTGGGTCCTTCCCTAATACTGTCCCCTGTCACCCACCTGGCCCTTCCCCAAAGCCCTCATCTCCCACCAGGCCTGTCCCCAAACCCCTCCCCCTGCTGAGATCATCCCCAAAATACTGTCAGGCCTGTCAACAAAGCCCCTATTCCCCACTGGGCCCATCCCCAATGCTTCACCCATTGCTTGGACCGTCTCCAGAGCTCCTGTCTCCCACCAGGGCTTTCAACAAGCCCCTGTCCCACAACATGACCAGCCAAAAGTCCCTGTCCCCGTCCCCCACGCCAATTCGCCTGTATCCAGGTCTGTCCTCCCACCAGACCAGTTCCCTCACTGGGACCCTCTCCAATCGATTACCCATCACAACTACCCCACCAAAGTTCTTTAACCTTCCCCTTCCCCCACCCACAGGCCTTGGTATCTGAGCTGCTCCTAGGACCCCTAGACAGTAGAGATGTGGGGAGGGCAGTGGTCCATCTCCTTCCCGTTGACAGTGTCCCATACCTTCACAAAACTAGGGAATCCCCTGACCCTTGGCACACAGATATCTATCCCATCTGAGCCAGTCTTCTCTCTCTCTCTCTCCCCCACCCACCATCCTGGAGAATGTGGCCCAGTTCAGCTAGCTGCTACAGTACACACTGCCCTTCACTCTTCCCCAGGACTCCTGCTCCCACTTGTCCTTCAACGAGCTGTGTGCCCACAGCCAGGAGCTTCCCCCTCCTAGTTACCCTTGGCCCTGTGGGTGAGTGGGTGGGACATGACAAGGGTTTGTAGGTGGTGGAATTGGGGTAAGAAAGTTTGGGTGAGACCTGGGAAAGAGAACGGTGATCATCCGGCCGGTGTGAGGCATTGAAGACGGAGTCAATGGGCAGTCCCCTGCCGGGTCCATCCCCCAGCATGTCTATCTCCAAAACTGACCCCGCCAGGTCCATCCTCAATATCATCCCCTGCCGGGTCCATCCACAATCCCGTCCCCTGCTGGGTCCAACCCCAAAACCGTCCCCCGCTGAATCTGTCCCCAATACCGTCCCCCGCCGGGTCCATCCCCAATTCTGTGCACGCCGGGTCCATCCAAAATCCCGTCTCCCTCCGAGTCCATCCCCAATCCCACCCCCCGCTGGGTCCATCCCCAATCTTGTCCCCCACTGGGTCCAACCCCAATACCATCCCCCACCTGATCCATCCCAATACCATCCCCCACCGGATCCATTCCCAAACGCATCCCCGCCGGGTCCATCAACATCCCATCTCCTGCTGAGCCAATCCCCAATGCCATTCCCAACTTGGTCTGTCACTAATTCTTTTGCCCGACAGGTCCTCCCACAAACCCACTGGTCTCTCCCCAAAGCCCCTGACCCCCACCAGGTCCATTTCCAAAGCCATTGTCCCCCACCGGCTGGACCCCAAAACTCCTGCCTCCCCACGGGATCTGTCCTGAAGCCCCAGCCCTCATGTGTGTCATGTCTGTCCTCCCACTGGACCGATCCTCTCGATCACCATTCAGAACTACCCCACCCCAATTCCCGAACCTCCCCCTTCCCCCACTGACAGGCCTTGGAACCTGAGCTGCTCCTGGGATCCCCAGATGGTGGAGATGTGGGGAGGGCAGTGGTCCAGTCTCCTTGCCGGTGGCAGTGTCCCAGACCTTCACCGAGCTGGGGAATTCCCTGACCCTTGGCACCGGGACATCTGTCCCATCTGAGCCAGTTCTCTCTCTCCCCCCACCCTGGAGGCTGTGACCCTGTGTAGCTGGCTGCTACAGTACACACTGCCCTTCACCCCTTGCCCCAGGACTCCTGCTCTCACTTGTCCTTCGACAAGCTTTGTGACTACAGGCTGGACCTTCCCCCACCTTGCTACCCTTGGCCCTGTGGGCGAGTGGGTGGGCCATGACGAGGGGGTTGTAGGTGGTGGAATTGGGTAAGAAAATTTGGGTGAGAGCCAGGAGAGACTGGTGATCATCTGGCCAGGGAGAGGCATTAGGGACAGAGTCACTGGGCAGGGGTCAGAGTCTCAGGGAAACAAGGGCACTGGAATTGGAAGCAATCACAGCTCATGGAAAGTAGGAGGAAGAACCCTGGGAATAATTGAGAGTGGCGAGTTTAGTGCCACAGTTAGAAAAACGCTGATAAGGGGCCAGCGAGCCGGGTTCAAATTTGACACTGTCTCTGGGGAGTTGTACATTCTTCCTGTGTCTGCGTGCATTTCCACCAGTTGCTCCTGGTCCTTCCACCATTTAAAACGGGGTTTGTAGGTCATTGGTGTAATTGAGTGGTTGTGGCTCAGAGGCTGAAAGGGCCTGTTCCCGGGCTGCATGTGTCAATCTTAAATCTCCATCTAAAATGATAGTCCTGCCTGTCATGAATTATTTAAGGATTCAACTCAAAAGTGTGGACAAGATAGACAACTCCGAAACCATCCTTTTGGCCCTTCTTTTCTGATGGCCAAGCTGCTTGCAAACAGTCCATATCCCTCTCATCCTTTTCATTCCACGGACCCATTCAACTCGCATTGCATTGTCAATTTCATGGCCTGTTGGAAGAAGTTATTTCCCTGTCTGGCAGCCTGATTTTGTTCCTCCATATCTCCTTCCTGATGGTAGTGGGTCAAAGATTCTGTGTGCTGGATGTCTGCGGGTCTATTTACAGGCCCCATCCCTGGACAATCAGAGGCCCCTTGTCTCGAAGTCCCATCCATGTGGCCCCTCACTCATCAATCCCTCGTCGGTACACAACTATCCCCTCCTACCTACCTCTACCAGCCCTTAGTATCCTCATGACAGTTCCAGGCACCTGTTATGTCGACCCTTGATGACCTGCGCCAGCTCTAATTTGGACCCTGGCCTCACCTAAACCATTGGAATAACCTGCGCCTTCTACCCTTGAGAGCCTGAGGGAATCTGCACCCTCAGCAGCGTCCTGCTGGTGCACCATCGAATGCCCTCCATCCCCTTCCACGGGTTCCCTGCTGTTATCATGCTCCTGGATGGACCCCACCCTGGAAAAACTACCCATATTTTCACTGATCCCTCTGTACCTCTACATTCCGTCCAGGGGTCAGGGTTGTGCTGTGGGACTGGTGGAGAATAAAACAACAATATCAGGAGACACTGAGCAGTGTAGAGACCCCCAGATCTCCAAGAAGGGGACAGTGCAGAGACCCCCAGCTCCAGGAGACAGGGAGCAGCACAGAGACCCCCCAGTTCTGGGAGACCGGCTGAGTTGTACACAAGTCTGTAAGTGGCTGGACCAGGAAGTATACAAATCTATGTTCCAGGGTAAACTGGAACAAAAGCGAGGAATGCACTTTGGTAAATCAGTCCGCTGTCCTCTTCACAGTCAGATCTGACTACCTGAAGGTGTCAGGGAACTGGCTTGGAGAGGCCGAGGCATGCAACAAAAAAATGGTCAGAGCCGATTGTAAAAGTCCACCAGAAACTGGGTCTGTGGGAATGACATTCCCTCTCAGTAATGGGGAAGAACCTGGTCATCAGGTGCAAGGTGCTCTCGGTACTGCTGCGTGTGATGCAGGCGTGGCCCATCCCACACACCTCTGCCCTGGCTATTACCAGAGCAGTTTCCCTCTTCATGTGGGGGTCCAAAATGGATGGAGTGGGAAGGAGGTCCATGTACATCACCAGACTATGGTGTTATGAGCCCAAAGGATCCCAAAACCCAGCAGCAATAGACATTCACCAGGACGAGTCGTTATTTAAAAATAAGTTGTTTTATTTATCTTTTAAAATGAAAACAGAATCAAACTTTAACTTATCTCTATTAACTTAACTAACCTTAATCCCCTTCTAAGTCTAAGTGCACGTGTATGATGTGTGTGTAAATTTAAGAAAAGTTATTTGGTTCACAGTTCAATCTCACTTCTCATTCTTCTAAGTTCATTGGTTGGAGGCAATTCTGATACTGTGCACAGAATTGAACATGTATAAAGTTCATCAGGCTTTGCCACTTAGGAAAGTTCTGTAGGGTTTGCAGAGAGAGGTTTGTTGTTCCAGGATTTTCACAACTGAGCTACCACCATTAGTTACCTCAATGTGTCGCTGATAAAACTTGGCCCATCAGGGTTCTCCAGATGATAACTTCTTTCTTTCAGGCTAGCACTGTGGTCCTTCCTGTTTCACTTATTCTGAGAGTAACATCAGGCAGCTAGCACTTCCAGCGAGCACCTAGGATTAGGTGGAGGTTAAACATGTGGCTCAAGGGGTGGAGTCAGAGACTGGGTTTCAATTCTTGGACAACTGGGACCTTTTTTGGGGAAGCTGGGACCTATACCATAATGATGGGTGACATCTTAATCTCAGAGGGACCAGACTCCTGGCGGGGGCATTTGCTAGGGCTGTCAGGAGGGGTTTAAACTAGTATGGTTGGGGACAGGGTTTCAAGTTTGGCAGGATGGTAGGGTGAGGGTTAGTAGGATAAGGAAAGAGAAAAGTTTAGATAATTTGAGGGAGGAAAAGCAGGAAGTAGTAAACAGATACTGCAGTGAAAATTGTGAGAATGGTATAGAGGAGGATATGCAGAAGGTAGGATGTTGGAGATCCCTGAGTTGTATTTATTTTAATGTGAGGAGCGTAGTAAGGAAGCTGGATGAGCTAAAGGTGTGGATTGACATGTGGCATTATGATGTGTGGCCATTAGCGAGATATGGTTGAAAGTAGGTTGTGACTGGCAGTTGAATGTTCCAGGATTTCGCTGCTTTAGATGTGACAGAGTTGGTGGATTAAGAGGGGGAGGTGTGGCATTACATGTCAAGGAGGATATTACAGCAGTGCTGAGGCAAGACAGACTGGAGGGCTCGTCAAGAGAAGCAGTATGGGTAGAGCTGAAAAATAAGAAGGGTGAGGTTATTATTATGGGGATTATTAAAGGCCTCCAAATGGGGAAAGGGAACTAGGAGAGCAAATGTGCAAGGAAATAGGTGGGATATGCAGGTGAAATAGGGTGGTGTTGGTTGGGGATTTCAATTTTCCAAATATTGATTGGGAAATGCAGTCAATAAAAGGGCAGGATGGCTTAGTATTTATGCATTGTGTTCAGGATTGCTTTTTGCAGCAATATGTTGAGATGCTAACTAGAGTGGGAGCAGCGTTTGATCTGTTGTTTGGGAATGCAATGGGGCAGGTGACAGAGGTGAGCGTTAGGGAGAACTTTGGATCCAGTGATCAGGCTTTGCCACTCAGGAAAGTTCCATGGGGTTTGCAGAGAGAGATTTGTTGTTCCAGGATTTTCACAACTGATCTAACACCATTAGTCAGCTCAATGTGTCGCTGATAAAACTTGGCCCATCAGGTTCTCCAGATGATAATATCGTTCTTTCAGGCTAGCACAGTGGTCCTTCCTGTTTCACTTATTCCGAGAGGAACATCAGGCTGCTAGCACTTCCAGAGAGCACCTAGGATTAGGTGGAGGTTAAACATGTGGCTCAAGGGGTGGAGTCAGAGACTGGGTTTCAATTCTTGGACAACTGGGACCTTTTTTGGGGAAGCTGGGACCTATACCATAATGATGGGTGACATCTTAATCTTAGAGGGACCAGTCTCCTGGTGGGAGCATTTGCTAGGGCTGTCAGGAGGAGTTTAAACTAGTATGGTTGGGGACAGGGTTTCAAGTTAGGCAGGACGGTAGGGTGAGGGTTAGTAGGATAAGGAAAGAGACAAGTTTAGATAATTTGAGCGAGGAAAAGCAGGAAGTAGTAAACAGATACTGCAGTGAAAATTGTGAGAATGGTAGATAGGAGGATATGCAGAAGGTAGGATGTAGGAGATCCCTGAGTTGTATTTATTTTAATGCGAGGATTAATGTGGATTGACATGTGGCATTATGATGTGTGGCCATTAGCGAGACATGGTTGAAAGAAGGTTGTGACTGGCAGTTGAATGTTCCACGATTTTGCTGCTTCAGATGTGACAGAGTTGGTGGATTAAGAGGGGGAGGTGTGGCATTACATGTCAGGGAGGATATTACAGCAGTGCTGAGGCAAGATAGACTGGAGGGCTCGTCAAGAGAGGCAGAAAAATAAGAAGGGTGAGGTTATTATTATGGGGGTATATTATAAGCCTCCAAATGGGGAAAGGAAACGAGGAGAGCAAATGTGCAAGGAAATAGGTGGGATATGCAGGTGAAATAGGGTGGTGTTGGTTGGGGATTTCAATTTTCCAAATATTGATTGGGAAATGCAGTCAGTGAAAGGGCAGGATGGCTTAGTATTTATGCATTGTGTTCAGGATTGCTTTTTGCAGCAATATGTTGAGATGCTAACTAGAGTGGGAGCAGCGTTTGATCTGTTGTTTGGGAATGCAATGGGGCAGGTGACAGAGGTGAGCGTTAGGGAGAACTTCGGATCCAGTGATCATTTTGACATACTCTTAAGAACTTGAAGAGGGAAATTAGAAAGGGAAAAAGAAGGGATGAGGTGTCCATAGCTAATAAGGCGAAGGTGAATCCTCAGGGTTTGTTCAGATATGTGAACAGTAAACGGAGGGTTAAACATAGAATAGGTCGACTGGATGATGGGACCGGAAACTATGTCAGGAACCGTATGAGATGGAGAAATATTGAACAATTTGTTCTCGTCTGTATTCACGAGGGAAACGGACATTGGGCAATACAAGATAAGAGAGGCAAAGGGGTTAGTTATGGAAAGGATAAGGATTAGTAAAGTGAGAGGTTTGGAGCTTCTTGGGTCAATTAAGCTGGATAAGTCTCCTGGTGCTGATGGGATTTTTCCCAGGACTTTAAGGGAGGTCAGGGAACAAATAGCGGGGGCACTGACAGCAATTTTTCAAAGATCACTGGAGGAGGGTGTGGTGCCGTGGGATTGGAGGGTTGCAAATATAGTTCTTTTGTTCAAAAAAGGCAGTAGGTGGAGTCCAAGTAATTATCGGCCAGTAAGTTTGACTTCCGAGTGGGGAAGATTATGGATGGTATACTTCGAGATAGTATGTACAAATATCTGGATAGGCAGGGATAGATCAGGGGCACCCAGCATGGGTTTTTGAAAGAAAAGTCATGTTTGATGAATCTTGTTGAATTTTTTTGAAGAGGATGAAGGTCGGGTGGTTGATGAGATCTATTTGAATTTTAGTAAGGCTTTTGATAAGGTGCTGCATGTAAGGTTATTTAGGAAGGTTCAGTCATCAGGGATTAATAGATAGTGGGATGGGTTCAGAAGTGGCTAGGACATAGACAGCAGAGAGTCATGGTGGACAACTATATGTCATGTTGGAAGCCTGTGACAAGTGGAGTGCCTCAGGGATCGATGCTGGGTCCCTTGTTGTTTATCATTAATATTAATGATTTAGAGGAGGGTGTGGTTAACTGGGTAAGCAAATATGCAGACGATACGAAAATAGGGGGAGAGGTGGACAGTGAGGTAGATTTTCTTGTTTGGAAAAGATGGCAGATGGAATTTAATGTTGACAAGTGTGAGGTGCTGCATTCCGGAAAAAAAAATAAAAAATAGAACATATGCAGTTAAAGGGAGGGGGTAGAGGAATGAAGAGGAACAGAGGGATCTTGGAGTTATGGTACAGAGTTCACTGAAGGTGGGTTCCCAGGTAGACAGGGTGGTTAAGAAGGCAAATGACATGCTGGCCTTCATAAATCATAGCATAGGCTAGAGTGCAGCTGTTTAAGGCATTAGGGAGGCCATGTTTGGAGAATTGTGTTCCGTTCTGGTCTCCAAATTATAGGAAGAATATAGATAAGGTGGAGAATGTGCAGAGATTTATAAGAATGTTGCCTGGCTTCTTTCTTCTTTGGCTTGGCTTCGCGGACGAAGATTTATGGAGGGGGTAAAAAGTCCACGTCAGCTGCAGGCTCATTTGTGGCTGACAAGTCCGATGCGGGACAGGCAGACACGATTGCAGCGGTTGCAAGGGAAAATTGGTTGGTTGGGGTTGGGTGTTGGGTTTTTCCTCCTTTGCCTTTTGTCAGTGAGGTGGGCTCTGCGGTCTTCTTCAAAGGAGGTTGCTGCCCGCCAAACTGTGAGGCGCCAAGATGCACGGTTTGAGGCGTTATCAGCCCACTGGCGGTGGTCAATGTGGCAGGCACCAAGAGATTTCTTTAGGCAGTCCTTGTACCTTTTCTTTGGTGCACCTCTGTCACGGTGGCCAGTGGAGAACTCGCCATATAACACGATCTTGGGAAGGCGATGGTCCTCCATTCTGGAGACGTGACCCATCCAGCGCAGCTGGATCTTCAGCAGCGTGGACTCGATGCTGTCGACCTCTGCCATCTCGAGTACTTCGACGTTAGGGGTGTAAGCGCTCCAATGGATGTTGAGGATGGAGCGGAGACAACGCTGGTGGAAGCGTTCTAGGATCCGTAGGTGGTGCCGGTCGAGGACCCATGATTCGGAGCCGAACAGGAGTGTGGTTATGACAACGGCTCTGTATACGCTTATCTTTGTGAGGCTGTTGTGAGAATGTTGCCTGGCTTACAGCATCTGGATTACAGGGAGAGATTAAGGAGACTGGGACTTTATTCATTGGGACGTAGACGAATGAGAGGGGACAATATAGCTATTTAAAATTATGAAAGGAATAGATAGACGAGACATAGACAGACACTTTCCCGTGAGGGAAGGGAAGGTTGGAACAAGAGGCCATGAGTTAATGGTAAGGAGGCAAAACTTCTGGAGAAATTTTAGAGGATGCTTCTTCACTCAGAGAGTGGAGGCAGAATGGAATGATCTTCCGAATGAGATAGTTGCGGCAGGGTCCCTTCTGTCATTTAAGAGAAGGTTGGATGTGTACATGGAGGTGAGGGGGTTGGAGGGATATTGGCGGAAATCAGGAGGATTGAGCTAGTGGAGTTGTTCTAGTGAACCGGTGCGGTCTCAAAAGGCTGACATGGCCTGTTTCTGCTCTGTAAATGGTTATATGGTTGCATGGTGCCACAGTTTTCATTTCAATGTCCCATCTCTCGTTACACAACTCTCTGCTCTCCACGTTCATGCTGCACATTTCTTCACTGCTGTTATGGCTGGACTCAGAAAATGTTTTTGATATTTATTCAACTTCAGTTTTGTATCTGCTTCATATCTCTGACCAAGCACAAATATTCTCACATCCTTTTGTATTTTAATCTTCATAATTTGTCCTAATAATAGACTGAAATCCTTCCACTTTTACACAGGTCCAAACCGAATGGAAAGAAAAGTCTCAATCACCTGATTACATTGAAAACATTTCTCGGAATAATTGGAGATAGTCCATTTAATTTATATGTAGTATAGCAGAATTGATGTGGAGATTTTTATTTTTATATCTGGCATTAATCATATTTGTAACACTCTTGACACAATCCTGACCCTATTTCTTCTTGAATTTGTATATTTCAATCTTCACACCACTCTGAACAGCTTCTTTCTGAAATCGTCACATCCAAGCCCGACTCCCATCTTTCTCCTGACCTCTGCTATCCTAGTTTTGGATTTTCTCTCTGGAGAGCATCATACATTTCATTGATAACTTTGGGTGTATTTCCCATCCAACTCTTTGTTCCATTTCACTAATTTTAGGTGGCGTCAATGTTGGTCCCTATCTTTCTCATAAGAACGATCTAAGTGGGAGAAAACAGAAGAAGGTCCCACTTGCCTCTCCATATTTGTGTTTAATTGTTTGAAGAATTTCTTCCATGTAGCGTCTTCAAAATATCTTATACTCTGTCATAACATAAATTTAATATTCTATTGCCTCTGTTCATAGGCAATAACACATTTTGACATACTTTGCTTCCCCTCCTCCATTGTTGTCACATTCGTGTGGGTCCCACAGATTAAGAACCAGACCAAAGCGGAGGTAAAAAGCACACATTTATTTCGGGGATGGAAACAGGACAACAGGGTTGATATGTTAGGCAAGCCTCTACACTTCTAATTAGGACGGAGAAACCGACAGAGACGGGGAAATTACATGAACATACACATTCAACATTCAGGATCAAGGTGATAAAAGGTGAGAAGGAATGCAGTGGTCATTGGGTCTCCATTGTCAGAGGTACAGACAAGAGATTCTGTGAGCCAGATAGGTATACCCACATGGCGTGCTGCCTCCCTGGTGCAAGGGTACAGGAATATCTCAAATCGGGTCCAGAGTATTCTGAAAGGAGACTGTGAGCAGCCTGATGTCTTGGTATATGCCTCATTGGGTACCAATGAGATAGATAAAAAGAGGGAGGAGGTACTAAAAAAGGATTACAGCGAGCTGGGACAGAAGCTAAAAAAAAGGACCGCCAGGGTGGTGATCTCTGGATTGCTACCTGTGCCAAGTGCAACTGAGGACAAAAATGGAAGGTTAAGACAAATAAATGTGTGGCTGAGGGGCTGGTGTAAAAGACAGGGTTTTGGCTTCTTGGATCATTGGGATCTCTTTTGGGGAAGTCATGACCTTTACAAGAAGGATGGGTAACACCTAGACCCAAAAGGGGTCAATATATTGGCAGCTAGGTTTGGTACAGCTGTCGGATGCGGTTTAAACTAATTTGGCAGGGGGATGGGAACCTGTATGATAGGGCAAAGGACAGGAAAGATAAAATAGGAAAAGTTAGGTTGGGCAGCGAAAGTAAAAAAATCAGAAAGAGCAGGGAAGGTAAAAAAAGCAAATTTGAAGGCTTTATATCTTAAGCATTCGGAACAAGGTAGATGAATTGGCTGTGGACATTGAGACAAACAAATACAATTTGATTGGGATTACAGAAACATGGCTGCAAGGTGGGTAAGCCTGGAAACTTAACATCCCGGGGAATATGATATTTAGGAGGGATCGACAAGAAAGAAAAGGGGGGTGGGGTAGCATTGATGGTGAGAGAAGGGACCGACACGATTGACAGAAAGGATATTAACTCGGAAGATACCGAATCTATATGGGTAGAACTGAGGAATAGCAAGGGGCGGAAAACGTTAGTGGGAGTGGTATATAGGCCTCCAAATAGTAATGTAGAGGTGAGGGAAGGCATAAAAAGAGAAATTAGATAAGGGAACAGCTGTCGGAGACTTTAATTTACATATTGATTGGACAAGCCAAATTTGTTAAAATACTGAGGAGGAGGAGTTCCTTGAATGTTTACGGGACGGTTATCTAGACCAATATGTCGAGGAACCAGCTCGGGAGCAGGCCATTTTAGACTGGGTAGTATGCAATGAATAGGGGCTAATCAGCAATCTTGTTGTACGAGGTCCTTTGGGTAGGAGCGATCACAATATGATCGAATTCACACTCGACATGGAGAGTGAAGAAATTAAAACCGAGACTAAGGTCCTGAACTTAAATAAAGGGAATTATGATGGTATGTGATGGGAGTTGAGTAAGATTGATTGGGTGGTGTTTATGGTGGGGGGGGGGTGTTGACGTTGGATAGACAATGGAAAGCATTCACAGATCTAATGGAAGAATTGCAGAAATCGTTTATACCAATTTGGCATAAAAATAAACCAAAAAAGGTGACTCAACCGTGTATAACAAGGGAAATTAGAGACAGCATTAGGTCCAAAGAGAGAGAATATCAATTGGCCAAAAAAGTACCAAATCCGAAGACTGGGAACAGTTCAAGATGCAGCAAAGGAGGACAAAGGGATTAATCAAGAGGGTAAAAATAAATTACGAGAGTAAGCTTGCGGCAAACATAAAAACCAACTGCAAAAGCTTTTATAGATATGTCAAGAGGTAAAGATTGGTGAAATCCAGAGTAGGTCCTGTTAGAAATAGAAGTACCTTTAAAGAAATTGCTCGAGACAAATATTGAGAACAAAGAACATTTATTACAACAACAATGCAAAGTTGGGTGCTTCCCCTTACCCTGGGAATACACGCATACACTGGGGCTCACCCAACTTTTATACAGTAAATTTCAGTATCAGAATACCCTCCCCCTTACATTCTTCTGCCCCCTGGATGGGTTTGGCAGAGGCAATCCTTCCTGCCTACGTGCAGTTTCAGTAGACTTGGAGGACCAGGGGGTATCCTGTCGGTGTCTTCTTATGCCATTATTCCCATTGTCCTTATTCACATCCTAGCCCTTGTCCCCATTCACACCTTCCCGACTCTCAGGGCTACAGTCCCTTCATCTGGAGGGTTCGTTAATCTTGTCTAGGGTTTACAAGTTAAATATGCATACTTGAAAAATCTGTTGTATGGCTTACTAATTATAGATGTATAACTTGCTAATACTGTCTAAGGTCTTCTAATTATTTATGCAAGCCTTGCTAATTCTTTCTGGGGCTTGGCGACCCTTATCTCGTTCAGACTAACTCTACTTCTATTCTCAATTGTCTGTCCTTCTCTCCTTCATTCAGTGAACTTGCTGGTGTAGGAGATTCTTATCTTACTCAGACAGTGTCAGCTTCCTGCCTTCTAATATCCATGTCTCATGTTGTTTGCACTGGCTTCATTCATTTACTTATGTATCAATTTTATTTTCTTCATTTCTTCATGTTCATATTGCAATGTCAGTTTTTCTCATCTCTCACAATCCTCACTTTTCTTTTAGATCAGTAATACTGATCTCACGCAATGATCAGTGTTACTGATCTCAGTGTTACTGGTCTCTCACAATCCTCCGTTTTCTTTTAGATCTGTATTACTGATGCGGTAAAGTGGAACTTGTCGGTTTTCCCAGCTGGTCAATAAAGGGATAGCAGTTTCCATGTCCTCAGAAAGATGTTGGGAATTGTACATCCTTTGGGTGTAAGTGTTCTGACGAAAGGGTTGATGAGTTAAACGATGTGTACCAGTCTGTATGTAGGGAAGCAGTAAGATGGTGAGAGTAATGAGTCCAGCTGTTAAAAGGGTTGCGAGTATCAGATTCCAGTAACCGGTGAAAAGTCCAGTCCATCCCGCAGAGGACCGAGGTTGCAAAGTCTGTCCCTGGGCATGGGAAGTTTTTTGACATCCTGAAGAAGTGTTCTTAACCACCTGCCCATTGTGAGTAGTGTCTTTAAGGAGTCTTTCACAAGTGCTGCGTTCAGCAGCGAAGCTGTAATCGAGAGGCAGGCGGTGTTGTTGAAGTGTGTCTGGTAAACGTTGTTTATCTTCAGCCCGTAACCTCAGGGCCATTGTGTTGTGTTGGATGATAATGCCCAAGGCTGCATGGAGTCTGATTAGATGTTTCAGATGGCAAGGAGCATTAGCGATCTGTAGCAGCTGTTGCCGTTTATAACTGGAACTTCCCTTAACGATGCAGTAGTAAGGATTGTAAATGCCGGCGGAACCCAAAGGATGTTTGAGAAAAGACCCATCTGGGGAGGATTGTGCATTACGATTAGAGATGTGTTTAACAGTCTGGGTAGAATTGAAGTTGTGAGTCGAAGCCTGTCTGTGTACATTAGTAAAAGTCTTCTCTCTCTCTCTCTGACAGGTGCATTGGTTACTGACATTCAGTGTGTCTGTGTCATATCGCTCTCTTTGTGCTACAGGTTTAGAACTCATACCTTTAATATCTATGTGGGAAGTTAAGTAACGGTCTCTACAGCTGTTCTGGTCCCCTGGTCCGTACTGGAATCCCTTATTAAAACATATCTTACTATGGCTAAAAACTAAATCTACACCTTCTCTAAACTCTAAAGGAAAAAAATTGTGACCTCTGCTGCCCCTATTCCAGGAGGACTTAATACATTGTGAGTAATTAAGTGATGTCCCAGAAATGGAGAAGCAACAATTAAACAATACAATAAAGAATAAAAACAACATTATGGCACTTTTTCACGGCGTAGTGTAAATTTCAGGTCAGAAGGATGAGGCACTGCACGCCAGGTGGAGGGTTGAGTTTGACTGTCTTGATCCTGTGGTTCGGTAGCTGGTTTAATCCATTGGATGTGGGTCCAGCCTTTTTCTCTTGTTTGCACGGCAGCGTCTGAAATCAAAAGGACACAGTAGGGACCATCCCAGGCAGGTTTCAGTTGGTTATCTTGCCATGCTTTGACATAAACCCAATCACCAGGTTTAATAGAATGGATAGGAAATTCCAGGGGTGGAGTTTGGGCTAATAATCCCTTCTGTTTCAGGTCGTGTATAGAAGTAGAAAGACCCTGTAGAAATTTTGAAATGTATTGATCATTAGCCTCAGGGATAGGGGTATCAGTGTGGAATCCCATAAATGGAAGTCCAAACATCATTTCGTATGGTGAGACTGCAAGGTCTTTACGAGGGGCTGTGCGAATTCTAAGCAGGGCTAATGGTAAAGATTTAATCCAGGAGAGGCCAGTCTCTTCATGAAGTCGAGTAAGTTGATTTTTCAAAGTTTGATTCATTCTTTCAACTCGACCTGAACTTTGGGGATGCCATGGGGTATGTAGTTGCCAGTCTATTCCCAGTTTCTTGCAGACACACTGGAGAACCTGAGAGGTAAAATGTGTTCCTCGGTCTGAATCAATGGTTTGAATCAGACCATATCTTGGAATCACAGATTCAATAAGTATTCCGATTACAGTGATAGCTCGATCATTCGGGGTGGGGAAAGCTTCAACCCATCGTGTAAAATGATCACCCATGACTAGAAGGTATTTGTAAATACCAATTTTAGGAAGTTCTGTAAAATCAACTTGTATGCGTTGAAACGGGCAAACTGCTATGTCGCGACCGCCAGGCAGTACAGGGCGCATAGATTTCTTATTAATTCTCTGACAGATCGGACAGCTGCGAGTAGTAAGTTTAGCTATTGTATATATACCGGAGCAGTGTAAGGATCGTTGAAAGGCATCAACAAGCGCCTGAGTTCCCCAATGTGTCTGTTGGTGTAGCTGATCTACCACTTGGCGGGCTAATGCTTTGTTAAGGACTTGACGTCCATCTGCCGTCCACCACAACCTGTCGGCTGTTTGGCGAAATCCCTGATCTTTCATTGAGACCTCCTCTTCCCGTGAAAAGATGGGGGTTTTTTTAATCTCTAGTGGTGTGGGCAGTAATAGGTGGATGTGAATAGTTTCCGCAAGTGCAGCCTGTTTGGCAGCTGCATCAGCCTGTCTGTTGCCCTGAGCTTCAGGACTGTCACCACTTTGATATCCTCGGACATGTACTACGGCTATTTCAGTCGGGAGCGTCAGAGCATCTAGGGATTGGACAATTAAGTGTTCATGGGCTAACTTCTGTCCTTTACCAGTTATCATTCCCCGTTCTTTCCAGATCTTCCCAAAGGTGTGGACTACACCAAAAGCGTACTTAGAGTCAGTGTAGATAGTCTCTATTTTGTTCTCTAAGCCGTGGAGTGCTCTACATAGGGTGTATAATTCACAGGATTGTGCTGACCAATGACCAGGGAGGCGACCGGCTTCAATCACTAGTCCTTGCTTCCCATCCACTACACTGTACCCACTATAGCGAGTTCCTGCAAAGCATCGTGAAGTGCCGTCAATAAACCACCTTTCACCTTCTTTTAAAGGGACATCAGTTAGATCTTCCCTAATTTTGGTTTGTAGATCTATGACTTCTAAGAACTCATGTTCTAATTTATTTGTGGAATTGTCCAAATTTGGAGCAACGAGGAACGCTGCTGGGTTAAGGGTTTTAGTCGTGAGCAAGGTCAAATCATCCCTATCCATTAGGATAGTTTCATATTTTAAAATTCTAGGGTCCGTGAGCCATCTCCCAGCACGTTGTAAGAGAATATTGCGGACTGTGTGAGGGGTGTGAACTATCATAGGGGCGCCGAAAGTAATTTTCCGTCCTTCCTCAACTAAAACAGCAGTGGCTGCGATGGCTTGTACACATTCTGGCCAGCCACGACAAATGGGGTCTAAAATCTTTGATAGAAAAGCCACTGGTTGTCTATAGCCTGCCCTGTCCTGGGTTAGTACTCCGGTGGCTACACCTCCTTTGGCATTAGTATATAAATCAAAAGGCTTATTTAAGTCGGGTAGTGCCAAGACTGGGGCACGCGTAAGGCTATGTTTAACGAAGTCAAAATCTTTAATCTCATCGTCTGTCCAGACTAGAGCTTTGATTTCTATAATCGTGAGTTTATCGTAAAGAAATTTGACAAGGCTAGAATAATTTTCCATCCAGATTCTACAGAATCCCACTAAGCCAAGGAATTTCCTAAGTTCCTTGGCATTTTTGGGAGGGGGAATCTGCAGAATACCACGTATCCTCTCTGAACTTATTTTCCTAGTTCCCTGACTTACCAGATGACCTATGTATTTAACTTCTGATTGAACAAATTGTAATTTGGATTCGCTCACCCTGAGACCTTTTTTTTCTAAAAAATTTAAAAGTGCAACAGTAAATTCTTTAGCCAATTCGTATGTTCTTCCAATAATTAACAAGTCGTCTACGTATTGTATTAGCTGACAATTGTCTCTCCGAGGAGCCTCATCTAGTATCTGTTCCAGGACCTGACCGAATAAATTTGGAGATTCTGTAAAGCCCTGAGGAAGAACAGTCCATCGGTACTGATTTTTACGTCCAGTAAAAGGGTTTTCCCATTCAAAGGCAAACATGTCTCTGCTTTCTGTTGCTAACGGACAGGTCCAGAAAGCATCTTTGAGGTCAATCACACTAAACCATTTACTATGGGGATCGATTTTACTCATGATCGTATAGGGATTAGGTACAACAGGGTGACGGGTGAGAATGATTTTGTTCAACTCCCTTAAGTCCTGTACTAATCGATAGGTACCGTCTGGTTTCTGGACAGGTAAAATCGGGGTATTAAAGGGTGACATACGAGGTTCGAGTATACCATCCTTAAGCAGCTGGTCAATTACGGGCTGCAGACCTTTGCGGCCAGCCATAGGAATTGGGTACTGTTTTCTTCTAATTGTTAAAGTAACTTGGAGGGGAGGAACGTCTAAAACTCCTCTATTGCCTTTTTCTGCCCATACTCTTGGATTGATAAGTTCTCGATCTTCCTCGCTTAAAATATAAAATTGAACCCTGATGCCTGATTCTAGTGGTCTGGTACCGATAGCCAATTGGTCCTGTAAGTCTCGTCCTAATAAGCATACTCCAGCTTGGGAAAGTAGTAGAAGATCCTCTACTATTACCTTATTTCCCATTTGGATTCTGACCTCTCTTAATACAGGGACTGTGAAGTCTCTTCCTCCCACCCCCGAAACTATCATTGTCCCTTCTATTTTAACCCCCTTTGGTTGGTGTAAAATACTAGATCGGGCTGCTCCAGAATCAACTAAAAATATCATGTTGTCACTGTGGGGTCCTATGCATAAATTAACTAATGGTTCTCCGTGCAGCCCCACAGTGTGTATTGACTGAGAACCGTGACCCCCCTATTCATAATCTGCTTCCATCAGGGCATAGGATCGTGTGTCCCTGGCTCGCAGTGGGCAATCCTTTTTAAAGTGTCCTTCCTTTTTACAATGGAAACAGACAAATGTTCCCGTTTCCCCAATCTCTACCTGGGTTTCTAAGGTGCCCCGGGAAGGGTCTTCGTCCCCGGAATCCTCCTCTACTCCTCCATCCACTGGGGTCCGCACTTCCCCACCCGTGGCTTCCCTCACCGCATACAGGAGCTGGCACACAGTCCCTATCCTTTTTATGTCGCTCATCTACTACCTCTCTGACTGCTTGGATTAATGTTTTTGCCTTCCCTATTTGCTTATCTTCAGACCTCTGGACAAATGCTTTCTGTGCAATATGTAGTAGCTGGGTAATTCCTTGCTCATGCCAATTTTCTGTTTTTTGTAATTTTCTTCTAATGTCTGGGGCTGAGTTGGTAACAAAACCAGTTTGTACCAATTGTTGCCCTGCTGGGGATTCTATGTCGAGACCCCCATATTGCTGTATTGCCGTGCGCAATCTATTCAGAAATGCGGAGGGGGTCTCGTCGGGACCTTGGGAAACCTCAAAGGCTTTCTTGAAATTCTGTCCCTTTGGGACAGATTCCTTGATTCCTCTTATCAAATTAACCCTGTACTCTTCCATCAATACCCGACCGTAATTGGTATTTTTATCCCAATTAGGTCTTGCCAAGGGGAATTTAGTTTCTCCTGGTACCGCATCTAGTCCCCCTTGGTGATCCCTATCCCAGACTTTAATCCCTGCCTGGCGGATCATTCCACGCTCATCCAAAGTAAACAGGGTCTTAAAGATAGATGTTAACTCCTCCCAAGTATATAGATTTGGTCCAAAAAATTGGTCTAACTGTTCGGCACATCCCTGGGAATCTTCTATCAGGGAGGTGAGTTCTTTCTTAAAGTTACGCACTTCAGTACTGGTCAGGGGCACATTTACGAAACCAAGACCCTCTCCTACGGGAACTTCCCGCAGGGTTCGCATCCAGTTGGTTTCTGGCTTATTAGGTCTGGGTTCCTGCCCCCTGGGAGATGGATTGGGGGGCTCTGCCCTTTCTTCCTGAAGAGTCTCACACTGTTCTGAATTAAAGTTTCCTCTCTCTCCTGTCAACGGGGGTGGTAATCGAGTGCTTTGTGAGCGAGTCATCATACCACTCCTGCTCTCTTCTCTCTTCCCTAGTGGTGGGGGAGGTGGGGAAGGTGCAGAAGGGTAGGTTATAGGAGGGGGAGGAAAGATAGGAGCCGGCATAGGAGGAACATAAGGTGGAGGGAGGGAATGTAGCACATCCCATCCTTGTGGTTCAGGGACAAAAGGTTCCTCATCTCTCTTGTCCCTGTACTCTTTTTCTTTCAAAATCAATTGATCACACGATCCCCTAAGCCAGCAGGCTGCATATTCCTTGCTCTCTAGGTTCTCTCCCTGGTTTTGATAGAGCCAGATGTTCAAAGCTTGACACATCCAGTCATCCTCGGATCCGAGTTTTGGCCAGTACACGGAGCTCCCTTTTATCGGGTATTTAACCCAGTCCCTACAACAATACCTGACCATGGTCAGTTTGTCCTTTCCACGGGTCCTTCCCGTGCCCCAGTCAGATAACATCAACCCAAGCGGGCTGTGTGTAGTTATCTGATCCTCACATCCTTTACCAGGACTCTCTTCCTTCATACCCATATTTCCCATACTGATAGGCAAGTAAAATTCCTCTTACCGGGTTCCAGTAGCAAGGCTCTAGCGCGCTTCCTTAACGTTCTTCCATTGTTTGTTCTCAATGCCTCTTCTTGGATATCACTCGCTTCTTCCACTGACTAGCCACCCGTCGTCCGTGAGTCCAGCTGAATCAGCTGGGATGCACCTACTCTCGTCGTCGGGCACTCTGTCAGTGGAGGGAGTGTGATCCCGGACAAGACCCCATTTGTTAGAAATAGAAGTACCTTTAAAGAAATTGCTCGAGACAAATATTGAGAACAAATAACATTTATTACAACAACAATGCAAAGTTGGGTGCTTCCCCTTACCCTGGGAATACACACATACACTGGGGCTCACCCAACTTTTATACAGTAAATTTCAGTATCAGAATACCCTCCCCCTTACATTCTTCTGCCCCCTGGATGGGTTTGGCAGAGGCAATCCTTCCTGCCTACGTGCAGTTTCAGTAGACTTGGAGGACCAGGGGGTATCCTGTCGGTGTCTTCTTATGCCATTATTCCCATTGTCTTTATTCACATCCTAGCCCTCGTCCCCATTCACACCTTCCCGACTCTCAGGGCTTCAGTCCCTTCATCTGCAGGGTTCGTTAATCTTGTCTAGGGTTTACTAGTTAAATATGCATACTTGAAAAATCTGTTGTATGGCTTACTAATTATAGATGTATAACTTGCTAATACTGTCTAAGGTCTTCTAATTATTTATGCAAGCCTTGCTAATTCTATCTGGGGCTTGGCGACCCTTATCTCGTTCAGACTAACTCTACTTCTATTCTCAGTTGTCTGTCCTTCTCTCCTTCATTCAGTGAACTTGCTGGTGTAGGAGATTCTTATCTTACTCAGACAGTGTCAGCTTCCTGCCTTCTAATATCCATGTCTCATGTTGTTTGCACTGGCTTCATTCATTTACTTATGTATCAATTTTATTTTCTTCATTTCTTCATGTTCATATTGCAATGTCAGTTTTTCTCATCTCTCACAGTCCCTTGCGGTCAGAATCAGGGGAATATATAATGGGGAATAAGGAAATGGCAGACCAATTAAATTCTTACTTTAGTTCTGTTTTTACAATAGAGGATACAAATAACCTCCCAAGGATGTTGGGAAACATAGAGACTAATGTAAGGGAGGAGGTGAAAGAAATCAGTATCTCTAAAGACATGGTCTTGGGGAAATTGAAGGGATTGAACGCCCATAAATCCCAAGGGCCTGATAATCTACATCCTAGTGTACTTAAGGAAGTGGACATTCTGAATTATTTTCCAGAACTCAATAGACTCAGGATCAGTGCCCATGGATTGGAGGGTAGCTAATGTTACCCAACTATTTAAAAAGGGGGGTAGAGAAAAAGCGGGGAATTATAGGCCGGTGAGCCTTACATCATTAGTGAGCAAAATAATGGAATCCATTATTAAGGATGTAATAGCAGAGCCTATGACTAGCAGAGAAGGGATCGGACAGAGTCAACATGGATTTACAAAAGGAAAATCGTGCTTGACAAATCTATTGGAATTCTTTGAGATGGTGACAGGTAATATAGATGGGGGAGAGCCAGTGGATGTGGTGTACCTGGACTTCCAAAAGGCCTTCGATAAGGCCCCACATAAATGTCTGGCATGCAAAATCAAGGCTCATGGGATTAGGGGCAAGGTATTGATGTGGATTGAGAACTGGCTGGCAGATAGAAAACAGAGAGTTGGGATAAATGGCTCATTTTCTGAGTGGCAGGCGGTGACCAGTGGGTTGACACAGGGATCTGTATTGGGACCCCAACTGTTCACAATTTACTTTAATGATCTAGATGAGGGGATTGGATGTAATATCTCCAAATTTGCAGATGACTCTAAGCTAGTGTGCACTGAAGATCGGGTCAGGAAGCTCCAGTGTGATTTGGATAAATTGGGGGACTGGGCAGATACATGGCAAATGCACTACAATGTGGATAAATGTGAGGTTATCCACTTTGGTAATACAAACTGGAGGGCAGATTACTATTTGAATGGCAATAGATTGGGAGATGGGGAAGTGCAGAGAGACCTAGGGGGTTCTTGAGCACCAGTCACTGAAGGTGAGCATGCAGGTACAGCAGGCGGTTAAAAAGGCAAATGGTATGTTGGCCTTCATATCAAGAGGGTTTGAATATAGGAATAAGGATACCTTACTGCAGCTGTACAGAGCCTTGGTGAGACCCCATCTGAAATATTGTGTGCAGTTTTGGTCACCTTATCTGCGGAAGAATGTTCTTGCAATGGAGGGAGTGCAAAAGTGATTCACGAGGCTGATACCTGGAATGGCAGGTATAACTTATGAGGAAAGATTGCGCAATTTGGGATTGTACTCGCTGGAGTTTAGAAGATTGAGAGGGGATCTCATAGAGACATATAAAATTCTGGCAGGACTGGACAGAATGGATGCGGAAGGGATGTTTCAAATGGTGGGGGAGTCCAGAACCCGGGGCCATGGTTCGAGGATAATAGGCAAACCATTTATGACTGAGATGAGGAGGAATTTATTTACCAAGAGGGTGGTGAATCTGTGGAATTCATTGCCACAGAGGGCAGTAGAGGCAGGTTCATTGAATATATTTAAGAGGGATTTAGATATATTTCTTCAGTATAAGGGAATTAGGGGTTACGGAGAGAAGGCGGGGACGGGGTACTGCACTTTAAGATCAGCCATGATCTCATTGAATGGCGGAGCATGCTCGAAGGGCCAAATGACCTCCTCCTTCTCCTATCTTCTATGTATCTATGTAAGCTATATGGGGAAAACACCACTGTCAAGTCTTCTGCCTTAAAGGAGTAATTATATTCAAATGGGCAGTAGATCAAGAGATGGAAACAGTGAAATCAGACAGAGGTGAGTGGCTGCTTAAATTAGAAACATTCGTGTTCATGCTATAGAGTTTAAGGCTGCCCAGGAGGAATATAATGTGTTTTCTTTAAGATTGTTTGCCCTCACCTTGGCGAAGGATGGGGCCAACAGACATGTTGCTGGAAGGGTTCGAAAATTCATATGGTAGGTCACAGGAAGCTCAAGTTTAGATCCACAGAGCACAGGTGTTTAGCAAAATGGCCTCCCAGTCTGAATTTGGTCTTGCTGATATCGAGGTCAACTGAGTCGACCAAATGTATTAGATTAGGTTGGATGGGGTGCATGTGAAACTCTGCCTCACCTGGAAGGCCTGATTGTGGCCTTGGATGGAGGTGAGAGGAGATGTAGGGACAAGTTTGGCAATTTCTGCAGTTCCAATGGGGAGTGCATCAGGTGGTGGTGGGTGGAGAGGGAAGTGCCGTCGAGGGAGTCACAGAAAGACGTGCACCTATAAAAAAAGGATATAAGTGGAGCGGGTTAGATGTAGCAGGTTAGAGAATGGTGCTGAAGTTGGAAGTGTCCAAGGATAATGTGTCAGATGTGGCAGCTGATGGGTGGTAAGTGAGAAATCTGCGGGATTCTGTCCGTGTTCTGCCGGAAAGGAGGTGGGGTAAAGGCAAAAAGATAATTGGAGATATGGGTGCAGGCTTTATCAATGACTGTATGGGGGAATCGGCAATTATTGAAGAAATAAGACATTTTGGGTATCCTGGTATGAGGACCTAAACTTGGGGTTGTTACAGGCCCAGAGGACCCCAAAACCTAGCAGCAATAGAAAATCACCAAGACAAATGGATACTTCAACAAATGTCTTTTTAATTTCCTTGAAACAAAAAAAAACAGGATCAAACTTTAAACTATCACTATTAATTTAACTGCCTAACATTAACCCTTTCTAATTCTAAGCACAGGTGTATGTAAAGTGTATAAAGTTCTTTGACACTCCTACGTTCACCGGTATCTATCAATTCTTATACTGTGCACAGAATTCAACATTTATGACTTTTCACCAAGCTCTGGTGCTTAAAAGTAAATGTTTACCCTCCAGGAATGCTCTTGTTGGTTTCAGAGAGGGATTTCTTGCTCATTGGACACACAAAAACTGATTCCCTCTGATCAGCCACTTTGGTGTCTTGCCAAAGAAACTTTCACCATCAGAGTTTTCCAAATGATAACCTCTTCTGCAGGTCACCATTGAGTTCCTTTTGTTTCCCTTATTTTAGGTGAAACACCATTTCTAGCCAGCCATTTCCTCTTGTATGTAGAACAAGGTTTTTCAACAGGCTGAACTGAGAACTCACAACCCGTCTTCAAAATGGGGTTTCAACAAGATGCCAGCTTGCCATCTCTCACTCTCTCTCTTTTAGCAAAAAGCCTATTTGGTGTCTCCTCTCTGCTTGAAAAAGCACATGACCTTCTTAGAACAGTAAACTTCTGAGTCCAATAATATGTTGTTTTAAAAACAATATTCCATTTTGCACCTGCTTTTGAAATTATTTAGCAAAACAATCTTTGCAAAGGCTCTCGGCGGATCTGAGCGCCTGCATGACTCACTCTCGGCAAAGGTCTTGCATTTTAAGTAAGAGCTGTTTTGCAAAGTGTTTGTATTTGTTTGTGACCTACACGACTCCTACAATCTATCCTTCAAAAACATATCTACATACAATATAAAATATAGATAATCTGTCATAGGACAGATGCAGCAGAGGAGTTGTGATAAAATCAATGGTGTCCTTGCAAAAAAATAAGTGGGAAGAGGTATAATCCAGGTAGCTCTGGTGAGTGGAGTTTATAATAGTTTGAAACTTGAACCTCTCTCACTATTTCAGGAGGCAATTTACTGTCATGTATTTAAAATGTGTCATATCACACAAAGTTGCTTTTTTCTTGCTGAAAGACAGACAGATTCTCCATTTTCAGAAATTGCCTGAAATGCCTCTTGCAGCCAGAGAAGGAAGGAAATGAGAGTCACTCTCCCCCACCCCCACCATTCCGAATCCTGGGCCAAGTCACTGAGGGTCTGTGGATTCTCTTTCAATGCTCACAGACCAATCCAAGCCATTGGTTATGCGAGCTCCAGTTTTGAACCTCTGACACGATTAGGAACCCTTCAGCACCCACTCATATCCCAGGTCTGACACCCTTTTAGCCAGTCTTCAACCAGTCTCTAGGAATCCACGGACTGGTGTGAGTTCCTTGACTGCTTTATGCAGAAGCCCACAGCCTGCGTGGGTTCCTCTCCTCAAGTCACCAACAGCCTGTCACCTGTGTGGTTCCTTCAGCTGCAGAACCCCTCACTGGTCTGCTTCCATTGTCACTGACCTGTGGATTGAATCCTCTGCTTCTAAGATGTTGATGGGGTTTGGTCTTCTTGTTTTCTGGTGCCCTGCCCTAGTCCTTCGCTTCCCTAGAGTTTGCGGTGCCGAGGAAATTTAACACATCTAAATTAAAATTTTACAACTTAGAGGAGAATCTCCCATGTCTAGAGGGATGGAAAGGGCATTATTACAAATTGAAGCCTAATATTTGAATATTCATGTGCCAAATTTGGAAAAGCATAGAGTATATATTTCTCAAGCTATATGTAATTTTTTCCAAAAGAATACAACTTTGAATGTTTGCATGTCATCTTGGCATCCCTAAAAATATATCTGATTTCCAAGTAATGCAATACATTTCCTCATCACCACTAAGGCTAATTTAACAAATTTCAATTGATATATTAATAGTTTTAATTTGGGCCTTGTTTATTCAATATTTCCTAATAAAAATAAAGTTTGATTTTGCGGAAAAACATCTGCTGTAGCTTGTTCCAAAAAATTTATAATTCTCCCTAAAAAGATCTTACATTAGGGCAAAGATAAGTTTAATGCAAGAAAGTTGCCACATCTTCACCACACCTAAAACATTAATCTGATAATTCTGATTTTATTCTAATCAATTTCTCTAGTGTAAGAAGTAACTGTAGAAGAAAAACGAGTTGTGAATTCCTTCCTCACTGCTGTAGTGTGGAACTCTGGTCAATAGTTCCAGACTGCTGAGTTGAAGTGAATTAATACATCTCCCCTTGATCAAGTGATCTCTATTGCCAAATCAGCTTCCTACAGTGCTTTTCATATCCAACTGCCTGAGTCACCTGATTCCAGGTGTAGCTTTCAGATAAAATCCTTGCTGACATCTGCTCCATGACTGATGTAAAAACAATTATATTGAACTAATTTATATCATACATTACTACAACATTAAAATCCATTTCCCACATTTGTCTAGACTTATGAACTCCTCATTTAAAAGTTCCTACTAGTAATAAAGAATACATTATCGAAGTAAACATTTTAACTATTTCTCTTTATAAGGAATTTCTATTTCAGTACAACATGGTTGGTCCTAACTTATCCTTCAAATATGTCCTTAGTTGGAAAGAGCAAAAAAGATTGTGATGAGTTATACGATATTTATTTCTCAGTTGCTCAAATGACATTATTTTACCCCTTTCATCACAATCTTCAACATTTATAATTCCCTTACGAAACCAGCTATTCAGAAATTGATGATCCTTTGAAAAAGAGACGAGGATTTGTATATCCACTTACACCAATTTCATCATTTATTTGATTCCATATATTAATCAAATGTTTCAACAATGGTTTATCTTTATCTCCAACCATTAATTTCAATTCCCACTTGGATATAGATTCTTCTGGTTTTCCTCTCTCCTATTTTATTTGATTCAATTTTAACACAAGGCAATTTTTTCCCTTTCAAAAAAAGAAGGAAGAAATCTCATTTGAGCTGCTCGATACTAATTTTTAAAATGAGGAAGCTGTAGTCCTGTCAATGTAGAATTTGCATTAAGACAAACGCAGCTGTCTTTAGCTACCTTATTGAATTGGCTAAAATGGCATAACATGAGAATAAATGTCCCGGAGGAGTGTGGGTCATTTGTAACATGGGATTCGATCGGAAATGGTTTCACATGACATAAACTCATGACGCAGACTGTTTTATAAGAATGGAATACAAGAGGAAGGTTGTCTAGGTCTCCAGCAGGATATAGGTCACAAGATATAGGAGCAGAAGTAGGCCCTTCGAGTCTGTTCCACTATTCTTCCACTCAGCCCCACTGCCCATCTCTCTCCCCATAACCCTTGATTTCTTAACTAATCAAATACCTGTCAATCTCTGCATTAAATAAACCCAATTACCTCAGTTCCACGGATTCATGACCCACTGACAAAATAATTTTTCCTCATTTCTTTTAAATTGACACCCTTTTATCCTGAAATTATGCTCTCCTGTCCTAGAATCCCCTACCATGGGAAACATCTTTGCCATATGTACAATGTCCAGGCCTTCCAGCATTTGAAATGCCTCTGAGGTCCCCCTTACCCTTCTGTACTCCAACTAGTACAGTCGAAGAGTCGACAATTGTTCCTCATACACTAACCCTTTCATTCCTGATATCATTCCAGTAAATCATCTTTGACCTTCTCTAACACCAGCACATCTTTTCTCAAATATGGCACCCAAAACTCTAAACCTGATTGAATGGAAAGGGAATTCTCCAATGACACAAACACAACAGTTAAATGATATTATGTCGTGTTGAAATTTACAAAAAATTATTAAAGAGTCAAATAATAACTTGCAAAAGATGCCGGGACCCAATTATGGACAATTATCACAACCTAAAGAATTCGGGTTGTTCTGAAGCTTGGTGCTGTGTTACGAGACTAGAGGATCCCAAAACCCAGCAGCAATAGATATTCACCAAGACAAACGGTTGCTTAAATAAAAGTTGATTTTAATTATCTTTCAACATGAAAACAGAATTACACTTTAACTTATCACTATTTTACTAACTTACTTTACCTAACTTAGCCCACTTCTAATTCTAAGTGCACGTGTGTGTAATGTGTGTGTAAGTTCAGAAAAGTTCTTTGGTTCACAGTCCAATCTCACTTCTCATTCCTCCAAGTCCACTGTTTGCAGGCCATTCTTATACAGAATTGAACATATAAAAAGTTCACCAGACTTTGGTGCTCGAAAGGTGAATGATTACCACTCGGGAAGGTTCTTGTTGGTTTTCAGAGAGAGGTGTGTTATTCAGGGAAGCATTAGTGTTTATTTGTGCTCAACGAACCAGCATCTGAAAACCATTATATCATCAGAAAAGCTCTGATAGCTTTAGCATGGAGCAGAGCTGATCCAGGACTTTGCAGGTATTTAAGGGAGTGTGTGGGCAGGGTTTGTTCTGGACCAACCAATCTCACCAAATGATACTGCTTGAAATCAAGATTCAAACCATTTTGAGGAATACAACAGGAATTGTTCAACAAGAGCCTGGTGTTCCCTGAGGAGTTTTCTTTCAATAGTGGAAATGATTTTTTTTTAAAGTCCATTAATCTTCCTGATGCAGATCTTTGTATTTAACTTTCAGGTTGCTATCTGTTGTTAACTTGGAGGCCTTTAATGGGGTGATGGGGTGGAATCTTTGCTTTAACCAAGCAGTTCTCTTGCAATTTTCCAGCTGTAGGATGCGGTGCAGTTGCTTGCAAGTTTAGCAAGTGGGATGATGATGTGAAACTGCAAGTCACAGCGTCATTTTTGTGTTTGAAAAAGCAAATGTGAAAATATTAACTTTAGTCTCCTTGGTTTGCTTAAGTTTAAAGAGGAGACGTTGGGTCAAGCTGAGAAGACAGAGTTGGATGCACATTTGGCGAATCTGCTGGGCAAAGCAGAAAGTACAAAACAAGGGACTGAAAAAATAATGAAGCAGAATGAAGTGCCGTTGAAACCAAACCCAAGTAAAATTTAATTTTGTGCAGCGTACTTTAGAGACCAAACGATTTGGGGTTTTAGTGGTGACCTATTTAAATGAACAAAATCTGATTAGAATTGAAGTTCATGGAATGTTTTGAAGTTGCCACAAAAAAAATGAAGCATCTAAATTAGATGTTGTAATTAAGATAAATGAGCAATACAATGAGCCTGGTGTCACAGTATCTGCCTCACCGTTAAACCTTCTCCCCAATATGAACCTGATGTCAAAGTATATGCCAGAATTTATTGTACATCACTGTTAAACTTTCGCACTACAGTGAATCCGGTGTCAGAAATATCTGTCTAAGTTAACTGTACATCACCTTCAACATTCTTCCCACTCTGAACCTGGGGTCACAGTATCTAACAGAGTTTATCATACAACACTGATAAACCTTATTACCCCTGTGAACCTGGGGGTCACAGTATCTTCCACAATTTATCTTAGATCACTGCTAAACCTGCTCCCCACCATGAACCTGGGGTTACAGTATATTTTACAGTTTAGCGTACATCACTGATAAACCTTTTCCCCATTGTGAATTTGGTGTCACAGTATCTGCCTCAATTTTCCGTGCATCACCATTAAACCTCTCCCCAATGTGAACCTGATGTCACTTTATCTGCCACATTTTATTTTACATCACCGTTAAACCTTCTTACTGTGAAACTTCTGTCACTTTATCTGCCACAGTTTAATTTTTTATCACCGTTAAACCTTATATCCATAGTAAACCTGCTTTCACAGTACCTGCCACAGTTTATTGTACATAACTTTTAAACCTTCTCACTACTGAAAACCTGGAGTAACAGTATCTGACTCAGTCTACCGTACATCATCATTAAACCTTATACCCACTGTGCACCTGACGACACAGTATCTGACACAGTTTATCGGACATTACTATTCAACATTCTCACTGCTGTGAACCCAGTGTCACAGTATCTGTCTCAGTCTACCGTACATCATCGTTAAACCCTCTACAACTCTGAACCTGGTGTCACTGTATCTGCCTCAGTCTACAGTACATCACCATTAAACCTTATCCCCACTGTGCATCTGGTGTCACATTAACTCCCTCAACATACCGTACATCACCGTTAAATCTGATCCCCATGTTAACCTGGTGTCACAGTATCTGACACAGTTCATAGTATATCACTGTTAAACCTTCTCACAAATGTGAATCCTACTATAAAATAATGCTCCCTTTCTAAGTCTTGAATCCCCACCTATTTTAAAAATTCCAAAAAAAAGAGAAAAATCAATCTCAAAACAAGCTACTCAAAAGTAGTAGCCCCCTAAAAATCTGGGTGTGGTGAAGTCCACAAGTGGCAGGTGACTAAAGGACTCAGTGTCACCCACCCCCAGTCAGACTTTCACAAAGTACTGAAACAAAAACATTCAACCCACTGATTCCAGTCCCACTGATTGTTCCGGATCTTCAATATCGAGAAGACTTTGCGTCAATTCAACTTTTTTCCCATTCTTTCCGTATTTTCCAATCTTCCCATTTCCATTCCCATTGACCCTTCCCTTCAGTGACAATGGTGACGATCGCCCATTTCCTCGAACATCTGACAATGAATATTAAAGGATCATGGTCATTCTCAAAAAACTGAGATTGAAAATTCCCCAAAAAATCTTTCAATACTGCCGCATAACGAAAAGCAAATTTATTTCCCTTTCGCCACAATACTTCTTAGACTGAATTAAATTCTCGGTCTCTTCTGATAACTTCTTGACTCAGATCTGCATTTAAAAAAAACCCTATTATTTTGAACCATCAGTGGAGCCTGATTTTGCCGTGTTTTCTGCACCACCAATCGGAGGATCATCTCTCTGTCTTGATATTTAAAACAGTGAATCAAAACTGCTCGTGGTAATTGGCCTAGAAACGGTTTTTTCCTTAACGCTCTGTTCGCTCGATCTAATTCCAGTCCATCTGGAACGAATTACATGCCCTACACTTCTGGGATCCATTTCTTCAAAACCTTCACCGGATCCAATCCTTGCATATCTTCCGGAAGACCTACTATCTTAACATTATTTCTACGACTTTGGTTTTCTAATGAGTCAAACTTCTTCAATAATTCCTTCTTCTGAATCCCCCAATCTACAAAAGGATCTTCCACTATTTCCATTTTTTCTCTATTACGCTCTACTTGACTCTTGCATTCAAGAAAGCCTCCTCAATCTTTTTAAAATGATCTTGCACAGTATCCACTGATCATGTCCATCTCGTAACATCACTCTTAACTACATTAATATCTTGCTTCATGAAAGTTATTTCTTCAAACAGTGTTCATTTGAGTTTTCATTTCCGAAAATCCTTGAGTCATCTGATGAGTCATCTGCATTGATATATTTGACATATCTTCCATGAGCTGAGCAATCCCTTCCAGAATTGGAAACACAGAATCCAGTCCAGGATCCATCACCTCCCTTTGAGGCCGACCGTCTTTTGCCTCAGTCCCCAGTTCTTCAAATTCTAATGAAGTTGAGCATCTTCTTCCTCCATAGCAATAGGTCCTCTTCCGGTGCTGCTGCAGGTCTGGACACCCGACAACAGTGTGCGACCTCATCAGTTCACTGTCGCTCAGGCTCCCTCACAGCCCACACCTTCTCCAAAGGTTTGTGGACCCTCGACGCACTGTGCATGCCCGGTAGGGCCACCGACTGCGCAGGTGCATCTTCTGATGCTACACTGTACCTCTCCTGACCACCAGGCAATACTGCAGGCTCACGGGCCTGTCCTCGCTCAGCTGGCCCACCCTCACTCCTGTGTTCATGAGCTCACGAGTCGAAACCGCTGAACTAATTGCTGAGCTGGCACCATCTTGCGATAGCGCAAATGGTGCTGACAAAATACTTAGCCGGGCAGGAATCCTCTGAGGCTTGGGGACTCCAGTCAATGACTCCGTTGCTTCAACTTGAACTTGGCCTCAATTCTTCAACACTTTTGTAAGGTAATTTCTTCTGTAACTGAGTTTTCACTTTTTTTCACATTTGCAGCTATTTCGATCCTCCACTATTCAAAAGTCTATTAACAGTATTTTTAATCACTTTTACAACTTTGAAAATTGAGCATTTAATAATCTAACTGGGGAAGGGTGGAACCACACGTCTACCCTCTGCGCCATCTTGTCACAGTATCTGACACAGTTTAAAGTAAATCACTGTTAAACCTTCACATTCCTCTGAATCCTGTCTCTCAGTTTCTGCCTCCGTCTACCTTTAATCAACATTAAATATTCTCCCCCTGTTAACTTGGTGTTAAAGTATCAGCCTAAGTTTACCACACATCACCATTAAACCTTCTCCCAAGTGTGAGACCGTTTTTACTGTATCTGCCATAGTTTATCGTAAATCACTATTATACCTTCTCACTACTGTGAACTTGGTGTACAGAGTCTGCCAAAGTCTACTGTACATCATCAGTAAACCTTCTCCCCAATTTGAGCCTGGTGTTATTGTATCTGCCACAATTTATTGTACATCACCGTTAAACATTCTCCCCAATGTGAAGCTGGTGTCACTGTATTCACCAAAGATTATCGTATAGCTCTGTTAAACATTTTCCCCACTATGAACCTGGTGTCACAGTAACTGTCTCAGTTTCCCATACATCACCAATAAAGCTTTTTTTTCCTACTTTGAGCCCAGTATCAACGTATCTACGTAGTCTCCCGTATATCACCATTAACCTCCTCCCCATTGTGAACCAGATTTCACAGTATCTGCCACAGTTTATTGTACATCATTTTAAAACCTTCTCACTATAGTAAACCCGGAGTCACAGAATCTGCCTTGTTCTCCAATACATCTCTGTTAAACCTTCTCAGTACTGTGAACACGGTGTCACAGTATCTGCCATAGTCGACTGTACATCACCGTTAAACATTCTCCCCTCGTTGACCCATTTTTCACTGTTTTTCCCACCGTTTATCATACACCAGAGTTCAACCTTCTCCCCACTGTAAACTTGGAGTCACAGTATATTCCACAGTTTATTGTACATCACTGATATACCTTCTCCTCATTGTGAATGCAGTGTTACTGTATCTGCGTCAGTCTTCTGTACATCACCATAAACTCCCCAATGTGAACTTGGTGTCACTTTATCTGCCACAGTTAATATTACATCACCATAAAACCTTGTTCCAACTGTGTACCTGGTATCACGGTATCTACCACAGCTTATCATGCACTACTGTTAAACCTTCTCACTACTGTGAACTTGATGTCATAGTAACTGCCAAAGTCTACCATATATCACTGTTAAATATTCTCCCCATTGTGAACCTCGTGTCACAGTATCTGACACAGTTTATTGTACATTACTGTTAAACCTGCCGGATAAGCTCCAGATAGCGAAAGAGGAGTTCTCGCATATGCAGGAACTGGGGCCTCGCCGCTCCACCTGGTCCAGAGCCTCTGGTGGCTGGTGCCCCTGCAGAGATTATCGATGGCTTAATGACACGTCAGTACCTGACCGTTACCCCATCCCTCTCATTCAGGATTTTACGGCCAATGTGCATGGTGCGAGGTTATTCTCCAAGGTCAATCTGGTGCGCGTGTATCATCAAATCCCATTGTAGCCTGAAGACATCCCTAACACGGCCATCATCACCCCCTTCGGCTTGTTCGAATTTCTATGCATGCCTTTCGAGCTCAAAAACATCACCCAGACCTTCCAGCACCTCATGAATACAGTGCACAGGGATTTGAATTTCATGTTCATTTATCTGGATGACATTCTTGTCGCCAGCAGAGACTGGGCACAAATCAAGTCTCACCTGCACACCCTCTTCTCCCGACTGGCCGAATCTCGCCAAACAATCAACCTGGCCAAATGCCAGTTCCAGAAAGAGTCCATGCAGTTTCTGGCCCACATCATCATGGCCGAAGGAGCTACACCAGCTGCTATGAAGGTCACTGCAATCAGAGATTTTCCATGCCTGGACAACCTCAAGGGGCTACAAGAGTTTGCAGGTATGGTCAACTTCTATCACCGATTCATTCCAGGAGCTGCACACATCATGCAGCCACTCTTCGCCAAGGACAAGATACTCGCCTGGACTCCAGTGTCCAACAGGGCATTCAAAGCCACGAAAGTTGCCCTCATGAAGGCTACCCTGCACCTCCACCCACGCACCGACCTTCCTATGGTGCTCTCCATCAATGCCTCTGCCAATACCATTGGTGCTGTCTCGGAGCAGCAGGTTAATGGACAGTGGAAACCACTGGAATTCTTTAGCCAACTTCTTCATCCACCAGACAGCAAGTATAGTGCTTTCAACTGAGTTGCTAGGCATGTACTTTGCTGTGCCTCATTTTCACTATTTCTTGGAGGGGAGGCCTTACACAATTTATACCGACCACAAACCCCTCACTCAGGCTCTCGCTATAGCTAGAGATCCCTGGTCAGCCCACTTACACCGTCACCTGTCCTTTGTATCGGAGTTCACCACTCACATTCCGCACAAGGTAGGGAAAGACAATGTGGTCACTGAAGCCGTCTCCCAACCGGCCATTTGCTCGCTGATACCCAGCCTAGACTACGACCAGCTTGTCCCGGATCAGAAGTCCGACGAGGAGATGCATCCAATGGTTCCCCAGCAGTGGCGCAGGCAAATCTTCACCATATCCACGACCTTTTCCACCCTTCCATCAGGTCCAAGGTTCATATGGTGGCAGAACACTTCATCTGGCACGGGCTTCGAAAGCAGATTGTGGACTGGGCCAGAACCTGCACCCATTGCCAGCTTTCCAAGGTACACAGCCACACCAGAATGCTCATGCAGGATTTTGAACACGTCCGAGAACGTTTCAGCCACATACATGTGGACATTGCCAGCCCCTTACCCATTTCCTGAAGTAACTGTTACCTTTTCACAGTGGTAGACTGCACCATTCGTTGGCCTGAGGTGATCTTGATGCCAGATGCCTCCACGGACTCCTACTCCCAAGCAATTTTGACCGGTTGGGTTACCTGGTTCGGCGTCCCGGTCCACCTCACCAGCGAATGTGGCACGCAGTTCACCTCTGCACTCTGGGCACAGCTCACCAACAGACTGGGAATTGGGCTTCATCACACAATGGCCTATCACCCACTTGCCAATGGACTGGTCGAACGATTGCATCGCCACCTTAAGTCGGCACTTATGGCCTGCCTCACCGGCCCCAACTCGGTGGATGAGCTGCCTTGGGTACTCCTGGGAATCCGCTCGACCCCCAAAGAAGACCTGTAGATGTAATCTGCTGATCTGGTCTATGGTAAACCACTAGCCCTGCCTGGTGAGTTTATCAATGCACCTCACAACCTGCAACAGTCACCGCACAGTTTACTTCCTCGCCTCCGGGCCCAGTTGGAATCCTTCACACCCCCATCACCGCCCAGACTTGGCACACAGGCCTCTTACATCCTCAGTGAGCTGTATTCCGCAGAGGATGTTTTTATCAGATGAGGCCCTTCCACAGCACTCCTTCAAAGACCACATGAAGGGTCGTACAGAGTCATCCAGCATTCGGGATCCACCTTCACACCAGACATCAGTGGTAAGAGGGAACTGTTTATTGTGAACAGATTAAAGACAGCACACCTCGACCCCAACGAGCCAGTGGTCACGGCTCAACCCAAGAAGCGAGGCCGCCCGGCAAAAAAGGCCATTGGCGCCGGTTCTGGGGGGGCTGTGTGGCGGCAAGCCATGAGGCAGGCGATCCAGCCCCTCATGTCACGCACGTGGCGGGGCAGCCAGCCAAAATGGCGCTGTCGGGGGTTTCTCCCTGACCTCGGCACCAGACTCAGAAGCCCGCTACCTGCGGCCCACGTGACCCCCCAGCGACGTCAGGGCCTCCGGTGTGCTTCTCAGCCAGGTCCGGGATGGGAGCATAAGACCAGCCAGGCAGACCTGAATAAAGGAGTTTTTGCTCACTGAATTCAACCCGTCTGGTTGTGAGGTCATTCAGTAACAGAGTAGCCGCTGCTACAGTATTATCTTAGTTTCTTTTCCTTTCTTTTCTTTTTTTATATGTTATCAACATATATTTGTAAACACTGTAACATTGTGATTTGATATTAATTGTTATAATATTTGATTTAAAGGAGGTTGGTCCAAAAAAGGCATAAAAAAGATTTTAATATGGGGACAGGAATAAAAGAAAAACAGAGGGTACTGGTGTGAGGGAGGGAAGGGTAATATTGTTGTGGGGTTGGTTCAGATGGGTCAGCTGAAGGGACTCGACCGATCCATCCATGATTTGTCCAGCACCTTGCTGCCATGTAGTGGTGAACCAGGGTGTTGCCTGATAGGGACACGGTGCTCTGAGCTCTGCACAGATAGATTGTGCTTTTCTCGAAAACACACTTCCTCAGGTAAAGCAGAGGAAGTGGAAAGCCCTAGTGTGAAGGGGTAGGGAGGGGGGTGATGGGGGAAGAGTTGGGACCCTCCAAAATCATTATGATCAGGCCTCGGAGACAGCATCTCTATCACTCGTATGTCTCTTCCCAGGAGGAGTGATCTCAGAGACAAGACACGAGTCCAGAAAAACCTCGCATTCCAGCTGAACAGAGGATGGACAACATCATGATGCCTGAATCTCTCCCCTTCTTTTCCCTCTGGCCCTGCCAACCCCATTCCCTGCATCTTCCATGTCCCTTTACCCACGCCCCCTTTCTCCCCTATACCTCCTCCATCCCAAACCCCTTCCCTCACACCTATGCCCTAACCCAAGCCCTCCTCCCTTCACCTCCCCTTCCCCTTCCCCCTTTCCTTCCTACCCTAACCTAGGGGAAGGAGTGGTAGGGGAAGGGGGTAGGAGAAAGAGGGTAATGGAAGCGGGGTGAGTAAGGGGTAGGCTTGGGGGTGTGGGTATGGGGTAGGGATAAGTGGTATGGTTTGGGGAAGGGGATTGGTGTAGGGGATAGGGGTAGGGTTTAGGCTTGGGTTGGGTGAGAGTAAGGGTTTGGGCCGGGATAGAGGTAACATCATGGTTAGGGTTAGGAGACATGGGCTAGAATTAGTTCTAGGTTTAGGGTTAGGTTTAGAGTTTGGGGAAGTGGGTTTGTATTAGGTTTAGGGGAAGGGGGTAGGAGTAGGAGGTAGAGGAGGGGTGAGTGTTTGGGTTAGAGGAAGGTGGGTAGTATTAGGGTTGGGGTTAGGGCATGGCGTAGGGGTAAAGATAGAGTTAGGGGACGTGATAGGGGTAGAGTTAGGGGATGTGGAGTAGTGATAGGGGGTATCGGTAGTGTTAAGGTTAGGGTTTGTTAGGGGTTAGAGTTAGGAGTAGGGGAATGGAAAGGGGGAGGGGAACCGGGAGGCGAGCGGGGGAAGGAAATGGGGAGGGTAATGGGCAGGGGTATGGGGAGGGGAATGTAATGGAAGATTTAAACCGTGTTTTTTTTTACTTTTGCAACCTTTGCTTCTGCAAGGCTGAGAACCTGCTTTTTTTTTACAATCAGCAGACTTAAGCCAAATTCCACCGAGGGGCCAAAGATGCAGTTATCTGACAAAAGGACATCTGTGTACCAAGAACATTTAATCTTCCTGCTTGTTTTGGTCACAGACTGTCAGAGGCCTAGCCTTGATGCAAAATAACCATTGTATTCAAAGTGATAAGCTGAAAATTATGTTATTTATTAGAAGCCTAACATGCTAGCTTGCTTGCTTATCTTTCTTACTGTGCTGGGAATAAATGCTTAGTTAAGCAGTTTTTGGGTAATATAAGCCATGATCCCATCCCACTGCTGAAGTTTGAGACTCTCCGAGAGGTGGCAACATCTTTCAGCAAGAAGAACTTCTAGAGTCCAGCTAACGTCCCGGTTGAGGGAGGTGGAGAAGTTGCTACCGGCACCCCGACAACCTATTACAAGTGTGCAGTCATTGCCTTGCTTCGGCACTTGGGACCAGTCCAGGCGTTGATAAGTATAATTTTGAAGGGCTTGCATATTGTAGTTTGAAATCAGCTTTTGAATTTGTAATAAAAATTTGTTTAAACTGAACTGCTCTCAGTGTGGGTGTCTATTTTCTTTTGGTAGCTCGAACACTGTGACCAATCTAAAATGAACAAAGTGAGAGGTACAAGTTTACCCAGGACAGGGAATGGGGTGGAGGAAAGGGGAGGTGAATGGAGGAAGGTATCTCTACCCCCTCCCTTCCCCACCCCTTCCCCTACATTATCCCTGCTTCTCCTCTCCTCCTTCTAGCAGAAGTCGGGCCTCATTCCGGCCAGAACCTCCCTGTGGTTTCAGAGTTTCAGGGAGTGCCTTTGATGCTCGCTGCTGGACAAACATCTTGTCTCTTGATACATTCTGTACCGTTATTATTAAATTAAAAAATGTTTGAGTTTTTTTAAGCTTGAACTCAAAAGGCTGGTTCAGATAGACAACACAGAAACAGGCCCTTTGGCCCCTCTCTCCTGCTAGCTGAGCAGTTGTAATCAGCCCATATTCCTCTCCCCCTTTTCATTCTTTGCTCCCAGCCAGCTCATGTTGCCTTGTCAATCTCATGGCCTGTGGGAAGAAGCTGCCTGGCTGTCCTGCTTTTATTCCTCCATATCTCCTTCCTGATGGCAGGGGGACAAAGAGGCTCTGTGCTGGATATCTATTTACAAATCCCATCCCTCCAAACAATCAGGGGTCCCTTGCCTTGAGGTTCCACCAATGTTGCCTATCCCTCAGCACTCTCTCGTCAGAACACTACTGCACCCTCCTTCCCCTCCTCTCCCAAGTCTCAGTATCCCGCTGACAATTCCAGTGAGCTGCCATGTCTATACCCTTCCCCACCTAAACCGATGGATCGATCAGCACCTTCTCCCCTCAAGAGTTTGAGGAACCCATTCTCTCGCTATGTCTTGCTAATGAATGTCCTGCATTCTCCTTCCCCCTTGGTTTCCTCCTGTTATCAGGCACCTGGATGGACCCCACCCTGTTGAAACTACCCGTGTTCTCACTGATCTCTCTGCACCTCTGCCCTCCATCCAAAGGTCTTGGTTGTCTTGTGGGGCTGGTGGAGAACAAAGCACCAACTCAAGGAGATGGGGAGCAGTACAGACACCCCCAGCTCCAGGAGACAGGGAGAACCACAGAGATGCCCAACTCTGTCAATCGGATAAAATCTGATCATCAGTTGCAAGGTGCAAGGAACTCTCGGTACTGCTGCACGTGGGGCAGGTGTGGCCCATCCCCACACCTCCAGCCTGGCAATTCCAAAAACAGTTTTCCTATTCATGTGGGGGTCCATGTACATGGTCAATCAATGGGGGCAAGTGTGTAACCAGCATGGCCATCATTGTGTGTGGCTGTGCGTGGAACCAAAGTGCAAGGGCACCAAATGCCGCTATGTGCTGAGGATCTACCTGGCTCAGGTATTGCGAAAGATTGGTCTGGCCCTGGTACCGCTCAATGACCCAGTCAGCAGGACTTTGCCCCTTCACCTTCCTGGGAATGGTTTCATAGACAAACACATTTGACCACAAGGCTGTCAGGCAGTGGTCAGCAGAGCATTGCTGACACAGAGACTCTAGGACTAGATGGGATACTGCGGGGTGGTCCACGGAGCAGAGTATCCAGAGACAGACATCCAGAACTGCGGAAGACCAGAAACTCGGTGAAAGATGCCCTTCGGTTTGCCTGAAACCCAAATGGGAGTTGCAAACACTAGAAGACATCTGACAAAAGCAAAGGGAGGAAGGATTAGGGCAATATGAGAGGTACTTGTTTTTACACAGAGTTGTGGGTGCCAGGAATGCCTTGCCAGGAGTGGTGATGAAGGCCAAAACATTAGGGACATTTAAGGGGCTCTTAGTCACATTGAGGGGCTGAGACCAAGAAATATATTCTCCAACAGCAGAGGGTGGCAGTAACCACAAGATATCAAGGTGGTGGCAATGAAGCTAAACATAGACCATCTAAGGCGACTGTGCGCCTGGCTGCAGGAATGTGGACTTACTATAAACCTTACTTAGTGCCAGTTCAGGCTGGAAACGTTTGACTTCCTGGGGCATCAAATCAACAGGCATGGAACTAAGCCCGTGCTTGAAAAGGTAGAGGCTGTTCAATGCTTACCCAAACACACCATAAATTCACCAGTACAATTAATTTTTATAACCAATTCATACCAGTAGTGGCCCACATCATGCGGAGAAAGGTAAAGACATTACCTGGGACAATGAGGATTTGGAGGTGTTCCAGAGGGCCAAGGACGCACTGGCCAACACCACCCTTCTGGTACACGCCAGGCCAGAGACACCCACCACTCTCACAGTAGATGCTTCCAGCACAGCATTAAGGGGCGCACTGGAGCATTTCATTGAAGGTCAATGGCAGCCCCTGGCCTTCTTGAGCAGACACCTCTGGCCACCCGAACTCAACTACAGCACCTTTGGCTGAGAGCAATCGGTGCTGTATCTGGCAGACTGAGGCAGGTAATCTGACCACAGCTTCACAGTGGGGAGAATGTTTCACGGAGATGTACGAAAAACTATCACAAACACTGTGACACTTGGTTAACAGCAGTGAGAAGGTTTAACACTAATGTACGATAAACTGTGTAAGATAATGTGAAACCAGGTTCACAGTCGCGAGAAGGATTAATGATAATGAGATAGATGCTGAGACAATGGGTTCACAGCAGTGAAAAGGTTTAACTGTGATGTACGATAAACTATGGCAGAAGCAGTGACAAATGGTTCACATTGGGGAGAATATTTAACTTAATGTACGGTAGATATGGCAGATATTGTGACAATGAGTTCACAGTTGTGAGAAGGTTTAACGGAGATGTACGGTGGACTGTGATGGATACTGTGAAACCGGGTACACATTAGTGAGACAGTTTAATAGTGAGGTTCAATGAACTGAGGCAGGTACTGTGACACCGGGTTCACAGTGTGGAGTAGGTGTAAAGGTGACACGTGATACATTGTTGCAGATACAGAGACACAGATTTAACAGTGGGGAGAAATTTTAATGGTGATTTTCGGGAGACTGAGACAGATACTATTTCACCGGGTTCACAGTGGGGAGAAGGTTTAAAGCTGATGTAAGGTTGACTGAGATAGATACTGTGAAACTGGGTAAATAGTGGGGAGAGGATTTAGCGGTGATATATGGTAGACTGAGGTAGATATTGTGACACCGGGTTCACAGTCGGAAGAAGGTTTATCAGTGATGTAAGATAAACTGGGGCAGATACTGTGACACCAGGTTCACAGTGGGAAAGAGGTTTAATGGTAATATACGATTCAATGTTGCAGATACAGTGATACCGGTTTCACAGTAGGTAGAAGGTTTAACATTAATGTACAGTAGAATTAGGCAGATTTTGTGACAGTGTGTTCACATTAGGGAGAAGGTTTAATGCTGATTTTAGGTAGATTGAGACAGGTACTATGACACAGGGTGCACGGTAGTGAGAAGGTTTAACAGTGATAACTATATAACCATATACCCACTTACAGCACAGAACAGGCCAGTTCAGCCGTAACAAATCCCCACCCTCCTAGTCCCACTGACCAGCACCCGGTCCATACCCCTCCAGTCCTCTCCTCTCCATGTAACTATCCAGTCTTTCCTTAAATGTAATCAATGATCCCGCCTCGATCACGTCTGCCGGAAGCTCATTCCACATCCCTACCACCCTCTGCGTAAAGAAATTTCCCCTCATGTTCTCCTTATAATTCTCCCCCTTCAACCTTAAACCATGTCCTCAAGTTTGAATCTCCCCCACTCTTAATTGAAAAAGCCTATCCACATTTACTCTGTCTGTCCCTTTTAATATCTTAAACACCTCTATCGTCTCCCCTCAATCTTCTACGCTCCAGAGAAAAAAGCCCCAGTCTGCACAACCTTTCCCTGTAACTCAAACCTTGAAATCCTGTCAACATTCTCGTGAACCTTCTCTGCACTCTCTCTATTTTGTTTATATCTTTCCTATAATTTGGTGACCAAAACTGTACACAGTACTCCAAACTTGGCCTCACCAATGCCTTGTACAATTTGATCATAACCTCCCTACTCTTGAATTCAATACTCCAATTTATGAAGGCCAACATTCCAAATGCCTTCTTCACCACACTATCTACTTGAGTATTAGCCTTGAGGATACTATTTCCCACAACTCCTAAATCCCTTTGTTGCTCTGCACATCTCAATAGCCTACCATTTAATGCATATGACCTATTTAGATTTGCCTTTTCAAAATGTAACACCTCACACTTATCTGTATTAAATTCCATCAGCCATTTCTCAGCCCACACCTCCAGCCTTCCTAAATCACCTTTTAATCTCCAGTAATCTTCCTCACTGTCCACAACACCACCAATCTTTGTATCATCCGCAAACTTGCTTATCCAATTCTCCACCCCTTCTTCCAGATCGTAAATATATATAACAAACAATAGTGGACCCAGGACCGATCCCTGAGGAACTCCACTAGTCACCGGCCTCCAATTGGACAAACAATTTTCTACCACTACTCTCTGACACCTCCCATCCAACCATTGCTGAATCCATTTCACTACCTCCTTATTTATACCTAATGCCTCCACCTTTTTTCCTAACCTCCCGTGGGGAACTTTGTCAAAAGCTTTACTAAAGTCTAAATAGACAACATCCACAGCTTTCCTTTCATCAACCTTTTTTGTAACCCCCTCGAAAAACTCAATCAGGTTTGTCAAGCATGATCTACCCCTGACAAAACCATGCTGATTACTCCCTATCAATCCCTGTACCTCCAAATATTTGTAAATACCCTCCCTCAGAACACTTATCATTAACTTACCCACCACAGACGTCAGACTCACGGGCCTAAAATTCCCAGGTTTACATTTGGACCCTTTCTTAAACAGAGTAACCATGTGCGCCACCCTCCAATCCTTTGGCACTACCCCTGTGACCAGTGACATCCTAAATATCTCTGTTAATGGCCCCACTATCTGTCCAAAAGCCTCCCTGAGTGTCCTTGGGAATATTTTGTCCAGTCCTGGAGGTTTATCCACCTTTATCTTTTTCAACACACCCATCACTACCTCCTCAGTTATCCTTATATGCTTCATGACTTCCCCACTATTTTTCTTTACTTCGAATGGTTCATTCAAAATTTCCCCCATTTCCTCTGACTTCTCACTCAGCCTACCTTCGCTATCTACAAGGGGTCCAATTTTATCCCTCACTAATCTTTTACTTTTAATGTACCTATAGAAACCCTTTGGATTTATTTTTACTCTGTCTACCAAAGCCTCTTCATGCCTTTTTTTGGCCTTTCTAATTTCTTTCTTAAGATTCCTTCTACACTCCTTGTAGTCCTCCTTCAAATTGTCAGCTCCCTGTTCTTTATACCTCTTGTACACCGCCCTTTAACTCCTAACCAGATTTCCAATATTCCTCGAAAACCAAGCCTCCCTGTGACTTCCAGCCTTTCCTTTGATTCTCACTGGGACATATCTACTCTGTATCTCCAAAATTTCTTTTTTGAATATCCTCCATTTTTCATTTATATCCTTACCTGAAAATACCCTGTCCCACTTAATACTCCCCAAATCCATTCTTATTCCTTCGAAATTTGCTCTTCTCCAATCCACAACCTCAACTTTAGGCCCCTCCTTGCTCTTCCCTCAAACTACCCGAAAACTAACAGAATTATGATCACTAGACCCAATGTGTTTTCCAACCTTAATGTCCGATACCTGACCTAGCTCATTCCCTAACAGGAGATCTAGTATTACACCGTCCCGAGTCGGGTCTTCTACTAATTGATTTAGAAAACAATCTTGAACACATTTAACGAACTCTAGCCCATCCAGCCCTCTAACTGTATGGGTATCCCAATCAATGTGAGGGAAGTTAAAAATCTCCCACGATCACTACCTTATGATTCTCACACATATACGTTATCTCCCTACAAATTTGTTCTTCTAATTTTCTTGGTCCATTTGGTGGTCTGTAATACACCCCTATTAGCATCCTCATGCCTCCTTCACCCCTCAATTCCACCCAAACAGCCTCACTGGAAGATCCCTTCAGACCATCCTACCACTTCACGGCAGTAATGTGCTCCTTATAAGCAGAGCAACTCCTCCCCCTTTTTTTACCCCCTGCTCTATCACATCTAAAACAAATGTATCCTGGAATATTAAGTTGGCAGTCCTGCCCCTCCTGTAGCCAGGTCTCACTAATTGCCACAATATCATGACCCCAAGTATCTGTCCATGCTCTCAGCTCATCTACCTTGTTCACTATGCTTCTTGCATTAAAATATATGCATTTCAGAGAGTGACCCTCACCTATATTCCCTTTTCTAACTTTTATCCTAATCTCCATCCTACCAATGTTATCGTTATTATTCCTATCTAGGTGGCCATGCTCCCTTGACACTGCACTCACACTCTGTTCCCCACCCCCCTGCCAAACTAGTTTAAACCTTCCCCCACAGCTCTAGCAAATCTGCTTGCCAGCACATTGGTCCCCCTCCAGTTCAAGTGGAGTCCGTCACTTTTGTACAGGTCCGACCTTCCCCAGAAGAAATTCCAATGATCCAGAAATCTTATCCCTTTCCCCCTGCACCATCTCTTTAGCCACGCATTCATCCTCCACATCCTCCTATTTCTACCCTCACTAGCTCGTGGCACGGGCAGCAATCCAGACACTCCAAGGAATAAAGTCCAAACCTGTTCAACCTTTCCCTGTAGCTCAACTCCTGAAGATCTGGCAGTGTCCTGGTAAATCTTCTCTGCACTCTTTCAATCTTACTAATACCCATCCTGTAGCTAGATGACCAGAACTGCACACAATACTCCAAATGTGGCCTCACCAACATCTTATCCAACCTCACCATAACTTTCCAACTCCTATTTTCTTTTTGTTAATTAATGAAGGCCAAGATGACAAAAGCTGTCTTTAGAACCCTGTCTTCCTGTGACACCACTTTCATGGAATTATGTAACTGTGTTTTATCTCTTGCTGCCGATTTCTATAACTTGGCTGTTCAATTTCATAATGTTGGCTTCTGGAGTATTTTATTGTGTCCCTTGATCTGGACAGTTCTGGCAAAGCAAAGCAATTTTGTTTTTTTTTGTAAGGTCAAATTTTGTCACATTGATCCAAAAACAAGTATTTTCACCATTCCTTCATTTCATATTCTCTGCAGCTGTCGTATTGTACCTCACAGTGACGGCATCATGTTTGTCTTGTTTATTCTTTACCCCTCCATCCAGATAGATGTGCTGACTCCACTCATCCAGCACCACTGCCATTTCTGCTGCTCGGGCTTTTCATCCCATGTATTCAGTTTGTTATTTCCCCTCTTCTTTTTCTCAGCAAATAGAATCAGGTTTGTTTGATCATCTTTCTGAATCCCAGTGAAAGGTTTTCAACCTGAAGGATTTAACTCCGATTATTTTTCCAGCATTGAGTTTTTATTTTATTGCCTTGGTGTATTACTGAGTGCTTTGAATGGGAGAAGAAATATGGGTTGTGTTAAGTGGAGATGTCTAGATTATGGAGTGGGATAAGAAAAATAATTGTAAAAGGGAAGGGAGCATGGAAATAGTTAATTCATCTTTTCAAATTGTTTTCTGAGCTATGAGTGTTTTCTGATGTACGCGCAGTGTTCAGAATAAAAAAAATTATTGTGATGAACATGTCACAAAATTTGTCATTTTGTGGCAGCAATACAGGTGCAAATATTGTTCTAAATTACATTTTAAAAAAATAAATCTATTTGTTCAAATTGAAGAGTAAGTGAGGAGTGACTCTGGTTCCTTGTCCATTCAGAAATCAGATGGCAGAGGGGGAGAAGCTAAGTTTGTATCATTGGGTATTCGTCTTCACACTCCTGGACCTGTTTCCCTGGTGATAGCAGTGTGAAGAAGGCCTGGCCTGGGTGGGAAGGGGGAGGATAGAGGTTGTTTTCTTGAGACTCCGCCTCTTGGAGAAGTCCTTAATACATGGGCTAAGGATGAAAGGGGAGAATTTTAGTGGAAACATGAGGGGGAGCTTCTCCACACAAGGTGGTGGGAGAGTGGAACAAGCTGCCAGCTGCATGAGGAAATGTGAGCTCAATGTTAGTATTGAAGAACTTGGACAAGTTCAGGGATACAAGGGGGATGGAGGGCTATGGACTGGATGCTGGTCAGTGGGACGAGGCAGAATAATAGTGATTCAGTGAGCGCGTGAAACCATAAGACACAGCTGGGTACTCACCCATTTAATGGACCGTGCATGGTGCAGCGTGCCGAGGAACAGCACGTTAATTTGTGGAGTCTCCTGCCGGAAATCTCAGGATATTCACGGGGCTTAATTTAATCCTGCCGGCAGGAAACTCTTAATGATGTCCCACCTTGTCCCGTGGAGCCTGCCACGTATAACCATATGACAGATTACAGCATGGAAATAGGCCATTTCGGGCCTTAGAGTCCGTGCTGGTTCACATGAACCACTTCACTTGTTGCCCCATCCCACACTCTGCCTATATCCCTCCAACCCCCTCATCAATGTACACATCCAACCTTCACTTAAATGATAGAATCGACGCTGCCGCAACTATCTCTTCTGTAAGATCATTCCATTCTGCCACCACTCTCTGTGTGAAGAAGCATCCTCTAACATTTCTCCTTAAGCTTTGCCCCCTTACCCTTAACTAATGCCCTCTTCTTCCAACCTCCCCTGCCCTCAGGGAAAGAGTCTACTCATGTCTAGGCTATCTATTCCATTCATAATTTTAAATACCTCTATCATAACCCCCTTCAACCGTCTATGTTCTAATGAATAAAGAAACAGTCTCCTTAATCTTTCTCTGTACTCTAGATTTTGTAAGTCAGGGAACATTTTTGTAAATCTCTGCACCTTCTCCACCTTATCTATATCCTTCCTATAAGTGGAGATCAGAACTGAACACAATTCTCCAAACCTGGCCTCACCAATGTGTTAAACAGCTCTACTCTCGTCTATGCTATGATTTATGAAGGCCAGCATGCCATATGCCTTCTTAACTACCCTGTCTACATGGGAATCCACCTTCATTGAACTCTGTACCATAACTCCAGGATCCCTCTCCATTCCTCGACCCCCTCCCCTTAACTGCATAGGTCCTATTTTGGTTATTTTTTCTAGAATGCAGCTCCTCACACTTGTCAACATTAAATTCCATCTGTCAACTTTCAATCCACTTTTCCAAAGAAACCAAATCCTGTAATGCAAGAAAATCTTCCTCACCATCCACCACTCCTCCTATTTTCATATTGTCTGCATATTTGTTTACCCAGTTAACCACCCCCTCATCCAAATCATGAATATAAATGGTAAACAACAGAGGACCCAGCACCGATCCCTGAGGCACACCACTCGTCATATGCTTCCATCATGACAGACACTAGTCCAACATGACTCTCTGCTGTCTGTTTTACAGCCAACTCTGAACCCAGCTCACTATCTATTAATCCCTAGTGACTGAACCGTCCTAAATAACCTTATCAAAAGCCTTACTAAAATTCAAATAAATCTCGTCAACCACCCAACCTTCATCCACTTTTCTTGTCACCTCTTCAAAAAATTCAACAAGATTTGTCAAACATGATTTTCCCTTCACAAACCCATGCTGGGTGTCACTGATCAATCCCTGCCTATCCAGATATTTGTACATACTATCTCGAAGAATGCCCTCCATAACCTACCCCACCACTGAAGCCGATAATTACTTGTCCTACACCTACTGCCTTATTTAAACAACAGAACTACATTTGCAACCCTCCAATCCGGTGGCACCATACCTTCCTCCAGTGATCTTTGAAAAATTACTGTCAATTACTATTTGTTCCCTGGCCTCCCTTAAAGTCCTGTGAAAAATCGCATCAGGACCAGGAGACTTATCCACCTTAATTGACCCTAGATGCTCCAAAACTCTCAATTTACTTATCCCGATCCTTTCCATAACTAAGCCCTTTGCCACTCTTATCTTGTATTGCCCAATGTCCCATTCCCTCATGAATACAGATGAGAAAAAAATGTTCAATATTTCTCCATCTCATACGGTCCCTGACATAGTTCACTGGTCCCATCATCCAGTGGACCTATTCCATGTTTAACTTTCCTTTGACTGTTAACATATCTGTAAAAACCCTTAGGATTCACCTTCGCCTTATTACCAAAAGAAACCTCATACCTTCTTTTTGCCTTTCTAATTTCCCTCTTAAGGTTCTTCCTGGAAACTAAGTAATGACCGTACATCTCCTCAATCCCTTGTTTTTTATATTTGTTATAGGCCTCGCTCTTGTCCCGAACCAACTTCTTAATTTCACCAGAAAACCACGGCTCCCTCAAAACTTTAGTCTTCCCCTTTGTCTTGACTGGAACATAAAGATCCTGTTCTCTCAAAATCTCACCCCGAAATGCCCCCCCAAATTTTCTCTACATTCTTTCTGGGAAAAAGTTCAGCCCACACCACTCTCTGCAAATCCCTTCTCATTTCTCCAAATCTGCCCTTCCCCCACTCAAAAACCTTCAACCTCGGACCAGATCTATTCCTTTCCATCATTAAGCTAAAGCTAATGGACCCATGATCACGGAATCTGAAGTTCTCCCTAATGCTCACCTCCGTCAAAAGTTCATGGAACCTGCCTACCACCCACCCCCCCAAACATTCCCAAACCACAGATTTGGGATTTGCATTCCCAAACCACAGATCGAACACTGCTCCCCCTCTAGTTGGCGTCTCAACATATTGCTGAAGAAAGCAATCCTGAACACTAAGCCATCCTGCCCTTCTACTGACTGCGTTTCCCAATCGATGTTTGGAAAATTGAAATCCCCAACCAACACCATCCTATTTCACCTGCACAGCTCACCTTTTTCGTTGCACATTTGCTCTCCTCATTCCCTTTCCCCATTTGGAGGCTTATAATATACCCCCATAATAGTAACCTCACCCTTCTTATTTTTCAGTTCTACCCACACTGCCTCTCTTGATGAGCCCTCCAGTCTATCTTGCCTCAGCACTGCTGTAATATCCTCCCTGACATGTAATGCCACACCTCCCCCTCTTAATCCACCAACTCTGTCACATCTAAAGCAGCGAAATCCTGGAACATTCAACTACCAGTCACAACCTTCTTTCAAGCATGTCTCGCTAATGGCCACAACATCATAATGCCACATGTCAATCCACACCTTTAGCTCATCCAGCTTCCTTACTACGCTCCTAGCATTAAAATAAATACAACTCAGGGATCTCCTACATCCTACCTTCTGCATATCCTCCTCTCTACCATTCTCACAATTTTCACTGCAACATCTGTTTACTACTTCCTGCTTTTCCTCCCTCAAATTATTTAAACTTGTCTCTTTCCCTCTCTGACTAACCCTCACCCTGCTGTCCTGCCAAACTTGAAACCCTATCCCCAACCATACTAGTTTAAATCCCCCCTGACAGCCCTAGCAAATGCCCCCTCTAGGTGACTGGTCTCTCTGGGATTAAGATGTTACCCATCATTATGGTATAGGTCCCAGCTTCCCCAAAAAAGGTCCCAGTTGTCCAAGAACTTGAAACCCAGTCTCTTACTCTACCCCTTGAGCCACATGTTTAACCTCCACCTCCTCCTATTTCTGCCCACACTGTCATGTAGCATAGGAAGCAATCCAGAGATTACAACCTCAGTGGTCCTCCTTTCAAGCTCCCTACCCAACTTCCTATACTCATTCATTCCAACATTATTGGTACCAATATGTACCACAACCTTACGCTCCTTCCCCTCGCCTTTTAGGATGTTCTGAACGTGCATAATCACATCCCGGACTCTGGCACCAGGGAGGCAAACCACCATCCGGTTTTCCTTATCACATCTGTCCTCCTAACCATTGAATCCCTTATGTCTATCGCCCTTTTCCTTTTATCCCTACAGAGTTTGGCACCACACCTCTGCCCATCATAGTCTGACTATCCCCCTCCTCAGTATTCAAGGTGGAGTACTGATTTCTGAAGATTACAGACTTGGGTGCTTGCACATGAACCTGACTCCTCCCTTTCCTCTTCCTAACGGTAACTCACTGCCTCTCCTCCCGTGGGCCCCTGTGCGACCACCTGCCTGTAGCTCTTCTCTACGATAGCCTCATTCTCCCTAACCAGAGTAAGGTTATCGAGCTCCAGCTCAAATTCTCTGACTCGATCCCTTAGATGCTGTGGCTCAGCACACTTTGTGCACACGTGGATATCCGGGAGACATGAAGACTCCATTACTTCCCACATATAACACTGAGAGCAGAAAACTGCCCTGATACTCATCCTGCCTCCTTCTCCTCACACCTTACAAAGTCAAAAAATTAACAGATCTGTATTAAATTAACTGTGAATGTCTTACCTTTAGTGCAGTACGCTCATCCTCAGCCTCTGGAGCCAAAGCCTCAAGGACCCACACCTTCCCTGTGCCACTCACTCACTGGGCTGCTCCACATTGGCAGCTCCCCTATACTTATCCTCCTTTTATTGGCCCCTTGACCAATTAACCCCCTCACTCTCTCCAAGCTCCTCCTCCTCCAGATCGTTGCTCAAACTCCAGTCCCCGCCTCCTCTGACTCACATCCTGAAACAAGTAGGTCCAAGCCCTGGTAAGCCCTGAAATTAACAGCTTACCTGCCCATCACTCTCTCCAAGCTCCTTCTCCAGATCGTCGCCCGAGCTCCAGTCGCCATCTCCCCTAACTCACAGCCCGAACCAAGTAGCATGTTAGAAAAACATTGACTTCTGGTTGAGGAATCAGATCAGGAACGGTACATGGATATGGCGAATAAAAGTCCATTGACATCTTCCACATCACCCAGTTCATGGTTAATAATTATTAGCTAGAAAATCAAATAACTCTGGGAATAATACCAACTGTATAAATTGAGGTGTTTTTCTCTCTTTCTTTGGGGAGAAGGAGGGAGGCGGTGTGCAGAAAATAGACCAAAGATTTGGTATCATTTTGCATTCTGTTGTTGTAAGATATTCTCTTTATTGGCTTAATGCTTGCATTGATGTAAATGATAAACAAAAAAAGATGTGGGACTGAGACAGGAACTTTTTGACGTGCCACATGGTCGTGGCTGAAGGTGAGGCCATTTTGGCAAGAAAAATTAACCAGGGATAACAGGAGTGGCTTTCACGGGCAGCCCAAAGTGCTATCTACTAGGTAATGTTATGGACGTCAGCAACAAATTGAACAAATATACAATCTCATTGATAAAAATAGCATTGGCTGGAGCAAAAAAAGTGGCGTGATCACTTGGACGTCAGACTTCTAGCAGAATGGATGGCAGAAATGGACAGCTGGAAATACATGGAAAAAGTCACATCTAACTTAAAGAATAAATATGACACTTTTGTAAAGATCTGGCAGCCGGTCCTGGACCACATTGGGGCTCAAATATAGTCATAAAAAAGAAAAGGGACTGTAAATGCAACTATTATATTTATTTAAGCATGGTTTCCCCAATTGGATACTATATATTTAAAAGACATATAAACTCTAATGGTGAGCGGATTCATTTGTTTGGAAGGGGTGGGAGGGAGGGAGGGAGGCTTTTGTTGATTGTAAGAAAAAAGTTTCATATTATGATATTGAAATATTTATCAAGTATATTTTTGAAGAAAAAGTAAATAAAATATTCAAAAACCATTTCCATCCAAGCAAACCTTCCTTAACATCTCCTAGTGATGGTCACGTGATGTAGTGAGGTGAGACGGACGCTGACAACTAATTCACAGAGATGGCGTTTGAACCCCACCCATCTTCAAAAACCAGATTTTGGAAAGGATATTAGCGACCAGTTATTGTGCGAGTCAAACTGTGCCTCTTCGCCCAATAGTTTTATATTATGGGGATAATATCACATACAAAAGGGATGAAGAAGAAATACATGGCAGAAATAGAAGAGCTGTTAACAAATTTGGAAATTGGAAAAGGAGTTCCAACAGTTTGGTTCCAAGAAATTTTTAAAAATTACTTTTAAACAAAAAGCTCCAATACGTCACATCCTTCGAGAGCTGAAAACGACATGAAGGGAGAAAGCCAAGTGGTCTTGTTCTGGCAACTGAGAACAGAAGAAAGTTGAAGGACAACTGATGCAATTCAAACTGGAGCAAGTTAACTCTCATATAATCCAATAGAAATTAATGACACAGATTTATACAAATTTATATCCATCAGAGGCACACAAAAAGAAATTGAAAAGGTCCGAGGCTAATTACAGTCAAATAAATCACCAAGGGAAGATGGTTGATCTCCTGAATTTTACAGAGAATTTAAGGATTTACTTAAATAATACAACCCTCTCATCATGGATGTTATTAACTTCACATCTAAATTTCAAACTCTGCATCGTGGGGGCTGAGTGGAATACCCTGACTTTGCTAATGTCCAGATGTGCTGGCTTGAGGTGGTCGATGGTGAAGATCTCTTCCTTCGCTCCGATATACAGCACACATGTCGACGTGTTGTGTTCGGCTACTTTCTATAGCCACACTCCGATCAAAAATATACACACAGGTCCCTGAAATTTTGGATCCAAGGATTTGGCCTGGCTGTTCAGAGGAGGCTGCAGAGGGGCTTGAGTTCCCATCTTTCCTTTTGTTTTGTCATTGAGGCCGTCAGGTCCTGTGGATTCTTGGCAGCAGCCAAAACCTTCCTGGTATCACCATCCCGGCTGCTGAGGTGTTGAATTCTTCTTTGAGGTTTACAAGAATGATCCTGTGGATTTGAGCATGATGGGGCGGGGTTTGCCAGTGGAGATGTCGCAGAGCAGCGTCTACTTACCAGAGTCGATGGCGACATCCTCCAGACTGAGCTGGAAAACTGCTGTCCCATTTGCCGGGATCTCAGTATCTTGCAGCTGTGCCCTGCCTAGGACTGCAGAGTCTATTCCCTGGGACAGACTCGATCGTGGGGTGAGACAGTGCGTCAGCCACCATGTTGGTTTTATCTACGATGTTTTGAATGTCTGTAATGAACTCAGACTCATATGAGAGGTGTTGCTACTGCCTGGCCAACCGTGGGTCCAACACTTTATGGAAGGCAAAGGTTAATGGCTTCTGGTTCATGAAGACACTGGATTGTCTACCTTCAAAAAAAACACATGAAGTGTCTGACTTCCAGGTACAGCACCAATTGCTGTCGGTCAAAGGCACTGTAGCTGAGTTCAGGTGGCCAGAGCTGCCTGCTAAAGAAGGTCATGGACAGCCATTGCCCTTCGATGAATTGCTCCAGTGCGCCCCCTACTGCTGAACTGGAAGCTTCTACTGAGAGAGTGGTTGGCGCATCTGGCCTGGTGTGTACCAGAAGGGTGTGGGCCAGTGCATCCTTGGGCCTCTGGAATACCTCCAAAGCCTCATTGACCAAGCTAATGTCTTTTCATTTCTCCGCCATAAGTGCAAAATGTGGGTGCATGATGCGGGCCACTGTCAGTGTGACGCAGTGATAAAAGTTAATCACCAGTGAATTCTTGCAGCCCCTTCACTGTGGTGGTGGTGAGGTGGTTTGGGGAAGCACTAAACAGCCTCTACCTTTTCAAGCAGGGGTTTAGTTCCGTGCCTATTGATTCAACCCTCAAGGAAGTCGAACGTTTCCAGCTTGAACTGGCTCTTAGCAAGGTTTATCCTTAGTCCAAATTCCTGCAGCCTGGCGCACACTCACTCTTAGATGGGCTGCATGCTCTGTGTGAATGCGACTGGTGATGAGAATATCATCCAAATAGATGAACATGAAGCTGAAATACCAGCCCACCGCATCCATCAGCCTCTGAAGGGTCTGGGCTGCATTTTTAAGTCCAAAGGACATTTACATGAATACAAAAATTCTAAGAGGGGTAACGATGGCAGTTTAAGGGATGCAATTGTGCTGGACCAGGATCAGGAGATAGCCCCTGATGGGGTCAACTTTGGAAAATAACCCCGCCCCTTGTAAGTTTGTACAAAGTTTTGGATATGAGGCACGAGGTAACATTCCAGTGGGGTGGTCCCGTTGGGGCAGGGATAGTCACCACATGGCCTCCACCCTCCTGCCTGCTTCGGTACCATGTGCAGGGGGGAGGCGCAGGGGCAGCTGTTCCAGGAAAATCTGCTGAAAGAGCAGCAAGGCCTGTCTCCCTCAGCAAGGGCAAGCATTTGGCTCAGTAGGGTAGATGGGACTCTGTCTGCAGGAACCCAAAGGTAGGGGTTCATCGCTCCTTGAGGGTATCGTATTTGCCTTGCTCAGGAGGCTGCTGCAGGGGGTCAAAGACCCTTGCTGCCGTGTCCTAGTCGAGCGAGCTCACCACATAGTAGTCACGCATGTCATTGGCGGTGATCTGCTAGAATTGGGCCTCGGTCTGTTTAAACCACGTGTGGTTGTGATGCCCAGAATATTGACAGCTTCAACTAAACTGCATGAAGAACCACCTGATCTGTCATCTTCAGGCCCAACTAGTGGTTGGACCTGTCGAGGTCACCAATGAAGCATACACGATACACCAAAGTGTGGAAAGAACGACACACACCCAAGAAGTCGAAGACTGGTTTGTTAAACTGGCAGCTCTGCTTATACTCTCTCTCACTGCTGATGACAGAACTTACGAGACAGTAGCACCGGCCTTGGATTGGTGGGTGTTCCCACCATTGCTCATTCCTTCCCGCCATGTGGGTTGTCACCTGGGACGAAGTTTGTCTGTCCCTGCGGAATCTGCGCAGTCACCACGTTCGTCAGCCATCTTGTGTACTGGGTTGCGTCCCGGTTAGCGGGCAGTAACAACCATATATTTTGTAAGAATATGGAGCCGATATTTACAAAGGGTGGGTATGAATATTTAAATGAAGCTCAGACATTCCCTTTCTCCTGAAGGCCTCAGTTTTTGAAAAGGAACGTTAAAGTTTTCATCACTCCTGCTGGGGGTCCCTTGTCCTCATTTTTCTTTTTCTTTTATCAAGGGAATGGAGGGGGGATGGGGTGGTTTATGGGGGGGGGGGAAATTTCTTTATTCTTTCTTTTAACTCTGACTCGTGTATTTGTGTTTAATTTGTGTTATTTTTAATTGTGTGAATTCTTTGTAGTGTTTAATTTATCAATAAAATATATTTGTAAATGATCGGAGTTCAATCCAAGGGACCATGAGTGGCCGAGAGAAACACTGGTGACTCCCCCTGCCCACCCTGATCACAAATATCAATGTGATCTACTAGGATTATTGACAAAATGATCAAAATGTGTGTTTACATGTGTTTTCCCCAAGAACGCTGTTTCATCAGGTTGTACTTGTGTTATCCAATGGTACTAAATTTAACCTTGTACTTTGGAGCAGGTGCAGAGGAGATTTCCTGGATCGGACAATGTCTGCCTGAAACCCAGATGTGAGTAGCAAACACATCTGTACAAAACAAAGGGAGGAAGGTTGAGGGGAGATTTTCTTTTACCCAGAGTTGTGGGTGTCAGGAATGCCTCACCAGGGGTGGTGGTGAAGGCCGAAACCTTAGGGGCCTTTAAGAGGCTCTGAGTCACGTGGATTAACGGAGGGTTATGAGGGAGGAAGGGGTGAGTTATTTTTATTTTGGTAGGAATACATTGGTCGGCACAACACTGAGGGCCAAAGTGCTTGTACTGTGCATCTTATATTCAATGTTAAACCTGTCAGTCTTTCAGCATGCAGACATTTTTTTTTAAACTTTATTTAAAATTTTATGACATGAATAAAATAAAAATTACATTTAAAGAAATAATAAAAATAAGATAATAAAAATTAGAATACTACATCATTAAACTACACAAATTAACCCCCCCCAATAATTATAACACAACATTAATCGTCTAATTTAAAATTAGACCAACCCTCCCCCCCCCAAAATAAAGAGTGAAGAATTAATTAACAATGTTGTAAAATTCTCTATCGAAATTAACTTAATTTTATTAAACTCTTCTCCCTCAATGTATTTGTACTTGGTTTTCTTCTTTTTCTTCTTATCACCTTTCCCCTCATCTTCCTCATCATCTAATTCAACATCCTCAATTTTTGACTTATTATCTTCTGTGACATCATCCTCTTAAAAAAGAGAGAAAAATAAACCCCAAAAAAAGAGAAAAAAAGGAGAAAAAACCTCCAAATTCCCTCTCAATTACAATCAGAAAACAAAAAGAGTTAAAAAAAATATTTATTTAAAAAAATAATTAAAAAAAAAACTTCACTTAACCCAAAAATTAAAAAGAAAAAAAAAACAGGTCGGAGGTCACGACTACCTCCTCCTGTTTAAACCGCCCAAAGCGGTAACTCCCCCAAAATATTGGGTGTGAGATAACTCACAGGTAGCTGATGACTTCTGGAAACTAGTGCCCACCCAGTTCCCTCTCCCAACTCCCATTTCATTAAACTATCATCATTATTTAAACTATTTAAACTCTTCTCAAAAAAAAAGATAAAAGATTTATTTTTTTAAATCAACATTACCACTTCGGTCACCATTGCTTCCATTTCTTTTAAAAATCTGGATCCCACCTTACATCTCTACTCTCTTTGGAGACCTTGAAGGACTACATCGTTCCTGAAACTGCATGATTGGTAAAGACTGAGCAAAGTCCATAACCTCTTTAGGATTGTCAAAGAACTTTGGCTGATTTCCATCCTGAAAAATCTTCAGTACCGCAGAATACCTGAATGTTCCCTTATGTCCTTTTTTCCACAACTGTTCTTTCACAGAATTAAATTCGCGTCGTTGAAACATAATTTCTTGACTCAAATCTTGATAGAAGAAAACAGGATTATTCTGAACCATCAAAGGAGATCTATTTTGCTGGGGTATTTCTAATAGCCGTACGTAAAATTGTCTCTCTGTCACAATAGTTTAAACAACGGATCAAAACAGATCTTGGATTCTGTCCTGAAAAAGATTTTCTTCTTAAAACTCTATAAGCACATTCCAGTATTAAACCTTCAGGGAATTTATCCTGTCCTAACACTCGTGGAATCCATTCAGTAAAAAATTTTCTTGGATCTGTTCCTTCTATGCCTTCTGGCAAACCAACAATTTTCACATTGTTCTGTCTAGATTGATTCTCCAAATAATCAACCTTTTTTGCTAAATTTTTATTTTGGATCTGCAATGTTTCAATTATTCTATTTTCATCTTGCAGTTGATCCTGTGCATCGACTAAACCTTGATTACATATTTCAAATCTTTCAATGGTTTCAAGCTTAAAAGCTCCATTAATGACTTCCGCCATCACATTAATCTTGGAAATAAACAGGTTCACAAAATTAGCTAAGTGACTCGATACAGAATATATCTTATCTTCAAGATCCTTAACAGACATTTCAACAGAAGTAGATTCAGGCATAATGGGGTCTTGCTGGTCCTTGGAGACCACGGAATCTTCTGTCCCTTCCCTTAATTTAGTATCTTTTCTAGCAGTTTGACTTTGTATAAAGATCCCTCTCAAAGTCCCCCCAGCAATGCCAGGAGACTGAAGATCAGGGTTATCTTTAAGCCAAATCTCTTTAATCATCTTCACTGAATCGATGTCTGGAAAAACCGTTGTAATTGAAGATGCATTTTGCAGCGCCACCACTGTAGCAGTCGAATGACAGCTCTTTAACTCTCCAGCTGGTAGCGCCCCAGCTGATTCAACTGTCAAAGTCTCAGTAACAGCACTCACAGTGGCCGTTGTGTGAAATACTGGCACCCGTCTAGCTCTTTGGTCTGAAAACTGTTGAATGCGACCTTCAAAGAGCCTCACCGGCTTAAAACGGAGTTTCAATGCCAAACTCTGTACGTCTTCCTTTGGATCCATTCTATGCTGAGTCCTGGCTTCTTGTAAACAAGTAGGCTCAGACAATTTCGGAAAATGTAGATTTTTAACAGTCTGTTAATGTTTTCTTTTACCTTTTTTTTTGCATATAAACCATTAGGCACTAATCCAACACCTCTTATTATTTATAAATTTTTAAAAGAACTTTAATGGACACTTAAAGACAAAACAATAAATCAGAGTCAGGAGATGTCTGGAAGGCACGTCTGTTCCCTACGCCATCTTGCCACGCCCCCGACCTGCGCCAGTTCTAATTTGGACCCTGGTCTCACCTAAACCATTGGAATAACCTGCACCTTCTACCCTCGAGAGCCCGAGGGAATCTGCACCCTCAGCAGTGTCCTGCTGGTGCACCATCGAATTCCCTCCATCCCCTTCCACGGGTTCCCTGCTGTTATCATGCTCCTGGATGGACCCCACCCTGGCAAAACTACCCATATTTTCACTGATTCCTCTGCACCTCTACATTCGGTTCAGGGGTCTGGGTTGTGTTGTGGGACTGGTGGAGAACAAAGCACCAATATCAGGAGACAGGGAGCAGTGTAGTGACCCCCAGCTCTGCGAGATGGGGAAGAGTGCAGAGACCCCCAGCTCCAGGAGACAGGGAGCGGCACAGAGGCCCTCAGTTCTGGGAGACCGGCTGAGTTGTATACAAGTCTGGAAGTGGCTGGGCCCAGAAGTATACAATGCTATGTTCCAGGGTAAACTGGAACAAACGCAAGGCAATGCACTTTGGTAAATTAGTCCGCTGTCCTCTTCACAGTCAGATCTGACTACCTGAAGGTGTCGGGGAACTGGCTTGGAGGGGCCGAGGCATGCAACAAAAAAATGGTCAGAGCCGATTGTAAAAGTCCACCAGAAACTGGGTCTGTGGGAATGACATTCCCTCTCAGTAATGGGGAAGAACCTGGTCATCAGGTGCAAGGTGCTCTCGGTACTGCTGCGTGTGATGCAGGCGTGGCCCATCCCACACACCTCTGCCCTGGCTATTACCAGAGCAGTTTCCCTCTTCATGTGGGATCCAAAATGGATGGAGTGGGAAGGAGGTCCATGTACATCGCCAGACTATGGTGTTATGAGCCCAAAGGACCCCAAAACCCAGCAGCAATAGACATTCACCAAGACAAGTCGTTATATAAAGATAAGTTGTTTCTAATTATCTTTAAACATGAAAACAGAATCAAACTTTAACTTATCTCTATTAACTTAACTAACCTTAATCCCCTTCTAATTTAAGCATATGTGTATGATGTGTGTGTAAATTTAAGAAAAATTATTTGGTTCACAGTTCAATCTTACTTCTCATTCTTCCAAGTTCATTGGTTGTAGGCAATTCTGATACTGTGCACAGAATTGAACATGTATAAAGTTCATCAGGCTTTGCCGCTCAAGAAAGTTCCATAGGGTTTTTAGAGAGAGATTTGTTGTTCCAGGATTTCCACAACTGAGCTACCACCATTAGTCACCTCAATGTCTCGCTGATAAAACTTGGCCCATCAGGGTTCTCCAGATGATAACCTCTTTCTTTCAGGCTAGCACAGTGTTCCTTCCTGTTGCACCTATTCCGAGAGAAACATCAGACGGATAGCCCTTCCAGCCATCCGCCATTCTGGAGCTTTCTGTTTCCTGCAATCTTCTCCTAGCTTGCACTGTTCAGCTGGTTTCATTGCCTGGCTGAGAGAGCTTGTTTCACCCCTTTCTCTCTCTCTCACTCCAACTGAGACTGCTAGAAAGCCCATGTGACTCTCTCACTTGCAAACCCCCCCCCCCCCCCACCTCTTCAGCAAACAACAGAACTTATCCTTCTTTGGCAAGCCCTTGTCTTAGCTAAACAAATCCCAGGGGTGACCTTTCTATCAGCACTTTGTAGATATTCAACCAGCCAGCCTGTCTCCAAACCAAAACAATGGTCTATTTATTTCATGACCTCATTTCAATTAGCAGCTACTTGACAAATGTGCATAGCATTCTCCATAGTTTCTGTGATGTAACTGAATATGAATTCTTCAGTATTTCAAATCAGATATGCTTTAAAATGTGTGTATGTATTTAACCTACACTAATTTTACCAGATTCTCCCAAATATATATTCCATGACAATGGGGTTAAGGGCGTAACCAATGTGGCCTTCATCGTGTGAGGTTGCATCAGACTGAGCATGGAAACTAAGTACAAGGGTACCGAGTGCCGCTATGAACCAAGGATCTACCTGTCTCAGGTGTTCTGAAGGATTGGCGCAATGTCCCAGTCAGGTGGACTTTGCCACATCACCTTTGTGGAAAAGTTTTCATAGATAAACACTTTTGACCATAAAGCCATCAGGTAGTGGTCAGCACGGAATTCCTGCTGACACAGAGAGACCAGGATTTGATGAATAATGTGTGATGGTCCTCTGAGCAGAGAATCCAGAGACAGACTCCAGTCCTCCCTCTGGTTAAGGAGAGTGAGGTCATCACGGGCAAGGCATGTGGCCTGAAGGACCGGGTCAAGGAACATGAGCTGCAGCTCGATGACCTTACTCTTGTTAGGGAGAATGAGGCTATCGTAGACAAGAGCTACAGGCAGGTGGTCGCACAGGGGCTCACGGGACGAGGGACAGAGGGTTACCATTAGGAGGAGGAAAGGGAGGGGTCAGATTCATGTGCAAGCACCCGAGTCTGTAATCTTCAGAAATCAGTACTCCACCTTGAATACTGAGGAGGGGGATAGTCAGACTATGGTGGGCAGAGGTGTGGTGTCAAACTCTGTAGGGATAAAAGGAAAAGGGCGATAGTTATAGGGTGAGAGTTAGTAGGATAAGGAAGGGACAAGTTTATATAATTTGAGGGAGGAAAAGCAGGAAGTCGTAAACAGATGTTGCAGTGAAAATTGTGAGAATGGTAGAAAGGAGGATATGCAGAAGGTAGGATGTAGGAGATCCCTGTATTTATTTTAATGCGAGGAGTGAGTAAGGAAGCTGGATGAGCTAAAGATGTGGATTGACATGTGGCATTATGATGTTGTGGACATTAGCAAGATGTGGTTAAAAGAAGGTTGTGACTGGCAGTTGAATGTTCCAGGATTTCACTGATTTAAGTGTGACAGAGTTAGTGGATTAAGAGGGGGAGGTGTGGCATTACATGTCAGGGAGGCTATTACAGCAGTGCTGAGGCAAGATTGACTGGAGGGCTCGTCAAGAGAGGCAGTGTGGGTAGAGCTGAAAAACAAGAAGGGTGAGGTTACTATTATGGGGTATATTATAGGTCGCCAAATGGGGAAAGGGAACTAGGAGAGCAAATGTGCAAGGAAATAGGTGAGATATGCAAGTGAAATAGGGTGGTGTTGGTTGGGGATTTCAATTTTCCAAACATCAATTGGGAAACGCAGTCAGTAAAAGGGCAGGATGGCTTAGTATTTATGCATTGTGTTCAGGATTGCTTTTTGCAGCAATATGTTGAGACGCCAACTAGAGTGGGAGCAGTGTTTGATCTGTTGTTTGGGAATGCAATGGGGCAGGTGACAGAGGTGAGCGTTAGGGCGAACTTCTGATCCAGTGATCATGGGCCCATTACCTTTAGCTTAATGATCTAAAGGGATAGGTCGGGTCCGAGGTTGAAGGTCTTCGAGTGGGGGAAGGCCAGATTTGGAGAAATGAGAAGGGATTTGCAGAGAGTTGTGTGGGCTGAACCTTTTCCTGGAAAGGATGTAGAGAAAATTTGGGGGGGCATTTAGTAGTGAGATTTTGAGAGTACAGGATCTTTATGTTCCAATCAGGCCAAAGGGGAAAACTAAAGGTTCGAGGGAGCCGTGGTTTTCTGGTGAAATTAATAAGTTTGTACGGGACAAGAGGGAGACCTACACCAAATATAAAAAACATGGGATTGAGGAGATAGATAAAAAGGGATGTGTCTATAGCTAATAAGGCGAAGGTGAATCCTCAGGGTTTGTTGAGATATGTGAACAGTAAAAGGAGGGTTAAACATAGAATAGGTCGACTGGATGATGGGACCAGTGAACTATGTCAGGAACCGTATGAGATGGAGAAATATTGAACAAATTTTTCTCATCTGTATTCACGAGGGAAGCAGACATTGGGCTATACAAGATAAGAGAGGCAAATGGTTTAGTTATGAAAAGGATAGGGATTAGTAAAGTGAGAGTTTTGGAGCTTCTTGGGTCAATTAAGGTGGATAAGTCTCCTGGTGCTGATCGGATTTTTCGCAGGACTTTAAGGGAAGTCAGGGAACAAATAGCGGGGGCACTGACAGTGATTTTTCAAAGATCACTGGAGGAGGGTGTGGTACCACGGGATTGGAGAGTTGCAAATGTAGTTCTGTTGTTCAAAAAAGGCAGTAGGTGTAGGCCAAGTCATTATTGCCAGTAAGTTTGATTTAGGTGGTGGGGATGGTTATGGAGAGTATTCTTCGAGATAGTATATACAAATATCTGGATAGGCAGGGATTGATTGGGCGCTCCCAGCAGGGGTTTGTGAAGGGAAAATCATGTTTGACGAATCTTGTTGAGGTTTTAAAGAGGTGATAAGAAAAGTGGATGAAGGTAGGGCGGTTGACGAGATCTATTTAAATTTTAGTAAAGCTTTTGATAAGGTACTGCATGTAAGGTTAGTTAGGAAGGTTCACCACGATGGATTAATAGATAGTGAGATGGGTTCAGAGGTGGCTGGGAGATAGACAGCAGAGAGTCATGGTGGACAAATCTCTATTAGGATAGAAGCCTATGACGAGCAGTGTGCCTCAGGGATCGGTATTGGGTCCCCTGTTGTTTATCATTTATATTCATAATTTGGATGAGGGGGTGGTTAACTGGGAAAGCAAATATGAAGATGATTTGAAAATAGGGGGAGTGGTGGATGGTGAGGAAGGTTTTCTTGGATTACAGGATTTGGTTTGTTTGGAAAAGTGGACTGATGGAATTTAATGTTGACAAGTGTGAGCTGCTGCATTCCGGAAAAAAAATATTCAAAATAGGACCTATGCAGTTAAGGGGAGGGTGTCGAGAAATGCAGAGGAACAGAGGGATCTTGGAGTTATGGTACAGAGTTCACTGAAGGTGGATTCTCATGTAGACAGGGTGTTTAAGAAGGCATATGGTCTGCTGGCCTTCATAAATCATAGCATAGAGTGTAGGAGCTGGTTGGTGATGCTGCAGCTGTTTCAGGTATTGGTGAGGCCAGGTTTGGAGTACTGTGCTCAGTTCTGGTCTCCATACTATAGGAACGATATAGATAAGATGGCGAGGGTGGAGGGAAGATTTACAAGGATGTTGCCTGGCTTGCAGCATCTGGATTACAGGGAGAGATTAAGGAGACTGGGACTTCATTCATTGGAATGCAGATGACTGAGAGGGGACTTGATGGAAGTATTTAAAATTATGAAAGGAATAGATAGAATAGACATAAACAGACTAATTCCCCCGAGGAAAGGGAAGGTTGGAACAAGAGGCCATGAGTTAAGGGTAAGAGGGCAAAACTTTAGGAGAAATATTAGAGGATGCTTCTTCACTCAGAGTGTGGTGGCAGAATAGAATGTTCTTCCAAATGAGATAGTTACAGCAGGGTCCCTTCTGTTATTTAAGAGAAGGTTGGATGTGTACATGGAGGTGAGGAGGATGGAGGGATATTGGCGGAGAATGTGAGGATTGAGCTAGTGGATTTGTTCTAGTGAACCGGTGCGAACTCGAAAGGCTGACATGGCCTGTTTCCGCTCTGTAAATGGTTATATGGTTACATGATGACACAGTTTTGCATTTCAATTTCTCATCCCTCATTACAAAACTCTCTGCTCTCCATGTTCGTGCTGCACATTTCTTCATTGCTGCTATGCCTAGACTCAGAAAGTTTGTTTGATATTTATCCAACTTCAATTTTGTATCTGCATCTTAAATATGACTAAGCACAAATATTCTCACGTCCTTTTGTATTTATATCTTCATAATTTGTCCTAATAATCTACTGAAATCCTTCCAAAATTCTTCCACTTTTACACAGGTCCAAACCGAATTGGAAAAAAAAGTCCCAATCACGTTATTACATTGAAAACATTTCTCGGAATAATTGGAGATAAGTCCATTTAATTTATATGGAGTAGAGCAGAATTGATGTAGACAATTGTGCTTTTATAACTGACATAAATCATATTTGTAACACTCTTGAAACAATCTTGACCATATTTCTTCTTGAATTTGTATATTTCAATCTTCTTTGCACCTTTGTTTCGATTTATATAAATCCTTTTCCCCATATTATATTTGATGTCTATAAAATCTCTTTCCCACAAATTTAATATTCTATTCCCTCTGTTCATAGGCAATAACACATTTTTACCCACTGGTGCTTTTCTTGAGATCCCTACCTTTTTTCCCTAAACCTACATTGATTTCTTGCCACGTTCTGATCGGATGTAACTGTGTTTTTCTTGTGATTTGACTCTCCATTTACTGATAAAATACTTTGCTTCCCCTCCTCCATTGTTGTCGGGTTCGTGTGGGTCCCACAGGTTAAGAACCAGACCAAAGTAGAGGTACAAAGCACATTTTTATTTTGGGGATGGAAACATGACAACAGGGTCGATATGTTAGGCAAACCTCTATACACAGAGTACGCAGGGAGTAAATATACACTTCTAATTAGGAGGGAGAAACCGACAGAGGTTGGGGGAAATTACATAAACTTACACATTCAACATTCAGGATCAAGGTGATACTGTGAGCTCCCACCCCTTGACCGATATGGACATGGCTCTTCCTAGCTGACCTCGAGACTCACCCCAACCCAGTGTGGAAGGTGCTACTTCCTAGCCACGATGAGTTGAAAGAGGCAGAACAAAGGGGGACATGGTTCTTTATAGTTCTGGGGGACCGTGCTGGGAGGGCCAATCACTCAGGAAAGGCTGGTCCCCGTTGACTGCTGTGGCCAATGCTCGAAGCCAAGTGCAGGGGCTCGGCAGGGGTCAGTCGAGGTGATTCACCTGGGCCAATTGGGTGAAGGTCAGGGCTGAGTCTGGCCGGGCTGCCTGGACTGCAGCTCCTGGTGATTTAGGTGGGCCAATCGCAAGGGTCACCTTGATGGCTTGGAGTGAGTCTTTGACCTGGATTGACAGGTAGTATGTCCACTGAACAGGAGTACAGCAGCGCCACCAGGTGGTGGACACTGCCTCTCCATGACAATCCACCCCTTCGGAAGACATGCTGCTTGCCAATAAAGTGCGACAGGTAATAAGAAGGTCTAACGGGGCAATGCAAAGGTGCATATAAATTGACGATCACATCATGGAATAACTATAGCAATGATAACAAAAATAAGTGCAATCCCCCAGTGAATGATAGTCACCCAAATGCCCCTCGTGGAGCCAAATGGCCCCCAGGGTCCCCATGAGGTGGTGATACTGGTGGATCTGTCCCAGGATTTTTGAATTTTGGCCACCGAGTCCCGAATGTGGTCTGCCAGGTGGGTGATGTTAGAGGATTCCTTGGGAATGTAGGTGCAGCCCTCCTGGCCATTGACAGCACAGCCACCAGGAGGTAGTCCAGGGCCATCCGATTTGGCATTGGCACTATACGTCTCTCCTTCAGCTCCACAACTGTTCAGGTCAGGGTGTCCTTTGTATGGTGCAGGGACACTGCCATCTCGTTGGCCAACAACTCCAGGAGGGTGGCCATCCGGTTATTTCGTTGGAGAGCCATGCGGTGCCATATCTGGGGAAGGCGATCATCCAGAACAGTTCACCTGCAGTAAAGGCCCTCTTGTTCCAGTGGTCGCCAAAGGCTGGGTGCTCCCCTAGGTCATCGAGAGAGTGGATGTAGGGCACCTCGAATGTGGGGAAATGGCAGCCCTACCAGGTGGTAGGAAGCCAGGTGTAGGCACTGAGGCCGCCTACCCAGTGGGTGCCATTCAAGGTCCAGGGGCCCCCCAGCTTGGTGACATCAGTGGAGGTGGTGAGTGCGGAGCCCGGGTACCCTCTTTTTTTAAAAAAACTTTATTTAAGATTTTATAACATGAATAAAATAGAAAGTTACAGTAAAAGATTAAACATAAGATAATAAAAATTAGAATACTACATCGGCAGTCTAAATAAACTGAATCCCCCCCAAAATTAGTACACAACATTAATGACCTAGCTTAAAGTTAGTCTAACCCCCCAAAATAAAGAGTGAAAGAGTGAAGAGTTAATAAAATGCACAATAATTATATAAAAAAACCCTTACACAAAAAATGATAAAAACATAACAAATAAAGATGCTAACATCAAAAAAAGAAAAAAAAAATTAAAAAAAATTAAAAAAAATTATCAATACTAAAATATCAAACTTAAAAACATATTTAAATCAAACTTAAATGCATATATTTAGCAAATGGAGTCCACTTCAACCTATCCTGAATTGAAAAAGATATCCTTTCCATAGTCAAACAGAACTTCATCTCCAAATACCACCTATCTAAAGTTAATATATTTCTATCTTTCCAAGTAAGAGCTATACATTTCTTGGCCACAGCTAAAGCTAAATAGATAAAAGAAATCTGATAATCTTGTAGGCCCAAATCAATTAATGATTGCATATTCCCTAATAAAAATATACCAGGATCTAATACAAGACAAATATTATATAAACTATTAAATATAGATTGAATACCCTTCCAAAACTGTTGCAACCGATCACAAAACCAAACAGTATTCAAAAAAGTATTAGCCGTCTGGTCACAACGAAAACAGCAATCCGACTTACTAAGACCAAACTTTTTTAGTTTTTCCGGTGTTAAATATAACTGATGTATAAAATTGTAATTAATCATCGCCAATCTAGCATTAACCAATTTCCTAATACTATTCTGACAAATTTCCATCCAAGCTTCTTCAGCTATTATAAAACCTAATCTTTTTCCCATTTCAACTTATCCTTATCCCAATCTTTTTTACTATCAATTTCTTGTAAAATACAATTCAAATCAGATATATATCCCTTTTGTGGTATTGAAAGTACATATTCCTCAAAATTAGAATCAGGCAATAAAATCATATGTCGACCACATATCTGTTTTACAAAAGATCTTAAATGATAATACACAAATACAAAGTTTCCACTAATACCGAATTTCCTTCGTAATTCATCAAAAGAACAAAAACATCCCTCAGAAAAACAATCGGATAAATTTTTTATTCCCTTCCTTTCCCATTGTTTCAAAGTAATATTGGAGACTGTAAAAGGAACAAGTTGATTGTTATATAATGGCAATCGTCCAGACCATTTACTTTTGATCCCCAATTTATTAAGTTTACTTGTCCATAAATTTAATACATGCTTCAATATTGGGACATCATAAGTTCGTAATAAATTTTTATTCCATCAAAACAAAAACTCATGAGAAAATTTTTCTGAATTAACTGCCATTTCTATCTTTGCCCAACTGGGCGGATCATCCATATTCATTAATGCACTAAGAAATTTAAATTGAGCTGCTTCATAATAATGTTGAAAATTCAGTAATCTTAAACCTCCAAATTGAAAATCCCACATCAGCTTTCTCATCGCTACCCTCGGAAATTTTCCCTTCCATAAAAAGTCTCTAATTGCTTTATATAGATCCTTAAAAAACTTTTATTTAAAAAATAAGGAATTAATTGAAACAAATATTGTATTCAGGGAAAAATATTCATTTTTATAGTATTAATCCTCCCTAATAGACCCAAAGGCAAATCTTTCCACCTAGTCAAATCTAATTTAATCCTTTTTATTAAAGGAAGATAATTAATTGAATATAAATCTTGAAATTCCGTATTAATATTAATTCCTAAATATTTAATTTGTGTAGTGCATTTCAAATTTGTAATACTTTTATACATTGAATAATCATTTTTACAAATTGATAAAATTTCACTTTTGGTCCAATTTACTTTATAACCAGATAATTGACCATAAATTTCTAAACATTCTTGAATTGCTGGTAAAGAAATACCCGAATCCACCAAATATAATAAAACATCATCAGCAAATAGATTAATCTTATATTCCTCATTCAAAACTCTCGTGCCTTTAACATTTTCATTCTGGCGTATTAATTGTGCCAAAGGCTCAATAACTATAGCAAATAAAGCAGGTGACAATGGGCATCCTTGTCTAGTAGACCTTGTTAAATTAAAAGATTCTGAAATCTGCCTATTGACAGTAATTCTGGCCTTCGGACTATTATATAAAGCCTTTATCAATCAATAAATGAAGAGCCAAATCAAAATTTCTCAAGTACTTTAAACAAAAACTTCCATTCCACTCTATCAAAAGCCTTTTCTGCATCCAGCGAAACCACTATTGGATAATTCATCTGAGATTTAGATTTATTTATCAAAGTTATTAAATGCAAAATATTATCTGATGCATATCTATTTTTTATAAATCCTGTTTGATCACTATGTATTATTTTAGGCAAATATTGAGCAAATCGATTAGCCATAGCTTTTGCTACAATTTTGTAATCTATATTTAACAACGATATTGGTCTATAAGAAGAAACCTGTAAAGGAGCTTTATCTTTTTTTTGGTATAACTGTAATTATTGCATTGGAACAAGACTTGGGTAATCGAAAAGTGTCATAAATTTGTTGTAAAACATCCTTATATATAGGAAATATATCAGCATAAAAATTTTTATAAAACCCATCTTCACCAGTGCCTTTCCATTTGGCATATCTCTTATCGCCGTTTCTATTTCCTTTTCTGTAAAGGATTTATCTAACTCCTGTCTATCTTCTTGATTCAATTGTGGCAATTTAATATTTTTCAAAAAAGAATCTATAGCATCCTCAGTTACATCTTTACATTCTGAAGTATATAATTTTTTGTAAAAATTACAAAATTCCTCATTAGTTTCCTTTTGACTAAAAGTAATACCCGATTTCTTTCTCATTACTGGTATAATTCTAGATAATTGTTCCTTTTTTAACTGCCATGACAGAACTTTATGAGCTTTCTCACCCCATTCATAAAATTTATGTTTAGTTCGGTTCATTAAACATTCAAACCGATAAGTTTGTAATTCATTATATTTAAATTTTAAATTAGTTAACTGATTCTTTTGCGTTTCAGTAGCATTTTTTTTAAAATTCTTTTTCAGTAACAGTTATCTTTTTCTCTAAATCTTCAATCTCTTTAATTCTCTCTTTCTTTACTTTAGAAGCATAACTAATTATTTGACCTCATAAAAAAACTTTCATTGCATCCCATAAAACAAATTGACTAGAAACAGAATTATTAATATAAACCTCAATTTGTTGTTTTAAATAACTAATAACTTCCATTTTTTGCAGTAACATCATATTGAATCTCCATCTTGGAGCTCTCTGAACATCCTGTGAACTCTGATATTTTAATAATAATGATGAATGGTCCGAAACCAGTCTTGTCTTATAATCCACAGATGTAACCCTATCCTGCAAATGTGCTGAAATTAAAAAATAATCAATTCTAGAAAAAGAATTATGTCGTGACGAATAAAAAGAAACATCTTTCTCTGTAGGATTAAATCTTCGCCAAATATCAACTAAATTCAAATCTGACATCATATTAGTTACTTGAACTGCCATCTTCGATTTCTTAATTACTCTTGGATACTTGTCCAATAAAGGCTCCAATACCACATTCAATTTAGACATTCAATTTAGACATTCCTTACAACAACTCAACCCAAGAAAAAAGAAGAAAGAAAAAAAAGAAAAGAAACTCCCCCCAAAAGAAAAGGAACCCTTCCTCTTATTCCCTCTTAAAACTACAATCAAAAACAAATTAAAATAAAGAAAAAAAAATTACTTAAACAAAAGTAATAAAAAAAACTCACTCCTTAACCCAAAAATTAAGAAAAAAAACAGGCAGGAGGTTACTATTACCCCCTCCTGTTTAAACTGCACAATGCGGTAACTCCCACAAAATACTGGGTGTGAGATAACTCACACATAGCTGATGACTTCTGGAAAATAGTGCCCACCCAGTTCCCTCTCCCAACTCCCATTTCATATTAAACTATCATTAATGACTAAGATCTTCCAAAAAAAAAGATTTATTTGTTTTAATCAATTTTATCACTTCGACCACCATTGTTTCCATTTCTTCTTGGAATCTGATTCCCATCTTGTGTCTCCACTCTCTTTGGAGACCGAGGAGGACTACGTCGTTCTTGAAATTGCGTGATCGGTAAAGATTGAGCAAAGTCCATAGCTTCTTTAGGATTATTAAAAAACTTTGGCTGATATCCATCCTGAAAAATCTTCAATACCTAAAAGTTGCCTTGTATCCTTTTTTCCACAACAACTCTTTCACAGAATTAAATTCACATTGTTGAAACATAATTTCTTGACTCAAATCCGGATTAAAAAAAAACACGATTATTCTGGACCATCAAAGGAGATCTATTTTGCTGAGCGTTTCTAATAGCCACATGTAAAATTGTCTCTCTATCACAATAATTTTAACAACGGACCAGAACAGGTCTCGGATTCTGTCCTGAAAAAAGGTTTCCTTCTTAAAGCTCTGTGAGCACGTTCCAATATTAAACCTTCAGGGAACTTATCTTGCCCTAACACTCGTGGAATCCATTTGGTAAAGAATTTTCTTAGATCTGGCCCTTCTATATCTTCTGGCAAACCAACAATTTTTACATTGTTCCGTCTAGATTGGTTCTCCAAATAATCAACGTTTTTTGCTAGATTTTTATTCTGAATCTGCAATATTTCAATTGTTTTGTTTACATCTTGCAGTTGGTCTTGTACATCAACTAAACCTTGATCACACATATCAAGTCTTTCAGTGGTTTCAAGTTTAAATGCTCCATAGTTGAGTATTGATATTCACCAATTCATTAAGCTTAGAATAGACCTGGTTCATAGAGCTACCGAGCTGTTTCATTGAAGAATACAACTTAAATTCAAGATTCTTAACAATCACATCAGCAAAAGTAGATTCAGACATGGTAGGATCCTGCTGTTTCTGAGAAATCAAAGGATCTTCTGTCCCTTCCCTTGGTTTAGCAGCCTTTCTTGCAGTATGGCTCCGTGTAGAAACTCCTGCCACAGCCCCCTCAGCAATATCAGGAGGCTGATAATCAGGGTTATCCTTATCCTTAAGCCATATGTCATCAAAAGCCTCCATTATATCCATACCTGGGGAAAATGTCATGACTGGTGGTGCATTTCGCAGCGCCACCGCTATATCAATCGGAGGTCGGCTCTTTAACTCTCCAGCTGGCGGCGCCCCAGCTGATTCAGCTGTCAAAGTCTCGGTGACAGCGCTCACAGCGGGCGTTGTCTGAAATACACGCACCCGGCCAGCCCTTTGTTCTAAAGGCTGCCGAGTGCCATCTTTAGAGAGCCCTACCGGTACAGAGCAGAGCTCCAGTGCCGAATCCGGCACTTCTTCTCCTGGATCCATTCCACGCTGAGTCCTGGCTTCTTGTAAACAGGTAGGCTCAGATAATTTCAAGAAATGTAATTTTTTAACAATCTGTTGGTGTTTTCTTTTACTTTTTTTTAACAAATGTACCATTAGATATTAATTCAACATCTCTTACTATTTTTAAACTTTTTAAAGAATTTTAACAGGCACTTAGAAACAAAACAATAAATCCGAGTCAGGAGAGGAGTGGAAGGCACGTCAGTTCCTTACGCCATCTTGCCACGCCCCACGGTTGGCAGGATATTTGTACTTACCAGCGTTGTCTTGAAGATACAATAGGCCAGTCGGTACTTGTGCCAGCTGCCGAGGCCCCAACTGACAGCCGTTTTTTTAATTTCCTGCCTTTTTTCTCTAATAGATAAATGGTGGGACACATTTATGGGCTTTTTTCCCCATTGGTGATGGTAAAAACACAATTCTCACCGCCTGTCAGTGCATTCATCCTTCTTTAACTGAACTGCAGATAGAAGAGGCTTGTAGGAAACAGGAGATGGATCTACTGATCAAAGAGGCTGTTTGTGAGCAGACACTTGCGTTGGAGTTTGATCGAGCCTGTCAGCCTCCCATGCTACATCATGGGGATGGCAGAAATCCATGTTAACGATTGGTATTGCGACACGACCCGGGAGTTTGGACAGGAATAGAGTCTCAAAAAGTAAACAATGAGAATGGCCATCTGCTAATACGAGCATCTCATTCATTAGATCAGATGGATCCCTGTCACTCAGGCCCTCCATATTTAAAAGCTCATGTCTAGTCAATTCCAGGAGAAATAGGCAGAACCTGGTTTAACTGCAGCCGTGGTGGCATCAGCTGCTGTCGTTGTGTCCATGATCACTGGAGATTCAAGCTTCGGCTGAATCTTGCATTCGGGGGTCACCATTTCTGGCGGCAACTTCAGTACAGCTACTAAAGTCATACACATACCCATGTTAGTCAACACAAGACTGCTTTATTCAAACTTTACAGACTTCTTTTATATTCCGCATTACTTGTCAGGGAAGATATTACAGCGGTGCTCAGGCAAGAGACTGGAGGTCTCATCAAGGGAGGCAGTGTGGGTAAAACTAAAAAATAAGAAGGGTGAGGTGACTATTATAGGGGTACATTATAGTCTGGCAAATGGGAAGGGAGAACTAGAAGAGCAAATGTGCAAGGAATTAGCTGACATCTGCAGTAGGAATAGGGTGGTGTTGGTTGGGGATTTCAATTTTCCTAACATCGATTGGGAAACACAGTCAGTGAGAGGGCAGGATGGCTTAGAGTTTGTACAATGTGTTCAGGACTGCTTTTTGCAGCAGTATGTGGAGATGCCCACTACAGGGGGGGCAATGTTCGATCTGTGGTTGGGGAATGAAATGGGATGGTTAACTGGGTAAGCCAATATGCAGATGATATGAAAATAGGGGGAGTGGTGGATGGTGAGGAAGGTTTTCTTAGATTACAGGATTTGGTTTGTTTGGAAAAGTGGACTGAAAAATGGCAGAAGGAATTTAATGTTGACAAGTGTGAGGTGTAACATTCCGGAAAAAATAAGCAAAATAAGACATATGCAGTTAAGGGGAGGGCATCGAGGAATGCAGAGGAACAGAGGGATCTTGGAGTTACGGTACAGAGTTCCTTGAAGGTGGATTCCCAGTTAGACAGGGTGGTTATGGCAAACTGGCCTTCATATATCATAGCATAAAGTACAGCTGGAAAATGGTGCTGCGACTGTTGAAGGCATTGATGAGGCCAGGTTTGGAGTATTGTGTTCAGTTCTGGTCTCATTTGTCAAAGGAAGGATATAGATAGGTGGAGAGAGTGCAGAGAAGATTTACAAAAATGTTTCTTGGCTTACAACATCTAGAATCCAGAGAAAGATAAAGGAGACTGGAGGGCTCATTGAGGGAGGCAGTGTGGGTAAAATGAAAAAATAAGGATGAGGGTACTCTTATTGGGGTATATTATAGGCTGCCAAATGAGACATGGTGAGACATTATTAAGAGTTTGCTATCGATCCATGGAACCAGCAGGTTTAAATTAAGCCCTGTGAATGTCCTGCACCTATCCGCAGAAGACAACACAGATCAACGTGCCATTCCTCGGCATGCAGCACCGTGCACGTGTGGTCCATTAAATGGGTGAGTGCCCAGTGGTCTGTTGGCTCATGATTCATACTTTTGAAGAGACTTAATGGACTTTAAAGGCAGAAATGATGGCACATGTCATGGGATGAGCCATTCTAGAGAAACATTACAAACGAGAGGCAGAAGTTGTTGTCCATGCTGTGGGGAAGAGAGGATTGAAGATACAGTCGACAGAGAAGGTACAGTTACATCGTCTTCTCCTTTCTCCAGGAGTAACAAGTGGATTTTGAAGGAGGAAGACCATTTCTAACCGTCTCTTTGAGATCAAGAGAGCAGCCTCGTTGTGACCATGGAAATGGCCACTTTAGATGAATAAAGCCAAAGTAATCTTGCATTTGCAACATAACCATTTTTAAATGGAGACTTAGTTCAGCCCTTGACTGGGTTGATGAAATCTTGGTGGAAGAAAATAGCCACTCCACTGTCTCTTTGAAAAGAGAACAGATTCATCATGTGGAACAGCTTCTGAAACCCTGCAAGAGAGGAAAATAAACTCTTGCAGAGTAAGTTTCAGAGCAATGTTTTTTCATCCAAGAAATTCAGACGAGTTTGAAAGAGGACCGATGACGAGGATTCGAAATCCTTTTGTTGCTTTTGAGCCACAATTTAAAGAAATCTACAGGGTGTCAAATGACTCAAATCCAGATACAACCCTTCACGAATTGAGCTCTTCCAGCTCTGTTGGGTTAAACCAGCGAAAGATGAGGGGGTAAAGCCACAGGGTTAGAGAGAGTCAGCAGGTCAAACAGGCATAGAGCAAAGAGAAAGATACATCAAACACGTTGTGGGTTTGTCCCTTCATCAAGGAAAGTTGAGGAAGAGAAGGTCAGAAATGGGACCATTAAATTGTGGGGGTGGAGGGCAGGAGGAAGCCAACACACACAGAGAGGGGACGGGCACTCCCCCCGCCCTGCTCCCCCCGCCCTGCTCCCCCCGCCCTGCTCCCCCCGCCCTGCTCCCCCCGCCCTGCTCCCCCCGCCCTGCTCCCCCCGCCCTGCTCCCCCCGCCCTGCTCCCCCCGCCCTGCTCCCCCCGCCCTGCTCCCCCGCCCTGCTCCCCCCGCCCTGCTCCCCCCGCCCTGCTCCCCCCGCCCTGCTCCCCCCGCCCTGCTCCCCCCGCCCTGCTCCCCCCGCCCTGCTCCCCCCGCCCTGCTCCCCCCGCCCTGCTCCCCCCGCCCTGCTCCCCCCGCCCTCCTTCCCCTGCCCTCCCCTCCCCTCACCCTCCTTGCCCAGCCTCCCCCTCGCCCTCCAACTCCCCCTTCACCCTCCCCCTTACCCCTGCCTGGCCCCGCCCCCTCCCCTCCTCAACTTTCCCCGCCCCCTCCGGGCTCCCACCCCTCCCATCCCCCTCCCTCTCCCTCATCCCCCTCCCCTACCCGACCCCTGCACCGACGCCTCGGCTCCACCCAAACACCCCACCCGTACTGGCCACTCCCGGGTGGGGCCCGGCGGGCTGCGGGTCGCCCGCTTTCCCTGGACCGTGTGGCTGAGGAAGATCCCGGCGCTGCCGACAACTTCTTCCCTTTAGGCCCGTGGCAACGCGACGGACCCCGAGCAGACGACGCCGCCGCCAACATCCCGCCTCCTCACAGCAAGAGCCAATCAGCCCGCGAACCCGCCCATCAATCCAACCCGACTTCAGCATCCAATCCAATAGCGACCTCACTGAATCAACCCATTGGCTCGCGCAACTGAAGCAACCAATCAGCGTGCGAGCGAGCGAACACACAGGTGAACCCAATCAGCATCGCAAGACAGAAAACAAAGGCAGTGGAAGGAGCAGGAGACCTTTCGGCCCTTCCACTTTCAACTACCCCACAACTCAATCAAATCCTTGGGAAACACAGGATCACTTTGTCTTGGCTCCAGGATTCCTCTGATCTCAAGAAATACATTGTACCCCAACTGCAAGGGAGACTATTTATTATCAAACTTTCCTTTATATTTATTACCGCTTCCAATTTAATGGAGGACACAAGTGGTTGTGTCAGTCAGCTGGACCGCCTCGGGGAACCTCATGGAGCAGGCAATCATGGTGAGAAGGTAACTCGTCCCGTGGGAGGCCGGTAGTGACCCTACAATGTCATTGTAGATGTGGCTGAACCTATGTGGTGCTGGCTCGAATGTCTGGGGTGGTGCCTTCACGTATGTCTGCATTTTGGTCATCTGGCAGAGTGTGCAGGCCTTGGCCCACTGACAACCTGTTTCTGGAGGCTCAGCAAGACCAACCTATTGACCACCATTTTGACAGTACTGATGGTTGTCAGGTTGTGCACCTCATCATAAAACTGCCATCTCCATGCTGTCGGCACGATGAGGTGGGGTTTGCCATTGGAATGTCTCAGAGGAGCGTATACTTACCAGGGTCGATGTTAACATCCTCCAGCCTGAGCCTGGACACTGCTGTCTTGCTTGCAAGGATCTCAGGGTCGTCCTGCTGTCCCTTGCCGAGGGCTAAGTAGTCTATTCACTGGGACAGGGCCTTGATAGACTTGATTGCGGGGATGGGGCAGTGCGTCACTCATGATATGTTGAATGTCTGTAGTGAACTCAGACTCATAGGAGAGGAGTCGCTGCTGCTTGGCCGACCACAGGTCCAACACTTTATGGAAGGCAAAAGTTAATGGCTTCTGGTCCATGAAGACACTGAATTGTCTACCTTCCAAAAATACCTTAAGTGCCTGACTGCCAGGTAGAGCACCAATTGCTCTCAGTCAAAGACGCTGTATTTGAGTTCAGGTGGCCAGAGGTGTCTGCTAAAGAAGGACAAGGGCTGCCATTCCCCTTTGATGAATTTCTCCAGTGCACCCCCTACTGCTGTGCTGGAAGCATCTACTGAGAGAGTGGTGGGTGTCCCTGGCCTGGCGTGTACCACAACGGTTGTGTTGGCCAGTGCGTCCTTGGCCTTCTGGAACGCCTCCAAATCCTCATTGTCCCAGGTAATGTCTTTACCTTTCTCCGCATGATGTGGGCCACGGGGGGCGTGGCAAGATTGCGTAAGGATCAGACGTGCCTTCCAGTTCTCTCCTGACTCTATCTTAATGTTTTGTCTAGAAATGCCCGTTAAAATTCTTTAAAAGTTTAGATAACTTCAGTGTTGTTAATTTAACTTCTGATGGTACAATTGGTGAAAAAGAGCAAAAAAAATGACAACAGATCATCAGAAAACTATTTTCCAAAAGTTCAAGTTTTGGAGCCTACCTGTAGAAAAGACTCAGCGTGAAATGATTCCCAGGAGAGAGGTACAGTGTTCGGATGCAGAGCTCTATGTTACATCGGTAGAGCCCCCTAAAGAGGGCGCCAAACAGCCTTTAGAACAAAGAGTTACTCAGGTTTGCACATGCGCAGTAGCATCTGACGGCAATGTTATGAATGAACCGCTTGTAGTATCATCAGCTGAAGTATTACCATACACCTGCTGGGGAAAGGCATTTGTCACCTGTAGCGGTGGCGCTGCAAACTGCACCTTTTGAGATAAAAGAACCTATACAACTTGATGTACTGGGAGAAATTAATACATTATGGACTGGGGAAAACCCCGGCCAGCGTCCTCCAGTCATTGCTGGAGAGGCTGTGGCTGGGGTTTCCACACGCAGCTATACTACAAGGAAGGCAACCAGAATGAAGGAAGCAACAGAAGACCCTTTGGTTATGCAGAAGAAGCAGGAATCTGTTGAGCCAGAATCTCTTCCAATTGAAAAGATTCTTGTGAATCTTGAATCTAAATTATCTTATACAATGCAGGGATTATCCAAGATTATGACTGAACTTGGTACTAGGTTTAATAATCTGTGGTGAAAATACATTCTCAACAGATGGCTGAGTTTGGAGCTTTTAAGCTTGAAGTGAGAGATAAATTTAATTCGTGTGAAGAAGATATAGACGAAATACGAGATCATGTTTCAGATGTGACCAAAATGGTCAAAGACTTACAAACTCAAAATAAAAATTTGGTGAAAAAGATTGATTATTTGGAAAACCAATCCAGACGGAACAATATAAAGATTATTGGTTTGCCGGAAGGAATGGAGGGACCAGACCAAAGAAAATTTTTTACTGAATGGATTCCGCAGGTGCTGGGTCAAGAACATTTCCCGGAAGGTATAATACTGGAACGTGCTCACAGAGCCTTGCAGAGAAGACCTATTTCAGGTCAAAGTCCAAGACCTGTTTTGGTTCGTTGCTTGAATTATTACGACAGAGAAATAATTTTACGAGTGGCTATTAGAAATGCACAACAGAGAAAATCACCCTTGATGATTCAAAATAATCGAGCTTTCTTCAATGCGGATTTGAGTCAAGCAGTTATGTTCCAATGACGGGAATTCAATCCTGCTAAAGAGTTGTTGTGGAAGAAAGGTTATAAGGCAACCTTTAGATATCCAGCTGTTTTGAAGGTTTTTCAAGATGGTTGCCAACCAAAGTTCTTTGATTCTCCAAAGGAAGCTATAGCATTTGCTCAAGAGCTGCCAATTACTCGGTTTCAACAGAGACGTAGTCCGCCGCGAACTCTAAGGAGACAAGAGATGGAAGAAAAGAGCCGTGCTCCAAGAAGGAATGGTTGTAATGGTGACTCGGCAGTTGGAGCTGATTAAAAGAAGAGTTGTTCTTTTTCTTTAATGTTTTTTTTTAAAAAAAGGAATATTAAATAATGATGATGTTAGTTTAAGATGAAGTGAGAATTGGGGGAGAGAACTGGATGGGCACTATTTCCTGAAAGTCATCTGCTACGTGTGAGTTATCTCACACCCATTTTTTTTGGGAGTTACCGCATTGCGCGGTTTAAACGGCAGGGGGTATTTTTAACCTCCTACCTGTTTTTTTTTTCCTTTTTCATACTCCCAGTGATCTAGCTTCCACTGCTGTATGAGGCAGCGAGTTCCACAGATCCACAACCCTCTGGCTAAAGAATTTCTTTCCAATCCCAGTTTTAGATGGATAACCTCTAATTTTCTTGTCCTCGATTCACCCACCAAGGGAAACATCTTACCCGCATCCACCCTATCTAAACCTTTCAAAATACAAAATGTCTCCATGAGCTTTCTTCTTTAATTTCCGATACCCCAATGAATGCAACCCAAGAGCTGTCAAACACACTTCGTACATTATATTTTACATTCTGGGAATCCTAGTCATTCTCCTCTGCACCCTCTGCAACATCACATCCTTTCTCACATAGGGGGCCCAAAACTGCACCCAGCACTCGAAATGAGGTCTCACCAGTGCCCCATAGAGCCTCATCAACACCTCTTTACTCTTGTACACTATTTCTCTTGAAATGAATGCCAACATAGCATTCGCTTTCTTCATGACCAATTTCACCTGGCCATTTTCTTTTAGGTTTCCTTGCACAAGGGCACCCAGGTCCTTTCGACATCCAAGGTCTGAATTTTCATCCCATCCAAATAGTATGCTTCCTGTTTATTTCCACTGCCAAAATGTACAACTGAACATTTCTCGATGTTAAATCTCATCTGCCATCATTTTGCCCAGTTTCCTAATCTGTCTATATCCTTCTGCAACTTTATGGTTTCTACATTTCCTACTCTGTTCCCTATCTTGGTGACCTCCGCAAATTTGGCCACAAAACCATTTAAACCACAATCCAAATCATTAATTCCTTTTTCCTTGGAATATATCTATCCTGCATTCTTTTTATTACTGCCACATGCCATTCTAGAATCGATCATTACTGAACCTGAACATGTTTATTGTAATAAACATCTTCTAATAAATGTTCTGGGTTTAATTTTTTTTAAATCATGTTGTGGATCGTCTTCATCACCTCTTTGGAAGCTGAATTCACAAAATATTCCAAATATTTTTTCATCAATAATTCTATGGTACAGAGGATTACTCATCTTTCCTAGAGGTTAAAATTTGCATTTTGATTTTATTGTCTCAACTGAACATTGTACAAGGTGAAGGCTGATTAAAATGGATTTAGTAATGATGGCCTTCAAATTTTGCATTATTGCTGTGGCTACACAGCTTGAATGATAAACTGGTGTTTCTACAGGGAATTAACTCATGGAAATGTTCTAAATACATTTAATGCCTCAATGACCCCGACAGGTCCTCTCCGACCTGCGACCGTAGTGGAGTCCAAAGTTCCCACAATGGTCGCGTTGGTTGGGGGGGGGGGTCCACGATGGTCGCAAGTCGAGGTTTTGACCCCGTGCGAAGAGCCTTGAAGCCTTAGAGCCTATTTTTAAAATCAAATGATTTGACAAAGGAGAACAGAGACACAGGGCACAAAAGACCCAAAATGTCCAGATTGACTTTGTGACTCAGGATCCATTGGATGGGGGCAGCCATCTTAATTTCTGTGCGCATGCGCCAGTCATCAGTTGGCGCTTGCGGAAATGCTTCGCTTCGTGGCCCTCAATCGGCACATGCGTATCTGCAACATATGCGCGAACTCACCACGCATGCGCGAACCAGACTTGCCAATCTCCTGCCCCCGCCACCTTCCGCTGCAAGTTATCCCGCTGCCTCCAGCCTCGCCCTGTCGGCGCCATCAGTCCTCGCACCGACGCCTCGGCTCCATCCAAACACCTCGCCGGTACCGGCTACTCCCAGGTGAGGTCCAGCGGGCTGCTGGTCGCCCGTTTTCCCTGGGCCGCGCGGCTGAGGATCCCGGCGCCGCCGCCAACTTCTTCCTGTTGGACCAGCGGGGACGCGATGGACCCTGAGCAGACGATGCCTCCGGAAACGTCCCGCCTCCCCACAGCACGGGCCAATCAGCCCGTGAATCCGTCTAACAATCCAACCCGACCAGCCTCCAATCAAATAGCGGCCTCAACGAATCAGCCCATTGGCTCGTCCAACTGAAGCAACCAATCAGCGAGCGATCGAACACACAGGCGCACCCACTCAGCATCGCAAGACAGAAGACAGGCAGTCGAAGGAGCAGGAGACCCTTCGGCCCTTCCATTTACAACTACCCCAACAACTCAATCAATTCCTTAGATTTCATAGGATCACTTTGTCTTGGCTCCAGGATTCCTCTGATCTCAAGAAATACATTGTACCCCAACTGCAAGGGAGACTATTTATTCTCAATCTTTCCTCCAAATTTATTACCGCTTCCAATGGAATGTCTGTTACTTTTTTCAAAGTATCTGCATCTAAGTTAAATGCATATGATCCCTCTACGAATGTGTACGGCAATTAACTCATCACAAGTTCATGGATCCCAATTTCAAATTAACCTTCAATAGGGTAGAGATTTCCAAGGATATTTCATTTTCATTGAAGACATTTCTTAAAATCTAAGCAGCCAATCGGTTATTGGGAAATTGTGACACTTGGTGTTCGGCTCCTTTGCATTATCCTCTCTCGATCCGTGCTGCTGTGTCCTCTCATAATGTTGAAAGGTCATCTCCCTTTTTATCAACAACCAAGAGATCCATATTCAAACTTTCCTTCTATCACCCGGTTAAAACATCCCAGAAACAAATTTGACAATATGTGTGCACATCTCATTCTTCATATAAGGAAACTGGACACATGACTCCCGATGTGAAATTGGAGCGTGCACGCTACTGTGAAGGGTGGAAAGAAATCAAAGTCAAAGATTGCTTCATTACACTGGCAGCTCTACTATTCTCTCCCCGCTGCTGTCGACAGGAGTGATGTCACATCCGCGCCGGCCTCCGATTGGTCAGTATTCTTGTCCTTGTTGATTCCTTCCATGTGGGTTGTCCCCTGGGTTGAAAGTTGTTGGTCCCCGTGGACTCTGCGCGGTCACCACGTTCGTCAGCCATCTTGTGTATAGGGTGGATTCCCAGTTAGTATGATTCCCCCCACCTCTCCAGAACCAGTGATTGGAGCACTGTCTGCTGCTTTCGGTAGCCTATATCTGTGTCGTGGGGGCTGAGTGGAGGCCAGTTTGCTAATGTCCAGATGTGCTGGCTTGAGGTGGTCGATGGTGAAAGTCTCTTCCTTCGCACCAAGATGCAGCAGACTTACCGTAAAGTGTGGAATGAACGATGCACACCCAAGCAGTCAAAGTCGAAGACTGGTTTGTTGAACTGGCAGCTCTGCTTATATACTCTCCCACTGCTGAGGACAGGTCTTTTGAGACGGCAGAGCCAGCCTCGGATTGGTGGGTGTTCCTGCCATTGCTCATTGCTTCCCGCCGTGCAGGATGTCACCTTGGAAGAAGGTTGTTGGTTCTTGCAGGATCTGCTCAGTCACCGCATTCGTCAGCCATCTTGTGTACTGGATTGCATCCTGGTTAGTGAGCTGCAACAACCATATATTGTGGAAGAATATGGAGCCCATATTTACAAAGGGTGGGTGTGAATATTTAAATGAAACTCTGACATTCCCTTTCTCCTTAAGGCCTCAGTTTATGAAAAGGAACATTAAAGTAATCGGCGCTCCTGTTTGGGGGGTCTCTTGTCCTCATTTTTCTTCTTTTTTCTTTTAGCACGGGGATAGAGGGGCGATGGGGTGGTTTATGGGGGGGGATTTCTTTATTCTTTCTTTTAACTATGACACATGTATTTATATTTGATTTGTATTATTATTAATTGTGTGAATTCTTTGTGGATTTATAAATATATTTTTTAAATGATCAGAGGTCATTCCATAGGACCTAAAGTGGCCTAGAGCAACACTGGGGATAACCTCCTGCCCCCCCACCTCCCCAAATATCAATGTGATCCACTACGATCATTGAGAAAATCATCGAGGACCCCTTCACCCGGCCAACAGCATCATCCAGCTATTCCTGTTGGGAAAGAGATCCAGGACTTTCAGAGCCTGTACCACCAGGCCCAGGAACAGCCTCTTCCTCCAGGCAGGGAGAACGTGGAATGATTGATGAGCTGCTCATACAAATACTCCTCGACTCTGCTATTTATTCAACAATATCGAGTAATTTTTCTGGATATGCTGCACATGTATCATTTGTCTGTTGGTGTGAGGGCTTAGTTGTGTGTTTCTATGTGTTTACCCCAAGAACTCTGTTTTATCAGGTCGTACTTGTGCTATCCAATGGTAATAAATTTGACCTTGTACTCTGGAGCGGGTGCAGAATAGATTTCCTGGATCGGAGAATGTATCTCATGAAGCAAAGTTGACTGAATAGGGCTTTTCTCTTCCCCTCCCCCCAACCCCGCAAAATTGACTTTATTTACAAATTATATCCAAAGAGGAAGACCGTTCCAAGTCTTTTCTCCTCCTCCTGTTGTATCCAGATATTCCCTTCACTACACATTGCTGCATACGTCTCTGGTTACCTTCATTGCCACCACTTTGATACCGTGTGGTTACTGCCCCCCTCTGCTGTTGGAGGAGTTCCCCTTAGTCTCAGCCTCTCAGTGCCCGGTTATGGAAGGATTATGAGCCATCCCCAGAGTGCCTTTGTGTTGGCTGCGCCAAGCCTCTGTCCTTCCCTCAGCATGACTCCTGCAGCCTGGAATGTGCCAGTCGGCAGCGTTCCCTCCCCAAGATCTCTGCTCGCTGAAAGACCGACAGGTTTAACATAGAACACGAGAGCACAGTACAAGCACTTCAGCCCTCGATGTTGTGCCGACCGATGTATTCCTACCAAAATAAAAATAACTAACCCCTTCCTCCCTCATAACCCTCCGTTCTTCTTTCATCCACATGACTCAGAGCCTCTTAAATGCCCCTAAGATTTCAGCCTTCACCACCACCCCAGTTCTAGGGCTCATCCCATGTCCCTGACCTGGTACACATATACTGCATCCCCTCCTCTTGTCACCCTCCTGCTGCCCCACCCCAAGTCAGTGGTGAAGGTGGTTTCTGTCCCAACAGGTGTTGGGACCTCAACCAGGGAGCAGACCCGGGAGATGAACCTCAACTGCATCGAATTCACATTCCCGCAGATCAATGCATGACCGTGGGCCATGGTGAGTGACCCAATGGTGAACCGGAGCTCCATGGGTGGTCTCCATCCTCTGGGTCCATCCCCAATCTTGTCCCCTCTCACCCACCAGGCCCATCCCCAAAGCCCCCATCTCCCACCAGGCCCGTCCCCAAACCCATCCCCCTGCTGAGATTGTCCCCAAAACCCTGCTCACCACTGGGACTGTCAAGAAAGCCCCTATCCCCCACCGGTCCCATCCCCAAAGCCTCTGTCCCCCACTGGGCCCATCCCCCCTGCTCCACTGATTACTTGGACTGTTCCCAGAGCTCCTGATGCCCACCAGGGCCTTCACCCAGCCCCTGTCCCCCAACATGCCCAACCCAAAGTCCCCATCCCCACCCCCCTCACATATTTGCCTATACCCACAGGCCCATCCCCATCAGGTCTGTCCTCCCACCAGACCCGTTCCCTCACTGGGACCCTCTCCAATCGATCACCCATCACAACTACCCCACCCCAGTTCCTGAACCTCCCTCTTCTGCCACCCACAGGCCTTGGAATCTGAGCTGTTCCTGGGACCCCCAGACAATGGAGATGGGGGAGGGCAGTGGTCCATCTCCTTCCTGGTGGCAGCGTCCCATACCTTCACCAAGCTGGGGAAGCCCCTGACCCTTTGCACAGGGATATATGTCCCATCTGAGCCAGTCCTCTCTCTCCCCCCACCCTGGAAAATGTGGCCCAGTTCAGCTGGCTGCTACAGTACACACTGCCCTTCACCTCTTTTCCCAGGACTCCTGCTCCCATTTGTCCTTCAACGAGCTATGTGACCACAGCGAGGAGCTGCCCCATCCTCATTACCCTGTGGGTGAGTGGGTGGGACATGACGACGGGGTTGTAGGTGGTGGAATTGGTGTAGGAAAGTTTGGGTGAGACCTGAGAAAGAGAGCGGTGATCATCCGGCTGTGATCATCTGGCAAAGATGGTGTGAGGCATTGAAGACAGAGTCAATGGGCAGTCCCCTGCTGGGTCCATCCCCCACCGGGTCCATCTCCAAAACTCTCCTGCACCAGGTCCATCCTCAATATTATCCCTCGCTGGGTCCATCTCCAATCACGTCCCCACTGGGTCCAACCCGAATACCGTCCCCCGCTGGTCCATCCCTAATCTAGTCCCCACCGTTTCCATCCAAAATCCTGTGTCCCGACGAATCCATCCCCAATCCCACCCCCCGCCGGGTCCATCCCCAATCCTGTCCCCGCCGGTTCCATCCAAAATCCCATCTCCCGACAAGTCCGTCCCCAATCCCGTCCCCCGCTGCGTCCACCCCCAATCCATTCCCCCACTGCATCCAACCCCAATACCGTCCCCCGCCAGATCAGAACCGAATACCATCCCCCACTGGATCCATTCCCAATCGCATCCCCACCGGGTCCATACAAAATCCCAACTCCTACCGATTCCGTCCCCAATACAGTTCCCAACTCGGCCTGTCACTAATTATTTTGCCCGACAGGTCCTCCCACAAACGCAATTCCCCACAGGTCCCTCCCCAAAGTCCCTGACCCCCACCAGGTCCATTCCCAAAGCCATTGTCCCCCACTGGCTGGTGCCCAAAGCCCCTGCCTCCCTGCTAGACCCATCCTGAAGCCCCAGCTGGCCTGCCCCAAAGGCCCATTCCCTATCATGTCTGTTCTCCCACTGGACCTATCCTCTCACTAGGCCCATCTCCAATCGATCACGCATCAGAAATGCCCCACCCCAGTTATTGAACCTCCCCTTCCCCCACCGACAGGCCTTGGAACCTGCTGCTCCAGGGAACCCCAGACGGTGGAGATGTGGGGGGAAGTGGTCCAGTCTCCTTGCCGGTGGCAGCATCCCAGACCTTCATCGAGCTGGGGAATTCCCTGACCCTTGGCACCGGGACATCTGTCCCATCTGAGCCAGTCCACTCTCCCCGCTCCCCCACCCTGGAGGCTGTGCCCCTGTAGCTGGCTGCTACTGTACACACTACCCTTCACCTCTTGCTCCAGGACTCCTGCTCTCACTTGTCCTTTGACAAGCTGTGTGACTACAGCCTGGACCTGCCCCCACCTCATTACCCTTGGCCCTGTGGGTGAGTGGGTGGGACATGACAGGGGGGGTTGTAGGTGGTGGAAATGGGGTAAGAAAGTTTGGGTGAGAGCCGGGAAAGAGAGCAATGATCATCCGGCCAGAGAGAGGCATTGGAGACAGAGTCACTGGGCAGGGGTCAGAGCCTCAGGGAAACAAGGGCACTGGAATTTGAAGCAATCACAGCTCATGAAAAGTCAGAGGAAGAACCTTGGGAACCATTGAGAGTGGCGAGGTTAGCATCGCGGTTAGAACAACGCTGTTAAGGGGCCAGCGAGCTGGGTTCTAATGTGACACTGTCAGTGGGGAGTTGTACGTTTTTCCCATGTCTGCGTGGGTTTTCACCAGTTGCTCCAGGTCCTTCCACCATTTAAAATGTACTGGGGGTTGTAGGTCATTGGTGTAATTGAGTGGTTGTGGCTCATAGGCTGAAAGGGCCTGTTCCCGGGCTGCATGTGTCAATCTAAAATCTCCATCTAAAATGATAGTCCAGCCTGTCATGATTTTTTTAAAGATTCAACTCAAATGACTGGTCCAAATAGACAACTCTGAAACAGTCTTTTTGGCCCTTCTTTTCTGCTGGCCAAGCTGCTTGCAAACAGACCATATCCCTCTCAACCTTTTCATTCCACTGACCCATTCAACTGACATTGTCAACCTGTGTGCCTGTGGGAATAAGTTATTTCCCTGCATGGCAGCCTGATTATGTTCCTCCATATCTCCTTCCTGATGGTAGTGAGTCAAAGATGCTGTGTGCTGGATGTCTGCGGGTCTATTTACAGGCCCCATCCCTGACAATCAGTGGCTCCTTGCCTCGAAGTCCCATCCATGTGGCCTCTCCCTCAGCAATCCCTCATCGGAAGCCCGAGGGAATCCGCACCCTCAGCAGTGTCCTGCTGATGCACCATCAAATGCCCTCCATCCCCTTCCACGGGTTCCCTGCTGTTATCAGGCTCCTGGATGGACACCACCCTGTCAAAATTACCCATGTTTTCACTGATCCCTCTGTAGCTCTACATTCTGTCCAGGGATCAGGGTTGTGTTGTGGGACTGGTGGAGAACAAAGCACCAATATCAGGAGACAGGGAGCAGTGTCAAGAATCCCAACTCCAGGAGACAGGGACCAGGGACCCCCAGTTTTGGGAGAACGCCTGAGTTGTACACAAGTCTGTAAGTGGCTGGGCCCGGAAGTATACAATGCTATTTTCCAGGGTAAACTGGAACAAAAGCGAGGCAATGCACTTTGGTAAATTAGTCCGCTGTCCTCTTCACAGTCAGATCTGACTACCTGAAGGTGTCGGGGAACTGGCTTGGAGAGGCCGAAGCATGCAACAAGAATTGGTCAGAGCCGATTGTAAAGGTTCACCAGAAATTGGGTCTGTGGGAATGACATTCCCTCTCAGTAATGGGGAAGAACCTGGTCATCAGGTGCAAGGTGCTCTCGGTACTGCTGCGTGTGATGCAGGCGTGGCCCATCCCACACACCTCTGCCCTGGCTATTACCAGAGCAGTTTCCCTCTTCATGTGGGGATCCAAAATGGATGGAGTGGGAAGGAGGTCCATGTACATCGCCAGACTATGGTGTTATGAGCCCAAAGGACCCCAAAACCCAGCAGCAATAGACATTCACCAAGACAAGTAGTTATTTAAACATGTTGTTTTTAATGATCTTTTGATAGGAAAACAGAATCAAACTTTAATAATCTCTATTAACTTAACCAACCTTAATCCCCTTCTGAGTTTAAGCGCACGTGTATGATGTGTGTGTAAATTGAAGAAAAGTTATTTGGTTCTCTGTTCAATCTCACTTCTCATTCTTCCAAGTTCACTGGTTGTCGGCAATTCTGATACTGTGCACGGAATTGAACATGAATAAAGTTCATCAGGCTTTCCTACTCAAGAAAGTTCCATAGGGTTTGCAGAAAGAGATTTGTTGTTCCAGGATTTCCACAACTGAGCTACCACCATTAGTCACCTCAATGTCTCGCTGATAAAACGTGGCCTATCAGGGTTCTCCAGATGATAACCTCTTTCTTTCAGGCTAGCACAATGTTCCTTCCTGTTGCACTTATTCTGAGAGAAACATCAGACAGATAGGACTTCCAGCCATCTGCCACTCTGGAGCTTTCTGTTTCCTACAATCCTCTCCTAGCTTGCACTGTTCAGCTGCTTTCAGTGCCTGGCAGAGAGAGCTTGTTTCACCCCTTTCTCTCTCTCTCTCACTCCAACTGAGACTGCTAGAAAACACATGTGACTCTCTCAATTGCAAACCCCCCCCCCACCTCTTCAGCAAACAACAGAACTTATCCTTCTTTGGCAAGCCCTTGTCTTAGCTAAACAAATCCCAGGGGTGACCATTCCGTTGGCACTTTGTAGATATTCAACCAGCCAGCCTGTCTCCAAACCAAAATAATGGTCTATTTATTTCATGACCTCATTTCAATTAGCAGCTACTTGTGAAATGTGCATAGCATTCTCCATAGTTTCTGTGATGTTACTGAATATGAATTCTTCAGTATTTCAAATAAGATCTGTTTTAAAATGTGTGTATGTATTTAACCTACTCTAATTTTACCAGATTCTCCCAAATATATATTTCATGACAATGGGGTTAAGGGCGTAACCAATGTGGCCTTCATCGTGTGAGGTTGCATCAGACTGAGCATGGAAACTAAGTACAAGGGCACCGAGTGCCGCTATGAACCAAGGATCTACCTGTCTCAGGTGTTCTGAAAGATTGGTGCAATGTTTCAGTCAGCTAGACTTTGCCACATCACCTTTGTGGAAAAGTTTTCATAGACAAACAATTTGAACACAAAGCCATCAGGTAGTGGTCAGCACGGAATTCCTGCTGACACAGAGAGACCAGGATTTGATGGATAATGCGGGGTGATCCTCTGAGCAGAGAATCCAGAGACAGACAACCAGACCTCCCTCTGGTTAGGGAGAGTGAGGCCATCACTGAGAAGGCATGTGGCCTAACGGACCGGGTCAAGGAACTTGAGCTGCAGCTCGATGACCTTACTCTTGTTAGGGAGATTGAGGCTATCGTAGACAAGAGCTACAGGCAGGTGGTCGCCCAGGGGCTCACGGGACGAGGGGTAGTGGGTTACCGTTAGGAGGAGAAAAGGGAGAGTTCAGATTCATGTGCAAGCACCCGAGTCTGTAATCTTCAGAAATCAGTACTCCACCTTGAATACTGAGGAAGGGGATAGTCAGACTATGCTTGGCAGAGGTGTGGTGTCAAACTCTGTAGGGATAAAAGGAAAAGGGCGAGAGTTATAGGGTGAGGGTTAGTAGGATAAGGAAAGGGACAAGTTTAAATAATTTGAGAGAGGAAAAGCAGGAAGTAGTACACAAATGTTGCAGTGAATATTGTGAGAATGGTAGAGAGGAGGATATTCAGAAGGTAGGATGTCGGAGATCCCTGTATTTATTTTAATGCGAGGACTGTAGTAAGGAAGCTGGATGAGCTAAAGGTGTGGATTGACATGCGGCATTATGATGTTGTGGCCATTAGCGAGACGTGGTTGAAAGAAGGTTGTGACTGGCAGTTGAATGTTCCAAGATTTCACTGCTTGAGATGTGACAGAGTTGGTGGATTAAGAGGGGGAGGTGTGGCATTAAATGTCAGGGAGTATATTACAGCAATGGTGAGGCAAGATAGACTGGAGGGCTCGTCAAGAGAGGCAGTGTGGGTAGAACTGAAAAATAAGAAGGGTGAGGTTACTATTATGGGGTATATTATGGGCCTCCAAATGGGGAAAGGGAACAAGGAGAGCAAATGTGCAAATAGGTGAGATATGCAAGTGAAATAGGGTGGTGTTGGTTGGGGATTTCAATTTTCCAAACATCAATTGGGAAATGCAGTCAGTAAAAGGGCAGGATAGCTTAGTATTTATGCATTGTGTTCAGGATTGCTTTCTGCAGCAATATGTTGAGACGCCAATTAGAGTGGGAGCAGTGTTCGATCTGTTGTTTAGGAATGCAATGAGGCAGGTGACAGAGGTGAGCGTTAGGGAGAACTGCGGATCCAGTGATCATGGGTCCATTAGCTTTAGCTTAATGATGGAAAGTTCCGAGGTTGAAGGTCTTCGAGTGGGGGAAGGCCAGATTTGGAGAAATGAGAAGGGATTTGCAGAGAGTTGTGTGGGCTGAACTTTTTCCTGGAAAGGATGTAGAGAAAATTTGGGGGACATTTAGTGGTGAGATTTTGAGAGTACAGGATCTTTATGTTCCAATCAGGCCAAAGGGAAAGACTAAAGGTTCGAGGGAGCCGTAGTTTTCTGGTGAAATTAAGAAGTTTGTACGGGACAAGAGGGAGATCTACACCAAATATAAAAAAACAAGGGATTGAGGAGATAGATAAAAAGGGATGAAGTGTCCATAGCTAAATAAGGCGAAGGTGAATCCTCAGGGTTTGTTCAGAAATGTGAACAGTAAAAGGAGGGTTAAACACAGAATAGGTCGACTGGATGATGGGACCGGTGAACTATGTCAGGAAGCGTATGAGATGGAGAAATATTGAACAAATTTTTCTCATCTGTATTCACGAGGGATGCAGACATTGGGCTATACAAGATAAGAGAGGTAAATAGTTTAGTTATGGAAAGGATAGGGATTAGTAAAGCGAGCGTTTTGGAGCTTCTGGGGTCAATTAAGGTGGATAAGTCTCCTGGTGCTGATGTGATTTTTCGCCGGAATTTAAGGGAGGTCAGGGAACAAATATTGGGGGCACTGACAGCGATTTTTCAAAGATCACTGGAGGAGGGTGTGGTGACGCGGGATTGGAGGGTTGCAAATGTAGTTCTGTTGTTCAAAAAAGGGAGTAGGTGTAGGCCAAGTAATTATTGGCCAGTAAGTTTGACTTCGGCGGTGGGGATGGTTATGGAGGGTATTCTTTGAGATAGTATGTACAAATATCTGGATAGACAGGGATTGATTGGGGGCACCCAGCATGGCTTAGTGAAGGGAAAGTCATGTTTGATGTTTGATAGTGAGATGGGTTCAGAGGTGGCTGGGAGAAAGACAGCAGAGAGTTATGGTGGACAACTGTCTATTAGGATGGAAGCCTGTGACGAGCGGTGTGCCTCAGGGATTGGTGTTGCATCCCCTGTTGTTTATCATTTATATTCAGGATTTGGTTGAGGGGGTGGTTAACTGGGAAAGCAAATATGCAGACGATACAAAAATAGGGGGAGTGGTGGATGGTGAGGAAGGTTTTCTTGGATTACAGGATTTGGTTTGTTTGGAAAAGTGGACTGATGGAATTTAATGTTGACAAATGTGAGGTGCTGCATTCCGGAAAAAATAATCAAAATAGGACCTATGCAGTTCAGGGCTGGGCGTCGAGAAATGCAGAGGAACAGAAGGATCTTGGAGTTATGGTACAGGGTTCACTGAAGGTGGATTCCCATGTAGACAGGGTAATTAAGAAGGCATATGGTCTGCTGGACTTCATAAATCATAGCATAGAGTGTAGGAGCTGGTTGGTGATGCTGCAGCTGTTTCAGGTATTGGTGAGGCCAGGTTTGGAGTACTCTGCTCAGTTCTGGTCTCCATACTATAGGAAGGATATATATAAGGTGAAGAGGGTGCAGGGAAGATTTACAAAGATGTTGCCTGGCTTACAGCATCTGGATTACAGGGAGAAATTAAGGAGACTGGACTTTATTCATTGGAATGCAGATGACTGAGAGGGGACTTGAAGGAAGTATTTAAAATTATGAAAGGAATAGATAGACTAGACATAAACAGACTCATTCCCCTGAGGGCAGGGAAGGTTGGAACGAGAGGCCATAAGTTAAGGGTAAGAGGGCAAAACTTTAGGAGAAATATCAGAAGATGCTTCTTCACTCAGAGTCGTGGCAGAATGGAATGTTCTTCTGAATGAGATAGTTGCAGCAGGGTTCCTTCTGTCATTTAAGAGAAGGTTGGATGTGTACATGGAGGTGAGGGGGATGGAGGAATATTGGCGGAGAGTGGGAGGATAGAGCTAGTGGATTTGTTCTAGTGAACCGGTGCAAACTCGAAAGGCTAACATGGCCTGTTTCCGCTCTGTAAATGGTTATATGGTTACATGGTGACACAGTTTTGCATTTCAATTTCCCATCCCTCGTTACAAAACTCTCTGCTCTCCACGTTAGTGCTGCACATTGCTTCACTGCTATGTTTGATGTTTATCCAACTTCAGTTTTGTATCTGCATCTTAAATATGACTAAGCACAAATATTCTTGTGTCCTTTTGTATTTTTATCTTCATAATTTGTCCTAATAATATACTGAAATCTTTCCAAAATTCTTCCACTTTCACACAGGTCCAAACCGAATGGAAAAAAAGTCCCAATCACCTGATTACATTGAAAACATTTCTCGGAATAATTGGAGATAAGTCCATTTAATTTACATGGAGTATAGCAGAATTGATGTAGACAATTGTAGTTTTATAACTGGCATAAATCATATTTGTAACACTCTTGAAACAATCTTTACCCTATTTCTTCTTGAATTTGTATATTTCAATCTTTTTTCCAACTTTGTTTCGATTTATATAAATCCTTTTCCCCATATTATATTTGATGGCTATAAAATCTCTTTCCCACAAATTTAATATTCTATTGCCTCTGTTCATAGGAAATAACACATTTTTACACACTGGTGCTTTTCTTGAGATTCCTACGTTTTTTCCCCTAAACATACATTAATTTCTTGCCAACTTCTGATTGGAATTAACTGTCTTTTTTTCTTGTGATTTGACTCTCCATTTATTGATAAAATACTTAGCTTTCCCTCCTCCATTGTGGTCGGGTTCGTGTGGGTCCAACAGGTTAAGAACCAGACCAAAGCGGAGGTACAAAGCACACTTTTAGTTTGGGGATGGAAACAGGACAATAGGGTTGATATGTTTGGCAAACCTCTACACACGGAGTACGCAGGGAGTAAATATACACTTCTAATTAGGAGGGAGAAACCGACAGAGACTGGGGGAAATTACATGAATGTATACATTCAACATTCAGGATCAAGGTGATACTGTGAGCTCCCACCCCTTGACCAGTATGGACATGGGTCTTCCTTGCTGACCTCGAGACTCTCCCCAACCCAGTGTGGAAGATGCTCCTTACTAGCCACGATGAGTCGAAAGAGGCAGAACGAAAGGGGACATGGTCCTTTATAGTTCTGGGGGCCATGCTGGGAGGGCCTATCACTCGGGGAAGCTGAGCCCCATTGACTGCTGTGGCCAATGTTCGAAGCTAAGTGCAGGGGCTCAGCAGGGATCAGTCGAGGTGATTCACCTGGGCCAATTGGGTGAAGGTAAGGGCTGAGTCTGGCCGGGCTGCCTGGACTGCAGCTCCTGGGGATTTAGGTGGGCCAGTCGCAAGGTTCACCTTGATGGCTTGGAGTGAGTCTTTGACCTTGATTGGCAGGTAGTATGTCCACCGAACAGGAGCACAGCAGCGCCACCAGGTGATGGACACTGCCTCTCCAAGACAATCCACCCCTTCGGAAGACATGCTGCTTGCCAATAAAGTGCGACAGGTAATAAGAAGGTCTAACGGGGTTGAATTTTGGCCACTGAGTCCCTAATGTGGTCAGTCAGGTGGGTGATGTTAGAGGATTCCTTGGGAATGTAGCTGCAGCCCTCCTGGCCAATGACAGCACAGCCACCAGCAGGTAGTCCAGGGCCATCCAATTTGGCATTGCCACTATACGCCTCTCCTTCAGCTTCACAACTTTCCAGGTCAGGATGTCCTTTTTATGGTGCAGGGACACTGCCATCTCGTAGGGTGGTCATCTTCGTTGGAGAGCCTTATCTGGGGAAGGCGTTCATCCAGAACCATTCACTTGCAGTAAAGACCCTCTTGTTGCGGTGGTCACCAAAGGCTGTGTGCTCCCCTAGGTCAGCAAGTGAGTGGATGTAGGGCACCTCAAATGTGGGGAAAAGGCAGCCCTACCAGGTGGCAGGAAGCCAGGGATAGGCAGTGATCTCCAACCCAGTGGGTGCCATTCAAAGTCCAGTGGCCCCCCCAGCTTGCTGACACCAATTGAGGTGGTGAGTGCGGTGCCCGGGTACCCTCTGTGCCGGCTGTCACTGTTGCCGACTGGGAGGGGGGAGTTGTGTCTGTGGGGGAGTCTGCACCAACACTTATTTGGTCTATGATGAGTTGTGGGATGATGCGAAGTGTCGGGACTTGAGTGGTGGTCCAATTTTAGGCAGAGAAATACCAGTTCCTGAAGCATCCACACCATCGGGAGTCAGTGGAAGGGATAGTGTTGAGTAGAGATGCCAGGGGTGGTGGGCTGCCATTAGGCCCACCCCATACAGTTAACCCAAACCCACTGGAGCAAAGAGTCTCAGTAGGCAGTTCATCTGAGAGTCGTCCAGTTGGATGGGGGTGAGTGGTAATGCTTGATTGGTGTGTGCTGGAGTTTGGACACAGATCCAGCAGTCCGATCTATTCGTGGTGGTGGCAAAATCATAGGTAATGCAGAGGAACGTGATCACCGATCTGACATTGCAAATGGTTGCCGCTAGCAGCAAGGGTAGAAGCAGGGCTTGCATGTTCCTGTGGGGTGGAAAAAAAAACTCATTGTCCCTTTGTGAGATGGTGGGTGTGGAGACAGGAGAGTTTGGTTTGGCCCAGAATTGCGAACCACCGGATATCTCCTGGACTGAATGCGACAATCTCCCCCTTTTGGGCTGGACTTTGTGGCTGTTGTACCCATACTCTCCCCAAGTCCTGTCTCGGAGGTTTTGGGGAGGCTCTCAATCCGGGGATGGGGAGTGTTAGAAATGGTGAGATATGTGGGTGTCTCCTTGGCCGGTGAGGCGCGAGTTAAAGTGATCCACAGCCTGTTGCAGCACGGTCAGCACCCCCCCCCCACCCCACCTTGATGTCAGTTTGTGGATGCTCTCCGTGAACTGGCCATTCATCCTTTCAAATGACCCTGATGCCTGGGGGTGATAGGGGATGTGGAGCAGCCAGGAGATCCCTGCCTCAGCAGTCCAGTCTTGGGCTTTAGACTCTGGAAAGTGTGAGCCCTGATTGGATCGCACCTCCCAGGGGATTCTATAAATGGAGGAGAGGGGCTGTAATCCAATAATGGTGTTATTCTGGTCGGATTTCTCACAGGACACTGCCACCAGTGCACCAGAATATGTATTCACCATGGTCAGGATATACTAATTTTTTAAATCTTGGCATGGGAGCGATCTGATATCGTCAATCAGCCATACATGACCTGCTCCCCTGCCACAGCTAATGTGTCCCGGAGGCACCATTGGTCATTCCCTTGACTTTACCTGCAACAGATGGGGCAGTCGAGCACGTCAGTTTTGGACTGATCCAGGGTGAGGGCGACCCTGAACTGTTCTGCCCATTGTCATGTGCTGTCAGCCCCTAGGTGGCTACTTTTGCGGTGAGCCCAGGTGGCCAGAGCCCCATTGTCAGTGTCTGGTGGGGAGGTGGAGGCAGTGCATCTTTGGGCAACTTGATCCACGGCCGCGTTGTCCGCTGCCTCCTCTGTGGTGTTGCGGGTGTGGGTGTCTACGTGGTGAACTGTGATCTCCTTGTGGGGGCTTGGTCCCAGAGCAACTGCCCATGGTGCTGTCCCCAAAGGGGGCATCCGTGGATTTCTCACCCTGTCTCATGCCATTGGGCCATACAGACCACCATGGCATTGGCCACTGCCCATGAATCGGGGTGGATGTTAATGGGCCCAGTGGTGTCCTGAAGTGTGAATGCCACCCCTGCCAGCTCAGCAAGCTGGCTGGAGCCCCCCTCTCCCTCTTTGGTGATGACTTTCCCCATGGTAGAGTGGAGAGCCACTGCCTTCCGGTATTGATTACCCCCTTTCCAGCGGCTCGAGCTGCCTGTGACCCAGGCTTGTGTCAATTGTTGGGGGTCGAGGGAATCAAAGGGGCATGGGGAGGGTGGGATTTCAGCTAGTTCTGGAGCCGGCTCCTGGGTTTGTTGGAAGGACATGACCTGTTCATGGAGGTGGCTGACCCCTTCTGGGCTGGGCTCAGTGCATTCCACAATGTGGGTGAGGGTCAGGGCTGAGTCTGGCCAGGCTGCCTGTTCTGCAGCTCCTGGTGATTTAGGTGGGCCAAACGCAAGGGTCAACTTGATGGTTTGGGGTGACCTGGATTGGCAGGTAGTGAGTGGGTCCTCCTAACATGAGTGTTGGAGGCTACTTCTTCATTACACACACACACACACACACGTGAATGCATAAACGTGCACATATAAACACTCACAGAATCACACAGATGTACACACGCATACACACTCACCCACTCCTGCACACAAGCATGCAGAATTATGCACCCACATACACGCATTCATGTGCACACACAAATGAATAGATGCACACACACGCGTGCAGACACACAAACACACACACACACAGACAAACACACACAAGTACACATGCACACTCATATGCATGTCCGCCTGCCATCTCATGAACTCATGCACAGACACGTACGCATGCACATGCGTACACATGGTGTGACACATGGTCTCACAGACTCACACACAATTGCATAAATCAAGATGAAAGTGGGAAAATGTTTTGGGCAGAAAAATAGATCAAAATGATTGGAAAATGCTACGTAAAGATAATCCCACAACTGTGGAGATCAGGCCGCACAACGCGTGGTAATAAACTTTTGAGATTTCACCAAAGACTTGCCAATTTCTACGAGTTGCATCACCTTCTGGTACGGAGCTGCCAATATACAGGACAGGAAAATGGGACGGAGAGTGGTGAACTCAGCCAGCGCCACCATGGGCATTAGTCCCCACTCCATCGAGGACATCTACAAGAGGCGGTGTCTCAGGAAACCAGCCTCGATCTTCAAGGACCCCCACCACCCGGGCCGTGCCATCTTCTCACTGCTACCATCGGGACAGAGGTACAGAAGCCTGATGAACACCCAACAGCACCAGGAAAGCTTCTTCCCTTTTGCCTACAGGAGCCTGATACCTGTTTCATGAACACTGTTCTTGAAGCTTGGGGTGGGGGTGGGGGTGTCAGGCAGAAGGTTTGTGCAATATGACCATCTACAAGGCATGGCCTTGTGTCCCTCGCTCTGCCAGTGCTGTCAGGCATGGGGTGGCCGTGGTTGGAGCATGCTGGGAGCAGCACCGTGCATGCTGGGAGCAGTGCCAGGCATTCTAAGGGCAACAAAGTGCCGACTGTGATGGCTATTTTTGTGAGAACAGCCTTCTACTCAAAACAGAGATGCTGAATGAGGGAGAGCTGACTGTTGAAGAGGTGTGTCAGTTGTCACCTCAGTGGCTGGCATATTCAAAGTGTTTTATTCTGTGAAACAAGGCAATAAACTGATAACATCTATGAAGAAGGCGACAGTATTGCGAGCCTGCATGATTTCAAAGCCTTTGGTTCCTGCTGGCTGCCTTGCCAACTCCTAATACATATTTTTACAGGATGCAACTTCATCCACTTCTGAATGGTTCCCTCAATTCCAGATCTCTCAAGGTTGCCCTTGCAGGTTGATAGGATTGTTCAGAAGGCTTAAGGTATTCTGGCCTTCATTAGTTGGGGATTGAGCTCAAGAGCTGAGAGGTCATGTTACAGCTCGAGAAAACTCTGGTTAGACCACAAATAGAATATTGTGTTCAGTTCTGGTTTCCTCATTACTGGAAGTTTTGGAGAGGGTAAATGTAAATGTTTCACTATCATCATGTAACACTACATTTCGAATGTAACATACATGAAATTCTTTAACTTTTTTCTACCAGAAGGCGGACAGAGTGTTGCCCCTTTGTACAGAGCCCCTCAGAATCCTACAGCACCGGGTGTCCCTAGGCGGTCTCCCCTCCAAGTCCTGACCAGTCCTGAGCCTGCTTTGCTTCCAAGATCAGGCAATCTGAGGCGTATTCAGGCTATGAGGGTGCAGAAAAGATTTATGAGGAGGTTGTCTGAATTGAAAAATGAGGCAAGCTTAACAGAGCTAGAGCTTTTCTCTTTGGAGTGAAGAAGGAAAGGAGGTGACAATAGAGACTTAGAAGATTATGAGGGTATTGGTAGGACGGACAGGCGGCAACATTTTCCTGCGGTGAGAGGAGCAAATACCAGAAGACAGAGAGGTGTTAATGAGTCTCTTTCTCAGAAAGGATGTGATGTTGTTGGAGATGGTGCAGAGTTGATTTACTAGGATGATTCCTGGAATGCAGGGGCTGGCATATGGGGAACATTTGGCACCTCATGCGTTGTATTCATTGGGGTATAGGAGAATCTCAAAGAGATATTTTGAATTTTAAATGATTTTGACAGAGTGAATGCGGATTAGATGTTTCCCTTGATAGGTGAATCGAGGACAAAGGTCATAGTCTTAAAATTAGAAATTATTCAATCAGAGAGGAGGAAGAACTTCTTTAGTCAGAGGGTCGTGGATCTGTGGAGGCCAGATCACGAGGAGAATTTAAATAGGAAATAGATAAGTATCTCGTTAGTAAGGGTATCAAGGGACCTGGGGAAAAGGCTGGAAATTTGAACAAGGTGTGAGCATTGTTCAGCTGAGTGTAGAGTCATGGAACAGACTCGATGAGCCTAGTGACCTGCTTCTGTCCCGTTACCTTGTGATCAGATTTCCGAATGTTCAATGAACCATAGACACGACCTCGTATTCTCTTCTTTTGAAAATGTAATTTATAGCAATATTTGCACCTGTGATACTGCTGCGGAACCACAAATTCCGTGAAATGTTCATGACAATAAATTTGGATCCGAATTCTGCATTGTTCCAAAACAAAGTCTAATTAATAGAGTAGAGATATATGCTCCATTTGTGTCTCCTGACCTAGTGTTAATGTGAGGGGTGGTGGGGGGGATATCAGTCACTTTGGACTAATTTAGGAAGATTTATTTTCGAGATTTGCAGTATATGGATGATTACTAAGTTACAAGTGATGAAGCTCCTCCTGTCGGGGAAGAGATACAGAAGGATTTCAGCCAGATCCCACCGGCTGAGGAGCTGCTTCTTCCCACAGGCAGTGAGAAGAGCTGCTGAACAACGGATGAATTGCTGAATCAACTTCTCATGACTCGATGATTTGTGAAGAATATTTATTTTTAATAAATGTATTTCAGACATGCATTGAGGTCTAACAGGTTTACATCGAATGTAGAAAAAGAGACGTCTCACAGAATTGTTTTCCAGCATTTTGCTAAGTAGGTTCTGTGTCGATGTGTCGTTGTTCTGTATGTGTCTTGTGTCTGATGTGTGTTTGCATGTTTTTGCATCAAGAACCAGAGGACACTGTTTCATCAGGTTTTACTTGTGCAATCGGATGATAAATAAACTAATTTTCTTCGCTGAGTGTTGTGAATTCATATTGAAGGGCAGTGGATATCCTTTCCTGAGGATATTTCACCTGGTCGATGTGTCGTTTTGTATGTGTAATTTATTATCTTTGACTTTGGAAGAAATTTGACCTATTTCCCCAGACAGAGCCGGAGTTGGTGCTGGAATCTTCTCAAGAACAGAACTTATTAAAGTTGATTTCGGACTCCTTTTCGAAAGATGGCGACGAATGTTGATTTGAAATATTTGAAATATTTTCTGAAGATAAACATATATATGGAACTCCTTGACCTGCAATAAGGTTTATTAGTGATTTTTTTTTGGATGGAATATTGGAAGAGTGAATTTATTATCTGTGAGTATGCATACATTGCAAACAGATTTTAATAGTTTTGAAAAGGTTTTTTTTTAAACTAAACAACAAGATCAGTTTAATATTGAGAAAATAGGAAAAAACAGAAACTTTATTATTAAATTTGGAAATTCAGTAGAAAGAAACTATGAACAAGATTGATGATTTATAAAATTAAAGTCGAAGGAGCAATGTCCAAGAAGAGTTAAAAATTTTGAATAAGTTTTTCTTGAAAATAAACAATAATTTCAACTTAACATTGAGAAGATTGACAAAGTGGAAAATTTGGTATTAAATTGGGAAACTCAGAAGAAAGAACTTATGAATAACATTGATGCTTTAGAAGATCAAGACCGAAGGAATTATGTTCAAGAAAATTTTAAAAGATTTGAAAAAAACTTTTTTTGAAAGTAAGCTACAAATTCAACTTGAGACTGAGAAGAATGGAAGATTCGGTGTTGAACTGGGATGTTCAGAGGTGTTTTAATTCAGTGGATGAAATTCAGGAAGACTTGAAAAAAAAAATTTAAAAAAAACTTTTATTGATTGTAAACAATGTTAAACTCAGTGTTGGGAGGGTGGAAAGGGTGCAAAATTTAATATCAAGTTTGGATTTTCAAAAAAAAGAGTTTATGAATAAGATTGGTTAAATTGATGGACCGGGGTTTTATGGATATAAGAAATGATGATTTTTCGGTTTATACGTGTATTTTGTCTGCCTGGGGGGGTGGGGGGGAGGGAGTGGTACTTCAGCTCCTGAAAGTCATAGGCCACTTGTGGTTTATACCACACCCATTTGGGTTTTTGGGAATTAACCACCACAAGGTGGTTTCCTAAGGGGTTAGGGGAGGTGGGGGGGATGAAAATTTGAAAATTATTTAGAATCTATTATGTAATATTATACTAAGTCAATTTGAAATGAACGTATGGAGATACTATAAATAAATTTCAAAAAAAAAAGAACATTTCCCGGAAGGTCTTGCGTAGAAGATCTATTTCAGGTCAAAGTCCAAGACCTGTTTTGGTTCGTTGCTTGAATTATTATGACAGAGAAATAATTTTACGAGTGGCTATTAGAAATGCACAACAGAGAAAATCACCCTTGATGATTCAAAATAATCGAGTTTTCTTCAATGCGGATTTGAGTCAAGAAGTTATGTTCCAACGACGGGAATTCAATTCTGCTAAAGAGTTGTTGTGGAAGAAAGGTTATAAGGCAACCTTTAGATATCCAGCTGTTTTGAAGGTTTTTCAAGATGGTTGCCAACCAAAATTCTTTGATTCTCCAAAGGAAGCTATAGCATTTGCTCAAGAGCTGCCAATTACTCGGTTTCAACAGAGACGTAGTCCGCCGCGATCTCTAAGGAGACAAGAGATGGAAGAAAAGAGCCGTGCTCCAAGAAGGAATGGTTGTAATGGTGACTCGGCAGTTGGAGCTGATTAAAAGAAGAGTTGTCCTTTTTATTTCTAATTTTTTTTTAAATAAAAGGGATATTAAAAGATGATGATGTAGTTTAAGATGAAGTGAGAGTTGGGGGAGAGAACTGGATAGGTACTATTTCCTGAAAGTCATCTGCTTCGTGTGAGTTATCTCACACCCATTTTTTTCTGGGAGTTACCGCATTGCGCGGTTTAGATGTGAGGGGGTATTTTTAACCTCCTACCCATTTTTTTTTCCTTTTTTTGTATTATTAGATTAAAGAGTTAAGGGTTTTTTTTTTTGTGTTTATAAAAAAAAGCATAAGAAAGTATTTGATTGATTAAAAAACTAAAAATTCATGTGGTTTTTTTTGTAAAGTTTATTCAGTAGATAAGGAATATTTGAAATTTAAATGTGAATGGGATGGATAAGTTTTTTTTAATATTTTTTCTTTAACTTTAAGGTGAAAGGAGTGGTAATTCTGGTGTATATTATTTTGCTATTTTAGCAATAGAATGAAGGGAATAATGGTGAAAGTTATAAATTGAATTGTACAATTCTTAATGAGGCTTGAATTTTGTTTGTGGTTTATGCTCCATTTGTTGAAGATATAGATTTCATTGTAGATGTGTTTTTATTATTTGGATATCTGAATTTTAACGTAATGATTGGGGATATTTAAATGTGGTATTGGAGCTTTTATTGGGTAATTATTCAAGGTTAAAAGGGAAAAATGGTGGAAGAGTACCAAATTTGAATTGTACAATGTTTAATGAGTTTGGAATTTTGTTTTAAGATGGTGGTTTATGTGACTAATATGATGTTAGATGTGAAGTTAGTTGATATTTGGTGAAGGTTTATCTCTATAAGGAAAGTTTTTTTTTCATCTTTTTTTTCTCATGCTACAATTTTTTTTAAAGAATTGATTATTGTTTAAGAATTTTTGATAGATAATGTTACTAATTTTACTAATTTTTTATATTAAGTTTGAGTTAATTATAGGTTTCATCTTAACTCTGTTAAATATATGCATTTAAGTTTGATTTAAATATGTTTTTTTAAGTCTGATATCTTAGTATTAATTACTTTTCTTTTTGTTAGTATTTTAATCGGTTATGTTTTTGTTTTTTTTTGTAAGTGGGTTTTTTTCTCACATATATCATTAACTTTATTAATTCTTCACCCTTTGTTTTGGGGGGGAAGGGGGGGTTGGACTAATTTGAGTTGGGTTATTAATGTGTAATAATTATTGGGGAGGGTATAGTTTATTTAGATTACTGATACTGTATTGTAATTTTATTATTTTGTTCTTAATTTTTTTAAATATAATTCTATATGTTATTCATGTTATAAAATCTTAAATAAAGTTTTAAAACAAAAAAATGATGTCAGCCACTACCGGTATGAATCGTTGATAAAAATTAATCGTACCAGTGAATTCTTGCAGCCCCTTCATTATGTGGGGTTTGAGGAAGCACTTAACAAACTCTACCTTTTCAAGCAGGGTTTAGTTCCGTGCCTATTGATTTGACCCCCAAGGAAGTCGAACGTTTCCAACCTGAACTAGCACTTAGCAAGGTTTATATAGTAAGTCCAAATTCCCGCAGCCAGGCGCACAGTCACATTAGATGGTCTCTGTTTAGCTTCATTGCCACCACTTTGACATCTTGTGGTTACTGCCACCCTCTGCTGTTGGAGAATATCCTCCTTGGTCTCAGCCCCTCAATGTAACTAAGAACCCCTAAAATGCCCCTAATGTTTTGGCCTTCATCACTACTCCTGGCAAGGCATTCTTGACACCCACAACTCTGGGTAAAAGAAAATACCCCTGATATCTCCCCTAAATCTTCCTCCCTTTGCTTTGGACAGATGTCTTCTAGTGTTTGCTACTTCCATCTGGGTTTCAGGCAAACTGAAGGGCATCTTTCACCGAGTTTCTGGTTTTCCAGCAGTTCTGGATGTCTATCTCTGGATGCTCTGCTCCGTGGACCACCCCGCAGTATCCCATCTAGTCCTAGAGTCTCTGTGTCAGACATTCTCTGCTGACCACTGCCTGATGTCTTTGTGGTCAAATGTGTTTGTCTATGAAACCGTTCCCAGGAAGGTGAAGGGGCAAAGTCCTGCTGACTGGAACATTGTGCAGCACCAGGGCCAGGCCAATCTTTCGCAACACCTGAGCCAGGTAGAACCTCAGCACATAGCAGCATTTGGTGCCCTTGCACTTTGGTTGCAAGCACAGCCACACACAATGATGGCCATGCTGGTTACACCCTTGTCCCCATTGATTGAGTCCTTCTCCAGACTCTATCCATTTTGGACCCCCACATGAATAGGAAATTTGTTTTGGGAATTGACAGTGTGGTGGTGTGGGGATGGGCCAAACCTGGCCCACATGCAGCAGGACCGAAAGTTCCTTGCACATTGCACCTGATAATCAGGTTTTACCCGAATGACAGAGATGGGCATCTCTGTGGTTCTCCCTGTCTCCTGGACCTGGGGGTCTTTGTACTGCTCCCCATCTCCTTAAGTTGGTGCTTTGTTCTCCACCACCCCCACAAGAAATCCAAGACCCCTGGATGGAGGGCAGAGGCGCAGAGAGATCAGTGAGAACACAGGTAGTTTCAACAGGGTGGGGTCCATCCAGGCGCCTGATAACAGGAGGAACCAAGTGGGAAGGAGGATGCAGGGCATTTGATAGCAGGACATTGCGAGAGAGTGGATTCCTCGAACTCTTGAGGGCAGAAGGTGCTGGTCGATCCATCGGTTTAGGTGGGGCAGGGTATAGACATGGCAGCTGACTGGAATTGTCAGCGGGTTACTGAGACCTGGGAAAGGAGGGGAAGGAGGGTGCAGTAGTGTTCTGAGAGTGCTGAGGGAGAGGCAACATGGTTGCCACCTCAAGGCAATGGTCCCCTGATTGTTTGCAGGGATGGGCTCTGTAAATAGACTCATAGATATCCAGCTCAGAGCATCTTTGTCCCCCTGCCATCAGGAAGGAGATATGGAGGAATAAAAGCAGAGCAGCCAGGGAGGGAAATAGCTTCTTCCCACAGGCCATGCGATTGACAAGGCAACATGAGCTGGATGGCAGCAAAGAATGAAAAGGGTGAGAGGAATATGGACTGATTACAACAGCTCAGGTAGCAGGAGAGAGGGGCTGAAGGGCCTGTTTCTGTTTTGTCTATCTGGACCAGCCTTTTGAGTTCAAGCTTTAAAAAACCCAATCATTTATAAATTTAATATCAACGGAACAGAATGAATCAAGAGACAAGATGTCTGTCCAGCAGCAAGCGTCGAAGGCACTTCCTGAAACGGAGGCTCTGAAACCACAGGGAGGTTCTGGACGGAAAGAGGCCCAGCTTCTTCTGGAAGGAGGAGAGGAGAGGCAGGGGAAATGCGGGGGTTGGGAAGGGGAGGGGAGGCGCTAGGGATGCCGTCCACCGTTCACCTCCCCTTTCCTCTACCCCGTTCCCCTCCCCTTACCTCTGCCCGTTCCCCTCCCACATCCCCTCCCCCCTTCCCTTCCCCAGTTCCCGTCCCCCTCTCGCCTCCCCATTCCCCTCCCCCTTCCCTTCCTCCTACTCCTAACCCTAACCCCTAACAAAATCCTAAAACTAACCATAACACTACCGATACCCACTACCACCACTCCACGGCCCCTAACTCTACCCCCACCCCGTCCACTAACCCTAACTTTATCCCTACGCCTATGCCGCCCCCTAACCCCAACCCTAATGCTACCCACCATCCCCTAACCCCAAACCTCACTCCTCCTCTACCCCCCTGCTCCTACCCCCTTCCCCTATACCTAACACAAGCCCACTTCCCCGAACTATAAACCTAACTATAAACCAAGATATAGCCCTACCCCATGTCTCCTAACACTAAACCTAATGCTACCTCTACAATGCTCCTAACCCTAACCCTAACTCTACCCAACTTCCCCAACCCAAAACTAAACCCTACCCCTATCCCTTACAACCTACCCCCTTCCCCTAACCCTACCTTCTACCCCTTCCCCATACCCGCACCCCCTACAATTACCCCCTTCCCCTAACCCTACCTCCTACCCCTTCCCCATACCCACACCCCCTACAACTACCCCCTACCCTATCCCTTACAACCTACCCCCTTCCCCTAACCCTACCTCCTACCCCTTCCCCATATCTGCACCCCCTACCACTACCCCTACCCTATCCCTTACAACCTACCCACTTCCCCTAACCCTACCTCCTACCCCTTACCCATCACCGCAACCCCTACCACTACCCCCTACCCTACCCCTTGCCACAACCCCTACCCTTATCCCCTACCACTACCCCCTTTCTCCTACCCCCTTCCCCTCCCCCTCCTTCCCCTAGGTTAGGGGTAGGAAGGGGAAAGGGAAGGGGGAGGGGAAGGGGAGGAGGAGAAGGGGAGGGGAAGGGGGAGGGTTAGGGGAGGGGAAGGGGGAGGGGAAGGGGAGGGGGTAAGGGGAAGGGAAGGGGAGAGGGGAAGGGGAGGTGAAGGGTGGAGGGCTGGGGTTAGGGCATAGGTGTGAGGGCAGGAGAAGGGGAAGGTGAGCGGGAGGGGGTTGGGATGGAGGAGGGGTAGAGGAGAAGAGGGGAAGTGGGTGAAGGGACATGGAAGAGGCAGGGAATGGGGTTGGCAGGTCCAGAGGGAGAAGAAGGGGAGGGATTCAGGCCATCATAATGTTGTCCGTCCTCTGTTCAGCTGGGATGCGAGGTTCTTCTGGAGTCGTGTCTTGTCTCTGAGATCGGTCCTTCTGCTGGGAAGAGAAATACGAGTGATAGAGATACTGTCTCTGAGCCCTGATCACAATGACTTTGGAGGGTCCCAACTCTTCCCCCATCATCCCCCCTTCCCCTGAACACTGGAGCCTTTCCCCTTCCTCTGCTTTACCTGAGGAAGTGTGTTTTGGTGAAAACCACGATCTCTCTCTGCAGAGCTCAGAGCAATGTGTCTCCATCAGGCAACACCCTGGTTCTCCACGATATGGCAGCAAGATGCTAGACAAATCATGGATGGATCGGTCGAGACCGTTCAGCTGATCCATCTGAACCTACCCCACAACAATGTTACCCTCCGCTCCCTCACACCAGTACCCTCCATTTTTCTTTAATTCCTGTCCATATTAAAATCCTTTTCATGCCTTTTTTGGACCAGCCTCCGCTACTACCCCGGCAATGCATTCCAGCCACCCACTACATTCTGTGTGAATAAAATGTACCCCTCACGTCTTGCCTAAAGTTCCCTCAGCTCACCTTATTTAGACGTCCTCTGGTATTCTCGCCCTAGGAATGCACACAATATTCCAAGTGTGGTCTGACTAGAATTTTATACATCTGCAATGTTACCTCTCAGTTCTTGAACTCAATACCCTGACTCCTGAAGGCCAGCACACAATACACCATTTTAAACTCCCTCTCAATTTGGACAGCAACCTTGAGTGATTTATGGAGCAGGATCTAAATATTTCTCTGTCCTGCACACATTTCATAATCCTGCCATTAACCAAGTGCTCTGCCCACACATTCTTGTAATCCGCATTCAATAAAGATATTGGTCTATATGAAGCTACTTTTAATGGGTCTCCAACCTTCTTTGGAATAACTGTTATTCGTGCCCTTGAAAATGGCTCTGGAAATAAACCTGGACCAGTTGCTTATTTAAGTACATCTGAATTACAGGATTGAACTCCATCTGTCATTTCTCTGCAAACTGGATGACCTTTGACAACCTTCTACACAGTCTACAACATCTCTATCTCTGTGTCATCCCCTGACATACCTACCCTTCAACTCCCATCATCATTCATAAAAATCACAAAGAGCAGGGGTCCCAGAGCAGATCCCTTTGGAGATCCACTAGTCATTAATCCATCTACTACTACCGTCTGTTTTCTGCAGACAAGCCAATTCTGAATCCAAACAGCCAAGGCTCCATGGATCCCATGCCTCCGGACATTCTGAATGAGGCCACTGTGGGGACCTTGTTAAGCACCTTACTAAAATCCTCGTGCAGCACATACAGTCCTTGACCTTCATCTATTTCCTTTGACACCTCCTCGAAAAACTCAATTTGACTCGTGAAGCAGGACCTGCTCCTCACAAAACTATCCATGAGTTTCCCCAGCATGTTTGGGCATTGCCCTCGGCCCCAGCATCTGCAGACTTCCTTACCAGTGCCTCCCTTAGCCCTTCCCAGAGCTTCCACATCCATTACAACATCAAGCATTGCTGCCCAGTACAGGCCCTTTGGCCCATAAAGGCTATACTGACCTTTGTCAATGTTCTCCACACCTTTACCTGTACCACACCCATAGGAACATAGGAAGTGGGAACAGGAGTAGGACAAAAATGGCCCATCGAGCCTGCTCCACCATTCAATATGATCATGGCTGATCTAATTTATGACCTAACTCCACCTACCTGCCTTCTCGCCATATCCCCAAATTCCTCTATCATGTAAAAATTCTGTTCCCTTACATCCACATGCCCATCTCAGAGACTTTTAAATGTACCTATTCTACCAGCCACTACCACTTTCTCCGGTGACACATTCAAACCACTCACAACTCTCTGCATAAAAAAAATCTCCCCTCACCTGAAGCGGGTGCCCTCTGGGATTTGCACCTGACACTTTAGGAAAATTTGCTGGCTGTTCATTCCATCTAAGCCCCCCACAATCTTATTTAGAATAAGTTATTAAGCTGTGGAGGGGAAAGTTGGGAGAGGGAGGAGGGAAGAGAGCTGGTGTGGGAGGGGTGAGAGCTGGTGCGGAGGGGACGTGTTGGGGAGAGGGATCAGGACCGCGTTGAGGTGGTGAACGGGCAGACATGGGTGGATCTACCTGCCGAAATAAAGGAGCAATAAGAAGGCCATCTCGGGATCTACCAGCATCTTCTAGGGCTTGATGTCTTAATGGCAAACCCCCTGAGGATGGATGTAGGCCAGGCTCTGCTACAGCTGGTACCTGAACATCTGGCAACACAACGATATAACATGACCCACTCTGCCTCCACACTGGCCGGGTCTGGATCCTGAGGGTAAGGGGAGGTGGGTGAAGGGCCCCACCCTGCCAATCAACGTCCATCCTCATCATCCTCTCCACCCCTCTCCCCTCACTGCCCTTTCTCTCCTCACCAATACCCATTGAGACCCTCATGCACCCTTCATCGATATCCAGTCCCCAGTGAGACTCAGCCAGTGAACTCCTTCATATCCTCCAACCCCAACATCCAAGCTTGCCCCAGTGGACAACTTGACCACCCAGACCCACAACCACCTTGATGTCGATCATGGAAATGGGCTGCTTGGCCTTGTTGAAGTGCTGGGCCATGCAGTGAACCGTCTCTGGAACATAATCCAGACCCAGATTCAAATAAATCTCCTCTTTCTCTTGGACACAATACAAACATGTCAGCTGGATTTACCCTCCAACACCCAGCGCCTCTCCCAACAGGAGTGCCAGCCCCTCCTGCTCTCTGTAGGCCTGATGCCCCCAGTGCTCAACACAACATGGCATGAATCCAAGGGCTCAGCGAGCAGAGCATCAACAGGCCGTAGTGGACCCGTCCGCTGCCCCATCATTCAGCTTCTGGTGAGACTGCAAAAATGTGCAGCTCTGACCGCCCTCCCTCGTGAGGCAAGGATTCACCAGGAGAGAAAAACCATTGACGTTTCGAGATGAGAAATGTTTGCAGCCGGGTGTTGGCTGGGGTCGAACATGTGGAGGCTGAGTTGTTGGGAAGATTCAGAGCAGGCGTTGATTTGGAAGAGCACGAAAAGGTTCTGGGGAAGTGAGTTATGGGGGAAAATACATTCATGAAATGAATTGGGGAAACAGACTGGAGGGGCTGAGTGGCCGAATTTGGCGACCTTGTCTTGTGGTCTTGGCTGCTGCTGTCTGGAGTTGAAATGGCAAGAGGTCATGAGTTAATGGGTGAGGAGCAGGGCAGCCAGCGTCAAGGAGTCGGCACTGGTCAGAGGGGCAGGATGGAGGCAACAGAGAGGCTGCAGCAAGACAGATCGATTGAAGGAATGGGGAAGGTAGCAGCAAATGATATGCATCAGAGTGGGGGTGGGGTGGGTGCAGGTGGATCTTACCTTGACTACAGAGGAGTAGAAGTTGAGAAGAGGGACGATGATGGTGTGATCCAACTTTCGCACGATCTGCAGTTTGCGAGAGAGGAACATCAGCAAGGCTGGGCGATGGGTCGGGGCCCTGAGGGGCGACTTGTCCAAGTTGAGGGGGGAGGCGGGGAGGAGATTTGTCAAGAGGTCAGAGGTGGGGAACTCCTAGGGAGTCCGAAGTGGGGGACTCGTCGAGAGTCGGTGGGGGGGACTTTTCGTGTCGCTGGAGTGGGGACTCGTCAGGGGGTTCAATGAAGTATCATTTCAGTTTTTATGATTGTTTTCACAGCTTCTACTAAACAATGAATTTGAAGAAAATCTCTGATATTTGCCAGGTGTGTGTGTGTGTGTGTGTGTGTGTGTGTGTGTGTGTGTGTGTGTGTGTGTGTGTGTGTGTGTGTGTGTGTGTGTGTGTGTGTGTGTGTGTGTGGGGTGGGGGGTTGTGTGTGGGGATGGGGGGACTGTTGTTGGTTTGTGTGACTTTCTCTGTTTCCAAACCCCATGGCTGCCTTGGTCTCTGTCAGATGCTCCTCTTTCCACCCACCGTTCAAAAATGTGTTTGGGGTGTTGTTTGTCAATTAGGTGTAATTGTGTGAAACGGGTCATGTGTCGCAAGGGCCTGTGAACGTGCGAAACGGGTCATGTGTCGCAAGGGCCTGTGAACGTGCTGTAGGCCTAAAGTTAAATATCAGGGTGTTCCATTTCCACACAACTGCTCCTCCCCCTCACCTTGAATCTCTTGTCCTGCAAGATCTTCTTGATGGCAATCAGCTCTCCGGAGTCCACCAGCCTTGCCTGGTGCACCACACCAAAAGATCCATTGTCGATGATTTTATCATCTGTGCAGGACACCACTTTGGAGACGTTGGGTCCATGACACGGTGTGGCCACCTCTGTTGTGACCTTATTGCCATGTCCTCTGGGGCAGAAGCAGCAGCATTTACACACCCAGAGGGTACACAACAGGTCATTTATCCCAACCCAGCCTTGCTGTCCAAGTTAGTCTCTACCCCTCCCTCTAACTCCCTTCCAAGGGTCACCTAAATGTCAGAATTGATCCTCTGGTGGTTCGTTCCAGCCTCTCAGTAGAAATATTGCCACCCCAGGTCCCTCTTTGATCACTCTCCTCAGACTGAAGCCAGTTCCGCAGCCGTTCACTTTGTCTACAACCCTCCCTCCATGAGAGGATCGGGTCATCCTTGACCTTCAGCACGTCCCGGGGAGATGAACCACTCTGAACCCTACCACAGGTTTAGCAGAAGCCCTCCACATTCCCAGAAGCTCAGCAACACCGTGATCTTCCATGATGCAAGCGAGACCCCGTCGCCTGAGGGAGCAGGTGGTGCGGAGAGACCCCCACGCTTCATCGCTCAACTCTGCTGGGTCCGCCGCAGCAGAAACACTTTCTAGCACCTTGATCCAGGTCCACTGGGGGAAAGAATCCTATCCCAGTTGGGGGGGTGTGGGGGTGTATGCAAGGGTGGAAGGGATCTTGTAACCCGGGGGTGGGCGGGTTAGGAGCGGTCCTGTCTCTCAGTGGACAGATCCCATTCCAGGTGGAGGGGGAGCTCTGTCCCATATCTGTTGAAAGGTCTACCTTCCATCCCCCTCGCAACTTCTCTTCTCCCTCAGACACCTCACAATCTCCCCTTCCCCGATTCCTCTACCACAATCTCATCCCCCACCCAACACCACCCCCATGGTTTCCCCAGTGCCTTCCGTCCCCTCGCACCCCATCCTCCCAGCTCAACCCTATGTCCCCTACCTCTGATCCAATCTCCCTTGACATTAGCCTGTGGTGCAACCCCGTTCCTTCGTTCTCCCCTCCACTCCTACAGACCCTACCCCTGTATTCCCTCACATGCCATTGTTCTCCCCTCCCCAGTCCCCCCAGCTGCCTCATAAAGTGCCCTGCACTCAGGATGGGGAGAGGGGAAATTAAATGCAGCCTCCATTCTCTCTGCCCACACTGGGTGAAGGATGGTGCCAGAGGAGGCTCTGTCCCAGTCGGGGAGCCTGTAACAGGCTCTTTATCTCACCCATGGGTGCAGGGTGCTTCCAAACACAACCCTGTTGATCAGAGGGTCCCTGGGATGAGACAGCATCCTACTCCGACATGCGGGCCAGAATCCCCTTCCAGGAGATGCATCTTTCTCGTGTTGCTGTGCCATGGCACGACTCAGCTATGGCTGCCCCATGCAGTGACATCATCACCCCCTCTGTGTCATCATCTCCCCCCTCTGTGACACCTCCCCTCTCTGTGACACCACTAGTGTAATGGGCAGGGACATCCAACCATTTAAATCCTTCTCAATTTCCCCAAGCAAGGGGAGAATAATTCAGCTGGTCTAAATTACTCGTTGTTATCTATTCTAACTCCTAGATATTTGATCCCATTTTGCCGCCACATTTGTTGACTATTTTCTTCACATTGGCTCTAATCCCCCTTCCTAAGTGACATGATTTTGCACATATCCCAAAAGAACTTATACCCAGAGATCTCCCCATAGTCCTCCAGCGTGGAGCACAACTTGGGCAATGAGTGTGACGGGTCTGTCAGATATATCAGAACAACTTCTGCAAATAAATTGATTTCATGCTCTTCCTGGCCTGTTCTGAAACCTTTAATGCCTGAATCCTGGCAAATGGCCTCGGCTAATCGCTCCATGGCCAGTACAAACTCACTCACTGCGGGTGTGGTGGGGGGGGGAGTCAGACCTTGATTGGCATGCCTGTTGGCTACCTCTGTCCCTCTCATCTCGACATCAGTGGCTCAGGTTGGGGGAGTCTGTACTGCCTTCTGCAGTGCACAGCAGCGCTGCTGGGACACCTTTATCTCCTTACTTTCCTGGGCCCTCTCCAAATCTTTCCTTTCTATGATCTCACATTGGTTTCTCAGGAGAAACACTGGCAGTCAAAAGGCACCCTCTGATTCCCCTTAGATTTTGGGGACCCCGACTTCTTGAAGTGGGACAACACGTGGTGACCTATTTTCTCAAGATGTGGATCCAGGAGCTTGGACCAGTCTACCAGTTTGCCGTGGTCCGCCAGCATGCTTGCCAAGCTCCCCAATCCTGCACTCTCGTCAGTCCACCCGCAGATCTTGTTCTCCCTGCCTGCACGAAAGTTCCTGTCCTGATTCAAAAGCATCTCCACTGCAGCTGTGTTCAGACGGAACTCGAAGGACCCTGCTCACTGCACCAATTATTATGTGTGTGAAACTGATTCGAGGGGTCCCAAGGGTGGCGAATTTGAACACAGTTGTCTTTTATTGACACATGTAGTGAAGTCGCATGAGGAGTAAAAGACACACACAGACACAAACTCGCCGGATTAATCGATACACTTGCAACCACTCATGGATAGAAGACTTGACAATCAACTTGTCACATACGATGCCTTGAACAGGTCATTCATTCACTCATTGATCTTGGATGCCTGTGGGTAGTAGGGGATATGCAGGTGGCCCCAAATACTTGGCATCACCACCCATTGCTGGTGGACGTTATCCGATAGGGTATTCCACATATGGAGCACGCTTAAATGGTGCTTGGTCGGCCCGCTGGCAGGACATTCGAGTACGTGCTGTCCATCATGAGAACATATCACTTTTTATTTTGGCAGGGGAGAGGACTGATATGGTCAATTTATCAGACTTGGACAGCTCCCGAACCCCGGCGAATGTGGCCCTTGGTTTTAATTGCTGACAAATAGGGCATTTGGCCATCACAGTTCTTGCAACATCATGAGACCCCCAGATCCTCTGTCCATCAAAGTGCTCCCATATGCCCACATTTATGATGCACCAATGCTGCCAAGGCTCCGGGGTCACTCTGCTTGGGGAAAATAGTGGCAGAGCATATTTGAGCAGCTCAGTCCACAGTGGCATCGCGTCAGCTTCAGCGGTTTTCCTGGAGGTGTGTCCATCCACGTGGTGGACCCTGATTATTCTTTTGTTGTTCCACCTCTCAGAATATCTGCCAGTGCTGTTGTCCTCAGAGCAGGCAGCCATGGATCTGCCTCCCTGTCTCCTGCCGCCGACCCTTCCACACTGACGTGCTATTTGGCACAGCCCAGAAATCCTGTGGCACTAATCGGAAAAGAGGCTCCTGGGCCCGCCTGGTTGTCCCTTTTCGGATCAGTGCCACAGCTGCCAGCTTGAACAGTTGGCTCTCCCCTCCACCACACCCTCTTGTGTCAGTACTTTATTTGTGGTGGGCTGGAGCACTCCCACCTTACACCGCTGTTTTTCGCACCTCCACCAGCCGGAGCCGTCAGTAAACCAAGCTTTTTCCTGCTGTCCAGCATCGAGGGTGTTGAACGGTTTTCCCCAGGCCATGGTGCCAAGCTCTTCTCGGGGTCATTCAGGTGGGAGGCTGTCACTTTCGGACAGGACATGATCTGTTCTTGCAAGTGGCTCAGCCCTTCGGGCCCGGCCTCTCTGCGGTCTGCCATGTACCACTTCTTCGGTCTGCTGTGAGTGGCATCCGCAGATTTAACCCATCACATGTTGGGGAGGTGTGGCTGGAGTGTGACTGTCTCTGCTGCCATCTGGTTCTCTGTGGTGAGCAGGCGAGCATCTGACACTCAGATGGGGAGTCGCGGGAGGCAGCTTCCAGGAGGGAATTGAACCAGAAGCTGTGTGGGACTCGGCGACCTTGCCTCTTTTGCTTTATGCTCCACTAGGCCATTGTCTTCATGGCAGAGACAAGTCATTCAAAGGGTCTTCCAGTTTTGAGGGGTTGGGGATGATTGTGGTCAGTGGCAGTGGTGTTCAACAGCGTGTTTTGCCATTAAAGAAGCCATTTGTTGTTCAGGTCATCAATGAAGTGGAGAGTTGTTTTTTTCTGGGCAACATTGTACAGTAGATGGAGGGGCAGGGTGAGATGGGGAATATGTTGGCACCAGTAACCCAAAAGACCCACAAAACTTTGTGCCTCAACTTGTCGGTGGGCACCGCAATGAGGATTTTGCTTTGAGCAACCATTGATATTTCTCTGCTGCCTGGATGCTCAGGAAAAAGACTGTTGGACTAGGACCCTGGACCTTTTCCAGGTGGTGCCTCCCTGGTGCCAGTGTCTGGGGTGTTGCTGCTGGTGTCCAAGACATCCTAAAGTGGGCCAGAGGTTGTGGTACATGGAGATACCAATGACGTAGGGAGGAAGAGGGAAGAGTTCCTGAAAAGTGGGTCCAGGGCGTTTGGTGAGAGCTGAAAAGAAATAGCACGATGACTGTCTGGGCCATGCGACAGTGAGAGCAGGAACAGAATGAGGTGGAGGATAAAGGCGTGGCCTGAAGGTGCGGGTAAAGAGCTCCTTGAGGGCATCCTATTTGCCTTGCTCGGGAGGCTAATGTCGGAAGTCGATGAGCCTTGCTGCCATGTCCTGATGAGCAAGAACGTCATGGAGGAGTAATGGATGTCATCAGCGGTGATCTCTTGGAGGTGGAACTGGTCCTTGGCCTGTTTGAACCCCACGTGTGGCTGCGACATCCAGAACGTTGACAGCTTCAACCAAACCATCTGAAGAGCCAACTGGACCGTGATCTTCACGTCCAACTGAAGGGCTGGGTCCTGCTGAGTTCACCACTGTAGCAGGCACACTCCCGCGAAGTCTGGAAAGAATGACATGCACCCAAGAAGTGGAAGTGGAAGATAAGTTGCTTGAACAGGCAGCTCCAGCCTCGGGTTGGAAGGCGACCCTCCCGTTGTTCATTGTGCCCAACCATGTGGGTCATCCCCTGGGATGGGCATTGGCCCCAATGGGGTCTGCGCTGTCAGCGTGTTTGTCAGCTCTCTAGTGTAGTGGCTCGTGTCTCGGTTAACAGGCCACTCCAACTCGATATGTCATAATAATATGGAGCCCATATTTACCAAGGGTGGGTGTGGATATTTACATGAAACCCTGACACTCCCTTTCACCTGAAGGCCTCCGTTTATTCAATGAAACTTTAAAGTAACAGACACTTCTGTTGAGGCGAGAAGTGGAGAGGATAGGATATTGGGGATGAAGGTGGGAGGTGGTTTTTTTATTTTTTCTTTTATAGATGCCACACATTAGATGAGCATTATTATTAATTGTGTGAATTTGTTGTGGTTTTAAATTTATAAATATTTTTTAAAAATGATCGGCAGGACCACGAGTGGCAGATAGGATCATGGGCACTCTCAGCCCCCAACCCACCCACCACAAATATCAATGGGATAAACCGGGTTCATTGTCAACATCGTCGAGGATCCCTTCCACCTGCCCACAGCATCTGGCAGCTCTTCTCGTCGGGAAAGGGGTCGAGGAATATCGGAGCCAGTAGCACCAGGCCCAGAAACAGATTCTTCCTGCGAGCAGTGAGAATGGAGAATGATGGATGACCGGCTCAGACAAAGACTCCATGACTCTGCGATTGATTCAACAGAATTTATTTCTTTTTTGGGAGGGACTGCACGTGTATCATTTGTCTCTCTGTGCGTAGGTCCGGTTGTGTGTTTGCAGAGGTTTCCACCATGAATACAGTTTCCTCGGGTTAAATTTGAACGGGTACAGAGGAGCTTTCGTGGATTGGAGAATGTATCTCATGAAACAAAGTTGACTGAGTTCGGGCTTTTCTCTTTTTCACCCCAAAATTAATTTTATTCTAAAATTATTGACCAAGAGGACAACTGTTCCATGTCTTTTCTCATCCTCATGTTGCATGCTTATATTCCCTTCATTGCACATGTTCTCTGTTTACATCATTCCACCACTTTGACACCTTGTGGTTACTCCCTGCACTCTGTGGTTGAAGGTGTTCCCCTTAGTCTCTGCCCCTCAATACCCGGAGGATTAGAGTCCTTCCCCGCAGCGCCCTCGTGTTGGCTGCACCAAGCCTCAGTGCATCTCTCAGCAACCTGGAGTAGGCCGGTGGGCAGCGTTCCCTCACCCACATCTCCATGTGCTAAAAGACCAGCAGGTTAACGTCAAACAGTTATGCCCTTCAGACCTCGATGTTGCGCTGACCTATCAATTCCAAGCAAAATAAAAACTAGACCCTTCCTCCTTCATAACCCTCCATTCTTGCAATGGAGGGAGTGCAGAGGGGATTCACCAGGCTGATACCTGGAATGGTAGGAATGACTTTTGAGGAAAGATTGCGCAAATTGGGATTGTACTCGCTGGAGTTTAGAAGATTGAGAGGGGATCTCATAGAGACATATAAAATTCTGGCAGGACTGGACAGAATGGATGCAGATGGGATCTTTCCAATGGTGGGGGAGTCCAGAACCCGGGGCCATGGTTTGAAGATACTAGGCAAACCATTTAGGACCGAGATGAGGAGGAATTTCTTTACCCAGAGGGTGGTGAATCTGTGGAATTCATTGCCACAGAGGGCAGTAGAGGCAGGTTCATTAAATATTTTTAAGAGGGAATTAAATCTATTTGTTCAGTATAAGGATATTAAACGTTACGGAGAGAAGGCGGGGACGGGGTACTGAACTTTAAGATCAGCCATGATCTCGTTGAATGGCGGAGCAGGCTCGAAGGGTCGAATGACCTACTCCAGCTCCTATCTTCTATGTTTCCTTCATTCATGTGTCCAAGAAGCCCTTAAATGCCGCTAATATTTCAGCCTTCATCACCACTCCTGGCAAGGCATTCCTGGCACCTACAACTCTGTGTAAAAACCCCTTATATTGCCCCTAAACCTTCCTCCCTTTGCTTTGGGCTTCTAGTGTTTGCTTCTCTTATCTGGGTTTCAGGCAGACCAAAGGGCATCTTTCACTGAGATTCTGGTCTTCCAGCAGTTCTGGATGCTCTGCTCAGGGGACCACCCCGCAGTATCTCATCAAGTCCTAGTCTCTGTGTCAGCAGGAATTCCATGCTGACCACTGCCTGATGGCCCTGTGGTCATCAGTGTTTGTCTATGCAACCATTCCCATGAAGGTGATGGGGCAAAGTCCTGCTGACTAGGACATTGTGTGGCATCAGGGCCAGACCAATCTTTCGCAACACCTGAGCCAGGTAGAACTTCAGCACATAGCGGCTTTTGGTGCCCTTGCACTTTGTTTCCAAGCACAGCCATACACAATAGTCATGCTGGTTAGGGCTATGCCGCCATTGATTGACGTCGTACATGTTCCTCCAGACTCTATCCATTTTGGACCCCCACATGAATAGGAAATGTGTTTTGGGAATTGACAGGGTGGAGGTGTGGGGATGGGCCACACCTGCCTCACGTGCAGCAGTACCCGAGAGCTCCTTGCACCTGATGACCAGGTTCTACCGGATTGACAGAGTTGGTCATCTCTGTGGTTCTCCATGTCTCCTGGAACTGGGGGTCTCCTTACTGCTCCCCATCTCCTTGAGTTGGTACTTTGTTCTCCACCATCACCACAAGACAACCAAGACCCCTGGATGGAGGGCAGTGGTGCAGAGAGATCAGTGAGAATACGGGTAGTTTCAACAGGGTGGGGTCCATTCTGATGCCTGATAACAGGAGGAAACCAACGGGGAAGGAGGATGCAGGGCATTCGATAGCAGGTGGGGCAGGGAGTAGACATGGCAGCTGACTGGAATTGTCAGGGGGATACTGAGACCTGGGAGAGGAGGGGAAGGAAGGTACAGCTGTGTTCTGATGAGAGAGTGCTGAGGAGAGGCAACATGGGTGGAACCTCAAGGCAAGGGACCCCTGAATTTTTTGCAGGGATGGGCTCTGTAAATAGACTTCCGGATATCCAGCAAAGAGTATCTTTGTCCCCCTGCCATCAGGAAGGAGATATGGAGGAATAAAAGCAGAGAAGCCAGGGAGGGAAATAGCTTCTTCCCACAGAACGTGAGATTGACAAGGCAACATGAGCTGGATGGGAGCTAAGAATGAAAATGTGGAGAGGAATATGGACTGATTACAACAGCACAGCCAGCAGGAGAGTGGGGCCGAAGGGCCTGTTTCTGTGTTGTCTATCTGGACCAGCCTTTTGAGTTCAAGCTTTAAAAGACAAAACCATTTTTAAATTTAATATCAATGGTATAGAATGAATCAAGAGACAAGATGTCTGTCCAGCGGCAAGCGTCGAAGTCACTTCCTGATACGGACGCTCTGAAATTACAGGGAGGTTCTGGCCGGTATGAGGCCGGGCTTCCTCTGGAAGGAGGAGAGGAGGCAGGGATAATGTGGGGGAAGGGGTGGGGAGGGGAGGGGGTAGCGATGCCTTCCTCCATTCACCTCCCATTTCCTCTACACCGTACCCCTCCTCATTCCCATGCCCATTCCCCTCCCCCATCACCTCCCCATTTCCCGTGGCCCGCTCGCCTCCCCCGCTCCCCTCCCCAACCTAACCCTAACCCCTAACAAACTCTAACCTTAACGTTAACACTACCGATACCCTTAAACACTACACCTCGTCCCCAACCCTAACTCTTATTCCCACTCTGTCCCCTAACCCTATCCCTACGATGAACCCTAAACCCAACCCTAATCCTACCCACCTTCCCCAAACCCCAACTCACACCCCACCTCTACCTCCTACTCCTACCCCCTTCCCCTAAACATATCACAAGCTCACTAACCCGAACTCTAAACCTAACCCTAAACCTCGACCTAACCTGACCCCACATCTCCTAACCCTAAACCTAACTGTACCTCTACCAGTCCCTGACCCTTATCTTAATTCTACCACCTTCCCCAACCCTAACCTAAACCCTACCCCTATCCTCTACACCTACCCCCTTCCCCTAATCCTACCCCATATCTGTACCCCCTACCACTACCCCATTACCTACCCCTACCCTCTCACTACCTCCTTTCTCCTACCCCCTTCCCCTATCCCTCCTTCCCCTAAGTTAGGGGTAGGAAGGGAAGGGGAAGGGGAGGAGGGGAAGGGGAGGAGGGGAAGGGTAGGAGGTGAAGGGGAGGGGCAAAGGAGAGGGGAGGGGGAGGTGAAGGGAGGAGGGCTGACTTTAGGGCATAGGTGTGAGGGTAGGTGAAGGGGAAGGTGAGTGGGGGGGTTTGGAATGGAGGATAGGTAGGGGAGAAATGGGTGGGTGAAGGGATATGGAAGAAGTGGGGAATGGAGTTGGCAGGGCCAGAGGGAGAAGGGGAGGGGTTCAGGCCATCATGATGTTGTCCATCCTCTGTTCAGCTGGGATGCAATGTTCTTCTGGACTCGTGTCTTGTCTCTGAGATCGCTCCTTCTCCTGGGAAGAGAAATACGAGTGATAGAGATGCCGTCTCTGAGGCCTGATGACGATGACTTTGGAGGGCCCCAACTCTTCCCCCATCACCCCTCTCCCTACCCCTGCACACTAGGGCCTTTCCCTTCCTCTGCTTTACCTGAGGAAGTGTGTTATGGAGAAAACCACAATCTATATCTGCAGAGCTCAGAGTACCGTGTCTCCATCAGGCAACACCCTGGTTCACCACGACATGGCAGCAAGAAGCTGGAAAAATCATGGATGGATCAGTCGAGTCCCTTCAGCTGACCCATCTGAACCTACCCCACAACAATATTACTCTTCCCTCCCTCTCACCTGTATCTTCTGTTTTTCTTTTATTCCTGTCCCGAAATTAAAATCTTTTTCATGCCTTTTTTGGACCAGCCTCCACTACTACCCCTGGCAATGCATTCCAGCCACCCACTACATTCTGTTTCAACAAAATATCCCCCTCACATCTTGTCTAAAGTTCCCTCATCTCACCTTATTTAGACGTCCACTGGTATTCTCGCCCTAGGAATGCACACAATATTCCAAGTGTAGTCTGACTAGAATTTTATACATCTGCAACGTTACCTCTCACTTCTTGAACTCAATCCCCTGACTCCTGAAGCCCAGCACACAATACACCATCTCAAAATCCCTCTCAATTTGCACAGCAACCTTGAGCGATTTATGGAGCAGGATCTAAATATATCTCTGTCCTGCACACTGTTCATCATCCTGCCATTAATCAAGTGCTCCGCCCTCACGTTCTTGTAATCCGCATTCAATAAAGATATTCATCTATATGAAACTAATTTTAATGGGTCTCCAACCTTCTTTGGAATAACTGTTATTCGTGCCCTTGAAAATGACTCTGGAAATAAACCTGTACCAGTTGCTTGTTTAAGTACATCTGTATTTCCAGGATATAACTCTATCTGTCACTTCTCTGCAAACTGGATGACCTATGACAACCTTCTACACTGTCTACAACATCTCTACTTCTGTGTCATCCCCTGACGTACCCACCCTTCCACTCCCATCATCATTCATAAAAATCACAAAGAGCAGGGGTCCCAGAGCAGATCCCTTTAGAGAGCCACTAGTCATTGTTCCATCTACTACTACCCTCTATTTACTGCAGACAAGCCAATTCTGAATTCAGAAAGCCAAGGCTCCATGGATCCCATGCCTCCCGACGTTCTGAATGAGGCCACCATGACGACCTTGTCAAGCACCTTACTAAAATCCACGTGCAGCACATACAGACCTTGACCTTCATCTATTTCCTTTGACACCTTCTCGAAATACTCAATTTGACTCGTGATGCAGGACCTGCTCCTCACAAAACTATCCATGAGTTTCCCCAGCATGTTTGTGCATTGCCCTCGGACCCAGCATCTGCAGACTTTCTGGCCAGTCCCTACCTTACCCCTTCCCAGAGCTTCTGCATCCATTACAACATTAAGCATTGCTGCCCAGTACTGCCCAGTACAGACCTTCGTAAATGTTCTCCACAACCAACTAACCCTTACCCGTACCACACCCATAGCTATGGGTGGATTAAATATCCAATTAACTTCTTTCTGAAATAATGCATCATGAATTTGATGTTGATTCCAATTTTAAATAACTTTTCATAGTTCTCGATAAGCTCCTTTAAAGTTCGATCCATTATCAGAACATAATTCTTTTACTTGACCACGTCTAGGAATAAAACGCCAAAGAACATTAATAAAAGAGTCTGTATCAAGCAATGACGCTGCTTCAATATGAATTGCTCTCATAGTCAAACAAGTGAAAATAACTCCATATTGTTTTTCAACACTTCGTCCTCACTTTAATTGCAAAGGACCAAAATAATCAACTTCCACGGATGTAAATGGGAATTCATCAGGTGAAACTCTGTCCTGTGGTAAATCTGCCATTTGTTGTTGTCCAGGTTTTCATTCTCTCTGTCAGTCACAAAGAGATGAAACCTCATGATTTCATTATTAATATATTTAAGCACTGATGTTCCATCAGTCCAAAACACAGGATCTGCTAACTCCATCTGTAATTCTCTTCTTAACATAGCGTCCATTTTGCTCGCCATAATAGCAGCAGTCAATTCCATTCAAGGTGTGGTGACTGACTTTAATGGAGCCACTCTGGCTTTTCCCATTACAAATCCACCATCTACTCGTACTTGGTTATTTCACAGGACTCAGTAAGTAACAGGATGAAAACCACCTGGATTAGTTTCATCCCATCCAAATTTTCTTCTGCACAAAACTGGTATTTGGCCGGGCTGACCATTAGGCCGAATTCGGCCAGTCGGGAGAAGAGGGTGTGCAGTTGAGATTTGTGTTGTGCCCAGTCTCTGTTGGTGACAAGAATGTCATCCAGATAAATGAACGCGAAATTCAAATCCCTGCGCACCGTATCAATGAGGTGCTAGAAGGTCTGGGTGGTGATCTTGAGCCTGAAAGGCATGCATAAAAATTTGAACAAGCCGAAGGGGTTGATGATGGCTGCTTTGTGGATATCCTCGGGGTGCAACAGGATTTGATGATACACGTGCACCAGATCGACCTTGGAGAATACTCTCATGCCATGCAGATTGGCCGTAAAGTCCTGAATGTGAGGGATGGGGTAATGGTCAGGTACTGTCGTGTCATTAAGCCGTCGAAAATTTCTGCAGCGGCACTAGCCACTGGAGGCTTTTGGGACCAGGTGGAGCGGCGAGGCCCAAGGATTGTCGGAGCGATGAATGATCCCCAGTTCCTTCAGATGTGAGAACTCCTCTTTCGCTCTCTGGAGCTTATCCGGCGGGTTTAACAGTAATGTATGATAAACTGATCAGACACTGTGACAAAAGGTTCACAGTTTGGAGAATATTTAACGGTGATATACGGTAGACTTTGGAAGATACTGCAACACCAAGTTCACAGTAGTGAGAAGGTTTAACAGTAATGCACGATAAGCTGTGGTAGATACTGTGATACCAGGTACACAGTTGGAAGAAGGTTTTACGGTGATGTAATCTTAACTGTGGCATATAAAGTGACACCAGGTTCACATTGGGGAGAAGTTTATGGTGATGTACAGAAGACTGACGCAGATATGGTGACACTACATTCACAATGAGGAGAAGGTATATCAGTGATGTACAATAAACTGTGGAATATACTGTGACTCCAAGTTTACAGTGGGGAGAAGGTTGAACTGTGATGTATGATAAATGGTGGCAAAAACAGTGAAAAATGGGTCAACATGGGGAGAATTTTAATGTTGATGTACAGTCAACTTTGGCAGATACTGTGACACCGTGTTCACAGTACTGAGAAGGTTTAACAGAGATGTATGGTAGAATAAGGTAGATTCTGTGACTCCTGGTTTACAGTAGTGAGAAGGTTTAAAAATGATGTACAATAAACTGTGGCAGATTCTGTGAAACCTGGTTCAAAGTGGGGAGGAGGTTAATGGTGATGTACAGGAGACTACGTAGATACGTTGATACTGGGCTCAGAGTGGGAAAAAAAGCTTTATTGGTGATGTATAGGAAACTGAGACAGTTACTGTGACACCAGGTTCAGAGTGGGGAAAATGTTGAAGAGAGTTGTACGATAACCTTTGGCGAATACAGTGACACCAGCTTCACATTGGGGAGAATTTTTAACGGTGATGTACACTAAACTGTGGCAGATACAGTAACACCATATCCTCACATTGAGGAGAAGGTTTACTGGTGATGTACGGTAGACTTTGGCAGGCTCTGTAACACCGAGTTCACAGTAATGAGAAGGTATAATAGTGATGTACAATAAACTGTGGCAGATACAGTAAAACTGGTCTCACAATGGGCATAAGGTTTAATGGTGATGTGTGGTAAACTTAGGCTGATACTTTAACACCAGGTTAACAGGAGGAGAAGGTTTAACGTTGATGAATGGTAGATTGAGGCAGAAACTGAGAGACAGCATTCACAGTAATGTGAAGGTTTAACAGTGATTTACTATAAACTGTGTCAGATACTGTGACAAGATGGTGCAGAGGGTAGACGTGTGGTTCCACCCTTCCCCAGTTAGACTATTAAATGCTCGATTTTAAAAGTTGTAAAAGTGATTTAAAATACTGTTAAAAGACTTTGGAATAGTGGAGGATCGAAATGGCTGCAAATGTGAAAAAATCGAAAACTCAATTCCAGAAGAAATTACCTTACAAAAGTGTTGAAGAATTGAGGCCGAGTTCAAGCTGAAGCAACGGAGTCGTTGACTGGAGTCCCCAAGCCTCAGAGGACTCCTGCCCTGCTAAGTATTACATCGGCACCACTTGTGCAATCGCAAAATGGCGCCAGCTCAGCGATGATTTCGGCAGTTTCGACTCGTGCGCTCGTTAACACAGGTGTGAGGGTGGGCCAGCTGAGCGAGGACATGCCCGTGAAACTGCAGCATTGCCTGGTGGTCCGGGGGAGCGCAGTGTAGCATCAGAAGATGCACCTGCGCAGTTGGTGGCCCTACCGTGCATGCGAAGTGTGTCGAGGGTCCACGAACCTTTGGAGAAGATGTGGGCTGTGGGGGAGCCTGAGCGACAGTGAGCTGACGAGGTCGGCACGCTGTTGTCGGGTGACCAGACCCGCAGCCATACTGGAAGAGGACTGACTGCTTTGGAGGAAGAAGAGAGCTGTCAGCCTCAAAGGGAGGTGATGGATCCTGGACTGGATTCTGTGTTTCCAATTCTGGAAGGGATTGCTCAGCTCATGGAAGATATGTCAAATATATCAATGCAGATGACTCATCAGATGACTCAAGGATTTTCAGAAATGAAAACTAAAATGAACACTGTGTGTGAAGAAATAACTTTGTGAAGCAAGATATTAATGTAGTTAAGAGTGATGTTATGAGATGTACACGATCAGTGGATACTGTGCAAGATCATTTTAAAAAGATTGAGGAGGCTTTCTCGAATGCAAGAGTCAAGTGGAGCATAATAGAGAAAAAATGGAAAAAGTGGAAGATCCTTTTGTAGATTGGGGGATTCAGAAAAAGGAATTATTGAAGAAGTTTGACTCATTAGCAAACCAAAGTCGTAGAAATAATGTTAAGATAGTAGGTCTTCCGGAAGATATGGAAGGTTCAGATCCGGTGAAGGTTTTGAAGAAATGGATCCCAGACGTGTAGGGCAGGTAATTCATTCCAGATGGACTGGAATTAGATCGAGCGAACAGAGCGTTAAGGAAGAAACCGTTTCCAGGCCAATTACCACGAGCAGTTTTGATTCGCTGTTTTAAATATCAAGACAGAGAGATGATCCTCCGATTGGTGGTGCAGAAAACATGGCAAAATCAGGATCCACTGATGGGTCAAAATAATAGGGTTTTTTTTAATGCGGATCTGAGTCAAGAAATTATCAGAAGAGACCAAGAATTTAATTCAGCCTAAGAAGTATTGTGGCGAAAGGGATATAAATTTGCTTTTCGTTATTCAGCAGTATTGAAAGATTTTTATGGGAATTTTCAATCTCTGTTTTTTGACGATGACCATGATCCTTTAATATTTGCTAATTCATTGCCAGATGGACGAGGAAATGGGCGATCGTCACCATTGTCACCGAAGGGAAGGGTCAATGGGAATGGAAATGGGAAGATTGGAAAATATGGAAAGAATGGGAAAAAAGTTGAATTGACGCAAAATCTTCTCGATATTGAAGATCTGGAACAATCCTTGGGACTGGAATCACTGGGTTGAAGGTTTTTGTTTCAGTACTTTGTCAAAGTCTGACTGGGGGTGGGTGACACTGAGTCCTTTAGTCACCTGCCACTTGTGGACTTTACCACACCCAGATTTTTAGGGGGCTACTACTCTTGAGTAGATTGTTTTGGGATTGATTTTTCTCTTTTTTTTGGAATTTTTAAAATAGGTGGGGATTCGAATACAGCGAGACTTAGAAGGGGAGCATTATTTTATAGTAGGATTCACATTTGTGAGAAGGTTTAACAGTGATATACTATGAACTGTGTCAGATACTGTGACACCAGATTCACAAGGGAGAAGGTTTAACGGTGATGGACGGTAGACTGAGGCAGATTCTATTACACCAGGTTTACAGTGGGGGAGAAAGTTTAACGTTGATGTATGATAGACTGAGGCAGAAACTTTGAGACAGGATTCAAATTCGTGAGAAGGTTTAACAGTGATGTACGATTAACAGTGTCAGATACTTTGACATCAGGTTCATATTGGGGAGAAGGTTTAACGGTGATGTACAGTAGAGGGAGGCAGATACTGTGACACCAGGCTCATTGTATTGTTCATTTATCTTAATTACAACATCTAATTTATATCTCCATTTTTTTGTGGGAACTTCCAAACATTCCATAAACTTCAATTCTAATCAGATTTTGTTCATTTAAATAGGTCACCACGAAAAGCCCAAATCGTTTGGTCTCTTAAGTACACAGCACAAAATTAAATTTTTTACCTGGGTTTGGTTCAACGTCACTTCAGTCTGCTTCATTATTTTTTCAGCTCCTAGTTTTGTGCTTTCTGCTTTGCCCAGCCGATTCGCCAAATGGGCATCCAACTCTGTCTTCTCAGCTTGACCCAACGTCTCCTCTGTAAACTTAAGCAAACCAAAGTTAACATTTTCACATCTGCATTTTCAAAAACAAAAATGATGCTGTGACTTGCAATTTCACATCAAAACCCCACTTGCTAAACTTGCAAGCAAGTGAATCGCATTGTGAGAAATGAGTAAAACTGATATAAAAATATGAAGATGAGGAAACTAATATAGATATATGTGTAATGAATAAAGCCAGTATGAATAGGATAAGAAATAGATATTAGAATGTAGGAAGCAGAGTTAGTCTGAATAAGATAAGGGTCTTCTAGCCTTAGACAGAATTAGCAAGTTCTGCATATAAGAAAGTTGTAGCCCTGAGGGTCTGGAAGGTGTGAATTAGAACAAAGGCAGGTTTGTGAATAAGGACATTAAGGACAATGAAATGATGGGACACCGACAGGATACTCCCCTGGTCCTCCAAGTTGACAGAAACAGCACGTAGGCAGACAGGATTGCCTAATCCCAAACTCATCCAGGAGGCAGAAGGATGTAAGGGGGGGGGTACTTCTAAACCTAAATAAACTGTATAAAAGTTGGGTGAGCCCCAGTGTATGTGTGTATTCCCAGGGTAAGGGGAGCACCCAACTTTGCATTGTTGTTGTAATAAATGTTCTTTGTTCTCAATTTTTGTCTCGAGCAATTTCTGTTTCTCACAAATGGGGGATCGTCCGGGATCCCTCTCCCTCCACTGACAGAGTGCCCAACGACGAGGGTAGGTGCACCCCGGCTGATTCAGCTGGACTCACAGACGACGGGTGACTGGTCAGTGGATGAAGCGAGTGATATCTGAGAAGAGGCATTGAGAACAAACAACGGGAGGACGTTAAGGAAGCGCGCTAGGAATAGCTACTGGATCCTGGTAAGAGGAATTTTACTTATCTGTTAGTATGGGAGGTGTGAGTAGCAAGGGAAATAGTCCTAAGGAAGGACGGGACAATCAGATAACTAAGCAAAGTCCGGTAGGATTAATGCTATCTGATTGGGGTGCGGGGAGAACCCGTGGGAAAGACAAACTGACCATGGTCAGGTATTGCTGTCTGGAATGGGTTAAAAGTCTGATAAAAGGGTGTTCGGTATATTGGCCAAAGCTCAGATCCGAGGATCACCGAATGTATCAGGCATTGAACATCTGGCTCTATCAAAACCAAAGAGATAATCTTGAGAGCAGGGAATATGCAGCCTGCTGGCTCAGTGGATCGGTTGATCAACTGGTTTTGAATGAAAAGGAATGTAAGGACAAGAAGGATGAGGAAACTTTTTTCCCTGAAACACAAGGATGGGATGTGTTACATTCCCTTCCTCCACCTTATGCTCCTCCTATGCCGGCTCCTATCTTTCCCCTCTCTCCTATGCTCTACCCTTCTGCACCTTCCCCTCCTCCCCCACAGCTAAAGAAAGGAGAAGAAAGTAGGGGTGGTATGATGACCTGTTCACAAAGTACTAGATTACCACCTCAATTGACAAGAGAGGGAGGAGACTTTGATTCAAAACAGTGTGAGACCCTCCGGGAGGGAAGGGCAGAACCTTTTGATTCATTTCCCTGAGAGCAGGAACCTAGACATTATAAAGGAGAGGATAAGCCAGAAATTAACTGGATGAGACCTTTACAGGAAGTTCCCATGGGAGGGTGTCTCGGTTTTGTTAATGTGCTCCTGACTAGTACGGAGGTGCGTAATTTTAAGAGAGAATGCCCAATAAACAGAAAGGAAAGATTTTGATGCAAGCAGTCAAGGAAGTCGTGGAGGGACAGCAAGGAAAGGGTAGGGGCTGTGTGCCAGCTCCTGGACATTGGGAGGAGCTTCGGGAGTGGGAGAGTAGAGAGCAGAGCAGGGGCAAGGGTAAAGGGGAATTCCGGGGACGACGACCGTTCCCGGGACCGCGTTGTAATCCCGGTAGGAATTGGGAAACAGGAGCATTAGTTTGCTACCATTGTAAAAGGAGGGACATTTTAAGAGAGAATGGCCAATGCGAGCCAGGGAGACGCGATCTTATGCACTGATGTGTTGGAATATAGGGGTTAATTAATCATGGAAAATATGTACTATTCAGTTTATATACATGAATTCAGTACTATGTAACAATTTAATATTTACCTCATGGTGAAGGTAAAGAGTAATGTAAGTAAGGGGCAGCCACAGTATGTAGCAAAGTTGGCTGATTCCAGTAGGTTTAGAATTGCCTGCTCCCAAGATACAAAAGAGAGGATATGTATGAAACAATTTAGTAGGAATGTTAAGGCAAAAGGAGGTGTTGATTAGCACAAACAAAAAGAATCTGACAGAGACTGTCAGAAACAAAGAGAATGGAATCAGTAAGAAGCTAAAACAGAAGGAGGTGTTTAGTAGAACAGAAGAATATGGCCAGATGAGAACAAAGAAATAATTAGAAATATCTGGGGTATGAATTGATTTCTGATCAAAACAACAGGATATTCTGACCTTGAGGATTAAGATAGGAGCTCTACACCCCAGATAGCTGCAGAGCAGGAAATTACTTGTGATAAATCTTATGCAAGAAATCTAGCAAAGGAAGCCAACTTTTGTTCTGTATAAGGTTGAGCTATATAAACTGTAGAGACTGGACAGTAGAGGTCAGTCTTGGGGAATAGCTCATTGTGCAAGTGACCTATGAACAAACGACTGAACCAAAGCTCTGTTAAGCTTTATTCTTATGCTGTGTAATAAACTGATTCTCCTATCACTTCATTTAACAAACATGCTGGACTCAGATGACACATAGACTAAATTAAGGGTAGGGTAAAGCCAGAGTCCAACAGATGGAAGCAGACTATGAATAGGGGGGGGGTCACGGTTCTCAGTCAATACACACCGTGGGGCTGCACGGAGAACCATTGGTAAATTTAACCATAGGACCCCACAGTGACAAGATGACCTTTTTAGTAGATTCTGGGGCAGCACGGTCTAGTATTTTACAACCACCCAAGGGTGTTAAGATAGAGGGGACCGTGATGATTTTGGGAGTAGGAGGAAGAGATTTTACGGTCCCTGTATTAAGGGATGTAAGAATACAAATGGAAGAAAAGATAATAACAGAGAATATTTTACTAGTTCCCCAAGCTGGAGTTTATTTGTTCGGACGAGATTTACAGGACCAATTGGCTATTGGCACCAGACCACAGGAATCAGGTATCAGGGTTCAATTGTATGTATTAAGCGAGGAAGATCGAGAACTAATAAATCCTGGAGTATGGGCAGAAAGAGGCAATAGAGGTGTGTTAGATATTCCTCCCCTGCAAGTTCTCTAAAAGATCCTGACAAGTAATTAGACGAAAGCAGTATCCAATTCCTATGGCGGGCCAAAAGGGGCTGCAGCCAGTAATTGACCAGTTGGTGAAAGATGGTATACTCGAACCTTGTATGTCACTTTTTAATACCCCAATTTTACCTGTCCAAAAACCAGATGGTACCTATCGATTAGTGGAGGACTTGAGGGAGCTGAACAAAATTATCCTCACCCGTCTCCCGGTTGTACCTAATCCCTATACAATAATGGGTAAAATCGATTCCCATAGTAAATGGTTTAGTGTGATTGACCTCAAAGATGCTTTCTGGACCTGTCCGTTAGCAACAGAGAGCAGAGACATGTTTGCCTTTGAATGGGAAAATCCTTTTACTGGATGCAAGAGTCAAGACTGGTGGACGGTCCTTCCCCAGGGCTTTACAGAATCACCAAATTTATTCGGCCAGGTCTTAGAACAAATACTAGATGAGGCTCCTCGGAGAGAGAATTGTCAGTTGATACAATATGTTGATGATTTGTTAATTATGGGAAAAACGTACGAATTAGCTAAACAGTATACTGTTGAACTTTTGAATTTTCTGGAGAATAAGGGTCTCAGGGTGAGCGAATCCAAATTACAATTTGTTCAATCAGAAGTTAAATACTTAGGTCATCTGGTAAGTCAGGGAACTAGGAAAATAAGTCCAGAAAGGATATGTGGTATTCTACAGATTCCCCCTCCCAAGAATGCCCAAGAACTTAGGAAATTCCTTGGTTTAGTGGGATAATGTAGAATCTGGATTGAAAATTATTCTAGCCTGGTCAGATTTCTCTATAATAAACTCACGATTCTAGGGGGCGAAGCTGTTGTTTGGACAGAGGAAGAGATTAAAGATTTTAACTTGGTGAAACAGCGCCTTATTCGTGCCCCAGTGTTGGCTTTACCCAACCTAAATAAGCCATTTGACCTATATACCAATGTGAAAGGAGGTGTAGCCACCGGAGTACTAACACAAGAGAGGGCAGGCTGTAGACAGCCAGTTGCTTTTCTGTCAAAAGTTTTAGACCCTGTTTGTCGTGGTTGGCCAGAGTGTGTGCAAGCCATTGCAGTCACTGCTATTTTAGTTGAAGAAGGATGAAAGATTATGTTTGGTGCCCCGATGATAGTTCACACACCTCACACAGTCCGCAATATTCTCTTACAACATGCTGGAAGGTGGCTCACAGACTCTAGAATTTTAAAATATGAAGTGATCCTAATGGATAGGGATGATTTGACCCTGATTACGAATAAAGAACACAATCCAGCAGCTTTCTTGGTTTCTCCAAATTCTGACAATACCATAAATGAGTTAGAGCATGTATGTTTAGAGGTAATAGATTTACAGACCAAAGTTTGAGAGGATTTAAGCGATGAGCCTTTACAAGAGGGTGAAAGGTGGTTTATTGATGGATCTTCCCGTTGCATTGATGGCACTCGCTATAGCGGGTATAGTGTTGTGGATGGGAAAGAAGGAGTGGTGATTGAAGCCGGTCGCCTCCCCGGTCATTGGTCAGCATAATCTTGTGAATTGTATGCCCTCTGCAGAGCTCTCCAGGGTCTAGAGAACAAGGTGGGCATGATCTACACAGACTCAAAGTACGCTTTTGGTGTAGTGCACACCTTTGGGAAGATCTGGAAAGAGCGGGGAATTATAACTGGAAAAGGACAAAAGTTGATCCATGAAAACTCAATTGTCCAATCTCTAGATGCTCCTACATTACCTGAGGAAATAGCTGTAGTTCATGTACAAAGCCATCAAAGTGGTGACAGTCCTGAAGCACAGGGGAACAGACAGGCAGATGCAGCTGCCAAACAGGCTGCGCTCACTGAGAAAATAGACATGCAGCTGTTACTGCCCACCTCTGGAGTATCCTATTCATTCTATTACACCTGGTGATTGGGTATATCTAAAAGCATGGCAAGATCACCAACTAAAACCTGTCTGGGATGGCCCCTATTGTGTACTTTTGATTACAGACACCGCCGTGCGAATGAAAGAAAAGGGATGGAGCCACATCCAACAAATTAAACGAGCTGCTGAACCACAGACTAACGACATTGATAATCTACCCTCCACCTGGCGTGCAGTCCTTCATCCTTCTGATCTGAAAGTTACACTACGCCGGGAAAAAGTGCTGTAATGCTGTTTTTACGATTTGTTGTTTTGTTTACTTGTTGGTTCCCAATTCTTGGGAAATCACCAAATTGCTCACAATGTATTAAGTCCTTCTGGAACAGGGACAGCAGAGGTGACAAATATTTACCTTTAGAATGTAGACAGGGCGCAGGTATAGAGTATAGTCATAGTGGGGTATGGGTTAATATAGGATCCCAACATGGACCAGGGGAACAGAACGACCCTAGGGGAGTAGATTTGATTTGTATTTGTATTTCGGCCTCTACAGGTATTAAAAAGAGGAGTTTTAAAAGGATAGCACAAAGAAGATGGTGGGACAATGACAGACAGAATGTTAGTCAGGATTGTACATGTAGCAGAGATAGAGTGAATACATATGCTAATGTTCACAGACAGGCTGCAACTCACAGGTTCAGTGATATTTATGCTAATGTTCGCAGACAAGCTGCAACTCACAGGTTCAGTGATATTTATGCTAATATTCACAGACAGGCTGCAACTCACAGGTTCAGTGACAAGAAACACCCCTCCCCAACTTGGTCTCTTGTAAATCATCCTTTGGGTCACACAGACATTCGGAATGTTAAGAACCACCACTGTAAGGGGAGTTCCAGTTGTAAAGGACGTAAGCTGTTCCAGAACACCAGAGCTGCTTGGCATTTAAATCGTTTAATCAGACTCCAGGCAGCCTTGGAGATCATCACCGAACAGATATCAATGGCCCTGAATTTAGGGGCTGAAGAAAGACGACAGATATGAGCCACAGTTCAACAAAACCGCCTGGCTCTCGATTACTCGTTGGCTGCTGAAGGCAGCGTTTGTGAAAGACTGGTTAATGACAATGCTCACAACGGTCAGGCGGTTAAAGACACTTCTTCAGGAGTTCGAAAATCTTCCCATGCCCAGGTTCAGACTGTCGGTGTGGGATGGACCAGACATTTTATTGGTAACTGGAGTCTGATACCCACAGCCCTCATAGCAGCTGGACTCGCTGTTCTGGCCATTATGGTGCTCCCCTGCCTAAAGACTTGTGTGCAGTATTTAATTCAACGGACCCCTCGTCAGATCACTATAACCCAAAGGATGTATGTTTCCCTAATTCTCTCTGATGATGCTGAGACTGCAGTTCGTTTACTGACTCGCTGGGAAAAAGACCAGGTTTACAAGTAATACATTCCAGTTGAGAATTCACGAAGTGTAGCTAAAAGAAAAGTGAGGATTGTGAGAGATGAGTAAAACTAACATGAAAATATGAGAGATGAAGAAAGCTAGTATGGATATATGTGTATTGAATAAAGCCAGTATGAATAGGATAAGGGTAGATAGTAGAATGTAGGAAGTAAAGTTAGTCTGAATAAGATAAGTGTCTTCTAGCCTGAGAGAGAGTCAGCAAGTTCCGCATATGTAATTAGTAAGCCTTAGACAGAATTAGCAAATTCTGCATATAAGAGTTAGTAAGTCCTGAGGGTTGGGAAGGTGTGAATAAGGACAATGACATGATGGGACACCGACAGGATACTCCCTGGTCCTCCAAGTTCACAGAAACAGCACATAGGCAGGATTGGGATTGCCTAATGCCAAACTTATCCAGGAGGCAGAAGAATGTAAGGGGGAGGGTACTTCTATACTGAAATAAACTGTATAAAAGTTGGGTGAGCCCCAGTGTGTGTGTGTATTCCCAGGGTAAGGGGAAGCACCCAACTTTGCATTGTTGTATAATAAATGTTCTTTGTTCTCAATTTTTGTCTCGAGCAATTTCTTTAAAGGTACTTCTGTTTCTAACAAATGGGGGCTCGTCCGGGATCCCACTCCCTCCACTGACAGAGTGCCCGACAACGGGGGTAGGTGCACCCTGGCTGATTCAGCTGGACTCACAGACGGCAGGTGACTGGTCAGTGGATGAAGCGAGTGATATCCGAGAAGAGGCATTGAGAACAAATGACGGGAGGACGTTAAGGAAGCGCGCTAGGAATAGCTACTGGATACCGGTAAGAGGACCTTTACTTACCTGTTAGTATGGGAGGTGTGAGTAGCAAGGGAAATAGTCCTAAAGAAGGACGGGACAATCAGATAATTAAGCAAAGTCCGTTAGGATTAATGCTATCTGACTGAGGTGCGGGAAGAATAGCAGCTGGTGTTTTAGTTTCTGGCGACAGTTCTGGGGGGGCGGGTTGATGTAGCAGCTGTCTAGTGGGCCGAGTGGGCAAGGTTCTTTGGCGGGTGCGTGAAATCATAAGACAGAGAACTGGATACTCATCCATTTAATTGACCACCCTCGCGTGGTGCTGCGTGCTGAGGAATGGCACGCTGATCTGTGGATTCTCCTGCCGGAAGGCGCGGGACACTCACAGGGCTTAATTTAAACCTGTGGTTCCGTGGATCGGCAGCAAACTCATAATGATGTCCCACCTTCTGCCATGGAGCCAGGACACATGGTAAATAAAAGAAGCCTGCAAAGTCTGAATAAAGCAGTCTTGTGTTGACTAACCTGGTGTGTGTGTGTTGCGTTCATAGCTCTATCAAAGTAGCCGCTACATATATAAATATTTGGGGTATCTATCCCACTTACAGGATACTTTTCATCCATCTCACAGCCTGTGGGAAGAAGCTATTCCCCAGCCTGGCAGTCCTGATTTTGATGGTGGACGTGGTTAAAGATGCTGTGCACTGGGTGGAAACGGTCTTTTTACAATTCCTTGAGCCCTATTTGAACAACAATCCCAGTAAATGTCATCTACAGAAGAAAGAGAGACCTCAGTGATCCTCACAACTCTGCATCATTCCTGTCAGATGCTTTACAGCTACTAGACCATCGAATTATGCAGCCAGACAGGAGACTCATCTGCGCTCCTGTAAAATCTCAGGATGAGAGTCGTTGGCCTTGACCTCATCAGCCTCCAATAAGGAGGAGTGATTGTTTTATGTAGTAATACTTGTGCTGTATTTATGGGAATTGTATGTGATTGTATTGTCTATTCTTGCTCTTTAACAATCTTTAGTGGATTGAAGTAGTCATTGTACTTTCGGATGTACAATCAAGTACAGATTGTTCTTCAATAGCCATATGGCCCAGATGTCTATTCAGTCCAAGAATACTTTCCATCACAGGCAGATTTTGAACAATAACCCCATTCATTCTGCAACAACTGCTGCTTAATTTTGCCAGTTGTTCAATGGTAAACTATATGGGGAAAACACCACTGTCGACTCTTCTACCTTAAAGGAGTAATTATATTCAAATGGGCAGTAGATCAAGAGATGGAAACAGTGAAATCAGACAGAGGTGAGTGGCTGCTTAAATTAGAAACATTCGTGTTCATGCTATAGAGTTTAAGGCTGCCCAGGAGGAATATAATGTGTTTTCTTTAAGATTGTTTGCCCTCACCCTGGTGAGGGATGGGGCCAACAGACATGTTGCGGGAAGGGTTTGAGAATTGATATGTTAGGTCACTGGAAGCTCAAGTTTAGATCCACATATTGAAAGTGTTTAGCAAAATGGCCACCTAGTCTGTATTTGGTCTTGCTGATATTGAGGTCAACTGACTCGACCAAATGTAGGAGATTAAGTTGGATGGGATGCATATGAAACACTGCCTCAACTGGAAGGTCTGATTGTGGCCTTGGATGGAGGTGAGAGAATAGGAAGGGACAAGTTTGGCAATTTCTCCGGTTTCAATGGGGAGTGTATCAGGTGGTGGTGGGTGGAGAGGTAAGTGCCATCGAGAGAGTCACAGAAAGACGTGCCCCTGTGAAAAAAGGATATGAGTGGAGCGGTTTAGATGTAGCAGGTTTGAGGATGATGCTGAAGTTGGAAATGTTCAAGGATAACGTGTCAGATGTGGCAGCTGATGGGTGGTAAGTGAGAAACCTGAGGGATCCTGTCCTTGTTCTGTTGGAGAGGAGGTGGGGTAAGGGCAGAAGAGATTTGGAGATATGGGTACAAACTTTATCAAAGACAATATGGGGGGAATTTGCATTTATTGATGAAATAAGACATTTTGGATGTCCTGGAGTAGAAGACCTCATCTTGGGACTGTTACGGGTCCAGAGGACCCTAAAACCTTGCAGCAATAGGAAATCACCAAGACAAATGGATACTAAAACAAATGTTGTTTTTAATTTTCTATAAACAAAAAAAAAACAGGATCAAACTTTAACTTATCACTATTAACTGAATAGCCTTACCTTGTCCCCTTCTAATTCTAAGTTCCGGTGTATTTAATGTGTATAAAGTTCTTTGACACTCCTCCAAGTTCACCGATATCTATCAATTCTCATACTGTCCACAGAATGCAACATTTATGAATTTCCACCAAGCTCTGGTACTGAAAAGCCTCCAGGAAGGCTCATGTTGGTTTCAGAGTGGGTTTTCTTGCTCATTGGACACACAAAAACTGATTCCCTCTTGCCAAAGAAACTTTCACCATCAGGGTTTTCCAAATGATAACCTCTTCTGCAGGACACCATTGAGTTCCTTTTGTTTCCCTTATTTCAGGAGAAACATCATTTCTAGCCAGCCATTTCCTCTTGTATGGACAACAAAGTTTCACAACCCGTCTTCAAAATGTGGTTTCAACAAGATGCCAGCTTGCCATCTCTCTCTCTCTCTCTCTCTCTCTCTCTCTCTCTCTCTCTCTCTCTCTCTCTCTCTCTCTCTCGCTTTTAGAAAAAGCCTATTTGGTCTCATCTCTCTGCTTGCAAAACCACATGATCTTATTAGAATAGCAAACTGGTACCAGCCGGATGACTGCACTGGACCCAAACTTTTGAGTCCAATCATCTCTTGCTTTAAAAAATAATAATCCATTTACACCTGATTTTGAAATTATTTAGCAAAACAGTCTCCTTGTTCTGTATTTGCAAAGGTTCTCGGTGCCTGCATGACTCACTCTCAACAAAGCTCTAGCATTTTAAATAATAGCTGTTTTGTGAAATGTTTGTGTTTGTTTGTGACCTACACGACTCCGATAATCCATCTCTTTCAAAATTATATCAATATACCATGTAAAATATATAATCTGTCACAGGACAGATGAAGCAGAGGAGTTGTGATAAAATCAATAGTGTCCTTGCAAACAAAAAGTGGGAAGAGGTATAATCCAGTTAGCTCTGGTGAGTGTAGTTTGTAATAGTTTGAAACTTGAACCTCTATCTCTATTTCAGGAGACAATTTACTGTCATGTAATTAAAAAGTGTAACATCACACAAAATTGCTTTTTTCCTACTGTAAGGCAGACAGATTCGCCATTGAAAGAAATTGCCTGAAATGCCTCTTGCGGTCAGAGAAAGACTGAGTGCTCCCCCACCCCTGTCACCCCGAGCCCTGGGCCAAGTCACTGAGGGTCTGTGGATTCTCTTTCAGTGCTCACAGACCAATCCAAGTCATTGGCAATGCGAGCTCTAGTTTTTGAACTCTGACATGATAAGGAACCATTCAGCACCCACTCGTATCCCAGATCTGATACCTGACACCCTTTTAGCCAGTTTTGAACCAGTCTCTAGCAGTCCACGGCCTGGTGTTAGTTTCTTGACTGCTTTGTACAGAGTCCCACAGCCTGCGTGGGTTCCTCTCCTCAAGTAACCAACAGCCTGCCACCTATGTGGGTCCTTCAGCTGCAGAACCCCTCACTGATCTGCTTCCTTGGTCACTGACCTGTGGATTGAATTCTCTGCTTCTCAGATATTGTTGTGGTGTGGTCTTTCTGTTTTCTGCTGCCCCGAACTAGTCCTCCGCTTTCCCAGCATTCGCGGTGGTGAAGAAATCTAACAAATCTAAATAACAAATTTTCAATGTAGAGGAGAATCTCACATGTCTAGAGGGATGGAAAGGGCATTTTTACAAATTAACGCTTAATATTTGAATATTCATGTGCCAAATTTACAAAAGCATAGAGTATATATTACTCAAGCTATATGCATTTTTTTCCAAAGGAATACAACTTTGAATTTTTGCATGTCATCTTGGCGTCCCTAAAAATATATCTGATTTCCAAGTAAGTTCAATACATTTCCTCATCACAGCTAATGTTAATTTAACAAATTTCAATTGATATATTAATAGTTTTAATTTGGGCCTTGTTCCTTCAATATTTCCTAATACAAATAAGGTCGGATTTTACAGAAAAACATCTCCTGTAACATGTTCAAAAAGATTTGTAATTCTCCCCAAAAAGATATCACATCTAAGATCTAAGATCGAAGATCTCAAGCTAAGTCGAATGCAAGAAAGTTGTGACATCTTCACCACTCCGAAAACATTAATCTGATAATTCTGATTTTATTCTATTCTATTTCACTGGTGTAAGAAGTAACTGTAGAAGAAAAACCAGTTGTGAATTCCTTCCTCGCTGCTGCAGTGTGGAACTCTGGTCAATAATTCCAGACTGCTGAGTTGAAGTGAATTTTTACAACTCCCCTGGATCACGTGATCTCTATTGGAAATCAGCTTCCTGAGGAGCTTTTCAAATCCAACTGCCTGAGTCACCTGACTCCAGGTGCAGCTTTCAGATAAAATCCTTCCTGACATCTGCTACATGACTGATGTAAAAACAATTATACTGAACCAATTTATATCTTACATTAAGATCCTTATATGAATCTGCCCATATTTGCCAATCAATTACAATATTCAGAACCATTTTCCACATTTGTCCAGATGTATGAACTCTTCATTTAAAAGTTCCTACTTGTAATCAAGAGGACATCATCAAAGTACATTTTTTAACAATTCCTCTTTATAAGGAATTTCTATTTCAGTGCAACATGGTTGGTCCCAACTTAACCTTCAAATATGCTCTTAGTTGGAAGTAGCAAAAAAGATTGCGATGAGTTATACGATATTTATTTCTCAGTTACTCAAATGACATTAATTGACCCCTTTCATGACATTCTTCAACATTTATAATCCCCTTACGAAACCAGCAATCCAGAAATTGATGATCCTTTGAAAAAGATACGAGAATTTTGAATCAAAGCCATTCTGGGTGATGTACATCCACTTACACCAATTTCATCATTTATTTTATTTCATAGATTAATCAAATGTTTCAACAATTGTATATCTTTATCACCAACCATTAATTTCGATTCCCATGGATATAAATTATTCTGTTTTTCCCTCTCCTATTTTATTTGATTCTATTTTAACCCTTTCAAAAAAAGAAGCAAGAAATCTCATTTGAGCTGCTCGATAACAATTTTTAAAATTTGGAAGCTGCAGTCCTCTCAATGCAGAATTTGCATTGGGTCACTTAACATGGAATTCAATCGGAAATGGGTTCACATGACATAAACTCATGATGCAGACTGTTTTCTGAGAATGGAATACAAGGGGAGGGTTGTCTAAGTCTCCAGCAGGATATAGATCACAAGATATAGGAGCATAAGTTGGCCCGTCGAGTCTGTTCTACTATTCTTCCACGAACCCCCACTCCCCAGCTTTCTCCCCATTACCCTTGATTCCTTGACGAATCAAATACCTGTCAATCTCTACCTTAAATACTCCCAATGACCTCAATTCCACAGATCAATGACCCACTGACGAAATCAACATTTTCACATTTGTTTTAAATTGACACCCTTTTATCCTGAAATTATGCTCTCCTGTCCTAGAATCCCCTACCATGGGAAACATCTTTGCCATATGTACTCTGTCCAGGTCTTCCAGCATTTAAAATGCCTCTGAGGCCCCCCTTACCCTTCTGTACTCCAACTAGTACAGTTGAAGAGTCGACGATTGTTCCTCATACACTAACCCTTACATTCCAGTAAATCATCTCTGACCTTCTCCAACACCAGCACATATTTTCTCAAATACAGCACCCAAAACTCTAATTCTGATTGAAAGGAAAGGGAATTCTCCAACGACACATATACAACAGTGAAGAGATATTATGTCTTGTTGATATTTACAAAAATTATTGAAGAGTCAATTAATAATTTTGAAAAGATGCTGGGACCCATTAATGGACTATTATCATAACCTAAAGAATGAGGGTTGTTCTGAAGCTTGGTGCTGTGTTACAAGACCAGAGGATCCCAAAACACAGCAGCAATAGATATTCACCAAGACAAATGGTGACTTAAACAAAAGCTGATTTTGTTTCAACATGAACACGGATTTACACTTTAACTTATCACTATTTTACTATTTTAACTTACTTTACCAAACTTACCCCCCTTCTAATTCTAAGTGCACCTGTGTGTAATGTGTGTGTAAGTTCAGAAAAGTTCTTTGGTTCACAGTCCAATCTCATTTCTCATTCCTTCAAGTTCACTGGATGCAGGTCATTCTTATACTGTGCACAGAATTGAACATATATAAAGTTCACCAGGTTTGGTGCTAGAAAGGTAAATAATTACTGTTGAGGAATGTTCTTGTTGATTTTCGGAGAGAGGTGTGTTGTTCAGGGAAGCATTCGTGTTTTTTTTGACTCAATGTACCAGCATCTGAAGTCTGTTATCTCTTCAGAAAAGCTCTGATAGCTTTAGCATGGAGCAGAGCTGAATCAGGACTTTGCAGGTATTTAAGGGAATGTGTGGGCAGGGTTTGTTCTGGACCAACAATCTCACCAAATGACTCTGCTTGAAATTAAGATTCAAACCATTTTGAGGAATACAACAGGAAATGTTCAACAAGAGCCTGGTGTTCCCAGAGGAGTTTTCTTTCAATAGTGGAAATTATTATTTTTTAAAGTTCATTAATCTTCCTGATACAGATCTTTGTATTTAACTTTCAGGTTGCTATCTGTTGTGAACTTTAATGGGGTGCCTGGGTGGAATCTTTGCTTTAACCAAACAGTTCGCTTGCAATTTTCCAGCTGTCGGATGTGTTGCAGTTGCTTGCAAGTTTAGCAAGTGGGATTATGATATGAAACTGCAAGTCACAGCGTCATTTTTGTGTTTGAAAATGCCAATGTGAAAATTTTAACTTATGTCTCCTTGGTTTGTTTAAGTTTACAGAGGAGACGTTGGGTCAAGCTGAGAAGACAGAGTTGGATATCCATTTGGCAAAACAGCTGGGCAAAGCAGAAAGCACAAAATGAGGGGGCTGAAAAAATAATGAGGCAGACTGAAGTGCCGTTGAACCAAACCCAGGTAAAGAATTTAATTTTGTGCTGTGTACTTAAGAGATCAAACAATTTGGGCTTTTAAATGAACAAATTCTGATTAGAATTGAAGTTTATGGAATGTTTGGAAGTTACCACAAAAAAATGGAGCATATAAATTAGATGTAGTAATTAAGATAAATGAACAATACAATGAGCCTGGTGTCACAGTATCTGCCTCCCTCTACCATACATCACCATTAAACCTTCTCCCCAAAATGAACCTGATGTCAAAGTATCTGACACAGTTAATCGTACATCATTGTGAAACCTTCTCATAAAATGTGAATCCTGTCTCATAGTTTCTGCCTCAGTCTATAGTACATCAATGCTAAACTTTCTCCCCCACTGTGAACCTGGTGTAACAGTATCTGCCACAGTTTAGCATACACCACTGATAAACTTCCTCCCCATTGTGAATCCAGTGTCACAGTATCCGCCTCAGTCTTCCATACATCACCGTTAAATAGTCTCGCCACTGTGACCCTGGTGTCACAATATGTGACACAGTTTATCATACATTACTGATAAACCTTCTCAGTGCTGTGCACCCAGTGTCACAGAATCTGTCTCAGTCTACCGTACTTCATCGTTAACCTTATCCCCACTGTGAACCTGGTGTCACAGTATCTTCCACAGTTTATTGTACATTACTGATAAACCTTCTCCACATTGTGAACACGGTGTCACAGTATCTGCCTCAATCATCTATATATCACCATTAAACATCTCCTCACTGTGAACATGTTGTCACTTTATCGGCCACAGTTTATTTTACATCACCTTTAATCCTTATTTCCATTGTGAACCCGGTGCCACAGTATCTATCTCAATCTACCATCCATCACCGTTAACCTTCTCCCCACTGTGAACCCGGTATCCGCCGCAGTTTATTGTACATCACTGTTATACCTTCTCCATACTCTGAAATCGGTGTCACACTATCTGCCTTAATCTACCGTACATCACTGTTTAACATTCTTCTCATTGTGAACTTGGTGTCACAGTATCTATCATAGTTTATCGTACATTACTGTTAAAACCTCTCACTGTTGTGAAGCCATAATCTTAGTATCTGTCTCAGTCTCACATACATAATTGTTAAACCTTCTCCCCCTGTTAACCTGGTGTCACTTTATCTACCACAGTTCATTTCTCATCATCATTAAACCTTCTTCCTACCATGGTGAACATGGTTTCACAGTATCTGACAAAGTCTAACGTACATTACTGTTAACCATTCTCACTGCTGTGAACTCAGTGTCACAGTATATGTCTCAGTGTACCATACATCATCGTTAAACCTTCTCCCCCTGTGAACCTGGTGTCACAATATTTGTCTCAGTCTTCTGTACATCACCATTAAAACTTCTCCCCACTGTGAACCTGGTGTCGCAGTATCTGCCAAAGTTTACTGTACATCACCATTAAACCTTTTCCCCACTGAGAACTTGATGAGAGAGAAGAGAAAGAGAAAGAGCGAGAGAGAGAGAGAGAGAGAGAGAGAGAGAGAGAGAGAGAGAGAGAGAGAGAGAGCACGGTCAGGACCTCAGCTTTATACCATGGGCCCTCTGGGTCAACCTGGTGGTCGGATGTCATTAGGCCGGGTGCCTTGTCTCTAGGCCACCTAGTTGCCGAGTGATGTACTGCAGCATATCATCACACAGGTCACCACACTGTTCCTTTTGTGTTTCTCTTATTTGAAGTGAAGCATTATCCAGCCAGACATCTCCTCTCGTGTGGACCACAAGGGCTTTGACCAGGCTGAAGTCAGGTCTCCCAACCTATCTTCTAAATGGGGTTTTCCACAAGCTGCCACCATGTCCTGTTCCAGTCCCAGCTGCTGCAGAACTGGAGAACTCAACTCTGTCTCTCTTTCTCTCTCTCTCTCTCTCTCTCTCTCTCGCACACACACACACACACACACACACACACACACACACACACACACACACACACACACATACACACACAGAAAACCACATGACCCTCTGGGAACAGCCAACTGCACTCAAACTGCGGCACCGGAGCTAATCCTCTGAGTTTGTCCATCTGCTGCTTTCCAAAACAATAATCCATCACTCCACAGCAGGTTGAATTAACACCTATTTGTGAAATCCTTATAGCCATTCTTCAAAGTTTTTGCAAAGGCACCCAGAGCCTGGACTGTCTGCCTTGAGCAGAGCTCTGGAATTTTAAATGAGATCAGTTTTAAAGTGTTTGTATTTGACCTACACTAAAAAACATGCCACAATTTATCTCCATTTAAAACATATCTCTAACCAATATAAAATATAGCATAAACTGTCACAGTATAAACTCCTTGCAGACAGCATGTGATTTGAACCCTGGGCCAAATCGCTGGCGCTGAAAAGAGTTGTGATAACTGCTAAGCCAACCATGACACCCAAAGAATATCTAGATCCATCCCCCTCTGGGATGTGGGCCCAGCACACTTCCACTGCACCACTCTGCTTACATGAACACAGAATTCTGAGCGATGTAGATGGAACAAATGCAAGCAGGCTTTTTATCCACTGAGTTAAGGTGAGACAAGAATCAGAGGGAATGGGTCAAGTATGAAAGGTGAAATGTTGAAAGGGACATTTGGGGGGAACGTCTTCACACAGAGAGTGGTGGGAGAGTGGAACCAACTGCCAGCTGATGTGTTGAATGCCGGCTTGATTTTGAAAGTTAATAAAACTTTGGACAGGTATCTGGATGAGAGGGCTCTGTTCCATGTGCAGGTCAGTGGAACTGGATAAAATAATAGGTCAGCACAGACTAAAAGGGCCGAAAGGCCTGTTCTTCTGCTGGAGCTTTCTATGGAAGAGATTGTGCAGTCACTGATATCAGAGACTCGTAGAGTTGTAATCAATAGAGACTAACCCTTCAGACCATCTCGACCCTGATACCCAAGTTGTCCTCTTCAACTGGTCCCATTCACCTGCATTTGGTCCATATCCCTCGGAATCTGTACCTGAGTAAATGTTCTTAAAACGTTACAATAGTCCCCGGCTTTACCACTTCCTCTGGCAGCTCATTCCACTCGCCCCTCCGCCCTCTGGGTGAATATGATGCCCCTCAGGTCCTTTTCAAATCTTTCCCCTCTCAATTTAAACAATGTCCTCTGATTTTACATGTTGGGGAAAAAGGTGAATTACTTTAAGATTTCAAGATCTCTGAGGTCCCCCTCAGCCTCCTACACTCGAAGGAGAACAGTCCCAGTCTATCCAACCTCTCCTTTAATTCAAAGCCCCCAGTCTCAGGAACATCCAGATTTCAGAATTATTGTCCGAGAACATACATGACATCACATACAACCCTCAGATCATTTTTGTTGTGGGTCAGGCAGAATTACCACTTATTGGTCATGCAAACACAACTGGACTCAATGTTCTCATGTAAAGAACTAAAGGATTGGCATCTTGGCCTTCATAAATCAAAGTATTGATAGAGGAGTTGGGAAGTTATGATGAAGTTGTATAAGATGTTGGTGAGGCCAAATTTGGAGTATTGTGTGCAGTTCTGGGTCATTTAACTACAGGAAGGATATCAGTAAGATTGAAAGAGGGCAGAAAAGATTTACTAGGACGCTGCCAGTTCTTCAGGAGTTGAGTTACAGGGAAAGATTAAACAGGTTAGGACCTTATTCCTTGGAGCGTCAAAGAATGAGGAGAGATTTGATCGAGGTTTACAAAATTCTGGGGAATAGACAGTAAATGAGAGTCGGCTCTTTCCACAGATTAGGAGAGAACATGGCTTTAGGGTGAAAGGAGAAAGGATTTGGGGAACATTAAGGGGAACTCAGAAAGTGGTGGGAGTGTGGAACAAACTGCCAACTGATATGGTGAATGCCTGCTCACTCTTGAATAAATTGAATAGATTCACAGATGGGAGAGGTCTGGAGGGTTATGGACTGGGTGCAGGTCAATGGGACTAGCAGAATAATATTTTGGAACAGACTAGAAGGGCTGAACAGCCTGTTTTCTGTGCTGCAGTGTTCTATGTTTCTAACTGTAAGCAAATAAATGTAAACAAACTGCAATACAGAGTGAATAAAATAAAAACTCAATAAAGTGCACAATTGAGAATTCTTAAATGAATCCCTGATTGAGTTTGTCATTGAGGAGTCTGATGGTGGAGGGGGAGCAGCTGTCCCTGAACCTGGTGGTGCAGGGCTTGTGACACCAATACCTCTTTCCTGATGGTAGCAGCGAGAACAGAGCGTGTGCTGGGTAGTGTGGATCCTTGATGATTGCTGCTGCTCTGTGACTTAGGACAGATTAAAGCAAATCTCGTGCCATATTACAACAAAGGAATCTTGAATCTGAAATGGGGCAGGAGAACTGTTTAATGAGCAGGGGGATTGAGTGAGAGCAGACACAAGTGTAAATGAAAGGACAGAGTGAAGAGGTTCATGGGCAGAGTTTGTGTTGTGTCCCCATGTTGGGGTATGAAGGGTTTGTACTTTCCCCCCATGACCTGTGTGGCTTTTTGCTGAGTGCTCCGGTTTCCTCCCACCCTCCGAAACATACTACGTTGGCAGGTTAATTGGGTGTGATTGGAGTAATCGAGTGGTTCGTGAGACACCACACTGTAACGTTCATATTAATACATTACATTTCTCTATGCTTGGCACATGTCTTTTCTCTTTTCTAAGCCTCGCTTATGTCACCCCTCAGCCTCTGTCATTCCAGGGCGATCAGTTCCCGTCGACGCTGCCTCTCTGATGACACAGCCCCAGTCCAGTCTAGAAATGATTTCTATTGACTGAAATGCAGCAGGAACTTCACAGACTAAAGGGTCACAATATCTGTCTGAATATCAAAACAGAACTCCAGAAGCTGGCGACTGCATGCATTAAATCTTTTGGTCTAACCCTATCAAGGATATTCCCCAACTTCTACCCATCTCACTCCCATTCCTTTACTGAAAATGATGCACTTACCTGCTGACGTCCACAGACACAAGACGTGGCAAGGGATCAAGACAATAACAGGCCACAAGTCAACCTTGCAAGTTACAAATAATGATGCCTCCCTTCTAGACAGACTGAACATCTATGCAGAGTTGGATGAGAAGAACAGGATTGTCATTGAAGAAAGCTCCGTGTCCCCATGATGAACAGGCCTCCTTCATAGCTGCAGGTGAGGTCAAATCAAGTTTACTGTCATCTGATTGTACAAGTGCAATCCAACAAAATAGTGTAGTCTGGACCTCAGTGCAAAACACGCAGACACAGAACTGGACACAACACAGATACCAACAAAACTGTGGTGGACCACTGCATTACATTCATTGTACTGGTTGGCCCACCCCTGATATTGTAACTCTTCCCCCTTCAGGATTCCTAATAAAGACAGTATCACCCAATCTACTCCCTCAGTACTTCGAATCGGGCCAACAGCATGCAAGATATGCCTGTAATTTTATAGTGATTAAAGCCTATTAATCTTGACTTCGGTTTGTCATGTCTAATTGATAGTGCTACAATTTAATCACTCTGTCTGCATGCCCTGGACAAGGCTATTCGAACAGAGAAGCTGGACACTGACCTCAATTATCCAGAGGCCTCCATAAAATTTGGTCAGTGGCTGCCTGAACACCTTTCTGAGGTGACACGACGTTTGGAAAAATGTCAATAGGAGAGTCCTGCTGTTTGCACAGGTCGGCCACCGCATCTTCCAGATGATGAGAGACTAAGATTTACTCAGCTGCTATGGCGCTCCTGAAAATGCAGTCCTTAGCCTCAAAGAATGTAATCAACACCAGATCCTTCTGGGCAGCCACCGTCATTCACCTGATGAGTCTGTTGATGAATACATTTGAGCCTTGTGGAAGCAAAGGTGAGCTTGTGGCTCACCGATGTTCTGGCAGCTGTCTACCAGGAGAACTGATCAGCGACGCCTTTGTGGCCGGCCTCGAGTCTGATAGTATCAGACAAAGGCTTTTGGTGAATGTCCTGCAGGACATGGTCAATCTTGCCAAGACACTAACATGGCCCAACTGAATGCAGAAGCTTATTCCACTGACAGGGCAGCAGACACATGGGGAGTTCAGGCAACACCACTTTGGGACATAGAAACATAGAAGATAGGAGCAGGAGTAGGTCATTCGACCCTTCGAGCCTGCTCCACCATTCAACGAGATCATGGCTGATCTTAAAGTTCAGTACCCCGTCCCCGCCTTCTCTCCGTAACGTTTAATATCCTTATACTGAAGAAATATATCTAATTCCCTCTTAAATATATTTAATGAACCTGCCTCTACTGCCCTCTGTGGCCATGAATTCCACAGATTCACCACCCTCTGGGTAAAGAAATTCCTCCTCATCTCGGTCCTAAATGGTTTGCCTATTATCCTCAAACCATGGCCCCGGGTTTGGGATTTTCCCAACATTGGAAACATCCCATCTGCATCCATTCTGTCCAGTCCTGCCAGAATTTTATATGTCTCTATGAGATCCCCTCTCAATCTTCTCAACTCCAGCGAGTACAATCCCAATTTGCGCAATCTTTCCTCATAAGTCATTCCTGCCATTCCAGGAATCAGCCTGGTGAATCGCCTCTGCACTCCCTCCATTGTAAGAACATCCTTCCTTAGATAAAGTGACCAAAACTGCACACAATACTCCAGGTGTGGTCTCAGCAAGGCCCTGTACAGCTGCAGTAAGGTATCCTTGTTCCTATACTCAAACCCTCTTGATATGAAGGCCAACATACCATTTGCCTTTTTAACCGCCTGCTGTACCTGCATGCTGGCCTTCACAGACTGGTGTACAAGTACCCCTAGGTCTCTCTGCACTTCCCCAGCTCTTAAACTATTGCCATTCAAATAGTAATCTGCCCTCCGGTTTGTATTACCAAAGTGGATAACCTCACATTTATCCACATTGTAGTGCATTTACCATGTATCTGCCCAGTCCCTCAATTTATCCAAATCACACTGGAGCTTCCTGACCCCCTCTTCCGGGAGAAAGGGACCCCATGCAAGGGATAGACATTTTGGAAGTTGCAGACACACACATAGAATAGCAACTGAGACAGACAACAAACTTACACTGGCATCCATCATTCTAGGTCAGAGTAGCATACACCAATAAGCAAAGTCCACCATGAACATTGACGTAAACGGCTGCATTTACAAACTACTTGTTCAACACAGGGTGCCCTGAATGTCGTGCCGACCCATATATTCTTGTTTTTAAAAAAACCTAAACTCTCCCTATCCAATAACCCTCTATTTTTCTTCCATCCCTGTGCCTGTCCAATGCCCCTAATGTTTGACCCTCCACCACTATCCCTGGCAAAGCATTCCAGGCACCCGCAACTCTCTGTGTAAAAATAACCTACCCCTGATGTCTCCCATAAACTTCCTCCCCTTCACTTTGTACACATGTCCTCTGGTCCTTGCTATTCCTGCCTTTGGAAACAGGTGCTGGCTCTCCACCTTATCTATGCCTCTCATAATCTTGTAGTCTGCTATTAAGTCTCCACTCATCTTTCTATGCCAAATCTTTCCTCCTCTCACCTTATTTAGAAGTCCTCTGGTATTCTCACCCCAGGATAAATGTGCTGGCTGTCCACCCTATCTGTGCCTCTCATCGTCTCATGGACCTCTATTAAGTCACCTCTCATCCTTCTTTGGTGTCCATAGAAAAGCCCTACCTCTGCTCACCTTGCCTTATAAGACTTATTTTCCAAATCAGGCCACATCCTGGTGAATCTCCTCTGCACCCTCTCCATAGCTTCCACCTCATTCCTAGAATGAGGTGACCAGGTGAAATATCCTCAGAAAAGGATATCCACTGCCTTTCAATATGAATTCACGACACTCAGCGAAGAAAATTAGTTAATATCTCATCCGATTTCATAAGTAGAACCTGATGAAACAGTGTCCTCTGGTTCTTGATGTAAAAACATGCAAACACACATCAGACACAAGACACATACAGAACAACGACACATCGACACAGAACCTACTTAGCAAAATGCTGGAAAACAATTCTGTGAGACGTCTCTTTTTCTACATTCGATGTAAACCCGTTACACCTCAATGCATGTCTGAAATACATTTATTAAAAATAAATATTCTTCACAAATCATCGAGTCATGGGAAGTTGATTCAGCAATTCATCCGTTGTTCAGCAGCTCTTCTCACTGCCTGTGGGAAGAAGCAGCTCCTCAGCCGGTGGGATCTGGCTGAAATCCTTCTGTATCTCTTCCCCGACATGAGGAGCTTCATCACTTATCACTTAGTAATCATCTATATACTGCAAATCACAAAAATAAATCTTCCTAAATGAGCCCAATGTGACTGATTTCACCCCACCACCCCTCACATTAACAATAGGTCAGGAGACATAAATGGAGTATATATCTCTACTCTATTAATGAGACTTTTTTTGGAACAATGCAGAATCAGGATCTGAATTTATTGTCATGAACATTTCACGGAATGTATTGTTCCGCAGCAGTATCACAGGTGGAAATATTGCTATAAATTACATTTTCAAAAGAAGAGAATATGAGATCGTGTCTATGGTTCGTTGAACATTCGGAAATCTGATAACAAGGTAAACGGACAGAAGCAGGTCACTAGGCCCATCGAGTCTGTTCCATGACTCTACACTCAGCTGAACCTTGTTCCAATTTCCAGCCTTTTCCCCAGGTCTCTTGATACCCTTACTAATGAGATACTTATCCATTTCCTATTTAAATTCTCCTCGTGATCTGACCTCCACTGCCTTGTGCGGCTGTGGGTTCCACAGATCCGCGACCCTCTGACTAAAGAAGTTCTTCCTCCTCTCTGATTGAATAATTTCTAATTTTAAGATTATGACCCTTGTCCTCGATTCACCTATCAAGGGAAATATCTAATCCGCATTCACTCTGTCAAAATCTTTCAACATTCAAAATATCTCTATGATATTCTCTTACACTCCAACGAATACAACCCATCAGGCACCAAATGTTCCCCATACGCCACCCCCTGCATTCCAGGAATAATCCTAGACAATCTTTGCACCCTCTTCAACAACATTACATCATTTCTGAGATAGTCTCATTAACATCTCTCTGTCTTCTGGTATTTGCTCCTCTCACCCCAGGAAAATCTACCCTACCAATGCCCTCATAATCTTGTAGACCTCTATTGTCACCACGTATCCTTCTTCACTCCGAAGAGAAAAGCCCTAGCTCTGTTAAGCTTGCCTCATTTTTCAGTTCAGGCAACCTCCTCATAAATCTTCTCTGCACCTTAATAGTCTGAATCTTCCTGAGATTGCCTGATCTTGGAAGTGAAGCAGGCTTAGGACTTGGAGGGGAGACCGCCTAGAGACACCCAGTGCTGTAGATTCTGAGGGGCGCTGGAGAAAGTGGCGACACTCTGTCCGCCTTCCCGTAGAATAAAGTTAAAGAATTTCATGTATGTTACATTCTCAATGTAGTGTTCCAGTAATGAGGAAACCAGAACTGAACACAATATTCTAATTGTGATCTAACAAGAGTTTTCTCGAGCTGTAACGTGACCTCTCAACTCTTGAGCTCAATCCCCAACTAATGAAGGCCAGAATAACATAAGCCTGAACGACCCTATCAACCTGCAAGGGCAACCTCGAGGGATCGGGAATTGATGGAACCACTCAGAAGTGGATGAAGTTGCATCCTGTAAAAATGTGTATCAGGAGACGGCAAGGCAGCCAGCAGGAACCAGAGGCTTTGAAATGATATAGGCTCGCAATACTGTCACTTTCTTCGTAGATGTTATCAGTTTATTGCCTTGTTACACAGAATAAAACACTTTGAATATGTCAACCACTGAGGTGACAACTGACAAACCTCTTCAACAGTCAGCTCTCCCTCATGCAGCATCGCTGTTTTGAGTAGAAGGCTGTTCTCACAAAAATAGCCATCACAAGCGGCACTTTGTTGCCCTTAGAATGCCTGGCACTGCTCCCAGCATGCACGGTGCTGCTCCCAGCATGCTCCAACCATGGCTGACCCCATGCCTGACAGCATTGGCAGAGCGAGGGTCACAAGGCCATGCCTCAAGGTTGCCGATGGTCGTAGTGTACAAACCTTCTGCATGACACACACTCCCCCACCCCAAGCTTCAAGAACAGTGTTCATGAAACAGCTATCAAGCTCTTGTGGACAGAGGAGAAGAAGCTGTCCTTGTGCTGTTGGGTGTTCATCAGGCTTCTGTACCTCCATCCCAATGGTAGCATTGAGAAGATGTCACAGGCTGGGGTGGGGGTCCTTGAGGGTAGAGTCTGGTTTCTTGAGACACCGCCTCTTGTAGATGTCCTCGATGGACAGGGGATTAATGCCCATGATGGCGCTGGCTGAGTTCACAACTCTATGTCGCCTTTTCCTGAACAGTGAACAGTTTCACATGTCTCTCCAACGAAGTGACCCAGGTGACCACCCTCCTGGAGATGTTGGCCAACGAGTCAGCAGTGTCACTGCACCAAACAAAGGACACTCTGACATGAACAGTTGTGGAGCTGAAGGAGAGACGTATGGTGGAAATGCCAAATCGGATGGCCCTGGACTACCTGCTGGCAGCTGTGCTGTCATTGGCCAGGAGGGCTGCACCTACATTCCCAAGGAATCCTCTAACATCACCCACCTGACTGACCACATTCGGGACTCGGTAGCCAAAATTCAAAAATCCAGGGACCAGATCCACCAGCATCACCACCTCATGGGGACCCTGGGGGCCATTTGGCTCCACGAGAGGCATTTGGGTGACTATCATTCACTGGGGGATTGCACTTATTTTTGTTATCATTGGTATAGTTATTCCATGACGTGATCGTCAATTTATATTCACATTTTCATTGCCCCGTTAGACCTTCTTATTACCTGTTGCACTTTATTGGCAATCAGTGTGTCTTCTAAAGGGGTGGATTGTCATGGAGAGGCAGTGTCCACCACCTGGTGGCGCTGCTGCGATCCTGTTCGGTGGACACACTACCTGCCAATCAAGGTCAAAGACTCACTCCAAGTCATCATGGTGACCCTTGCGATTGGCTCACCTAAATCCCCAGCAGCTGCAGTCCAGGCAGTCCGCCCAGACTCAGCCCTGACCTTCACCCAATTGGCCCACCTAAATCCCCAGGAGCTGCAGTCCAGGCAGCCCGGCCAGACTCAGCCCTGACCTTCACCCAATTGGCTCAGGTGAATCACCTCGACTGACCCCTGCTGAGCCCCTGCACTTGGCTTTCAGCATTGGCCACAGCAGTCAACAGGGCCCAGCCTGCCCCAAGAGATTGGCCCTCCCAGCACTGCCCCCAGAACTATAAAGGACCATGTTCCCCTTTGTTCTGCCTCTTTCGACTCCTCATGGCTAGTAAGTAGCATCTTCCACACTGGGTTGGGGTGAGTCGCGAGGTAAGGCAGCAAGAGCCATGTCCATACTGGTCAAAGGGTGGGGACTCATAGTATAACTTTGATCCTGAATTTTGAATGTGTAGGTTCATGTAATTTCCACCAGTCTCTGTCGGTTTCACCCTCCTTATTAGAAGTGTATATTTATTCCCTGCGTACTCTGTGTGTAGACTTTTGCCTAACATATCGACCCTGTTGTCCTGTTTCCATCCCCGAAATAAATGTGTGCTTTGTACCTCCGCTTTGGTCTGGTTCTTAATCTGTGGGACCCACACGAATCTGACAACAATGGAGGAGGGAAAGCAAAGTATGTCAAAATGTATTATTGCCTATGAACAGAGGCAATAGAATATTAAATTTATGTTATGACAGAGTATAAGATATTTTGAAGATGCTACATGGAAGAAATTCTTCAAACAATTAAACACAAATATGGAGAGGCCAGTGGGACCTTCTGTTTTCTCCCGCTTAGATCATTCTTAAGAGAAAGATAGGGACCAACACTGATTCCACCTAACATTAGTGAAATGGAACAAAGAGTTGGATGGGAAATACACCCAAATTTATCAATGAAATGTACGATGCTCTCCAGAGAGAAAATCCAAAACCAGGATAGCAGAGGTCAGGAGAAAGATGGGAGTCGGACTTGGATGTGACGATTTCAGAAAGAAGCTGTTCAGAGTGGTGTGAAGATTGAAATATACAAATTCAAGAAGAAATAGGGTCAGGATTGTGTCAAGAGTGTTACAAATATGATTAATGCCAGATATAAAATACAATTCTCCACATCAATTCTGCTATACTCCATATAAATTAAATGGACTTATCTCCAATATTTCTGAGAAATGTTTTCAATGTAATCAGGTGATCGGGACTTTTTTTTCCATTCGGTTTGGACCTGTGTAAAAGTGGAAGAATTTCAGTTTATTATTAGGACAAATTATGAAGATAAAAATACAAAAGGATGTGAGAATATTTGTGCTTGGTTATATATATGAAGCAGATACAAAACTGAAGTTGGATAAATATCAAGCAAACTTTCTGAGTCCAGCCATAGCAGCAGTGAAGAAATGTGCAGCACGAACGAGGGTATCAGAGAGTTTTGTAACGAGAGATGGGACACTGAAATGAAAAACTGTGTCACTATGTAACCATTTAACCATTTACAGAGCGGAAACAGGCCATGACATCCTCCACTAGCTCAATCCTCCTGATCTCCGCCAATATCCCTCTAACCCCCCTCACCTCCATGTACACATCCAACCTTCTCTTAAATGACAGAAGGGACCCTGCCGCAACAATCTCATTTGGAAGATCATTCCATTCTGCCTCCACTCTCTGAGTGAAGAAGCATCCTCTAAAATTTCTCCAGAAGTTTTGCCTCCTTACCATTAACTCATGGCCTCTTGTTCCAACCTTCCATTCCCTCACGGGAAAGTGTCTGTCTATGTCTTGTCTATCTATTCCTTTCATAATTTTATTCCCAATGAATAAACTCCCAGTCTCCTTAATCTCTCCCTGTAATCCAGATGCTGTAAGCCAGGCAATATTCTTGTAAATCTTCTCTGCACCTTCTCCACCTTATCTATATCCTTCCTAAAATTTGCAGAACAGAACTGAACGCAATTCTTCAAACCTGGCCTCACCAATGCCTTAAACAGCTGCACTCTAGTCTATGCTATGATTTATGAAGGCCAGCATGCCATATGCTTTATTAAGTACCTGGGAATCCACCTTCAGTGAACTCTGTACCATAACTCCAAGATCCCTCTGTTCCTCTTCATTCCTCGACCCCCTCCCCTTAACTGCATATGTTCTATTTATATTATTTTTCTCCGGAATGCAGCACCTCACACTTGTCAACATTAAATTCCTTCTGCCATCTTTTCCAAACAAACCAAATCCTGTCATCTAAAAAAATATACCTCACTATCCACCACTCCCCCTATTTTCGTATTGTCTGCATATTTGTTTGCCCAGTTCACCACACCCTCCTCTAAATCATTAATATTAAGGACCCAGCATCGATCCCTGAGGCACTCCACTTGTCACAGGCTTCCAACATGACATACAGTTGTCCACCATGACTCTCTGCTGTCTATCTCCCAGCCACCTCTGAACCCATCTCACTATCTATTAATCCCTAATGACTGAACCTTCCTAAATAACCTTACATGCAGAACCTTATCAAAAGCCTTACTAAAATTCAAATAGATATCTTCAGCCGCCCTACCTTCATCCACTTTTCTTGTCACCTCTTCAAAAAAACTCAACAAGATTCGTCAAACATGACTTTCCCTTCACAAACCCATGCTGGGTTCCCCCGATCAATCCCTGCCTATCCAGATATTTGAACATACTATCTTGAAGTATACCATCCATAATCTTCCCCACTCGGAAGTCAAACTTACTGGCCGATAATTACTTGGCCTACACCTACTGCCTTTTTTGAACAACAGAACAACATTTGCAACCCTCCAATCCCACGGCACCACACCCTCCTCCAGTGATCTTTGAAAAATCGCTGTCAGTGTCCCTGCTATTTGTTCCCTGACCTCCCTTATAGTCCTGGGAAAAATCTCATCAGGACCAGGAGACATCCACTTTAATTGACCCTAGAAGCTCCAAACCTCTCGCTTTACTAATTCCTATCCTTTCCATAACTAAGCCCTTTGCCTCTCATCTTGTATAGCCCTTTGACCCTTTCCCTCATGAATACAGACGAGAAAAAATTGTTCAATATTTCTCCATCTCATACGGTTCCTGACATAGTTCACTGGTCCCATCATCCAGTCGACCTATTCTATGTTGAACCCTCCTTTTACTGTTCACATATCTGAAAAAACCCTGAGGATTCACCTTCGCCTTATTAGCTATGGACACCTCATCCCTTCTTTTTACCTTTCTAATTTCCCTCTTCAAGTTCTTAAGAGTATGTCAAAATGATCACTGGATCCGAAGTTCTCCCTAACGCTTACCTCCGTCAGCTGCCCCATTGCATTCCCAAACAACAGATCAAACACTGCTCCCACTCCAGTTGGCGTCTCAACATATTGCTGCAAAAAGCAATCCTGAATACAATGCATAAATACTAAGCCATCCTGCCCTTTTACTGATTGCATTTCCCAATCGATGTTTAGAAAATTGAAATCCCCAACCAAAACCACCCTATTTCACCTGCATATATCACCCATTTCCTTGCACATTTGCTTTCCTAGTTCCTTTTCCCCATTTGGAGACCTATAATATACCCCATAATAGTAACCTCACCATTCTTATTTTTCAGCTCTACCCACACTGCCTCTCTTGACGAACCCTCCAGTCTATCTTGCTTTAGCACTGCTGTAATATCCTCCACACCTCCCCCTCTTGAACCACCAACTCTGTCACATCTAAAGCAGCGAAATCCTGGAACATTCAAATGCCAGTCACAACCTTCTTCCAACCATGTCTCGCTAATGGCCACAACATCATAATGCCACATGTCAATCCACACCTTTAGCTCATCCAGCTTCCTTGCTACGCTCCTCGCGTTAAAATAAATACAACTCAGGGATCTCCTACATCCTACCTTCTGCACATCCTCCTCTCTAGCATTCTCACAATTTTCACTGCAACATCTGTTTACTACTTCCTGCTTTTCCTCCCTCAAATTATTTAAACTTGTCTCTTTCCTTATTCTACTAACCCTCACCTTACTGTCCTGGCTAACCTGAAACCCTGTCCCCAACCATAATAGTTTAAACCCCTCCTGACAGCCCTAGCAAATGCCCCCACCAGGAGACTGGTCCCTCTGGGATTAAGATGTCACCCATCATTATGGTATAGGTCCCAGCTTCCCCAAAAATGTGCCAGTAGTCCAAGAACTTTCTCTCGGAATAAGTGGAACTGTAAGGAACATTCCAGGAAGAGGTTATCATCTGGAGAGCCCTGATGGGCCAAGTTTTATCAGCGAAACATTGAGGTGACTAATCGTGGTAGCTCAGTTGTGGAAATTTTGGAACAACAAATCTCTCTCTCTGAAAAACCAACGGAACTTTCCTGAATGGCAAAGCCTCGTGAACTTTATACATGTTCAATTCTGTGCACAGTATCAGAATTGCCTACAACCAGTGAACTTGGAAGAATGAGAAGTGAGATTCAACTGTGAACCAAATAACTTTTCTTAAATTTACAAACACATCATACACGTGCGCTTAGACTTAGAAGGGGATTAAGGTTAGTTAAGTTAATAGAGATAAGTTAAAGTTTGATTCTGTTTTCATGTTTAAAGATAATTAAAAACAACGTATCTTTATATAACTACTTGTCCTGGTGAACGTCTATTGCTGCTGGGTTTTGGGGTCCTTTGGGCTCATAACACCATAGTCTGGCAACGTACATGGACCTCCATCCCATTCCATTCATTTTGGACCCCCTCATGAAGAGGGAAACTTCTCTGATAACTGCTAGGGCAGAGGTGTGTGGGATGGGCCACACCTGCATCTCATGCAGCAGTACCGAGAGCACCTTGCACCTGATGACCTTGTTCTTCCCCATTACTGAGAGGGAGTGTCATTCCCACAGACACAATTTCTGGTGGACATTTACAATTGGCTCTGACCAATCCTTGTAGCATGCCTCAGCCCCTCCAAGCCAGTTCCCTGACACCTTCAGGTAGTCAGATCAGACTGTGAAGAGGACAGCGGATTGATTTACCAAAGTGCATTGCCTCGCTTTTGTTCCAGTTTACCCTGGAACATAACATTGTATACTTCCGGGCCCAGCCACTTCCAGACTTGTGTACAACTCAGCCGGTCTTCCGGAACTCGGGGATCTCTGTGCTGCTCCCTGTCTCCAGGAGCTGGGTGTCTCTGCACTGTCCTTGTCTCCTGATATTGGTGCTTTGTTTTCTACCAGTCCCACAATTTCACATCGAATGGTCTTGCTCATCTTACATTGGGAGTCATGTGTACAGTTTCCTTATCTGAAGCGTGAGAAGTGCACAAAGATTGTCAGACTTGTTTCTGGCGTGTTTTTAGCGGGTGATAGGAGGAAAGTTTGAACATGGATCTCTTGGTCATTAGAAAAAATGGAGATGACCGTACAATATTATGAGAGGACACAGCAGCATGGATCGAGAGAGGATAATGCAAAGAAGTTGAACATCAACTGTCACAATTTCCCAATAACTGATCTGCTGCTTGAACTTTAAGAAATGTCTTCAATGAAAATGTAATATCCTTGGAATTCTCTACCCTGTTGAAGGTTCATTTGAAATGGTGATCCATGGACTTGTGATGAGTTTATTGTCCTACACATTCGTAGAGGGATCATATGCATTGAACTTAGATGTAGATACTTTGAAAAAAGTAGCAGACATTAAATTGGAAGTGGTAATAAATATGAAGGAAAGATTGAGAATAAATAATCTCCCTTGCAATTGGCGTACAATGTATTTCTTAAGATCAGAGGAATCCTGGAGCCAGGACAAAGTGATCCTGTGTTTCCCAAGGATTTGATTGAGTTGTTGGGGTAGTATGAAATGGAATGGCAGAAGGGTCTCCTGCTCCTTCGACTCCCTGCTTTCTGTCTTGCGATGCTGATTGGGTGCGCCTGTGTGTTCGGTCGCTCGCTGATTGGTTCCTTCAGTTGCGCGAGCTCAGTGTTGATTCGGTGAAGCCACTATTGGATGAGACGCTGGAGTAGGGTTGGATTAATGGGCGGGTTCGCGGGCTGATTGGCTCCTGCTGTGAGGAGGCGGGACGTTGGGGGCGACGTCGTCTGCTCGGGGTCCGTCGCGTGGCCGCGGGCGCGAATGGGAAAAAGTTGGCGTCGGCGCCGGGACATTCCTCAGCCGCGCGGTCCAGGGAAAATGGGCGACCCGCAGCCCGCCGGGCCCCACCCGGGAGCGGCCGGTACCGGCGGGGTGTTTGGGTGGAGCTGAGGGGTCGGTGGGAAGCCTGATGGCGCGGACAGGGCGAGGCCGGAGGCCGTGGGGTAACTGGCAGCGGGAAGGGGCGTGAGAGGGGCAAGAAGAAATTTTCGAAGTCTGGTTGGCGCATGCGCGGTAGATTTGTGACTTGGCGTTGGGTGCGCGCATGTGCGGCTGATACGCACGTGCCGACTGAGGGCCACTCAGCAAAGCCTTTGCGGAAGCGCCAACTGACAAATCGCGCATGCGCACAGAAATTAAGATGGCTGCCCCCCAGCCGATGGACCCTGAGAAACTGAATCACAAAGTCAATCCGCACTTGTTGGGTTTTACGTGTCCTGTGTCTCTGTTCTCGTTTGTCAAATCATTTGATTTTTAAAATAGGCTCGAAGACTTCAGGGCTCCTCCTACGCGGGAAAACTCCGACTTGCGTCCATCGTGGGACCTTTGAACTCCACTACGGTCACAGGTCGGGGAGGACGTGTCGGGGTCATTGGGTCGCTTCGGAAGGGATGGAAAACCAATCCATTTTTATTTGCTTCCCAATGCTCATAGAATGAGTCTAATTCTATCAGTTTTTCCTGTTGTAGTATCACATTCTTCATAAAGTTAGATGTTATTTTTTTAAAGTTTAGTCACTTGAACAATAATGCTCCAATCCTTCTGATCCTCACGTACCATGAGTTTAAAATGTAATGTTTCTCAGTTACTTGTCCGAATGCCTTGAAAATATAGGGACTTTGGTGTTAACAATACAGAGTAAAGATTTCACCAATCCTTTTGAATTTATGATCTCTGGGATTTCTGGTCATGTTTTCTATTTAGGTTGGTGTATCTTGCAGACCTGTTTGGTTGCAGCAAGTAAGAAGTTATCACCTTGCAGCATCCACTGTGGCAGCACTACCAAATAAAGAGACACCCAAGGTGAGTGTAAAACAAAGACTGGCTTTACTGTTTTAAATTCCCCACGTGTGCTCGCTGGCCCACCCATTTCTGGTGACGTATCCCCCGACTTCCAGCTTTACGTCATTGCATCGTGGCATCACTCTCCAGTTGGATGCCGCTACGTGGAAGTGTAGGGCTCCTCAGCCCATACATGGTGCTAGGAGCGGGCTCTTTCTCAGCAGCTAATGGGAGTCCGTGCCATCTTGGACTATCCGAGTGTTGCAACGATTTGACCTCTTTTTGCTCACCCGGTCTCTTGGCGCACTACAATCTCAGTGTTTATAAGGGGGAAATTCTTTTAATGTTTCATTCAACTTTATTACAGAATTCTCCTTAGATTATCTGTGTAACATTGAAGGTTATGGGTTTTCATGAACAGGGATCATGATTTTACTCATAATTTGGTGAGCCAATAGATGGGACATTTTTTGCTCATGCCCCATGGGAATTGAAATAGAAATGATGTGACAAGATTAGGAAGGTTTGTTCACCCTTCTTTTTAAGGATGATTTTCATCTTGCTTGCTGAATTAAAATGTGATTTGTCAGTTCTTAATGGCAGCTGCCATATTGGCATTGCAAGGAGAGATGGGAAATGGGTCAGGTCCTTGGTGGTCCCAGTAATGCAACGTAGAAAGATGTCATGGGGCTGAATGTGGTTTAGGGAGGGAGAGGGTATTAATTTTTAGGAAACGTATGTGGCCAGACACCGATCAATATTTTTTGTCTAATAGAAACTCCTGCTGGTAGAAGCCATTTCCTACTTTGAACAGGCCCAATGTCATTATCCAAGTAAATATTGTTAAGAGCCCATCGGATCCCAAAACCCAGCAGCAATAGACATTCACCAAGTCAAGTCATTTTTAAAACAGAAGTTATTTTTAATCAAATTTAAACATGAAAATAGAATGAAACTTTAACTTAACTCTATACTTAACTAACCCAAATGAGCCCCCTTCAAATTCTAAGCACACATGTTTGTAATGTGTTTAAATTTAAGAAAAGTTATTTGGTTCACAGTTCAATCTCACTTCTCCTTCTTCCAAGTTCTCTGGATGCAGGCAATTCTTCTGCTGTGCACAGAATTGAACATTTCTAAATTTCACCAGGTTTTGGTGTTCAAAAGGTAAATGTTTTCCGTTCAGGAAGGTTCTTGTAGTGTTTGCAGAGAGTGATTTGTTGTTCCAGGATTTCCACAACTAAGGTACCTTCATTAGTCACCTCAATATCTGGCTGATGAAAATTGCCCCGTCAGGATCTTCCAGGTGGTAACTTCTTTCTGCAAGCTACTACAGAGTTCCATTCCTCATATTCCAAACAACAGGAGTTCTTTCTTCTGCTCAAGCTGTTGTTAGATAAACAAAACCCAGGTGTGACTTTCCTCTAAGCACCCTGCAAAAAAGTACTTGTAGATATCCTAGCTCCATTTCCAAACAATGGTCATTAATTTTATGAAATCAGTTCGATTAACACCTACATTTGAATGTCCATAACATTCTCCAGTGATCTTCAATATTTATTCAATCTTTCAAATAAGATGTTTTAAGATGTATGTGTGTGTATGTATGTAACCTACTCTAAATCTTACCAAAATCCAAAATATTACCAAATTCTCCAAATATATTTATTTATTACAATATCATGCATTTAAGAGACTCTAAGACAGGCATACATGGGTGAAAGAAAAACAGGGTTGTAGCAGACACACCGCCACCATCAGTTCACACACTTACCTGAGACGTCGCGGGCTAACAGTGCTGGGCACCAAAGTACAGTGAGTGGATCAGATGAAGCCCCTGTCTAAAGGCACGGGACACTAATGGCTTGTACCTTTAACCTGCAGGTCCTGTGGACCGGAAGGTGTTCACTAATGTTCTCATTGACAGGCAGGGAATAAAAGGTCCGTGTATGTCTGCAATAAACCACTCTTGAGTTGACAACCTTTGTATATGTTTGCCTTTATTTAGTAGCATCTTCCGCAGTAGCTGCTACAGGGTATTATTTTTTTGTTAGAAATATCAAGATCAATGCAACATCATGGGCCAAAGGGCTTGTACCGTGCTGTAATATTCTGTTATTGCTTGACTTTGAATATCTATTGTAAGCTCTGTGAGACTTCAATAATGTAGCAAATTTGCACAGCAACATTGCAGTCAAAAGTTTGTATCTCCTGTTTGACTTGAGCTTTTCACATTTTTACACAATGCTTTCTAGTTCTGGTCAGTAAGAAAATAAATATTGTGCATGTTGAATATGTCATGATGTCTGAAAGTAACACTGGAAAAGAGTCAGTAACACCAAGGTAAATAGCACCCTGTAGTGGCTGGTGCAGTTTCCTGATGGGCAGAAGTTATCCCTCAGTGGCTACAGTGATGTGAAAATGTGGGTAAATTATTTTGTATATGATTTATACATGGAAATATTAGTTGTTGTTTGTTCCAATTTCAAGTAGGTGTGGTTGAAAAGTGGGTAAGGATAGAAAATAGTTGGGGAACAAAAACTGAGGCTTGCATTTGATGGTGTGAAAGTCAAAATGGAAACTCAGAATAAGGCTAATCTGATTAAGCAAGACAGCGGCTCTTATACTTCCACCAGAAGTGAATCTCAAATTGAATTTTGAGTCATTTACGGTGGGTAATTTAAAAGTCTGTGGATTGTAAGACTAAATTAAGAGCCCTTTTTCCCCTGGCTGTGCTGAAAGATTGTTTTGTTTATTAACTAAATCTTTCTGAGAGGGAGAATAGACTGAAGCTGCTTTCCTACACATTGGTGGTGAATCTTGCAGTAGGATCTTTCAACTAATTACAGACTCCTAATTCCTCCCTGTCCTCGGGCATTTTCTCCTGCAATCTGCATCAGTCACCACCATCCAGCGATTCTCATGCAGGGTAAAGTTTCACAAACACCTCCTCCAACCATGTCTGTGCCCTCTGTGGCAGGAAACCCAATGCAGAGTAAATGACAGATTGGCTGAGCGCCTCCACTTTGATCACAATGGCCATCTTGGGTCATGGTCACAAGCCATTTTAAGTTCCATTCCATTCCCACACTGACCTTTGTCTTCTGCCTCCTCCATTGTCAGGGTGAGGTCAAATCCAGAGGAACCATGTCTTATTGCATTTGTGAATCGATAGTATGCATATGGAATTTTCCAAAATCATGTAACCTGCCCACGACCTCCCCCCTCCACAGGTTTCACTCTCTCTCCTGCTGATTCACCCAGTCGCCCTCGTATTCTCCCTTCCAAACCAGATGACAAATAAATGTGGGCAGAGAAATGGCAGATGGAGTTTAATTGAGACAAGTGTCTTGCACTTTGAGAAGAGTTGTAGTAGTGTTGCAATGAGGGATCTTGGGGTGCAAGCGCAAGCTCTTTGAAAGAGGCAACATAAGTGTAGGGTGTTAAAGAAAGTATTCTTCATTGAGCAGGGCATGAAGTTTAAATGTGATTAGGCCAAATTATGAGTATTTTCTGCAAATCTAGTTGCTGCATGACAAAAGGAGTTCATCAGGGGCTTGCTTGGTGAAGAGCATTGGGTCTGAGGAGAGGTTGGACAAATTTGGATAGTTTTCTCTGGAGCATTGGAGGCTGAGAGATGACCAGGTTGGAATTTATCCAATTATTGTAATCATGGAGAGAGTAGATTTCTTCTACCCCCACCCCCGTGGGAGATGTAAAAAAACTATGATGCCCATATTGAACATGAGAGGGAAAAAGGAGAGAAGTGAGACAGGGTTTCGCACAGTGAGGTGGGGGTCTGGCCCACGCTGCCAGGATAGTGGTGAAATCACCTCGATTTTAGAGGCATTTGGTTGGGCACATGAACAAGAGGGAATGGGTGATGTGTATGGACCATGTGCTGACAGATGGGATTAATTTAAATGAGCATCATGGTCACCACAGACATTGTTCACCAAATGGCCAATTCCTGGGCTGCTCTGTTGGGTGATGATTCATCTCTTTTCAAGGATTGTTGCCGATGGGCAGTAAACTTTTCACAGAGGTCTATCTCCAATGAATGTATTTAGAACATTTCCATGAGTTAATTCCCTGTAGAACAGCAGTTATCATTCAAGCTGTGTAGCCACAGCAATAATGCAAAGTTTGAAGGCCATCATTACTGAATCCATTTTAATCAGCCTTCACCTTGTACAATGTTCAGTTGAGACAACAAAATCAAAATGCAACTTTTAACCTCTAGGAAAGATGAGTAATCCTCTGTACCACAGAATTATTGCTGAAAAAATATTTGGAAAATTTTGTGAATTCAGCTTCCAAAGAGGTGATGAAGAGGAACCACAACATGATTTAAAAAATTAAACCCAGAACATTTATTAGAAGATGTTCATCACAATAAACATGTTCAGGTTCAGTAATGATCGATTCTAGAATGGCATGTGGCAGTAATAAAAGGAATGCAGGATAGATATATTCCAAGGAAAAAGGAATTAATGATTTGGATTGTGGTTTAAATGGTTTTGTAGCCAAATTTGCGGAGCTCACGAAGATAGGGGACAGAGTAGGAAGTGTAGAAACCGTAAAGTTGCAGAAGGATACAGACAGATTAGGAAACTGGGCAAAATGATGGCAGATGAGATTTAACACCGAGAAATATACAGTTGTACATTTTGGCAGTGGAAATAAACAGGAAGCATACTATTTGGATGGGATGAAAACTCAGACCTTGGATGTGCAAAGGGACCTGGGTGTCCTTGTGCAAGGAAACCTAAAAGTTAATGACCAGGTGAAATTAGTAATGAAGAAAGCGAATGCTATGTTGGCATTCATTTCAAGAGGAATAGTGTACAAGAGTAAAGAGGTGTTGATGAGGCTCTATGGGGCACTGGTGAGACCTCATTTCGAGTACTGTGTGCAGTTTTTGGCCCCCTATCTGAGAAAGGATGTGATGTTGTTGGAGAGGGTGCAGAGGAGAATGACTAGGATGATTCCCAAAATGGAAAGGATAACGTACAAGGAGTGTTTGACAGCTCTTGGGTTGTATTCATTGGAGTACAGGAAATTAAAGAAGAAATCTCATGGAGGCATTTTGTATATTGAAAGGTTTAGATAGGGTGGATGCGGGAAAGGTGGTTCCCTTGGTGCGTGAATCGAGGAGAAGAAAATTAGAGGTTATACATATAAAACAGAGATTAGGAAGAACTTCTTTCTCCAGAGGGTCGGGGATCTGTTGAACCGCTGCCGCATACAGTAGTGGAAGCCAGATCGCTGGGAGTATTTAAACAAGAAATAGACAAGTATCTCGTTAGTTAGGGCATGAAGTGATATGGGAAAAGTCCGGAAATTGGAAGGAGTGTAAAGTAGTTTCGTGTCAGTTTACAGAACAGACTCGATGGGCCTTGTGGCCTGGTTCTGTTCCTTTGTCTTGGGATCTTGTTCTCATTTGAGAGAGATTATTTGAGCTAACTGAGAAAAATGAAGGTAAAATTCTAGGCAGTTGTTAGAGTAGGTTATTAGTTTGTCATCTCTATGTAAAACTCCAAAACTATCTGTCACTTTGGAGCAGTGCCGGTCCCTCCAACCCCTGAGGAACGTAGATTTTCTAATATGTCATGTGTTCTTTCAGCTAGAAATGATTCTCTTATTCAAACATGGCCAGAGGTCACTCGCATTTTATTTCAGCTTCACATCATTTTGGGTGGGTTTTCTGTTGTAAATGTGGCAAATTCCAATTTGGGAGTAGATTTCTTGTCACATTTTTCAGTGATGTATTTGAGAAAAATGCTGTTATGTGGACTGCAGCTCTTGAATGCAAGTGAGCTGCATTTGTTGTCCTTCCAATGCCATCTGCTGCCTGACAAGCCTTCAACCTGGCTCCTGCCCTTTCCAAACCTTGCTCAAGTGTTTCCCTCACCTTGTGACCCCATTATAATGGTGTGCAGACATGCAATAAGCCACCATATAAAGGCAGGGTCTATGAGACGCAGTCTTGTAATACCCCCGGATTATCAAAATCGCAAGCTTGGATTGGCAAGAGTTGGGCGTAGTCCACAGATCTGACAGCTGCTGTGCTTCACGGTTGCATATGGTTCTGATAAAAACTAGGGATTGGCGGCCTTGCAGAGATGATCGTCCCCTGAACAATTCCACTGTGCCTGACTGATACAATATTCCAAGTTTATAAGACTTCTCAGCAAACCTCCACGGCAAATATGCATTTGCTAAAATAGATCTAGTACGTCCTTACTATTGGATTCCATTTGAGTCTTCGGATGTCACGAAGACAGCAGTGATGCTCCCATTCGGCATGTTTGAGTTTCTGAGAATACCATTCGGTCTATGGAATGCAGCTCAGACGTTCCAGTGGTTCATGGACCATGAACTCACTGGCCTTGGGTTTTTTTTGGTGCTTGTGTTGATCGAGGAGATTCTGGTTGTAAGTGTGGATGAAGAGGAGCACAAGAGCCACCTTATCTCATTGTTTCCAAGGCTTGAGGAATGTGGCATCGTGATCAATCCCAGAAAAGTGTTTCTGGTGCTTCTGATCTTGTATTGTTGGGACCTAGAGTTATGAAACATGGTATTTTGATTGATGAATGGAAAGTGTATAGAATTTGAGAATTTCCAAACCCCCCCCCTTTATGTTTGGCCAGTTTTGATGGTTTTTAGGTACAATGAATTTTTATTGCTGTTCCCTGGTGAATGCTGCAGCATCTCTATTACCTCTTGCTGAACGACTCAAAGGATCTGATGTCTGCTTCAAAAAGACATTAACTTTGGGAGACGATGCTGTTTATACTTTCCATGATGTGAACACTTCTAAGCTTGTACATCAAATGCCCAAGGCCTTGCTCTCTTACCACAGATGTATCTGTCAGTGCTGTGGGAGTAGTGTTCGAACAACGAGTCTGTGGGCAATTAGAACCTCTGGTGTTTTGTTTCACCCAAGCGGTCACTGGCTCAGGCAAAGTACTGTACATTTGGGCAAGAACTCTTAGCTATCTATCTCGCAGTGAAACATTTCAGGTTTTTTTTAAATTTATAGTTTTGTATACAGTTCAATATAATAACAGAATCGTATCCAAATGATACATTGATCAAAATAGAATAAAAAATAAATGATTTTACTGTACACAAAAGTGAGAAGAGAAAAAAATAAAAAAATACAGATCCAGGTGCAAAGCTACTGTATTAACTATTCCCTCCCAAAAGGAAAGGCAAGATATTAATAAAATATTAGATTTAAACCAACATGATAAGGTTCAACCATTAAGATTAAAGTAAAGTGGTGGGGTGGAGAAGTGAAAACATCAAATATCCAAACCCATAATATCTAAATATGGATTCTGTATTTTGAAGTATGTATCATATCCACTTCTAATATTATAAGTCACCTTTGCTAAGAGAATACAATTTTGCATTTCCCCACAATCAATTTTAAGATGGGATTCAGATTTCCATGGAATTGCTATACATCTCCTGGTCACTGCCAATGCAACTTATAAAAATAATTAATTGTTTTTTGAGATCTTGAATTAGTCTTCCAAATCATATACATTTCCCAAAAGTAAAAGCTCAGGTGTTAATGGAAAAGAGTTTTATAATTTGTTCCAAAAACTTGCCGACATCTTTCCAAAATGATGTCACCTTCAGACATGACCACAGAGAATGTATAAACGTACCAATTTCTGTGCCACATCTGAAACATAAATTTGAAAAAATTGGAATAAATTAATTGATGTAGCATTAAATATAATTGATGAATAAATTTGTAATTAACTAATCTATCGAAAACATTAATTACTGTCCCAACAAATGTCAGACCAGCAAAAAGGGTCAATTTCAGTTCCCAAATCCAATTCCCATCTTTCTTTTGATTTATTCAAGTCTGGGTTTGGAGATTCCTCTTGAAATAGTAGATACAATTTTGAAATAAATTTCTTTGTAATTCTCTCTAGAATCCCAATTTCCAATTCAATATTTCAGCTCTTTATTGGAAGGTCATCCTTTGACCATTTATACAGACCACCAGCCTCTTATGCATACTGTAAGTACAAGCACACATCTCTACTTGCCCAGAGAGATTTGGCACTTGGACTTCATCCTACAATTTTCATCGGACACACAGCACATCTGAGGAATGGTGAATGCTGTGGCTGGTGCCTTATCCAGGCGCGACATTACATACAACTATTGCCATCGATTTCACTGCCATGGCTCATGCACAGCACACTGATGCCGATTACATCAGGTGAAACCAGATCAACTCTGGTCTCCATCTTCAAGATGTGACCCTGGATGAATCGGGTGAAAAGTTGGTCTGTGTTTTTTTTTTCCCCCAACAGGAAGGACTCTGCCGTTTGTGTAGCGGCTATGAGGCAGGGGATTTTCTCTTCACAATCTATCTGTTCCTGGTAGAAGAGCATCAATCAAACTGGTTAAGGAACATCTTACCTGGCTTTGTGTTAAATAGAATGTTGGATTACGGGCAAGGACTCGCTTGCTGGGTCAACACCCTAAAGTCTCCAGGCACATGAAATTCAAGCTGGATGATTTTGTTGTTTTGGATTCCTATTTCCAGCACGTGCACCTTGTGGCTTGGAAGGTCCACTTCCGCCATCTCAGCAATATACTTATCTGCTCACGTGTGAGGACTGGACTACCAGGTGGCAGGATGTAATTCCTAACATTGGCATCTCTGCAGAGACAATTGCTTGGGCTTTTGTGGATCATTGGATTCCATCTTTTGATGTTCTGGGCACTATTACAACAGATCAAAGGTCTCAGTTCGAATCAGCATTGGTCCGAGCTCTCACTAATCATCTGGGCACGACCTGAACTATCGCTAAGCATTTCAGGCCAACAGCTTCTTTGAGAATTTTAATTGACAATCGAAAGCAGGTGGCAATGCATCTACATGGAGCGAACGTTTGGCCATGGTTCTCCTTTGCATGTCTACTGCTGTTAGGGCAGATCATGGATGTTTAGTGATAGAGCTAGTCAATGGCTGTATGGTGACATTGCCAGGTGAGTTTGTGAATCTGAGTCCAGGCACAGTGCTCCACGAACAGGTCAGTTATCTTGATTGTCTTCGAGAGAATGATGTGGCAGAGAATGATTCCAACTGAAACGGTATCTTCTTATGAACCAAAGTAGCAACACCTCGAGCTTTCGAATTAAATGGAGATGAAAAACATGTCCGACCCAATCTATTTTCAATTTCATATGTTCTTTCTCAGACAAATGAGTTTCTTGCAAAAAAGCAAGATCAACCTTCCTTTTCTTTATATATGCCAATATTCCCTTCCTTTCAATCGGATTATTGTCCTTTAACATTAAAGATCACAAAATTTAAATGAGCCATAACTTAATTTCTTCCTGAGATTGACACTTAACACAGCAATTACAATTATATATATATATATTAAAAAAACCCAAACCCCACCTTTTGAAAGAAGAAAATCCTGTAAAAAACCTACGAGTATAAGAGTCGGATCCCCCTCTGTGAACCAGGTGCAGTTAATTCCACAAGTGGCAGATGACTTTAGAAGTAGCAGAGACGACCACCACCCCCCAACCGAACATTAAAACCCATCAGTCATCCCAGTGATAACACCTATATTGAGCTTGAGCTTCATCTTCAACATCACTCACCAATTCCTGTTCCCTTCCCAATCTTAACCTTAACCTCAGGCATTTTCCCCATCGATTTCTTAAAGTTTGGGAAGGAATTCGGAAAATTTAATGCACCAAAAGGACACTCAAATCATTGAGACTGATCTGGCCCATAAATCACCTTAAATACCGATGGATACCGAAAGTAAACTTATACCCTTTCTTCCACAGCACTGCTTTGACCAGATTAAACTCTTTCTGTCACTTAATAATCTCCTGACTTAAATCAGCATAAAATAAAACCCTATTTCCTTGATACATCATAGGGCTTTGATCATGGCGAGCTTTTTGAACTTTGATTTTCCAACTAATCAATGTTTTGTAACAAATCTCTCTTCTTGGCATCCCAGCCTGTAAATAAATCCTCAATATGATCCATTCTCTCCGTATAATGGTCCACACAGTCCTTACAGTCAATAAAAACTTCTTCTATCCTCTTAAATTGATCTTGTCCATTGTCTGCTGTTAAACTCTTATTAATATTAACTTGAATAGATGTAATTTCTTCACACATACCAGCCATTTATTTCCTCTATAACAGCAAATTGATCATTTAAAGTTTCAAAACCTTAGTTCACAGAAGACATAATCTTTTCACTTGGTTGGATCAGTTCTGTAGACATGAAGTTGACTTCCATCCCTGTTACAGGGGCCTTGAAGACTGGGGAAGGTGTCTGTGGTAAAACAACAGCTTTCATTGGAGAAGGAGATGTTCTTAAAGCCTAAGGCCTTCCTTCAGTGAGTCCAACTGCAGCAAGTAGTCATTCTTGCTCTTCTTCTTCTCGAACTTCTGAGTTGTCCTCCTCCACCTCTTCCCTTCCACGTCCTACCTGGCAGCCAGACTGTGGATCAGATCCAGAAATTCTTTCAAGCGAGAACATCTTCAGATGCGCCACTGCGTACAGGCAGTCCCCTTCCTGGTAACTCGTGCTTGCATTCGGGCACTCACGCCCCACTCTACTTAGTCAAACCTGGCTCGTGCTCCTCCTGGCCCGGCCAAAGATCTCGGTGCTATCTTGCATCTCCGGATGTGCAGAGGATATAGACGTTTCTTCCAGCTGCTCCCGACTGATACATTGAGGCTTCAGATCCATGTCTAACTGGTCTTGAGGTTCCTTCTGGAAGGTCGGCCTTGCTTCTTCTGTACTTTTCACAAGTTGACAATCTAGTTTTTTTCTAAGTTCCTTGTTATGATATGGTATTGTATGTACTGACCAGTACAGGCACGGGCTGCCCCCCCACCCCCTCCTGATGACATCCTCTCCTAGACTCCTCCCTGAACTCCTCCCCTGTGACCCAGGCAATAAAGGTTGAGCCACCTCTTCCTTCCCTTCACTTTCCTCACTTGGACCCGGGTCTGCAGTCTTGTGTGGAATAAAGCCTATCGTTCCACTCAGTCTTTGTCTCTGTGATTATTGGGGCAACTGGTCGTGCCCAACACTGCTTTTTTCCTTTCCTCATTTCCAGAATCCTACTGTAGTAAATTACTGTTCAAAACATTGATAAAGTCAAAAAAGTCACTACAGTTCGAGTATTGAACAGTTCAGTCAGGGAGAGGTGTCTTCTCACGTCATTTTCCGATGCCCTCTTTCTATGACCCCCCCCTCCCCTCAGCTGATCCTTGAACACCATCCAATCCAAGGACTCGAGGCAGTCCTGTAGCTGTCTTCCATCCCGTGACCACCTTCTGGTTGTCCTGATCTCGTAAGTGTTGTGAGCAATTTTAGGCCCCATTTCTAAGAGAGGATGTGATGGCCCAGACTTGTTTTACAAGAATGACCCTGGGGATGAGAAGAATAATGTTGGAGGAGCATTTGATGGTTCTGGGCCTGGACTCGCCCGAGTTTAGAAGGATGAGGCAGGACCTCATTGAAATCTGATAGTGAAAGGGCTATATGGAGAGGATTTTGCCAGTAGTGGGAAAGTTTAGGACCAGTGGGCACAACCTCAGAATAAAAGGATGTCTGCTTAAAACAGAGATGGAGAAACCTTTTCATCTGGAGCAGTGATTTTCAAACTCCACCTCCCCGCCTCCCCCTCTCCCCAACACCGGCTCATATTCCACTAAATCCCTGTGCCAGAAGTTCTCTGTTAGTAAGGTATTAATTAATGTGGTATGTGATTGGAAAGAAAAAGTTTGAAAACCACTCTTTTAATTGTACGTCATTGACTTGTTCTGTGTGTGATTTCATAACTCCAGAGGAAATGGACAAATGACAATTTTTTTCAAGTAACATTTTTCCTTCACAATTGGGTCCACTGCAGTCTTTCTCAGCCTTTTTTCCCATTCATATGCCACTTTAAGCAATCTCTTACTCATTTTTCGAGACTCCAAGGAATAAAGTCCCAACCTGTTCAACCTTTCCCTGTAACTCAACTCCTGAAGACCTGGCAGCGTCTTAGTAAATCTTCTCTGCACTCTTTCAATCTTACTAATACCATTCCTGTAGCTCGTTGATCAGATCTGCATGCAATACTCCAAATTTGGCCCCACCAACATCTTATACAACCTCACCATAACCTATTTTCTATATGTTAATTAATGAAGGCCAAGATGACAAAAGCTGTCTTTAGAACCCTGTCATCCTGTGACACCACTTTCATGGAATTATGTAACTGTGTTTTATCTCTTGCTGCCGATTTGTATAACTTCTCTGTTCAATTTCATAATGTTGCCTTCTAGACTATTTTATTGTGCCCCTTGATCTAGAGAGTTCTGGCAGAGCAAAACAATTTGTTTTCTTTCATCAGGTCAAATTTTGTCACATTAATCCAAAAACAAGTATTTTCACCATTCCTTCATTTCAAATTCTCTGATGCTGTCACATTGTACCTCACAGTGACGGCATCATGTTTGTCTTGTTTATCTTTTACTCCTCCATCCAGGCAGATGTGCTAATCAGCGAGTCGACTCCACTCATCCAGCATCACTGCCATTTCTGCTGCTCGGGCTTTTCATCCCAAATATTCACTTTGTTATTTCCCCTCTTCTTTTTCTCAGCAAAGAGAATCAGGTTTGTTTGATCATCTTTCTGAATCCCAGTGAAAGGTTATCGACCTGAAGGTTTTAACTCCGATTATTTTTCCAGTAGATGACCTGCTGAGTATTTCCAGCATTGAGTTTTTATTTAACTGCCTTGGTGTATTACTGAGTGCTTTGAATGGTAGAAGAAATATGGGTTGGGTTAAGTGGATATGTTTCGATCATGGATTGGGTTTAGAAAAATAGACGTAAAAGGGGAGGGTGCATGGAAATAGTTAAATCATCTTTTAAAATTGTTTTTTGAGCTATGATTGTTTTCCGATCTATGCGCAGTGTTCAGAATTAAAAATTTATTGTGATTAACATGTCACAAAATTTGTCATTTTGTGGCAACAACACAGGTGCAAATATTGTTCTAAATAACATTTTAAAAAAAGAAATCCATTTGTGCAAAATGAAGAATAAGTGAGGGAGTGACTGTGGTTCCTTGTCCATTCAGAAATTTGATTGGAAGAGGGGGAAAAGCTGTGTTTGTACCATTGGATGTTTGTCTTCAGGCTCCTGCACCTGTTTCCTTGGTGATAGCAGTGTGAAGAAGGCCTGGTCTGGGTGGCGAGGGTCCTTGAGGATAGAGATTGTTTTCTTGAGACTCTGCCTCTTGGAGAAGTCCTTAATACATGGGCTAAGGATGAAAGGGGAAAAGTTTAGTGGAAACATGAGGGGGAGCTTCTCCACACAAGGTGGTGGGAGAGTGGAACAAGCTGCCAGCTACATGAAGAAATGTGAGCTCCATGTTAGCATTGAAGAATTTGGACAAGTTCAGGGATACGAGGGTGTTGACAGGCTCTGGACTGGATGCTGGTCAGTGAGACAAGGCAGAATAAGAGTTCTTCAGTTGGTGCGTTAAACCATAAGACAGACAGCTGTGTACTCACCCATTTAATGGATTGCGCTTGGTGCAGCGTGCCGAGGAATGGCACGTTGATCTGTGGAGTCTCCTGCCGGAAAGTGTGGGATACTCACGGGGCTTAATTTAAACCTGCCGGCAGCAAACACTTCATGATGTCCCACCTTGTCTCGTGGAGCCTGGCACATATAACCATATGACAATTTACAGCACGGAAACAGGCCATATCAGCCTTTCGAGTCCATGCCATTTCACATGAACCACTCCACTCCCTAACCATTCCCCAGCCCCTTCCCACGCTCTGCCCATATCTTCCAACCCCCTCATATCCATGTACACATCCAACCTTCTCTTCAATGACAGAAAGGACTCTGCCACAACTATCTCTTCTGGAAGATCACTCCATTCTGCCACCACCACATAAGCATCTTATAACATTTCTCCTAAAGTTTTGCCCCCTAACCCTTAACTCATGCCCTCTTGTTCAAACCCCACCCCCCCCCACCCTCAGAGGAAATAGTCTACTCATGTCGAGTCTATCTATTCCCTTCATAATTTTAAATACTTCGATCATAACTCCCTTCAACCATCGACGTTCCAATGAATAAAGTCGCAGTCTCCTTGATCTTTCTTTGTATTCTAGATGTTGTAAGTCAGGCAACATTTTTGTAAATCTTCTCTGCACCCTCTCCACCTTAACTATATCATTCCTATAATTTGGAAACCAGAACTGAACACAATTCTCCAAACCTGGCCTCACCAATGCCTTAAATGCTAGTCTATGCTATGATTTATGAAGGCCAGCATGCCATATGCCTTCTTAACAACCCTGACTACCTGGGAATCCACCTTCAGTGAACTCTGTACCATAACTCCAAGATCCCTCTGTTCCTCTTCATTCCTCGACCCCCTCCCCTTAACTGCATAGGTTCTATTTATATTATTTTTTCCGGAATGCAGCACCTCACACTTGTCTACATTAAATTCCATCTGCCATCTTTCAGTCCACTTTTACAAACAAACCAAATCCTGTAATCCAAGAAAACCTTCCTCACTATCCACCAGTCCTCCTATTTTCATATCGTCTGAATATTTGTTTACCCAGTTAACCAACCCTCATCCAAATCATGAATATAAATAATAAACAACAGGGGACCCAGCACCGATCCCTGAGACACACCGCTCGTCACAGGCTTCCATGCTGACAGACAGTTGTCCACCATGACTCTCTGCTGTCTATGTCCCAGCCACCTCTGAACCCATCTCACTATCTATTAATCCCTAGTGACTGAACCTTCCTAAATAACCTTACATACAGAACCTTATCAAAAGCCTTACTAAAATTCAAATAGATCTCATCAACCAGCCTACCTTCATCCACTTTTCTTGTCAACTCTTCAAACAAATCAACAAGTTTCGTCAAACATGACTTTCCCTTCACAAACCCATGCTGGGTGCCCCTGATCTATCCCTGCCTATCCAGATATTTGTATATACTATCTCGAAGTATACCATCCATAATCTTCCCCACTCGGAAGTCAAACTTACTGGCCGATAATTACTTGGCCTCCACCTACTGCCTTTTTTCAACAACAGAACTACATTTACAACCCTTCAATCCTGCGACACCAGACCCTCCTCCAGTGATCTTTGAAAAATCACTGTCTGAGACCCCGCTATTTGTTCCCTGACCTCCCTTAACATCCTGGGAAAAATCCAATCAGGACCAGGAGACTTATCCTCCGCTATTGACCCTGGAAGCTCCAAAACCCTCTCTTTACTAGTCCCTATTCTTTCCATAACTAAGCTATTCACCTCATTTATCTCACATAGTCCAGTGTCCCTTTCCCTTGTGAATACAGAAGAGCAAAAAATTGTTCAATATCTCCCCCATCTCATGCAGCTCCTCACAAACACATCGTCCACCGTTCCCATTTTCCAGTGGACCTACCCTATCTTTAACCCTCCTTTTACTGTTCACGTATCTGTAAAAACCCCAAGGATTCACTTTCACCTTATTTCCTATGGACACCTCATACCTCTTTTTGCCTTTCTAATTTCCCTCTTGAGGTTCTTTCTGCAATCTAAGTAAGGATCATACATCTCATCAATCTTTTGTTTCTTATATTTAGCATGGGCCTCCCTTTTATCCTGAATCGTTCCTAATTTTTCTAGAAAACCACGGCTCCCTTGAACTTTTAGTCTTGCCTTTCGTCCGATCTGGAACATAAAGATCCTGTACTCTCACTGACAGGCGGTGAGAATGGTGTTTTTACCATGGCCGTTGGGGTAAAAATGCCCATAAATGTGTCCCACCATTTACCTATTACAGCAAAAAGGCAGGAAACAAAAAAGCCGTCTACCATTAATGGCCTCGGCAGCTGGGACAAGTATGGGCCTATTGTATCTACAAGATGACGCTGGTAAGCACAAGTTTCTTGTAGGCACAAGTTTCTTGTAGACACAAGTGCTGAGGTCGGTTGGCTCCTGCCAACCTACTTTGAAATAAAAACCACAATAAATAACAACTCCAAGTTCACCGGTGTTTATCAATTCTTATACTGTGCACAGAATTCAACATTTATGAATTTTCACCAAGCTCTGGTACTTAAAAGTAAATGTTTACCCTCCAGGAAGGCGCTTGTTGGTTTCAGAGAGGGATTTCTTGCTCATTGGACACACAAAAACTGATTCCCTCTGATCAGCCACTTTGGGGTCTTGCCAAAGAAATTCGACCCATCAGGGTTTTCCAAATGATAACCTCTTCTGCAGGTCACCATTGAGTTCCTTTTGTTTCCCTTATTTCAGGTGAAACACTCGAGCCAGCTATTTCCTCTTGTATGGACGACAAAGTTTTTCAACAGGCTGAACTGAGAACACACAACCCATCTTCAAAATGGGGTTTCAACAAGATGCCAGCTTGCCATCTCTCTCTCTCTCTCTCTCTCTCTCTCTCTCTCTCTCTCTCTCTCTTAGAAAAAAGCCTATTTGATCTCTCTGCTTGCAAAACCACATGACCTTCTTCGAACAGCAAACAGGTACAAGCCAGATGACTGCACTGGACCCAAACTTTTGAATCCAATCATCTCTTGCTTTAAAAACAATAATCCATTTACACCTGCTTTTGAAATTATTTAGCAAAACAGTCTCCTTGTTTTGTCTTTGCAAAGGCTCTCGGCGCCTGCATGACTCACTCTCAACAAAGCTCCTGCATTTTAAATAAAAGCTTTTTTGTGAAGTGTTTATGTTTGTTTGTAACCTACACAACTCCTATAATCCATCTCTTTCAAAAACCTATCTATATACAATGTAAAATATATAATCTGTCACAGGACAGATGCAGCAGAGGATTTGTGATAAAATCAATGGTGTCCTTGCAAAAGAAAAAAGTGGGAAGAGGTATAATCCACTTGGCTCTGGTGAGTGGAGTTTGTATTAATTTGAAACTTGAACCTATCTCTCTATTCCAGGAGACAATTTACTGATATTTAATTAAAAAGTGTCCTATCACACAAAATTGATTTTTTCCTGCTGTAAGACAGATAGATTCGCCATTGGCAGAAATTGCCTGAAATGCCTCTGGCAGACAGAGAAAGTCTGAGTGCTCCCCCACCCACGCCACCCCGAACCCTGGGCCAAGTCACTGAGTGTCTGTGGATTCTCTTTCAATGCTCACAGACCAATCCACGTCATTGGCAATGCGAGGCCCAGGTTTGAACCTCTGACATGATGAGGAACCATTTAGCACCCACTCGTATCCCAGATCTGATACCTAACACCCTTTTAGCCAGTTTTGAACCAGTCTCTAGCAGTCCATGGGCTGGTGTGAGTTCCTTGACTGCTTTGTCCAGAAGCCCACAGCCTGTGTGGGTTCCTCTCCTCAAGTCACCAACAGCCTGCCACCTATGTGGGTCTTTCACCTGCAGAACCCCTCACTGGTCTGCTTCCTTGGTCACTGACCTATGGATTGAATTCTCTGCTTCTGAGATGTTGGTGGGGTGTGGTCTTTCTGTTTTCTGGCGCCCTGCACTAGTCCTCCACTTCCACAGAGTTCGCGGTGTCGAGGAAATCTAACAAATCTAAATAAAAAAAATTCAACTGAGAGGAGAATCTCACATGTCTAGAGGAATGGAATGGGCATTATTACAAACTGAAGCCTAATATTTGAATAGTCAGGTGCCAAATTTGCAAAAGCATAGAGTATATATTTATCAAGCTATATGTATTTTTTTTCCAAAGGAATACAACTTTGAATATTTCCATGTCATATTGGCATCCCTAAAAAGTTAACATCTGATTTCCAAGAAAGTGCAAAACATTTCCTCATCACCGCTAACACAATTTGACAATTTCAATTGATACATTAGTAGTTTTAATTTGGGGCTTGTTCCTTCAGTATTTCCTAATACAAATAAGGTTGGATTTTGCGGAAAAACATCTCCTGTAACTTGTTCCAAAAATTTTGTAATTCTCCCCAAAAAGATCTTGCATTAGGACAAAGATAAGTTGAATACAAGAAAGTTGCGACATCTTCACCACACCTAAAAGTTTGATCTGATAATTCTGATTTTATTCTATTCAGTTTCACTGGTGTAAGAAGTAACTGTAGAAGAAAAACTAGTTGTGAATTCCTTCCTCACTGCTGCAGAGTGGATCTCTGGTCAATAGTTCCAGACTGCTGAGTTGAAGTGAATTTTTACAACTCCCCTGGATCAAGTGATCTCTATTGGAAATCAGCTTCTTGAGGAGCTTTTCAAATCCAACAGCCTGAGTCACCTGACTCCAGGTGCAGCTTGACATAAACTCATGATGCAGACTGTTTTCTGAGAATGGAATACAAGAGGAGGGTTGTCTAGGTCTTCTGCAGGATAGAGATCACAAGATATAGGAGCAGAAGTAGACCCGTCGAGTCTGCTCCACCATTCTTCCACTCATCCCTACTCCCCAGCTTTCTCCCCATTACCCTTGATTCCGTGACGTATCAAATACCTGTCAAAATCTGCCTTAAATACACCCAATGACCTCAATTGCACAGATTCACGATCCACTGACAAAATCAATTTTTCTACATTTGTTTTAAATTGACACCCTTATATCCTGTAATTATGCTCTCCTGTCCTAGAATCTCCTACCAATGGAAACATCTTTGGCATATGTACTCTGCCCAAGCCTTCCAGCATTTGAAATGCCTCTGAGGTCCCCCTTACCCTTCTGTACTCCAACTAGTACAGTCGAAGAGTCGACAATTGTTCCTCATACACTAACCCTTTCATTCCTGATATCATTCCAGTAAATCATCTCTGATCTTCTCAAACACCAGCACATCTTTTCTCAAATACGGCACCCAAAATTCTAATTCTGATTGAATGGAAAGGGAATTCTCCAACGACACAAACACAACAGTGAAATGATATTATGTCTTGTTGATATTTACAAAAAATTAATGAACGGTCAATTAATAATTTTCAAAAGATACCGGGACCCATTAATGGACTATTATCATAACCTAAAGAATTCGGATTGTTCTGAAGCTTGATGCTGTGTTACGAGACCAGAGGATCCCAAAACCCAGCAGCAGTAGATATTCCCCTAGACAAATGGGGACTTAAACAAAAGCTGATTTTAATTATCTTTAAACATGTTTAACTTATCACTATTTTACTAACTTACTTTACCTAACTTACCCCCCCTCCCTCTTCTAATTCTAAGTGCACGTGTGTGTAATGTGTGTGTAAGTTCAGAAAAGTTCTTTGGTTCATTGTTCAATCTCACTTCTCATTCCTCCAAGTTCACTGGTTGCACGCCATTCTTCTACTGTGCATAGAAACCAGGTTTGGTGCTCAAAAGGTAAATAATTACTGTTCAGGAAGTTTCTTGTTGGTTTTCAGAGAGAGGTGTGTTGTTCAAGGAAGTATTAGGGTGTTTTTGACTCAACGTACCAGCATCTGAAGTCCGTTATCTCTTCAGAAAAGCTCTGATAGCTTTAGCGTGGAGCAGAGCTGGACCAGGATTTTGCAGGTATTTAGGGGAGTGTGTGGGCAGGGTTTGTTCTGGACCAACAATCTCACCAAATGACTCTGCTTGAAATCAAGATTCAAACCATTTTGAGGAATACAACAGGAATTGTTCAACAAGAGCCTGGTGATCCCTGAGGAGGAGTTTTCTTTCAATAGTGGAAATGATTTTTTTTAAACCCTGTTAATATTCCTGATACAGATCTTTGTATTTAACTTTCAGGTTGCTATCTGTTGTTAACTTGGAGGCCTTTAATGGGGTGACTGGGTGGAATCTTTGCTTTAACCAAGCAGTTCTCTTGCAATTTTCCAGCTGTAGGATGCAGTGCAGTTGCTTGCAAGTTTAGCAAGTGGGATGATGATGTGAAACTGCAAGTCACAGCGTCATTTTTGTTTTTGAAAATGCAGATGTGAAATTTTAACTTTGGTCTCCTTGGTTTGCTTAAGTTTACAGAGGAGACGTTGGGTCAAGCTGAGAAGACAGAGTTGGATGCCCATTTGGCGAATCGGCTGGGCAAAGCAGAAAGCACAAAATGAGGGGCTGAAAAAATAATGAAACAGACTGAAGTGCCGTTGAACCCAAACCCAGGTCAAGAATTTAATTTTGTGCTGTGTACTTAAGAGACCAAACGATTTGGGCTTTTAGTGGTGACCTATTTAAATGAAAAAAATCTGATTAGGATTAAAGTTTTTGGAATGTTTGGAAGGTGCCACAAAAAATGGAGCATATAAATTAGATGTTGTAATTAAGGTAAATGAACAATACAATGAGCCTGGTGTCACAGTGCCTCCCTCTACCGTACATCACCATTAAACCTTCTCCCCAATATGAACCTGATGTCAAAGTATCTGACACAGTTAATTGAACATCACTGTTAAACCTTCTCACGAATGTGAATCCTGTCTCATAGTTTCTGATTCAGTCTATAGTCCATCAACATTAAACTTTCTCCCCCCTGTGAACCTGCTGTAATACTATATGCCTCAGTGAACCTTCTCCTCACTGTGAACTTGGTGTCACAGTATCTGACACAGTTCATCACCGTTAAACCTTCTCCTCACTGTGAACCTGGTGTCACAGTATCTGACACTGTTCATCACTGTTAAACCTTCTCCCCACTGTGAACTTGGTGTCACAGTATCTGACACAGTTCATCACTGTTAAACTTTCTCCCCACTGTGAACCTGGTGTCACAGTATCTGACACAGTTCATCACCGTTAAACCTTCTCCCCACTGTGAACCTGGTGTCACAGTATCTGACACAGTTCATCACTGTTAAACCTTCTCCCCACTGTGAACCTGGTGTAACAGTATCTGACACAGTTCATCACCGTTAAACCTTCTCCCCACTGTGAACTTGGTGTCACAGTATCTGACACAGTTCATCACTGTTAAACCTTCTGCCCACTATGAGCCTGGTGTAACAGTATCTGACACAGTTCATCACTGTTAAACCTTCTCCCCACTGTGAACTTGGTGTCACAGTATCTGACACAGTTCATCACTGTTAAACCTTCTCCCCACTGTGAACCTGGTGTCACAGTATCTACCTCAGTCAATCATACATCACTTTTAAACCTTCTCCCCACTGTGAACCCAGTGTAACAGTATCTTCCTCAGTCTGCTGTACATCACCATTAAACCTTCTCACTACTGTAAGCCCGGGTCAGAGTACTTGCCTCAGTCAACCATACATCACCGTTAAACATTCTCACTTCTGTGAACCTGGTGTCTCAGTATCTGCCACAATTTATCTTACATCACTCTTAAACCTTATCTCCTTGGAAACCTGTTGTCAGAGTTTCTGCCACCATTTATCGTACATCACTGTTAAACCTTTTCATTGCTCTGAACCAGTGTCAGATACAGCGACACCGGGTTCACCGGACATCAGCGATAAACTTTCTCCCCACTGTGAACCCAATGTCTCAGTATCAGTTTCAGTCTCCCGTGTATCAACATTAAACCTTCTCCCCACTGTGAACCTGTGTGGCAGTTTGTGCCAGAGTTCGTTGTACATCACCATTAAACCTTCTCTCCACTGTGAACCTGTGTGGCAGATTGTGCCAGAGTTCGTTGTACATCACCATTAAACCTTCTCCCCACTGTGAAACTGATGTCACAGAATCTGCCCCAGTTTATGTTACATCACTGATAAACCTTCTCCCGACTGTGAACACGGTGTCACAATATCTACCTCAGTCTACCATATATCACCGCTAAATCCTCTCCCCACTCTTTACTCAGTTTCACAGTATCTGCCTCATTCTACCGTACATTACTGTTAAACCTTCTCACCACTGTGTGTCCAGTTTCACAAATCTGTTTCAGTCTCCCGAAAATTACCATTAAAATTTCTCCCCACTGTGAACTCTGTGTCACTGTATCTGCAACAATGTATCTATCGTGTGTCACCATTAAACCTCCTCCCCACTGTTAACCCGGAGTCACAGTATCTGCCTCAGTCTACTCGACATTACCGTTAATCTATCTCTCAACTGTGAATCCAGTGTCACAGTATTTGCCACATTATACCATACATCACCGTTAAACCTTTTCCCCACTGTTGACCTGATGCCACAGCATCTGCTGTAGTTTATTGTACATCACTGTTAAACCTTTTTAATACTGCTGTTAACCCGGTCTCACTGTATCTTCCTCTTTCTTCTGTATATCACCGTTAAACCTTCTCCCCACTGTGAACCTGGTGTAACAGTATCTGCCTCAGTCTGCTGTACATCACCGTTAAACCTTCTCACTACTGTACGCCTGGGGTCTGAGTACCTGCCTCAGTCAACCATCCATCACAGTTAAACATTCTCACCTCTTTGAACCTGGTGTCTCAGTATCTGCCACAGTTAAATCACTGTTAAACCTTATCTCCACTGGAAACCTGTTTTCAGAGGTTCTGCCAAAGTTTATCATACATCACTGATAAACCTCCCCACTGAGGTCCCGGTGTAACTGTATCTTGCTCAGTCTGCCGTACATCACCATTAAACCTTCTCCCAACTGTGAATCTGGTGTCACAGTATCTGCCACAGTTTATCGTACATCACTATTAAACCTTCTCACTTCTGTGAACTAATTTTCATGGTATCTGCCAACATTTACCGAACATCACTACTGTGAACCCTGTGTCATAGTATCAGTCTCAATCTACCGAAAATCACCATTAAACCTTCTCCCTAATGTGAACCCACTGTCACAGGATCTGCCTAAGTCTACCGTACATTAATGCAAACCTTCTCCCTACTGTGAACCCGGTGTCGCTGTATCTGCCCCAGTTTAACATACATCACTTTTAAACCTTCTCCCCATTATGAACCCAGTGTTTCAGTATCAGTCTCAGTCTCCCATGTATCACAATTAAACCTTCTCCACACTGTGAAACTGATGTCACAGTATATGCCAGAGTTTTTTGGACATCACTATTAAACCCTCTCCCCACTGTGAACCCAATGTAACCGTATCTGCCTCAGTCTCCCTTATATCACTTTTAAACTTAGTCCCCACTGTGATCCTGGTGTCACAGTGTATGCTAAAGTTTTATGTCCATCACTGTTTAACCTTCTCACTGCTCTGAACCCAGTGTCACAGTTTCTGTCCCAGTCTACCATACATCACCATTAAACATTCTCCGCACTGTGAACCTGTTGTCACAGTATCTGCCACAGTTTATTGTACATCACTGTTAATCCTTCTCCCGACTGTGAACCCAGTGCCACAGTATCTGTCTCAATCCACCACACATCTGAGTTAAACCTTCTATTCACTGTGAACCTGGTCTTCTAGTCTCTGCCACAGTTTATTGTACATCACTGTTATACCTTCTTAATACTCTGAGCTCGGTGTCACAGTATCTTCCAAGTTCTACCAAACTTACCATAAACATTCTCCCCAATGTGAACCTGGTGTCAATGTACATGACACAATTTATCATACATTACTGTTAAACATTATCCCCACTGTAAACCTGGTGTCACAGTATCTGTCTCAGTCTACCAGACATCACCATATTACCTTCTCCCCACTATGAACCTGGGTCACAGTATCTTCCTCTGTCTTTCGTACATCACCATTAAACCTTTCCCAACTGTGAAACTTGTGTCACTTTATCTGCCACAGTTTTTTTTTACATCACCATTAAATCGTCTTCCAACGGTGAACATAGTGTCTCAGTATATGCCAGAGCTTATCGTAAATCTCTGTTCAACCTTCTCACTCCTGTGAACTCGGTCTCACAGTTTCTGCCAAAGTCTACCGTACAGCACCCTTAAATATTCTCCCCACTGTGAACCTGGGATCACAGTATCTGCCTCAATGTACTGTACATCACTGGTAAACCTTATCCTCACTGTTAACCTGGTATCAAAGTATCTGACACAGTTTATCGTACATTACTGTTAGATTTTCTCACTGCTGTGCACCCAGTGTAACAGTGTCTGTCTCAGTCAACCATACATGATCATTAAAGCTTCTCCCCCTATGAACCTGGTGTCACAGTATCTGACTGAGTTTATCATACATCACCGTTAAACCTTCTCACTGCTTTGAATCCAGTGTTACAGTATCTGCCTCAGTCTTCCGTACATCACATTAAATATTCTCCCCAATGTGAACCATTTATCACTGTTTCTGCCATAGTTTATCCTACATCACCGTTAAACCTTCTTCCTACAGTGAACCTGGTGTCACAATATCTGCCACAGCTTATCTTAAATATCTGTTCAACCTTCTCACTCCTGTTAACTCAGTCTCACAGTATCTGCCAAAGTCCACTGTACATCACCATTAAAAATTATCCCCACTGTCAACCTGGGGTCACACCATCTGCCTCAATCTACTGTATATCACTGTTAAACCTTATCCTCATTGTTAACCTGGTATCAGAGTATCTGACACAGTTTATCATACATTACTGTTAGATTTTCTCACTCTGTGCACCCAGTGTAACAGTGTCTGTCTCAGTCGACCGTACATGATCATTAAAGCTTCCCCCCCTGTGAACCTAGTGTCACAGTATCTGACTCTGTCTTCCGTACAACACTGTTAAACCTTATCCCAACTGTACACTTGGTGTTATGGTATCTTCCTCAATTTACCATACATCACCTTTAAACCTCCTCCCCACTGTGAACACAGTGTCACAGTATCTGCCTCAGTCCACTGTACATGACCATTAAACTTTCTCCTCACTGTGAACCTGGTGTCACATTAACTGACACAGTTTATCATACATTACTGTTAGATTTTCTCACTCTGTGCACCCAGTGTAACAGTGTCTGTCTCAGTCGACCATACATGATCATTAAAGCTTCTCCCCCTATGAACCTGGTGTCACATTATCTGACACAGTTTATCGTACATTACTTTTAAACCTTCTCACTGCTGTTAACCCAATGTCACAGTGTTTGTGAAAATTTATCATACATCTCTGTGAAACATTCTCCCCACTGTGAAGCTGGGGTCAGGTTACCTGCCTCAGTCTGCCAGGTACAGCACCAATTGCTCTCAGCCAAATGTGCTGTAGTTGAGTTTGGGTGGCCAGAGGTTACTGCTCAAGAAGGCCAGGGGCTGCCATTGCCCTTCAATGAATTGCTCCAGTGCGCCCCCTACTGCTGTGCTGGATGCATCTACTGTGAGAGTGGTGGGTGTCCCTGGCCTGGCGTGTACCACAAGGATTGTGTTGGCCAGTGTGTCCTTGGCCCTCTGGAACACCTCCAAATCCTCATTGTCCCAGGTAATGTCTTTACCTTTCTCCGCATGATGTGGGCCACCACTGGTATGAATTGGTTATAAAAATTAATTGTACTGGTGAATTTATGGTGTGTTTGGGTAAGCACTGAACAGCCTCTACCTTTTCAAGCAGGGGCTTAGTTCCATGCCTGTTGATTTGATGCCCCAGGAAGTCAAACGTTTCCAACCTGAACTGGCACTAAGTAAGGTTTATAGTGTCCAAATTGCTACAGTCGAGTGCACAGACGCCTTAGATCACACATGTCAAACTCAGGCCCGCGGGCCAAATTTGGCCCGTGATATAATTATATTTGGCCCGCAAGATCATATCAAATATGTATTAGAGCTGGCCCGCTGGCCGCCGTGCCAATATAGCGCATGCACAGCTAATACTACAAATCCCAGAATGCTTTGCAAATACATTGGCGCTGACCCGTCAGCCCGCTAATCGTCCCCACCTCCTCTCTTTACTTTCATTAGGATCTGCGACCTGTCGCCAAACTCACATGTAATAAACCCCTTACGAAAAATGGCCAAACGAAAGACAGAAAACAGAACCTTTCAAGACAGGTGGAAGGCAAACTCTGACCCCACAGTTTGATGAATTTGTATCTTTTTCCTATATCTGACATGATCATCTCTAATCTATTCATTTATTGTTCTGTACTTTTAATTCTTCTTTTTATTTCATTAAATTCTTGTAATTGCCATTCTTTTACTGATTCCATATATTCTTTAAAAAAAATATATCCATTGTCTTGCCCTTCCCTTCTTCTTCCATTTCTCTGTGTTCTTCTTCTTCTTCTTCCTCTGGGTTGGTCATCTGTTGTTTCCTCGATTTATTTTTACTCTCTTCTTTCTTGTTCTCGTTGTTTTCTATGTTCTCTTCTTGATGTTGTGCTGTGGCTGTCATTCTCAGCTGTGGAGATCGACTCCTTAGCTGATCCCCCCTCCCGTCAGTGTTTTTTTTTTGTCTTGCACATCACGCATGTGCGAGGAGTCACGCCAGCGCAGTTGCGCACTTTTGCTTGGCTCCGCGAGCCATTTTTGTAGTCCCGAGCTCAGGACTTTGACTGACCTGAGGGAGCAGGCTTCTCTCTCCGCAGCGGGCTTCCTCGGACAGGTAAGGCCTTCACCTTCTTCTTCTGATGTCTTTTCTTCTTCTCTTCTTCCCGTTGCTTTCGACTTTTCTTTCTTCGCTGCCATTTTCTTCCCACCTTTTCTTTCACTTTATTTTAATTTTTGTGTTTGTGCCTTTGTGTTTTCAGTGTTTTTTTTAAACTTTTCCGGAGAGGGCTGGAGTTCCCCGACTGGCTACTACTCCATCACGTGACTCCTCCATCTGACACAGTTTATCGAACATTACTGTTGAACATTCTCCCCAATGTGAACCTGGCGTCACAGTATCTGCTACAGTTTATTGTACATTATGTTAAACATTCTCCCTACTGTGAACCTCGTGTCACAGTATCTGACACAGTTTATCGTACATTACTGTTAAACATTCACCCCACTGTGAACCTGGTGTCACAGTATCTGACACAGTTTATTGTACATTATGTTAAACATTCTCCCTACTGTGAACCTGGTATCACAGTATCTGACACAGTTTATCGTACATTACTGTTAAACATTCTCCCCAATGTGAACCTAGTGTCACAGTATCTGACACAGTTTATTGTACATCATGTTAAACATTCTCCCTACTGTGAACCTGGTGTCACAGTATCTGACACAGTTTATCATACATTACTGTTAAACATTCTCCCCAATGTGAACCTGGTGTCACAGTATCTGACACAGTTTATTGTACATTAGGTTAAACCTTCTTCCCGCTGTGAACCTGGTGTTACAGTACCTACCTAAGTCTACTGTTTATCACCGTTAAAACTTCTACCCACTGTGAATCTAGTGTCACAGTATCTGACACAATTTATCGTACATTAATGTTAAACATTTTCACTCCCGTGAACCCATTGTATCTATCTCAGTCCACCGTACATCACCGATAAACATTCTCCCCACTGTGAAGCTGGTGTCAGAGTATCTGCGTACGTCTATCGTACATCACCATTAAACATTCTCCCAACAGTGAAAACAGTGTCACTTTCTCTGCCACAGTTTATCATACAGAACTGTTAAACGTTCTCCCCACCATCAACCCCGTCAGTGTCATAGCATCTGCCTCAGTTTCTCGTACATCACCAGTAAACCTTTTCCCCACTGTGAGGCTGATTTTACTGTACCTACCACAGTTTATCGTACATCACCATTAAACCTTCTCCGCGCTGTGCATTTAGAGCCATGGTATCTATCTCAATTCACCGTATATCATCATTAAATATTCTTCCCACTGTGAACACAGTGTCACAGAATTTGCCTCAGTCTTCTGTACATCACCGTTAAACTTTATCCCCAATGTAAACCATTTGTTAAAGTTTCTGCGAGCATTTATCATACATTACAGTTAAACCTTCTCTCCATTGTGAACACTGTATCATAGTATCTGCCTCAGTCTACCATACATCACTTTTAAAACTTATCCCCACTGTGCACCTGGTGACACAGTATCTATCTCAATTTACCATACATCAGCGTTGAACCTTATCCCCCAATGTGAACAATTTGTCAAAGTTTATGCCACCGTTTATTGTACATCACAGTTAAACCTTCTCCCTACTGTGAACACTGTGTCAAGGTATCTGACACAGTTTATTGGACATGAGTACTAAACATTCTCACTACTGTGAAACAGGTATCACTGTATCTGCAACAATGAATCGTGTATCACTGTTTACCCTCCTTCCCACTGTGAACCTGGTGTCAAATTATCTGTCTCAGTCTATCGTACATCACCGTTGATCTATCTCTCAACTGTGAACCCACTGTCACAGAATCTACCTAATTCTACCGTACATTAATGTTAAACCATCTACCTACTGTTAAACCGGTATCACTGTATCTGCAACATTGAATTATGTATCACCGTTAAACCTCTTTCCCACTGTGAACCTGGTGTCACAGTATCTGCCCCAGTTTATCTTACATCACTGATAAACCTTCTTCCGACTGTGAACCCGGTGTCACAATATTTACCTCAGTTTACCACATATCACCAATAAATCCTCTCCCCACTGTTTACCCAGTTTCACAGTATCTATCTCAGTCAACCATACATCAGCGTTAAACCTTCTCCCCACTGTGAACCCAGTGAAATAGTATCTGCCTCAGTCTCCCGAAAATCACCATTAAAATTTCTCCCCACTGTTAAATCTGTGTCTCTGCACCAATGTATCACGTGTCACCTTTACACCTCCTCCACACTGTGAACCCGGTGTCACACTACCTGCCACAGTTCATTGAACCTCACTATTAAACCGTCTCACTAATGTGCACCCGGTTTCACAGTATCCATCACAGTCCACCGTACATCTCCGTTAAACCTTCTCACTACTCTGAACTTGTTGTCACAATATCTGCCATATCTACCGTACATTAAGTTAAAAGTTCTCCCCAATGTGAACCATTTGTCACTGCTTCTGCCATAGTTTATCGTACATCACAGTTAAACCTTTTCACTGCTGTGAACCCATTGTCTCAGTATCTATCTCATTATCATTAAACCTTCTCCGGACTGTGAACCTGGTTTCACAATATCTTATACAGTTTATCATACATTAGTGTTAAACCTTCTCCCTGCCGTTAACCCAGTGACACAATGTTTGTGACAGTTTTTCGTACATCTCCGTGAAACATTCTCCCCACTGTGAAGCTGTGGTCAGATTACCTGCCTCAGTCTGCCAGATACAGCACCGATTGCTCTCAGCCAAAGGTGCTGTAGTTGAGTTCGGGTGGCCAGAGGTGTCTGCTCAAGAAGGCCAGGGGCTGCCATTGCCCTTCAATGAATTGCTCCAGTGCGCCCCCTACTGCTGTGCTGTAAGCATCTACTGTGAGAGTGATGGGTGCCTCTGGCCTGGCGTGTACCAGAAGGATGGTGTTGGCCAGTGTGTCCTTGGCCATCTGGAACACCTCCAAATCCTCATTGTCCCAGTAATGTCTTTACCTTTCTCCGCATGATGTGGGTCACCACTGGTATGAATTGGTTATAAAAATTAATTGTACTGGTGAATTTATGGTGTGTTTGGGTAAGCACTGAACAGCCTCTACCTTTTCAAGCAGGGGCTTAGTTCCGTGCCTGTTGATTTGATGCCCCAGGAAGTCAAACGTTTCCAGCCTGAACTGGCACTAAATAAGGTTTATAGTAAGTCCAAATTCCTGCAGCCGGGCGCACAGTCGCCTTTGGTGGTCTCTGTTTAGCTTCATTGCCACCATCTTGATATCTTGTGGTTACTGCCACCCTCTGCTGTTGGAGAATATATTCCTTGGTCTCAGCCCCTCAATGTGACTAAGAGCCCCTTAAATGCCCCTAATGTTTTGGCCTTCACTCCTGGCAAGGCATTCCTGGCACCCACAACTTTGGGTAAAGGAAAATACCCCTGATATCTCCCCTAAATCTTCCTCCCTTTGCTTTAGACAGATGTCTTCTAGTGTTTGCTACTCCCATCTGGGTTTCAGGCAAACTGAAGGGCATCTTTCACTGAGTTTCTGGTTTTCCAGCAGTTCTGGATGTCTGTCTCTGGATACTCTGCTCCGTGGACCACCCCACAGTATCCCATCAAGTCCTAGAGCCTCTGTGTCAGACATTCTCTGCTGACCACTGCCTGACAGACTTGTGGTCAAAAGTGTTTGTCTATGAAACCATTCCCAGGAAGGTGAAGGGGCAAAGTCCTGTTGACTGGGTCATTGAGCAGCACCAGGGCCAGACCACTCTTTCGCAACACCTGAGCCAGGTAGAACCTCAGCACATAACGCCATTTGGTGCCCTTGCACTTTGGTTCCAAGCACAGCCACACACAATGATGTCCATGCTGGTTACACCCTTGTCCCCATTGATTGAACATACATGGTCCTTCTCCAGGCTCTATCCATTTTGGACCCCCCACTTGAATAGGAAATCTGCTTTGGGAATTGCCAGGGTGGTGGTGTGGGGATGGGCCAAACCTGCCCCACGTGCAGCAGGACCGAGAGTTCCTTGCACCTTGCAACTGATGATCCGATTGACAGAGTTGGGCGTCTCTGTGGTTCTCCCTATCTCCTGGAGCTGGGGGTCTCTGTACTGATCCCCATCTCCTTGAGTTGGTGCTTTGTTCTCCACCAGCCCCACAAGACAACCAAGACCCTTGGATGGAGAGCAGAGGTGCAGAGAGATCAGTGAGAACACGGGTAGTTTCAACAGTGTGGGGTCCATCCAGGTGCCTGATAACAGGAGGAAACCAAGGGGGAAGGAGGATGCAGGACATTCATTAGCAAGACATTGCAAGAGAGTGGATTCCTCGAACTCTTGAGGGGAGGTGTTGATTGATCCATCGGTTTAGGTGGGGCAGGCTATAGACATGGCAGCTGACTGGAATTGTCAGGGGGATACTGAGACCTGGGAGAGGAGGGGAAGGAGGGAGCAGTAGTGTTCTGATGAGAGAGTGTTGAGGGAGAGGCAACATGGGTGGAACCTCAAGGTAAGGGACCCCTGATTGTTTGCAGTGATGGCATTTGTAAAAAGGTATCCAGCACAGAGCCTCTTTGTCCCCCTGCCATCAGGAAGGAGATATGGAGGAATAAAAGCAGGACAGCCAGGCAGCTTCTTCCCACAGGCCTTGAGATTGACAAGGCAACATGAGCTGTCTGTCTGGACCAGCCTTTGGAGTTCAAGCTTAAAAAAACCCAACCATTTTTAAATTTAATAATGACGGTGCAGAATGAATAAAGAGAAAGGTTGTCTGTCCAGCAGCGAGCATCAAAGGCACTTCCTGAAATGGAGGCTCTGAAACCACAGGGAGCTTCTAGCCGGAATGAGGCCCGACTTCTGCTAGAAGGAGGAGAGGAGAAGCAGGGATAATGTAGGGGAAGGGGTGGGGAAGGGAGGGGGTAGAGATACCTTCCTCCATTCACCTCCCTTTTCCTCCACCCTGTTCCCTGTCCTGGGTAAACTTGTACCTCTCACTTTGTTCGTTTTAGATTGGTCACAGTGTTCGAGCTACCATAAGAAAATAGACACCAACACCGAGAGCAGTTCAGTTTAAACAAATGTTTATTACAAATTCAAAAGCTGATTTCAAAATAAATTATGCAAGCTCTTCCCAATTATACTTATCAACGCCTGGACTGGTCCCAACTGCCGAAGCAAGGCAATGACTGCACACTTGTAATAGGTTGTCGGTGCGCTGGTTGCAGCTTCTCCACCTCCCTTGACCAGGACGTTAGCTGGACTGTAGAAGTTCTTCTTGCTGAAAGATGTTGCTACCTCTCGGAGAGTCTCAAACTTCAGCAGCGGGACCATGGCTTATATTACCCAAAAACTGCTTACCTAAGCATGTATTCCCAGCGCAGTAAGAAAGATAAGCGAGCAAGCTAGCATGTTAGGCTTCTAAGAAATAACATAATTTTTAGCTTATCACTTTGAATACAATGGTTATTTTGCATCAAGGCTAGGGATCAAGGTCTGTGACCAAAACAAGAAGAAAGATTAAATGTTCTTGGTACACAGATGTCCATTCGTCAGATAACTGCATCTCTGGTCCCTCGGTGGAATTTAGCTTAAGTCTGCTGATTCTAAAACACAAGCAGGTTCTCAGCCTTGCAGAAGCAAAGGTTGCAAAAGTTAAAAAAAATACGGTTTTAATCTTCCATTACATTCCCCTCCCCATTCCCCTGCCCATTATCCTCCCCATTTCCTTCTCCCGCTCGCCTCCCGGTTCCCCTCCCCCTTCCCATTCACCTACTCCTAACTCTAACTCCTAACAAACCCTAACCTTAACACGACCGATACCCCCTATCACTACTCCACATCCCCTAACTCTACCCCTACCCTGTCCCCTAACTCTATCTCTACCCCTACGCCGTCCCCTAACCCCAACCCTAATTCTACCCACCTTCCTCTAAACACTCACCGCACCTCTATCTCCTACTCCTAACCCCTTCCCCTAAACCTAATACAAACCCACTTCCCCAAACTCTAATCCTAACCTTAAACCTAGACCTAATCCTTGCCCATGTCTCCTAACCCTAACCATGATGTTACCTCAATCCCGGCCCTAACCCTTATTCTCACCCAACCCAAGCCTAAACCCTACCCCTATCCCCTACACCTCTCTCCTTCCCCAAACCATACCCCTTACCCCTATCCCATACCCACACCCCCAAGCCTACCCCTTACTCACCCCGCTTCCATTACCCTCTTTCTCCTACCCCTTTCCCCTACCACTCCTTCCCCTAGGTTAGGGTAGGAAGGGGAAAGGGGGGGGAAGGGGAGGTGAAAGGAGGAGGGCTGGGGTTAGGGCATAGATGTGAGGGAAGGGGAAGGTAAGCAGGAGGGGGTTGGGATGGAGGAGGTGTAGGGGAGAAAGGGGGTGTGGGTGAAAGGACATGGAAGATGCAGGGAATGGGGTTGGAAGGGCCAGAGGGAGAAGAAGGGGAGAGATTCAGGCCATCATGATGTTGTCCGTCCTCTGTTCAGCTGGGATGCGAGGTTCTTCTGGACTCGTGTCTTGTCTCTGAGATCGCTCCTTCTCCTGGGAAGAGAAATACGAGTGATAGAGATGCCGTCTCCGAGGCCTGATCACAATGACTTTGGAGGGTCCCAACTCTTCCCCCCATCACCACCCTCCCTACCCCTACACACTAGGGCCTTTCCACTTCCTCTGCTTTACCTGAGGAAGTGTGTTTTCGAGAAAAGCACAATCTATCTGTGCAGAGCTCAGAGCACCGTGTCCCCATCAGGCAACACCCTGGTTCACCACTACATGACAGCAAGATGCTGGACAAATCATGGATGGATCAGTCGAGTCCCTTCAGCTGACCCATCTGAACCTACCCCACAACAATATTACCCTTCCCTCCCTCACACCAGTACCCTCTGTTTTTCTTTTAATCCTGTCCCCATATTAAAATCTTTTTTATGCCTTTTTTTGACCAGCCTCCTTTAAATCAAATATTATAACAATTAATATCAAATCACAACATTATGTATTTACAAATATATGTTGATAACATATAAAAAAGAAAAGAAAGGAAAAGAAACTAAGATACGACTGTAGCGGCGGCTACTCTGTTACTGAATGACCTCACAAACAGACGGGTTGAGTTTAATGAGCAAAAACTCCTTTATTCAGGTCTGCCTGGCTGGTCTTATGCTCCGAGCCCGGACCTGGCTGAGAAGCACACCGGGGGCCCTGATGTCACTGGGGGGTCACGTGGGCCGCAGGTTGCGGGCTTCTGAGTCTGGTGCCGAGGTCGGCGAGAAACCCCCGACAGCGCCATTTTGGCTGGCTGCCCCGCCACGTGCGTGACATGAGGGGCTGGATCGCCTGCCTCATGGCTTGCCGCCACACACCCCCCCCCCAGAACCGGCGTCAATGGCCTTTTTTTCTGGGCAGCCTCGCTTCTTGGGTTGAGCCGCAACCACTGCCTCGTTGGGATCGAGGTGTGCTTTCTTTAATCTGTCCACAGTAAACATTTCCCTCTTTCCACTGATGTCTGGTGTGAAGGTGGATCCCGAATGCTGGATGACTCTGTACAGCCCTTCATATAGTCTTTGAAGGAGTGCTGTGGAAGGGCCTCATCTGATAAAAAACATACTCTGCGGAATACAGCTCACTGGGGATGTAAGAGGCCTGTGTGCTATGTCTGGGCGGTGGTGGGGGTGTGAAGGAGTCCAACTGGGCCTGGAGGCAGAGAAGTAAACCGTGCAGTAACTGTTGCAGGTTGTGAGGTGCATTGATAAACTCACCAGGCAGGGCTAGTGGTTTACCGTAGACCAGATCAGCAGATGACATTTGCAGGTCTTCTTGGGTGTCGAGCAGATTCCCAGGAGGACCCAAGGCAGCTCATCCACCGAGTTGGGGCCAGTGAGGCAGGCCATAAGTGCCGACTTAAGTTGGCGATGCAATCGTTCGACCAGTCCATTGGCAAGTGGGTGATAGGCCGTTGTGTGATGCAGCTCAATTCCCAGTCTGTTGGTGAGCTGTGCCCAGAGTGAGGTGGGCCGGGATGCCGAACCAGGTAACCCAACCTGCTTGGGAGCAGGAGTCCGTGGAGGCATCTGGCATCGGGATCACCTCAGGTCAACGAGTGGTGCAGTCTACCACTGTGAAAGGATAACAATTACTTTGGGAAACGGGTAAGGGGCTGGCAATGTCCACATGTATGTGGCTGAAAAGTCTCGGACGTGTTCAAAATCCTGCACGGGCATTCTGGTGTGCCTGTGTACTTTGGAAAGCTGGCAATGGGTGCAGGTTCTGCCCCAGTCCACAATCTGCTTTCGAAGCCCATGCCAGACGAAGTGTTCTGCCACCATATGAACCTTGGACCTGATGGAAAGGTGGAAAAGGTCGTGGATATGATGAAGACTTGCCTGCGCCACTGCTGGGGAACCACTGGTCACAGGGTGCTCATCACTGATTGGATTCGGGAGGATCTGGCACTGCAGGCCAAAATGGCGCTGTCGGGGGTTTCTGAAGGCCTGCATCTCCTCGTCGGACTTCTGATCCGGGACAAGCTGGTCATAGTCTAGTCTGGGTATCAGCGAGCAAATGACCGGTTGGGAGAGTGCTTCAGTAACCACATTGTCTTTCCCTGCCTTGTGCTGAATGTGGGTGGTGAACTCCGATACAAAGGACAGGTGACGGTGTAAGTGGGCCAACCAGGGATCTCTAGCTATAGCGAGAGCTTGAGTGAGGGGCTTGTGGTCGGTAGAAATTGTGAAATGCCTCCCCTCCAAGAAATAGTGAAAATGAGGCACAGCAAGGTACATCCCCAGCAACTCAAGGTTGAAAGCACTAGACTTGCGGTCTGGCGGATGAAGAAGTTGGCTAAAGAATTCCAGTGGTTTCCACTGTCCATTAACCTGCTGCTCCAAGACAGCACCAATGGTAGTGGCAGAGGCATTGATGGAGAGCACCATAGGAAGGTCGGTGCGTGGGTGGAGGAGCAGGGTAGGCTTCACGAGGGCAACCTTCGTGGCTTTGAATGCCCTGTTGGCCTCTGGAGTCCAGGCGAGTATCTTGTCCTTGGTAAAGTGTGTCTGCATCATGTGTGCAGCTCCTGGAATGAATCGGTTATAGAAGTTGACCATACCTGCGAACTCTTGTAGCCCCTTGTGGTTGTCCGGGCATGGAAAATCTCTGATTGCAGTGACCTTCATAGCAGCTGGTGTAGCTCCTTCGGCCATGATGATGTGGGCCAGAAACTTCATGGACACTTTCCGGAACTGGCATTTGGCCAGGTTCATTGTTAGGCCAGATTTGGCCAGTCGGGAGAAGTGGGTGTGTAGGTGAGACTTGATTTGTGCCCAGTCTCTGCTGGCGACAAGAATGTCATCCAGATAAATGAACATGATATTCAAATCCCTGCGCACTGTATTCATGAGGTGCTGGAAAGTCTGGTTGAAGTTCTTGAGCTCGAAAGGCATGCTTAGAAATTCGAACAAGCCGAAGGGGGTGATGATGGCCGTTTTGGGGATGTCCTCAGGCTACAATGGGATTTGATGACACACGCGCACCAGATCGACCCTGGAGAATAACCTCGCGCCATGCAGATTGGCCGTAAAATCCTGAATGAGAGGGATGGGGTAACGGTCAGGTACTGTCGTGTCATTAAGCCATCGCTAATCTCTGCAGAGGCGCCAGCCACAAGAGGCTCTGGACCAGGTGGAGCGGCGAGGCCCCAGTTCCTGCAGATGCGAGAACTCCTCTTTCGCTATCTGGAGCTTATCCGGCAGGTTTAACAGTAATGTATAATAAACTATGTCAGATATTGTGACACGAGGTTCACATTGGGGAGAATATTTAACAGTGATATACGGTAGAGTTTGGCAGATACTGTGACATCAAGTTCACAGTAGTGAGAACGTTTAACAGTAATGCATGATAAGCTGTGGTAGATACCGTGATACCAGGTACACAGTTGGAACAAGGTTTTATGGTGATGTAATATTAACTGTGGCAGATAAAGTGACATCAAGTTCACATTGGGGAGAAGTTTATGGTGATGTACGGAAGACTGACGCAGATACGGTGACACCGCATTCACAAGAAGGAGAAGGTATATCAGTGATGTACAATAAACTGTGGAATATACTGTGACTCCAAGTTTACAGTGGGGAGAAGGTTGAACTCTGATATACGATAAATGGTGGGAAAAACAGTGAAAAATGGGTCAACGTGGGGAGAATATGATGTACAGTCGACTTTGGCAGATACTGTGACACCGTGTTCACAGTATTGAGAAGGGTTAACAGAGATGTGCGGTAGAATAAGGCAGATTATATGACTCCTGGTTTACAGTAGTGAGAAGGATTTAAAATGATGTACAATAAACTGTGGCAGATACTGTGAAATCTGGTTCACAATGGGGAGGAGGTTAATGGTGATGTACGGGAGACTACGTAGATACGTTGATACTGGGCTCAGAGTAGGAAAAAAAAGCTTTATTGGTGATGTATGGGAAACTGAGGGAGTTACTGTGACACTGGGTTCATAGTGGGGAAAATGTTTAACAGAGCTGTACGATAACCTTTAGCAAACACAGTGACACCAGGTTCACATGGTGGAGAATGTTTAACAGTGATGTACAATAAATTGTGGCAGATACAATAACACCAGGCTCACATTTGGGAGAAGGTTTACTGATGATGTACGGTAGACTTTGGCAGACTCTGTAACACCAAGTTCACAGTAGTGAGAAGGTATAATAGTGATTTACGATAAACTATGGCAGTTCCAGTAAAAACGGTCTCACACTGGGGAGAAGGTTTAATGGTGATGTGTGGTAAACTTAGGCTGATACTTTAACACCAAGTTAACAGGGGGAGAAGGTTTAACGTTGATGAACGGTAGAGTGAGGCAGAAACAGAGGGCTGTGAAGGTTTAACAGTGATTTACTATAAACTGTGTCAGATACTGTGACAAGATGGCGCAGAGGGTAGACATGTGGTTCCACCGTTCCCCAGTTAGACTATTAAATGCTCAATTTTAAAAGTTGTAAAATTGATTAAAAATACTGTTTATAGACTTTGGAATAGTGGAGGATCGAAATAGCTGCAAATTTTTAAAAAAGTGAAAACTCAGTTACAGAAGAAATTACCTTACAAAAGTGTTGAAGAATCGAGGCCTAGTTCAAGTTGAAGCAACGGAGTCGTTGACTGGAGTCCCCAAGCCTCAGAAGACTCCTGCCCGGCTTAGTATTACAGCGGCGCCATCTTGTGCAATCACAAGATGGTGCAGGCTCAGCGATGAGTTCGGCCGGTTTCAACTCATACGCTCGTTAACTCGGGGGCGAGGACGGGCCAGCTGCGTGCCTGCAGCATTGCCTGGTGGTCCGGGTGTGCGCAGTGTAGCGTCGGAAGACACACCTGCGCGGTGGGTGGCCCTATCAGGCATGCGCCATGCGTCGAGGGTCCACGAACCTTTGGAGAAGGTGTGGGCTATGGGGAAGCCCGAGCGATGGCCAGCTGATGAGGTAGGCATGCTGTTGTCGGGTGTCCAGACCTGCAGCCGCACTGGAAGAGGACTTACTGCTTTGGAGGAAGAAGAGAGCTCAACTTCATTTGAATTTGAAGAACTGGGGACTGAGGCAAAAGACGGTCGGCCTCAAAGGGAGATGATGGATCCTGGAATGGATTCTGTGTTTCCAATTCTGGAAGGGATTGCTCAGCTCATGGAAGATATGGCAAATATATCAATGCAGATGACTCATCAGATGAATCAAGGATTTTCAGAAATGAAAACTAAAATGAACACTGTGTGTGAAGAAATAACTTTTATGAAGCAAGATATTAATGTAGTTAAGAGTGATGTTACGAGATGGACACGATCAGTGGATACTGTGCAAGAACATTTTAAAAAGATTGAGGAGGCTTTCTTGAATGCAAGGGTCAAGTGGAGCGTAATAGAGAAAAAATGGAAATAGTGGAAGATCCTTTTGTAGATTGGGGGATTCAGAAGAAGGAATTATTGAAGAAGTTTGGCTCATTAGAAAACCAAAGTCGTAGAAATAATGTTAAGATAGTAGGTCTTCCGGAAGATATGGAAGGTTCGGATCCGGTGAAGGTTTTGAAGAAATGGATCCCAAAAGTGTAGGGCAGGTAATTCATTCGAGATGTACTGGAATTAGATCGAGCAAACAGAGCGTTAAGGAAGAAACCGTTTCCAGGCCAATTACCACGAGCAGTTTTGATTCGCTGTTTTAAGTATCAAGACAGAGAGGGGATCCTCCGATTGGTGGTGCAGAAAACACGGCAAAATCAGGCTCCACTGATGGTTCAAAATAATAGGGTTTTTTTTAATGCAGATCTGAGTCAAGAAATTATCAGAAGAGACCGAGAATTTAATTCAGCCTAAGAAGTATTGTGGCGAAAGGGATATAAATTTGCTTTTTGTCATGCGGCAGTATTGAAAGATTTTTATGGGAATTTTTAATCTCAGTTTTTTGAAAATGACCATGATGCTTTAATATTTGCTAATTCATTGCCAGATGTACGAGGAAATGGGTGATCGTCACCATTGTCACCGAAGGGAAGGTTCAATGGGAATGGAAATGGGAAGATTGGAAAATATGGAAAGAATGGGAAAAAAGTTGAATTGACGCAAAGTCTTCTCGATATTGAAGATCCGGAACAATCATTGGGACTGGAATCATTGCGTTGAATGTTTTTGTTTCAGTCCTTTGTGAAAGTCTGACTGGGGGTGGGTGACACTGAGTCCTTTAGTCACTTGCCACTTGTGGACTTTACCACACCCAGATTTTTAGGGGGCTACTACTTTTGAGTAGATTGTTTTGGGATTGATTTTTCTCTTTTTTTTGGAATTTTAAAAATAGGTGGGGATTCAATACAACGAGACTTAGAAGGGGAGCATTATTTTATAGTAGGATTCACATTTGTGAGAAGGTTTAACAGTGATATACTATGAACTGTGTCAGGTACTGTGACACCAGGGTCACAGAGGGATCAGATTTAACGGTGATGTACAGTATGTTGAGGGAGATAATGTGACACCAGATGCATAGTGGGGATAAGTTTTAATGGTGATGTACTGTAGACTGAGGCAGATACAGTGACACCAGGTTCAGAGTTGTAGAGGGTTTAACGATGATGTACGGTAGACTGAGACAGATACTGTGACACTGGGTTCACAGCAGTGAGAATGTTGAATAGTAATGTCCGATAAACTGTGTCAGATACAGAAGTTTAACAGTCATGTACGGTAGACTGAGGTAGATATTGTGACACCAGGTTCACATGGGAATAAGGTTTAACGATGATGTATGGTATGTTGAGATAGATAATGTGACACCAGGTGCACAGTGGGGATAAGGTTTAATGGTGATGTACTGTAGACTGAGGCAGATACAGTGACAGCCGGTTCACAGCAGGGAGGAGGTTTTATGGTGATGTAAGGTAGACTTTGGCAGATACTGTGACACCGAGTTTACAGAAGTAAGAAGGTTTAACTGTGATGTACAATAAACTGTGTCAGTTAACGAGACACCAGATTCACAGTGGGAATCAGGTTTAACAGTGATGTATGGAAGGCTGTGGCAGAAACTTCGACACATGGTTCACAATGGGGAGAGGTTGATCACTGATGTACGATAAACCGTGGAAGATACTGTGACACCAGGTTCACAGTGGGGATAATGTTTTACGGTGATGTACGGTAGACTGAGGCAGAAACTGTGAGACAGGATTCACATTTGTGAGAAGTTTAACAGTGATGTACTATAAACTGTGTCAGATACTGTGACGCCAGGTGCACAGTGGGTATAAGGTTTAACGATAATGTACGGTAGACTGAGTCAGATATTGTTACTCCGGGTTTTCAGCAGTGAGAAGGTTTATGTACAATAAACTGTGGCAGATACTGTGAAAGCACGTTTACTATGGGAATAAGGTTTAATGGTGATAAAAAAATAAACTGTGGGAGATAAAGTGACAGAAGTTTCACAGTAAGAAGAAGGTTTAACGGTGATGTAAAATAAAATGTGGCAGTAAAATAAAATGTGGCAGATAAAGTGACACCAGGTTCATATTGGGGAGAGGTTTAATGGTGATGTACGGAAAACTGAGGCAGATACTGTGACATCGAATTCACAATGGGGAGAAGGTTTATCAGTGATGTACGCTAAACTGTAGAAGATACTGTAACCCCAGGTTCACAGTGGAAGCTGATTTAGCAGTGATGTACGATAAACTCTGTTAGATACTGTGACCCCAGGTTCAGAGAGGGAAGAATGTTGAAGTTGATGTACGGTTAACTTAGACAGATAATTCTGACACCAGATTCACTGGAGTGAGAAGGTTTAACAGTGATGTACAATAAATTTTGGCATATACTTTGACATTGTGATGGTACAGATCTATCACCAATGTATATAGTGTATATAGTTACAGTATCTAGACTGTGTTTACAGCGATTGGCTGAGAGCTTAGCCACGCCTATTGTCTGGGCCTTAAAGAGTTGTGCCCCTAGCCAGGTCGGATCATTCCGGACTGGTCGGCCACCTGTGAAGAGCTCCTGTCTTTTGCTAATAAAAGCCTTGGTTTGGATCAACAAGTCTTTGATTCTTTCAACGAGCTCTACAGACATCAAGTTCATATTGGGGAGAAGGTTTAATGGTGATGTATGGTAGTGAGGCAGATACTGTGACACCAGGCTCTTTGTATTGTTCATTTATCTTAATTACAACATCTAATTTATATGCTCAATTTTTTTGTGGCAACTTCTAAACATTCCATGAACTTCAATTCTAATCAGATTTTGTTCATTTAAATAGGTCACCACTAAAACCCCAAATCGTTTGGTCTCTTAAGTACACTGCACAAAATTAAATTCTTTACCTGGGTTTGGTTCAACGTCACTTCAGTCTGCTTCATTATTTTTCAGTCCATCGTTTTGTTCTTTCTGCTTTGCCCAGCAGATTCGCCTAAAGAGCATCCAACTCTGTCTTCTCAGCTTGACCCAACATCTCCTCTGTAAACTTAAGCAAACCAAGGAGACCACAGTTAACATTTTCACATCTGCATTTTCAAAAACAAAAATGGCGCTGTGATTTGCAGTTTCACATCATAATCCCACTTGCTAAACTTGCAAGCAACTACACCACATCTTACAGCTGGAAAATTGCAAGAAAACTGCTTGGTTAAAGCAAAGATTCCACCCAGTCACCCCATTAAAGGCCTCCAAGTTAACAACAGATAGCAACCTGAAAGTTAAATACAAAGATCTGCATCAGGAAGATTAACGGGCTTTTAAAAAAAAATTCCACTGTTGAAAGAAAACTCCTCAGGGAACACCAAGCTCTTGTTGAACAATTCCTGTTGAATTCCTCAAAATGGTTTGAATCTTGATTTCAAGCAGAGTCATTTGGTGAGATTGTTGGTCCAGAACAAACCCTGCCCACACACTCCCTTAAATACCTGTAAAGTCCTGGCTCAGCTCTGCTCCATGCTAAAGCTATCAGAGCTTTTCTGATTATATAACGGTTTTCAGATGCTGGTTCGTTGAGCACAAATAAACACTAATGCTTCCCTGAACAACACACCTCTCTCTGAAAACCAACAAGAACCTTCCTGAGTGGTAATCATTCACCTTTCAAGCACAAAAGTCTGGTGAACTTTTTATATGTTCAATTCTGTGCACAGTATAGGAATGGCCTGCAAACAGTGGACTTGGAGGAATGCGAAGTGAGATTGGACTGTGAACCAAAGAACTTTTCTGAACTTACACACACATGACACACACGTGCACTTAGAATTAGAAGGGGGGTAAATTAGGTAAAGTAAGTTAGTAAAATGGTGATAAGTTAAAGTGTAATTCTGTTTTCATGTTTAAAGATAATTAAAATCAACTTTTATTTAAGCAACTATTTGACTTGGTGAATATCTATTGCTGCTGGGTTTTGGGATCCTCTGGTCTCGTAACAAAGCACCAAGCTTCAGAACAACCCGAATTCTTTAGGTTGTGATAATAGTCCATAATTGGGCCCCAGCATCTTTTGCAAGTTATTATTTGACTCTTTAATAATTTTTGGTAAATATCAACAAGACATAATATCACTTCACTGTTGTGTATGTGTCGTTGGAGAATTCCCTTTCCATTCAAACAGAATTAGAATTTTGGGTGCCGTATTTGAGAAAAGATGTGCTGGTGTTGGAGAAGGTCAGAGATGATTTACTGGAATGATATCAGGAATGAAAGGGTTAGTGTATGAGGAACAATTGTCGACTCTTTGACTGTACTAGTTGGAGTACAGAAGGATAAGGGGGTCCTCAGAGGCATTTCAAATGCTGGAAGACCTAGGCAGAGTACATATGGCAAAGATGTTTCCCATGGTAGGGGATTCTAGGACAGGAGAGCATAATTACAGGATAAAAGGGTGTCAATTTAAAACAAATGTGGAACAAATTATTTTGTCAGTCGGTCATGAATCTGTGGAACTGAGGTCATTGGGTTTATTTAAGGCAGAGATTGACAAGTATTTGATTAGTTAAGAAATCAAGGGTTATGGGGAGAGAGCTGGGCAGTGGGGCTGAGTGGAAGAATAGTGGAACAGACTCGAAGGGCCTACATCTGCTCCTATATCTTGTGATCTATATCCTACTGGAGACCGAGACAACCTTCCTCTTGTATTCCATTCTTAGAAAACAGTCTGCGTCATGAGTTTATGTCATGTGAAACCATTTCCAATTGAATCCCATGTTACAAGCAACCCACACTCCTCCGGAATGTTTGTTCTCATGTTATGCCATTTTAGCCAATTCATTAAGATAGCTAAAGACAGCTGCGTTTCTCTTAATGCAAATTCTACATTGATAGGACTACAGCTTCCTCATTTTAAAAATTAGTATCGAGCAGCTCAAATGAGATTTCTTGCTTCTTTTTTTGAAAGGGAAAAAATTGCCATGGGTTAAAATTGAATCAAATAAAATAGGAGAGAGGAAAAGCAGAAGAATTTATATCCAAGTGGGAATTGAAATTAATGGTTGGTGATAAATATAAACCATTGTTGAAACATTTGATTAATATATGGAATAAAATGAATGATGAAATTGGTGTAAGTGGATATACAAATCCTCGTCTCTTTTTTGAAGGATCATCAATTTCTGAATAGCTGGTTTCGTAAGGGGATTATAAATGTTGAAGATTGTGATGAAAGGGGTCAAATAATGTCATTTGAGCAACTGAGAAATAAATATCATATAACTCATCGCAATCTTTTTTGCTCTTTCCAACTAAGGACATATTTGAAGGATAAGTTAGGACCAACCATGTTATACTGAAATAGAAATTCCTTATAAAGAGGAATTATTAAAATGTTTACTTCGATAATGTATTCTTTATTACAAGTAGGAACTTTTAAATGAGGAGTTCATAAGTCTAGACAAACATGGGAAATGGATTTGAATGTTGTAGTAATGAATGATATAAATTAGTTCAGTATAATTCTTTTTACATCAGTCATGGAGCAGATGTCAGCAAGGATTTTATCTGAAAGCTACACCTGGAATCAGGTGACTCACGCAGTTGGATATGAAAAGCACTGTAGGAAGCTGATTTGGCAACAGAGATCACTTGATCCAGGGGAGATGTATGAATTCACTTCAACTCAGCAGTCTGGAACTATTGACCAGAGTTCCACGCTGCAGCAGTGAGGAAGGAATTCACAACTAGTTTTTTTTCTAGTTACTTCTTACACTAGAGAAATTGATTAGAATAAAATCAGAATTATCAGATCAATGTTTTAGGTGTGGTGAAGATGTAGCAACTTTCTTGCATTCAACTTAGCTTTGTCCTAATGTAAGATCTTTTTAGGGAGAATTAGAAATTTTTTGGAACAAGCTACAGGAGATGTTTTTCTGCAAAATCGAACTTTATTTTTATTAGGAAATATTGAACGAACAAGGCCCAAATTAAAACTATTAATATATCAATTGAAATTTGTTAAATTAGCCTTAGTGGTGATGAGGAAATGTATTGCATTACTTGGAAATCAGATATACTTTTAGGGATGCCAAGATGACATGCAAACATTCAAAGTTGTATTCTTTTGGAAAAAATTACATATAGCTTGAGAAATATATACTCTATGCTTTTGCAAATTTGGCACATGAATATTCAAATATTAGGTTTCAATTTGTAATAATGCCCTTTCCATCCCTCTAGACATGGGAGATTCTCCTCTAAGTTGTAAAATTTTAATTTAGATGTGTTAAATTTCCTCGGCACCGCGAACTCTAGGGAAGCGCAGGACTAGCGCAGGGCACCAGAAAACAAGAAGACCAAACCCCATCAACATTTTAGAAGCAGAAGATTCAATCCACAGGTCAGTGACAATGGAAGCAGACCAGTGAGGGGTTCTGCAGCTGAAGGACCCACACAGGTGACAGGCTGTAGGTGACTTGAGGAGAGGAACCCACGCAGGCTGTGGGCTTCTGGATAAAGCAGTCAAGGAACTCACACCAGGCCGTGGATTCGTAGAGACTGGTTCAAGACTGGCTAAAAGGGTGTCAGACCTGGGATATGAGTGCTGAAGGGTTCCTAATCGTGTCAGAGTTTCAAAACTGGAGCTCGCATTACCAATGGCTTGGATTGGTCTGTGAGCATTGAAAGAGAATCCACAGACCCTCAGTGACTTGGCCCATGATTCGGGAAGGTGGGGGTGGGGGAGAGTGACTCTCTTTTCCTTCCTTCTCTGACTGCAAGAGGCATTTCAGGCAATTTCTGCCAATGGCGAATCTGTCTGTCTTTCAGCAAGAAAAAAGCAATTTTGTATGATATGACACATTTTAAATACATGACAGTAAATTGTCTCCTGAAATAGAGAGAGAGGTTCAAGTTTCAAACTATTATAAACTCCACTCACCAGAGCTATCTGGATTATACCTCTTCCCACTTATTTTTTTGCAAGGACACCATTGATTTTATCACAACTCCTCTGCTGCATCTGTCCTGTGACAGATTATCTATATGTTATATTGTATGTAGATATGTTTTTGAAGGATAGATTGTAGGAGTCGTGTAGGTCACAAACAAATACAAACACTTTGCAAAACAGCTCTTAATTAAAATGCAAGAGCTTTGCCAAGAGTGAGTCATGCAGGCGCCGAGAGCCGTCGAGAGCCTTTGCAAAGTCTGTTTTGCTAAATAATTTCAAAAGCAGGTGCAAAATGGAATATTGTTTTTAAAACAACATATTATTGTACTCAGAAGTTTACTGTTCTAAGAAGGTCATCTGCTTTTGCAGGCAGAGAGGAGACACCAAATAGGCTTTTTGCTAAAAGAGAGAGAGAGAGAGAGAGATGGCAAGCTGGCATCTTGTTGAAACCCCATTTTGAAGACGGGTTGTGAGTTCTCAGTTCAGCCTGTTGAAAAACCTTGTTCTACATACAAGAGGAAATTGTTGGCTAGAAATGGTGTTTCACCTGAAATAAGGGAAACAAAAGGAACTCAATGGTGACCTGCAGAAGAGGCTATCATTTGGAAAACTCTGATGGTGAAAGTTTCTTTGGCAAGACACCAAAGTTGCTGATCAGAGGGAATCAGTTTTTACTTGTCCAATGAGCAAGAAATCCCTCTCTGAAACCAACAAGAGCCTTCCTGGAGGGTAACCATTTACTTTTAAGCACCAGAGCTTGGTGAAAAGTCATAAATGTTGAATTCTGTGCAAAGTATAAGAATTGATAGATACCGGTGAACTTGTAGGAGTGTCAAAGAACTTTATACACATTAAATACACCTGTGCTTAGAATTAGAAAGGGTTAATGTTAGGCAGTTACATTAATAGTGATAGTTTAAAGTTTGATCCTGTTTTTTTGTTTAAAGGAAATTAAAAAGACATTTGTTGAAGTATTCATTTATCTTGGTGATTTTCTATTGCTGCTAGGTTTTGGGGTCCTCTGGGCCTGTAACAACCCTAAGTTTAGGTCCTCATACGAGGATACCCAAAATGTCTTATTTCTTCAATAATTGCTGATTCCCCCATACTGTCATTGATAAAACCTGCACCCATATCTCCAATTATCTTTCTGCCTTTACCCCACCTCCTTTCCGGCAGAACACGGACAGAATCCCTCAGGTTTCTCACTTACCACCCATCAGCTGCCACATCTGACACATTATCCTTTGACACTTCCAACTTCAGCACCATCCTCTAACCTGCTACATCTAACCCGCTCCACTCATATCCTTTTTTTCATAGGTGCACGTATTTCTGTGACTCCCTCAACGGCACTTCCCTCTCCACCCACCATCAACTAACGCACTCCCCATTGTAACTGCAGAAATTGCCAAACTTGTTCCTACATCTCCTCTCACTTCCATCCAAGGCCACAATCAGGCCTTCCAGGTGAGGCAGAGCTTCACGTGCACCCCATCCAACCTAATCTAATACATTTAGTAGACTCAGTTGACCTCAATATCAGCAAGACCAAATACAGACTGGGTGGCCATTTTGCTAAATACATGTGCTCTGTGGATCTAAACTTGAGCTTCCTGTGACCTACCATATCAATTCTCGAACCCTTCCAGCAACATGTCTGTTGGCCCCATCCTTCGCTAGGGTGAGGGCAAACAAACTTATAGAAAACACATTATATTCCTCCTGGGCAGCCTTAAACTCTACAGCATGAACACGAATGTTTCTAATTTAAGCAGCCACTCACCTCTGTCTGATTTCACTGTTTCCATCTCTTGATCTACTGCCCATTTGAATATAATTACTCCTTTGAGGTAGAAGAGTTGACAGTGGTGTTTTCCCCATATAGTTTACCTTTGAACAACTGGCAAAATTAAGTGGCAGTTGTTGCAGAATGAATGGGGTTATTGTTCAAAATCTGCCTGTGATGGAAAGTATTCTTGGACTGAATAGACATCTGGGCCAAATGGCTATTTTACGACAATCTGTACATGATTGTACATCCTAAAGTACAATGACTACTTCTATCCACTAAAGATTGTTAAAGAGCAAGAATAGATAATACAATCATGTAAAATTCCCATCCATACAGCACACGTATTAATACACAAAACAATCACACCTCCTCATCGGTCAGGAAGTGCCTACACTTCCCAAGGAGGCTGAGGAGGTCAAGGCCAACAGCTCTCATCCTGAGATTTTACACGAGCGCAGTTAAGTCTCCTGTCTGGCTGCATCATTGGATGGTCCAGTAGCTGTAAAGCATCAGATAGGAATGATGCAGAGTTGTGAGGATCACTGGGGTCTCTCTTTCTTCTGTAGATGACATTTACTGGGAGTGTTGTTCAAATAGGGCTCAAGGAATTGTAAAAAGACCATTTCCACCCAGTGCACAGCATCTTTAACCACGTCCATCATCAAAATCAGGACTGTCAGGCTGGGGAATAGCTTCTTCCCACAGGCTGTGAAATGGATGAAAAGTATCCTGTAAGTGCGATAATGCTCCCAAATATTTATATATGTAGCAGCTACTTCGATAGAGCTATGAAAGCAACACGCACAGGGTGTTAGTCAACACAAGACTGCTTTATTCAGACTTTGCAGTCTTCTTTTATTTACTGTGTGTCCCGGCTCCATGGGAGAAAGTGGGACATCATTATGAGTTTGCTGCCGATCCACGGAACCAGAGGTTTAAATTAAGCCCTGTGAGTGTCCCGCGCCTTCCGGCAGGAGAATCCACAGATCAGTGTGCCATTCCTTGGCACGCAGCACCACGCGAGGGTGGTCAATTAAATGGATGAGTATCCAGTTCTCTGTCTTATGATTTCACGCACCCACCAAAGAACCTTGCCCACTCGACCCACTAGACAGCTGCTACATCAACACCCATCCCAGAACTGTCGCCAGAAACTAAAACACCAGCTGCTGTTCTCCCCGCACCCCAATCAGATAGCATTAATCCCAATGAACTTTGCTTAGTTATCTGATTGTCCCGTCCTTCCTTAGAACTATTTCCCTTGCTACTCACACCTCCCATACTAACAGGTAAGTAAAATTCCTCTTACCGGGATCCAGTAGCTATTCCTAGCGTGCTTCCTTAACGTCCTCCCGTCGTTTGTTCTCAATGCCTCTTCTCGGATATCACTCGCTTCAACTACTGACCAGTCACCCGTTGTCCGTGAGTCCAGCTGAATCAGCCGGGGTGCACCTACCCTCGTCGTCGGGCACTCTGTCAGTGGAGGGAGTGGGATCCCGGACGACCCCCATTTATTAGAAACAGAAGTACCTTCACAGAAATTGCTCGAGACAAAAATTGAGAACAAAGAACATTTATTATATAACAATGTAAAGTTGGGTGAAGGTTGAGCTTGCAGCGAACCAGCTGGTGGTCAGTGTGGCATTCCGCGCTAGGCATGACCCTGGTGTGGAGCACATCTCGTTTGTCACTTTCTCGCACCAGGATGTAGTCCAGGAGGTGCCAGTGTTTGGATCGGGGATGCATCCAGGTGGTCTTAAGGCTGTCCCTCTGCTGAAAAAGGGTGTTTGTAATGACAAGCCGCTGTTCTGTACAGAGCTCCAACAGGAGGCGCCCAACAATGAAGACGCTGTTTACATCCGGTACCGCACGGATGGCAGTCTCTTCAATCTGAGGCGCCTGCAAGCTCACACCAAGACACAAGAGAAACTTGTCCGTGAACTACTCTTTGCAGACGATGCCGCTTTAGTTGCCCATTCAGAGCCAGCTCTTCAGCGCTTGACGTCCTGCTTTGCGGAAACTGCCAAAATGTTTGGCCTGGAAGTCAGCCTGAAGAAAACTGAGGTCCTCCATCAGCCAGTTCCCCACCATGATTACCAGACCCCCACATCTCCATCGGGCACACAAAACTCAAAACGGTCAACCAGTTTACCTATCTCGGCTGCACCATTTTATCAGATGCAAGGATCGACAATGAGATAGACAACAGACTCGCCAAGGCAAATAGCGCCTTTGGAAGACTACACAAAAGAGTCTGGAAAAACAACCAACTGAAAAACCTCACAAAGATAAGCGTATACAGAGCCGTTGTCATACCCACACTCCTGTTCGGCTCCGAATCATGGGTCCTCTACCGGCACCACCTACGGCTCCTAGAACACTTCCACCAGCGTTGTCTCCGCTCCATCCTCAACATCCGTTGGAGCGCTTACATCCCTAACGTCGAAGTACTCGAGATGGCAGAGGCCGACAGCATCGAGTCCACGCTGCTGAAGATCCAGCTGCGCTGGATGGGTCACGTCTCCAGAATGGAGGACCATCGCCTTCCCAAGATCGTGTTATATGGCGAGCTCTCCACTGGCCACCGTGACAGAGGTGCACCAAAGAAAAGGTACAAGGACTGCCTAAAGAAATCTCTTGGTGCCTGCCACATTGACCACCGCCAGTGGGCTGATAACGCCTCAAACCGTGCATCTTGGCGCCTCACAGTTTGGCGGGCAGCAACCTCCTTTGAAGAAGACCGCAGAGCCTACCTCACTGACAAAAGGCAAAGGAGGAAAAACCCAACACCCAACCCCAACCAACCAATTTTCCCCTGCAACCGCTGCAATCGTGTCTGCCTGTCCCGCATCGGACTTGTCAGCCACAAACGAGCCTGCAGCTGACGTGGACTTTTTACCCCCTCCATAAATCTTCGTCCGCGAAGCCAAGCCAAAGAAAAAAAAGTTGGGTGCTTCCCCTTACCCTGGGAATACACACATACACTGGGGCTTACCCAACTTTTATACAGTTTATTTCAGTATAGAAGTACCCTCCCCTTACATTCTTCTGCCTCCTGGATAGGTTTGGCATTAGGCAATCCTGCCTGCCTACGTGCTGTTTCTGTGAACTTGGAGGACCAGGGGGTATCCTGTCTGTGTCCCATCATGTCATTATCCTCATTGTCCTTATTCACACCTTCACAACCCTCTGGGCTTACTAATTCTTATATGCAGAACTTGCTAATTCTGTCTAAGGCTTACTAATTACATATGCGGAACTTGCTGACTCTCTCTAAGGCTAGAAGACACTTACCTTATTCAGACTAACTTTACTTCCTACATTCTATCATCTACCCTCTATTCATACTGGCTTTCATCATTACACATATTATCATATTAGTTTTACTCATCTCTCACAATCCTCACTTTTCTTTTAGCTACACTTCGTGAATTCTCAACTGGAATGTATTACTTGTAAACTTGGTATTTTTCCCAGTGAGTCAGTAAACGAACTGCAGTCTCAGCATCATCAGAGAGAATTTGGGAAACATACATCCTTTGGGTTATAGTGATCTGACGAGGGGTCCGTTGAATTAAATACTGCACACAAGTCTTTAAGCAGGGGAGCACCATAATGGCCAGAACAGCGAGTCCAGCTGCTATAAGGGCTGAGGGTATCAGACTCCAGTTACCAATAAAAAGTCTAGTCCATCCCACACCAGACCAAGGTTGCCAAGTCTGAACCTGGGCATGGGAAGATTTTCGAACTCCTGAAGAAGTGTCTTTAACCGTCTGACTGTTGTGAGCATCGTCATTAACCTGTCTTTCACCAACGTTGCCTTCAGCTGCCAACGAGTAATCGAGAGCCAGGCGGTTTCGTTGAACTGTGGGCTCGTATCTGTCGTCTTTCTTCAGCCCATAAATGCAGGGCCATCGCTGTCTGTTCGGTGATGATCTCCAAGGCTGCCTAGAGTCTGATTAAACGATTTAAATGCCAAGCAGCTCTGGTGTTCTGGAGCAGCTAAAGTCATTTACAACTGGAACTCCCCTTACAGTGGTGGTTCTTAACATTCCGAATGTCTCTGTGACCCAAAGGATGATTTACAAGAGACCAAGTTGGGGAGGGGTGTTTCTTGTCACTTAACCTGTGAGATGCAGCCTGTCTGTGAACATTAGCATAAATATCACTGAACCTGTGAGTTGCAGCCTGTCTGTGAACATTAGCATATGTATTCACTCTATCTCGTCTACATGTACAATCCTGACTAACATTCTGTCTGTCCTTGTCCCACTATCTTCTTTGTGCTATCTCTTTAAAACTCCTCTTTTTAATACCTGTAGAGGCCGAAATACAAATACAAATCAAATCTACTCCCCTAGGGTCATTCTGTTCCCCTGATTCATGTTGGGATCCTATATTAACCCATACCCAACTATGACTATACTCTATACCTGCGCCCTGTCTATATTCTAAAGGTAAATATTTGTCACCTCTGCTGTCCCTGTTCCAGGAGGACTTAATACATTGTGAGCAATTTGGTGATTTCCCAAGAATTGGGAACCAACAAGTAAACAAAACAACAAATCGTTAAAACAGCATTACAGCACTTTTTCCCGGCGTAGTGTAACTTTCAGATCAGAAGGATGAAGGACTGCACGCCAGGTGGAGGGTAGATTATCAATGTCGTTAGTCTGTGGATCAGTAGCTCGTTTAATTTGTTGGATGTGGCTCCATCCCTTTATTTCGTTCGCTCGGCAGTGTCTGTAATCAAAAGTACACAATAGGAGCCATCCCAGACAGGTTTTAGTTGGTGATCTTGCCATGCTTTTATATGTACCCAATCACCAGGTTTAATAGAATGAATAGGATACTCCAGGGGTGGGCAGTAACAGCTGCATGTCTATTTTCTCCGTGAGCGCAGCCTGTTTGGCAGCTGCATCTGCCTGTCTGTTCCCCTGTGCTTCAGGACTGTCACCACTTTGATGGCTTTGTACATGAACTACAGCTATTTCCTCAGGTAATGTAGGAGCATCTAGAGATTGGACAATTAAGTTTTCATGGATCAACTTTTCTCCTTTTCCAGTTATCATTACCCACTCTTTCCAGATCTTCCCAAAGGTGTGCACTACACCAAAAGCGTACTTTGAGTCTGTGTAGATTGTGCCCACCTTGTTCTCTAGACCCTGGAGAGCTCTGCAGAGGGCATACAATTCACAAGATTGTGCTGACCAATGACCGGGGAGGCGACCGGCTTCAATCACCACTCCTTCTTTCCCATCCACAACACTATACCCGCTATAGCGAGTGCCATCAATGCAATGGGAAGATCCATCAATAAACCACCTTTCACCCTCTTGTAAAGGCTCATCGCTTAAATCCTCTCAAACTTTGGTCTGTAAATCTATTACCTCTAAACATACATGGTCTAACTCATTTATGGTATTGTCAGAATTTGGAGAAACCAAGAAAGCTGCTGGATTGTGTTCTTTATTCGTAATCAGGGTCAAATCATCCCTATCCATTAGGATCGCTTCATATTTTAAAATTCTAGAGTCTGTGAGCCACCTTCCAGCATGTTGTAAGAGAATATTGCGGACTGTGTGAGGTGTGTGAACTATCATCGGGGCACCAAACATAATCTTTCATCCTTCCTCAACTAAAATAGCAGTGGCTGCGATGGCTTGAACACACTCTGGCCAACCACGACAAACAGGGTCTAAAACGTTTGACAGAAAAGCACCTGGCTGTCTACAGCCTGCCCTCTCTTGTGTTAGTACTCCGGTGGCAACACCTCTTTTCGCATTGGTATATAGTTCAAATGGCTTATTTGGGTTGGGTAAAGCCAACACTGCGGCACTAATAAGGCGCTGTTTCACCAAGTTAAAATCTTTAATCTCTTCCTCTGTCCAGACAACAGTTTCGCCCCCTAGAATCGTGAGTTTATCATAGAGAAATCTGACCAGGCTAGAATAATTTTCAATCCAGATTCTACAGTATCCCACTAAACCAAGGAATTTCCTAAGTTCTTGGGCATTCTTGGAAGGGGGAATCTGTAGAATACCACATATCCTTTCTGGACTTATTTTCCTAGTTCCCTGACTTACCAGATGACCTAATTATTTAACTTCTGATTGAACTAATTGTAATTTGGATTCATTCACCCTGAGACCCTTATTCTCCAGAAAATTCAAAAGTTCAACAGTATACTGTTTAGCTAATTCGTACGTTTTTCCCGTAATTAACAAATCATCAACATATTGTATCAACTGACAATTCTCTCTCCGAGGAGCCTCATCTAGTATTTGTTCTAAGACCTGGCCGAATAAATTTGGTGATTCTGTAAAGCCCTGGGGAAGAACAGTCCACCGTTATTGATTCTTACGTCCAGTAAAAGGATTTTCCCATTCAAAGGCAAACATGTCTCTGCTCTCTGTTGCTAACGCATAGGTCCAGAAAGCATCTTTGAGGTCAATCACACTAAACCATTTACTATGGGGATCGATTTTACCCATTATTGTATAGAGATTAGGTACAACCGGGTGACGGGTGAGAATAACTTTGTTCAGCTCCCTCAAGTCCTCCACTAATCGATAGGTACCGTCTGGTTTTTGGACAGGTAAAATTGGGGTATTAAAAGGTGACATACAAGGTTCGAGTATACCATCTTTCACCAACTGGTCAATTACTGGCTGCAGCCCCTTTTGGCCCGCCATAGGAATTGGATACTGTTTTCGTCTAATTACTTGCTCAGAATCTTTTAAAGTAACTTGCAGGGGAGGAATATCTAACACACCTCTATTGCCTCTTTCTGTCCATACTCCAGGATTTATTAGTTCTCGATCTTCCTCGCTTAATACATACAATTGAACCCTGATACCTAATTCCTGTGGTCTGGTGCCGATAGCCAATTGGTCCTGTAAATCTCGTCCCAACAGGAAAACTCCAGCTTGGGGAACTAGTAAAATATCCTCTGTTATTACCTTTTCTCCCATTTGTATTCTTACATCTCTTAATACAGGGACTGTAAAGTCTCTTCCTCCTACTCCCGAAATCATCACGGACCCCTCTATCTTAACACCCTTGGGAGGTTGTAAAATACTAGACCGTGCTGCCCCAGAATCTACTAAAAAGGTCATCTTGTCACTGTGGGGTCCTATGGTTAAATTTACCAATGGTTCTCTGTGCAGCCCCACGGTGTGTATTGACTGAGAACCGTGACACCCCCCCCCCCCTATTCATAGTCTGCTTCTATCTGTCGGACTCTGGCTTTACCCTATCCTTAATTTAGTCTATGGGTCATATGAGTCCAGCATGTTTGTTAAATGAAGTGATAGGAGAATCAGTTTATTACACAGCATAAGAATAAAGCTTAACAGATCTTTGGTTCAGTCGTTAGTTCATAGGTCACCTGCACAATGAGCTATTCCCCAAGACTGACCTCTACTGTCCAGTCTCTACAGTTTATATAGATCAACCTTATACAGAACAAAAGTTGGCTTCCTTTGCTAGATTTCTTGCATAAGATTTATCACAAGTAATTTCCTGCTCTGCAGTTATCTGGGGTGTAGAGCTCCCATCTTAATCCTCAAGATCAGAATATCCTGTTGTTTTGATCAGAAATCAATTTATACCCCAGATATTTCTCATTATTTCTTTGTTCTAATCTGGCCATATTCTTCTGTTCTACTCAACACCTCCTTCTGTCTTAGCTTCTTACTGATTCGATTCTCTTTGTTTCTGACAGTCTCTGTCACGATTCTTTTTGTTTGTGCTAATCAACACCTCCTTTTGCCTTAATATTCCTACTAAATTGTTTCATACATAATCCTCTCTTGGGAGCATGCAATTCTAAACCTACTGGAATCAGCCAACTTTGCTACATACTTTGGCTGCCCCTTACTTACATTACTCTTTCCCTTCACCATGAGGTAAATACTAAATTGTTACATAATACTGGATTCATGTATACAAACTGAATAGTACATAAGCATATATTCTACATATTTTCTATGATTAATTAACCCCTATATTCCAACACATCAGTGCGTAAGGTCGCGTCTCCCTGGCTTGCATTGGGCATTCTCTCTTAAAATTACGCACCTCCGGACTAGTCAGGGGCACATTTACAAAACCGAGACCCCCTCCCATGGGAACTTCCCGTAAAGGTCTCATCCAGTTAATTTCTGGCTTATCCTCTCCTTTATAATGTCTAAATTTCTGCTCTCCGGGAAATGAATCAAAAGGTTCTGCCCTTCCCTCCTGGAGGGTCTCACACTGTTTTGAATCAAAGTCTCCTCCCTCTCTTGTCAATTGAGGTGGTAATCTAGTACTTTGTGAACAGGTCATCATACCACCCCTACTTTCTTCTCCTTTCTTTAGCTGTGGGGGAGGAGGGGAAGGTGCAGAAGGGTAGAGCATAGGAGGGGGGGGGAAAGCTAGGAGCCGTCATAGGAGGAGCATAAGGTGGAGGAAGGGAATGTAAAACATCCCATCCTTGTGTTTCAGGGACAAAAGGTTCCTTATCTTTCTTGTCCTTGCATTCCTTTTCATTCAAAACCAGTTGATCAAACGATCCCCTGAGCCAGCAGGCTGCATATTCCCTGCTCTCAAGATTATCTCTTTGGTTTTGACAGAGCCAGATGTTCAATGCCTGACACATCCAGTGATCCTCGGATCTGAGCTTTGGCCAATATACTGAACTCCCTTTAATTGGACTTTTAACCCATTCCAAACAGGAATACCTGACCATGGTCTGTTTGTCCTTCCCACGGGTTCTCCCTGCACCCCAATCAGATAACATTAATCCTAACGGACTTTGCTTGGTTATCTGATCCCCCCATCCTTCAGTAGGACTCTCTTCCTTACTACTCACACCTCCCATACTAACAGGTAAGTAAAATTTCTCTTACCAGGATCCAGTAGCTATATCTAGCGTGCTTCCTTAACGTCCTCTCGTTGTTTGTTCTCAATGCCTCTTCTCGGATATCACTCGCTTCATCCACTGACAAGTTACCCTTCATCCGTGAGTCCAGCTGAATCAGCTGGGGTGCACCTACCCTCATTGTCGAGCACTCTGTCAGTGGAGGGAGTGGGATCCCGGACGAGCCCCCATTTGTTAGAAACAGAAGTACCTTCACAGAAATTGCTCGAGACAAAAATTGAGAACAAAGAACATTTATTATACAACAATACAAAGTTGGGTGCTTCCCCTTACCCTGGGAATACACACACACACTGGGGCTCACCCAACTTTTGTACAGTTTATTTCAGTATAGGAATACCCTCCCCCTTACATTCTTCTGCCTCCTGGATAGGTTTGGCATTAGGCAATCCTGCCTGCCTACGTGCTGTTTCTGTGAACTTGGAGGACCAGGGGGTATCCTGTCGGTGTCCCATCATGTCATTATCCTCATTGTCCTTATTCACAACCCTGTCTTTGTTCTAATTCACAACTTCCCAACTCTCAGGGCTACAACCTCTTCATATGTAGAACTTGCTAATACTGTCTAGGGCTTACTAATTACATATGCAAAACCTGCTAATTCTATCTAGGGCTAGAAGACCCTTATCTTATTCAGACTAACTCTGCTTCCTACATTCTAATATCTATTTCTTATCCTGTTCATACTGGCTTTATTCATTTACCCATCTATCTATATTAGTTTCCTCATCTTCATATATTTTTATCAGTTTTACTCATCTCTCACATCACCATTCCATATCATGACACGAATACGATATGGATCGGGTTCTACTCCATGCCTTTCCTTATCTGCATAGAGCTGCTGCCGGAGTTTAATATTACGGCAGAATATTTGGACATGCTTATCTTCCCATTCTTTGGCTCTGTACTGACTGGTGCGAACAATTTCACTCATCATGGAACAGCGTTGTCGCATGGCTTCTAGCTCCTCCTCTAATTGCTTTCTCTTGTGCTGAGATTCTACTTCTCTTGGAAATGATTCTGCTTCACGCTGAACGGAGTGGCGTAAGGCTGTGGCCAGCAACCAAAAACTATCCGTTAGCATCCCCTTTTTATCAGGAAATTTTCTTTCTCGAAGGAGTGTGGCAACCCGCTCTCCCAGAGGTGCACTTGATGGGTCTAACTTCTCATCCCAACTAATGGGTGGTCCCAGCAAAGACAGGGTATTGGCCAACATGCCAAACCCATCATCTTTGGGAGTCCATCCAGGAATCAAGAACTACTCAGGGCTCACTTCTTTCTCGGCGAAACATCTTGAGACCAACCCTGCTCGCAGCCCAGTTGTCTTGGGTAAACTTATACCTCTCACTTTGTTTGTTTTAGATTGGTCACAGTGTTTGAGCTACCGAAAGAAAATAGACATGTTAGAAATAGAAGTACCTTAACAGAAATTGCTCGAGACAAAAATTGAGAAAAAAGAACATTTATTATAACAACAATGCAAAGTTGGGTGCTTCCCCTTACCCTGGGAATACACACACACACTGGGGCTCACCCAACTTTTATACAGTGAATTTCAGTATCAGAATACCCTCCCCCTTACATTCTTCTGCCTCTTGGATGGGTTTGGCATTAGGCAATCCTTCCTGCCTACGTGCAGTTTCTGTGAACTTGGAGGACCAGAGGGTATCCTGCCGGTGTCTCATCATGTCATTTTAATCACAACCTTGCCCTTGTCCCCATTCACACCTTTCCAACTCTCAGAGCTACAGTCCCTTCAGATGCAGAGTTCGCTAATCCTGTCTAGGGTTTATTAATTTAATATGCATAACTTGATAAATCTGTGTATGGCTTACTAATTATATATGTAGAACTTGGTACTTCTGTCTAGGGCTAGGAGACCCTTATCTCATCCAGACTATCTCAACTTCCTACATTCTATTATTCCTTACCTCTCCTTATCTTATTCATACGGTGGGCTCACTGATCCTGTCGAAAAGACTAGAAGGTTCTTATCTGACATAGGCTGACTCTGCTTCCTGCATTCTAATTTCCATGCTTAGCCTGTTCATACTGGTTTAATCCATCACTCCACATGTCTGCACTAGTTTCCCCATCTTTCATATTTTTATGTCAAGTTTCCTCATCTCTCACATCCCCGACTTGCGACCGTAATGGAGGCCGATGGATCAGTCAGATCCCACAATGGTCGCAAGTGTGAGGAGTCCTGAAGCCTTAGAGCCTATTTTTAAAATCAAATGATTTGACAAACGAGAACAGAGACACAGGACTCGTCAGACCCAAAATGTGCGGATTGACTTTGTGACTCAGTGTCTGGGGGTCCATGGGCTGGGGGCAGCCATCTTAATTTCAATGCACATGCGCGAGTCCTTGGTTGGCCCTTGCGCAAAAGGTTCGCTCGTTGGCCGTCCGTTGGTACATGTGTATCAGCCGCACATGTGCGAACCGAACACCAAGTCGCGAACCCACCACGCATGCGCCAATCTCCTTCTTATCTCCCCCCCGCCTGCCCCCTCCCTCTGAGCAGCCCCCAGCCTCGCCCTGTCGGCGCTATCAGGCCCTGCACTGACACCTCGGATCTGGGGCCTGGCGGGCTGCTGGACTGCGTGGCTGAGGAAGGTCCCGGCGCCGCCACTAACTTCTTCCATTTTGCGCTCGCGGCGACGCAACGAACTCCGAGCAGGTGAGGCCGCCGCCAACATCCCACCTCCTCACAGCAACAGCCAATCAGCCCGCGAACCCGCCCATCAATCCAACCCGACTTCAGCGTCCAAACCAATAGCGGCCTCACCGAATCAACCCATTGGCTCGCACATTTAATACAACCAATCAGCGAGCGAGCGAACACACAGGTGCACCCAATCAGCATCGCAAGACTGAAAGCAGAGCCAGTGGAAGGAGCAGCAGACCATTCGGCCCATCAACTTACAACTACCCCAACAACTCAATCAAATCCTTGGGAAACAGGATCACTTTGTCCTTGCTCCAAGATTCCTCTGATCTCAAGCAATACATTGTACCCGAACTGCAAGGGAGACTATTGATTATCAATCTTTCCTTCATATTTATTACCACTTACAATTTAATGCCTGTTACTTTTTTCAAAGTATCTGCATCTAAGTTTGATGCATATTATCCTGCTACGAATGGGTACGGCAATAAACTCATCACAAGTCCATGGATCCCAATTTCAAATGAACCTTCAACAGGGGAGAGAATTCCAAGGATATTACATTTTCATTGAAGACATTTCTTCAAGTCCAAGCAGCCGATCGGTTATTCGGAAATTGTGACACCTGGTGTTCGGCTTCTTTGCATTATCCTCTCTCAATCCATGCTGCCGTGTCCTCTCATAATGTTGTCAGGTCATCTCCCTCGTTCCCAACGACAAAGAGATCCATATTCAAACTTTCCTCCTATCACCCGCTTAAAACAAACCAGAAACAAGTCTGACGATCTTTGCTGCACTTCTCACGCTTTAGGTGAGGAAACCATACACGTGACTCCCGATGTAAATGAGGAAGACCATTTGATGTGTAATTGGAGTGTGCGCGCTACTGTGAAGTGTGGAAAGAAGGACACACAGTCAAGAAATCAAAGTCAAAGACTCCTTTATTACACTGGCAGCTCTACTTCTATTCTCTCCCCGCTGCTGTCAATTGGAGTGATGTCACAGTCGTGCCGGCCTCCAATTGGTCAGTGTTCCCATCTTTGTTGATTCCTGCTGTGTGGGTTCGCCCCTGGGACGAAAGTTGTTGGTCCCCGTTGACTCTGCGCGGTCACCACGTTCATCGGCCATCTTGTGTACAGGTTGGCATCCCAGTTAACATGATCCCCCCCCACCACCCCAGAACCAGTGATTGGAGCACTGTTCGCTGCTTTCGGTCACCTATATCTGCGTTGTGGGGGCTGAGTGGAGACCAGTTTGCTAATGACCAGATGTGGTGGCTTGAGGTGTTCAATGGTGAAAGTCTCTTCCTTCACACCGATATCCAGCACACTTACCATGAAGTGTGGAATGAACAATACACACCCAAGAAGTCAAAGTCGAAGAATGGTTTGTTGAACTGGAATCTCTTGTATACTCTCCCGCTGCTGACGACAGGACTTACGAGACGGCAGCACTGGCCTAGGATTGGTGGGTGTTCCCGCCATTGCTCATTGCTTCCCGCTGTGCAGGATGTCACTTGGGATGAAGTTTGTTGGTTTTCACGCGATCTTCGCAGTCACCGGGTTTGTCAGCCATCTTGTGTACTGGGTTGCATCCCGGTTAGCACGAGGCAACAACCATATATTATGGAAGAATGTGGAGCCCACATTTACAAAGGGTGGGTGTGAATATTCCATTTCTCCTTTAGGCCTCAGTTTATGAAAAGGGACATTAAAGTAATCAGTGCTCCCATTGGTGGTCCCTTGTACTCATTTTTCTTCTTTTCCTTTTAGCAAGGGGATGGAGGGGGCGATGGGGGTGGTCTATGGGGGGATTTCTTTCTTCTTTCTTTTAACTATGCCACATGTATTTGTATTTGATTTGTTTCATTATTAAGTGTGTGAATTCTTTGGAACCAGACTTTTGGAACACCTTTTCCAATTTCCAAATTTGTTTCCAGCTCTTCTATTTCTTTTTTTTAAAACTTTATTTAAAATTTTATGACATTAATAAAATAAAAATTACATTTAAAGAAATAATAAAAAATAAGATAATAAAAATTAGAATACTACATCATTAAACTAGACAAATTAACCCCCCCAATAATTATAACACAACATTAATCATCTAATTTAAAATTAGTCCTACCCTCCCCCCCAAAATAAAGAGTGAAGAATTAATTAACAATATTGTAAATAAAATAGAAAAAACCCCACTTACAAAAAAAGGATAAAACTTACCAACAAAAAAAATTACTAACAACAAAAAAAATATCAATACTAAAATAATACCCTTAAACATATATTTAAATCAAACATAATTCATGTATTTAACAAATGAAATCCACTTTAAAACTAAGTTCAAATATTAAAATCATATATCAACCACATATCCGTTATTCAAAAAAATCATAATTAATAATACATAAATGCAGAATTTCCATTAATACCAAGTTTCCTTCATAATTCATCAAGAGAACAAAAACATCCCTTAGAAAAACAATCAAATACACTTTTTATTCCCTTCCCCTCCCCTTATATAAAAAAGAAAAAAAAAGAAAAAAGTTCAAACTCTTATAAAATTCTCCATATTCTTCATTTATAACATCCTCAAAATTCTCTATCGAAATTAACTTAATTTTATTAAACTCTTCTGCCTCAATGTATTTGTACTTAATTTTCCTCTTTTTCTTCTTATCACCTTTCCCCTCATCTTCCTCATCATCGAATTCAACATCCTCAATTTTTGACTTATTATCTTCTGTGACATCATCCTCTTAAAAAAGAAAGAAAAAAAGAGAAACCCCCCCCCAAAAAAAAGAGAAAAAAAAGGAGAGAGAAAAAAAACCTCCTAATTCCCTCTCAATTACAATCAGAAAACAAAAAGAGTTAAAAAAAATATTTATTTAAAAAATAATAATAATAAAAAAAACCTTCACTTCTTAACCCAAAAATTAAAAAGAAAAAAAAACAGGTCGGAGGTCACAACTACCCCCTCCTGTTTAAACCGCCCAAAGCAGTAACTCCCCCAAAATATTGGGTGTGAGATAACTCACAGGTAGCTGATGACTTCTGGAAACTAGTGCCCACCCAGTTCCCTCTCCCAACTCCCATTTCATTAAACTATCATCATTATTTAAACTATTTATTTTTTTAAATCAACGTTACCACTTCGGTCACCATTGCTTCCATTTCTTTTAAAAAACCGGATCCCACCTTACATCTCTACTCTCTTTGGAGAAAGGACTACATCGTTCCTGAAACTGCATGATTGGTAGAGACTGAGCAAAGTCCATAACCTCTTTAGGATTGTCAAAGAACTTTGGCTAATTTCCATCCTAAAAAATCTTCAGTACTGCAGAATACCTGAATGTTCCCTTATGTCTTTTTTTTCCACAACCGTTCTTTCACAGAATTAAATTTGCGTCATTGAAACATAATTTCTTGACTCAAATCTTGATAGAAGAAAACAGGATTATTCTGAACCATCAAAGGAGATCTATTTTGCTGGGCATTTCTAATAGCCGTACGTAAAATTGTCTCTCTGTCACAATAGTTTAAACAACGGATCAAAATAGATCTTGGATTCTCTCCTGAAAAAGAATTTCTTCTTAAAACTCTATAAGCACGTTCCAGTATTAAACCTTCAGGGAATTTATCCTGTCCTAACACTCGTGGAATCCATTCAGTAAATTTTTTTCTTGGATCTGGTCCTTCTATGCCTTCTGGCAAACCAACAATTTTCACATTGTTCCGTCTAGATTGATTCTCCAAATAATCAACCTTTTTTGCTAAATTTTTATTTTGGATCTGCAATGTTTCAATTATTCTATTTTCATCTTGCATTTGATCCTGTGCATCGACTAAACCTTGATCACCCATTTCAAATCTTTCAATGGTTTCAAGCTTAAAAGCTCCATTAATGACTTCCGCCATCGCATTAATCTTGGAAATAAACAGGTTCACAAAATTAGCTAAGTGACTCGATACAGAATATATCTTATCTTCAAGATCCTTAACAGACATTTCAACAGAAGTAGATTCAGGCATAATGGGGTCTTGCTGTTCCTTAGAGACCACGGGATCTTCTGTCCCTTCCCTTAATTTAGTATCTTTTCTAGCAGTTTGACTTTGTATAAAAATCCCTCTCAAAGTCCCCCCAGCAATGCCAGGAGACTGAAGATCAGGGTTATCTTTAAGCCAAATCTCTTTAATCATCTTCACTGTATCGATGTCTGGAAAAACCGTTGTAATTGAAGATGCATTTTGCAGCGCCACCACTGTAGCAGTCGAATGACAGCTCTTTAACTCTCCAGCTGGTGGCGCCCCAGCTGATTCAACTGTCCAAGTCTCAGCAACAACACCTGCAGTGACCACCGTGCGAAACATTGGCACCCGTCCCGCCCCTTGTTCTGAAAGCTGTTGAGTGCGACCTTCAGAGAGCCTCACCGGCTTAAAACGAAGCTTCAATGCCGAACTCTGCACGTCCTCCTCTGGATCCATTCTATGCTGAGTCCTGGCTTCTTATAAACATGTAGGCTCAGACAATTTCGGAAAATGTAGTTTTTTAACAGTCTGTTGATATTTTCTTTTACCTTTTTTTTTGCAGATAAACCATTAGGCACTAATCCAACACCTCTTATTATTTATAAACTTTTAAAAGAACGTTAACGGGCACTTAAAGACAAAACAATAAATCAGAGTCAAGAGAGATCTGGAAGGCACGTCTGTTCCCTACGCCATCTTGCCACGCCCCCATGATTCTATTATATTTAACTGTATACAAAATTATAAATATAAATTTTTTTAAACTGAAATGTTTCACTGCGAGATAGATAGCTAAGAGTTCTTGCCCAATTGTAGGATACTTTGCCTGAGCCGGTGAATGTTTGGCTGAAAAAAAAATGCCAGAGGCTCTAATTGCCCACAGACTCGTTGTTCGAACACTGCTCCCCACAGCACTGACAGATGCATCTGTGGTAAGAGAGCAAGGCCTTGGGCATTTGATGTACAAGCTTAGTAGCATTTGTAAGAACAGTGTTCACATCATGGAAAGCTAACACAGCATCATCTCCCAAAGTTAATGTCTTTTTGAAGCAGACATCATATCCTTTGAGTCGTTCAGCAAGAGGTAATAGAGATGCTGCGGTATTCACCAGGGAACAACAATAAAATTCCTCGTACCTAAAAACCATCACAACTGGCCAAACGTTCCTAACGGGGGGAGGAAATTATCAAATTCCATGCACTTTCCATTCATCAGGCAAAATACCATGTTGCATAACTCTAGCTCCCAAACATACAAGATCAGAAACACCAGAAACACTTTCCAGGGATTGATCACGGTACCACATTCCTCAAGCCTCGGAAACAATGAGATAAGGTGGCTCTTGTGCTCCTTTTCATCCACACTTACAACCAGAATCTCCTGGATGAACTTAAGTACTAAAAAATCCAAGGCCAGTGAGTTCGTGGTCCATGAACTGCTGGAATGTCTGAGCTGCATTCCATAGACCGAATGGTATTCTCAGAAACTCAAACATGCCGAATGGGAGCATCACTGCTGTCTTTGTGACATCCAAAGACTCAAATGGAATCTAATAGTAAGCATGTACTAGATCTATTTTGACAAATGCATATTTGCCGTGGAGGTTGGCTGAGAAGTCTTGTAAATTTGAAATATTGTATCAGTCAGGCACGGTGGAATTGTTCAGGGCACAATTATCTCTGCAAGGCCGCCAATCCCTAGTTTTTTTCAGAACCATATACAACCTTGAAGACCAGCAGCTGTCAGATCTGTGGACTACGCCCAATTCTTGCCAATCCAATCTTGCGATTTTAAGATAATCCGGGGGTTTTACAAGCCTGCGTCTTATGGACCCTGCCTTTAAATGGTGGCTTATTGGATGTCTGTACACCATTATGATGGGGTCACAAGGCAAGAAAAACCCTTGAGCAAGGCTTGGAAAGGGCAGGAGCCAGGTTGAAGGCTTGTCAGGCAGCAGATGGCATTGGTAGGACAACAAATGCAGCTCACTTGCATTCAAGAGCTGCAGTCCACACAACAGCATTTTTTTCCAAATACATCACTGAAAAATGTGACAAGAAATCCACTCCCAAAAAGGAATTTGCCACATTTACAACTGAAAACCCACCCAAAACGATTGTGAAGCTGAAATGAAATGTGAGTGACCTCTGGCCATGTTTGAATAAGAGAATCATTTGTCACTGAAAGAACACATGACATATTAGAAAGTCTATGTTCCTCATGGGTTGGAGGGACAGGCACCGCTCCAAAGTGACAGATAGTTTTGGAGTTTTACATAGAGATGTCAAACTAATAACCTACTCTTAACAACTGCCAAGAATTTTTTCCATTTTTCTTAGTTGCCTTCAATAAACTCTCTCAAATGAGAACAAGATCTCAAGACAAAGGACAGAACCAGGCCACAAGTCCCGTCGATTCTGCTCCTTAAACCGACACGAAACCACTCTGCACTCCTTTCAATTTCCGGACTTTTCCCATATCCCTGAATGCCCTTACTAATGAGATAGTTGTCTATTTCTTGTTTAAATATGCCCAGTGATCTGGCTTCCACTGCTGTATGCGGCAGCGGTTCCACAGATCCATGACCCACTGGCTAAAGAAGTTCTTCCTAATCTCTGTTTTATATGGATAACCTCTAATTTTCTTGTCCTCAATTCACCCACCAAGGGAACCATCTTACCCGCATCCACCCTATCTAAACCTTTCAAGATACAAAATGCCTCAGTGAGATAACTTCTTTAATTTCCTGTACTCCAATGAATTCTTCACTACCAATTTCACCTGGTCATTAACTTTTAGGTTTCCTTGCACAAGGACACCCAGGTCCCTTTGCACATCCAAGGTCTGAATTTTCATCCCATCCAAATAGTTTATTTCCACTGCCAAAATGTACAACTGTACATTTCTCGGTGTTAAATCTCATCTGCCATCATTTTGCCCAGTTTCCTAATCTGTTTATATCCTTCTGCAACTTTACGGTTTCTACACTTCCTACTCTGTCCCCTATCTTGGTGACCTCTGCAAATTTCGCCACAAAACCATTTAAACCACAATCCAAATCATTAGTTTCTTTTTCCTTGCAATATATCTATCCTGCATTCCTTTTATTATGGCCACATGCCATTCTAGAATTGATCATTACTGAACCTGAACATGTTCTTTGTGATAAACATCTTCAAATAAATGTTCTGGATTTAATTTTTTTAAATCTCATTGTGGCTCCTCTTCATCCCCTCTTTGCAAGTAGAATTCACAAAATTTTCCAAATATTTTTTCAGTAATAATTCTGTGGTACAGAAGATTACTAATCTTTCCTAGAGGTTAAAAGTTGCATTTTGATTTTGTTGTCTCAACTGAACATTGTACAAGGTGAAGGCTGATTAAAATGGATTCAGTAATGATGGCCTTCAAATGTTGCATTATTGCTGTGGCTACACAGCTTGAATGATAAACTGGTGTTTCTACAGGGAATTAACTCATGGAAATGTTCTAAATACATTCATTGGAGATAGACTTCTGTGAAAAGTTTACTGCCCATGGGCAACAATCCTTGAAAAGAGATGAATCATCACCCAACAGAGCAGTCCAGGAATAGGCAATTTGGTGAACAATGTCTGTGGTGACCATGATACTCATTTAAATTAATCCCATCTGTCAGCACATGGTCCATACACATCACCCATTCCCTCTTGTTCATGTGCCCAATCAAATGCCTCTTAAATCATGGTGATTTCACCGCTATCCTGGTAGCGTTGGCCAGACCCCCACCGCACTGTGCAAAAACCTCCCTCACTTCTCTTCTTTTCCCCTCTCATGTTCAATATAGGCATCGTAGTACTTTTACATTTCCCACGGGGTGGGGGGGGGGGGAAGAAGAAATCGACCTTCTCCAGGACTACAATAATTGGATAAATTTCAACATGTCATCTCTCAGCCTCCAAAGCTCCAGAGAAAACTATCCACATTGCCACTTTCAAGGAGCTCGCACTTGCACCCCAGAATCCCTCATTGCAACACTACTACAAGTCCTCTCAAAGTGCAAGACAGTGAATATTCCTTTTCCTTTGGGTGTTGTTTCCTCCATATATCCAAAAGTTGCATTTCATGCATCTATTTAGTTATAAATTTGGTTACTTTGTTCTTACTGTTAATTTTTTTCCCAGTTTTATCCACGTTTGAATCCAAATTCAGGTTGAAATCCCCTTCTATTAGTATGTTCCCTTGCGTGTCTGCTATCTTCAAAAAAATATCTTGCATAATCTTTTGATCTTCTTCGTTAGGTGAATATACATTGGGTAGATTCCAAAACTCCGAATATATCTAACATTTTATCATTACATATCTCCCTGCTGGATCTATTATTTCCTCTTCTATTTTAATTGGTACATTTTTACTGATTAATATAGCTACTCCTCTAGCTTTTGAATTATACGACGCTGCTGTTACGTGTCCTACCCAATCTCTCTTTAATTTCTTGTGCTCCAATTCAGTTAAATGTGTTTCTTGCACAAATGCTATATCAATTTTTTTCTTTTTTCAGTAAATTTAGCAGTTTCTTCCTTTTGATTTGGTTATATATTCCGCTAATATTTCAAGTCATATAGTTCAACGTAGCCATTTCATACATTGTTTATCTTCCCTTTCCGTTTCCTCATCATCACCTTTCTTTCTTATCCATTTCTGCTTTCTTGTTTTGAACACTTTATAAGACAACATTTCTAAAACATCAAACATTTTCCTTATTCTGCTATTTAAAACTTCTTTAACCCCATTCTCCCCTCCCCCTCCTGAGTTGCCCTTTATTCCTTGTCAGGCAACCACGTCTCCCCTGTCCATTTGGATTTGCGAATTCACTCGAAAGCGTCAACTGATTTTGCAGTGACCGTAACTCCTCTCCACCCAACCCCTTCCCGAGAAGATTTCAATTTTCATATATATCAAAAGTCACTCTTTTAATTCCCTCGTTATTCCCTCTATTCCCTTTCATTCCCTTATTAATTCTTATCTATACTATATATTTTCCTCTAAATACGGATACATTCATGTATACACATATATACATACACATCTATATGTATATATATATATATATATATATATATCTATATATATATATATCTATATATATATAGATATATATATATATCTATATATACCCATATACACACATACATATAGTTCTTGGTCATTTTTACTCTCATTATATGTCTTCATCTCTCTGCTTGTTTTGTAGTTGTTCTGCAAATTTCCTTGCTTCCTCTGGATCCGAGAATAGTCTGTTTTGTTGCCCTGGAATAACTATTTCAAGTACCTCTGGGTACTTTAACATAAATTTATATCCTTTTTTCCATAGGATCGTTTTTGCTGTATTGAACTCCTTCCTCTTCTTCAGGAGTTCAAAACTTATGTCTGGATAGAAAAAAAAAATTGACCTTTGTATTCCAGTGGCTTTTTGTCTTCTCTTATTTTCTTCATTGCTTTCTCCAATATATTTTCTCTTGTTGTATATCTTAAGAATTTTACTAAAATGGATCTTGGTTTTTGCTGCGGTTGTGGTTTCGGGGCTAGTGTTCTATGTGCCCTCTCTATTTCCATTTCTTCCTGTAATTCTGGTCGTCCTAGGACCCTGGGGATCCAATCTTTTATAAATTCTCTCATATTCTTGCCTTCTTCATCTTCCTTAAGGCCCACTATCTTTATATTATTTCTTCTATTATAGTTTTCCATTATATCTATCTTCTGAGCTAACAGCTCATGTGCCTCTTTAACTTTTTTATTAGATTCTTCTAATTTATCTTTTGTCCTCTACTTCCATTTCTACGATTATTTCTCGTTCTTCCACATTTTCCACTCTTTTTCCTATCTCTGATATGACCATTTCTATTTTATTCATTTTTTCTTCTGCACTCTTAATTCTTCTTTTTATCTCATTAAATTCTTGTAATTGCCATTCTTTCACTGATTCCATATATTCTTTAAAAAAAGATATATCCATTGTCCTGCCTTTCCCTTCTTCTTCCATTTCTCTTTGTTCTTCTTCTTCTTCCTCTGGGTTGGCCATCTATTGTTTCCTTGTTTTCTTTTTGCTCTCTTCTTTCATGTTGTTGTTATTTTCTATGTTCTCTTCCTGTTGCTGTGTTGCAGCTGTCACTCTCAGCTGTGGAGATCGACTCCGCAGCTGTTCCCCCCTCCTGTTAGTGTGTTTTTTTTTTCATGCGCATCGCGCATGTGCGGTTGCGCAGTTTTACTCGGCTCCGCGAGCCATTTTTGTAGTCCCGAGCTTGGGACTTCCACCGACCTTAGGGAGCGGACTTCTCTCTCCGCGGCGGGCCTCCTCGGACAGGTAAGGCCTTCACCTTCTTCTTCCGACGTTCTTTCATCTTCTCTTCTTCCCGTTGCTTTCGACTTTTCTCTCTTCGCTGCCATTTTCTTCTCACCTTTACTTTTACTTTGTTTTAATTTTTATTCTTGTACCGTTGTGTTTTGTGTGTTTTTTTTCAACTTTTCCGGAGAGGGCTGGAATTCCCTGACCAGTCTCTACTCCATCACGTGACTCCCTCCTGTGACACCACTTTCATGGAATTATGTAACTCCGTTTTATCTCTTCCTGCCAATTTGCATAACTTGGCTGTTCAATTTTATAATGTTGGCTTCTGGACTATTTTATTGTGTCCCTTGATCAAGAGAGTTCTGGCAGTGCAACGCAATTTTGTTTTCTTTTGTCAGGTCAAATTTTGTCACATTGATCCAAAAACAAGTATTTTCACCATTCCTTCATTTCAGATTCTCTGCAGCTGTCGTATTGAACCTCACAGTGACGGCATCATGTTTGTCTTGTGTATCCTTTCCCCCTCCATCCAGACAGAGGTGCTGATCAACCAGTCGACTCCACTCATCCAGCACCACTGCCATTTCTGCTGCTCGGGCTTTTCATCCCATCTATTCATTTTGTTATTTCCCCTCTTCTTTTTCACAGCAAATAGAATCAGGTTTATTTGATCATCTTTCTGAATCCCAGTGAAAGGTTATCAACCTGAAGTTTTTAACTCCGATTATTTTTCCAGTAGATGACCTGCTGAGTATTTCCAGCATTGAGATTTTATTTTACTGCCTTGGTGTATTACTGAGTGCTTTGAATGGGAGAAGAAATGTGGGTTGGGTTAAGTGGAGATGTTTCGATCATGGAGTGGATTTAGAAAAATAGACGTTAAGGGGGAGGGTGCATGGAAATAGTTAATTCATCTTTTCAAATTGTTTTTTGAGCTATGATTGTTTTCCTCTTCTTGCAATTTTGGTAGTTCAATTTTAGCGAGAAACTCATCTATTTTGTCTTCTTTTCCTTCAATCTCAGTTCAGTATAATTCCTCCTAGAATTCCTTAAAGTTTTCATTGATCTCTGTTGGGTTTTATGTAATTTTTTTTGTCTTTTTTCCTTGATGCCAAAACCGTTCTTTTAGCTTGTTCTGTTTTAAGCTGCCAAGCTAGTATTTTGTGCATTTTTTCTCCTCACTCGTAATACTTCTGCTTTATTTTCATTATGTTCTTCTCCACCTTATACATTTGTAGTGTTTCATATTTTTTTTTGTCTGGCAATTCTCTTCTTTTTGTTGTATCTCCCCTTGATGCTAGATCTTTTTCTGTACTTACTATTTCCCTTTCCAGCTGTTCTATTTCCCGATTGTAGTCCTTTTTCATCTTAGTTACATAACTTATTATCTGCTCTCTGATGAAGGCTTTCATTGCATCCCATAATATAAATTTGTCTTTCACTGATTCCATATTTATTTCAAAGTACATTTTAATTTGGCGCTCAATAAATTCTCTAAAACCCTGTCTTTTAAGTAGCATGGAGTTTAATCTCCATCTATATGTTCTTGTTGGGATGTCCTCCAGTTCTAATGCTAATAACAGGGGTGAGCGTTCAGATAACAATCTAGCTTTATATTCCATTATCCTAACTCTCCCTTGGATATGGGCTGACAACAGGAACAGGTCAATCCTTGAGTATGTTTTATGTCTACTCGAATAATATGAGTATTCCTTCTCCTTTGGGTGTTGCTTCCTCCATAGATCCAAAAGTTGCATTTCCTGCATTGATTTAACCATAAATTTGGCTACTTTGTACTTTCTGCTAGTCTTTTGTCCAGTTTTATCCATCTTTGAATCCAAATTAAGGTTAAAGTCCCCTCCTATCAATATATTCCCCTGTGTTTTTACAATCTTCAAAAAAATATTTTGCATAAACTTTTGATCCTCTTCATTAGGTGCATAGATATTGACCAAATTCCAGAGTTCTGAATATATCTGACATTTTATCATTAAATATCTCCCTGCTGGATCTATCATTTCCTCTTCTATTTTGATTGGTACATTTTTATTGATTAATATAGCTACACCTCTGGCTTTTGAATTAATATGATGGTGCTGTTACATGTCCTACCCACTCTCTCCTTCATCTCTTCTGTTCCACTTCAGTTAGATGTGTTTCCTGCACGAATGCTATATCTATTTTTTCAGTAAATTTAATATCCTCTTCCTTTTGATTTGGTTATGTATTCCATTAATATTTATAGTCATATAGTTCAACATAGCCATCTAATACTTTGTTTACATCTCATTTCCGCCTCCTCACCACCACCTTTTCCCCATTTCCATTTCTCAGTTTTCTTTTTTTGAATGCACTGAATGACAACACTTCTAAAACATAAAATATTTCCACCATTCCCACATCTATAATTCCCTTAAACCCAACTGTCCACCATCTCTGAGTCACCCCTTGTCCCTTGCTGGGCAACCACAACTTCCCTCTCCATTCGGACTGCGAACCCGTTCGCAAGTGTCAACTGATTTCGCAGTAACTGTTATTCTCTCCCACCCAACCCCCTCCAGAAAAGACTTTTATCTTCACATTATAACAAAGCTCCTACTCGTTTCTTCTCTTTTTCTTTTTATGTTTTATTTATTTATTTGTTAACTCCTCCTCTTTTCTTTCCCCCTACTCCCTGACTTCCCTTTTCTTCCCTCCTTTAGTTCTTATTTATACATTATTTTTACATCTTCATATATAGTTTACCGTCATTCTTTGTTCTTGTTACATCTCTTCATCTTTCTATCTGTCTTGCTGGTGTTCTGCAAATTCTCGTGCATTCTCCGGATCCGAGAACAGTCCATTTTGCTGCCCCGGGTAACTATTTTAAGCACCGCTGGATATCTTAACATAAATTTAAAGCCTTTCTACCATAGGATCAATTTTGCTGCATTAAACTCCTTCCTCTTCTTTAGGAGCTCCAAACTTATGTGTGGGTAGAAAAAAAATTGACCTTTGTATTCCAGTGGTTTTTAGTCTTCTCTAATTTTATTCATTGCCTTCTTCAATATATTTTCTCTTGTCATGTATCTCAGGAATTTTACTAAAACGGATCTTGTTTTTTGTTGTGACTGTGGTTTCGGGGCTAATGTTCTGTGTGTGCTTTCTATTTCCATTCCTTCCTGCATTTCTGGCATTCCCAGGACCTTTGGGATCCATTCTTTTATAAATTCTTTCATATCTTTGCCACCTTCATCTTCCTTAAGGCCCACTATCTTTATATTGTTTCACCTACTATAGTTTTCCATTATATCCAACTTCTGGGCTAACAACTCCTGTGTTTCTTTAACTTTTTTGTCACTTTCTTCCAATTTTCTTTTTAGGTTGTTCACTTCCATTTTTACCACCATTACACGTTCTTCCACATTATCTGATCCTTTCCCTACATCTGTTATGACCAGCTCTATTCTACTCACTTTTTCTTCTGTACTTTTCATTTCACTAAATTCTAGTGTCAGCCATTCTTTTAATGCTTTCATTTGTTCTTGAAAAATAATTTTTCTTTATGTACTCTCCATTCATTTTACCTCCTATTCCTCTGTGCAGAGCTTGGTGTTCTCCTTCTTCTTCTTCTGTGTCTGCTCTTGGGTTTGTGTCTTCTATTTCTCTTCCTTGTATCTGTATCTCTTTGGACTTTCTGGATGAGCTGCTTGTCTCAGTTTGTTGGGTTTTTTTCCATGGTTTCTTGATGTTGGTCCTCTTCTTCTGGGCTGTTTATCTGTTGTGTCTCTTGCTTCCTTTTTTCTTTCAGATCCCTCCCTTTCCATTTGCTTTCTTTATCTTCCGACTGGGAGCCCTGCTGTCGGGCATCTCACAGCTGTTGGTGCTGTGGAGTTTAACTCCACAGCTGGTCCCCCTCCCGTCAGTATTCTCCTTGTCATGCACATCGCGCATGCACGATTCTTCGTGCATCCGCAGTGGTGCACCCCTATTTGGCTCCGTGAGCCATTTTTGCAGTCCCACAGTTGGTGGGTCACGACCCTGCGGGGTCTCCACTCACCTCGGGGAGCGGGCTCCTCTTTCCACGGCGGGTCCCTGCTTTTTCGTGCAGGTAAGGCCTTCACTTTCTCTTCTGGCGTCTTTATTCTTTTCTTCCTGTTGTTTTGGCTTTTCTTTCTGAGGAGCCATTTTCTCCAAACCTTTATTTTTTATTTGTTATGATTTGTGTGTCTGGGGCTGTAATGGAGGACTAAAACCATGTACACAGATGCTTTTTGCTTATATGGAACTGACGACACTGGGTCCACATGCAGGTCACCTTACTTTCAGAACTAGCAAATGTAATTAAACTCAGCCATGGGGATTTATCTGAAGATAGACTTTGAAATGGAATTCCACTGTGAGGCCCAGGGAAAGCAGTTGTCAAATGCAACACTCTGAAATTGACGAATTGGTCACAACCTGTCTTGCTCGAGAAGTTTTAATAAGTCTTTTTATCTACGAGATAAACGAGGAAATCATAACATCCTGGTTCCATAATAATTAATCTTCTAAATTGTAGAATATAATGTTCAGTTTTGATTTTGACTGACAAATGTTAGAAGGAGGAGGCGCATGATTAATTGTTTTTGGGGTATATAAGCCTGTGGTCCTGCTGCTTAAGTTTAGACTCTCCGAGGGGTGGGAACACCCCTTGTCAAGAAGGAAGAACAGCCTGAGTCCAAGCAACGTCCCGGTCGGGGGAGGTGGAGAAGCTGCTACCGGCGCCCTGACAACCTACTACAAGTGTGCAGTTGTAGCCTCGCTTCGGCATTTGGGACCAGCCCAGGCATTGATAAGTATAGTTGGGAAGGGCTTGCATATTGTAGTGTGAAATCAGCTTTTGAATTAGTAATAAACATTTGTATAAACTGAACTGTTCTCGGTGTGTGTTTGTCTATTTTCTTTCGGTGGCTCAAACACTGTGACCAATCTAAAATGAACAAAATGAGAGGTATAAGTTTACCCAAGACAGGGGCTTTGCTTTTTCTTCACTTATTTCCTTTTTTTCTGGAGAGGGCTGGTATTCTCCTACCGGCCCCTACTCCATTACATGACTCTTCCAGTTTATCTTTCTTATTGAGGGGGATTCCACAATGTAACTTTGTTATTTGAATGAATTCATCAGAATGAACATGTGATGTGATTTTTACCCGCCGTCTAACCTTGTAAGTGAGTGAGTCCCACCTTTTGACCTTGTTTTCTCATTGGAGTTCGACATTGAAAATGTTTTGTTAGTGAGTTCCACAGTGTAACCTTGTGATGTGAGTGAGTTCCAAAGAATAATCATGTTTTCTTTGTGAATCCCATATTGTAAACTTTATGTTAGTGAGTCCCACAGTGTAATCATGTCTTCTTTATGAATCCCACATTGTAAATGTAATGTGAATGAGTCCCACAGTGTAAACTTGTTATGTGAGAGATTTGCACAGTATAATCTTGTTGACTTAGTGAATCCCACATTGTAAATGTTATGTGAGTGAGTCCCACAGTGTAAACTTGGTATGTGAGAGATTTGCACAGTATAATCTTGTTGACTTAGTGAATCCCACATTGTAAATGTTATGTGAGTGCGTCCCACAGTGTAAACTTGGGATGTGAGTAATTTTCACAGTGTGACCTGGTGATGTGAATGAGTTTCAAGGTGTGACATTTTTATGGAAGTGAACTCCACAGTGTCAACCTGTAAAGTTCTTGAGTCTCAGAGTATAAAATTGGGATGTTAAAATGGAAAGGAACTACAAACACTAAAATAAATGGCATTTTGGGAAATGTTTAATCTTTGTTTTCACAAGCTATGAACTGTGTTGTGTATAAATTAACAACACATGTAAAATGATTTTTCTTCAAGAAAACAAATGTACATCAGGAAATTCACATCCACATTTCCATTTTAAAAAAGCCTAATATAAATGCTATAATGAAACTACAAACATTAAAATAAATGCTTTTTTGGGAATTGATTAAACATTGTTTTGACATCTATGAACTGTCATGTTTAAATATTAATAGCACATGTAAAACAGTTAAAGAAGTTGAAATATGTACTTTTCAACCAGAAACCAGAAAGTAGTTAAGGAAATTCGCATTTAAGTTTCAATTTCATCAAGGATTCCACAGTGTCAACCTGTCAGGTTAGTGAGTCTCCGGCGGCTGGCGTCCTTGCGGAGACTGTCGACGACTCAACGAGGCAACCATTCCTGACCGTTACCCCATCCCTCACATCCAGAACTTTACGGCCAACCTGCATGGTGTGAGGGCTTTCTCCAAGGTTTACCTGGTGTGCAGATATCACCAGATCCCAGTGCACCCTGAGGACAGACCCAAGATGGCCACATCACCCCCTTTGTCAATATAAGCATCTGTATGAGTTAACCCTTGGATTACCAAATTAATCATCCTTTGGAATGTAGCAGGGGCATTTTTCATGCCAAAAGGTAACACATTATACTCATATAAACCAGATGGAGTTACAAAAGCCGAAATATTCTTTCCTCTCCCAGTTAAAGACAGACACCAGTAAGCTTTCAACAAATCCAACTTAGTAAGAAATTTAGCTTTGCCAATTTTATCAATACAGTCATCTGTTCTTGGAATAGGATAAGCATCTGTTTTAGTTACTGAATTAACCTTCCTGTAATCTGAACAGAACCGAATAATTCCATCTGGTTTCGGTACCAGAATACAAGAAAAAAAAACCTTCTGAGTTTGAAGGTCTAATATTTGAAGGTCTAATATTTGAAGGTCTAATATTTGAAGGTCTAATATTAATAATGTAATATTCCACCTCCTGATCTATGATTTTACTCCTTAATGTATATACTATATGGGTGTTGATTCATGGGACTTGCTTCTCCCACATCTACATCATGATAAATCACTGATGTCTTTTTTTGGCACATCAGGAAACAAATTTGTAAATTTCAAAATTAATTCCTTCAATTGCATCCGTTTCTTGTGATTTAAGATGACCTAACTTTTCCTCCAAATTTTCCAAAATTGCTGAGTTCGATAGGCACTCAGGAACCATGGTTTCTTTAAGGTTACCCTCACAAGATTTTGTTTCCATAATCTTGTGATCGATAACTTCCTCAACCCTGTCTACAGCAAACACCTGAAACAGATGGTTCTCCACTCCCCTTATCCTCATAATAAGGTTTGGTGGTGGTGCACATCTCTGTGAATGAACCGGCCCTGTTTGTACCGCTGTCAGGGCTTGCTTATTGCCTCGTGGCCTCAGTTTGTGTCCTGGGCCACTTAATGACGTCACCACTGCGTGGGGCAGAACTCACGTTGGCTTTAAATTGGGGCGCTCCAAATTCAGATAAACAATTGTCCTTGAAATTCCATCAAGTCCTGTGGTGTTTTCTGTGTGTAGCGGCCACTACATTGGTGAACCTGCAGAGCCCAGATGACATCTGGTCTCAAAACATGGATTCCTCGGCGATCAGCACTCTCTCTGTGAAGCTCCCCCATTCTGGACCTACCGGCCCCGCACATGGATCAGGCAGGTGGAGGTGGATCTTCAACTCCGGCAGATCACCTCGGACTCCACCATGTTCTACCACATGGTGAGTGCCCTCAACAAGGAAAGAGCAGCTAGAGTTGCTGATCTGATCCATGATCCCTCTGAGGAGGGCAAGTGCATCACCCTCAAAACCCTTCTCCTCAGCATCTTTAGACTCTCCTGTCGGCAGCACGCAGCCAGGCTGATGCACCTCAATGGCCTGGGGGACAGACCTATATAGTATATACATTAAGGAGTAAAATCATAGATCAGGAGGTGGAATATATGTTGAGAAATTACATTATTAGACCTTCAAACTCAGAAGGTTTTTTTTTCTTGTATTCTGGTACCGAAACCAGATGGAATTATTAGATTTTGTACAGATTACAGGAAGGTTAATTCAGTAACTAAAACAGATGGTTATCCTATTCCTAGAACAGATGACTGTATTGATAAAATTGGCCTTGATGGACGAGATGCTTGCACTGATAGAAGGTCACAGACCCTGCCTGATGCTTGAGTAAGCCTTCCTCGAACAAATGCCAGAGGACATCCCGTTCCTGCAAGCAGACAAGGACTTCTCAAATCTCAGGACGGTCGCAGCCCATGCCGATGTGTTGTGGTGGACGATGAGAGAACGAGGCCACCATGAACCAGGTCACAACCCCTGTGCCCGAACGACCACAGCCCACCCCCAGACAGAAGACGGAAGAGCACCAGTCAACCTTGTGCTTCTACAGGGGCACAGTTCCTACTTCTTCAAAGCCGCCACCATCATCCCTGGGCCGAAGAAGTCATCAGTTCTTTCCTCAGTGACGGTTGCCCTGCTCCATTTACATCTACCATCATGAAGTGCTTTGAGAGTCTCATCATGGGGCACATCAACCTCCTGTTGCTCCCCTCACTGGACCCCCTGCCATTCGTATATTGATCAAACTGCTCTATGGATTATGCCATCACCACCTCCCTCCATTTAGCCTCACCCATCTGGAAGCAAACACAGGTCTGTTGGAATGCTGTTCATTGACTTCACTTCAGCCTTCAACCCAATCAGACCTCAGTACCTGATGGAGACGTTGAACCTGCTGGACCTAAACACTTCCCTCTGCAGTTAGATTCTTGACATCCTGTGGGGGAGATCTCAAGCATTCTGGGTCACAATCAGGACTTCCCAGATCATCACCCCTCCCCACCTCCCCCGGGCTGTGGGCTTGTCCATTGGTGTCTACTCTGCTGACCCATGGCTGTGCAACTAGACTCAGCTCAAACCATATCCTCAAGTCCATTGATGATGCGACCGTGGTGGGCCTTATCAGCAAGAATGATGAGTCAGTGTTGAGGTGCAGTTGCTAACAGACTAGTGCAGAGCCAACAGTCTATATCTGAATGTTAATAAAACCAAAGAGATGGTTGTCCACTTCAGGGAGGCCCGAAGGATCTCTGTTCACTGACCACTGACGGCTCCACCGTTGAGGTTGTGAAATGGACCAGGTTTCTTGGTGTGCGTTTGGTGGAGAATCTCCCCTGGTCCTCAACACCAGCTCCATTATCGAGAAAGCCCAGTAGCATCTCTTCATCCTCTGAAGGCAGAGGAAAGTTCATCTCCCACCCTCCATCCACACGACATCCTACAGAGGATGTATTGAGAGGATTCGGAGCCATTGCATCACACTCTGGTTTGGAAACTGTACCACCTCAGACCTCAAAACCCTCCAGAGGATAGTGGAATCAGCAGAGAATATCATTGAGGTCTCTCTTCCTGCCATGATGGACATCTACAAGGCAAGATCCACGTGGAAGGCAAATAATATGGTGAAAGACTTCACACACCCTTCTTGGAAATGGTCTCCATTCTTCCATCTGGAAGGAGCGTTCGGGCCCACTCATCCAGATTGTGTAACAGCTTTTATCCGCAAGCCATCAGGCTCCTCTATTCCGAGAACATATGTGTACTCGTATATCATGGGTTTGTTTTCGTGGGTTTTTAAAAAAATTGTCTTATGACTTAATAGTTCATTTCGATTTATGTCAATATGCTTCTTGTTCCTGGAGAAACCCTCTCTCATCTTTCCTGTGATATTAATGGCAATGGTTTGAATGATAAATAAAGGTGACTTGACCACTTGGATTTCCTTCCCTTCAGACCCCAAAGAGTACGGATTGGCAAACTCATCTCCTCCACAATCAGGAGCGGAGAGTCACAGGGTGGCCAATTCCATCTCCTGCTCTATTCTCTTTGCACCTATGACTGATTAAGAAATTACATTTTCCAATCACTTATTAGCAAATGATACCACAGCAGTGCACTGTATAAAAAGGGTCAATGGGTCAGCACACAGGACGGAGACAGAAATCTTGGCTGAAGCAATATAACACCCACTGTCTGCGTCAAAGAGCTGATTGTGGACTTCAGCAATGTGTGACAGAGTATATAGATATGTTTTTGGGAGATCAATTGGGAAAGGTTTGTTAGAGCACTGTTCAGGTGTCCCAGCTAGATTCATCCTTTATGAGTGACGAGCCACCTGCTGGTGAGGGGTAACAGGAAGTCCTCCCTATGGCGCTCCATTCCATCCAGTCGCTACTATGTACCATGACCAACACTACTCGTCACAAGCTCTTACTCAATTTGGAAAGTAGGTCGACATCGAGAACAACACTCCCAACCTGGATCACCACTCCGGGTCCAGTCCTTCTCAGGAAGCACGTGAGGAGAAGCAAGAACCGACCCCCTGGTGGAAAGGGCGAACCTGCTCCACACCAATCCCACGTATGCCTTTGTGGATACCCGGATGGGAGGGAGAACACGGTCTCCATCAGGCCCTGGTAACCACCAGATCAAAGGGTCTGTTGCCTCAGGTGCCCTGCAAGTCACGGAGCTCATTCTCACAGCCCCCAGTCAGGGCCTCGGGGGATCCAGATCAGGAGGAAAGTGCATCCCCCTCCACCATTAAGCCAGAGGACCAGCCCACCTCTCCTCCCTCACAAGGGGACCAGGAGACCCAAGGAGCCTAAGGCCCCCCCCCCCAGTGCTAAGGTGCTCCACCAGGATCTACAGGTCCCCGCATCGCTTAATTCTGTAAATTTGTAAATGTTTATTTTTCAACTTTTCTTCTGAACCCATGATCTCTGTCTTCATTCACAGACCCTAAATTCTACAAGAAGGGGTGAATGCAGTGAACTGGGATTCACTGGTAGTGTGTTGCGCTGATACCTGGCCCGGCCTCCTGGCTCTGCCCCATCTAACCCTGTTTTCCTGCCTAAACAGAGAACCCTTCCGAAGATGTCTGTGAGATCCTCCCATAGTTATAAGCTAATCAAAGCATTTATTCCCCCTCCAGTTGTGCGAGCTTTGATTCACGTGACAGTTTGTAGTTGAGGAGTCTGATGGTGGAGGGGGAGCAGCTCTTTCTGAACCTGGTGGTGCGAGGCTTGTGGCATCGAGACTTCTTTCCTGATGGTGCCAGTGAGAACAGAGCATGTTCTGGGTGGTGTTCATGCCCGATGATTGCTGCTGTAATATTGTCGCTGATGATGTGTAATATTACATTTCTGTCTGATTACATGACAATAAATTGTATCGAATCTGATCTGAAAGCAAGTGTTTCCCACTCAGCTGTGGGGAGTTTGGGAGTGAGCTGTCTTCTTTAACTGCAGCCATCTCCTCATCACCCTCTCACTTTCTTCCATCCATGTGCCTAAGACCATCAGACTCTTTTAGATGTCCTGACTGTACCAGCCTCCACCTCCCAGGTCAATCATTCCAGGCACCCACTCCTCTCAATGTTTGGTTCTGATGTCTCCCCTAAACATTCCTCCCCTCACTGTGTACAGACGTTACCTGGTGTTTGCTACTCTCCCAAACTGGGGGAAGGTGCTGGTGGTCCACCCGATCTATGCCTCATCATCTTGTAGACTTCCAAGGCCCATCTCATTCTTCACTTCAAAGGGAGAAGCCCAAGGTCTTTGAACCTTGCCTCACAAGGCACATTCTCCAATCCAGACAACATCCTGGTCCATCTGCTCTGCAGCCTCTCCAAAGATTCACCTGTTCCTTCCTGTAAAGAGGTTGTCCAGATTGGAAAAGAAGTGATGAGGCAAGGTAAGTAAAGCTGGGCCTTTTCTTTTTGGAGGCAGAAGGATCAGAGGAGACTTAATAGAGGTCTCCCAGATTCAGAGAGGCATAGATAGGGTGGGCAGCAAACGCCTGTTTCCCAGGGCAGGAATAGCAAACACCCGAGGACGTGTGTCCACAGTGGAGAGAGGGGAATTTCGGTGATCCATCAGGGGTAAGTTTATTTTAAGCAGAGTTGTGGTGGCCTGGAATGGAGGTGGAGGTTGAAACATTAGGGGATTTAAGAGACTCGTAGACAGGCACATGGATAAAGAAAACAGGGTCGGGAAAGTTTTGTATTGGAATATATGGGTCAGCACAATATCGAGGGCCAAAGGGCCTGTGCTGTGTTTTGCAGGAAAGTGCACAGTAATATTTTTTTCCAAAAGATCAGGTTGTATTTGACAAAATGTGTGGTGTTTTGGGATCAAAAACCACAACTTTGCAGGGCCGAAATGTGGGCAGTTTTCATTTAAAAAGCCCAAACTGTGATTTACAAATTGTGTGTTTTGGTTTAAAAACCATGTCTGTACTTTGCAAAAGATGAGACAATGAGACCTAGGAGCAGGTCGGCCATTCAGACCATCGAGTCCGCTCCACCATTTCATCATGAACTGATCCATTCTCCCACCATCCCACTCCCCTGCTTCTCCACACAGCCTTGGTACCCTGACTGTTCATAGAGCTGGGACTGGGAGAACATGGCAGCACTGGCGGAGCTGCAGACCCACGGAGAGCAGAAACCCAGTGCTCCGTCGTGGGCTCCTACCATCTAGTCTGAATGCTGTTGGATCCGGAAAGGCTTTAAAAGACCTGTAAATTGACCTGACGCTGGTTTTATTTTAAAAATGTTGCAGCCGTGGGGGCCGCCTCCAGGATAGCAGGGCCTATGATTGGCAGCAGCCAGGAGAGGTGAGAGACTTCGGGGAAGCAGAGGACTGGCTCAGGGCACCAGGAAATGGGGAGCCCAACCCGGTTTAAGAAGGAGATGAAGAGGAGGTGACCCCTGGGACAGGATCACAGCGGCAGCCCAGAGAGGGGTTCTGTGGTTGAACCCACAGGCGGGGGGGGGGGGGGGGGTGGGGGCGATTCGAGGGAAGGAAACTCCTCAGGCTGTGAGCTGCTGACGAGTGCAGTTGAGGGATTCACGGGACTGCAGGAGACTGGCTCAAGATTGGCCGAAGTGGATCCAGGGATCTGAAGCAGGATGAGAGAGGGGGCCGAGGTCCCTGAAGGGTTCCTCATCATGATGGGGGCTCAGATCTGGAGCTCAAGCTGCTGATGGTTTGGACTAGATTCTGTGTGGTAACAGGGGCGATGGGAGGGTTGGAGCCAAATTGACGGACGCTCAGTGACTCTGGGGAGGTCTCATTTGCTTCTCTTTCTCTGACTGTAAAGAGGTGCTTCAAGCAATTTCTGCCAATGTCAAATCTGTCTGCCCTACAGCAGACGAAAAACAAATTTTGTGTAATGTTGCACTGTCTTTATTACATGGCAATAAATTGAATCTTAACTCTTGGAAATGTGAGAGAGATCTGACTCTTTCGTTTGTCCACACAGAGAGTGGTACTGCCTGGAATGCATTGCCGAGGGTGGTGATCGAGGCTGGGACAACCAGGACATTGAAGACTCTTTGACAGGCAGATGGATGTAAGGATAATAAAGGGTGACAGGTGTAAGGTGGGGAGGGTTTAGATTGTTATGGAGAAGGTTTACGTCGGTCAGCACAACATCGTGGAATGAACGGCCGGTCTGTGCTGGAATATTCTGTGTTCAATGCTGTTGAGCAAATAAGGAGGGTTCCAACAGTCCCAGTCAGGATGGTTATAAAGATGGGGACAGATGTGGCTTTGCTGAGGGCCCCTGCTTCAGCTCCAACTCTTCCCAACAAAGACTGTGCACCGTGTACATGGCTCAATGTCCGTGGGACCTTCTCTCATGGTCTTGTATTTCCTTGTGACAGGAAAGGAGGGGACTTGAGCTCTGCTTCCCTGTTCTCTCCCAACAACTGATCCTAATTCTCCTCATATTTTTGCTGAATCATTACAATTAAACACAGTTTGAATTTCCAGACTTTACTGTGGCATTCCCTGAAAAAAATTATTTCCCGCCACTCAGATCTTTTCACAGAGTCATAAAGATTCCCAGCGTAGAAACAGACCCTTTGGGCCAACTTCAGATTCAACCCTGAGATTCTTGTTCCTGGAGGCGAGGCAGAGTTACCACTTCTTGGTCATGCCAAAAAGAACCAACTCAACCTACGCAGCGAAACAAATAAAGAACAATTGGGAACAAATGGTGCCATATAGATTCCGATTTATTGACAAGTACACACATAAAAACTCAGAGATTCATTTTTCCTCTGGACAGACACAATTACCACTTATTGGCAGTCAAAGAAAACTGTACACAACATACACATTTAATCCCATGAAGAACTGTAAACAAAGTGTACAATACATTGGAAAACAATCGCTGAAGTCCAAATATAAGAGTCCTTAAATGAGTCCCGTAAGCCCAATACCCAGAGCCACCGTAACACCACGACTGAGTGCCACCATAACCCCACGACCCAGAGCCACCGTAACCCCACTACCGAGTGCCACCGTAACCTCACGACCTAGAGCCACCATAACCAAACTACACAGAGCCACCGTAACCCCACTACCCAGAGCCGCTGTAACCCCACCACCCATAGCCGTCGTAACCCACTACCCATAGCCACCGTAACCCCCACTACCCAGAGTCACCGTAACCCCACTACTCAGAGCCACCGTATCCCCACTACCCAGAATCACCTTAACCCCACTACACCAGAGTCTCCTTAACCCCCACTACCCAGAGCCACCGTAACCCCACTACCCAGAGCCACCTTAATCCCACTGCCCAGAGCCAATGTAACTCCACGACCCAGAGCCACCGTAATCCCACGACCCAGAGACACCGTAAACTCATGACCCAGAGCCACCGTAACCCCACTACACAGCCACCGTAACCCCACTACCCAGAGCCACCGTAATCCCACTACCCAGAGCCACCGTAACCCCACTACCCAGAGGAACCGTAACCCCACTACCCAGAGGAACCGTAACCCCACCTCCCAGATCCGCAGTAACCCCACTATCCAGAGCCGCCGTAACTCCACTACCAAGAGGTGCTGTAACCCCACTACCCAGAGCCGCCGTAACCCCACTACCCAGAACATCCGTAACGCCACTACCATGAGCCACAATAACCCCAGCAACCAGAATCACCGTAGCCCCACTACCCAGAGCCACCGTAAACCCACTACCCAGAGCCATCATAACCCCCATTACCCAGAGCCACCATAACCCCACTACCCAGAGCCACCGTAACCCCATGACCCAGAGCTGCCGTAACCCCACGACCCACAGCCGTCATAACCCCACCACCCAGAGCCGACGAAACCCCACTACCAAGAGCCGCTGTAACCCCCAGTACCCAGAGCCACCATAACCACACTAACCAGAGCCACCGTAACCCCACTTACCAGAGCCACCGTAACCCCACTACCCAGAGACACCGTAACCCCACTACCCAGAGCCACCGTAACCCCACTACCAGGAGTCACCGTAACGCCACTACCCAGAGCCACCGTAACCCCACTACCCAGAGCCACTGTAACCGCTCTACCCAGAGCCACCATAACCCCACTACCCAGAGCCACCATAACCCCACTCCCAAAGCCACCATAATCCCACTACCAAGAGCCGCCGTAACCCCACGACCCACAGCCGCCGTAACCCCACCACCCAGAGCCGACGTAACCCCACTACCAAGAGCCGCTGTAACCCCCAGTACCCAGAGCCACCGTAACACCACTACCCAGAGCCACTACCCAGAGCCACAGTAACCCCATTACCCAAAGACACCGTAACCCCACTACCCAGAGCCACCGTAACCCCACTACCCAGAGTCACTGTAACCCCACTACCCAGAGCCACCGTAACCCCAAGACCCAGAGCCGCCGTAAACCCAAGAGCAAGAGCCGCCGTAACTCCACGACACAGAGCCGCCGGAACCCCACGACCCAGAGCCGTCGTACCCCACGACCCAGAGCCGCTGTAACCCCACTAGCCAGAGCTGCCGTAACCCCACCACCCAGAGGGGTCTTAACTCCACCATCTAGAGCTGCCATAACCCCACCACCCAGAACCGCCGTAACCCCACTACCCAGAGCCACCATAACCCTACTACCCAGAGCCACCGTAATCCCACTACCAAGAGCCGCCTTAACCCCCAAGACCCAGAGCCGCCGTAACTCCATGACGCACAGCCGCTGTAACCCCACGACGCAGAGCCGCCATAACACCACGACCCACAGCCGCCGTAACCCCACCACCCAGAGCCGACGAAACCCCACTAGAAAGAGCCGCTGTTACCCCCAGTACCCAGAGCCACCGTAACACCACTACCCAGAGCCACCTTAACCCCACTACCCAGAGCCACCGTAACCCCACTACCCAAAGACACCGTAACCCCACTACCCAGAGCCACCGCAACCCCATTACCCAGAGTCAACGTAACCCCACTATCCAGAGCCACCATAACCCCACTACCCTGACACCGTAACCCCACTACCCAGAGCCACCGTAACCCCACTACCCAGAGCCACCGTAACCCCACTACCCAGAGTCACTGTAACCCCACTACCCAGAGCCACCGTAACCCCAAGACCCAGTGCCGCCGTAAACCCAAGACCCAGAGCCGCCGTAACTCCACGACACAGAGCCGCCGGAACCCCAAGACCCAGAGCCGTCGTAACCCCACGACCCAGAGCCGCTGTAACCCCACTAGCCAGAGCTGCCGTAACCCCACCACCCAGAGGGGTCTTAACTCCACCATCTAGAGCTGCCATAACCCCACCACCCAGAACCGCCGTAACCCCACTACCCAGAGCCACCATAACCCTACTATCCAGAGCCACCGTAATCCCACTACCAAGAGCCGCCTTAACCCCCAAGACCCAGAGCCGCCGTAACTCCATGACGCACACCCGCCGTAACCCCACGACCCAGAGAAGCCGTAACCCCACGACCAACAGCCGCCGTAACCCCACCACCCAGAGCAGACGTTACCCCACTACCAAGAGCCACTGTAACCCCCAGTACCCAGAGCCACCGTAACACCACTACCAAGAGCCACCTTAACCCCACTACCCAGAGCCACCGTAACCCCACTACCCAAAGACACCGTAACCCCACTACCCAGAGCCACCGCAACCCCACTACCCAGAGCCGACGTAACCCCAAGACCAAGGGCCGTCATAACCCCAAGACCCAGAGCCGCCGTAACTCCACGACACTGAGCAGCCGGAACCCCACTACCCAGAGCCGTCGTAACCCCACGACCCAGAGCCACTGTAACCCCACGACCCAGAGCCGCTGTAACCCCACAACCCAGAGCCGGCGTAACCCCACAACCCAGAGCCGGCGTAACCCCACAACCCAGAGCCACCGGAACCCCACGACCCAGAGCCGTCATAACCCCACAACCCAGAGCCACCATAACCCCACTAGCCAGAGCCGCCATAACCCCACTAGCCAGAGCCGCCGTAACCCCACCACCCAGAGGGGTCTTAACCCCACCATCTAGAGCTGCCATAACCCCACCACCAAGAACCGCCGTAACCCCACCATCTAGAGCCGCCGTAACCCCACTACCCAGAGCCACCATTACCCCACTACACAGAGGCACCGTATCCCCACTACCCAGGGTCACCGTAACCCGACTACCCAGAGCCAATGTAAGCCCACTACCCAGAGCCACCTTAATCCCACTACCCAGAGCCACCGTAACACCCATGACCCAGCGCCACTGTAACCCCATTACCAAGTGCCACCGTAACCCCACGACCCAGAACCACCTGTAACCCCACTACCCAGAGCCGTCGTAACCCCTCTACCCAGAGACACCGTAACTGCACTACCCAGAGCCACCTTAATCCCAATACCCAGAGCCACTGTAACCCCACGACCCAGAGCTACTATAATCCCACTACCCAGAGCCACCGTAACCCCACAACCCAGAGCCACCGTAACCCCACTACCCAGAGTCTCTCTAACCACACTACCCAGAGCCGCCGTAACCCCACCACCCAGAGGGGTCTTAACCCCACCATCTAGAGCTGCCATAACCCCACCACCCAGAACCGCCGTAACCCCACCATCTAGAGCCGCCGTAACCCCACTACCCAGAGCCGCCGTAACCCCACCACCCAGTGCCACCGTAACCCCACTACCCAGAGCCACCATTACCCCACTACACAGAGGCACCGTATCCCCACTACCCAGAATCACCGTAGCCCCACTTCCCAGAGCCACTGTAACCCCACGACCCAGAGCTACCATAATCCCACAACCCAGAGCCACCGTAACCCCTCTACCCAGAGCCTCTCTAACCACACTACCCAGAGCCGCCGTAACCCCACCACCCAGAGGGGTCTTAACCCCACCATCTACAGCTGCCATAACCCCACCACCCAGAAACGCCGTAACCCCACCATCTAGAGCCGCCGTAACCCCACTACCCAGAGCCGCCGTAACCCCACCACCCAGTGCCACCGTAACCCCACTACCCAGAGCCACCATTACCCCACTACACAGAGGCACCATATCCCCACTACCCAGAATCACCGTAGCCCAACTTCCCAGAGCCACCGTAACCCCACTACCCAGGGTCACCGTAACCCGACTACCCAGAGCCAATGTAACCCCACTACCCAGAGCCACCGTAATCCCACTACCCAGAGCCACCATTACCCCACTACACAGAGGCACCGTATCCCCACTACCCAGAATCACCGTAGCCCAACTTCCCAGAGCCACCGTAACCCCACTACCCAGGGTCACCGTAACCCGACTACCCAGAGCCAATGTAACCCCACTACCCAGAGCCACCGTAATCCCACTACCCAGAGCCACCGTAACCCCACTACCCAGAGCCGTCGTAACCCCTCTACCCAGAGTCGCCGTAACACCCACTACCCAGAGCCACCGTAACACCCATGACCCAGCGCCACTGTAACCCCACGACCCAGAACCACCGTAACCCCACTACCCAGAGCAGTCGTAACCCCTCTACCCAGAGACACCGTAACTCCACTACCCAGAGCCACCTTAATCCCAATACCCAGAGGCACTGTATCACCACGACCCAGAGCTATCATAATCCCACTACCCAGAGCCACCGTAACCCCTCTACCCAGAGCCTCTCTAACCACACTACCCAGAGCCACCGTAACCCCACAACCCAGAGCCACCATAACCCCACTACCCAGAGCCACTGTACCACCATAACCCCACCACCCAGAGCCACCGTAACCCCACCACACAGAGCCACCCTAACCCCATCACCCTGAGCCACCGTAACCCCACTGCCCAGAGCCACCATAACCCCACTACCCAGAGCCTCCGTAACCCCACTACCCAGAGCCACCTTAATCCCAAAGCCTAGAGCCACTGTAACCCCACGACCCAGAGACACCGTAACCCCACGACCAGGAGTCACCGTAACGCCACTACCCAGAGCCACCGTAACCCCACTACCCAGAGCCACCGTAACCGCTCTACCCAGAGCCACCATAACCCCACTACCCAGAGCCACCATAACCCCACTCCCAGAGCCACCGTAATCCCACTACCAAGAGCCGCCGTAACCCCACGGCCCACAGCCGCCGTAACCCCACCACCCAGAGCCGACGTAACCCCACTACCAAGAGCCGCTGTAACCCCCAGTACCCAGAGCCACCGTAACACCACTACCCAGAGCCACTACCCAGAGCCACCGTAACCCCATTACCCAAAGACACCGTAACCCCACTACCCAGAGCCACCGTAACCCCACTACCCAGAGTCACTGTAACCCCACTACCCAGAGCCACCGTAACCCCAAGACCCAGAGCCGCCGTAAACCCAAGACCAAGAGCCGCCGTAACTCCACGAGACAGAGCCGCCGGAACCCCACGACCCAGAGCCGTCGTAACCCCACGACCCAGAGCCGCTGTAACCCCACTAGCCAGAGCTGCCGTAACCCCACCACCCAGAGGGGTCTTAACTCCACCATCTAGAGCTGCCATAACCCCACCACCCAGAACCGCCGTAACCCCACTACCCAGAGCCACCATAACCCTACTACCCAGAGCCACCGTAATCCCACTACCAAGAGCCGCCTTAACCCCCAAGACCCAGAGCCGCCGTAACTCCATGACGCACAGCCGCCGTAACCCCACGACCCAGAGCCGCCGTAACACCACGACCCACAGCCGCCGTAACCCCACCACCCAGAGCCGACGAAACCCCACTACAAAGAGCCGCTGTTACCCCCAGTACCCAGAGCCACAGTAACACCACTACCCAGAGCCACCTTAACCCCACTACCCAGAGCCACCGTAACCCCACTACCCAAAGACACCGTAACCCCACTACCCAGAGCCACCGCAACCCCATTACCCAGAGTCAACGTAACCCCACTATCCAGAGCCACCGTAACCCCACTACCCTGACACCGTAACCCCACTACCCAGAGCCACCGTAACCCCACTACCCAGAGCCACCGTAACCCCACTACCCAGAGTCACTGTAACCCCACTACCCAGAGCCACCGTAACCCCAAGACCCAGTGCTGCCGTAAACCCAAGACCCAGAGCCGCCGTAACTCCACGACACAGAGCCGCCGGAACCCCACAACCCAGAGCCACCGTAACCCCACTACCCAGGGTCACCGTAACCCGACTACCCAGAGCCAATGTAAGCCCACTACCCAGAGCCACCTTAATCCCACTACCCAGAGCCACCGTAACACCCATGACCCAGCGCCACTGTAACCCCATTACCGAGTGCCACCGTAACCCCACGACCCAGAACCACCTGTAACCCCACTACCCAGAGCCGTCGTAACCCCTCTACCCAGAGACACCGTAACTCCACTACCCAGAGCCACCTTAATCCCAATACCCAGAGCCACTGTAACCCCACGACCCAGAGCTACTATAATCCCACTACCCAGAGCCACCGTAACCCCACAACCCAGAGCCACCGTAACCCCACCACCCAGAGGGGTCTTAACCCCACCATCTAGAGCTGCCATAACCCCACCACCCAGAGGGGTCTTAACCCCACCATCTAGAGCTGCCATAACCCCACCACCCAGAACCGCCGTAACCCCACCATCTAGAGCCGCCGTAACTCCACTACCCAGAGCCGCCGTAACCCCACCACCCAGTGCCACCGTAACCCCACTACCCAGAGCCACCATTACCCCACTACACAGAGGCACCGTATCCCCACTACCCAGAATCACCGTAGCCCCACTTCCCAGAGCCACTGTAACCCCACGACCCAGAGCTACCATAATCCCACAACCCAGAGCCACCGTAACCCCTCTACCCAGAGCCTCTCTAACCACACTACCCAGAGCCGCCGTAACCCCACCACCCAGAGGGGTCTTAACCCCACCATCTACAGCTGCCATAACCCCACCACCCAGAACCGCCGTAACCCCACTACCCAGAGCCGCCGTAACCCCACTACCCAGAGCCGCCGTAACCCCACCACCCAGTGCCACCGTAACCCCTCTACCCAGAGCCACCATTACCCCACTACACAGAGGCACCATATCCCCACTACCCAGAATCACCGTAGCCCAACTTCCCAGAGCCACCGTAATCCCACTACCCAGGGTCACCGTAACCCGACTACCCAGAGCCAATGTAACCCCACTACCCAGAGCCACCGTAATCCCACTACCCAGAGCCACCATTACCCCACTACACAGAGGCACCGTATCCCCACTACCCAGAATCACCGTAGCCCAACTTCCCAGAGCCACCGTAACCCCACTACCCAGGGTCACCGTAACCCGACTACCCAGAGCCAATGTAACCCCACTACCCAGAGCCACCGTAATCCCACTACCCAGAGCCACCGTAACCCCACTACCCAGAGCCTTCGTAACCCCTCTACCCAGAGTCGCCGTAACACCCACTACCCAGAGCCACCGTAACACCCATGACCCAGCGCCACTGTAACCCCACGACCCAGAGCCACCGTAACCCCACTACCCAGAGCAGTCGTAACCCCTCTACCCAGAGACACCGTAACTCCACTACCCAGAGCCACCTTAATCCCAATACCCAGAGCCACTGTAACCCCACGACCCAGAGCTATCATAATCCCACTACCCAGAGCCACCGTAACCCCTCTACCCAGAGCCTCTCTAACCACACTACCCAGAGCCACCGTAACCCCACAACCCAGAGCCACCGTAACCCCACTACCCAGAGCCACTGTACCACCATAACCCCACCACCCAGAGCCACCGTAACCCCACCACACAGAGCCACCCTAACCCCATCACCCTGAGCCACCGTAACCCCACTGCCCAGAGCCACCATAACCCCACTACCCAGAGCCTCCGTAACCCCACTACCCCGAGCCACCTTAATCCCAATGCCTAGAGCCACTGTAACCCCACGACCCAGAGCTATCATAATCCCACTACCCAGAGCCACCGTAACCCCTCTACCCAGAGCCTCTCTATCCACACTACCCAGAGCCACCGTAACCCCACAACCCAGAGCCACCGTAACCCCACTACCCAGAGCCACCGTAACCCCACTACCCAGAGCCACTGTAACCCCACTACCCAGAGCCACCGTAACGCCACTACCCAGATCCACCGTAACCCCACCACCCAGAGCCACTGTAACCCCACCACCTAGAGCCACCGTAACCCCACTACCCAGAGCCACCGTAACCTCACTACCCAGAGCCACCGTAACTCCACTACCCAGAGCCACCGTAACCCCACCACCCAGAGCCACTACACAGAGCCTCCGTAACCCCACCATCCAGAGCCATCGTAACCCCACCACACAGAGCCACCCTAACCCCATCACCCTGAGCCACCGGAACCCCACTGCCCAGAGCCACCGTAACCCCACTACCCAGAGCCACCGTAACCCCACCATCCAGAGCCACCGTAACCCCACCACCCAGAGCCACCGTAACCCCACCACCCAGAGCCACCGTAACCCCACTACCCAGAGCCACCATAACCCCACTGCCCAGAGCCACCATAAACCCACTACCCAGAGCCACCGTATCCCCACTACCCAGAGCCACCGTATCCCCACTACCCAGAGCCACCGTAACCCCACCACCCAGAGCCACCGTAACCCCACCATCAAGAGCCACCGTAACCCCACCACACAGAGCCACCCTAACCCCATCACCCTGAGCCACCGTAACCCCACTTCCCAGAGCCACCATAACCCCACTACCCCGAGCCACCGTAACCCCACTAACCAGAGCCACCGTAACCCCACCATCCAGAGAAACCCTAACCCCACCACCCAGAGCCACCCTAAACCCACCACACAGAGCCACCGTAACACCACTACCCAGAGCCACCATAACCCCACTGCCCAGAGCCACCATAAACCCACTACCCAGAGCCACCGTAACCCCACCACCCAGAGCCACCCTAACCCCACCACCCAGAGCCACTCTAACCCCACCACCCAGAGCCACCCTAACCCCACCACCCAGAGCCGATGAAACCCCACTACCAAGAGCCGCTGTAACCCCCAGTACCCAGAGCCACCGTAACCACACTAACCAGGGCCACCGTAACCCCACTACCCAGAGCCACCGTAACCCCACTACCCAGAGACACCGTAACCCCACGACCCAGAGCCACCGTAACCCCACTACCCAGAGTCACCGTAACCCCACTACCCAGAGCCACCGTAACCCCACTACCCAGAGCCACCGTAACCGCACTACCCAGAGCCACCATAATCCCACTACCCAGAGCCACCATAACCCCACTCCCAGAGCCACCGTAATCCCACTACCAAGAGCCGCCGTAACCCCACGACCCACAGCCGCCGTAACCCCACCACCCAGAGCCGACGTAACCCCACTACCAAGAGCCGCTGTAACCCCTAGTACCCAGAGCCACCGTAACACCACTACCCAGAGCCACTACCCAAAGACACCGTAACCCCACAACCCAGAGCCACCGTAACCCCACTACCCAGAGTCACCGTAACCCCACTACCCAGAGCCACCGTAACCCCAAGACCCAGAGTCGCCGTAAACCCAAGACCCAGAGCCGCCGTAACTCCACGACACAGAGCCGCCGGAACCCCACGACCCAGAGCCGTCGTAACCCCACGACCCAGAGCCGCTGTAACCCCACTAGCCAGAGCTGCCGTAACCCCACCACCCAGAGGGGTCTTAACTCCACCATCTAGAGCTGCCGTAACCCCACCACCCAGAGGGGTCTTAACTCCACCATCTAGAGCTGCCATAACCCCACCACCCAGAACCGCCGTAACCCCACTACCCAGAGCCACCGTAACCCCACTACCCAGAGCCACCGTAACCCCACTACCCAGAGCCACCGTAACCCCACTACCCAGAGCCACCGTAACCCCACCACCCAGAGCCACCGTTACCCCACCACCTAGAGCCACCGTAACCCCACCACCCAGAGCCACTACACAGAGCCTCCGTAACCCCACCATCCAGAGCCACCGTAACCCCACCACCCAGAGCCACCGTAAACCCACCACCCAGAGCCACCATAACCCCACCACACAGAGCCACCCTAAACCCATCACCCTGAGCCACCGGAACCCCACTTCCCAGAGCCACCGTAACCCCACCATCCAGAGCCACCGTAACCCCACCACCCAGAGCCACCATAACCCCACCACCCAGAGCCACCGTAACCACACCACCCAGAGCCATCCTAACCCCACCACCCAGAGCCACCCTAACCCCACCACCCAGAGCCACCGTAACCCCACTACCCAGAGCCACCATAACCCCACTGCCCAGAGCCACCATAAACCCACTACCCAGAGCCACCGTATCCCCACTACCCAGAGCCACCGTCACCCCACCACCCAGAGCCACCGTAACCCCACCACCCAGAGCCACCGTAACCCCACCACACAGAGCCACCCTAACCCCATCAGCCTGAGCCACCGTAACCCCACTTCCCAGAGCCACCATAACCCCACTACCCAGAGCCACCGTAACCCCACTACCCAGAGCCACCGTAACCCCACCATCCAGAGACACCCTAACCCCACCACCCAGAGCCACCCTAACCCCACCACCCAGAGCCACCGTAACCCCACTACCCAGAGCCACCATAACCCCACTGCCCAGAGCAACCATAAACCCACTACCCAGAGCCACTGTAACCCCACCACCCAGAGCCACCCTAACCCCACCACCCAGAGCCACCCTAACCCCACCACCCAGAGCCGACGAAACCCCACTACCAAGAGCCGCTGTAACCCCCAGTACCCAGAGCCACCGTAACCACACTAACCAGAGCCACCATAACCCCACTACCCAGAGCCACCATAACCCCACTCCCAGAGCCACCGTAACCCCACTACCCAGAGTCACCGTAACCCCACTACCCAGAGCCACCGTAACCCCACTACCCAGAGCCACCGTAACCGCACTACCCAGAGCCACCATAACCCCACTACCCAGAGCCACCATAACCCCACTCCCAGAGCCACCGTAATCCCACTACCAAGAGCCGCCGTAACCCCACAACCCACAGCCGCCGTAACCCCACCACCCAGAGCCGACGTAACCCCACTACCAAGAGCCGCTGTAACCCCCAGTACCCAGAGCCACCGTAACACCACTACCCAGAGCCACTACCCAAAGACACCGTAACCCCACTACCCAGAGCCACAGTAACCCCACTACCCAGAGCCACCGTAACCCCACTACCCAGAGTCACTGTCACCCCACTACCCAGAGCCACCGTATCCCCAGGACCCAGAGCCGCCGTAAACCCAAGATCCAGAGCCGCCGTAACTCCACGACACAGAGCCGCCGGTCCCCACGACCCAGAGCCGTCGTAACCCCACGACCCAGAGCTGCTGTAACCCCACTAGCCAGAGCTGTCGTAACCCCACCACCCAGAGGGGTCTTAACTCCACCATCTAGAGCTGCCATAACCCCACATTCCAGAACCGCCGTAACCCCACTACCCAGAGCCACCATAACCCTACTACCCAGAGCCAACGTAATCCCACTACCAAGAGCCGCCTTAACCCCCAAGACCCAGAGCCGCCGTAACTCCATGACACACAGCTGCCATAACCCCACGACCCAGAGCCGCCGTAACCCCACGACCCACAGCCGCCGTAACCCCACCACCCAGAGCCGACGTAACCCCACTACCAAGAGCCGCTGAAACCCCCAGTAACCAGAGCCACCGTAACACCACTAACCAGAGCCACCTTAACCCCACTACCCAGAGCCACCGTAACCCCACTACCCAAAGACACCGTAACCCCACTACCCAGAGCCACCGCAACCCCACTACCCAGAGTCAACGTAACCCCACTACCCAGAGCCGACATAACCCCAAGACCCAGGGCCGTCATAACCCCACGACCCAGAGCCGTCGTAACCCCACGACCCATAGCCGCTGTAACCCCACTAGCCAGAGCTGCCGTAACCCCACCACCCAGACGGGTCTTAACTCCACCATCTAGAGCTGCCATAACCCCACAACCCAGAACCGCCGTAACCCCACTACCCCGAGCCACCGTAACCCCACAACCCAGAGCCACCGTAACCCCACTACCCAGAGCCACCGTAATCCCACTACCCAGAGCCACCGTAACCCCACTACCCAGAGCCACCGTAACGCCACTACCCAGAGCCACCGTAACCCCACCACCCAGAGCCACCGTAACCCCACTACCTAGAGCCACCGTAACCCCACTACCCAGAGCCACCGTAACCTCACTACCCAGAGCCACCGTAACTCCACTACCCTGAGCCACCGTAACCCCACCACCCAGAGCCACTACACAGAGCCTCCGTAACCCCACCATCCAGAGCCACCGTAACCCCACCACCCAGAGCCACCGTAAACCCACCACCCAGAGCCACCGTAACCCCACCACACAGAGCCACCCTAACCCCATCACCCTGAGCCACCGGAACCCCACTGCCCGGAGCCACCGTAACCCCACCATCCAGAGCCACCGTAACCCCACCACCCAGAGCCACCGTAACCCCACCACCCAGAGCCACCATAACCACACCACCCAGAGCCACCCTAACCCCACCACCCAGAGCCACCCTAACCCCACCACCCAGAGCCACCGTAACCCCACTACCCAGAGCCACCATAACCACAATTCCCAAGAGCCACCGTATCCCCACTACCCAGAGCCACCGTAACCCCACCATCCAGAGCCACCATAACCCCAATTCCCAAGAGCCACCGTATCCCCACTACCCAGAGCCACCCTAACCCCATCACCCTGAGCCACCGTAACCCCACTTCCCAGAGCCACCGTAACCCCACTACCCAGAGCCACCGTAACCCCACTACCCAGAGCCACCGTAACCCCACCACCCAGAGCCACCGTTACCCCACCAGCTAGAGCCACCGTAACCCCACCACCCAGAGCCACTACACAGAGCCTCCGTAACCCCACCATCCAGAGCCGCCGTAACCCCACCACCCAGAGCCACCGTAAACCCACCACCCAGAGCCACCATAACCCCACCACACAGAGCCACCCTAACCCCATCACCCTGAGCCACCGGAACCCCACTTCCCAGAGCCACCGTAACCCCACCATCCAGAGCCACCGTAACCCCACCACCCAGAGCCACCGTAACCCCACCACCCAGAGCCACCGTAACCACACCACCCAGAGCCACCCTAACCCCACCACCCAGAGCCACCCTAACCCCACCACCCTGAGCCACCGTAACCCCACTACCCAGAGCCACCATAACCCCACTGCCCAGAGCCACCATAAACCCACTACCCAGAGCCACCGTATCCCCACTACCCAGAGCCACCGTCACCCCACCACCCAGAGCCAGCATAACCCCACCACCCAGAGCCACCGTAACCCCACCACACAGAGCCACCCTAACCCCATCACCCTGAGCCACCGTAACCCCACTTCCCAGAGCCACCATAACCCCACTACCCAGAGCCACCGTAACCCCACTACCCAGAGCCACCGTAACCCCACCATCCAGAGACACCCTAACCCCACCACCCAGAGCCACCCTAACCCCACCACCCAGAGCCACCGTAACCCCACTACCCAGAGCCACCATAACCCCACTGCCCAGAGCCACCATAAACCCACTACCCAGAGCCACCGTAACCCCACCACCCAGAGCCACCCTAACCCCACCACCCAGAGCCAGCCTAACCCCACCACCCAGAGCCGACGAAACCCCACAACCAAGAGCCGCTGTAACCCCCAGTACCCAGAGCCACCGTAACCACACTAACCAGAGCCACCGTAACCCCACTTCCCAGAGCCACCGTAACCCCACTACCCAGAGACACCGTAACCCCACTACCCAGAGACACCGTAACCCCACTACCCAGAGCCACCGTAACCCCACTACCCAGAGTCACCGTAACCCCACTACCCAGAGCCACCGTAACCCCACTACCCAGAGCCACCGTAACCGCACTACCCAGAGCCACCATAACCCCACTACCCAGAGCCACCATAACCCCACTCCCAGAGCCACCGTAATCCCACTACCAAGAGCCGCCGTAACCCCACAACCCACAGCCGCCGTAACCCCACCACCCAGAGCCGACGTAACCCCACTACCAAGAGCCGCTGTAACCCCCAGTACCCAGAGCCACCGTAACACCACTACCCAGAGCCACTACCCAAAGACACCGTAACCCCACTACCCAGAGCCACAGTAACCCCACTACCCAGAGCCACCGTAACCCCACTACCCAGAGTCACTGTAACCCCACTACCCAGAGCCACCGTAACCCCAAGACCCAGAGCCGCCGTAAACCGAAGACCCAGAGCCGCCGTAACTCCACGACATAGAGCCGCCGGTCCCCACGACCCAGAGCCGTCGTAACCCCACGACCCAGAGCCGCTGTAACCCCACTAGCCAGAGCTGCCGTAACCCCACCACGCAGAGGGGTCTTAACTCCACCATCTAGAACTGCCATAACCCCACCATCCAGAACCGCCGTAACCCCACTACCCAGAGCCACCATAACCCTACTACCCAGAGCCAACGTAATCCCACTACCAAGAGCCGCCTTAACCCCCACGACCCAGAGCCGCCGTAACCCCACGACACACAGCCGCCGTAACCCCACCACCCAGAGCCGACGTAACCCCACTACCAAGAGCCGCTGAAACCCCCAGTAACCAGAGCCACCGTAACACCACTAACCAGAGCCACCTTAACCCCACTACCCAGAGCCACCATAACCCCACTACCCAAAGACACCGTAACCCCACTACCCAGAGCCACCGCAACCCCACTACCCAGAGTCAACGTAACCCCACTACCCAGAGCCGACGTAACCCCAAGACCCAGGGCCATCATAACCCCACGACCCAGAACCGTCGTAACCCCACGACCCACAGCCGCTGTAACCCCACTAACCAGAGCTGCCGTAACCCCACCACCCACACGGGTCTTAACTCCACCATCTAGAGCTGCCATAACCCCACAACCCAGAACCGCCGTAACCCCACTACCCCGAGCCACCGTAACCCCACAACCCAGAGCCACCGTAACCCCACTACCCAGAGCCACCGTAACCCCACTACCCAGAGCCACCGTAACCCCACTACCCAGAGCCACCGTAACGCCACTACCCAGAGCCACCGTAACCCCACCACCCAGAGCCACCGTAACCCCACTACCTAGAGCCACCGTAACCCCACTACACAGAGCCACCGTAACCTCACTACCCAAAGCCACCGTAACTCCACTACCCTGAGCCACCGTAACCCCACCACCCAGAGCCACAACACAGAGCCTCCGTAACCCCACCATCCAGAGCCACCGTAACCCCACCACACAAAGCCACCCTAACCCCATCAACCTGAGCCACCGGAACCCCACTGCCCGGAGCCACCGTAACCCCACCATCCAGAGCCAACGTAACCCCACCACCCAGAGCCACCGTAACCCCACTACCCAGAGTCACCGTAACCCCACTACCCAGAGCCACCGTAACCCCACTACCCAGAGCCACCGTAACCGCACTACCCAGAGCCACCATAATCCCACTACCCAGAGCCACCATAACCCCACTCCCAGAGCCACCGTAATCCCACTACCAAGAGCCGCCGTAACCCCACGACCCACAGCCGCCGTAACCCCACCACCCAGAGCCGACGTAACCCCACTACCAAGAGCCGCTGTAACCCCTAGTACCCAGAGCCACCGTAACACCACTACCCAGAGCCACTACCCAAAGACACCGTAACCCCACAACCCAGAGCCACCGTAACCCCACTACCCAGAGTCACCGTAACCCCACTACCCAGAGCCACCGTAACCCCAAGACCCAGAGTCGCCGTAAACCCAAGACCCAGAGCCGCCGTAACTCCACGACACAGAGCCGCCGGAACCCCACGACCCAGAGCCGTCGTAACCCCACGACCCAGAGCCGCTGTAACCCCACTAGCCAGAGCTGCCGTAACCCCACCACCCAGAGGGGTCTTAACTCCACCATCTAGAGCTGCCGTAACCCCACCACCCAGAGGGGTCTTAACTCCACCATCTAGAGCTGCCATAACCCCACCACCCAGAACCGCCGTAACCCCACTACCCAGAGCCACCGTAACCCCACTACCCAGAGCCACCGTAACCCCACTACCCAGAGCCACCGTAACCCCACTACCCAGAGCCACCGTAACCCCACCACCCAGAGCCACCGTTACCCCACCACCTAGAGCCACCGTAACCCCACCACCCAGAGCCACTACACAGAGCCTCCGTAACCCCACCATCCAGAGCCACCGTAACCCCACCACCCAGAGCCACCGTAAACCCACCACCCAGAGCCACCATAACCCCACCACACAGAGCCACCCTAAACCCATCACCCTGAGCCACCGGAACCCCACTTCCCAGAGCCACCGTAACCCCACCATCCAGAGCCACCGTAACCCCACCACCCAGAGCCACCATAACCCCACCACCCAGAGCCACCGTAACCACACCACCCAGAGCCATCCTAACCCCACCACCCAGAGCCACCCTAACCCCACCACCCAGAGCCACCGTAACCCCACTACCCAGAGCCACCATAACCCCACTGCCCAGAGCCACCATAAACCCACTACCCAGAGCCACCGTATCCCCACTACCCAGAGCCACCGTCACCCCACCACCCAGAGCCACCGTAACCCCACCACCCAGAGCCACCGTAACCCCACCACACAGAGCCACCCTAACCCCATCAGCCTGAGCCACCGTAACCCCACTTCCCAGAGCCACCATAACCCCACTACCCAGAGCCACCGTAACCCCACTACCCAGAGCCACCGTAACCCCACCATCCAGAGACACCCTAACCCCACCACCCAGAGCCACCCTAACCCCACCACCCAGAGCCACCGTAACCCCACTACCCAGAGCCACCATAACCCCACTGCCCAGAGCAACCATAAACCCACTACCCAGAGCCACTGTAACCCCACCACCCAGAGCCACCCTAACCCCACCACCCAGAGCCACCCTAACCCCACCACCCAGAGCCGACGAAACCCCACTACCAAGAGCCGCTGTAACCCCCAGTACCCAGAGCCACCGTAACCACACTAACCAGAGCCACCATAACCCCACTACCCAGAGCCACCATAACCCCACTCCCAGAGCCACCGTAACCCCACTACCCAGAGTCACCGTAACCCCACTACCCAGAGCCACCGTAACCCCACTACCCAGAGCCACCGTAACCGCACTACCCAGAGCCACCATAACCCCACTACCCAGAGCCACCATAACCCCACTCCCAGAGCCACCGTAATCCCACTACCAAGAGCCGCCGTAACCCCACAACCCACAGCCGCCGTAACCCCACCACCCAGAGCCGACGTAACCCCACTACCAAGAGCCGCTGTAACCCCCAGTACCCAGAGCCACCGTAACACCACTACCCAGAGCCACTACCCAAAGACACCGTAACCCCACTACCCAGAGCCACAGTAACCCCACTACCCAGAGCCACCGTAACCCCACTACCCAGAGTCACTGTCACCCCACTACCCAGAGCCACCGTATCCCCAGGACCCAGAGCCGCCGTAAACCCAAGATCCAGAGCCGCCGTAACTCCACGACACAGAGCCGCCGGTCCCCACGACCCAGAGCCGTCGTAACCCCACGACCCAGAGCTGCTGTAACCCCACTAGCCAGAGCTGTCGTAACCCCACCACCCAGAGGGGTCTTAACTCCACCATCTAGAGCTGCCATAACCCCACATTCCAGAACCGCCGTAACCCCACTACCCAGAGCCACCATAACCCTACTACCCAGAGCCAACGTAATCCCACTACCAAGAGCCGCCTTAACCCCCAAGACCCAGAGCCGCCGTAATTCCATGACACACAGCTGCCATAACCCCACGACCCAGAGCCGCCGTAACCCCACGACCCACAGCCGCCGTAACCCCACCACCCAGAGCCGACGTAACCCCACTACCAAGAGCCGCTGAAACCCCCAGTAACCAGAGCCACCGTAACACCACTAACCAGAGCCACCTTAACCCCACTACCCAGAGCCACCGTAACCCCACTACCCAAAGACACCGTAACCCCACTACCCAGAGCCACCGCAACCCCACTACCCAGAGTCAACGTAACCCCACTACCCAGAGCCGACATAACCCCAAGACCCAGGGCCGTCATAACCCCACGACCCAGAGCCGTCGTAACCCCACGACCCATAGCCGCTGTAACCCCACTAGCCAGAGCTGCCGTAACCCCACCACCCAGACGGGTCTTAACTCCACCATCTAGAGCTGCCATAACCCCACAACCCAGAACCGCCGTAACCCCACTACCCCGAGCCACCGTAACCCCACAACCCAGAGCCACCGTAACCCCACTACCCAGAGCCACCGTAATCCCACTACCCAGAGCCACCGTAACCCCACTACCCAGAGCCACCGTAACGCCACTACCCAGAGCCACCGTAACCCCACCACCCAGAGCCACCGTAACCCCACTACCTAGAGCCACCGTAACCCCACTACCCAGAGCCACCGTAACCTCACTACCCAGAGCCACCGTAACTCCACTACCCTGAGCCACCGTAACCCCACCACCCAGAGCCACTACACAGAGCCTCCGTAACCCCACCATCCAGAGCCACCGTAACCCCACCACCCAGAGCCACCGTAAACCCACCACCCAGAGCCACCGTAACCCCACCACACAGAGCCACCCTAACCCCATCACCCTGAGCCACCGGAACCCCACTGCCCGGAGCCACCGTAACCCCACCATCCAGAGCCACCGTAACCCCACCACCCAGAGCCACCGTAACCCCACCACCCAGAGCCACCATAACCACACCACCCAGAGCCACCCTAACCCCACCACCCAGAGCCACCCTAACCCCACCACCCAGAGCCACCGTAACCCCACTACCCAGAGCCACCATAACCACAATTCCCAAGAGCCACCGTATCCCCACTACCCAGAGCCACCGTAACCCCACCATCCAGAGCCACCATAACCCCAATTCCCAAGAGCCACCGTATCCCCACTACCCAGAGCCACCCTAACCCCATCACCCTGAGCCACCGTAACCCCACTTCCCAGAGCCACCGTAACCCCACTACCCAGAGCCACCGTAACCCCACTACCCAGAGCCACCGTAACCCCACCACCCAGAGCCACCGTTACCCCACCAGCTAGAGCCACCGTAACCCCACCACCCAGAGCCACTACACAGAGCCTCCGTAACCCCACCATCCAGAGCCGCCGTAACCCCACCACCCAGAGCCACCGTAAACCCACCACCCAGAGCCACCATAACCCCACCACACAGAGCCACCCTAACCCCATCACCCTGAGCCACCGGAACCCCACTTCCCAGAGCCACCGTAACCCCACCATCCAGAGCCACCGTAACCCCACCACCCAGAGCCACCGTAACCCCACCACCCAGAGCCACCGTAACCACACCACCCAGAGCCACCCTAACCCCACCACCCAGAGCCACCCTAACCCCACCACCCAGAGCCACCGTAACCCCACTACCCAGAGCCACCATAACCCCACTGCCCAGAGCCACCATAAACCCACTACCCAGAGCCACCGTATCCCCACTACCCAGAGCCACCGTCACCCCACCACCCAGAGCCAGCATAACCCCACCACCCAGAGCCACCGTAACCCCACCACACAGAGCCACCCTAACCCCATCACCCTGAGCCACCGTAACCCCACTTCCCAGAGCCACCATAACCCCACTACCCAGAGCCACCGTAACCCCACTACCCAGAGCCACCGTAACCCCACCATCCAGAGACACCCTAACCCCACCACCCAGAGCCACCCTAACCCCACCACCCAGAGCCACCGTAACCCCACTACCCAGAGCCACCATAACCCCACTGCCCAGAGCCACCATAAACCCACTACCCAGAGCCACCGTAACCCCACCACCCAGAGCCACCCTAACCCCACCACCCAGAGCCAGCCTAACCCCACCACCCAGAGCCGACGAAACCCCACAACCAAGAGCCGCTGTAACCCCCAGTACCCAGAGCCACCGTAACCACACTAACCAGAGCCACCGTAACCCCACTTCCCAGAGCCACCGTAACCCCACTACCCAGAGACACCGTAACCCCACTACCCAGAGACACCGTAACCCCACTACCCAGAGCCACCGTAACCCCACTACCCAGAGTCACCGTAACCCCACTACCCAGAGCCACCGTAACCCCACTACCCAGAGCCACCGTAACCGCACTACCCAGAGCCACCATAACCCCACTACCCAGAGCCACCATAACCCCACTCCCAGAGCCACCGTAATCCCACTACCAAGAGCCGCCGTAACCCCACAACCCACAGCCGCCGTAACCCCACCACCCAGAGCCGACGTAACCCCACTACCAAGAGCCGCTGTAACCCCCAGTACCCAGAGCCACCGTAACACCACTACCCAGAGCCACTACCCAAAGACACCGTAACCCCACTACCCAGAGCCACAGTAACCCCACTACCCAGAGCCACCGTAACCCCACTACCCAGAGTCACTGTAACCCCACTACCCAGAGCCACCGTAACCCCAAGACCCAGAGCCGCCGTAAACCGAAGACCCAGAGCCGCCGTAACTCCACGACATAGAGCCGCCGGTCCCCACGACCCAGAGCCGTCGTAACCCCACGACCCAGAGCCGCTGTAACCCCACTAGCCAGAGCTGCCGTAACCCCACCACGCAGAGGGGTCTTAACTCCACCATCTAGAACTGCCATAACCCCACCATCCAGAACCGCCGTAACCCCACTACCCAGAGCCACCATAACCCTACTACCCAGAGCCAACGTAATCCCACTACCAAGAGCCGCCTTAACCCCCACGACCCAGAGCCGCCGTAACCCCACGACACACAGCCGCCGTAACCCCACCACCCAGAGCCGACGTAACCCCACTACCAAGAGCCGCTGAAACCCCCAGTAACCAGAGCCACCGTAACACCACTAACCAGAGCCACCTTAACCCCACTACCCAGAGCCACCATAACCCCACTACCCAAAGACACCGTAACCCCACTACCCAGAGCCACCGCAACCCCACTACCCAGAGTCAACGTAACCCCACTACCCAGAGCCGACGTAACCCCAAGACCCAGGGCCATCATAACCCCACGACCCAGAACCGTCGTAACCCCACGACCCACAGCCGCTGTAACCCCACTAACCAGAGCTGCCGTAACCCCACCACCCACACGGGTCTTAACTCCACCATCTAGAGCTGCCATAACCCCACAACCCAGAACCGCCGTAACCCCACTACCCCGAGCCACCGTAACCCCACAACCCAGAGCCACCGTAACCCCACTACCCAGAGCCACCGTAACCCCACTACCCAGAGCCACCGTAACCCCACTACCCAGAGCCACCGTAACGCCACTACCCAGAGCCACCGTAACCCCACCACCCAGAGCCACCGTAACCCCACTACCTAGAGCCACCGTAACCCCACTACACAGAGCCACCGTAACCTCACTACCCAAAGCCACCGTAACTCCACTACCCTGAGCCACCGTAACCCCACCACCCAGAGCCACAACACAGAGCCTCCGTAACCCCACCATCCAGAGCCACCGTAACCCCACCACACAAAGCCACCCTAACCCCATCAACCTGAGCCACCGGAACCCCACTGCCCGGAGCCACCGTAACCCCACCATCCAGAGCCAACGTAACCCCACCACCCAGAGCCACCGTAACCCCACCACCCAGAGCCACCATAACCACACCACCCAGAGCCACCCTAACCCCACCACCCAGAGCCACCCTAACCCCACCACCCAGAGCCACCGTAACCCCACTACCCAGAGCCACCATAACCCCACTGCCCAGAGCCACCGTATCCCCACTACCCAGAGCCACCGTAACCCCACCACCCAGAGCCACCGTAACCCCACCACCCAGAGCCACCGTAACCCCACCACACAGAGCCACCCTAACCCCATCACCCTGAGCCACCGTAACCCCACTTCCCAGAGCCACCATAACCCCACTACCCAGAGCCACCGTAACCCCACTACCCAGAGCCACCGTAACCCCACTACCCAGAGCCACCCTAACCCCACCACCCAGAGCCACCCTAACCCCACCACCCAGAGCCACCCTAATCCCACCACCCAGAACCGCCGTAACCCCACTACCCCGAGCCACCGTAACCCCACAACCCAGAGCCACCGTAACCCCACTACCCAGAGCCACCGTAACCCCACTACCCAGAGCCACCGTAACCCCACTACCCAGAGCCACCGTAACGCCACTACCCAGAGCCACCGTAACCCCACCACCCAGAGCCACCGTAACCCCACTACCTAGAGCCACCGTAACCCCACTACCCAGAGCCACCGTAACCTCACTACCCAGAGCCACCGTAACTCCACTACCCTGAGCCACCGTAACCCCACCACCCAGAGCCACAACACAGAGCCTCCGTAACCCCACCATCCAGAGCCACCGTAACCCCACCACACAAAGCCACCCTAACCCCATCAACCTGAGCCACCGGAACCCCACTGCCCGGAGCCACCGTAACCCCACCATCCAGAGCCACCGTAACCCCACCACCCAGAGCCACCGTAACCCCACCACCCAGAGCCACCATAACCACACCACCCAGAGCCACCCTAACCCCACCACCCAGAGCCAGCCTAACCCCACCACCCAGAGCCACCGTAACCCCACTACCCAGAGCCACCATAACCCCACTGCCCAGAGCCACCGTATCCCCACTACCCAGAGCCACCGTAACCCCACCACCCAGAGCCACCGTAACCCCACCACCCAGAGCCACCGTAACCCCACCACACAGAGCCACCCTAACCCCATCACCCTGAGCCACCGTAACCCCACGTCCCAGAGCCACCATTACCTCACTACCAAGAGCCACCGTAACCCAACTACCCAGAGCCACCGTAACCCCACTACCCAGAGCCACCCTAACCCCACCACCCAGAGCCACCCTAACCCCACCACCCAGAGCCACCCTAATCCCACCACCCAGAGCCACCGTAACCCCACTACCCAGAGCCACCATAAACCCACTACCCAGAGCCACCGTAACCCCACCACCCAGAGCCACCCTAACCCCACCACCCAGAGCCACCCTAACCCCACCACCCAGAGCCACCCTAACCCCACCACCCAGAGCCGACGAAACCCCACTACCAAGAGCCGCTGTAACCCCCAGTACCCAGAGCCACCGTAACCACAATAACCAGAGCCACCGTAACCCCACTTGCCAGAGCCACCGTAACCCCACTACCCAGAAACACCGTAACCCCACTACCCAGAGCCACCGTAACCCCACTACCCAGAGTCACCGTAACCCCACTACCCAGAGCCACCGTAACCCCACTACCCAGAGCCACCGTAACCGCACTACCCAGAGCCACCATAACCCCACTACCCAGAGCCACCATAACCCCACTCCCAGAACCACCGTAATCCCACTACCAAGAGCCGCCGTAACCCCACAACCCACAGCCGCCGTAACCCCACCACCCAGAGCCGACGTAACCCCACTACCAAGAGCCGCTATAACCCCCAGTACCCAGAGCCACCGTAACACCACTACCCAGAGCCACCGTAACCCCACTACCCAGAGCCGCCGTAAGCCCATGACCCAGAGCCACCGTAATCCCACTACCCAGAGCCACCGTAACCCCACTACTCAGAGACACCGTAACCCCACTACCCAGAGCCACCGTAACCCCACTACCCAGAGTCACCGTAACCCCACTACCCAGAGCCACCGTAACCCCACTACCCAGAGCCACCGTAACCGCACTACCCAGAGCCACCATAACCCCACTACCCAGAGCCACCATAACCCCACTCCCAGAGCCACCGTAGTCCCACTACCAAGAGCCGCCGTAACCCCACGACCCACAGCCGCCGTAACTCCACCACCCAGAGCCGACGTAACCCCACTACCAAGAGCCGCTGTAACCCCTAGTACCCAGAGCCACCGTAACACCACTACCCAGAGCCACTACCCAAAGACACCGTAACCCCACTACCCAGAGCCACCGTAACCACACTACCCAGAGCCACCGTAACCCCACTACCCAGAGTCACCGTAACCCCAGTACCCAGAGCCACCGTAACCCCAAGACCCAGAGCCGCCGTAAACCCAAGACCCAGAACCGCTCTAACCCCACTTCCCAGAGCCACCGTAACCCCACCATCCAGAGCCACCGTAACCCCACCACCCAGAGCCACCGTAACCCCACCACCCAGAGCCACCGTAACCACACCACCCAGAGCCACCCTAACCCCACCACCCAGAGCCACCCTAACCCCACCACCCAGAGCCACCGTAACCCCACTACCCAGAGCCACCATAACCCCACTGCCCAGAGTCACCATAAACCCACTACCCAGAGCCACCGTATCCCCACTACCCAGAGCCACCGTCACCCCACCACCTAGAGCCACCGTAACCCCACCACCCAGAGCCACCGTAACCCCACCACACAGAGCCACCCTAACCCCATCACCCTGAGCCACCGTAACCCCACTTCCCAGAGCCACCATAACCCCACTACCCAGAGCCACCGTAACCCCACTACCCAGAGCCACCGTAACCCCACCATCCAGAGACACCCTAACCCCACCACCCAGAGCCACCCTAACCCCACCACCCAGAGCCACCGTAACCCCACTACCCAGAGCCACCATAACCCCACTGCCCAGAGCCACCATAAACCCACTACCCAGAGCCACCGTAACCCCACCACCCAGATCCACCCTAACCCCACCACCCAGAGCCAGCCTAACCCCACCACCCAGAGCCGACGAAACCCCACTACCAAGAGCCGCTGTAACCCCCAGTACCCAGAGCCACCGTAACCACACTAACCAGAGCCACCGTAACCCCACTTCCCAGAGCCACCGTTACCCCACTACCCAGAGACACCGTAACCCCACTACCCAGAGACACCGTAACCCCACTACCAAGAGCCGCCTTAACCCCCAAGACCCAGAGCCGCCGTAACTCCATGACACACAGCTGCCATAACCCCACGACCCAGAGCCGCCGTAACCCCACGACCCACAGCCGCCGTAACCCCACCACCCAGAGCCGACGTAACCCCACTACCAAGAGCCGCTGAAACCCCCAGTAACCAGAGCCACCGTAACACCACTAACCAGAGCCACCGTAACACCACTAACCAGAGCCACCGTAACCCCACTACCCAAAGACACCGTAACCCCACTACCCAGAGCCACCGCAACCCCACTACCCAGAGTCAACGTAACCCCACTACCCAGAGCCGACGTAACCCCAAGACCCAGGGCCGTCGTAACCCCACGACCCAGAACCGTCGTAACCCCACGACCCATAGCCGCTGTAACCCCACTAACCAGAGCTGCCGTAACCCCACCACCCAGACGGGTCTTAACTCCACCATCTAGAGCTGCCATAACCCCACAACCCAGAACCGCCGTAACCCCACTACCCCGAGCCACCGTAACCCCACAACCCAGAGCCACCGTAACCCCACTACCCAGAGCCACCGTAACCCCACTACCCAGAGCCACCGTAACCCCACTACCCAGAGCCACCGTAACGCCACTACCCAGAGCCACCGTAACCCCACCACCCAGAGCCACCGTAACCCCACTACCTAGAGCCACCGTAACCCCACTACACAGAGCCACCGTAACCTCACTCCCCAGAGCCACCGTAACTCCACTACCCTGAGCCACCGTAACCCCACCACCCAGAGCCACAACACAGAGCCTCCGTAACCCGACCATCCAGAGCCACCGTAACCCCACCACACAAAGCCACCCTAACCCCATCAACCTGAGCCACCGGAACCCCACTGCCCGGAGCCACCGTAACCCCACCATCCAGAGCCACCGTAACCCCACCACCCAGAGCCACCGTAACCCAACCACCCAGACCCACCATAACCACACCACCCAGAGCCACCCTAACCCCACCACCCAGAGCCACCCTAACCCCACCACCCAGAGCCACCGTAACCCCACTACCCAGAGCCACCATAACCCCACTGCCCAGAGCCACCGTATCCCCACTACCCAGAGCCACCGTAACCCCACCACCCAGAGCCACCGTAACCCCACCACCCAGAGCCACCGTAACCCCACCACACAGAGCCACCCTAACCCCATCACCCTGAGCCACCGTAACCCCACTTCCCAGAGCCACCATAACCCCACTACCCAGAGCCACCGTAACCCCACTACCCAGAGCCACCGTAACCCCACTACCCAGAGCCACCCTAACCCCACCACCCAGAGCCACCCTAACCCCACCACCCAGAGCCACCCTAATCCCACCACCCAGAACCGCCGTAACCCCACTACCCCGAGCCACCGTAACCCCACAACCCAGAGCCACCGTAACCCCACTACCCAGATCCACAGTAACCCCACTACCCAGAGCCACCGTAACCCCACTACCCAGAGCCACCGTAACGCCACTACCCAGAGCCACCGTAACCCCACCACCCAGAGCCACCGTAACCCCACTACCTAGAGCCACCGTAACCCCACTACCCAGAGCCACCGTAACCTCACTACCCAGAGCCACCGTAACTCCACTACCCTGAGCCACCGTAACCCCACCACCCAGAGCCACAACACAGAGCCTCCGTAACCCCACCATCCAGAGCCACCGTAACCCCACCACACAAAGCCACCCTAACCCCATCAACCTGAGCCACCGGAACCCCACTGCCCGGAGCCACCGTAACCCCACCATCCAGAGCCACCGTAACCCCACCACCCAGAGCCACCGTAACCCCACCACCCAGAGCCACCATAACCACACCACCCAGAGCCACCCTAACCCCACCACCCAGAGCCACCCTAACCCCACCACCCAGAGCCACCGTAACCCCACTACCCAGAGCCACCATAACCCCACTGCCCAGAGCCACCGTATCCCCACTACCCAGAGCCACCGTAACCCCACCACCCAGAGCCACCGTAACCCCACCACCCAGAGCCACCGTAACCCCACCACACAGAGCCACCCTAACCCCATCACCCTGAGCCACCGTAACCCCACTTCCCAGAGCCACCATTACCCCACTACCCAGAGCCACCGTAACCCCACTACCCAGAGCCACCGTAACCCCACTACCCAGAGCCACCCTAACCCCACCACCCAGAGCCACCCTAACCCCACCACCCAGAGCCACCCTAATCCCACCACCCAGAGCCACCGTAACCCCACTACCCAGAGCCACCATAAACCCACTACCCAGAGCCACCGTAACCCCACCACCCAGAGCCACCCTAACCCCACCACCCAGAACCACCCTAACCCCACCACCCAGAGCCACCCTAACCCCACCACCCAGAGCCGACGAAACCCCACTACCAAGAGCCGCTGTAACCCCCAGTACCCAGAGCCACCGTAACCACACTAACCAGAGTCACCGTAACCCCACTTGCCAGAGCCACCGTAACCCCACTACCCAGAAACACCGTAACCCCACTACCCAGAGCCACCGTAACCCCACTACCCAGAGTCACCGTATCCCCACTACCCAGAGCCACCGTAACCCCACTACCCAGAGCCACCGTAACCCCACCACCCAGAACCACCCTAACCCCACCACCCAGAGCCACCCTAACCCCACCACCCAGAGCCGACGAAACCCCACTACCAAGAGCCGCTGTAACCCCCAGTACCCAGAGCCACCGTAACCACACTAACCAGAGTCACCGTAACCCCACTTGCCAGAGCCACCGTAACCCCACTACCCAGAAACACCATAACCCCACTACCCAGAGCCACCATAACCCCACTGCCCAGAGCCACCGTATCCCCACTACCCAGAGCCACCGTAACCCCACCACCCAGAGCCACCGTAACCCCACCACCCAGAGCCACCGTAACCCCACCACACAGAGCCACCCTAACCCCATCACCCTGAGCCACCGTAACCCCACTTCCCAGAGCCACCATTACCCCACTACCCAGAGCCACCGTAACCCCACTACCCAGAGCCACCGTAACCCCACTACCCAGAGCCACCCTAACCCCACCACCCAGAGCCACCCTAACCCCACCACCCAGAGCCACCCTAATCCCACCACCCAGAGCCACCGTAACCCCACTACCCAGAGCCACCATAAACCCACTACCCAGAGCCACCGTAACCCCACCACCCAGAGCCACCCTAACCCCACCACCCAGAACCACCCTAACCCCACCACCCAGAGCCACCCTAACCCCACCACCCAGAGCCGACGAAACCCCACTACCAAGAGCCGCTGTAACCCCCAGTACCCAGAGCCACCGTAACCACACTAACCAGAGTCACCGTAACCCCACTTGCCAGAGCCACCGTAACCCCACTACCCAGAGCCACCGTAACCCCACTACCCAGAGCCACCGTAACCGCACTACCCAGAGCCACCATAACCCCACTACCCAGAGTCACCATAACCCCACTCCCAGAACCACCGTAATCCCACTACCAAGAGCCGCCGTAACCCCACAACCCACAGCCGCCGTAACCCCACCACCCAGAGCCGACGTAACCCCACTACCAAGAGCCGCTATAACCCCCAGTACCCAGAGCCACCGTAACACCACTACCCAGAGCCACCGTAACCCCACTACCCAGAGCCGCCGTAAGCCCATGACCCAGAGCCACCGTAATCCCACTACCCAGAGCCACCGTAACCCCACTACTCAGAGACACCGTAACCCCACTACCCAGAGCCACCGTAACCCCACTACCCAGAGTCACCGTAACCCCACTACCCAGAGCCACCGTAACCCCACTACCCAGAGCCACCGTAACCGCAGTACCCAGAGCCACCATAACCCCACTACCCAGAGCCACCATAACCCCACTCCCAGAGCCACCGTAGTCCCACTACCAAGAGCCGCCGTAACCCCACGACCCACAGCCGCCGTAACCCCACCACCCAGAGCCGACGTAACCCCACTACCAAGAGCCGCTGTAACCCCTAGTACCCAGAGCCACCGTAACACCACTACCCAGAGCCACTACCCAAAGACACCGTAGCCCCACTACCCAGAGCCACCGTAACCCCACTACCCAGAGCCACCGTAACCCCACTACCCAGAGTCACTGTAACCCCACTACCCAGAGCCACCGTAACCCCAAGACCCAGAGCCGCCGTAAACCCAAGACCCAGAGCCGCCGTAACTCCACGACACAGAGCCGCCGGAACCCCACGACCCAGAGCCGTCGTAACCCCACGACCCAGAGCCGCTGTAACCCCACTAGCCAGAGCTGCCGTAACCCCACCACCCAGAGGGGTCTTAACTCCACCATCTAGAGCTGCCATAACCCCACCACCCAGAACCGCTCTAACCCCACTACCCAGAGCCACCATAACCCTACTACCCAGAGCCACCGTAATCCCACTACCAAGAGCCGCCTTAACCCCCAAGACCCAGAGCCGCCGTAACTCCATGACACACAGCCACCAAATCCGCACGACCCAGAGCCATCGTAACCCCACAATCCAGAGCCACCGTAACCCCACCACCCAGAGCCACCGTAACCCCACCACCCAGAGCCACCGTAACCCCACCACCCAGAGCCACCGTAACCCCACCATCCAGAGCCACCGTAACCCCACCACCCAGAGCCTCCGTAAACCCACTGCCCAGAGCCACGTTAACCCCACTACCCTGAGCCAACGTAACCCCACTACCCAGAGCCATCGTAACCCCACTACCCAGACCCACCATAACCCCACTACCCAGAGCCACCGTAACCCTAACTCCCAGAGCCACTGTAACCCCACTACCCAGACCCACCATTACCCCACTACCCAGAGCCACCGTATCCCCACTACCCAGAACCACCTTAACCCTACCTCCCAGAGCCACCGTTACCCCACTACCCAGATCCACCGTAACCCCACTACCCAGAGCCACCGTAACCCCACTACCCAGAGCCACCGTAACCCCACTACCCAGAGCCACCGTAACCCCATGACCCACAGCCATCGTAATCCCACTCTCTGCAGAGGTCTTTCTGGTTGGGATGTGCCTTTGTTTTTGCTCATTTGAAAACAGCTTAAATGTACTTATAAATACTACTGATATTATTCTACGTTCCAAAATATTCCAAATTCTGGTAGTGTCTGTTCCACAGGATGTCGGATAAATGATTGAGCACCTGGAAACAGAAAGATGAAAGTGTTAGAGAAGAGGAATCAAACTATTATATAAACACTATATCATAACAGTCAAATGACAACAAAGTCATAAAAACTTCAACAATTATAACATATGGCGAATTGTAAAAAGTCACAAAATTATATAATACGACAAATTCTATCCTCTCCCCTTCTGAACTTCTCAGGTAAGTACAAATCATTTCACTACCATTAAAGTAAAACACAAAATAATAAAGCAAGTTTCTAGTGATCACATAAATTAGGAAAATATTGAATAAAAGTAGCTCATAAACAGAGAAAGTTTAAATGTGATCAAGGTAGAAGAACATCGGAGATTCCCCAAAGTATCTTTTCCTTTAGCAGGCCCTTTCTACAACCAGAAGGACTATTACACAGCTGACATCCGTCAGGAGGCCCAGTCCAAATCCGGCACCTGCAAGACAGACCATCCCACAACAGGCACCTGGCTGGCGGTCCATTCCTCATCTGGCATCTGGGAGGTGGACTATCCACACCTGGCACCTGGCAGGTGGTCCATTCCACATCTGGCAAGCAGACCATTCCATATCTCGCAGGCAGACCATCGCACATCTGGCAACTGGTAGGCGGACAATTCCACATCTGGCAGGCGGACCATCCCACATCTGGCAGAAAAGCTATTCCACATCTGGCATCTAGCATCAGGAACATTCCACATCCGGCATTGAAAGGTGGACTATTCCACATCTGGCATCTGGCAGGCCGACCATTCCACATCCGGCATCTCGTAGCAGAAACATTCCACATCCGGCATCTGGCATTTGGAGAATTCCACATCAAGCAGGAGGAAGATACTACTGGGGTCATGACCAACTCACACATACCAGAACCAACACCAAATTAACTAAGGAGTCGTCAGATGTTCGCGAACGTCAAATTCCTAAGCATTAAAACTCTGAGGATCTGTCATGGAGCCTCCATGGTGATGCTTTCACAAAAAACCCTCACCATTGGCAATACTGTGTGATGTGCCTGAGGAGATTCATTATCACATTTAAACCACCTTAACCTCCACAGGTGTACTATGCAGATCATTCTGGTAGGTTGGATCACTGCCTGGTCTGGAGGTGCCATCTCTCAGGTAAATGATAATTTTGAGAGGGTGTTTAACTCTCCCTGTAACATCACAGGCACCAGAATTCACTCCAGCCAGAATCTATACATGACATGCTGTCTTAAAATAAAAGTCTCTATCATGTAAAACCTCCACCACCCAGACCATAACTTCCTCACTCTACTATCATTGGATAAGGTACTGGAGCCTGAGGAATAGAGGTCAATGCCACAATGTCAGTTTCTTCCCTGATGCCACCAGATCCTGTATAATCAATGAGCCAAAGACACAGCCTTGCTTTTTTGTGCACTGTTAACTTTATTTTTAAGTCTAGTTCTGAACGATGGTTATAAGATGAATGTTTTCTCCATCCTGCTGCCCCAAATCACCAAATATTAGGACATGTTCTTGACAATAAATCCTGATTCTGAACCTGACAAGATATGAAAGGTATCTTCACAAAAAGTGGAAATAGGTGCATGAGAACAAAAAATATGTAAATAATTACCTTCCCAGCAGGAGGCACACTGCACATCCGGCATCCGGATTGAGGCTCTTTCCACATCCGGCAGGAGGACTATTCCACATCCAGCATCCGGCAGGAGTCCCGTTCCACATCCGGCAGGAGGCCCATTTCACATCCGGCATCCGGATGGAGGCCCATTCCACATCCGGCAGGAGGACTATACCACATCCGGCATCTGGCAGGAGGCCCAATCCACATCCGGCTGGTGGCCCCTTTCATATCCGGTACCCGGCAGGAGGCCCATTGCTTCAAAGGCATGAGGCTCTCTTTTAAAATATTTTCAGTGGCCTTTACAGAAACAGGAAACAAACAGAAGCCAATAATCAATGGTAATACATAAAAAGGAATATTCAGATAAAATACAAATTATAAAAATAAATTGATAATGTCTAACCATTATATCATAACAAACAGAAATAAAGTGATAAACATTTAAACAATTAAAACATATGTCTAATAGAACATGATTTAAGCAGTATACTATACTCAAAATTCCTTCCCCTTCCCTTCTGAAGTTCTTTAGTGAGTACATAAAATTTCACTACCATTAAAAAACACAAACATATAAAGCAAGGTCCAAGTGATTAAATGTTACTAAAACTTTGAATTAAAGTGCCCATGGACATAGAATGTTTAAATGTGAATCTGTGGAAGAACATCTGATTATTCAAAGTTAGGCCTGCCACCATATCACAGAGTAATTGAGTGTTTTTACGGGCAACAGCATCTTTCCAACTCATCAATATTAAACGTCGAGCAACAAGGGAGATAAAGGAGACTGCATGTGGTTAATTCATAGTTCAATTCATTTAGGTAGTCTCTGTTGATTCAAAAGTAGCAATATTAGATTAGTTATCAACTTCAGGACGTCCTTCAATACCATTGTTCCCTCAGTGCTGGTCAAAAATCAACTAACTTTACCCCTCTGTAACTCACTCTACAATTGGATCTTTGACATTCTCATTGGAAGACCACTGTCAGGACGAATTGGAAACAAGGTCTCTTCCCCACTGATCATCAACACAGGCGCAGTCCAAGGATGTGTGCTTAGCCCCCTGCTCTACTCTCTGCAAACCCATGACTGTGTGTGGTGAGCCATAATTCCATTGCTATCGACATGTTGGCTGATGACACCAGAATGGTCAACAAACAATAAATGGCAATGATGAAGCGAAGAAGGAAGGACATAGATCAGCTGGTTGAATGCTAACAAATCAAACCATTCACTCAATGTCAACAATACAATGGATAAGATTTTGGATTCAGCAGGAAGTCAAAAGAACACGACCCAGTCTTCATGGAGGTGTCAGGAGTGCAGATGTTCGCGAACGTCAAATTCCTAAGCATTAAAACTCTGAGGATCTGTCATGGAGGCTCCATGGTGATGCTTTCACAAAAAAGCCTCACCATTGGCTATACTGTGAGATGTACCTGAGGAGATTCATTATCGCAATGAAGACACACCTTAACCTCCACAGGTGTACTATGCAGATCATTCTGGTAGGATGCATCACTGCCTGGTCTGGAGGTGCCATGTCTCAGGAAAATGATAATTTCGAGAGGGTGTTTAACTCTCCCTGTAACATCACAGGCACCAGAATTCACTCCAGTTAGAACCTATACATGACATGCTGTCTTAAAATAAAAGTCTGTATCATGTAAAACCTCCACCACACCAGACAATAACTTCCTCACTCTACTATCATTGGATAAGGTACTGGAGCCTGAGGAATAGAATTGAATGCCACAATGACAGTTTCTTCCCTGATGCCACCAGTTCCTGTATAATCAATGAGCCAAAGACACAGCCTTGCTTTTTTGTGCACTGTTAACTATATTTTTAAGTCTAGTTCTGAACGATGGTTATAAGATTAATGTTTTCTCCATCCTGCTGCCTCAAATCACCAAATATTAGGACATGTTCTTGACAATAAATTCTGATTCTGAACCTGACAAGATATGAAAGGTATCTTCACAAAAAGTGGAAATAGGTGCATGAGACCAAAAAATATGTAAATAATTACCTTCCCAGCAGGAGGCACACTGCACATCCGGCATCCGGATTGAGGCTCTTTCCACATCCGGCAGGAGGACTATTCCACATCCAGCATCCGGCAGGAGTCCCGTTCCACATCCGGCAGGAGGCCCATTTCACATCCGGCATCCGGATGGAGGCCCATTCCACATCCGGCAGGAGGACTATACCACATCCGGCATCTGGCAGGAGGCCCAATCCACATCCGGCTGGTGGCCCCTTTCATATCCGGTACCCGGTAGGAGGCCCATTGCTTTAAAGGCATGAGGCTCTCTTTTAAAATATTTCAGTGGCCTTTACAGAAACAGGAAACAAACAGAAGCCATTAATCAATGGTAATACATAAAAAGGAATATTCAGATAAAATACAAATTATAAAAATAAATTGATCATGTCTAACCATTATATCATAACAAACAGAAATAAAGTGATAAACATTTAAACAATTAAAACATATGTCTAATAGAACATGATTTAAGGAGTATACTATACTCAAAATTCCTTCCCCTTCCCTTCTGAAGTTCTTCAGTGAGTACATAAAATTTCACTACCATTAAAAAACACAAACATATAAAGCAAGGTCCAAGTGATTAAATGTTACAAAAACTTTGAATTAAAGTGCCCATGGACATAGAATGTTTAAATGTGAATCTGTGGAAGAATATCTCATTAATTCAAAGTTAGGCCTGCCACCATATCACAGAGTAAATGTGTGTTTTTACGGGCAACAGCATCTTTCCAACTCATCAATATTACACGTCGAGCAACAAGGGAGGCAAAAGAGACTGCATGTGGTTAATTCATAGTTCAATTCATTTAGGTAGTCTCTGTTGATTCAAAGGGAGCAATATTAGATTAGTTATCAACTTCAGGACGTCCTTCAATACCATTGTTCCCTCAGTGCTGGTCAAAAAGCAACTAACTTTATCCCTCTGTACCTCACTCTGCAATTGGATCTTTGACATTCTCATTGGAAGACCACAGTCAAGACGAATTGGAAACAAGGTCTCTTCCCCACTGATCATCAACACAGGCGCAGTCCAAGGATGTGTGCTTAGCCCCCTGCTCTACTCTCTGCAAACCCATGACTGTGTGTGGTAAGCCATAATTCCATTGCTATCGACATGTTGGCTGATGACACCCGAATGGTCAGCAAACAATAAATGGCAATGATGAAGCGAAGAAGGAAGGACATAGATCAGCTGGTTGAATGCTAACAAATCAAACCATTCACTCAATGTCAATAAAACAATGGATAAGATTTTGGATTCAGCAGGAAGTCAAAAGAACACGACCCAGTCTTCATGGAGGTGTCAGGAGTGCAGATGTTCGCGAACGTCAAATTCCTAAGCATTAAAACTCTGAGGATCTGTCATGGAGCCTCCATGGTGATGCTTTCACAAAAAAGCCTCACCATTGGCTATACTGTGAGATGTACCTGAGGAGATTCATTATCGCAATGAAGACACACCTTAACCTCCACAGGTGTACTATGCAGTTCATTCTGGTAGGTTGCATCACTGCCTGGTCTGGAGGTGCCATGTCTCAGGAAAATGATAATTTCGAGAGGGTGTTTAACTCTCCCTGTAACATCACAGGCACCAGAATTCATCCAGTTAGAACCTATACATGACATGCTGTCTTAAAATAAAAGTCTCTATCATGTAAAACCTCCACCACACCAGACCATAACTTCCTCACTCTACTATCATTGGATAAGGTACTGGAGCCTGAGGAATAGAGGTCAATGCCACAATGTCAGTTTCTTCCCTGATGCCACCAGATCCTGTATAATCAATGAGCCAAAGACACAGCCTTGCTTTTTTGTGCACTGTTAACTTTATTTTTAAGTCTAGTTCTGAACGATGGTTATAAGATGAATGTTTTCTCCATCCTGCTGCCCCAAATCACCAAATATTAGGACATGTTCTTGACAATAAATCCTGATTCTGAACCTGACAAGATATGAAAGGTATCTTCACAAAAAGTGGAAATAGGTGCATGAGAACAAAAAATAAGTAAATAATTACCTTCCCAGCAGGAGGCACACTGCACATCCGGCATCCGGATTGAGGCTCTTTCCACATCCGGCAGGAGGACTATTCCACATCCAGCATCCGGCAGGAGTCCCATTCCACATCCGGCAGGAGGCCCATTTCACATCCGGCATCCGGATGGAGGCCCATTCCACATCCGGCAGGAGGACTATACCACATCCGGCATCTGGCAGGAGGCCCAATCCACATCCGGCTGGTGGCCCCTTTCATATCCGGTACCCGGCAGGAGGCCCATTGCTTCAAAGGCATGAGGCTCTCTTTTAAAATATTTTCAGTGGCCTTTACAGAAACAGGAAACAAACAGAAGCCATTAATCAATGGTAATACATAAAAAGGAATATTCAGATAAAATACAAATTATAAAAATAAATTGATAATGTCTAACCATTATATCATAACAAACAGAAATAAAGTGATAAACATTTAAACAATTAAAACATATGTCTAATAGAACATGATTTAAGGAGTATACTATACTCAAAATTCCTTCCCCTTCCCTTCTGAAGTTCTTTAGTGAGTACATAAAATTTCACTACCATTAAAAAACACAAACATATAAAGCAAGGTCCAAGTGATTAAATGTTACAAAAACTTTGAATTAAAGTGCCCATGGACATAGAATGTTTAAATATGAATTTGTGGAAGAACATCTGATTATTCAAAGTTAGGCCTGCCACCATATCGCAGAGTAATTGAGTGTTTTTATGGGCACAGCATCTTTCCAACTCATCAATATTAAACGTCGAGCAACAAGGTAGGCAAAAGAGACTGCATGTGGTTAATTCATAGTTCAATTCATTTAGGTAGTCCCTGTTGATTCAAAAGGAGCAATATTAGATTAGTTATCAACTTCAGGACGTCCTTCAATACCATTGTTCCCTCAGTGCTGGTCAAAAAGCAACTAACTTTATCCCTCTGTACCTCACTCTGCAATTGGATCTTTGACATTCTCATTGGAAGACCACAGTCAGGACGAATTGGAAACAAGGTCTCTTCGCCACTGATCATCAACACAGGCGCAGTCCAAGGATGTGTGCTTAGCCCCCTGCTCTACTCTCTGCAAACCCATGACTGTGTGTGGTGAGCCATTATTCCATTGCTATCGACATGTTGGCTGATGACACCAGAATGGTCAGCAAACAATAAATGGCAATGATGTAGCGAAGAAGGAAGGACATAGATCAGCTGGTTGAATGCTAACAAATCAAACCATTCACTCAATGTCAACAAAACAATGGATAAGATTTTGGATTCAGCAGGAAGTCAAAAGAACACGACCCAGTCTTCATGGAGGTGTCAGGAGTGCAGATGTTCGCGAACGTCAAATTCCTAAGCATTAAAACTCTGAGGATCTGTCATGGAGCCTCCATGGTGATGCTTTCACAAAAAAGCCTCACCATTGGCTATACTGTGAGATGTACCTGAGGAGATTCATTATCGCAATGAAGACACACCTTAACCTCCACAGGTGTATTATGCAGATCATTCTGGTAGGTTGCATCACTGCCTGGTCTGGAGGTGCCATCTCTCAGGAAAATGATAATTTCGAGAGGGTGTTTAACTGTCCCTGTAACATCACAGGCACCAGAATTCACTCCAGTTAGAACCTATACATGACATGCTGTCTTAAAATAAAAGTCTCTATCATGTAAAACCTCCACCACACCAGACCATAACTTCCTCACTCTACTATCATTGGATAAGGTACTGGAGCCTGAGGAATAGAGGTCAATGCCACAATGTCAGTTTCTTCCCTGATGCCACCAGATCCTGTATAATCAATGAGCCAAAGACACAGCCTTGCTTTTTTGTGCACTGTTAACTTTATTTTTAAGTCTAGTTCTGAACGATGGTTATAAGATGAATGTTTTCTCCATCCTGCTGCCCCAAATCACCAAATATTAGGACATGTTCTTGACAATAAATCCTGATTCTGAACCTGACAAGATATGAAAGGTATCTTCACAAAAAGTGGAAATAGGTGCATGAGAACAAAAAATAAGTAAATAATTACCTTCCCAGCAGGAGGCACACTGCACATCCGGCATCCGGATTGAGGCTCTTTCCACATCCGGCAGGAGGACTATTCCACATCCAGCATCCGGCAGGAGTCCCATTCCTCATCCGGCAGGAGGCCCATTTCACATCCGGCATCCGGATGGAGGCCCATTCCACATCCGGCAGGAGGACTATACCACATCCGGCATCTGGCAGGAGGCCCAATCCACATCCGGCTGGTGGCCCCTTTCATATCCGGTACCCGGCAGGAGGCCCATTGCTTCAAAGGCATGAGGCTCTCTTTTAAAATATTTTCAGTGGCCTTTACAGAAACAGGAAACAAACAGAAGCCATTAATCAATGGTAATACATAAAAAGGAATATTCAGATAAAATACAAATTATAAAAATAAATTGATAATGTCTAACCATTATATCATAACAAACAGAAATAAAGTGATAAACATTTAAACAATTAAAACATATGTCTAATAGAACATGATTTAAGGAGTATACTATACTCAAAATTCCTTCCCCTTCCCTTCTGAAGTTCTTTAGTGAGTACATAAAATTTCACTACCATTAAAAAACACAAACATATAAAGCAAGGTCCAAGTGATTAAATGTTACAAAAACTTTGAATTAAAGTGCCCATGGACATAGAATGTTTAAATATGAATTTGTGGAAGAACATCTGATTATTCAAAGTTAGGCCTGCCACCATATCGCAGAGTAATTGAGTGTTTTTATGGGCACAGCATCTTTCCAACTCATCAATATTAAACGTCGAGCAACAAGGTAGGCAAAAGAGACTGCATGTGGTTAATTCATAGTTCAATTCATTTAGGTAGTCCCTGTTGATTCAAAAGGAGCAATATTAGATTAGTTATCAACTTCAGGACGTCCTTCAATACCATTGTTCCCTCAGTGCTGGTCAAAAAGCAACTAACTTTATCCCTCTGTACCTCACTCTGCAATTGGATCTTTGACATTCTCATTGGAAGACCACAGTCAGGACGAATTGGAAACAAGGTCTCTTCCCCACTGATCATCAACACAGGCGCAGTCCAAGGATGTGTGCTTAGCCCCCTGCTCTACTCTCTGCAAACCCATGACTGTGTGTGGTGAGCCATAATTCCATTGCTATCGACATGTTGGCTGATGACACCAGAATGGTCAGCAAACAATAAATGGCAATGATGTAGCGAAGAAGGAAGGACATAGATCAGCTGGTTGAATGCTAACAAATCAAACCATTCACTCAATGTCAACAAAACAATGGATAAGATTTTGGATTCAGCAGGAAGTCAAAAGAACACGACCCAGTCTTCATGGAGGTGTCAGGAGTGCAGATGTTCGCGAACGTCAAATTCCTAAGCATTAAAACTCTGAGGATCTGTCATGGAGCCTCCATGGTGATGCTTTCACAAAAAAGCCTCACCATTGGCTATACTGTGAGATGTACCTGAGGAGATTCATTATCGCAATGAAGACACACCTTAACCTCCACAGGTGTATTATGCAGATCATTCTGGTAGGTTGCATCACTGCCTGGTCTGGAGGTGCCATCTCTCAGGAAAATGATAATTTCGAGAGGGTGTTTAACTGTCCCTGTAACATCACAGGCACCAGAATTCACTCCAGTTAGAACCTATACATGACATGCTGTCTTAAAATAAAAGTCTCTATCATGTAAAACCTCCACCACACCAGACCATAACTTCCTCACTCTACTATCATTGGATAAGGTACTGGAGCCTGAGGAATAGAGGTCAATGCCACAATGTCAGTTTCTTCCCTGATGCCACCAGATCCTGTATAATCAATGAGCCAAAGACACAGCCTTGCTTTTTTGTGCACTGTTAACTTTATTTTTAAGTCTAGTTCTGAACGATGGTTATAAGATGAATGTTTTCTCCATCCTGCTGCCCCAAATCACCAAATATTAGGACATGTTCTTGACAATAAATCCTGATTCTGAACCTGACAAGATATGAAAGGTATCTTCACAAAAAGTGGAAATAGGTGCATGAGAACAAAAAATAAGTAAATAATTACCTTCCCAGCAGGAGGCACACTGCACATCCGGCATCCGGATTGAGGCACTTTCCACATCCGGCAGGAGGACTATTCCACATCCAGCATCCGGCAGGAGTCCCATTCCACATCCGGCAGGAGGCCCATTTCACATTCGGCATCCGGATGGAGTCCCATTCCACATCCGGCAGGAGGACTATACCACATCCGGCATCTGGCAGGAGGCCCAATCCACATCCGGCTGGTGGCCCCTTTCATATCCGGTACCCGGCAGGAGGCCCATTGCTTCAAAGGCATGAGGCTCTCTTTTAAAATATTTTCAGTGGCCTTTACAGAAAAAGGAAACAAACAGAAGCCATTAATCAATGGTAATACATAAAAAGGAATATTCAGATAAAATACAAATTATAAAAATAAATTGATAATGTCTAACCATTATATCATAACAAACAGAAATAAAGTGATAAACATTTAAACAATTAAAACATATGTCTAATAGAACATGATTTAAGGAGTATACTATACTCAAAATTCCTTCCCCTTCCCTTCTGAAGTTCTTTAGTGAGTACATAAAATTTCACTACCATTAAAAATCACAAACATATAAAGCAAGGTCCAAGTGATTAAATGTTACAAAAACTTTGAATTAAAGTGCCCATGGACATAGAATGTTTAAATATGAATTTGTGGAAGAACATCTGATTATTCAAAGTTAGGCCTGCCACCATATCGCAGAGTAATTGAGTGTTTTTATGGGCACAGCATCTTTCCAACTCATCAATATTAAACGTCGAGCAACAAGGTAGGCAAAAGAGACTGCATGTGGTTAATTCATAGTTCAATTCATTTAGGTAGTCCCTGTTGATTCAAAAGGAGCAATATTAGATTAGTTATCAACTTCAGGACGTCCTTCAATACCATTGTTCCCTCAGTGCTGGTCAAAAAGCAACTAACTTTATCCCTCTGTACCTCACTCTGCAATTGGATCTTTGACATTCTCATTGGAAGACCACAGTCAGGACGAATTGGAAACAAGGTCTCTTCCCCACTGATCATCAACACAGGCGCAGTCCAAGGATGTGTGCTTAGCCCCCTGCTCTACTCTCTGCAAACCCATGACTGTGTGTGGTGAGCCATAATTCCATTGCTATCGACATGTTGGCTGATGACACCAGAATGGTCAGCAAACAATAAATGGCAATGATGTAGCGAAGAAGGAAGGACATATATCAGCTGGTTGAATGCTAACAAATCAAACCATTCACTCAATGTCAACAAAACAATGGATAAGATTTTGGATTCAGCAGGAAGTCAAAAGAACACGACCCAGTCTTCATGGAGGTGTCAGGAGTGCAGATGTTCGCGAACGTCAAATTCCTAAGCATTAAAACTCTGAGGATCTGTCATGGAGCCTCCATGGTGATGCTTTCACAAAAAAGCCTCACCATTGGCTATACTGTGAGATGTACCTGAGGAGATTCATTATCGCAATGAAGACACACCTTAACCTCCACAGGTGTATTATGCAGATCATTCTGGTAGGTTGCATCACTGCCTGGTCTGGAGGTGCCATCTCTCAGGAAAATGATAATTTCGAGAGGGTGTTTAACTGTCCCTGTAACATCACAGGCCCCAGAATTCACTCCAGTTAGAACCTATACATGACATGCTGTCTTAAAATAAAAGTCTCTATCATGTAAAACCTCCACCACACCAGACCATAACTTCCTCACTCTACTATCATTGGATAAGGTACTGGAGCCTGAGGAATAGAGGTCAATGCCACAATGTCAGTTTCTTCCCTGATGCCACCAGATCCTCTATAATCAATGAGCCAAAGACACAGCCTTGCTTTTTTGTGCACTGTTAACTTTATTTTTAAGTCTAGTTCTGAACGATGGTTATAAGATGAATGTTTTCTCCATCCTGCTGCCCCAAATCACCAAATATTAGGACATGTTCTTGACAATAAATCCTGATTCTGAACCTGACAAGATATGAAAGGTATCTTCACAAAAAGTGGAAATAGGTGCATGAGAACAAAAAATATGTAAATAATTACCTTCCCAGCAGGAGGCACACTGCACATCCGGCATCCGGATTGAGGCACTTTCCACATCCGGCAGGAGGACTATTCCACATCCAGCATCCGGCAGGAGTCCCATTCCACATCCGGCAGGAGGCCCATTTCACATCCGGCATCCGGATGGAGGCCCATTCCACATCCGGCAGGAGGACTATACCACATCCGGCATCTGGCAGGAGGCCCAATCCACATCCGGCTGGTGGCCCCTTTCATATCCGGTACCCGGCAGGAGGCCCATTGCTTCAAAGGCATGAGGCTCTCTTTTAAAATATTTTCAGTGGCCTTTACAGAAACAGGAAACAAACAGAAGCCATTAATCAATGGTAATACATAAAAAGGAATATTCAGATAAAATACAAATTATAAAAATAAATTGATAATGTCTAACCATTATATCATAACAAACAGAAATAAAGTGATAAACATTTAAACAATTAAAACATATGTCTAATAGAACATGATTTAAGGAGTATACTATACTCAAAATTCCTTCCCCTTCCCTTCTGAAGTTCTTTAGTGAGTACATAAAATTTCACTACCATTAAAAAACACAAACATATAAAGCAAGGTCCCAGTGATTAAATGTTACAAAAACTTTGAATTAAAGTGCCCATGGACATAGAATGTTTAAATGTGAATCTGTGGAAGAACATCTGATTATTCAAAGTTAGGCCTGCCACCATATCACAGAGTAATTGAGTGATTTTACGGGCAACAGCATCTTTTCAACTCATCAATATTAAACGTCGAGCAACAAGGTAGGCAAAAGAGACTGCATGTGGTTAATTCATAGTTCAATTCATTCAGGTAGTCTCTGTTGATTCAAAAGGAGCAATATTAGATTAGTTATCAACTTCAGGACGTCCTTCAATACCATTGTTCCCTCAGTGCTGGTCAAAAAGCAACTAACTTTATCCCTCTGTACCTCACTCTGCAATTGGATCTTTGACATTCTCATTGGAAGACCACAGTCAGGACGAATTGGAAACAAGGTCTCTTCCCCACTGATCATCAACACAGGCGCAGTCCAAGGATGTGTGCTTAGCCCCCTGCTCTACTCTCTGCAAACCCATGACTGTGTGTGGTGAGCCATAATTCCATTGCTATCGACATGTTGGCTGATGACACCAGAATGGTCAGCAAACAATAAATGGCAATGATGTAGCGAAGAAGGAAGGACATAGATCAGCTGGTTGAATGCTAACAAATCAAACCATTCACTCAATGTCAACAAAACAATGGATAAGATTTTGGATTCAGCAGGAAGTCAAAAGAACACGACCCAGTCTTCATGGAGGTGTCAGGAGTGCAGATGTTCGCGAACGTCAAATTCCTAAGCATTAAAACTCTGAGGATCTGTCATGGAGCCTCCATGGTGATGCTTTCACAAAAAAGCCTCACCATTGGCTATACTGTGAGATGTACCTGAGGAGATTCATTATCGCAATGAAGACACACCTTAACCTCCACAGGTGTATTATGCAGATCATTCTGGTAGGTTGCATCACTGCCTGGTCTGGAGGTGCCATCTCTCAGGAAAATGATAATTTCGAGAGGGTGTTTAACTGTCCCTGTAACATCACAGGCACCAGAATTCACTCCAGGTAGAACCTATACATGACATGCTGTCTTAAAATAAAAGTCTCTATCATGTAAAACCTCCACCACACCAGACCATAACTTCCTCACTCTACTATCATTGGATAAGGTACTGGAGCCTGAGGAATAGAGGTCAATGCCACAATGTCAGTTTCTTCCCTGATGCCACCAGATCCTGTATAATCAATGAGCCAAAGACACAGCCTTGCTTTTTTGTGCACTGTTAACTTTATTTTTAAGTCTAGTTCTGAACGATGGTTATAAGATGAATGTTTTCTCCATCCTGCTGCCCCAAATCACCAAATATTAGGACATGTTCTTGACAATAAATCCTGATTCTGAACCTGACAAGATATGAAAGGTATCTTCACAAAAAGTGGAAATAGGTGCATGAGAACAAAAAATAAGTAAATAATTACCTTCCCAGCAGGAGGCACACTGCACATCCGGCATCCGGATTGAGGCTCTTTCCACATCCGGCAGGAGGACTATTCAACATCCAGCATCCGGCAGGAGTCCCATTCCACATCCGGCAGGAGGCCCATTTCACATCCGGCATCCGGATGGAGGCCCATTCCACATCCGGCAGGAGGACTATACCACATCCGGCATCTGGCAGGAGGCCCAATCCACATCCGGCTGGTGGCCCCTTTCATATCCGGTACCCGGCAGGAGGCCCATTGCTTCAAAGGCATGAGGCTCTCTTTTAAAATATTTTCAGTGGCCTTTACAGAAAAAGGAAACAAACAGAAGCCATTAATCAATGGTAATACATAAAAAGGAATATTCAGATAAAATACAAATTATAAAAATAAATTGATAATGTCTAACCATTATATCATAACAAACAGAAATAAAGTGATAAACATTTAAACAATGAAAACATATGTCTAATAGAACATGATTTAAGGAGTATACTATACTCAAAATTCCTTCCCCTTCCCTTCTGAAGTTCTTTAGTGAGTACATAAAATTTCACTACCATTAAAAAACACAAACATATAAAGCAAGGTCCCAGTGATTAAATGTTACAAAAACTTTGAATTAAAGTGCCCATGGACATAGAATGTTTAAATGTGAATCTGTGGAAGAACATCTGATTATTCAAAGTTAGGCCTGCCACCATATCGCAGAGTAATTGAGTGTTTTTACGGGCAACAGCATCTTTCCAACTCATCAATATTAAACGTCAAGCAACAAGGGAGGCAAAAGAGACTGCATGTGGTAAATTCATTGTTCAATTCATTTAGGTAGTCTCTGTTGATTCAAAAGGAGCAATATTAGATTAGTTATCACCTTCTGGACGTCCTTCAATACCATTGTTCCCTCAGTGTTGGTCAAAAAGCAACTAACTTTATCCCTCTGTACCTCACTCTGCAATTGGATCTTTGACATTCTCATTGGAAGACCACAGTCAGGACGAATTGGAAACAAGGTCTCTTCCCCACTGATCATCAACACAGGCGCAGTCCAAGGATGTGTGCTTAGCCCCCTGCTCTACTCTCTGCAAACCCATGACTGTGTGTGGTGAGCCATAATTCCATTGCTATCGACATGTTGGCTGATGACACCAGAATGGTCAGCAAACAATAAATGGCAATGATGAAGCGAAGAAGGAAGGACATAGACCAGCTGGTTGAATGCTAACAAATCAAACCATTCACTCAATGTCAACAAAACAATGGTTAAGATTTTGGATTCAGCAGGATGTCAAAAGAACACGACCCAGTCTTCATGGAGGTGTCAGGAGTGCAGATGTTCGCGAACGTCAAATTCCTAAGCATTAAAACTCTGAGGATCTGTCATGGAGCCTCCATGGTGATGCTTTCACAAAAAAGCCTCACCATTGGCTATACTGTGAGATGTACCTGAGGAGATTCATTATCGCAATGAAGACACACCTTAACCTCCACAGGTGTACTATGCAGATCATTCTGGTAGGTTGCATCACTGCCTGGTCTGGAGGTGCCATGTCTCAGGAAAATGATAATTTCGAAGGGTGTTTAACTCTCCCTGTAACATCACAGGCACCAGAATTCACTCCAGTTACAACCTATACATGACATGCTGTCTTAAAATAAAAGTCTCTATCATGTAAAACCTCCACCACACCAGACCATAACTTCCTCACTCTACTATCATTGGATAAGGTACTGGAGCCTGAGGAATAGAGGTGAACGCCACAATGACAGTTTCTTCCCTGATGCCACCAGTTCCTGTATAATCAATGAGCCAAAGACACAGCCTTGCTTTTTTGTGCACTGTTAACTATATTTTTAAGTCTAGTTCTGAACGATGGTTATAAGATTAATGTTTTCTCCATCCTGCTGACTCAAATCACCAAATATTAGGACATGTTCTTGACAATAAATCCTGATTCTGAACCTGACAAGATATGAAAGGTATCTTCACAAAAAGTGGAAATAGGTGCATGAGACCAAAAAATATGTAAATAATTACCTTCCCAGCAGGAGGCACACTGCACATCCGGCATCCGGATTGAGGCTCTTTCCACATCCGGCAGGAGGACTATTCCACATCCAGCATCCGGCAGGAGTCCCGTTCCACATCCGGATGGAGGCCCATTCCACATCCGGCAGGAGGACTATACCACATCCGGCATCTGGCAGGAGGCCCAATCCACATCCGGCTGGTGGCCCCTTTCATATCCGGTACCCGGCAGGAGGCCCATTGCTTCAAAGGCATGAGGCTCTCTTTTAAAATATTTTCAGTGGCCTTTACAGAAACAGGAAACAAACAGAAGCCATTAATCAATGGTAATACATAAAAAGGAATATTCAGATAAAATACAAATTATAAAAATAAATTGATCATGTCTAACCATTATATCATAACAAACAGAAATAAAGTGATAAACATTTAAACAATTAAAACATATGTCTAATAGAACATGATTTAAGGAGTATACTATACTCAAAATTCCTTCCCCTTCCCTTCTGAAGTTCTTTAGTGAGTACATAAAATTTCACTACCATTAAAAAACACAAACATATAAAGCAAGGTCCAAGTGATTAAATGTTACAAAAACTTTGAATTAAAGTGCCCATGGACATAGAATGTTTAAATATGAATTTGTGGAAGAACATCTGATTATTCAAAGTTAGGCCTGCCACCATATCGCAGAGTAATTGAGTGTTTTTACGGGCAACAGAATCTTTCCAACTCATCAATATTAAACGTCGAGCAACAAGGGAGGCAAAAGAGACTGCATGTGGTTAATTCATAGTTCAATTCATTTAGGTAGTCTCTGTTGATTCAAAAGGAGCAATATTAGATTAGTTATCACCTTCTGGACGTCCTTCAATACCATTGTTCCCTCAGTGCTGGTCAAAAAGCAACTAACTTTATCCCTCTGTACCTCACTCTGCAATTGGATCTTTGACATTCTCATTGGAAGACCACAGTCAGCACGAATTGGAAACAAGGTCTCTTCCCCACTGATCATCAACACAGGCGCAGTCCAAGGATGTGTCCTTAGCCCCCTGCACTACTCTCTGCAAACCCATGACAGTGTGTGGTGAGCCATAATTCCATTGCTATCGACATGTTGGCTGATGACACCAGAATGGTCAACAAACAATAAATGGCAATGATGAAGCGAAGAAGGAAGGACATAGATCAGCTGGTTGAATGCTAACAAATCAAACCATTCACTCAATGTCAACAATACAATGGATAAGATTTTGGATTCAGCAGGAAGTCAAAAGAACACGACCCAGTCTTCATGGAGGTGTCAGGAGTGCAGATGTTCGCGAACGTCAAATTCCTAAGCATTAAAACTCTGAGGATCTGTCATGGAGGCTCCATGGTGATGCTTTCACAAAAAAGCCTCACCATTGGCTATACTGTGAGATGTACCTGAGGAGATTCATTATCGCAATGAAGACACACCTTAACCTCCACAGGTGTACTATGCAGATCATTCTGGTAGGATGCATCACTGCCTGGTCTGGAGGTGCCATGTCTCAGGAAAATGATAATTTCGAGAGGGTGTTTAACTCTCCCTGTAACATCACAGGCACCAGAATTCACTCCAGTTAGAACCTATACATGACATGCTGTCTTAAAATAAAAGTCTCTATCATGTAAAACCTCCACCACACCAGACAATAACTTCCTCACTCTACTATCATTGGATAAGGTACTGGAGCCTGAGGAATAGAGGTGAATGCCACAATGACAGTTTCTTCCCTGATGCCACCAGTTCCTGTATAATCAATGAGCCAAAGACACAGCCTTGCTTTTTTGTGCACTGTTAACTATATTTTTAAGTCTAGTTCTGAACGATGGTTATAAGATTAATGTTTTCTCCATCCTGCTGCCTCAAATCACCAAATATTAGGACATGTTCTTGACAATAAATTCTGATTCTGAACCTGACAAGATATGAAAGGTATCTTCACAAAAAGTGGAAATAGGTGCATGAGACCAAAAAATATGTAAATAATTACCTTCCCAGCAGGAGGCACACTGCACATCCGGCATCCGGATTGAGGCTCTTTCCACATCCGGCAGGAGGACTATTCCACATCCAGCATCCGGCAGGAGTCCCATTCCACATCCGGCAGGAGGCCCATTTCACATCCGGCATCCGGATGGAGGCCCATTCCACATCCGGCAGGAGGACTATACCACATCCGGCATCCGGCAGGAGGCCCAATCCACATCCGGCTGGTGGCCCCTTTCATATCCGGTACCCGGCAGGAGGCCCATTGCTTTAAAGGCATGAGGTTCTCTTTTAAAATATTTCAGTGGCCTTTACAGAAACAGGAAACAAACAGAAGCCATTAATCAATGGTAATACATAAAAAGGAATATTCAGATAAAATACAAATTATAAAAATAAATTGATCATGTCTAACCATTATATCATAACAAACAGAAATAAAGTGATAAACATTTAAACAATTAAAACATATGTCTAATAGAACATGATTTAAGGAGTATACTATACTCAAAATTCCTTCCCCTTCCCTTCTGAAGTTCTTTAGTGAGTACATAAAATTTCACTACCATTAAAAAACACAAACATATAAAGCAAGGTCCAAGTGATTAAATGTTACAAAAACTTTGAATTAAAGTGCCCATGGACATAGAATGTTTAAATGTGAATCTGTGGAAGAATATCTCATTAATTCAAAGTTAGGCCTGCCACCATATCACAGAGTAAATGCGTGTTTTTACGGGCAACAGCATCTTTCCAACTCATCAATATTACACGTCGAGCAACAAGGGAGGCAAAAGAGACTGCATGTGGTTAATTCATAGTTCAATTCATTTAGGTAGTCTCTGTTGATTCAAAGGGAGCAATATTAGATTAGTTATCAACTTCAGGACGTCCTTCAATACCATTGTTCCCTCAGTGCTGGTCAAAAAGCAACTAACTTTATCCCTCTGTACCTCACTCTGCAATTGGATCTTTGACATTCTCATTGGAAGACCACAGTCAGGACGAATTGGAAACAAGGTCTCTTCCCCACTGATCATCAACACAGGCGCAGTCCAAGGATGTGTGCTTAGCCCCCTGCTCTACTCTCTGCAAACCCATGACTGTGTGTGGTGAGCCATAATTCCATTGCTATCGACATGTTGGCTGATGACACCAGAATGGTCAGCAAACAATAAATGGCAATGATGAAGCGAAGAAGGAAGGACATAGATCAGCTGGTTGAATGCTAACAAATCAAACCATTCACTCAATGTCAACAAAACAATGGTTAAGATTTTGGATTCAGCAGGATGTCAAAAGAACACGACCCAGTCTTCATGGAGGTGTCAAGAGTGCAGATGTTCGCGAACGTCAAATTCCTAAGCATTAAAACTCTGAGGATCTGTCATGGAGCCTCCATGGTGATGCTTTCACAAAAAAGCCTCACCATTGGCTATACTGTGAGATGTACCTGAGGAGATTCATTATCGCAATGAAGACACACCTTAACCTCCACAGGTGTACTATGCAGATCATTCTGGTAGGTTGCATCACTGCCTGGTCTGGAGGTGCCATGTCTCAGGAAAATGATAATTTCGAAGGGTGTTTAACTCTCCCTGTAACATCACAGGCACCAGAATTCACTCCAGTTACAACCTATACATGACATGCTGTCTTAAAATAAAAGTCTCTATCATGTAAAACCTCCACCACACCAGACCATAACTTCCTCACTCTACTATCATTGGATAAGGTACTGGAGCCTGAGGAATAGAGGTGAATGCCACAATGACAGTTTCTTCCCTGATGCCACCAGTTCCTGTATAATCAATGAGCCAAAGACACAGCCTTGCTTTTTTGTGCACTGTTAACTATATTTTTAAGTCTAGTTCTGAACGATGGTTATAAGATTAATGTTTTCTCCATCCTGCTGCCTCAAATCACCAAATATTAGGACATGTTCTTGACAATAAATCCTGATTCTGAACCTGACAAGATATGAAAGGTATCTTCACAAAAAGTGGAAATAGGTGCATGAGACCAAAAAATATGTAAATAATTACCTTCCCAGCAGGAGGCACACTGCACATCCGGCATCCGGATTGAGGCTCTTTCCACATCCGGCAGGAGGACTATTCCACATCCAGCATCCGGCAGGAGTCCCGTTCCACATCCGGATGGAGGCCCATCCCACATCCGGCAGGAGGACTATACCACATCCGGCATCTGGCAGGAGGCCCAATCCACATCCGGCTGGTGGCCCCTTTCATATCCGGTACCCGGCAGGAGGCCCATTGCTTCAAAGGCATGAGGCTCTCTTTTAAAATATTTTCAGTGGCCTTTACAGAAACAGGAAACAAACAGAAGCCATTAATCAATGGTAATACATAAAAAGGAATATTCAGATAAAATACAAATTATAAAAATAAATTGATCATGTCTAACCATTATATCATAACAAACAGAAATAAAGTGATAAACATTTAAACAATTAAAACATATGTCTAATAGAACATGATTTAAGGAGTACACTATACTCAAAATTCCTTCCCCTTCCCTTCTGAAGTTCTTTAGTGAGTACATAAAATTTCACTACCATTAAAAAACACAAACATATAAAGCAAGGTCCCAGTGATTAAATGTTACAAAAACTTTGAATTAAAGTGCCCATGGACATAGAATGTTTAAATGTGAATCTGTGGAAGAACATCTGATTATTCAAAGTTAGGCCTGCCACCATATCACAGAGTAATTGAGTGTTTTTACGGACAACAGCATCTTTTCAACTCATCAATATTAAACGTCGAGCAACAAGGGAGGCAAAAGAGACTGCATGTGGTTAATTCATAGTTCAATTCATTCAGGTAGTCTCTGTTGATTCAAAAGGAGCAATATTAGATTAGTTATCAACTTCAGGACGTCCTTCAATACCATTGTTCCCTCAGTGCTGGTCAAAAAGCAATTAACTTTATCCCTCTGTACCTCACTCTGCAATTGGATCTTTGACATTCTCATTGGAAGACCACAGTCAGGACGAATTGGAAACAAGGTCTCTTCCCCACTGATCATCAACACAGGCGCAGTCCAAGGATGTGTCCTTAGCCCCCTGCACTACTCTCTGCAAACCCATGACAGTGTGTGGTGAGCCATAATTCCATTGCTATCGACATGTTGGCTGATGACACCAGAATGGTCAACAAACAATAAATGGCAATGATGAAGCGAAGAAGGAAGGACATAGATCAGCTGGTTGAATGCTAACAAATCAAACCATTCACTCAATGTCAACAATACAATGGATAAGATTTTGGATTCAGCAGGAAGTCAAAAGAACACGACCCAGTCTTCATGGAGGTGTCAGGAGTGCAGATGTTCGCGAACGTCAAATTCCTAAGCATTAAAACTCTGAGGATCTGTCATGGAGCCTCCATGGTGATGCTTTCACAAAAAAGCCTCACCATTGGCTATACTGTGAGATGTACCTGAGGAGATTCATTATCGCAATGAAGACACACCTTAACCTCCACAGGTGTACTATGCAGATCATTCTGGTAGGATGCATCACTGCCTGGTCTGGAGGTGCCATGTCTCAGGAAAATGATAATTTCGAGAGTGTGTTTAACTCTCCCTGTAACATCACAGGCACCAGAATTCACTCCAGTTAGAACCTATACATGACATGCTGTCTTAAAATAAAAGTCTCTATCATGTAAAACCTCCACCACACCAGACAATAACTTCCTCACTCTACTATCATTGGATAAGGTACTGGAGCCTGAGGAATAGAGGTGAATGCCACAATGACAGTTTCTTCCCTGATGCCACCAGTTCCTGTATAATCAATGAGCCAAAGACACAGCCTTGCTTTTTTGTGCACTGTTAACTATATTTTTAAGTCTAGTTCTGAACGATGGTTATAAGATTAATGTTTTCTCCATCCTGCTGCCTCAAATCACCAAATATTAGGACATGTTCTTGACAATAAATTCTGATTCTGAACCTGACAAGATATGAAAGGTATCTTCACAAAAAGTGGAAATAGGTGCATGAGACCAAAAAATATGTAAATAATTACCTTCCCAGCAGGAGGCACACTGCACATCCGGCATCCGGATTGAGGCTCTTTCCACATCCGGCAGGAGGACTATTCCACATCCAGCATCCGGCAGGAGTCCCGTTCCACATCCGGCAGGAGGCCCATTTCACATCCGGCATCCGGATGGAGGCCCATTCCACATCCGGCAGGAGGACTATACCACATCCGGCATCTGGCAGGAGGCCCAATCCACATCCGGCTGGTGGCCCCTTTCATATCCGGTACCCGGCAGGAGGCCCATTGCTTTAAAGGCATGAGGCTCTCTTTTAAAATATTTCAGTGGCCTTTACAGAAACAGGAAACAAACAGAAGCCATTAATCAATGGTAATACATAAAAAGGAATATTCAGATAAAATACAAATTATAAAAATAAATTGATCATGTCTAACCATTATATCATAACAAACAGAAATAAAGTGATAAACATTTAAACAATTAACTCAAAATTCCTTCCCCTTCCCTTCTGAAGTTCTTCAGTGAGTACATAAAATTTCACTACCATTAAAAAACACAAACATATAAAGCAAGGTCCAAGTGATTAAATGTTACTAAAACTTTGAATTAAAGTGCCCATGGACATAGAATGTTTAAATGTGAATCTGTGGAAGAATATCTCATTAATTCAAAGTTAGGCCTGCCACCATATCACAGAGTAAATGTGTGTTTTTACGGGCAACAGCATCTTTCCAACTCATCAATATTAAACGTCGAGCAACAAGGGAGGCAAAAGAGACTGCATGTGGTAAATTCATTGTTCAATTCATTTAGGTAGTCTCTGTTGATTCAAAAGGAGCAATATTAGATTAGTTATCACCTTCTGGACGTCCTTCAATACCATTGTTCCCTCAGTGTTGGTCAAAAAGCAACTAACTTTATCCCTCTGTACCTCACTCTGCAATTGGATCTTTGACATTCTCATTGGAAGACCACAGTCAGGACGAATTGGAAACAAGGTCTCTTCCCCACTGATCATCAACACAGGCGCAGTCCAAGGATGTGTGCTTAGCCCCCTGCTCTACTCTCTGCAAACCCATGACTGTGTGTGGTGAGCCATAATTCCATTGCTATCGACATGTTGGCTGATGACACCAGAATGGTCAGCAAACAATAAATGGCAATGATGAAGCGAAGAAGGAAGGACATAGACCAGCTGGTTGAATGCTAACAAATCAAACCATTCACTCAATGTCAACAAAACAATGGTTAAGATTTTGGATTCAGCAGGATGTCAAAAGAACACGACCCAGTCTTCATGGAGGTGTCAGGAGTGCAGATGTTCGCGAACGTCATATTCCTAAGCATTAAAACTCTGAGGATCTGTCATGGAGCCTCCATGGTGATGCTTTCACAAAAAAGCCTCACCATTGGCTATACTGTGAGATGTACCTGAGGAGATTCATTATCGCAATGAAGACACACCTTAACCTCCACAGGTGTACTATGCAGATCATTCTGGTAGGTTGCATCACTGCCTGGTCTGGAGGTGCCATGTCTCAGGAAAATGATAATTTCGAAGGGTGTTTAACTCTCCCTGTAACATCACAGGCACCAGAATTCACTCCAGTTACAACCTATACATGACATGCTGTCTTAAAATAAAAGTCTCTATCATGTAAAACCTCCACCACACCAGACCATAACTTCCTCACTCTCCTATCATTGGATAAGGTACTGGAGCCTGAGGAATAGAGGTGAACGCCACAATGACAGTTTCTTCCCTGATGCCACCAGTTCCTGTATAATCAATGAGCCAAAGACACAGCCTTGCTTTTTTGTGCACTGTTAACTATATTTTTAAGTCTAGTTCTGAACGATGGTTATAAGATTAATGTTTTCTCCATCCTGCTGATTCAAATCACCAAATATTAGGACATGTTCTTGACAATAAATCCTGATTCTGAACCTGACAAGATATGAAAGGTATCTTCACAAAAAGTGGAAATAGGTGCATGAGACCAAAAAATATGTAAATAATTACCTTCCCAGCAGGAGGCACACTGCACATCCGGCATCCGGATTGAGGCTCTTTCCACATCCGGCAGGAGGACTATTCCACATCCAGCATCCGGCAGGAGTCCCGTTCCACATCCGGATGGAGGCCCATTCCACATCCGGCAGGAGGACTATACCACATCCGGCATCTGGCAGGAGGCCCAATCCACATCCGGCTGGTGGCCCCTTTCATATCCGGTACCCGGCAGGAGGCCCATTGCTTCAAAGGCATGAGGCTCTCTTTTAAAATATTTTCAGTGGCCTTTACAGAAACAGGAAACAAACAGAAGCCATTAATCAATGGTAATACATAAAAAGGAATATTCAGATAAAATACAAATTATAAAAATAAATTGATCATGTCTAACCATTATATCATAACAAACAGAAATAAAGTGATAAACATTTAAACAATTAAAACATATGTCTAATAGAACATGATTTAAGGAGTATACTATACTCAAAATTCCTTCCCCTTCCCTTCTGAAGTTCTTTAGTGAGTACATAAAATTTCACTACCATTAAAAAACACAAACATATAAAGCAAGGTCCAAGTGATTAAATGTTACAAAAACTTTGAATTAAAGTGCCCATGGACATAGAATGTTTAAATATGAATTTGTGGAAGAACATCTGATTATTCAAAGTTAGGCCTGCCACCATATCGCAGAGTAATTGAGTGTTTTTACGGGCAACAGCATCTTTCCAACTCATCAATATTAAACGTCGAGCAACAAGGGAGGCAAAAGAGACTGCATGTGGTTAATTCATAGTTCAATTCATTTAGGTAGTCTCTGTTGATTCAAAAGGAGCAATATTAGATTAGTTATCACCTTCTGGACGTCCTTCAATACCATTGTTCCCTCAGTGCTGGTCAAAAAGCAACTAACTTTATCCCTCTGTACCTCACTCTGCAATTGGATCTTTGACATTCTCATTGGAAGACCACAGTCAGCACGAATTGGAAACAAGGTGTCTTCCCCACTGATCATCAACACAGGCGCAGTCCAAGGATGTGTCCTTAGCCCCCTGCACTACTCTCTGCAAACCCATGACAGTGTGTGGTGAGCCATAATTCCATTGCTATCGACATGTTGGCTGATGACACCAGAATGGTCAACAAACAATAAATGGCAATGATGAAGCGAAGAAGGAAGGACATAGATCAGCTGGTTGAATGCTAACAAATCAAACCATTCACTCAATGTCAACAATACAATGGATAAGATTTTGGATTCAGCAGGAAGTCAAAAGAACACGACCCAGTCTTCATGGAGGTGTCAGGAGTGCAGATGTTCGCGAACGTCAAATTCCTAAGCATTAAAACTCTGAGGATCTGTCATGGAGGCTCCATGGTGATGCTTTCACAAAAAAGCCTCACCATTGGCTATACTGTGAGATGTACCTGAGGAGATTCATTATCGCAATGAAGACACACCTTAACCTCCACAGGTGTACTATGCAGATCATTCTGGTAGGATGCATCACTGCCTGGTCTGGAGGTGCCATGTCTCAGGAAAATGATAATTTCGAGAGGGTGTTTAACTCTCCCTGTAACATCACAGGCACCAGAATTCACTCCAGTTAGAACCTATACATGACATGCTGTCTTAAAATAAAAGTCTCTATCATGTAAAACCTCCACCACACCAGACAATAACTTCCTCACTCTACTATCATTGGATAAGGTACTGGAGCCTGAGGAATAGAGGTGAATGCCACAATGACAGTTTCTTCCCTGATGCCACCAGTTCCTGTATAATCAATGAGCCAAAGACACAGCCTTGCTTTTTTGTGCACTGTTAACTATATTTTTAAGTCTAGTTCTGAACGATGGTTATAAGATTAATGTTTTCTCCATCCTGCTGCCTCAAATCACCAAATATTAGGACATGTTCTTGACAATAAATTCTGATTCTGAACCTGACAAGATATGAAAGGTATCTTCACAAAAAGTGGAAATAGGTGCATGAGACCAAAAAATATGTAAATAATTACCTTCCCAGCAGGAGGCACACTGCACATCCGGCATCCGGATTGAGGCTCTTTCCACATCCGGCAGGAGGACTATTCCACATCCAGCATCCGGCAGGAGTCCCATTCCACATCCGGCAGGAGGCCCATTTCACATCCGGCATCCGGATGGAGGCCCATTCCACATCCGGCAGGAGGACTATACCACATCCGGCATCTGGCAGGAGGCCCAATCCACATCCGGCTGGTGGCCCCTTTCATATCCGGTACCCGGCAGGAGGCCCATTGCTTCAAAGGCATGAGGCTCTCTTTTAAAATATTTTCAGTGGCCTTTACAGAAACAGGAAACAAACAGAAGCCATTAATCAATGGTAATACATAAAAAGGAATATTCAGATAAAATACAAATTATAAAAATAAATTGATCATGTCTAACCATTATATCATAACAAACAGAAATAAAGTGATAAACATTTAAACAATTAAAACATATGTCTAATAGAACATGATTTAAGGAGTACACTATACTCAAAATTCCTTCCCCTTCCCTTCTGAAGTTCTTTAGTGAGTACATAAAATTTCACTACCATTAAAAAACACAAACATATAAAGCAAGGTCCCAGTGATTAAATGTTACAAAAACTTTGAATTAAAGTGCCCATGGACATAGAATGTTTAAATGTGAATCTGTGGAAGAACATCTGATTATTCAAAGTTAGGCCTGCCACCATATCACAGAGTAATTGAGTGTTTTTACGGGCAACAGCATCTTTTCAACTCATCAATATTAAACGTCGAGCAACAAGGGAGGCAAAAGAGACTGCATGTGGTTAATTCATAGTTCAATTCATTCAGGTAGTCTCTGTTGATTCAAAAGGAGCAATATTAGATTAGTTATCAACTTCAGGACGTCCTTCAATACCATTGTTCCCTCAGTGCTGGTCAAAAAGCAATTAACTTTATCCCTCTGTACCTCACTCTGCAATTGGATCTTTGACATTCTCATTGGAAGACCACAGTCAGGACGAATTGGAAACAAGGTCTCTTCCCCACTGATCATCAACACAGGCGCAGTCCAAGGATGTGTCCTTAGCCCCCTGCACTACTCTCTGCAAACCCATGACAGTGTGTGGTGAGCCATAATTCCATTGCTATCGACATGTTGGCTGATGACACCAGAATGGTCAACAAACAATAAATGGCAATGATGAAGCGAAGAAGGAAGGACATAGATCAGCTGGTTGAATGCTAACAAATCAAACCATTCACTCAATGTCAACAATACAATGGATAAGATTTTGGATTCAGCAGGAAGTCAAAAGAACACGACCCAGTCTTCATGGAGGTGTCAGGAGTGCAGATGTTCGCGAACGTCAAATTCCTAAGCATTAAAACTCTGAGGATCTGTCATGGAGCCTCCATGGTGATGCTTTCACAAAAAAGCCTCACCATTGGCTATACTGTGAGATGTACCTGAGGAGATTCATTATCGCAATGAAGACACACCTTAACCTCCACAGGTGTACTATGCAGATCATTCTGGTAGGATGCATCACTGCCTGGTCTGGAGGTGCCATGTCTCAGGAAAATGATAATTTCGAGAGTGTGTTTAACTCTCCCTGTAACATCACAGGCACCAGAATTCACTCCAGTTAGAACCTATACATGACATGCTGTCTTAAAATAAAAGTCTCTATCATGTAAAACCTCCACCACACCAGACAATAACTTCCTCACTCTACTATCATTGGATAAGGTACTGGAGCCTGAGGAATAGAGGTGAATGCCACAATGACAGTTTCTTCCCTGATGCCACCAGTTCCTGTATAATCAATGAGCCAAAGACACAGCCTTGCTTTTTTGTGCACTGTTAACTATATTTTTAAGTCTAGTTCTGAACGATGGTTATAAGATTAATGTTTTCTCCATCCTGCTGCCTCAAATCACCAAATATTAGGACATGTTCTTGACAATAAATTCTGATTCTGAACCTGACAAGATATGAAAGGTATCTTCACAAAAAGTGGAAATAGGTGCATGAGACCAAAAAATATGTAAATAATTACCTTCCCAGCAGGAGGCACACTGCACATCCGGCATCCGGATTGAGGCTCTTTCCACATCCGGCAGGAGGACTATTCCACATCCAGCATCCGGCAGGAGTCCCGTTCCACATCCGGCAGGAGGCCCATTTCACATCCGGCATCCGGATGGAGGCCCATTCCACATCCGGCAGGAGGACTATACCACATCCGGCATCTGGCAGGAGGCCCAATCCACATCCGGCTGGTGGCCCCTTTCATATCCGGTACCCGGCAGGAGGCCCATTGCTTTAAAGGCATGAGGCTCTCTTTTAAAATATTTCAGTGGCCTTTACAGAAACAGGAAACAAACAGAAGCCATTAATCAATGGTAATACATAAAAAGGAATATTCAGATAAAATACAAATTATAAAAATAAATTGATCATGTCTAACCATTATATCATAACAAACAGAAATAAAGTGATAAACATTTAAACAATTAACTCAAAATTCCTTCCCCTTCCCTTCTGAAGTTCTTCAGTGAGTACATAAAATTTCACTACCATTAAAAAACACAAACATATAAAGCAAGGTCCAAGTGATTAAATGTTACTAAAACTTTGAATTAAAGTGCCCATGGACATAGAATGTTTAAATGTGAATCTGTGGAAGAATATCTCATTAATTCAAAGTTAGGCCTGCCACCATATCACAGAGTAAATGTGTGTTTTTACGGGCAACAGCATCTTTCCAACTCATCAATATTAAACGTCGAGCAACAAGGGAGGCAAAAGAGACTGCATGTGGTAAATTCATTGTTCAATTCATTTAGGTAGTCTCTGTTGATTCAAAAGGAGCAATATTAGATTAGTTATCACCTTCTGGACGTCCTTCAATACCATTGTTCCCTCAGTGTTGGTCAAAAAGCAACTAACTTTATCCCTCTGTACCTCACTCTGCAATTGGATCTTTGACATTCTCATTGGAAGACCACAGTCAGGACGAATTGGAAACAAGGTCTCTTCCCCACTGATCATCAACACAGGCGCAGTCCAAGGATGTGTGCTTAGCCCCCTGCTCTACTCTCTGCAAACCCATGACTGTGTGTGGTGAGCCATAATTCCATTGCTATCGACATGTTGGCTGATGACACCAGAATGGTCAGCAAACAATAAATGGCAATGATGAAGCGAAGAAGGAAGGACATAGACCAGCTGGTTGAATGCTAACAAATCAAACCATTCACTCAATGTCAACAAAACAATGGTTAAGATTTTGGATTCAGCAGGATGTCAAAAGAACACGACCCAGTCTTCATGGAGGTGTCAGGAGTGCAGATGTTCGCGAACGTCAAATTCCTAAGCATTAAAACTCTGAGGATCTGTCATGGAGCCTCCATGGTGATGCTTTCACAAAAAAGCCTCACCATTGGCTATACTGTGAGATGTACCTGAGGAGATTCATTATCGCAATGAAGACACACCTTAACCTCCACAGGTGTACTATGCAGATCATTCTGGTAGGTTGCATCACTGCCTGGTCTGGAGGTGCCATGTCTCAGGAAAATGATAATTTCGAAGGGTGTTTAACTCTCCCTGTAACATCACAGGCACCAGAATTCACTCCAGTTACAACCTATACATGACATGCTGTCTTAAAATAAAAGTCTCTATCATGTAAAACCTCCACCACACCAGACCATAACTTCCTCACTCTACTATCATTGGATAAGGTACTGGAGCCTGAGGAATAGAGGTGAACGCCACAATGACAGTTTCTTCCCTGATGCCACCAGTTCCTGTATAATCAATGAGCCAAAGACACAGCCTTGCTTTTTTGTGCACTGTTAACTATATTTTTAAGTCTAGTTCTGAACGATGGTTATAAGATTAATGTTTTCTCCATCCTGCTGATTCAAATCACCAAATATTAGGACATGTTCTTGACAATAAATCCTGATTCTGAACCTGACAAGATATGAAAGGTATCTTCACAAAAAGTGGAAATAGGTGCATGAGACCAAAAAATATGTAAATAATTACCTTCCCAGCAGGAGGCACACTGCACATCCGGCATCCGGATTGAGGCTCTTTCCACATCCGGCAGGAGGACTATTCCACATCCAGCATCCGGCAGGAGTCCCGTTCCACATCCGGATGGAGGCCCATTCCACATCCGGCAGGAGGACTATACCACATCCGGCATCTGGCAGGAGGCCCAATCCACATCCGGCTGGTGGCCCCTTTCATATCCGGTACCCGGCAGGAGGCCCATTGCTTCAAAGGCATGAGGCTCTCTTTTAAAATATTTTCATTGGCCTTTACAGAAACAGGAAACAAACAGAAGCCATTAATCAATGGTAATACATAAAAAGGAATATTCAGATAAAATACAAATTATAAAAATAAATTGATCATGTCTAACCATTATATCATAACAAACAGAAATAAAGTGATAAACATTTAAACAATTAAAACATATGTCTAATAGAACATGATTTAAGGAGTATACTATACTCAAAATTCCTTCCCCTTCCCTTCTGAAGTTCTTTAGTGAGTACATAAAATTTCACTACCATTAAAAAACACAAACATATAAAGCAAGGTCCAAGTGATTAAATGTTACAAAAACTTTGAATTAAAGTGCCCATGGACATAGAATGTTTAAATATGAATTTGTGGAAGAACATCTGATTATTCAAAGTTAGGCCTGCCACCATATCGCAGAGTAATTGAGTGTTTTTACGGGCAACAGCATCTTTCCAACTCATCAATATTAAACGTCGAGCAACAAGGGAGGCAAAAGAGACTGCATGTGGTTAATTCATAGTTCAATTCATTTAGGTAGTCTCTGTTGATTCAAAAGGAGCAATATTAGATTAGTTATCACCTTCTGGACGTCCTTCAATACCATTGTTCCCTCAGTGCTGTTCAAAAAGCAACTAACTTTATCCCTCTGTACCTCACTCTGCAATTGGATCTTTGACATTCTCATTGGAAGACCACAGTCAGCACGAATTGGAAACAAGGTCTCTTCCCCACTGATCATCAACACAGGCGCAGTCCAAGGATGTGTCCTTAGCCCCCTGCACTACTCTCTGCAAACCCATGACAGTGTGTGGTGAGCCATAATTCCATTGCTATCGACATGTTGGCTGATGACACCAGAATGGTCAACAAACAATAAATGGCAATGATGAAGCGAAGAAGGAAGGACATAGATCAGCTGGTTGAATGCTAACAAATCAAACCATTCACTCAATGTCAACAATACAATGGATAAGATTTTGGATTCAGCAGGAAGTCAAAAGAACACGACCCAGTCTTCATGGAGGTGTCAGGAGTGCAGATGTTCGCGAACGTCAAATTCCTAAGCATTAAAACTCTGAGGATCTGTCATGGAGGCTCCATGGTGATGCTTTCACAAAAAAGCCTCACCATTGGCTATACTGTGAGATGTACCTGAGGAGATTCATTATCGCAATGAAGACACACCTTAACCTCCACAGGTGTACTATGCAGATCATTCTGGTAGGATGCATCACTGCCTGGTCTGGAGGTGCCATGTCTCAGGAAAATGATAATTTCGAGAGGGTGTTTAACTCTCCCTGTAACATCACAGGCACCAGAATTCACTCCAGTTAGAACCTATACATGACATGCTGTCTTAAAATAAAAGTCTCTATCATGTAAAACCTCCACCACACCAGACAATAACTTCCTCACTCTACTATCATTGGATAAGGTACTGGAGCCTGAGGAATAGAGGTGAATGCCACAATGACAGTTTCTTCCCTGATGCCACCAGTTCCTGTATAATCAATGAGCCAAAGACACAGCCTTGCTTTTTTGTGCACTGTTAACTATATTTTTAAGTCTAGTTCTGAACGATGGTTATAAGATTAATGTTTTCTCCATCCTGCTGCCTCAAATCACCAAATATTAGGACATGTTCTTGACAATAAATTCTGATTCTGAACCTGACAAGATATGAAAGGTATCTTCACAAAAAGTGGAAATAGGTGCATGAGACCAAAAAATATGTAAATAATTACCTTCCCAGCAGGAGGCACACTGCACATCCGGCATCCGGATTGAGGCTCTTTCCACATCCGGCAGGAGGACTATTCCACATCCAGCATCCGGCAGGAGTCCCATTCCACATCCGGCAGGAGGCCCATTTCACATCCGGCATCCGGATGGAGGCCCATTCCACATCCGGCAGGAGGACTATACCACATCCGGCATCCGGCAGGAGGCCCAATCCACATCCGGCTGGTGGCCCCTTTCATATCCGGTACCCGGCAGGAGGCCCATTGCTTTAAAGGCATGAGGCTCTCTTTTAAAATATTTCAGTGGCCTTTACAGAAACAGGAAACAAACAGAAGCCATTAATCAATGGTAATACATAAAAAGGAATATTCAGATAAAATACAAATTATAAAAATAAATTGATCATGTCTAACCATTATATCATAACAAACAGAAATAAAGTGATAAACATTTAAACAATTAAAACATATGTCTAATAGAACATGATTTAAGGAGTATACTATACTCAAAATTCCTTCCCCTTCCCTTCTGAAGTTCTTCAGTGAGTACATAAAATTTCACTACCATTAAAAAACACAAACATATAAAGCAAGGTCCAAGTGATTAAATGTTACAAAAACTTTGAATTAAAGTGCCCATGGACATAGAATGTTTAAATGTGAATCTGTGGAAGAATATCTCATTAATTCAAAGTTAGGCCTGCCACCATATCACAGAGTAAATGCGTGTTTTTACGGGCAACAGCATCTTTCCAACTCATCAATATTACACGTCGAGCAACAAGGGAGGCAAAAGAGACTGCATGTGGTTAATTCATAGTTCAATTCATTTAGGTAGTCTCTGTTGATTCAAAGGGAGCAATATTAGATTAGTTATCAACTTCAGGACGTCCTTCAATACCATTGTTCCCTCAGTGCTGGTCAAAAAGCAACTAACTTTATCCCTCTGTACCTCACTCTGCAATTGGATCTTTGACATTCTCATTGGAAGACCACAGTCAGGACGAATTGGAAACAAGGTCTCTTCCCCACTGATCATCAACACAGGCGCAGTCCAAGGATGTGTGCTTAGCCCCCTGCTCTACTCTCTGCAAACCCATGACTGTGTGTGGTGAGCCATAATTCCATTGCTATCGACATGTTGGCTGATGACACCAGAATGGTCAGCAAACAATAAATGGCAATGATGAAGCGAAGAAGGAAGGACATAGATCAGCTGGTTGAATGCTAACAAATCAAACCATTCACTCAATGTCAACAAAACAATGGTTAAGATTTTGGATTCAGCAGGATGTCAAAAGAACACGACCCAGTCTTCATGGAGGTGTCAGGAGTGCAGATGTTCGCGAACGTCAAATTCCTAAGCATTAAAACTCTGAGGATCTGTCATGGAGCCTCCATGGTGATGCTTTCACAAAAAAGCCTCACCATTGGCTATACTGTGAGATGTACCTGAGGAGATTCATTATCGCAATGAAGACACACCTTAACCTCCACAGGTGTACTATGCAGATCATTCTGGTAGGTTGCATCACTGCCTGGTCTGGAGGTGCCATGTCTCAGGAAAATGATAATTTCGAAGGGTGTTTAACTCTCCCTGTAACATCACAGGCACCAGAATTCACTCCAGTTACAACCTATACATGACATGCTGTCTTAAAATAAAAGTCTCTATCATGTAAAACCTCCACCACACCAGACCATAACTTCCTCACTCTACTATCATTGGATAAGGTACTGGAGCCTGAGGAATAGAGGTGAACGCCACAATGACAGTTTCTTCCCTGATGCCACCAGTTCCTGTATAATCAATGAGCCAAAGACACAGCCTTGCTTTTTTGTGCACTGTTAACTATATTTTTAAGTCTAGTTCTGAACGATGGTTATAAGATTAATGTTTTCTCCATCCTGCTGATTCAAATCACCAAATATTAGGACATGTTCTTGACAATAAATCCTGATTCTGAACCTGACAAGATATGAAAGATATCTTCACAAAAAGTGGAAATAGGTGCATGAGACCAAAAAATATGTAAATAATTACCTTCCCAGCAGGAGGCACACTGCACATCCGGCATCCGGATTGAGGCTCTTTCCACATCCGGCAGGAGGACTATTCCACATCCAGCATCCGGCAGGAGTCCCGTTCCACATCCGGATGGAGGCCCATTCCACATCCGGCAGGAGGACTATACCACATCCGGCATCTGGCAGGAGGCCCAATCCACATCCGGCTGGTGGCCCCTTTCATATCCGGTACCCGGCAGGAGGCCCATTGCTTCAAAGGCATGAGGCTCTCTTTTAAAATATTTTCAGTGGCCTTTACAGAAACAGGAAACAAACAGAAGCCATTAATCAATGATAATACATAAAAAGGAATATTCAGATAAAATACAAATTATAAAAATAAATTGATCATGTCTAACCATTATATCATAACAAACAGAAATAAAGTGATAAACATTTAAACAATTAAAACATATGTCTAATAGAACATGATTTAAGGAGTATACTATACTCAAAATTCCTTCCCCTTCCCTTCTGAAGTTCTTTAGTGAGTACATAAAATTTCACTACCATTAAAAAACATAAACATATAAAGCAAGGTCCAAGTGATTAAATGTTACAAAAACTTTGAATTAAAGTGCCCATGGACATAGAATGTTTAAATATGAATTTGTGGAAGAACATCTGATTATTCAAAGTTAGGCCTGCCACCATATCGCAGAGTAATTGAGTGTTTTTACGGGCAACAGCATCTTTCCAACTCATCAATATTAAACGTCGAGCAACAAGGGAGGCAAAAGAGACTGCATGTGGTTAATTCATAGTTCAATTCATTTAGGTAGTCTCTGTTGATTCAAAAGGAGCAATATTAGATTAGTTATCACCTTCTGGACGTCCTTCAATACCATTGTTCCCTCAGTGCTGGTCAAAAAGCAACTAACTTTATCCCTCTGTACCTCACTCTGCAATTGGATCTTTGACATTCTCATTGGAAGACCACAGTCAGCACGAATTGGAAACAAGGTCTCTTCCCCACTGATCATCAACACAGGCGCAGTCCAAGGATGTGTCCTTAGCCCCCTGCACTACTCTCTGCAAACCCATGACAGTGTGTGGTGAGCCATAATTCCATTGCTATCGACATGTTGGCTGATGACACCAGAATGGTCAACAAACAATAAATGGCAATGATGAAGCGAAGAAGGAAGGACATAGATCAGCTGGTTGAATGCTAACAAATCAAACCATTCACTCAATGTCAACAATACAATGGATAAGATTTTGGATTCAGCAGGAAGTCAAAAGAACACGACCCAGTCTTCATGGAGGTGTCAGGAGTGCAGATGTTCGCGAACGTCAAATTCCTAAGCATTAAAACTCTGAGGATCTGTCATGGAGGCTCCATGGTGATGCTTTCACAAAAAAGCCTCACCATTGGCTATACTGTGAGATGTACCTGAGGAGATTCATTATCGCAATGAAGACACACCTTAACCTCCACAGGTGTACTATGCAGATCATTCTGGTAGGATGCATCACTGCCTGGTCTGGAGGTGCCATGTCTCAGGAAAATGATAATTTCGAGAGTGTGTTTAACTCTCCCTGTAACATCACAGGCACCAGAATTCACTCCAGTTAGAACCTATACATGACATGCTGTCTTAAAATAAAAGTCTCTATCATGTAAAACCTCCACCACACCAGACAATAACTTCCTCACTCTACTATCATTGGATAAGGTACTGGAGCCTGAGGAATAGAGGTGAATGCCACAATGACAGTTTCTTCCCTGATGCCACCAGTTCCTGTATAATCAATGAGCCAAAGACACAGCCTTGCTTTTTTGTGCACTGTTAACTATATTTTTAAGTCTAGTTCTGAACGATGGTTATAAGATTAATGTTTTCTCCATCCTGCTGCCTCAAATCACCAAATATTAGGACATGTTCTTGACAATAAATTCTGATTCTGAACCTGACAAGATATGAAAGGTATCTTCACAAAAAGTGGAAATAGGTGCATGAGACCAAAAAATATGTAAATAATTACCTTCCCAGCAGGAGGCACACTGCACATCCGGCATCCGGATTGAGGCTCTTTCCACATCCGGCAGGAGGACTATTCCACATCCAGCATCCGGCAGGAGTCCCGTTCCACATCCGGATGGAGGCCCATTCCACATCCGGCAGGAGGACTATACCACATCCGGCATCTGGCAGGAGGCCCAATCCACATCCGGCTGGTGGCCCCTTTCATATCCGGTACCCGGCAGGAGGCCCATTGCTTCAAAGGCATGAGGCTCTCTTTTAAAATATTTTCAGTGGCCTTTACAGAAACAGGAAACAAACAGAAGCCATTAATCAATGGTAATACATAAAAAGGAATATTCAGATAAAATACAAATTATAAAAATAAATTGATCATGTCTAACCATTATATCATAACAAACAGAAATAAAGTGATAAACATTTAAACAATTAAAACATATGTCTAATAGAACATGATTTAAGGAGTATACTATACTCAAAATTCCTTCCCCTTCCCTTCTGAAGTTCTTTAGTGAGTACATAAAATTTCACTACCATTAAAAAACACAAACATATAAAGCAAGGTCCAAGTGATTAAATGTTACAAAAACTTTGAATTAAAGTGCCCATGGACATAGAATGTTTAAATATGAATTTGTGGAAGAACATCTGATTATTCAAAGTTAGGCCTGCCACCATATCGCAGAGTAATTGAGTGTTTTTACGGGCAACAGAATCTTTCCAACTCATCAATATTAAACGTCGAGCAACAAGGGAGGCAAAAGAGACTGCATGTGGTTAATTCATAGTTCAATTCATTTAGGTAGTCTCTGTTGATTCAAAAGGAGCAATATTAGATTAGTTATCACCTTCTGGACGTCCTTCAATACCATTGTTCCCTCAGTGCTGGTCAAAAAGCAACTAACTTTATCCCTCTGTACCTCACTCTGCAATTGGATCTTTGACATTCTCATTGGAAGACCACAGTCAGCACGAATTGGAAACAAGGTCTCTTCCCCACTGATCATCAACACAGGCGCAGTCCAAGGATGTGTCCTTAGCCCCCTGCACTACTCTCTGCAAACCCATGACAGTGTGTGGTGAGCCATAATTCCATTGCTATCGACATGTTGGCTGATGACACCAGAATGGTCAACAAACAATAAATGGCAATGATGAAGCGAAGAAGGAAGGACATAGATCAGCTGGTTGAATGCTAACAAATCAAACCATTCACTCAATGTCAACAATACAATGGATAAGATTTTGGATTCAGCAGGAAGTCAAAAGAACACGACCCAGTCTTCATGGAGGTGTCAGGAGTGCAGATGTTCGCGAACGTCAAATTCCTAAGCATTAAAACTCTGAGGATCTGTCATGGAGGCTCCATGGTGATGCTTTCACAAAAAAGCCTCACCATTGGCTATACTGTGAGATGTACCTGAGGAGATTCATTATCGCAATGAAGACACACCTTAACCTCCACAGGTGTACTATGCAGATCATTCTGGTAGGATGCATCACTGCCTGGTCTGGAGGTGCCATGTCTCAGGAAAATGATAATTTCGAGAGGGTGTTTAACTCTCCCTGTAACATCACAGGCACCAGAATTCACTCCAGTTAGAACCTATACATGACATGCTGTCTTAAAATAAAAGTCTCTATCATGTAAAACCTCCACCACACCAGACAATAACTTCCTCACTCTACTATCATTGGATAAGGTACTGGAGCCTGAGGAATAGAGGTGAATGCCACAATGACAGTTTCTTCCCTGATGCCACCAGTTCCTGTATAATCAATGAGCCAAAGACACAGCCTTGCTTTTTTGTGCACTGTTAACTATATTTTTAAGTCTAGTTCTGAACGATGGTTATAAGATTAATGTTTTCTCCATCCTGCTGCCTCAAATCACCAAATATTAGGACATGTTCTTGACAATAAATTCTGATTCTGAACCTGACAAGATATGAAAGGTATCTTCACAAAAAGTGGAAATAGGTGCATGAGACCAAAAAATATGTAAATAATTACCTTCCCAGCAGGAGGCACACTGCACATCCGGCATCCGGATTGAGGCTCTTTCCACATCCGGCAGGAGGACTATTCCACATCCAGCATCCGGCAGGAGTCCCATTCCACATCCGGCAGGAGGCCCATTTCACATCCGGCATCCGGATGGAGGCCCATTCCACATCCGGCAGGAGGACTATACCACATCCGGCATCCGGCAGGAGGCCCAATCCACATCCGGCTGGTGGCCCCTTTCATATCCGGTACCCGGCAGGAGGCCCATTGCTTTAAAGGCATGAGGCTCTCTTTTAAAATATTTCAGTGGCCTTTACAGAAACAGGAAACAAACAGAAGCCATTAATCAATGGTAATACATAAAAAGGAATATTCAGATAAAATACAAATTATAAAAATAAATTGATCATGTCTAACCATTATATCATAACAAACAGAAATAAAGTGATAAACATTTAAACAATTAAAACATATGTCTAATAGAACATGATTTAAGGAGTATACTATACTCAAAATTCCTTCCCCTTCCCTTCTGAAGTTCTTCAGTGAGTACATAAAATTTCACTACCATTAAAAAACACAAACATATAAAGCAAGGTCCAAGTGATTAAATGTTACAAAAACTTTGAATTAAAGTGCCCATGGACATAGAATGTTTAAATGTGAATCTGTGGAAGAATATCTCATTAATTCAAAGTTAGGCCTGCCACCATATCACAGAGTAAATGCGTGTTTTTACGGGCAACAGCATCTTTCCAACTCATCAATATTACACGTCGAGCAACAAGGGAGGCAAAAGAGACTGCATGTGGTTAATTCATAGTTCAATTCATTTAGGTAGTCTCTGTTGATTCAAAGGGAGCAATATTAGATTAGTTATCAACTTCAGGACGTCCTTCAATACCATTGTTCCCTCAGTGCTGGTCAAAAAGCAACTAACTTTATCCCTCTGTACCTCACTCTGCAATTGGATCTTTGACATTCTCATTGGAAGACCACAGTCAGGACGAATTGGAAACAAGGTCTCTTCCCCACTGATCATCAACACAGGCGCAGTCCAAGGATGTGTGCTTAGCCCCCTGCTCTACTCTCTGCAAACCCATGACTGTGTGTGGTGAGCCATAATTCCATTGCTATCGACATGTTGGCTGATGACACCAGAATGGTCAGCAAACAATAAATGGCAATGATGAAGCGAAGAAGGAAGGACATAGACCAGCTGGTTGAATGCTAACAAATCAAACCATTCACTCAATGTCAACAAAACAATGGTTAAGATTTTGGATTCAGCAGGATGTCAAAAGAACACGACCCAGTCTTCATGGAGGTGTCAGGAGTGCAGATGTTCGCGAACGTCAAATTCCTAAGCATTAAAACTCTGAGGATCTGTCATGGAGCCTCCATGGTGATGCTTTCACAAAAAAGCCTCACCATTGGCTATACTGTGAGATGTACCTGAGGAGATTCATTATCGCAATGAAGACACACCTTAACCTCCACAGGTGTACTATGCAGATCATTCTGGTAGGTTGCATCACTGCCTGGTCTGGAGGTGCCATGTCTCAGGAAAATGATAATTTCGAAGGGTGTTTAACTCTCCCTGTAACATCACAGGCACCAGAATTCACTCCAGTTACAACCTATACATGACATGCTGTCTTAAAATAAAAGTCTCTATCATGTAAAACCTCCACCACACCAGACCATAACTTCCTCACTCTACTATCATTGGATAAGGTACTGGAGCCTGAGGAATAGAGGTGAACGCCACAATGACAGTTTCTTCCCTGATGCCACCAGTTCCTGTATAATCAATGAGCCAAAGACACAGCCTTGCTTTTTTGTGCACTGTTAACTATATTTTTAAGTCTAGTTCTGAACGATGGTTATAAGATTAATGTTTTCTCCATCCTGCTGCCTCAAATCACCAAATATTAGGACATGTTCTTGACAATAAATCCTGATTCTGAACCTGACAAGATATGAAAGGTATCTTCACAAAAAGTGGAAATAGGTGCATGAGACCAAAAAATATGTAAATAATTACCTTCCCAGCAGGAGGCACACTGCACATCCGGCATCCGGATTGAGGCTCTTTCCACATCCGGCAGGAGGACTATTCCACATCCAGCATCCGGCAGGAGTCCCGTTCCACATCCGGATGGAGGCCCATTCCACATCCGGCAGGAGGACTATACCACATCCGGCATCTGGCAGGAGGCCCAATCCACATCCGGCTGGTGGCCCCTTTCATATCCGGTACCCGGCAGGAGGCCCATTGCTTCAAAGGCATGAGGCTCTCTTTTAAAATATTTTCAGTGGCCTTTACAGAAACAGGAAACAAACAGAAGCCATTAATCAATGGTAATACATAAAAAGGAATATTCAGATAAAATACAAATTATAAAAATAAATTGATCATGTCTAACCATTATATCATAACAAACAGAAATAAAGTGATAAACATTTAAACAATTAAAACATATGTCTAATAGAACATGATTTAAGGAGTACACTATACTCAAAATTCCTTCCCCTTCCCTTCTGAAGTTCTTTAGTGAGTACATAAAATTTCACTACCATTAAAAAACACAAACATATAAAGCAAGGTCCCAGTGATTAAATGTTACAAAAACTTTGAATTAAAGTGCCCATGGACATAGAATGTTTAAATGTGAATCTGTGGAAGAACATCTGATTATTCAAAGTTAGGCCTGCCACCATATCACAGAGTAATTGAGTGTTTTTACGGGCAACAGCATCTTTTCAACTCATCAATATTAAACGTCGAGCAACAAGGGAGGCAAAAGAGACTGCATGTGGTTAATTCATAGTTCAATTCATTCAGGTAGTCTCTGTTGATTCAAAAGGAGCAATATTAGATTAGTTATCAACTTCAGGACGTCCTTCAATACCATTGTTCCCTCAGTGCTGGTCAAAAAGCAATTAACTTTATCCCTCTGTACCTCACTCTGCAATTGGATCTTTGACATTCTCATTGGAAGACCACAGTCAGGACGAATTGGAAACAAGGTCTCTTCCCCACTGATCATCAACACAGGCGCAGTCCAAGGATGTGTCCTTAGCCCCCTGCACTACTCTCTGCAAACCCATGACAGTGTGTGGTGAGCCATAATTCCATTGCTATCGACATGTTGGCTGATGACACCAGAATGGTCAACAAACAATAAATGGCAATGATGAAGCGAAGAAGGAAGGACATAGATCAGCTGGTTGAATGCTAACAAATCAAACCATTCACTCAATGTCAACAATACAATGGATAAGATTTTGGATTCAGCAGGAAGTCAAAAGAACACGACCCAGTCTTCATGGAGGTGTCAGGAGTGCAGATGTTCGCGAACGTCAAATTCCTAAGCATTAAAACTCTGAGGATCTGTCATGGAGCCTCCATGGTGATGCTTTCACAAAAAAGCCTCACCATTGGCTATACTGTGAGATGTACCTGAGGAGATTCATTATCGCAATGAAGACACACCTTAACCTCCACAGGTGTACTATGCAGATCATTCTGGTAGGATGCATCACTGCCTGGTCTGGAGGTGCCATGTCTCAGGAAAATGATAATTTCGAGAGTGTGTTTAACTCTCCCTGTAACATCACAGGCACCAGAATTCACTCCAGTTAGAACCTATACATGACATGCTGTCTTAAAATAAAAGTCTCTATCATGTAAAACCTCCACCACACCAGACAATAACTTCCTCACTCTACTATCATTGGATAAGGTACTGGAGCCTGAGGAATAGAGGTGAATGCCACAATGACAGTTTCTTCCCTGATGCCACCAGTTCCTGTATAATCAATGAGCCAAAGACACAGCCTTGCTTTTTTGTGCACTGTTAACTATATTTTTAAGTCTAGTTCTGAACGATGGTTATAAGATTAATGTTTTCTCCATCCTGCTGCCTCAAATCACCAAATATTAGGACATGTTCTTGACAATAAATTCTGATTCTGAACCTGACAAGATATGAAAGGTATCTTCACAAAAAGTGGAAATAGGTGCATGAGACCAAAAAATATGTAAATAATTACCTTCCCAGCAGGAGGCACACTGCACATCCGGCATCCGGATTGAGGCTCTTTCCACATCCGGCAGGAGGACTATTCCACATCCAGCATCCGGCAGGAGTCCCGTTCCACATCCGGCAGGAGGCCCATTTCACATCCGGCATCCGGATGGAGGCCCATTCCACATCCGGCAGGAGGACTATACCACATCCGGCATCTGGCAGGAGGCCCAATCCACATCCGGCTGGTGGCCCCTTTCATATCCGGTACCCGGCAGGAGGCCCATTGCTTTAAAGGCATGAGGCTCTCTTTTAAAATATTTCAGTGGCCTTTACAGAAACAGGAAACAAACAGAAGCCATTAATCAATGGTAATACATAAAAAGGAATATTCAGATAAAATACAAATTATAAAAATAAATTGATCATGTCTAACCATTATATCATAACAAACAGAAATAAAGTGATAAACATTTAAACAATTAACTCAAAATTCCTTCCCCTTCCCTTCTGAAGTTCTTCAGTGAGTACATAAAATTTCACTACCATTAAAAAACACAAACATATAAAGCAAGGTCCAAGTGATTAAATGTTACAAAAACTTTGAATTAAAGTGCCCATGGACATAGAATGTTTAAATGTGAATCTGTGGAAGAATATCTCATTAATTCAAAGTTAGGCCTGCCACCATATCACAGAGTAAATGTGTGTTTTTACGGGCAACAGCATCTTTCCAACTCATCAATATTAAACGTCGAGCAACAAGGGAGGCAAAAGAGACTGCATGTGGTAAATTCATTGTTCAATTCATTTAGGTAGTCTCTGTTGATTCAAAAGGAGCAATATTAGATTAGTTATCACCTTCTGGACGTCCTTCAATACCATTGTTCCCTCAGTGTTGGTCAAAAAGCAACTAACTTTATCCCTCTGTACCTCACTCTGCAATTGGATCTTTGACATTCTCATTGGAAGACCACAGTCAGGACGAATTGGAAACAAGGTCTCTTCCCCACTGATCATCAACACAGGCGCAGTCCAAGGATGTGTGCTTAGCCCCCTGCTCTACTCTCTGCAAACCCATGACTGTGTGTGGTGAGCCATAATTCCATTGCTATCGACATGTTGGCTGATGACACCAGAATGGTCAGCAAACAATAAATGGCAATGATGAAGCGAAGAAGGAAGGACATAGACCAGCTGGTTGAATGCTAACAAATCAAACCATTCACTCAATGTCAACAAAACAATGGTTAAGATTTTGGATTCAGCAGGATGTCAAAAGAACACGACCCAGTCTTCATGGAGGTGTCAGGAGTGCAGATGTTCGCGAACGTCAAATTCCTAAGCATTAAAACTCTGAGGATCTGTCATGGAGCCTCCATGGTGATGCTTTCACAAAAAAGCCTCACCATTGGCTATACTGTGAGATGTACCTGAGGAGATTCATTATCGCAATGAAGACACACCTTAACCTCCACAGGTGTACTATGCAGATCATTCTGGTAGGTTGCATCACTGCCTGGTCTGGAGGTGCCATGTCTCAGGAAAATGATAATTTCGAAGGGTGTTTAACTCTCCCTGTAACATCACAGGCACCAGAATTCACTCCAGTTACAACCTATACATGACATGCTGTCTTAAAATAAAAGTCTCTATCATGTAAAACCTCCACCACACCAGACCATAACTTCCTCACTCTACTATCATTGGATAAGGTACTGGAGCCTGAGGAATAGAGGTGAACGCCACAATGACAGTTTCTTCCCTGATGCCACCAGTTCCTGTATAATCAATGAGCCAAAGACACAGCCTTGCTTTTTTGTGCACTGTTAACTATATTTTTAAGTCTAGTTCTGAACGATGGTTATAAGATTAATGTTTTCTCCATCCTGCTGATTCAAATCACCAAATATTAGGTCATGTTCTTGACAATAAATCCTGATTCTGAACCTGACAAGATATGAAAGGTATCTTCACAAAAAGTGGAAATAGGTGCATGAGACCAAAAAATATGTAAATAATTACCTTCCCAGCAGGAGGCACACTGCACATCCGGCATCCGGATTGAGGCTCTTTCCACATCCGGCAGGAGGACTATTCCACATCCAGCATCCGGCAGGAGTCCCGTTCCACATCCGGATGGAGGCCCATTCCACATCCGGCAGGAGGACTATACCACATCCGGCATCTGGCAGGAGGCCCAATCCACATCCGGCTGGTGGCCCCTTTCATATCCGGTACCCGGCAGGAGGCCCATTGCTTCAAAGGCATGAGGCTCTCTTTTAAAATATTTTCAGTGGCCTTTACAGAAACAGGAAACAAACAGAAGCCATTAATCAATGGTAATACATAAAAAGGAATATTCAGATAAAATACAAATTATAAAAATAAATTGATCATGTCTAACCATTATATCATAACAAACAGAAATAAAGTGATAAACATTTAAACAATTAAAACATATGTCTAATAGAACATGATTTAAGGAGTATACTATACTCAAAATTCCTTCCCCTTCCCTTCTGAAGTTCTTTAGTGAGTACATAAAATTTCACTACCATTAAAAAACACAAACATATAAAGCAAGGTCCAAGTGATTAAATGTTACAAAAACTTTGAATTAAAGTGCCCATGGACATAGAATGTTTAAATATGAATTTGTGGAAGAACATCTGATTATTCAAAGTTAGGCCTGCCACCATATCGCAGAGTAATTGAGTGTTTTTACGGGCAACAGCATCTTTCCAACTCATCAATATTAAACGTCGAGCAACAAGGGAGGCAAAAGAGACTGCATGTGGTTAATTCATAGTTCAATTCATTTAGGTAGTCTCTGTTGATTCAAAAGGAGCAATATTAGATTAGTTATCACCTTCTGGACGTCCTTCAATACCATTGTTCCCTCAGTGCTGTTCAAAAAGCAACTAACTTTATCCCTCTGTACCTCACTCTGCAATTGGATCTTTGACATTCTCATTGGAAGACCACAGTCAGCACGAATTGGAAACAAGGTCTCTTCCCCACTGATCATCAACACAGGCGCAGTCCAAGGATGTGTCCTTAGCCCCCTGCACTACTCTCTGCAAACCCATGACAGTGTGTGGTGAGCCATAATTCCATTGCTATCGACATGTTGGCTGATGACACCAGAATGGTCAACAAACAATAAATGGCAATGATGAAGCGAAGAAGGAAGGACATAGATCAGCTGGTTGAATGCTAACAAATCAAACCATTTACTCAATGTCAATAAAACAATGGATAAGATTTTGGATTCAGCAGGAAGTCAAAAGAACACGACCCAGTCTTCATGGAGGTGTCAGGAGTGCAGATGTTCGCGAACGTCAAATTCCTAAGCATTAAAACTCTGAGGATCTGTCATGGAGGCTCCATGGTGATGCTTTCACAAAAAAGCCTCACCATTGGCTATACTGTGAGATGTACCTGAGGAGATTCATTATCGCAATGAAGACACACCTTAACCTCCACAGGTGTACTATGCAGATCATTCTGGTAGGATGCATCACTGCCTGGTCTGGAGGTGCCATGTCTCAGGAAAATGATAATTTCGAGAGGGTGTTTAACTCTCCCTGTAACATCACAGGCACCAGAATTCACTCCAGTTAGAACCTATACATGACATGCTGTCTTAAAATAAAAGTCTCTATCATATAAAACCTCCACCACACCAGACAATAACTTCCTCACTCTACTATCATTGGATAAGGTACTGGAGCCTGAGGAATAGAGGTGAATGCCACAATGACAGTTTCTTCCCTGATGCCACCAGTTCCTGTATAATCAATGAGCCAAAGACACAGCCTTGCTTTTTTGTGCACTGTTAACTATATTTTTAAGTCTAGTTCTGAACGATGGTTATAAGATTAATGTTTTCTCCATCCTGCTGCCTCAAATCACCAAATATTAGGACATGTTCTTGACAATAAATTCTGATTCTGAACCTGACAAGATATGAAAGGTATCTTCACAAAAAGTGGAAATAGGTGCATGAGACCAAAAAATATGTAAATAATTACCTTCCCAGCAGGAGGCACACTGCACATCCGGCATCCGGATTGAGGCTCTTTCCACATCCGGCAGGACGACTATTCCACATCCAGCATCCGGCAGGAGTCCCATTCCACATCCGGCAGGAGGCCCATTTCACATCCGGCATCCGGATGGAGGCCCATTCCACATCCGGCAGGAGGACTATACCACATCCGGCATCTGGCAGGAGGCCCAATCCACATCCGGCTGGTGGCCCCTTTCATATCCGGTACCCGGCAGGAGGCCCATTGCTTCAAAGGCATGAGGCTCTCTTTTAAAATATTTTCAGTGGCCTTTACAGAAACAGGAAACAAACAGAAGCCATTAATCAATGGTAATACATAAAAAGGAATATTCAGATAAAATACAAATTATAAAAATAAATTGATCATGTCTAACCATTATATCATAACAAACAGAAATAAAGTGATAAACATTTAAACAATTAAAACATATGTCTAATAGAACATGATTTAAGGAGTACACTATACTCAAAATTCCTTCCCCTTCCCTTCTGAAGTTCTTTAGTGAGTACATAAAATTTCACTACCATTAAAAAACACAAACATATAAAGCAAGGTCCCAGTGATTAAATGTTACAAAAACTTTGAATTAAAGTGCCCATGGACATAGAATGTTTAAATGTGAATCTGTGGAAGAACATCTGATTATTCAAAGTTAGGCCTGCCACCATATCACAGAGTAATTGAGTGTTTTTACGGGCAACAGCATCTTTTCAACTCATCAATATTAAACGTCGAGCAACAAGGGAGGCAAAAGAGACTGCATGTGGTTAATTCATAGTTCAATTCATTCAGGTAGTCTCTGTTGATTCAAAAGGAGCAATATTAGATTAGTTATCAACTTCAGGACGTCCTTCAATACCATTGTTCCCTCAGTGCTGGTCAAAAAGCAATTAACTTTATCCCTCTGTACCTCACTCTGCAATTGGATCTTTGACATTCTCATTGGAAGACCACAGTCAGGACGAATTGGAAACAAGGTCTCTTCCCCACTGATCATCAACACAGGCGCAGTCCAAGGATGTGTCCTTAGCCCCCTGCACTACTCTCTGCAAACCCATGACAGTGTGTGGTGAGCCATAATTCCATTGCTATCGACATGTTGGCTGATGACACCAGAATGGTCAACAAACAATAAATGGCAATGATGAAGCGAAGAAGGAAGGACATAGATCAGCTGGTTGAATGCTAACAAATCAAACCATTCACTCAATGTCAACAATACAATGGATAAGATTTTGGATTCAGCAGGAAGTCAAAAGAACACGACCCAGTCTTCATGGAGGTGTCAGGAGTGCAGATGTTCGCGAACGTCAAATTCCTAAGCATTAAAACTCTGAGGATCTGTCATGGAGCCTCCATGGTGATGCTTTCACAAAAAAGCCTCACCATTGGCTATACTGTGAGATGTACCTGAGGAGATTCATTATCGCAATGAAGACACACCTTAACCTCCACAGGTGTACTATGCAGATCATTCTGGTAGGATGCATCACTGCCTGGTCTGGAGGTGCCATGTCTCAGGAAAATGATAATTTCGAGAGTGTGTTTAACTCTCCCTGTAACATCACAGGCACCAGAATTCACTCCAGTTAGAACCTATACATGACATGCTGTCTTAAAATAAAAGTCTCTATCATGTAAAACCTCCACCACACCAGACAATAACTTCCTCACTCTACTATCATTGGATAAGGTACTGGAGCCTGAGGAATAGAGGTGAATGCCACAATGACAGTTTCTTCCCTGATGCCACCAGTTCCTGTATAATCAATGAGCCAAAGACACAGCCTTGCTTTTTTGTGCACTGTTAACTATATTTTTAAGTCTAGTTCTGAACGATGGTTATAAGATTAATGTTTTCTCCATCCTGCTGCCTCAAATCACCAAATATTAGGACATGTTCTTGACAATAAATTCTGATTCTGAACCTGACAAGATATGAAAGGTATCTTCACAAAAAGTGGAAATAGGTGCATGAGACCAAAAAATATGTAAATAATTACCTTCCCAGCAGGAGGCACACTGCACATCCGGCATCCGGATTGAGGCTCTTTCCACATCCGGCAGGAGGACTATTCCACATCCAGCATCCGGCAGGAGTCCCGTTCCACATCCGGCAGGAGGCCCATTTCACATCCGGCATCCGGATGGAGGCCCATTCCACATCCGGCTGGTGGCCCCTTTCATATCCGGTACCCGGCAGGAGGCCCATTGCTTTAAAGGCATGAGGCTCTCTTTTAAAATATTTCAGTGGCCTTTACAGAAACAGGAAACAAACAGAAGCCATTAATCAATGGTAATACATAAAAAGGAATATTCAGATAAAATACAAATTATAAAAATAAATTGATCATGTCTAACCATTATATCATAACAAACAGAAATAAAGTGATAAACATTTAAACAATTAACTCAAAATTCCTTCCCCTTCCCTTCTGAAGTTCTTCAGTGAGTACATAAAATTTCACTACCATTAAAAAACACAAACATATAAAGCAAGGTCCAAGTGATTAAATGTTACAAAAACTTTGAATTAAAGTGCCCATGGACATAGAATGTTTAAATGTGAATCTGTGGAAGAATATCTCATTAATTCAAAGTTAGGCCTGCCACCATATCACAGAGTAAATGTGTGTTTTTACGAGCAACAGCATCTTTCCAACTCATCAATATTACACGTCGAGCAACAAGGGAGGCAAAAGAGACTGCATGTGGTTAATTCATAGTTCAATTCATTTAGGTAGTCTCTGTTGATTCAAAGGGAGCAATATTAGATTAGTTATCAACTTCAGGACGTCCTTCAATACCATTGTTCCCTCAGTGCTGGTCAAAAAGCAACTAACTTTATCCCTCTGTACCTCACTCTGCAATTGGATCTTTGACATTCTCATTGGAAGACCACAGTCAGGACGAATTGGAAACAAGGTCTCTTCCCCACTGATCATCAACACAGGCGCAGTCCAAGGATGTGTGCTTAGCCCCCTGCTCTACTCTCTGCAAACCCATGACTGTGTGTGGTGAGCCATAATTCCATTGCTATCGACATGTTGGCTGATGACACCAGAATGGTCAGCAAACAATAAATGGCAATGATGTAGCGAAGAAGGAAGGACATAGATCAGCTGGTTGAATGCTAACAAATCAAACCATTTACTCAATGTCAATAAAACAATGGATAAGATTTTGGATTCAGCAGGAAGTCAAAAGAACACGACCCAGTCTTCATGGAGGTGTCAGGAGTGCAGATGTTCGCGAACGTCAAATTCCTAAGCATTAAAACTCTGAGGCGTCTTCGTCTCTTCAATGAACAATGAAGACGCTGTTTACATCCGGTACCGCACGGATGGCAGTCTCTTCAATCTGAGGCGCCTGCAAGCTCACACCAAGACACAAGAGAAACTTGTCCGTGAACTACTCTTTGCAGATGATGCCGCTTTAGTTGCCCATTCAGAGCCAGCTCTTCAGCGCTTGACGTCCTGCTTTGCGGAAACTGCCAAAATGTTTGGCCTGGAAGTCAGCCTGAAGAAAACTGAGGTCCTCCATCAGCCAGCTCCCCACCATGACTACCAGCCCCCCCACATCTCCATCGGGCACACAAAACTCAAAACGGTCAACCAGTTTACCTATCTCGGCTGCACCATTTCATCAGATGCAAGGATCGACAATGAGATAGACAACAGACTCGCCAAGGCAAATAGCGCCTTTGGAAGACTACACAAAAGAGTCTGGAAAAACAACCAACTGAAAAACCTCACAAAGATAAGCGTATACAGAGCCGTTGTCATACCCACACTCCTGTTCGGCTCCGAATCATGGGTCCTCTACCGGCACCACCTACGGCTCCTAGAACGCTTCCACCAGCGTTGTCTCCGCTCCATCCTCAACATCCATTGGAGCGCTCACACCCCTAACGTCGAGGTACTCGAGATGGCAGAGGTCGACAGCATCGAGTCCACGCTGCTGAAGATCCAGCTGCGCTGGATGGGTCACGTCTCCAGAATGGAGGACCATCGCCTTCCCAAGATCGTATTATATGGCGAGCTCTCCACTGGCCACCGTGACAGAGGTGCACCAAAGAAAAGGTACAAGGACTGCCTAATGAAATCTCTTGGTGCCTGCCACATTGACCACCGCCAGTGGGCTGATAACGCCTCAAACCGTGCATCTTGGCGCCTCACAGTTTGGCGGGCAGCAGCCTCCTTTGAAGAAGACCGCAGAGCCCACCTCACTGACAAAAGGCAAAGGAGGAAAAACCCAACACCCAACCCCAACCAACCAATTTTCCCTTGCAACCGCTGCAATCGTGTCTGCCTGTCCCGCATCGGACTGGTCAGCCACAAACGAGCCTGCAGCTGACGTGGACTTTTTACTTCCTCCATAAATCTTCATCCGCGAAGCCAAGCCAAAGAAGAAAGAAAGAAAGAAGAAAACTCTGAGGATCTGTCATGGAGCCTCCATGGTGATGTTTTCACAAAAAAGCCTCACCATTGGCTATACTGTGAGATGTACCTGAGGAGATTCATTATCGCAAAGAAGACACACCTTAACCTCCACAGGTGTACTATGCAGATCATTCTGGTAGGTTGTATCACTGCCTGGTCTGAAGGTGCCATCTCTCAGGAAAATGATAATTTCGAGAGGGTGTTTAACTCTCCCTGTAACATCACAGGCACCAGAATTCACTCCAGTCAGAACCTATACATCACATGCTGTCTTAAAATAAAAGTCTCTATCGTGGAAAACCTCCACCACACCAGACCATAACTTCCTCACTCTACTATCATTGGATAAGGTACTGGAGCCTGAGGAATAGAGGTGAACGCAACAATGACAGTTTCTTCCCTGATGCCACCAGTTCCTGTATAATCAATGAGCCAAAGACACAGCCTTGCTTTTTTGTGCACTGTTAACTATATTTTTAAGTCTAGTTCTGAACGATGGTTATAAGATTAATGTTTTCTCCATCCTGCTGCCTCAAATCACCAAATATTAGGAAAATGTTCTTGACAATAAATCCTGATTCTGAACCTGAGCAGATATGAAAGGTATCTTCACAAAAAGTGGAAATAGGTGCATGAGACCAAAAAATATGTAAACAATTACCTTCCCAGCAGGAGGCACACTGCACATCCGGCATCCGGATTGAGGCTCTTTCCACATCCGGCAGGAGGACTATTCCACATCCAGCATCCGGCAGGAGTCCCGTTCCACATCCGGCAGGAGGCCCATTTCACATCCAGCATCCGGATGGAGGCCCATTCCACATCCGGCAGGAGGACTATACCACATCCGGCATCTGGCAGGAGGCCCAATCCACATCCGGCTGGTGGCCCCTTTCATATCCGGTACCCGGCAGGAGGCCCATTGCTTCAAAGGCATGAGGCTCTCTTTTAAAATATTTTCAGTGGCCTTTACAGAAACAGGAAACAAACAGAAGCCATTAATCAATGGTAATACATAAAAAGGAATATTCAGATAAAATACAAATTATAAAAATAAATTGATCATGTCTAACCATTATATCATAACAAACAGAAATAAAGTGATGAACATTTAAACAATTAAAACATATGTCTAATAGAACATGATTTAAGGAGTATACTATACTCAAAATTCCTTCCCCTTCCCTTCTGAAGTTCTTTAGTGAGTACATAAAATTTCACTACCATTAAAAAACACAAACATATAAAGCAAGGTCCCAGTGATTAAATGTTACAAAAACTTTGAATTAAAGTGCCCATGGACATAGAATGTTTAAATGTGAATCTGTGGAAGAACATCTGATTATTCAAAGTTAGGCCTGCCACCATATCACAGAGTAATTGAGTGTTTTTACGGGCAACAGCATCTTTTCAACTCATCAATATTAAACGTCGAGCAACAAGGGAGGCAAAAGAGACTGCATGTGGTTAATTCATAGTTCAATTCATTCAGGTAGTCTCTGTTGATTCAAAAGGAGCAATATTAGATTAGTTATCAACTTCAGGACGTCCTTCAATACCATTGTTCCCTCAGTGCTGGTCAAAAAGCAATTAACTTTATCCCTCTGTACCTCACTCTGCAATTGGATCTTTGACATTCTCATTGGAAGACCACAGTCAGGACGAATTGGAAACAAGGTCTCTTCCCCACTGATCATCAACACAGGCGCAGTCCAAGGATGTGTCCTTAGCCCCCTGCACTACTCTCTGCAAACCCATGACAGTGTGTGGTGAGCCATAATTCCATTGCTATCGACATGTTGGCTGATGACACCAGAATGGTCAACAAACAATAAATGGCAATGATGAAGCGAAGAAGGAAGGACATAGATCAGCTGGTTGAATGCTAACAAATCAAACCATTCACTCAATGTCAACAATACAATGGATAAGATTTTGGATTCAGCAGGAAGTCAAAAGAACACGACCCAGTCTTCATGGAGGTGTCAGGAGTGCAGATGTTCGCGAACGTCAAATTCTTAAGCATTAAAACTCTGAGGATCTGTCATGGAGTCTCCATGGTGATGCTTTCACAAAAAAGCCTCACCATTGGCTATACTGTGAGATGTACCTGAGGAGATTCATTATCGCAATGAAGACACACCTTAACCTCCACAGGTGTACTATGCAGATCATTCTGGTAGGATGCATCACTGCCTGGTCTGGAGGTGCCATGTCTCAGGAAAATGATAATTTCGAGAGTGTGTTTAACTCTCCCTGTAACATCACAGGCACCAGAATTCACTCCAGTTAGAACCTATACATGACATGCTGTCTTAAAATAAAAGTCTCTATCATGTAAAACCTCCACCACACCAGACAATAACTTCCTCACTCTACTATCATTGGATAAGGTACTGGAGCCTGAGGAATAGAGGTGAATGCCACAATGACAGTTTCTTCCCTGATGCCACCAGTTCCTGTATAATCAATGAGCCAAAGACACAGCCTTGCTTTTTTGTGCACTGTTAACTATATTTTTAAGTCTAGTTCTGAATGATGGTTATAAGATTAATGTTTTCTCCATCCTGCTGCCTCAAATCACCAAATATTAGGACATGTTCTTGACAATAAATTCTGATTCTGAACCTGACAAGATATGAAAGGTATCTTCACAAAAAGTGGAAATAGGTGCATGAGACCAAAAAATATGTAAATAATTACCTTCCCAGCAGGAGGCACACTGCACATCCGGCATCCGGATTGAGGCTCTTTCCACATCCGGCAGGAGGACTATTCCACATCCAGCATCCGGCAGGAGTCCCGTTCCACATCCGGCAGGAGGCCCATTTCACATCCGGCATCCGGATGGAGGCCCATTCCACATCCGGCAGGAGGACTATACCACATCCGGCATCTGGCAGGAGGCCCAATCCACATCCGGCTGGTGGCCCCTTTCATATCCGGTACCCGGCAGGAGGCCCATTGCTTTAAAGGCATGAGGCTCTCTTTTAAAATATTTCAGTGGCCTTTACAGAAACAGGAAACAAACAGAAGCCATTAATCAATGGTAATACATAAAAAGGAATATTCAGATAAAATACAAATTATAAAAATAAATTGATCATGTCTAACCATTATATCATAACAAACAGAAATAAAGTGATAAACATTTAAACAATTAACTCAAAATTCCTTCCCCTTCCCTTCTGAAGTTCTTCAGTGAGTACATAAAATTTCACTACCATTAAAAAACACAAACATATAAAGCAAGGTCCAAGTGATTAAATGTTACAAAAACTTTGAATTAAAGTGCCCATGGACATAGAATGTTTAAATGTGAATCTGTGGAAGAATATCTCATTAATTCAAAGTTAGGCCTGCCACCATATCACAGAGTAAATGTGTGTTTTTACGGGCAACAGCATCTTTCCAACTCATCAATATTACACGTCGAGCAACAAGGGAGGCAAAAGAGACTGCATGTGGTTAATTCATAGTTCAATTCATTTAGGTAGTCTCTGTTGATTCAAAGGGAGCAATATTAGATTAGTTATCAACTTCAGGACGTCCTTCAATACCATTGTTCCCTCAGTGCTGGTCAAAAAGCAACTAACTTTATCCCTCTGTACCTCACTCTGCAATTGGATCTTTGACATTCTCATTGGAAGACCACAGTCAGGACGAATTGGAAACAAGGTCTCTTCCCCACTGATCATCAACACAGGCGCAGTCCAAGGATGTGTGCTTAGCCCCCTGCTCTACTCTCTGCAAACCCATGACTGTGTGTGGTGAGCCATAATTCCATTGCTATCGACATGTTGGCTGATGACACCAGAATGGTCAGCAAACAATAAATGGCAATGATGTAGCGAAGAAGGAAGGACATAGATCAGCTGGTTGAATGCTAACAAATCAAACCATTTACTCAATGTCAATAAAACAATGGATAAGATTTTGGATTCAGCAGGAAGTCAAAAGAACACGACCCAGTCTTCATGGAGGTGTCAGGAGTGCAGATGTTCGCGAACGTCAAATTCCTAAGCATTAAAACTCTGAGGCGTCTTCGTCTCTTCAATGAACAATGAAGACGCTGTTTACATCCGGTACCGCACGGATGGCAGTCTCTTCAATCTGAGGCGCCTGCAAGCTCACACCAAGACACAAGAGAAACTTGTCCGTGAACTACTCTTTGCAGATGATGCCGCTTTAGTTGCCCATTCAGAGCCAGCTCTTCAGCGCTTGACGTCCTGCTTTGCGGAAACTGCCAAAATGTTTGGCCTGGAAGTCAGCCTGAAGAAAACTGAGGTCCTCCATCAGCCAGCTCCCCACCATGACTACCAGCCCCCCCACATCTCCATCGGGCACACAAAACTCAAAACGGTCAACCAGTTTACCTATCTCGGCTGCACCATTTCATCAGATGCAAGGATCGACAATGAGATAGACAACAGACTCGCCAAGGCAAATAGCGCCTTTGGAAGACTACACAAAAGAGTCTGGAAAAACAACCAACTGAAAAACCTCACAAAGATAAGCGTATACAGAGCCGTTGTCATACCCACACTCCTGTTCGGCTCCGAATCATGGGTCCTCTACCGGCACCACCTACGGCTCCTAGAACGCTTCCACCAGCGTTGTCTCCGCTCCATCCTCAACATCCATTGGAGCGCTCACACCCCTAACGTCGAGGTACTCGAGATGGCAGAGGTCGACAGCATCGAGTCCACGCTGCTGAAGATCCAGCTGCGCTGGATGGGTCACGTCTCCAGAATGGAGGACCATCGCCTTCCCAAGATCGTATTATATGGCGAGCTCTCCACTGGCCACCGTGACAGAGGTGCACCAAAGAAAAGGTACAAGGACTGCCTAATGAAATCTCTTGGTGCCTGCCACATTGACCACCGCCAGTGGGCTGATAACGCCTCAAACCGTGCATCTTGGCGCCTCACAGTTTGGCGGGCAGCAGCCTCCTTTGAAGAAGACCGCAGAGCCCACCTCACTGACAAAAGGCAAAGGAGGAAAAACCCAACACCCAACCCCAACCAACCAATTTTCCCTTGCAACCGCTGCAATCGTGTCTGCCTGTCCCGCATCGGACTGGTCAGCCACAAACGAGCCTGCAGCTGACGTGGACTTTTTACTTCCTCCATAAATCTTCGTCCGCGAAGCCAAGCCAAAGAAGAAAGAAAGAAAGAAGAAAACTCTGAGGATCTGTCATGGAGCCTCCATGGTGATGTTTTCACAAAAAAGCCTCACCATTGGCTATACTGTGAGATGTACCTGAGGAGATTCATTATCGCAAAGAAGACACACCTTAACCTCCACAGGTGTACTATGCAGATCATTCTGGTAGGTTGCATCACTGCCTGGTCTGAAGGTGCCATCTCTCAGGAAAATGATAATTTCGAGAGGGTGTTTAACTCTCCCTGTAACATCACAGGCACCAGAATTCACTCCAGTCAGAACCTATACATCACATGCTGTCTTAAAATAAAAGTCTCTATCGTGGAAAACCTCCACCACACCAGACCATAACTTCCTCACTCTACTATCATTGGATAAGGTACTGGAGCCTGAGGAATAGAGGTGAACGCCACAATGACAGTTTCTTCCCTGATGCCACCAGTTCCTGTATAATCAATGAGCCAAAGACACAGCCTTGCTTTTTTGTGCACTGTTAACTATATTTTTAAGTCTAGTTCTGAACGATGGTTATAAGATTAATGTTTTCTCCATCCTGCTGCCTCAAATCACCAAATATTAGGAAAATGTTCTTGACAATAAATCCTGATTCTGAACCTGAGCAGATATGAAAGGTATCTTCACAAAAAGTGGAAATAGGTGCATGAGACCAAAAAATATGTAAACAATTACCTTCCCAGCAGGAGGCACACTGCACATCCGGCATCCGGATTGAGGCTCTTTCCACATCCGGCAGGAGGACTATTCCACATCCAGCATCCGGCAGGAGTCCCGTTCCACATCCGGCAGGAGGCCCATTTCACATTCAGCATCCGGATGGAGGCCCATTCCACATCCGGCAGGAGGACTATACCACATCCGGCATCTGGCAGGAGGCCCAATCCACATCCGGCTGGTGGCCCCTTTCATATCCGGTACCCGGCAGGAGGCCCATTGCTTCAAAGGCATGAGGCTCTCTTTTAAAATATTTTCAGTGGCCTTTACAGAAACAGGAAACAAACAGAAGCCATTAATCAATGGTAATACATAAAAAGGAATATTCAGATAAAATACAAATTATAAAAATAAATTGATAATGTCTAACCATTATATCATAACAAACAGAAATAAAGTGATAAACATTTAAACAATTAAAACATATGTCTAATAGAACATGATTTAAGGAGTATACTATACTCAAAATTCCTTCCCCTTCCCTTCTGAAGTTCTTTAGTGAGTACATAAAATTTCACTACCATTAAAAAACACAAACATATAAAGCAAGGTCCCAGTGATTAAATGTTACAAAAACTTTGAATTAAAGTGCCCATGGACATAGAATGTTTAAATGTGAATCTGTGGAAGAACATCTGATTATTCAAAGTTAGGCCTGCCACCATATCACAGAGTAATTGAGTGTTTTTACGGGCAACAGCATCTTTTCAACTCATCAATATTAAACGTCGAGCAACAAGGGAGGCAAAAGAGACTGCATGTGGTTAATTCATAGTTCAATTCATTTAGGTAGTCTCTGTTGATTCAAAAGGAGCAATATTAGATTAGTTATCACCTTCTGGACGTCCTTCAATACCATTGTTCCCTCAGTGCTGTTCAAAAAGCAACTAACTTTATCCCTCTGTACCTCACTCTGCAATTGGATCTTTGACATTCTCATTGGAAGACCACAGTCAGCACGAATTGGAAACAAGGTCTCTTCCCCACTGATCATCAACACAGGCGCAGTCCAAGGATGTGTCCTTAGCCCCCTGCACTACTCTCTGCAAACCCATGACAGTGTGTGGTGAGCCATAATTCCATTGCTATCGACATGTTGGCTGATGACACCAGAATGGTCAACAAACAATAAATGGCAATGATGAAGCGAAGAAGGAAGGACATAGATCAGCTGGTTGAATGCTAACAAATCAAACCATTCACTCAATGTCAACAATACAATGGATAAGATTTTGGATTCAGCAGGAAGTCAAAAGAACACGACCCAGTCTTCATGGAGGTGTCAGGAGTGCAGATGTTCGCGAACGTCAAATTCCTAAGCATTAAAACTCTGAGGATCTGTCATGGAGGCTCCATGGTGATGCTTTCACAAAAAAGCCTCACCATTGGCTATACTGTGAGATGTACCTGAGGAGATTCATTATCGCAATGAAGACACACCTTAACCTCCACAGGTGTACTATGCAGATCATTCTGGTAGGATGCATCACTGCCTGGTCTGGAGGTGCCATGTCTCAGGAAAATGATAATTTCGAGAGGGTGTTTAACTCTCCCTGTAACATCACAGGCACCAGAATTCACTCCAGTTAGAACCTATACATGACATGCTGTCTTAAAATAAAAGTCTCTATCATGTAAAACCTCCACCACACCAGACAATAACTTCCTCACTCTACTATCATTGGATAAGGTACTGGAGCCTGAGGAATAGAGGTGAATGCCACAATGACAGTTTCTTCCCTGATGCCACCAGTTCCTGTATAATCAATGAGCCAAAGACACAGCCTTGCTTTTTTGTGCACTGTTAACTATATTTTTAAGTCTAGTTCTGAACGATGGTTATAAGATTAATGTTTTCTCCATCCTGCTGCCTCAAATCACCAAATATTAGGACATGTTCTTGACAATAAATTCTGATTCTGAACCTGACAAGATATGAAAGGTATCTTCACAAAAAGTGGAAATAGGTGCATGAGACCAAAAAATATGTAAATAATTACCTTCCCAGCAGGAGGCACACTGCACATCCGGCATCCGGATTGAGGCTCTTTCCACATCCGGCAGGAGGACTATTCCACATCCAGCATCCGGCAGGAGTCCCATTCCACATCCGGCAGGAGGCCCATTTCACATCCGGCATCCGGATGGAGGCCCATTCCACATCCGGCAGGAGGACTATACCACATCCGGCATCCGGCAGGAGGCCCAATCCACATCCGGCTGGTGGCCCCTTTCATATCCGGTACCCGGCAGGAGGCCCATTGCTTTAAAGGCATGAGGCTCTCTTTTAAAATATTTCAGTGGCCTTTACAGAAACAGGAAACAAACAGAAGCCATTAATCAATGGTAATACATAAAAAGGAATATTCAGATAAAATACAAATTATAAAAATAAATTGATCATGTCTAACCATTATATCATAACAAACAGAAATAAAGTGATAAACATTTAAACAATTAAAACATATGTCTAATAGAACATGATTTAAGGAGTATACTATACTCAAAATTCCTTCCCCTTCCCTTCTGAAGTTCTTCAGTGAGTACATAAAATTTCACTACCATTAAAAAACACAAACATATAAAGCAAGGTCCAAGTGATTAAATGTTACAAAAACTTTGAATTAAAGTGCCCATGGACATAGAATGTTTAAATGTGAATCTGTGGAAGAATATCTCATTAATTCAAAGTTAGGCCTGCCACCATATCACAGAGTAAATGCGTGTTTTTACGGGCAACAGCATCTTTCCAACTCATCAATATTACACGTCGAGCAACAAGGGAGGCAAAAGAGACTGCATGTGGTTAATTCATAGTTCAATTCATTTAGGTAGTCTCTGTTGATTCAAAGGGAGCAATATTAGATTAGTTATCAACTTCAGGACGTCCTTCAATACCATTGTTCCCTCAGTGCTGGTCAAAAAGCAACTAACTTTATCCCTCTGTACCTCACTCTGCAATTGGATCTTTGACATTCTCATTGGAAGACCACAGTCAGGACGAATTGGAAACAAGGTCTCTTCCCCACTGATCATCAACACAGGAGCAGTCCAAGGATGTGTGCTTAGCCCCCTGCTCTACTCTCTGCAAACCCATGACTGTGTGTGGTGAGCCATAATTCCATTGCTATCGACATGTTGGCTGATGACACCAGAATGGTCAGCAAACAATAAATGGCAATGATGAAGCGAAGAAGGAAGGACATAGATCAGCTGGTTGAATGCTAACAAATCAAACCATTCACTCAATGTCAACAAAACAATGGTTAAGATTTTGGATTCAGCAGGATGTCAAAAGAACACGACCCAGTCTTCATGGAGGTGTCAGGAGTGCAGATGTTCGCGAACGTCAAATTCCTAAGCATTAAAACTCTGAGGATCTGTCATGGAGCCTCCATGGTGATGCTTTCACAAAAAAGCCTCACCATTGGCTATACTGTGAGATGTACCTGAGGAGATTCATTATCGCAATGAAGACACACCTTAACCTCCACAGGTGTACTATGCAGATCATTCTGGTAGGTTGCATCACTGCCTGGTCTGGAGGTGCCATGTCTCAGGAAAATGATAATTTCGAAGGGTGTTTAACTCTCCCTGTAACATCACAGGCACCAGAATTCACTCCAGTTACAACCTATACATGACATGCTGTCTTAAAATAAAAGTCTCTATCATGTAAAACCTCCACCACACCAGACCATAACTTCCTCACTCTACTATCATTGGATAAGGTACTGGAGCCTGAGGAATAGAGGTGAACGCCACAATGACAGTTTCTTCCCTGATGCCACCAGTTCCTGTATAATCAATGAGCCAAAGACACAGCCTTGCTTTTTTGTGCACTGTTAACTATATTTTTAAGTCTAGTTCTGAACGATGGTTATAAGATTAATGTTTTCTCCATCCTGCTGCCTCAAATCACCAAATATTAGGACATGTTCTTGACAATAAATCCTGATTCTGAACCTGACAAGATATGAAAGGTATCTTCACAAAAAGTGGAAATAGGTGCATGAGACCAAAAAATATGTAAATAATTACCTTCCCAGCAGGAGGCACACTGCACATCCGGCATCCGGATTGAGGCTCTTTCCACATCCGGCAGGAGGACTATTCCACATCCAGCATCCGGCAGGAGTCCCGTTCCACATCCGGATGGAGGCCCATTCCACATCCGGCAGGAGGACTATACCACATCCGGCATCTGGTAGGAGGCCCAATCCACATCCGGCTGGTGGCCCCTTTCATATCCGGTACCCGGCAGGAGGCCCATTGCTTCAAAGGCATGAGGCTCTCTTTTAAAATATTTTCAGTGGCCTTTACAGAAACAGGAAACAAACAGAAGCCATTAATCAATGGTAATACATAAAAAGGAATATTCAGATAAAATACAAATTATAAAAATAAATTGATCATGTCTAACCATTATATCATAACAAACAGAAATAAAGTGATAAACATTTAAACAATTAAAACATATGTCTAATAGAACATGATTTAAGGAGTACACTATACTCAAAATTCCTTCCCCTTCCCTTCTGAAGTTCTTTAGTGAGTACATAAAATTTCACTACCATTAAAAAACACAAACATATAAAGCAAGGTCCCAGTGATTAAATGTTACAAAAACTTTGAATTAAAGTGCCCATGGACATAGAATGTTTAAATGTGAATCTGTGGAAGAACATCTGATTATTCAAAGTTAGGCCTGCCACCATATCACAGAGTAATTGAGTGTTTTTACGGGCAACAGCATCTTTTCAACTCATCAATATTAAACGTCGAGCAACAAGGGAGGCAAAAGAGACTGCATGTGGTTAATTCATAGTTCAATTCATTCAGGTAGTCTCTGTTGATTCAAAAGGAGCAATATTAGATTAGTTATCAACTTCAGGACGTCCTTCAATACCATTGTTCCCTCAGTGCTGGTCAAAAAGCAATTAACTTTATCCCTCTGTACCTCACTCTGCAATTGGATCTTTGACATTCTCATTGGAAGACCACAGTCAGGACGAATTGGAAACAAGGTCTCTTCCCCACTGATCATCAACACAGGCGCAGTCCAAGGATGTGTCCTTAGCCCCCTGCACTACTCTCTGCAAACCCATGACAGTGTGTGGTGAGCCATAATTCCATTGCTATCGACATGTTGGCTGATGACACCAGAATGGTCAACAAACAATAAATGGCAATGATGAAGCGAAGAAGGAAGGACATAGATCAGCTGGTTGAATGCTAACAAATCAAACCATTCACTCAATGTCAACAATACAATGGATAAGATTTTGGATTCAGCAGGAAGTCAAAAGAACACGACCCAGTCTTCATGGAGGTGTCAGGAGTGCAGATGTTCGCGAACGTCAAATTCTTAAGCATTAAAACTCTGAGGATCTGTCATGGAGCCTCCATGGTGATGCTTTCACAAAAAAGCCTCACCATTGGCTATACTGTGAGATGTACCTGAGGAGATTCATTATCGCAATGAAGACACACCTTAACCTCCACAGGTGTACTATGCAGATCATTCTGGTAGGATGCATCACTGCCTGGTCTGGAGGTGCCATGTCTCAGGAAAATGATAATTTCGAGAGTGTGTTTAACTCTCCCTGTAACATCACAGGCACCAGAATTCACTCCAGTTAGAACCTATACATGACATGCTGTCTTAAAATAAAAGTCTCTATCATGTAAAACCTCCACCACACCAGACAATAACTTCCTCACTCTACTATCATTGGATAAGGTACTGGAGCCTGAGGAATAGAGGTGAATGCCACAATGACAGTTTCTTCCCTGATGCCACCAGTTCCTGTATAATCAATGAGCCAAAGACACAGCCTTGCTTTTTTGTGCACTGTTAACTATATTTTTAAGTCTAGTTCTGAACGATGGTTATAAGATTAATGTTTTCTCCATCCTGCTGCCTCAAATCACCAAATATTAGGACATGTTCTTGACAATAAATTCTGATTCTGAACCTGACAAGATATGAAAGGTATCTTCACAAAAAGTGGAAATAGGTGCATGAGACCAAAAAATATGTAAATAATTACCTTCCCAGCAGGAGGCACACTGCACATCCGGCATCCGGATTGAGGCTCTTTCCACATCCGGCAGGAGGACTATTCCACATCCAGCATCCGGCAGGAGTCCCGTTCCACATCCGGCAGGAGGCCCATTTCACATCCGGCATCCGGATGGAGGCCCATTCCACATCCGGCAGGAGGACTATACCACATCCGGCATCTGGCAGGAGGCCCAATCCACATCCGGCTGGTGGCCCCTTTCATATCCGGTACCCGGCAGGAGGCCCATTGCTTTAAAGGCATGAGGCTCTCTTTTAAAATATTTCAGTGGCCTTTACAGAAACAGGAAACAAACAGAAGCCATTAATCAATGGTAATACATAAAAAGGAATATTCAGATAAAATACAAATTATAAAAATAAATTGATCATGTCTAACCATTATATCATAACAAACAGAAATAAAGTGATAAACATTTAAACAATTAACTCAAAATTCCTTCCCCTTCCCTTCTGAAGTTCTTCAGTGAGTACATAAAATTTCACTACCATTAAAAAACACAAACATATAAAGCAAGGTCCAAGTGATTAAATGTTACAAAAACTTTGAATTAAAGTGCCCATGGACATAGAATGTTTAAATGTGAATCTGTGGAAGAATATCTCATTAATTCAAAGTTAGGCCTGCCACCATATCACAGAGTAAATGTGTGTTTTTACGGGCAACAGCATCTTTCCAACTCATCAATATTACACGTCGAGCAACAAGGGAGGCAAAAGAGACTGCATGTGGTTAATTCATAGTTCAATTCATTTAGGTAGTCTCTGTTGATTCAAAGGGAGCAATATTAGATTAGTTATCAACTTCAGGACGTCCTTCAATACCATTGTTCCCTCAGTGCTGGTCAAAAAGCAACTAACTTTATCCCTCTGTACCTCACTCTGCAATTGGATCTTTGACATTCTCATTGGAAGACCACAGTCAGGACGAATTGGAAACAAGGTCTCTTCCCCACTGATCATCAACACAGGCGCAGTCCAAGGATGTGTGCTTAGCCCCCTGCTCTACTCTCTGCAAACCCATGACTGTGTGTGGTGAGCCATAATTCCATTGCTATCGACATGTTGGCTGATGACACCAGAATGGTCAGCAAACAATAAATGGCAATGATGTAGCGAAGAAGGAAGGACATAGATCAGCTGGTTGAATGCTAACAAATCAAACCATTTACTCAATGTCAATAAAACAATGGATAAGATTTTGGATTCAGCAGGAAGTCAAAAGAACACGACCCAGTCTTCATGGAGGTGTCAGGAGTGCAGATGTTCGCGAACGTCAAATTCCTAAGCATTAAAACTCTGAGGCGTCTTCGTCTCTTCAATGAACAATGAAGACGCTGTTTACATCCGGTACCGCACGGATGGCAGTCTCTTCAATCTGAGGCGCCTGCAAGCTCACACCAAGACACAAGAGAAACTTGTCCGTGAACTACTCTTTGCAGATGATGCCGCTTTAGTTGCCCATTCAGAGCCAGCTCTTCAGCGCTTGACGTCCTGCTTTGCGGAAACTGCCAAAATGTTTGGCCTGGAAGTCAGCCTGAAGAAAACTGAGGTCCTCCATCAGCCAGCTCCCCACCATGACTACCAGCCCCCCCACATCTCCATCGGGCACACAAAACTCAAAACGGTCAACCAGTTTACCTATCTCGGCTGCACCATTTCATCAGATGCAAGGATCGACAATGAGATAGACAACAGACTCGCCAAGGCAAATAGCGCCTTTGGAAGACTACACAAAAGAGTCTGGAAAAACAACCAACTGAAAAACCTCACAAAGATAAGCGTATACAGAGCCGTTGTCATACCCACACTCCTGTTCGGCTCCGAATCATGGGTCCTCTACCGGCACCACCTACGGCTCCTAGAACGCTTCCACCAGCGTTGTCTCCGCTCCATCCTCAACATCCATTGGAGCGCTCACACCCCTAACGTCGAGGTACTCGAGATGGCAGAGGTCGACAGCATCGAGTCCACGCTGCTGAAGATCCAGCTGCGCTGGATGGGTCACGTCTCCAGAATGGAGGACCATCGCCTTCCCAAGATCGTATTATATGGCGAGCTCTCCACTGGCCACCGTGACAGAGGTGCACCAAAGAAAAGGTACAAGGACTGCCTAATGAAATCTCTTGGTGCCTGCCACATTGACCACCGCCAGTGGGCTGATAACGCCTCAAACCGTGCATCTTGGCGCCTCACAGTTTGGCGGGCAGCAGCCTCCTTTGAAGAAGACCGCAGAGCCCACCTCACTGACAAAAGGCAAAGGAGGAAAAACCCAACACCCAACCCCAACCAACCAATTTTCCCTTGCAACCGCTGCAATCGTGTCTGCCTGTCCCGCATCGGACTGGTCAGCCACAAACGAGCCTGCAGCTGACGTGGACTTTTTACTTCCTCCATAAATCTTCGTCCGCGAAGCCAAGCCAAAGAAGAAAGAAAGAAAGAAGAAAACTCTGAGGATCTGTCATGGAGCCTCCATGGTGATGTTTTCACAAAAAAGCCTCACCATTGGCTATACTGTGAGATGTACCTGAGGAGATTCATTATCGCAAAGAAGACACACCTTAACCTCCACAGGTGTACTATGCAGATCATTCTGGTAGGTTGCATCACTGCCTGGTCTGAAGGTGCCATCTCTCAGGAAAATGATAATTTCGAGAGGGTGTTTAACTCTCCCTGTAACATCACAGGCACCAGAATTCACTCCAGTCAGAACCTATACATCACATGCTGTCTTAAAATAAAAGTCTCTATCGTGGAAAACCTCCACCACACCAGACCATAACTTCCTCACTCTACTATCATTGGATAAGGTACTGGAGCCTGAGGAATAGAGGTGAACGCCACAATGACAGTTTCTTCCCTGATGCCACCAGTTCCTGTATAATCAATGAGCCAAAGACACAGCCTTGCTTTTTTGTGCACTGTTAACTATATTTTTAAGTCTAGTTCTGAACGATGGTTATAAGATTAATGTTTTCTCCATCCTGCTGCCTCAAATCACCAAATATTAGGAAAATGTTCTTGACAATAAATCCTGATTCTGAACCTGAGCAGATATGAAAGGTATCTTCACAAAAAGTGGAAATAGGTGCATGAGACCAAAAAATATGTAAACAATTACCTTCCCAGCAGGAGGCACACTGCACATCCGGCATCCGGATTGAGGCTCTTTCCACATCCGGCAGGAGGACTATTCCACATCCAGCATCCGGCAGGAGTCCCGTTCCACATCCGGCAGGAGGCCCATTTCACATCCAGCATCCGGATGGAGGCCCATTCCACATCCGGCAGGAGGACTATACCACATCCGGCATCTGGCAGGAGGCCCAATCCACATCCGGCTGGTGGCCCCTTTCATATCCGGTACCCGGCAGGAGGCCCATTGCTTCAAAGGCATGAGGCTCTCTTTTAAAATATTTTCAGTGGCCTTTACAGAAACAGGAAACAAACAGAAGCCATTAATCAATGGTAATACATAAAAAGGAATATTCAGATAAAATACAAATTATAAAAATAAATTGATAATGTCTAACCATTATATCATAACAAACAGAAATAAAGTGATAAACATTTAAACAATTAAAACATATGTCTAATAGAACATGATTTAAGGAGTATACTATACTCAAAATTCCTTCCCCTTCCCTTCTGAAGTTCTTTAGTGAGTACATAAAATTTCACTACCATTAAAAAACACAAACATATAAAGCAAGGTCCCAGTGATTAAATGTTACAAAAACTTTGAATTAAAGTGCCCATGGACATAGAATGTTTAAATGTGAATCTGTGGAAGAACATCTGATTATTCAAAGTTAGGCCTGCCACCATATCACAGAGTAATTGAGTGTTTTTACGGGCAACAGCATCTTTTCAACTCATCAATATTAAACGTCGAGCAACAAGGGAGGCAAAAGAGACTGCATGTGGTTAATTCATAGTTCAATTCATTCAGGTAGTCTCTGTTGATTCAAAAGGAGCAATATTAGATTAGTTATCAACTTCAGGACGTCCTTCAATACCATTGTTCCCTCAGTGCTGGTCAAAAAGCAATTAACTTTATCCCTCTGTACCTCACTCTGCAATTGGATCTTTGACATTCTCATTGGAAGACCACAGTCAGGACGAATTGGAAACAAGGTCTCTTCCCCACTGATCATCAACACAGGCGCAGTCCAAGGATGTGTCCTTAGCCCCCTGCACTACTCTCTGCAAACCCATGACTGTGTGTGGTGAGCCATAATTCCATTGCTATCGACATGTTGGCTGATGACACCAGAATGGTCAACAAACAATAAATGGCAATGATGAAGCGAAGAAGGAAGGACATAGATCAGCTGGTTGAATGCTAACAAATCAAACCATTCACTCAATGTCAACAATACAATGGATAAGATTTTGGATTCAAAAGAACACGACCCAGTCTTCATGGAGGTGTCAGGAGTGCAGATGTTCGCGAACGTCAAATTCCTAAGCATTAAAACTCTGAGGATCTGTCATGGAGGCTCCATGGTGATGCTTTCACAAAAAAGCCTCACCATTGGCTATACTGTGAGATGTACCTGAGGAGATTCATTATCGCAATGAAGACACACCTTAACCTCCACAGGTGTACTATGCAGATCATTCTGGTAGGATGCATCACTGCCTGGTCTGGAGGTGCCATGTCTCAGGAAAATGATAATTTCGAGAGTGTGTTTAACTCTCCCTGTAACATCACAGGCACCAGAATTCACTCCAGTTAGAACCTATACATGACATGCTGTCTTAAAATAAAAGTCTCTATCATGTAAAACCTCCACCACACCAGACAATAACTTCCTCACTCTACTATCATTGGATAAGGTACTGGAGCCTGAGGAATAGAGGTGAATGCCACAATGACAGTTTCTTCCCTCATGCCACCAGTTCCTGTATAATCAATGAGCCAAAGACACAGCCTTGCTTTTTTGTGCACTGTTAACTATATTTTTAAGTCTAGTTCTGAACGATGGTTATAAGATTAATGTTTTCTCCATCCTGCTGCCTCAAATCACCAAATATTAGGACATGTTCTTGACAATAAATTCTGATTCTGAACCTGACAAGATATGAAAGGTATCTTCACAAAAAGTGGAAATAGGTGCATGAGACCAAAAAATATGTAAATAATTACCTTCCCAGCAGGAGGCACACTGCACATCCGGTATCCGGATTGAGGCTCTTTCCACATCCGGCAGGAGGACTATTCCACATCCAGCATCCGGCAGGAGTCCCGTTCCACATCCGGCAGGAGGCCCATTTCACATCCGGCATCCGGATGGAGGCCCATTCCACATCCGGCAGGAGGACTATACCACATCCGGCATCTGGCAGGAGGCCCAATCCACATCCGGCTGGTGGCCCCTTTAATATCCGGTACCCGGCAGGAGGCCCATTGCTTCAAAGGCATGAGGCTCTCTTTTAAAATATTTTCAGTGGCCTTTACAGAAACAGGAAACAAACAGAAGCCATTAATCAATGGTAATACATAAAAAGGAATATTCAGATAAAATACAAATTATAAAAATAAATTGATCATGTCTAACCATTATATCATAACAAACAGAAATAAAGTGATAAACATTTAAACAATTAAAACAAATGTCTAATAGAACATGATTTAAGGAGTATACTATACTCAAAATTCCTTCCCCTTCCCTTCTGAAGTTCTTTAGTGAGTACATAAAATTTCACTACCATTAAAAAACACAAACATATAAAGCAAGGTCCAAGTGATTAAATGTTACAAAAACTTTAATTAAAGTGCCCATGGACATAGAATGTTTAAATGTGAATCTGTGGAAGAACATCTGATTATTCAAAGTTAGGCCTGCCACCATATCACAGAGTAATTGAGTGTTTTTACGGGCAACAGCATCTTTTCAACTCATCAATATTAAACGTCGAGCAACAAGGGAGGCAAAAGAGACTGCATGTGGTTAATTCATAGTTCAATTCATTTAGGTAGTCTCTGTTGATTCAAAAGGAGCAATATTAGATTAGTTATCAACTTCTGGACGTCCTTCAATACCATTGTTCCCTCAGTGCTGGTCAAAAAGCAACTAACTTTATCCCTCTGTACCTCACTCTGTAATTGGATCTTTGACATTCTCATTGGAAGACCACAGTCAGCACGAATTGGAAACAAGGTCTCTTCCCCACTGATCATCAACACAGGCGCAGTCCAAGGATGTGTGCTTAGCCCCCTGCTCTACTCTCTGCAAACCCATGACTGTGTGTGGTGAGCCATAATTCCATTGCTATCGACATGTTGGCTGATGACACCAGAATGGTCAGCAAACAATAAATGGCAATGATGAAGCGAAGAAGGAAGGACATAGACCAGCTGGTTGAATGCTAACAAATCAAACCATTCACTCAATGTCAACAAAACAATGGTTAAGATTTTGGATTCAGCAGGATGTCAAAAGAACACGACCCAGTCTTCATGGAGGTGTCAGGAGTGCAGATGTTCGCGAACGTCAAATTCCTAAGCATTAAAACTCTGAGGATCTGTCATGGAGCCTCCATGGTGATGCTTTCACAAAAAAGCCTCACCATTGGCTATACTGTGAGATGTACCTGAGGAGATTCATTATCGCAATGAAGACACACCTTAACCTCCACAGGTGTACTATGCAGATCATTCTGGTAGGTTGCATCACTGCCTGGTCTGGAGGTGCCATGTCTCAGGAAAATGATAATTTCGAAGGGTGTTTAACTCTCCCTGTAACATCACAGGCACCAGAATTCACTCCAGTTAGAACCTATACATGACATGCTGTCTTAAAATAAAAGTCTCTATCATGTAAAACCTCCACCACACCAGACCATAACTTCCTCACTCTACTATCATTGGATAAGGTACTGGAGCCTGAGGAATAGAGGTGAACGCCACAATGACAGTTTCTTCCCTGATGCCGCCAGTTCCTGTATAATCAATGAGCCAAAGACACAGCCTTGCTTTTTTGTGCACTGTTAACTATATTTTTAAGTCTAGTTCTGAACGATGGTTATAAGATTAATGTTTTCTCCATCCTGCTGCCTCAAATCACCAAATATTAGGACATGTTCTTGACAATAAATCCTGATTCTGAACCTGACAAGATATGAAAGGTATCTTCACAAAAAGTGGAAATAGGTGCATGAGACCAAAAAATATGTAAATAATTACCTTCCCAGCAGGAGGCACACTGCACATCCGGCATCCGGATTGAGGCTCTTTCCACATCCGGCAGGAGGACTATTCCACATCCAGCATCCGGCAGGAGTCCCGTTCCACATCCGGATGGAGGCCCATTCAACATCCGGCAGGAGGACTATACCACATCCGGCATCTGGCAGGAGGCCCAATCCACATCCGGCTGGTGGCCCCTTTCATATCCGGTACCCAGCAGGAGGCCCATTGCTTCAAAGGCATGAGGCTCTCTTTTAAAATATTTTCAGTGGCCTTTACAGAAACAGGAAACAAACAGAAGCAATTAATCAATGGTAATACATAAAAAGGAATATTCAGATAAAATACAAATTATAAAAATAAATTGATCATGTCTAACCATTATATCATAACAAACAGAAATAAAGTGATAAACATTTAAACAATTAAAACATATGTCTAATAGAACATGATTTAAGGAGTACACTATACTCAAAATTCCTTCCCCTTCCCTTCTGAAGTTCTTTAGTGAGTACATAAAATTTCACTACCATTAAAAAACACAAACATATAAAGCAAGGTCCCAGTGATTAAATGTTACAAAAACTTTGAATTAAAGTGCCCATGGATATAGAATGTTTAAATGTGAATCTGTGGAAGAACATCTGATTATTCAAAGTTAGGCCTGCCACCATATCACAGAGTAATTGAGTGTTTTTACGGGCAACAGCATCTTTTCAACTCATCAATATTAAACGTCGAGCAACAAGGGAGGCAAAAGAGACTGCATGTGGTTAATTCATAGTTCAATTCATTCAGGTAGTCTCTGTTGATTCAAAAGGAGCAATATTAGATTAGTTATCAACTTCAGGACGTCCTTCAATACCATTGTTCCCTCAGTGCTGGTCAAAAAGCAATTAACTTTATCCCTCTGTACCTCACTCTGCAATTGGATCTTTGACATTCTCATTGGAAGACCACAGTCAGGACGAATTGGAAACAAGGTCTCTTCCCCACTGATCATCAACACAGGCGCAGTCCAAGGATGTGTCCTTAGCCCCCTGCACTACTCTCTGCAAACCCATGACAGTGTGTGGTGAGCCATAATTCCATTGCTATCGACATGTTGGCTGATGACACCAGAATGGTCAACAAACAATAAATGGCAATGATGAAGCGAAGAAGGAAGGACATAGATCAGCTGGTTGAATGCTAACAAATCAAACCATTCACTCAATGTCAACAATACAATGGATAAGATTTTGGATTCAGCAGGAAGTCAAAAGAACACGACCCAGTCTTCATGGAGGTGTCAGGAGTGCAGATGTTCGCGAACGTCAAATTCCTAAGCATTAAAGCTCTGAGGATCTGTCATGGAGCCTCCATGGTGATGCTTTCACAAAAAAGCCTCACCATTGGCTATACTGTGAGATGTACCTGAGGAGATTCATTATCGCAATGAAGACACACCTTAACCTCCACAGGTGTACTATGCAGATCATTCTGGTAGGATGCATCACTGCCTGGTCTGGAGGTGCCATGTCTCAGGAAAATGATAATTTCGAGAGTGTGTTTAACTCTCCCTGTAACATCACAGGCACCAGAATTCACTCCAGTTAGAACCTATACATGACATGCTGTCTTAAAATAAAAGTCTCTATCATGTAAAACCTCCACCACACCAGACAATAACTTCCTCACTCTACTATCATTGGATAAGGTACTGGAGCCTGAGGAATAGAGGTGAATGCCACAATGACAGTTTCTTCCCTGATGCCACCAGTTCCTGTATAATCAATGAGCCAAAGACACAGCCTTGCTTTTTTGTGCACTGTTAACTATATTTTTAAGTCTAGTTCTGAACGATGGTTATAAGATTAATGTTTTCTCCATCCTGCTGCCTCAAATCACCAAATATTAGGACATGTTCTTGACAATAAATTCTGATTCTGAACCTGACAAGATATGAAAGGTATCTTCACAAAAAGTGGAAATAGGTGCATGAGACCAAAAAATATGTAAATAATTACCTTCCCAGCAGGAGGCACACTGCACATCCGGCATCCGGATTGAGGCTCTTTCCACATCCGGCAGGAGGACTATTCCACATCCAGCATCCGGCAGGAGTCCCGTTCCACATCCGGCAGGAGGCCCATTTCACATCCGGCATCCGGATGGAGGCCCATTCCACATCCGGCAGGAGGACTATACCACATCCGGCATCTGGCAGGAGGCCCAATCCACATCCGGCTGGTGGCCCCTTTCATATCCGGTACCCGGCAGGAGGCCCATTGCTTTAAAGGCATGAAGCTCTCTTTTAAAATATTTCAGTGGCCTTTACAGAAACAGGAAACAAACAGAAGCCATTAATCAATGGTAATACATAAAAAGGAATATTCAGATAAAATACAAATTATAAAAATAAATTGATCATGTCTAACCATTATATCATAACAAACAGAAATAAAGTGATAAACATTTAAACAATTAAAACAAATGTCTAATAGAACATGATTTAAGGAGTATACTATACTCAAAATTCCTTCCCCTTCCCTTCTGAAGTTCTTTAGTGAGTACATAAAATTTCACTACCATTAAAAAACACAAACATATAAAGCAAGGTCCCAGTGATTAAATGTTACAAAAACTTTGAATTAAAGTGCCCATGGACATAGAATGTTTAAATGTGAATCTGTGGAAGAACATCTGATTATTCAAAGTTAGGCCTGCCACCATATCACAGAGTAATTGAGTGTTTTTACGGGCAACAGCATCTTTTCAACTCATCAATATTAAACGTCGAGCAACAAGGGAGGCAAAAGAGACTGCATGTGGTTAATTCATAGTTCAATTCATTCAGGTAGTCTCTGTTGATTCAAAAGGAGCAATATTAGATTAGTTATCAACTTCAGGACGTCCTTCAATACCATTGTTCCCTCAGTGCTGGTCAAAAAGCAATTAACTTTATCCCTCTGTACCTCACTCTGCAATTGGATCTTTGACATTCTCATTGGAAGACCACAGTCAGGACGAATTGGAAACAAGGTCTCTTCCCCACTGATCATCAACACAGGCGCAGTCCAAGGATGTGTCCTTAGCCCCCTGCACTACTCTCTGCAAACCCATGACAGTGTGTGGTGAGCCATAATTCCATTGCTATCGACATGTTGGCTGATGACACCAGAATGGTCAACAAACAATAAATGGCAATGATGAAGCGAAGAAGGAAGGACATAGATCAGCTGGTTGAATGCTAACAAATCAAACCATTCACTCAATGTCAACAATACAATGGATAAGATTTTGGATTCAGCAGGAAGTCAAAAGAACACGACCCAGTCTTCATGGAGGTGTCAGGAGTGCAGATGTTCGCGAACGTCAAATTCCTAAGCATTAAAGCTCTGAGGATCTGTCATGGAGTCTCCATGGTGATGCTTTCACAAAAAAGCCTCACCATTGGCTATACTGTGAGATGTACCTGAGGAGATTCATTATCGCAATGAAGACACACCTTAACCTCCACAGGTGTACTATGCAGATCATTCTGGTAGGATGCATCACTGCCTGGTCTGGAGGTGCCATGTCTCAGGAAAATGATAATTTCGAGAGTGTGTTTAACTCTCCCTGTAACATCACAGGCACCAGAATTCACTCCAGTTAGAACCTATACATGACATGCTGTCTTAAAATAAAAGTCTCTATCATGTAAAACCTCCACCACACCAGACAATAACTTCCTCACTCTACTATCATTGGATAAGGTACTGGAGCCTGAGGAATAGAGGTGAATGCCACAATGACAGTTTCTTCCCTGATGCCACCAGTTCCTGTATAATCAATGAGCCAAAGACACAGCCTTGCTTTTTTGTGCACTGTTAACTATATTTTTAAGTCTAGTTCTGAACGATGGTTATAAGATTAATGTTTTCTCCATCCTGCTGCCTCAAATCACCAAATATTAGGACATGTTCTTGACAATAAATTCTGATTCTGAACCTGACAAGATATGAAAGGTATCTTCACAAAAAGTGGAAATAGGTGCATGAGACCAAAAAATATGTAAATAATTACCTTCCCAGCAGGAGGCACACTGCACATCCGGCATCCGGATTGAGGCTCTTTCCACATCCGGCAGGAGGACTATTCCACATCCAGCATCCGGCAGGAGTCCCGTTCCACATCCGGCAGGAGGCCCATTTCACATCCGGCATCCGGATGGAGGCCCATTCCACATCCGGCAGGAGGACTATACCACATCCGGCATCTGGCAGGAGGCCCAATCCACATCCGGCTGGTGGCCCCTTTCATATCCGGTACCCGGCAGGAGGCCCATTGCTTTAAAGGCATGAAGCTCTCTTTTAAAATATTTCAGTGGCCTTTACAGAAACAGGAAACAAACAGAAGCCATTAATCAATGGTAATACATAAAAAGGAATATTCAGATAAAATACAAATTATAAAAATAAATTGATCATGTCTAACCATTATATCATAACAAACAGAAATAAAGTGATAAACATTTAAACAATTAAAACAAATGTCTAATAGAACATGATTTAAGGAGTATACTATACTCAAAATTCCTTCCCCTTCCCTTCTGAAGTTCTTTAGTGAGTACATAAAATTTCACTACCATTAAAAAACACAAACATATAAAGCAAGGTCCCAGTGATTAAATGTTACAAAAACTTTGAATTAAAGTGCCCATGGACATAGAATGTTTAAATGTGAATCTGTGGAAGAACATCTGATTATTCAAAGTTAGGCCTGCCACCATATCACAGAGTAATTGAGTGTTTTTACGGGCAACAGCATCTTTTCAACTCATCAATATTAAACGTCGAGCAACAAGGGAGGCAAAAGAGACTGCATGTGGTTAATTCATAGTTCAATTCATTCAGGTAGTCTCTGTTGATTCAAAAGGAGCAATATTAGATTAGTTATCAACTTCAGGACGTCCTTCAATACCATTGTTCCCTCAGTGCTGGTCAAAAAGCAATTAACTTTATCCCTCTGTACCTCACTCTGCAATTGGATCTTTGACATTCTCATTGGAAGACCACAGTCAGGACGAATTGGAAACAAGGTCTCTTCCCCACTGATCATCAACACAGGCGCAGTCCAAGGATGTGTCCTTAGCCCCCTGCACTACTCTCTGCAAACCCATGACAGTGTGTGGTGAGCCATAATTCCATTGCTATCGACATGTTGGCTGATGACACCAGAATGGTCAACAAACAATAAATGGCAATGATGAAGCGAAGAAGGAAGGACATAGATCAGCTGGTTGAATGCTAACAAATCAAACCATTCACTCAATGTCAACAATACAATGGATAAGATTTTGGATTCAGCAGGAAGTCAAAAGAACACGACCCAGTCTTCATGGAGGTGTCAGGAGTGCAGATGTTCGCGAACGTCAAATTCCTAAGCATTAAAACTCTGAGGATCTGTCATGGAGCCTCCATGGTGATGCTTTCACAAAAAAGCCTCACCATTGGCTATACTGTGAGATGTACCTGAGGAGATTCATTATCGCAATGAAGACACACCTTAACCTCCACAGGTGTACTATGCAGATCATTCTGGTAGGATGCATCACTGCCTGGTCTGGAGGTGCCATGTCTCAGGAAAATGATAATTTCGAGAGTGTGTTTAACTCTCCCTGTAACATCACAGGCACCAGAATTCACTCCAGTTAGAACCTATACATGACATGCTGTCTTAAAATAAAAGTCTCTATCATGTAAAACCTCCACCACACCAGACAATAACTTCCTCACTCTACTATCATTGGATAAGGTACTGGAGCCTGAGGAATAGAGGTGAATGCCACAATGACAGTTTCTTCCCTGATGCCACCAGTTCCTGTATAATCAATGAGCCAAAGACACAGCCTTGCTTTTTTGTGCACTGTTAACTATATTTTTAAGTCTAGTTCTGAACGATGGTTATAAGATTAATGTTTTCTCCATCCTGCTGCCTCAAATCACCAAATATTAGGACATGTTCTTGACAATAAATTCTGATTCTGAACCTGACAAGATATGAAAGGTATCTTCACAAAAAGTGGAAATAGGTGCATGAGACCAAAAAATATGTAAATAATTACCTTCCCAGCAGGAGGCACACTGCACATCCGGCATCCGGATTGAGGCTCTTTCCACATCCGGCAGGAGGACTATTCCACATCCAGCATCCGGCAGGAGTCCCGTTCCACATCCGGCAGGAGGCCCATTTCACATCCGGCATCCGGATGGAGGCCCATTCCACATCCGGCAGGAGGACTATACCACATCCGGCATCTGGCAGGAGGCCCAATCCACATCCAGCTGGTGGCCCCTTTCATATCCGGTACCCGGCAGGAGGCCCATTGCTTTAAAGGCATGAGGCTCTCTTTTAAAATATTTCAGTGGCCTTTACAGAAACAGGAAACAAACAGAAGCCATTAATCAATGGTAATACATAAAAAGGAATATTCAGATAAAATACAAATTATAAAAATAAATTGATCATGTCTAACCATTATATCATAACAAACAGAAATAAAGTGATAAACATTTAAACAATTAACTCAAAATTCCTTCCCCTTCCCTTCTGAAGTTCTTCAGTGAGTACATAAAATTTCACTACCATTAAAAAACACAAACATATAAAGCAAGGTCCAAGTGATTAAATGTTACAAAAACTTTGAATTAAAGTGCCCATGGACATAGAATGTTTAAATGTGAATCTGTGGAAGAATATCTCATTAATTCAAAGTTAGGCCTGCCACCATATCACAGAGTAAATGTGTGTTTTTACGGGCAACAGCATCTTTCCAACTCATCAATATTACACGTCGAGCAACAAGGGAGGCAAAAGAGACTGCATGTGGTTAATTCATAGTTCAATTCATTTAGGTAGTCTCTGTTGATTCAAAGGGAGCAATATTAGATTAGTTATCAACTTCAGGACGTCCTTCAATACCATTGTTCCCTCAGTGCTGGTCAAAAAGCAACTAACTTTATCCCTCTGTACCTCACTCTGCAATTGGATCTTTGACATTCTCATTGGAAGACCACAGTCAGGACGAATTGGAAACAAGGTCTCTTCCCCACTGATCATCAACACAGGCGCAGTCCAAGGATGTGTGCTTAGCCCCCTGCTCTACTCTCTGCAAACCCATGACTGTGTGTGGTGAGCCATAATTCCATTGCTATCGACATGTTGGCTGATGACACCAGAATGGTCAGCAAACAATAAATGGCAATGATGTAGCGAAGAAGGAAGGACATAGATCAGCTGGTTGAATGCTAACAAATCAAACCATTTACTCAATGTCAATAAAACAATGGATAAGATTTTGGATTCAGCAGGAAGTCAAAAGAACACGACCCAGTCTTCATGGAGGTGTCAGGAGTGCAGATGTTCGCGAACGTCAAATTCCTAAGCATTAAAACTCTGAGGCGTCTTCGTCTCTTCAATGAACAATGAAGACGCTGTTTACATCCGGTACCGCACGGATGGCAGTCTCTTCAATCTGAGGCGCCTGCAAGCTCACACCAAGACACAAGAGAAACTTGTCCGTGAACTACTCTTTGCAGATGATGCCGCTTTAGTTGCCCATTCAGAGCCAGCTCTTCAGCGCTTGACGTCCTGCTTTGCGGAAACTGCCAAAATGTTTGGCCTGGAAGTCAGCCTGAAGAAAACTGAGGTCCTCCATCAGCCAGCTCCCCACCATGACTACCAGCCCCCCCACATCTCCATCGGGCACACAAAACTCAAAACGGTCAACCAGTTTACCTATCTCGGCTGCACCATTTCATCAGATGCAAGGATCGACAATGAGATAGACAACAGACTCGCCAAGGCAAATAGCGCCTTTGGAAGACTACACAAAAGAGTCTGGAAAAACAACCAACTGAAAAACCTCACAAAGATAAGCGTATACAGAGCCGTTGTCATACCCACACTCCTGTTCGGCTCCGAATCATGGGTCCTCTACCGGCACCACCTACGGCTCCTAGAACGCTTCCACCAGCGTTGTCTCCGCTCCATCCTCAACATCCATTGGAGCGCTCACACCCCTAACGTCGAGGTACTCGAGATGGCAGAGGTCGACAGCATCGAGTCCACGCTGCTGAAGATCCAGCTGCGCTGGATGGGTCACGTCTCCAGAATGGAGGACCATCGCCTTCCCAAGATCGTATTATATGGCGAGCTCTCCACTGGCCACCGTGACAGAGGTGCACCAAAGAAAAGGTACAAGGACTGCCTAATGAAATCTCTTGGTGCCTGCCACATTGACCACCGCCAGTGGGCTGATAACGCCTCAAACCGTGCATCTTGGCGCCTCACAGTTTGGCGGGCAGCAGCCTCCTTTGAAGAAGACCGCAGAGCCCACCTCACTGACAAAAGGCAAAGGAGGAAAAACACAACACCCAACCCCAACCAACCAATTTTCCCTTGCAACCGCTGCAATCGTGTCTGCCTGTCCCGCATCGGACTGGTCAGCCACAAACGAGCCTGCAGCTGACGTGGACTTTTTACTTCCTCCATAAACCTTCGTCCGCGAAGCCAAGCCAAAGAAGAAAGAAAGAAAGAAGAAAACTCTGAGGATCTGTCATGGAGCCTCCATGGTGATGTTTTCACAAAAAAGCCTCACCATTGGCTATACTGTGAGATGTACCTGAGGAGATTCATTATCGCAAAGAAGACACACCTTAACCTCCACAGGTGTACTATGCAGATCATTCTGGTAGGTTGCATCACTGCCTGGTCTGAAGGTGCCATCTCTCAGGAAAATGATAATTTCGAGAGGGTGTTTAACTCTCCCTGTAACATCACAGGCACCAGAATTCACTCCAGTCAGAACCTATACATCACATGCTGTCTTAAAATAAAAGTCTCTATCGTGGAAAACCTCCACCACACCAGACCATAACTTCCTCACTCTACTATCATTGGATAAGGTACTGGAGCCTGAGGAATAGAGGTGAACGCCACAATGACAGTTTCTTCCCTGATGCCACCAGTTCCTGTATAATCAATGAGCCAAAGACACAGCCTTGCTTTTTTGTGCACTGTTAACTATATTTTTAAGTCTAGTTCTGAACGATGGTTATAAGATTAATGTTTTCTCCATCCTGCTGCCTCAAATCACCAAATATTAGGAAAATGTTCTTGACAATAAATCCTGATTCTGAACCTGAGCAGATATGAAAGGTATCTTCACAAAAAGTGGAAATAGGTGCATGAGACCAAAAAATATGTAAACAATTACCTTCCCAGCAGGAGGCACACTGCACATCCGGCATCCGGATTGAGGCTCTTTCCACATCCGGCAGGAGGACTATTCCACATCCAGCATCCGGCAGGAGTCCCGTTCCACATCCGGCAGGAGGCCCATTTCACATCCAGCATCCGGATGGAGGCCCATTCCACATCCGGCAGGAGGACTATACCACATCCGGCATCTGGCAGGAGGCCCAATCCACATCCGGCTGGTGGCCCCTTTCATATCCGGTACCCGGCAGGAGGCCCATTGCTTCAAAGGCATGAGGCTCTCTTTTAAAATATTTTCAGTGGCCTTTACAGAAACAGGAAACAAACAGAAGCCATTAATCAATGGTAATACATAAAAAGGAATATTCAGATAAAATACAAATTATAAAAATAAATTGACAATGTCTAACCATTATATCATAACAAACAGAAATAAAGTGATAAACATTTAAACAATTAAAACATATGTCTAATAGAACATGATTTAAGGAGTATACTATACTCAAAATTCCTTCCCCTTCCCTTCTGAAGTTCTTTAGTGAGTACATAAAATTTCACTACCATTAAAAAACACAAACATATAAAGCAAGGTCCCAGTGATTAAATGTTACAAAAACTTTGAATTAAAGTGCCCATGGACATAGAATGTTTAAATGTGAATCTGTGGAAGAACATCTGATTATTCAAAGTTAGGCCTGCCACCATATCACAGAGTAATTGAGTGTTTTTACGGGCAACAGCATCTTTTCAACTCATCAATATTAAACGTCGAGCAACAAGGGAGGCAAAAGAGACTGCATGTGGTTAATTCATAGTTCAATTCATTCAGGTAGTCTCTGTTGATTCAAAAGGAGCAATATTAGATTAGTTATCAACTTCAGGACGTCCTTCAATACCATTGTTCCCTCAGTGCTGGTCAAAAAGCAACTAACTTTATCCCTCTGTACCTCACTCTGCAATTGGATCTTTGACATTCTCATTGGAAGACCACAGTCAGGACGAATTGGAAACAAGGTCTCTTCCCCACTGATCATCAACACAGGCGCAGTCCAAGGATGTGTCCTTAGCCCCCTGCTCTACTCTCTGCAAACCCATGACTGTGTGTGGTGAGCCATAATTCCATTGCTATCGACATGTTGGCTGATGACACCAGAATGGTCAACAAACAATAAATGGCAATGATGAAGCGAAGAAGGAAGGACATAGATCAGCTGGTTGAATGCTAACAAATCAAACCATTCACTCAATGTCAACAATACAATGGATAAGATTTTGGATTCAAAAGAACACGACCCAGTCTTCATGGAGGTGTCAGGAGTGCAGATGTTCGCGAACGTCAAATTCCTAAGCATTAAAACTCTGAGGATCTGTCATGGAGGCTCCATGGTGATGCTTTCACAAAAAAGCCTCACCATTGGCTATACTGTGAGATGTACCTGAGGAGATTCATTATCGCAATGAAGACACACCTTAACCTCCACAGGTGTACTATGCAGATCATTCTGGTAGGATGCATCACTGCCTGGTCTGGAGGTGCCATGTCTCAGGAAAATGATAATTTCGAGAGTGTGTTTAACTCTCCCTGTAACATCACAGGCACCAGAATTCACTCCAGTTAGAACCTATACATGACATGCTGTCTTAAAATAAAAGTCTCTATCATGTAAAACCTCCACCACACCAGACAATAACTTCCTCACTCTACTATCATTGGATAAGGTACTGGAGCCTGAGGAATAGAGGTGAATGCCACAATGACAGTTTCTTCCCTCATGCCACCAGTTCCTGTATAATCAATGAGCCAAAGACACAGCCTTGCTTTTTTGTGCACTGTTAACTATATTTTTAAGTCTAGTTCTGAACGATGGTTATAAGATTAATGTTTTCTCCATCCTGCTGCCTCAAATCACCAAATATTAGGACATGTTCTTGACAATAAATTCTGATTCTGAACCTGACAAGATATGAAAGGTATCTTCACAAAAAGTGGAAATAGGTGCATGAGACCAAAAAATATGTAAATAATTACCTTCCCAGCAGGAGGCACACTGCACATCCGGTATCCGGATTGAGGCTCTTTCCACATCCGGCAGGAGGACTATTCCACATCCAGCATCCGGCAGGAGTCCCGTTCCACATCCGGCAGGAGGCCCATTTCACATCCGGCATCCGGATGGAGGCCCATTCCACATCCGGCAGGAGGACTATACCACATCCGGCATCTGGCAGGAGGCCCAATCCACATCCGGCTGGTGGCCCCTTTCATATCCGGTACCCGGCAGGAGGCCCATTGCTTCAAAGGCATGAGGCTCTCTTTTAAAATATTTTCAGTGGCCTTTACAGAAACAGGAAACAAACAGAAGCCATTAATCAATGGTAATACATAAAAAGGAATATTCAGATAAAATACAAATTATAAAAATAAATTGATCATGTCTAACCATTATATCATAACAAACAGAAATAAAGTGATAAACATTTAAACAATTAAAACAAATGTCTAATAGAACATGATTTAAGGAGTATACTATACTCAAAATTCCTTCCCCTTCCCTTCTGAAGTTCTTTAGTGAGTACATAAAATTTCACTACCATTAAAAAACACAAACATATAAAGCAAGGTCCAAGTGATTAAATGTTACAAAAACTTTAATTAAAGTGCCCATGGACATAGAATGTTTAAATGTGAATCTGTGGAAGAACATCTGATTATTCAAAGTTAGGCCTGCCACCATATCACAGAGTAATTGAGTGTTTTTACGGGCAACAGCATCTTTTCAACTCATCAATATTAAACGTCGAGCAACAAGGGAGGCAAAAGAGACTGCATGTGGTTAATTCATAGTTCAATTCATTTAGGTAGTCTCTGTTGATTCAAAAGGAGCAATATTAGATTAGTTATCAACTTCTGGACGTCCTTCAATACCATTGTTCCCTCAGTGCTGGTCAAAAAGCAACTAACTTTATCCCTCTGTAACTCACTCTGTAATTGGATCTTTGACATTCTCATTGGAAGACCACAGTCAGCACGAATTGGAAACAAGGTCTCTTCCCCACTGATCATCAACACAGGCGCAGTCCAAGGATGTGTGCTTAGCCCCCTGCTCTACTCTCTGCAAACCCATGACTGTGTGTGGTGAGCCATAATTCCATTGCTATCGACATGTTGGCTGATGACACCAGAATGGTCAGCAAACAAGAAATGGCAATGATGAAGCGAAGAAGGAAGGACATAGACCAGCTGGTTGAATGCTAACAAATCAAACCATTCACTCAATGTCAACAAAACAATGGTTAAGATTTTGGATTCAGCAGGATGTCAAAAGAACACGACCCAGTCTTCATGGAGGTGTCAGGAGTGCAGATGTTCGCGAACGTCAAATTCCTAAGCATTAAAACTCTGAGGATCTGTCATGGAGCCTCCATGGTGATGCTTTCACAAAAAAGCCTCACCATTGGCTATACTGTGAGATGTACCTGAGGAGATTCATTATCGCAATGAAGACACACCTTAACCTCCACAGGTGTACTATGCAGATCATTCTGGTAGGTTGCATCACTGCCTGGTCTGGAGGTGCCATCTCTCAGGAAAATGATAATTTCGAGAGGGTGTTCAACTCTCCATGTAACATCACAGGCACCAGAATTCACTCCAGTCAGAAACTATACATGACATGCTGCCTTAAAATAAAAGTCTCTATCATGTAAAACCTCCACCACACCAGACCATAACTTCCTCACTCTACTATCATTGGATAAGGTACTGGAGCCTGAGGAATAGAGGTCAATGCCACCATGTCAGTTTCTTCCCTGATGCCACCAGATCCTGTATAATCAATGAGCCAAAGACACAGCCTTGCTTTTTTGTGCACTGTTAACTATATTTTTAAGTCTAGTTCTGAACGATGGTTATAAGATTAATGTTTTCTCCATCCTGCTGCCTCAAATCACCAAATATTAGGACATGTTCTTGACAATAAATTCTGATTCTGAACCTGACAAGATATGAAAGGTATCTTCACAAAAAGTGGAAATAGGTGCATGAGACCAAAAAATATGTAAATAATTACCTTCCCAGCAGGAGGCACACTGCACATCCGGCATCCGGATTGAGGCTCTTTCCACATCCGGCAGGAGGACTATTCCACATCCAGCATCCGGCAGGAGTCCCGTTCCACATCCGGCAGGAGGCCCATTTCACATCCGGCATCCAGATGGAGGCCCATTCCACATCCGGCAGGAGGACTATACCACATCCGGCATCTGGCAGGAGGCCCAATCCACATCCAGCTGGTGGCCCCTTTCATATCCGGTACCCGGCAGGAGGCCCATTGCTTTAAAGGCATGAGGCTCTCTTTTAAAATATTTCAGTGGCCTTTACAGAAACAGGAAACAAACAGAAGCCATTAATCAATGGTAATACATAAAAAGGAATATTCAGATAAAATACAAATTATAAAAATAAATTGATCATGTCTAACCATTATATCATAACAAACAGAAATAAAGTGATAAACATTTAAACAATTAACTCAAAATTCCTTCCCCTTCCCTTCTGAAGTTCTTCAGTGAGTACATAAAATTTCACTACCATTAAAAAACACAAACATATAAAGCAAGGTCCAAGTGATTAAATGTTACAAAAACTTTGAATTAAAGTGCCCATGGACATAGAATGTTTAAATGTGAATCTGTGGAAGAATATCTCATTAATTCAAAGTTAGGCCTGCCACCATATCACAGAGTAAATGTGTGTTTTTACGGGCAACAGCATCTTTCCAACTCATCAATATTACACGTCGAGCAACAAGGGAGGCAAAAGAGACTGCATGTGGTTAATTCATAGTTCAATTCATTTAGGTAGTCTCTGTTGATTCAAAGGGAGCAATATTAGATTAGTTATCAACTTCAAGACGTCCTTCAATACCATTGTTCCCTCAGTGCTGGTCAAAAAGCAACTAACTTTATCCCTCTGTACCTCACTCTGCAATTGGATCTTTGACATTCTCATTGGAAGACCACAGTCAGGACGAATTGGAAACAAGGTCTCTTCCCCACTGATCATCAACACAGGCGCAGTCCAAGGATGTGTGCTTAGCCCCCTGCTCTACTCTCTGCAAACCCATGACTGTGTGTGGTGAGCCATAATTCCATTGCTATCGACATGTTGGCTGATGACACCAGAATGGTCAGCAAACAATAAATGGCAATGATGAAGCGAAGAAGGAAGGACATAGACCAGCTGGTTGAATGCTAACAAATCAAACCATTCACTCAATGTCAACAAAACAATGGTTAAGATTTTGGATTCAGCAGGATGTCAAAAGAACACGACCCAGTCTTCATGGAGGTGTCAGGAGTGCAGATGTTCGCGAACGTCAAATTCCTAAGCATTAAAACTCTGAGGATCTGTCATGGAGCCTCCATGGTGATGCTTTCACAAAAAAGCCTCACCATTGGCTATACTGTGAGATGTACCTGAGGAGATTCATTATCGCAATGAAGACACACCTTAACCTCCACAGGTGTACTATGCAGATCATTCTGGTAGGTTGCATCACTGCCTGGTCTGGAGGTGCCATCTCTCAGGAAAATGATAATTTCGAGAGGGTGTTCAACTCTCCATGTAACATCACAGGCACCAGAATTCACTCCAGTCAGAAACTATACATGACATGCTGCCTTAAAATAAAAGTCTCTATCATGTAAAACCTCCACCACACCAGACCATAACTTCCTCACTCTACTATCATTGGATAAGGTACTGGAGCCTGAGGAATAGAGGTCAATGCCACCATGTCAGTTTCTTCCCTGATGCCACCAGATCCTGTATAATCAATGAGCCAAAGACACAGCCTTGCTTTTTTGTGCACTGTTAACTATATTTTTAAGTCTAGTTCTGAACGATGGTTATAAGATTAATGTTTTCTCCATCCTGCTGCCTCAAATCACCAAATATTAGGACATGTTCTTGACAATAAATTCTGATTCTGAACCTGACAAGATATGAAAGGTATCTTCACAAAAAGTGGAAATAGGTGCATGAGACCAAAAAATATGTAAATAATTACCTTCCCAGCAGGAGGCACACTGCACATCCGGCATCCGGATTGAGGCTCTTTCCACATCCGGCAGGAGGACTATTCCACATCCAGCATCCGGCAGGAGTCCCGTTCCACATCCGGCAGGAGGCCCATTTCACATCCGGCATCCGGATGGAGGCCCATTCCACATCCGGCAGGAGGACTATACCACATCCGGCATCTGGCAGGAGGCCCAATCCACATCCGGCTGGTGGCCCCTTTCATATCCGGTACCCGGCAGGAGGCCCATTGCTTTAAAGGCATGAGGCTCTCTTTTAAAATATTTCAGTGGCCTTTACAGAAACAGGAAACAAACAGAAGCCATTAATCAATGGTAATACATAAAAAGGAATATTCAGATAAAATACAAATTATAAAAATAAATTGATCATGTCTAACCATTATATCATAACAAACAGAAATAAAGTGATAAACATTTAAACAATTAACTCAAAATTCCTTCCCCTTCCCTTCTGAAGTTCTTCAGTGAGTACATAAAATTTCACTACCATTAAAAAACACAAACATATAAAGCAAGGTCCAAGTGATTAAATGTTACAAAAACTTTGAATTAAAGTGCCCATGGACATAGAATGTTTAAATGTGAATCTGTGGAAGAATATCTCATTAATTCAAAGTTAGGCCTGCCACCATATCACAGAGTAAATGTGTGTTTTTACGGGCAACAGCATCTTTCCAACTCATCAATATTACACGTCGAGCAACAAGGGAGGCAAAAGAGACTGCATGTGGTTAATTCATAGTTCAATTCATTTAGGTAGTCTCTGTTGATTCAAAGGGAGCAATATTAGATTAGTTATCAACTTCAGGACGTCCTTCAATACCATTGTTCCCTCAGTGCTGGTCAAAAAGCAACTAACTTTATCCCTCTGTACCTCACTCTGCAATTGGATCTTTGACATTCTCATTGGAAGACCACAGTCAGGACGAATTGGAAACAAGGTCTCTTCCCCACTGATCATCAACACAGGCGCAGTCCAAGGATGTGTGCTTAGCCCCCTGCTCTACTCTCTGCAAACCCATGACTGTGTGTGGTGAGCCATAATTCCATTGCTATCGACATGTTGGCTGATGACACCAGAATGGTCAGCAAACAATAAATGGCAATGATGTAGCGAAGAAGGAAGGACATAGATCAGCTGGTTGAATGCTAACAAATCAAACCATTTACTCAATGTCAATAAAACAATGGATAAGATTTTGGATTCAGCAGGAAGTCAAAAGAACACGACCCAGTCTTCATGGAGGTGTCAGGAGTGCAGATGTTCGCGAACGTCAAATTCCTAAGCATTAAAACTCTGAGGCGTCTTCGTCTCTTCAATGAACAATGAAGACGCTGTTTACATCCGGTACCGCACGGATGGCAGTCTCTTCAATCTGAGGCGCCTGCAAGCTCACACCAAGACACAAGAGAAACTTGTCCGTGAACTACTCTTTGCAGATGATGCCGCTTTAGTTGCCCATTCAGAGCCAGATCTTCAGCGCTTGACGTCCTGCTTTGCGGAAACTGCCAAAATGTTTGGCCTGGAAGTCAGCCTGAAGAAAACTGAGGTCCTCCATCAGCCAGCTCCCCACCATGACTACCAGCCCCCCCACATCTCCATCGGGCACACAAAACTCAAAACGGTCAACCAGTTTACCTATCTCGGCTGCACCATTTCATCAGATGCAAGGATCGACAATGAGATAGACAACAGACTCGCCAAGGCAAATAGCGCCTTTGGAAGACTACACAAAAGAGTCTGGAAAAACAACCAACTGAAAAACCTCACAAAGATAAGCGTATACAGAGCCGTTGTCATACCCACACTCCTGTTCGGCTCCGAATCATGGGTCCTCTACCGGCACCACCTACGGCTCCTAGAACGCTTCCACCAGCGTTGTCTCCGCTCCATCCTCAACATCCATTGGAGCGCTCACACCCCTAACGTCGAGGTACTCGAGATGGCAGAGGTCGACAGCATCGAGTCCACGCTGCTGAAGATCCAGCTGCGCTGGATGGGTCACGTTTCCAGAATGGAGGACCATCGCCTTCCTAAGATCGTATTATATGGCGAGCTCTCCACTGGCCACCGTGACAGAGGTGCACCAAAGAAAAGGTACAAGGACTGCCTAATGAAATCTCTTGGTGCCTGCCACATTGACCACCGCCAGTGGGCTGATAACGCCTCAAACCGTGCATCTTGGCGCCTCACAGTTTGGCGGGCAGCAGCCTCCTTTGAAGAAGACCGCAGAGCCCACCTCACTGACAAAAGGCAAAGGAGGAAAAACCCAACACCCAACCCCAACCAACCAATTTTCCCTTGCAACCGCTGCAATCGTGTCTGCCTGTCCCGCATCGGACTGGTCAGCCACAAACGAGCCTGCAGCTGACGTGGACTTTTTACTCCCTCCATAAATCTTCGTCCGCGAAGCCAAGCCAAAGAAGAAAGAAAGAAAGAAGAAAACTCTGAGGATCTGTCATGGAGCCTCCATGGTGATGTTTTCACAAAAAAGCCTCACTATTGGCTATACTGTGAGATGTACCTGAGGAGATTCATTATCGCAAAGAAGACACACCTTAACCTCCACAGGTGTACTATGCAGATCATTCTGGTAGGTTGCATCACTGCCTGGTCTGAAGGTGCCATCTCTCAGGAAAATGATAATTTCGAGAGGGTGTTTAACTCTCCCTGTAACATCACAGGCACCAGAATTCACTCCAGTCAGAACCTATACATCACATGCTGTCTTAAAATAAAAGTCTCTATCGTGGAAAACCTCCACCACACCAGACCATAACTTCCTCACTCTACTATCATTGGATAAGGTACTGGAGCCTGAGGAATAGAGGTGAACGCCACAATGACAGTTTCTTCCCTGATGCCACCAGTTCCTGTATAATCAATGAGCCAAAGACACAGCCTTGCTTTTTTGTGCACTGTTAACTATATTTTTAAGTCTAGTTCTGAACGATGGTTATAAGATTAATGTTTTCTCCATCCTGCTGCCTCAAATCACCAAATATTAGGAAAATGTTCTTGACAATAAATCCTGATTCTGAACCTGAGCAGATATGAAAGGTATCTTCACAAAAAGTGGAAATAGGTGCATGAGACCAAAAAATATGTAAACAATTACCTTCCCAGCAGGAGGCACACTGCACATCCGGCATCCGGATTGAGGCTCTTTCCACATCCGGCAGGAGGACTATTCCACATCCAGCATCCGGCAGGAGTCCCGTTCCACATCCGGCAGGAGGCCCATTTCACATCCAGCATCCGGATGGAGGCCCATTCCACATCCGGCAGGAGGACTATACCACATCCGGCATCTGGCAGGAGGCCCAATCCACATCCGGCTGGTGGCCCCTTTCATATCCGGTACCCGGCAGGAGGCCCATTGCTTCAAAGGCATGAGGCTCTCTTTTAAAATATTTTCAGTGGCCTTTACAGAAACAGGAAACAAACAGAAGCCATTAATCAATGGTAATACATAAAAAGGAATATTCAGATAAAATACAAATTATAAAAATAAATTGATAATGTCTAACCATTATATCATAACAAACAGAAATAAAGTGATAAACATTTAAACAATTAAAACATATGTCTAATAGAACATGATTTAAGGAGTATACTATACTCAAAATTCCTTCCCCTTCCCTTCTGAAGTTCTTTAGTGAGTACATAAAATTTCACTACCATTAAAAAACACAAACATATAAAGCAAGGTCCCAGTGATTAAATGTTACAAAAACTTTGAATTAAAGTGCCCATGGACATAGAATGTTTAAATGTGAATCTGTGGAAGAACATCTGATTATTCAAAGTTAGGCCTGCCACCATATCACAGAGTAATTGAGTGTTTTTACGGGCAACAGCATCTTTTCAACTCATCAATATTAAACGTCGAGCAACAAGGGAGGCAAAAGAGACTGCATGTGGTTAATTCATAGTTCAATTCATTCAGGTAGTCTCTGTTGATTCAAAAGGAGCAATATTAGATTAGTTATCAACTTCAGGACGTCCTTCAATACCATTGTTCCCTCAGTGCTGGTCAAAAAGCAACTAACTTTATCCCTCTGTACCTCACTCTGCAATTGGATCTTTGACATTCTCATTGGAAGACCACAGTCAGGACGAATTGGAAACAAGGTCTCTTCCCCACTGATCATCAACACAGGCGCAGTCCAAGGATGTGTCCTTAGCCCCCTGCACTACTCTCTGCAAACCCATGACTGTGTGTGGTGAGCCATAATTCCATTGCTATCGACATGTTGGCTGATGACACCAGAATGGTCAACAAACAATAAATGGCAATGATGAAGCGAAGAAGGAAGGACATAGATCAGCTGGTTGAATGCTAACAAATCAAACCATTCACTCAATGTCAACAATACAATGGATAAGATTTTGGATTCAAAAGAACACGACCCAGTCTTCATGGAGGTGTCAGGAGTGCAGATGTTCGCGAACGTCAAATTCCTAAGCATTAAAACTCTGAGGATCTGTCATGGAGGCTCCATGGTGATGCTTTCACAAAAAAGCCTCACCATTGGCTATACTGTGAGATGTACCTGAGGAGATTCATTATCGCAATGAAGACACACCTTAACCTCCACAGGTGTACTATGCAGATCATTCTGGTAGGATGCATCACTGCCTGGTCTGGAGGTGCCATGTCTCAGGAAAATGATAATTTCGAGAGGGTGTTTAACTCTCCCTGTAACATCACAGGCACCAGAATTCACTCCAGTTAGAACCTATACATGACATGCTGTCTTAAAATAAAAGTCTCTATCATGTAAAACCTCCACCACACCAGACAATAACTTCCTCACTCTACTATCATTGGATAAGGTACTGGAGCCTGAGGAATAGAGGTGAATGCCACAATGACAGTTTCTTCCCTGATGCCACCAGTTCCTGTATAATCAATGAGCCAAAGACACAGCCTTGCTTTTTTGTGCACTGTTAACTATATTTTTAAGTCTAGTTCTGAACGATGGTTATAAGATTAATGTTTTCTCCATCCTGCTGCCTCAAATCACCAAATATTAGGACATGTTCTTGACAATAAATTCTGATTCTGAACCTGACAAGATATGAAAGGTATCTTCACAAAAAGTGGAAATAGGTGCATGAGACCAAAAAATATGTAAATAATTACCTTCCCAGCAGGAGGCACACTGCACATCCGGCATCCGGATTGAGGCTCTTTCCACATCCGGCAGGAGGACTATTCCACATCCAGCATCCGGCAGGAGTCCCGTTCCACATCCGGCAGGAGGCCCATTTCACATCCGGCATCCGGATGGAGGCCCATTCCACATCCGGCTGGAGGACTATACCACATCCGGCATCTGGCAGGAGGCCCAATCCACATCCGGCTGGTGGCCCCTTTCATATCCGGTACCCGGCAGGAGGCCCATTGCTTCAAAGGCATGAGGCTCTCTTTTAAAATATTTTCAGTGGCCTTTACAGAAACAGGAAACAAACAGAAGCCATTAATCAATGGTAATACATAAAAAGGAATATTCAGATAAAATACAAATTATAAAAATAAATTGATCATGTCTAACCATTATATCATAACAAACAGAAATAAAGTGATAAACATTTAAACAATTAAAACAAATGTCTAATAGAACATGATTTAAGGAGTATACTATACTCAAAATTCCTTCCCCTTCCCTTCTGAAGTTCTTTAGTGAGTACATAAAATTTCACTACCATTAAAAAACACAAACGTATAAATCAAGGTCCAAGTGATTAAATGTTACAAAAACATTGAATTAAAGTGCCCATGGACATAGAATGTTTAAATGTGAATCTGTGGAAGAATATCTCATTAATTCAAAGTTAGGCCTGCCACCATATCACAGAGTAATTGAGTGTTTTTACGGGCAACAGCATCTTTCCAACTCATCAATATTAAACGTCGAGCAACAAGGGAGGCAAAAGAGACTGCATGTGGTTAATTCATAGTTCAATTCATTTAGGTAGTCTCTGTTGATCCAAAAGGAGCAATATTAGATTAGTTGTCAACTTCAGGACGTCCTTCAATACCATTGTTCCCTCAGTGCTGGTCAAAAAGCAACTAACTTTATCCCTCTGTACCTCACTCTGCAATTGGATCTTTGACATTCTCATTGGAAGACGACAGTCAGGACGAATTGGAAACAAGGTCCCTTCCCCATTGATCATCAACACAGGCGCAGTCCAAGGATGTGTGCTTAGCCCCCTGCTCTATTCTCTGCAAACCCATGACTGTGTGTGGTGATCCATAATTCCATTGCCATCGACATGTTGGCTGATGACACCAGAATGGTCAGCAAACAATAAATGGCAATGATGAAGCGAAGAAGGAAGGACATAGATCAGCTGGTTGAATGCTAACAAATCAAACCTTTCACTCAATGTCAACAAAACAATGGATAAGATTTTGGATTCAGCAGGAAGTCAAAAGAACACGACCCAGTCTTCATGGAGGTCTCAGGAGTGCAGTTGTTCACGAACGTCAAATTCCTAAGCATTAAAACTCTGAGGATCTGTCATGGAGCCTCCATGGTGATGCTTTCACAAAAAAGCCTCACCATTGGCTATACTGTGTGATGTACCTGAGGAGATTCATTATCGCAATGAAGACACACCTTAACCTCCACAGGTGTACTATGCAGATCATTCTGGTAGGTTGCATCACTGCCTGGTCTGGAGGTGCCATCTCTCAGGAAAATGATAATTTCGAGAGGGTGTTTAACTCTCCCTGTAACATCACAGGCACCAGAATTCACTCCAGTCAGAACCTATACATCACATGCTGTCTTAAAATAAAAGTCTCTATCATGTAAAACCTCCACCACCCAGACCATAACTTACTCACTCTACTATCATTGGATAAGGTACTGGAGCCTGAGGAATAGAGGTCAATGCCACAATGTCAGTTTCTTCCCTGATGCCACCAGATCCTGTATAATCAATGAGCCAAAGACACAGCCTTGCTTTTTTGTGCACTGTTAACTTTATTTTTAAGAGTAGTTCTGAACAATGGTTATAAGATGAATGTTTTCTCCATCCTGCTGCCCCAAATCACCAAATATTAGGACATGTTCTTGACAATAAATCCTGATTCTGAACCTGACCAGGTATGAAAGGTATCTTCACAAAAAGTTGAAATAGCTGCATGTGGACAAAAGATATGTTAACAATTACCTTCCCAGCAGGAGGCACATTGCACATCCGGCATCCGGATTGAGGCTCTTTCCACATCCGGCAGGAGGACTATTCCACATCCAGCATCCGGCAGGAGTCCCGTTCCACATCCGGCAGGAGGCCCATTTCACATCCGGCATCCGGATGGAGGCCCATTCCACATCCGGCAGGAGGACTATACCACATCCGGCATCTGGCAGGAGGCCCAATCCACATCCGGCTGGTGGCCCCTTTCATATCCGGTACCCGGCAGGAGGCCCATTGCTTTAAAGGCATGAAGCTCTCTTTTAAAATATTTCAGTGGCCTTTACAGAAACAGGAAACAAACAGAAGCCATTAATCAATGGTAATACATAAAAAGGAATATTCAGATAAAATACAAATTATAAAAATAAATTGATCATGTCTAACCATTATATCATAACAAACAGAAATAAAGTGATAAACATTTAAACAATTAAAACAAATGTCTAATAGAACATGATTTAAGGAGTATACTATACTCAAAATTCCTTCCCCTTCCCTTCTGAAGTTCTTTAGTGAGTACATAAAATTTCACTACCATTAAAAAACACAAACATATAAAGCAAGGTCCCAGTGATTAAATGTTACAAAAACTTTGAATTAAAGTGCCCATGGACATAGAATGTTTAAATGTGAATCTGTGGAAGAACATCTGATTATTCAAAGTTAGGCCTGCCACCATATCACAGAGTAATTGAGTGTTTTTACGGGCAACAGCATCTTTTCAACTCATCAATATTAAACGTCGAGCAACAAGGGAGGCAAAAGAGACTGCATGTGGTTAATTCATAGTTCAATTCATTCAGGTAGTCTCTGTTGATTCAAAAGGAGCAATATTAGATTAGTTATCAACTTCAGGACGTCCTTCAATACCATTGTTCCCTCAGTGCTGGTCAAAAAGCAATTAACTTTATCCCTCTGTACCTCACTCTGCAATTGGATCTTTGACATTCTCATTGGAAGACCACAGTCAGGACGAATTGGAAACAAGGTCTCTTCCCCACTGATCATCAACACAGGCGCAGTCCAAGGATGTGTCCTTAGCCCCCTGCACTACTCTCTGCAAACCCATGACAGTGTGTGGTGAGCCATAATTCCATTGCTATCGACATGTTGGCTGATGACACCAGAATGGTCAACAAACAATAAATGGCAATGATGAAGCGAAGAAGGAAGGACATAGATCAGCTGGTTGAATGCTAACAAATCAAACCATTCACTCAATGTCAACAATACAATGGATAAGATTTTGGATTCAGCAGGAAGTCAAAAGAACACGACCCAGTCTTCATGGAGGTGTCAGGAGTGCAGATGTTCGCGAACGTCAAATTCCTAAGCATTAAAGCTCTGAGGATCTGTCATGGAGTCTCCATGGTGATGCTTTCACAAAAAAGCCTCACCATTGGCTATACTGTGAGATGTACCTGAGGAGATTCATTATCGCAATGAAGACACACCTTAACCTCCACAGGTGTACTATGCAGATCATTCTGGTAGGATGCATCACTGCCTGGTCTGGAGGTGCCATGTCTCAGGAAAATGATAATTTCGAGAGTGTGTTTAACTCTCCCTGTAACATCACAGGCACCAGAATTCACTCCAGTTAGAACCTATACATGACATGCTGTCTTAAAATAAAAGTCTCTATCATGTAAAACCTCCACCACACCAGACAATAACTTCCTCACTCTACTATCATTGGATAAGGTACTGGAGCCTGAGGAATAGAGGTGAATGCCACAATGACAGTTTCTTCCCTGATGCCACCAGTTCCTGTATAATCAATGAGCCAAAGACACAGCCTTGCTTTTTTGTGCACTGTTAACTATATTTTTAAGTCTAGTTCTGAACGATGGTTATAAGATTAATGTTTTCTCCATCCTGCTGCCTCAAATCACCAAATATTAGGACATGTTCTTGACAATAAATTCTGATTCTGAACCTGACAAGATATGAAAGGTATCTTCACAAAAAGTGGAAATAGGTGCATGAGACCAAAAAATATGTAAATAATTACCTTCCCAGCAGGAGGCACACTGCACATCCGGCATCCGGATTGAGGCTCTTTCCACATCCGGCAGGAGGACTATTCCACATCCAGCATCCGGCAGGAGTCCCGTTCCACATCCGGCAGGAGGCCCATTTCACATCCGGCATCCGGATGGAGGCCCATTCCACATCCGGCAGGAGGACTATACCACATCCGGCATCTGGCAGGAGGCCCAATCCACATCCGGCTGGTGGCCCCTTTCATATCCGGTACCCGGCAGGAGGCCCATTGCTTTAAAGGCATGAAGCTCTCTTTTAAAATATTTCAGTGGCCTTTACAGAAACAGGAAACAAACAGAAGCCATTAATCAATGGTAATACATAAAAAGGAATATTCAGATAAAATACAAATTATAAAAATAAATTGATCATGTCTAACCATTATATCATAACAAACAGAAATAAAGTGATAAACATTTAAACAATTAAAACAAATGTCTAATAGAACATGATTTAAGGAGTATACTATACTCAAAATTCCTTCCCCTTCCCTTCTGAAGTTCTTTAGTGAGTACATAAAATTTCACTACCATTAAAAAACACAAACATATAAAGCAAGGTCCCAGTGATTAAATGTTACAAAAACTTTGAATTAAAGTGCCCATGGACATAGAATGTTTAAATGTGAATCTGTGGAAGAACATCTGATTATTCAAAGTTAGGCCTGCCACCATATCACAGAGTAATTGAGTGTTTTTACGGGCAACAGCATCTTTTCAACTCATCAATATTAAACGTCGAGCAACAAGGGAGGCAAAAGAGACTGCATGTGGTTAATTCATAGTTCAATTCATTCAGGTAGTCTCTGTTGATTCAAAAGGAGCAATATTAGATTAGTTATCAACTTCAGGACGTCCTTCAATACCATTGTTCCCTCAGTGCTGGTCAAAAAGCAATTAACTATATCCCTCTGTACCTCACTCTGCAATTGGATCTTTGACATTCTCATTGGAAGACCACAGTCAGGACGAATTGGAAACAAGGTCTCTTCCCCACTGATCATCAACACAGGCGCAGTCCAAGGATGTGTCCTTAGCCCCCTGCACTACTCTCTGCAAACCCATGACAGTGTGTGGTGAGCCATAATTCCATTGCTATCGACATGTTGGCTGATGACACCAGAATGGTCAACAAACAATAAATGGCAATGATGAAGCGAAGAAGGAAGGACATAGATCAGCTGGTTGAATGCTAACAAATCAAACCATTCACTCAATGTCAACAATACAATGGATAAGATTTTGGATTCAGCAGGAAGTCAAAAGAACACGACCCAGTCTTCATGGAGGTGTCAGGAGTGCAGATGTTCGCGAACGTCAAATTCCTAAGCATTAAAACTCTGAGGATCTGTCATGGAGCCTCCATGGTGATGCTTTCACAAAAAAGCCTCACCATTGGCTATACTGTGAGATGTACCTGAGGAGATTCATTATCGCAATGAAGACACACCTTAACCTCCACAGGTGTACTATGCAGATCATTCTGGTAGGATGCATCACTGCCTGGTCTGGAGGTGCCATGTCTCAGGAAAATGATAATTTCGAGAGTGTGTTTAACTCTCCCTGTAACATCACAGGCACCAGAATTCACTCCAGTTAGAACCTATACATGACATGCTGTCTTAAAATAAAAGTCTCTATCATGTAAAACCTCCACCACACCAGACAATAACTTCCTCACTCTACTATCATTGGATAAGGTACTGGAGCCTGAGGAATAGAGGTGAATGCCACAATGACAGTTTCTTCCCTGATGCCACCAGTTCCTGTATAATCAATGAGCCAAAGACACAGCCTTGCTTTTTTGTGCACTGTTAACTATATTTTTAAGTCTAGTTCTGAACGATGGTTATAAGATTAATGTTTTCTCCATCCTGCTGCCTCAAATCACCAAATATTAGGACATGTTCTTGACAATAAATTCTGATTCTGAACCTGACAAGATATGAAAGGTATCTTCACAAAAAGTGGAAATAGGTGCATGAGACCAAAAAATATGTAAATAATTACCTTCCCAGCAGGAGGCACACTGCACATCCGGCATCCGGATTGAGGCTCTTTCCACATCCGGCAGGAGGACTATTCCACATCCAGCATCCGGCAGGAGTCCCGTTCCACATCCGGCAGGAGGCCCATTTCACATCCGGCATCCGGATGGAGGCCCATTCCACATCCGGCAGGAGGACTATACCACATCCGGCATCTGGCAGGAGGCCCAATCCACATCCAGCTGGTGGCCCCTTTCATATCCGGTACCCGGCAGGAGGCCCATTGCTTTAAAGGCATGAGGCTCTCTTTTAAAATATTTCAGTGGCCTTTACAGAAACAGGAAACAAACAGAAGCCATTAATCAATGGTAATACATAAAAAGGAATATTCAGATAAAATACAAATTATAAAAATAAATTGATCATGTCTAACCATTATATCATAACAAACAGAAATAAAGTGATAAACATTTAAACAATTAACTCAAAATTCCTTCCCCTTCCCTTCTGAAGTTCTTCAGTGAGTACATAAAATTTCACTACCATTAAAAAACACAAACATATAAAGCAAGGTCCAAGTGATTAAATGTTACAAAAACTTTGAATTAAAGTGCCCATGGACATAGAATGTTTAAATGTGAATCTGTGGAAGAATATCTCATTAATTCAAAGTTAGGCCTGCCACCATATCACAGAGTAAATGTGTGTTTTTACGGGCAACAGCATCTTTCCAACTCATCAATATTACACGTCGAGCAACAAGGGAGGCAAAAGAGACTGCATGTGGTTAATTCATAGTTCAATTCATTTAGGTAGTCTCTGTTGATTCAAAGGGAGCAATATTAGATTAGTTATCAACTTCAGGACGTCCTTCAATACCATTGTTCCCTCAGTGCTGGTCAAAAAGCAACTAACTTTATCCCTCTGTACCTCACTCTGCAATTGGATCTTTGACATTCTCATTGGAAGACCACAGTCAGGACGAATTGGAAACAAGGTCTCTTCCCCACTGATCATCAACACAGGCGCAGTCCAAGGATGTGTGCTTAGCCCCCTGCTCTACTCTCTGCAAACCCATGACTGTGTGTGGTGAGCCATAATTCCATTGCTATCGACATGTTGGCTGATGACACCAGAATGGTCAGCAAACAATAAATGGCAATGATGTAGCGAAGAAGGAAGGACATAGATCAGCTGGTTGAATGCTAACAAATCAAACCATTTACTCAATGTCAATAAAACAATGGATAAGATTTTGGATTCAGCAGGAAGTCAAAAGAACACGACCCAGTCTTCATGGAGGTGTCAGGAGTGCAGATGTTCGCGAACGTCAAATTCCTAAGCATTAAAACTCTGAGGCGTCTTCGTCTCTTCAATGAACAATGAAGACGCTGTTTACATCCGGTACCGCACGGATGGCAGTCTCTTCAATCTGAGGCGCCTGCAAGCTCACACCAAGACACAAGAGAAACTTGTCCGTGAACTACTCTTTGCAGATGATGCCGCTTTAGTTGCCCATTCAGAGCCAGATCTTCAGCGCTTGACGTCCTGCTTTGCGGAAACTGCCAAAATGTTTGGCCTGGAAGTCAGCCTGAAGAAAACTGAGGTCCTCCATCAGCCAGCTCCCCACCATGACTACCAGCCCCCCCACATCTCCATCGGGCACACAAAACTCAAAACGGTCAACCAGTTTACCTATCTCGGCTGCACCATTTCATCAGATGCAAGGATCGACAATGAGATAGACAACAGACTCGCCAAGGCAAATAGCGCCTTTGGAAGACTACACAAAAGAGTCTGGAAAAACAACCAACTGAAAAACCTCACAAAGATAAGCGTATACAGAGCCGTTGTCATACCCACACTCCTGTTCGGCTCCGAATCATGGGTCCTCTACCGGCACCACCTACGGCTCCTAGAACGCTTCCACCAGCGTTGTCTCCGCTCCATCCTCAACATCCATTGGAGCGCTCACACCCCTAACGTCGAGGTACTCGAGATGGCAGAGGTCGACAGCATCGAGTCCACGCTGCTGAAGATCCAGCTGCGCTGGATGGGTCACGTTTCCAGAATGGAGGACCATCGCCTTCCTAAGATCGTATTATATGGCGAGCTCTCCACTGGCCACCGTGACAGAGGTGCACCAAAGAAAAGGTACAAGGACTGCCTAATGAAATCTCTTGGTGCCTGCCACATTGACCACCGCCAGTGGGCTGATAACGCCTCAAACCGTGCATCTTGGCGCCTCACAGTTTGGCGGGCAGCAGCCTCCTTTGAAGAAGACCGCAGAGCCCACCTCACTGACAAAAGGCAAAGGAGGAAAAACCCAACACCCAACCCCAACCAACCAATTTTCCCTTGCAACCGCTGCAATCGTGTCTGCCTGTCCCGCATCGGACTGGTCAGCCACAAACGAGCCTGCAGCTGACGTGGACTTTTTACTCCCTCCATAAATCTTCGTCCGCGAAGCCAAGCCAAAGAAGAAAGAAAGAAAGAAGAAAACTCTGAGGATCTGTCATGGAGCCTCCATGGTGATGTTTTCACAAAAAAGCCTCACTATTGGCTATACTGTGAGATGTACCTGAGGAGATTCATTATCGCAAAGAAGACACACCTTAACCTCCACAGGTGTACTATGCAGATCATTCTGGTAGGTTGCATCACTGCCTGGTCTGAAGGTGCCATCTCTCAGGAAAATGATAATTTCGAGAGGGTGTTTAACTCTCCCTGTAACATCACAGGCACCAGAATTCACTCCAGTCAGAACCTATACATCACATGCTGTCTTAAAATAAAAGTCTCTATCGTGGAAAACCTCCACCACACCAGACCATAACTTCCTCACTCTACTATCATTGGATAAGGTACTGGAGCCTGAGGAATAGAGGTGAACGCCACAATGACAGTTTCTTCCCTGATGCCACCAGTTCCTGTATAATCAATGAGCCAAAGACACAGCCTTGCTTTTTTGTGCACTGTTAACTATATTTTTAAGTCTAGTTCTGAACGATGGTTATAAGATTAATGTTTTCTCCATCCTGCTGCCTCAAATCACCAAATATTAGGAAAATGTTCTTGACAATAAATCCTGATTCTGAACCTGAGCAGATATGAAAGGTATCTTCACAAAAAGTGGAAATAGGTGCATGAGACCAAAAAATATGTAAACAATTACCTTCCCAGCAGGAGGCACACTGCACATCCGGCATCCGGATTGAGGCTCTTTCCACATCCGGCAGGAGGACTATTCCACATCCAGCATCCGGCAGGAGTCCCGTTCCACATCCGGCAGGAGGCCCATTTCACATCCAGCATCCGGATGGAGGCCCATTCCACATCCGGCAGGAGGACTATACCACATCCGGCATCTGGCAGGAGGCCCAATCCACATCCGGCTGGTGGCCCCTTTCATATCCGGTACCCGGCAGGAGGCCCATTGCTTCAAAGGCATGAGGCTCTCTTTTAAAATATTTTCAGTGGCCTTTACAGAAACAGGAAACAAACAGAAGCCATTAATCAATGGTAATACATAAAAAGGAATATTCAGATAAAATACAAATTATAAAAATAAATTGATAATGTCTAACCATTATATCATAACAAACAGAAATAAAGTGATAAACATTTAAACAATTAAAACATATGTCTAATAGAACATGATTTAAGGAGTATACTATACTCAAAATTCCTTCCCCTTCCCTTCTGAAGTTCTTTAGTGAGTACATAAAATTTCACTACCATTAAAAAACACAAACATATAAAGCAAGGTCCCAGTGATTAAATGTTACAAAAACTTTGAATTAAAGTGCCCATGGACATAGAATGTTTAAATGTGAATCTGTGGAAGAACATCTGATTATTCAAAGTTAGGCCTGCCACCATATCACAGAGTAATTGAGTGTTTTTACGGGCAACAGCATCTTTTCAACTCATCAATATTAAACGTCGAGCAACAAGGGAGGCAAAAGAGACTGCATGTGGTTAATTCATAGTTCAATTCATTCAGGTAGTCTCTGTTGATTCAAAAGGAGCAATATTAGATTAGTTATCAACTTCAGGACGTCCTTCAATACCATTGTTCCCTCAGTGCTGGTCAAAAAGCAACTAACTTTATCCCTCTGTACCTCACTCTGCAATTGGATCTTTGACATTCTCATTGGAAGACCACAGTCAGGACGAATTGGAAACAAGGTCTCTTCCCCACTGATCATCAACACAGGCGCAGTCCAAGGATGTGTCCTTAGCCCCCTGCACTACTCTCTGCAAACCCATGACTGTGTGTGGTGAGCCATAATTCCATTGCTATCGACATGTTGGCTGATGACACCAGAATGGTCAACAAACAATAAATGGCAATGATGAAGCGAAGAAGGAAGGACATAGATCAGCTGGTTGAATGCTAACAAATCAAACCATTCACTCAATGTCAACAATACAATGGATAAGATTTTGGATTCAAAAGAACACGACCCAGTCTTCATGGAGGTGTCAGGAGTGCAGATGTTCGCGAACGTCAAATTCCTAAGCATTAAAACTCTGAGGATCTGTCATGGAGGCTCCATGGTGATGCTTTCACAAAAAAGCCTCACCATTGGCTATACTGTGAGATGTACCTGAGGAGATTCATTATCGCAATGAAGACACACCTTAACCTCCACAGGTGTACTATGCAGATCATTCTGGTAGGATGCATCACTGCCTGGTCTGGAGGTGCCATGTCTCAGGAAAATGATAATTTCGAGAGGGTGTTTAACTCTCCCTGTAACATCACAGGCACCAGAATTCACTCCAGTTAGAACCTATACATGACATGCTGTCTTAAAATAAAAGTCTCTATCATGTAAAACCTCCACCACACCAGACAATAACTTCCTCACTCTACTATCATTGGATAAGGTACTGGAGCCTGAGGAATAGAGGTGAATGCCACAATGACAGTTTCTTCCCTGATGCCACCAGTTCCTGTATAATCAATGAGCCAAAGACACAGCCTTGCTTTTTTGTGCACTGTTAACTATATTTTTAAGTCTAGTTCTGAACGATGGTTATAAGATTAATGTTTTCTCCATCCTGCTGCCTCAAATCACCAAATATTAGGACATGTTCTTGACAATAAATTCTGATTCTGAACCTGACAAGATATGAAAGGTATCTTCACAAAAAGTGGAAATAGGTGCATGAGACCAAAAAATATGTAAATAATTACCTTCCCAGCAGGAGGCACACTGCACATCCGGCATCCGGATTGAGGCTCTTTCCACATCCGGCAGGAGGACTATTCCACATCCAGCATCCGGCAGGAGTCCCGTTCCACATCCGGCAGGAGGCCCATTTCACATCCGGCATCCGGATGGAGGCCCATTCCACATCCGGCTGGAGGACTATACCACATCCGGCATCTGGCAGGAGGCCCAATCCACATCCGGCTGGTGGCCCCTTTCATATCCGGTACCCGGCAGGAGGCCCATTGCTTCAAAGGCATGAGGCTCTCTTTTAAAATATTTTCAGTGGCCTTTACAGAAACAGGAAACAAACAGAAGCCATTAATCAATGGTAATACATAAAAAGGAATATTCAGATAAAATACAAATTATAAAAATAAATTGATCATGTCTAACCATTATATCATAACAAACAGAAATAAAGTGATAAACATTTAAACAATTAAAACAAATGTCTAATAGAACATGATTTAAGGAGTATACTATACTCAAAATTCCTTCCCCTTCCCTTCTGAAGTTCTTTAGTGAGTACATAAAATTTCACTACCATTAAAAAACACAAACGTATAAATCAAGGTCCAAGTGATTAAATGTTACAAAAACATTGAATTAAAGTGCCCATGGACATAGAATGTTTAAATGTGAATCTGTGGAAGAATATCTCATTAATTCAAAGTTAGGCCTGCCACCATATCACAGAGTAATTGAGTGTTTTTACGGGCAACAGCATCTTTCCAACTCATCAATATTAAACGTCGAGCAACAAGGGAGGCAAAAGAGACTGCATGTGGTTAATTCATAGTTCAATTCATTTAGGTAGTCTCTGTTGATCCAAAAGGAGCAATATTAGATTAGTTGTCAACTTCAGGACGTCCTTCAATACCATTGTTCCCTCAGTGCTGGTCAAAAAGCAACTAACTTTATCCCTCTGTACCTCACTCTGCAATTGGATCTTTGACATTCTCATTGGAAGACGACAGTCAGGACGAATTGGAAACAAGGTCCCTTCCCCATTGATCATCAACACAGGCGCAGTCCAAGGATGTGTGCTTAGCCCCCTGCTCTATTCTCTGCAAACCCATGACTGTGTGTGGTGATCCATAATTCCATTGCCATCGACATGTTGGCTGATGACACCAGAATGGTCAGCAAACAATAAATGGCAATGATGAAGCGAAGAAGGAAGGACATAGATCAGCTGGTTGAATGCTAACAAATCAAACCTTTCACTCAATGTCAACAAAACAATGGATAAGATTTTGGATTCAGCAGGAAGTCAAAAGAACACGACCCAGTCTTCATGGAGGTCTCAGGAGTGCAGTTGTTCACGAACGTCAAATTCCTAAGCATTAAAACTCTGAGGATCTGTCATGGAGCCTCCATGGTGATGCTTTCACAAAAAAGCCTCACCATTGGCTATACTGTGTGATGTACCTGAGGAGATTCATTATCGCAATGAAGACACACCTTAACCTCCACAGGTGTACTATGCAGATCATTCTGGTAGGTTGCATCACTGCCTGGTCTGGAGGTGCCATCTCTCAGGAAAATGATAATTTCGAGAGGGTGTTTAACTCTCCCTGTAACATCACAGGCACCAGAATTCACTCCAGTCAGAACCTATACATCACATGCTGTCTTAAAATAAAAGTCTCTATCATGTAAAACCTCCACCACCCAGACCATAACTTACTCACTCTACTATCATTGGATAAGGTACTGGAGCCTGAGGAATAGAGGTCAATGCCACAATGTCAGTTTCTTCCCTGATGCCACCAGATCCTGTATAATCAATGAGCCAAAGACACAGCCTTGCTTTTTTGTGCACTGTTAACTTTATTTTTAAGAGTAGTTCTGAACAATGGTTATAAGATGAATGTTTTCTCCATCCTGCTGCCCCAAATCACCAAATATTAGGACATGTTCTTGACAATAAATCCTGATTCTGAACCTGACCAGGTATGAAAGGTATCTTCACAAAAAGTTGAAATAGCTGCATGTGGACAAAAGATATGTTAACAATTACCTTCCCAGCAGGAGGCACATTGCACATCCGGCATCCGGATTGAGGCTCTTTCCACATCCGGCAGGAGGACTATTCCACATCCAGCATCCGGCAGGAGTCCCGTTCCACATCCGGCAGGAGGCCCATTTCACATCCGGCATCCGGATGGAGGCCCATTCCACATCCGGCAGGAGGACTATACCACATCCGGCATCTGGCAGGAGGCCCAATCCACATCCGGCTGGTGGCCCCTTTCATATCCGGTACCCGGCAGGAGGCCCATTGCTTTAAAGGCATGAAGCTCTCTTTTAAAATATTTCAGTGGCCTTTACAGAAACAGGAAACAAACAGAAGCCATTAATCAATGGTAATACATAAAAAGGAATATTCAGATAAAATACAAATTATAAAAATAAATTGATCATGTCTAACCATTATATCATAACAAACAGAAATAAAGTGATAAACATTTAAACAATTAAAACAAATGTCTAATAGAACATGATTTAAGGAGTATACTATACTCAAAATTCCTTCCCCTTCCCTTCTGAAGTTCTTTAGTGAGTACATAAAATTTCACTACCATTAAAAAACACAAACATATAAAGCAAGGTCCCAGTGATTAAATGTTACAAAAACTTTGAATTAAAGTGCCCATGGACATAGAATGTTTAAATGTGAATCTGTGGAAGAACATCTGATTATTCAAAGTTAGGCCTGCCACCATATCACAGAGTAATTGAGTGTTTTTACGGGCAACAGCATCTTTTCAACTCATCAATATTAAACGTCGAGCAACAAGGGAGGCAAAAGAGACTGCATGTGGTTAATTCATAGTTCAATTCATTCAGGTAGTCTCTGTTGATTCAAAAGGAGCAATATTAGATTAGTTATCAACTTCAGGACGTCCTTCAATACCATTGTTCCCTCAGTGCTGGTCAAAAAGCAATTAACTTTATCCCTCTGTACCTCACTCTGCAATTGGATCTTTGACATTCTCATTGGAAGACCACAGTCAGGACGAATTGGAAACAAGGTCTCTTCCCCACTGATCATCAACACAGGCGCAGTCCAAGGATGTGTCCTTAGCCCCCTGCACTACTCTCTGCAAACCCATGACAGTGTGTGGTGAGCCATAATTCCATTGCTATCGACATGTTGGCTGATGACACCAGAATGGTCAACAAACAATAAATGGCAATGATGAAGCGAAGAAGGAAGGACATAGATCAGCTGGTTGAATGCTAACAAATCAAACCATTCACTCAATGTCAACAATACAATGGATAAGATTTTGGATTCAGCAGGAAGTCAAAAGAACACGACCCAGTCTTCATGGAGGTGTCAGGAGTGCAGATGTTCGCGAACGTCAAATTCCTAAGCATTAAAGCTCTGAGGATCTGTCATGGAGTCTCCATGGTGATGCTTTCACAAAAAAGCCTCACCATTGGCTATACTGTGAGATGTACCTGAGGAGATTCATTATCGCAATGAAGACACACCTTAACCTCCACAGGTGTACTATGCAGATCATTCTGGTAGGATGCATCACTGCCTGGTCTGGAGGTGCCATGTCTCAGGAAAATGATAATTTCGAGAGTGTGTTTAACTCTCCCTGTAACATCACAGGCACCAGAATTCACTCCAGTTAGAACCTATACATGACATGCTGTCTTAAAATAAAAGTCTCTATCATGTAAAACCTCCACCACACCAGACAATAACTTCCTCACTCTACTATCATTGGATAAGGTACTGGAGCCTGAGGAATAGAGGTGAATGCCACAATGACAGTTTCTTCCCTGATGCCACCAGTTCCTGTATAATCAATGAGCCAAAGACACAGCCTTGCTTTTTTGTGCACTGTTAACTATATTTTTAAGTCTAGTTCTGAACGATGGTTATAAGATTAATGTTTTCTCCATCCTGCTGCCTCAAATCACCAAATATTAGGACATGTTCTTGACAATAAATTCTGATTCTGAACCTGACAAGATATGAAAGGTATCTTCACAAAAAGTGGAAATAGGTGCATGAGACCAAAAAATATGTAAATAATTACCTTCCCAGCAGGAGGCACACTGCACATCCGGCATCCGGATTGAGGCTCTTTCCACATCCGGCAGGAGGACTATTCCACATCCAGCATCCGGCAGGAGTCCCGTTCCACATCCGGCAGGAGGCCCATTTCACATCCGGCATCCGGATGGAGGCCCATTCCACATCCGGCAGGAGGACTATACCACATCCGGCATCTGGCAGGAGGCCCAATCCACATCCGGCTGGTGGCCCCTTTCATATCCGGTACCCGGCAGGAGGCCCATTGCTTTAAAGGCATGAAGCTCTCTTTTAAAATATTTCAGTGGCCTTTACAGAAACAGGAAACAAACAGAAGCCATTAATCAATGGTAATACATAAAAAGGAATATTCAGATAAAATACAAATTATAAAAATAAATTGATCATGTCTAACCATTATATCATAACAAACAGAAATAAAGTGATAAACATTTAAACAATTAAAACAAATGTCTAATAGAACATGATTTAAGGAGTATACTATACTCAAAATTCCTTCCCCTTCCCTTCTGAAGTTCTTTAGTGAGTACATAAAATTTCACTACCATTAAAAAACACAAACATATAAAGCAAGGTCCCAGTGATTAAATGTTACAAAAACTTTGAATTAAAGTGCCCATGGACATAGAATGTTTAAATGTGAATCTGTGGAAGAACATCTGATTATTCAAAGTTAGGCCTGCCACCATATCACAGAGTAATTGAGTGTTTTTACGGGCAACAGCATCTTTTCAACTCATCAATATTAAACGTCGAGCAACAAGGGAGGCAAAAGAGACTGCATGTGGTTAATTCATAGTTCAATTCATTCAGGTAGTCTCTGTTGATTCAAAAGGAGCAATATTAGATTAGTTATCAACTTCAGGACGTCCTTCAATACCATTGTTCCCTCAGTGCTGGTCAAAAAGCAATTAACTATATCCCTCTGTACCTCACTCTGCAATTGGATCTTTGACATTCTCATTGGAAGACCACAGTCAGGACGAATTGGAAACAAGGTCTCTTCCCCACTGATCATCAACACAGGCGCAGTCCAAGGATGTGTCCTTAGCCCCCTGCACTACTCTCTGCAAACCCATGACAGTGTGTGGTGAGCCATAATTCCATTGCTATCGACATGTTGGCTGATGACACCAGAATGGTCAACAAACAATAAATGGCAATGATGAAGCGAAGAAGGAAGGACATAGATCAGCTGGTTGAATGCTAACAAATCAAACCATTCACTCAATGTCAACAATACAATGGATAAGATTTTGGATTCAGCAGGAAGTCAAAAGAACACGACCCAGTCTTCATGGAGGTGTCAGGAGTGCAGATGTTCGCGAACGTCAAATTCCTAAGCATTAAAACTCTGAGGATCTGTCATGGAGCCTCCATGGTGATGCTTTCACAAAAAAGCCTCACCATTGGCTATACTGTGAGATGTACCTGAGGAGATTCATTATCGCAATGAAGACACACCTTAACCTCCACAGGTGTACTATGCAGATCATTCTGGTAGGATGCATCACTGCCTGGTCTGGAGGTGCCATGTCTCAGGAAAATGATAATTTCGAGAGTGTGTTTAACTCTCCCTGTAACATCACAGGCACCAGAATTCACTCCAGTTAGAACCTATACATGACATGCTGTCTTAAAATAAAAGTCTCTATCATGTAAAACCTCCACCACACCAGACAATAACTTCCTCACTCTACTATCATTGGATAAGGTACTGGAGCCTGAGGAATAGAGGTGAATGCCACAATGACAGTTTCTTCCCTGATGCCACCAGTTCCTGTATAATCAATGAGCCAAAGACACAGCCTTGCTTTTTTGTGCACTGTTAACTATATTTTTAAGTCTAGTTCTGAACGATGGTTATAAGATTAATGTTTTCTCCATCCTGCTGCCTCAAATCACCAAATATTAGGACATGTTCTTGACAATAAATTCTGATTCTGAACCTGACAAGATATGAAAGGTATCTTCACAAAAAGTGGAAATAGGTGCATGAGACCAAAAAATATGTAAATAATTACCTTCCCAGCAGGAGGCACACTGCACATCCGGCATCCGGATTGAGGCTCTTTCCACATCCGGCAGGAGGACTATTCCACATCCAGCATCCGGCAGGAGTCCCGTTCCACATCCGGCAGGAGGCCCATTTCACATCCGGCATCCGGATGGAGGCCCATTCCACATCCGGCAGGAGGACTATACCACATCCGGCATCTGGCAGGAGGCCCAATCCACATCCAGCTGGTGGCCCCTTTCATATCCGGTACCCGGCAGGAGGCCCATTGCTTTAAAGGCATGAGGCTCTCTTTTAAAATATTTCAGTGGCCTTTACAGAAACAGGAAACAAACAGAAGCCATTAATCAATGGTAATACATAAAAAGGAATATTCAGATAAAATACAAATTATAAAAATAAATTGATCATGTCTAACCATTATATCATAACAAACAGAAATAAAGTGATAAACATTTAAACAATTAACTCAAAATTCCTTCCCCTTCCCTTCTGAAGTTCTTCAGTGAGTACATAAAATTTCACTACCATTAAAAAACACAAACATATAAAGCAAGGTCCAAGTGATTAAATGTTACAAAAACTTTGAATTAAAGTGCCCATGGACATAGAATGTTTAAATGTGAATCTGTGGAAGAATATCTCATTAATTCAAAGTTAGGCCTGCCACCATATCACAGAGTAAATGTGTGTTTTTACGGGCAACAGCATCTTTCCAACTCATCAATATTACACGTCGAGCAACAAGGGAGGCAAAAGAGACTGCATGTGGTTAATTCATAGTTCAATTCATTTAGGTAGTCTCTGTTGATTCAAAGGGAGCAATATTAGATTAGTTATCAACTTCAGGACGTCCTTCAATACCATTGTTCCCTCAGTGCTGGTCAAAAAGCAACTAACTTTATCCCTCTGTACCTCACTCTGCAATTGGATCTTTGACATTCTCATTGGAAGACCACAGTCAGGACGAATTGGAAACAAGGTCTCTTCCCCACTGATCATCAACACAGGCGCAGTCCAAGGATGTGTGCTTAGCCCCCTGCTCTACTCTCTGCAAACCCATGACTGTGTGTGGTGAGCCATAATTCCATTGCTATCGACATGTTGGCTGATGACACCAGAATGGTCAGCAAACAATAAATGGCAATGATGTAGCGAAGAAGGAAGGACATAGATCAGCTGGTTGAATGCTAACAAATCAAACCATTTACTCAATGTCAATAAAACAATGGATAAGATTTTGGATTCAGCAGGAAGTCAAAAGAACACGACCCAGTCTTCATGGAGGTGTCAGGAGTGCAGATGTTCGCGAACGTCAAATTCCTAAGCATTAAAACTCTGAGGCGTCTTCGTCTCTTCAATGAACAATGAAGACGCTGTTTACATCCGGTACCGCACGGATGGCAGTCTCTTCAATCTGAGGCGCCTGCAAGCTCACACCAAGACACAAGAGAAACTTGTCCGTGAACTACTCTTTGCAGATGATGCCGCTTTAGTTGCCCATTCAGAGCCAGCTCTTCAGCGCTTGACGTCCTGCTTTGCGGAAACTGCCAAAATGTTTGGCCTGGAAGTCAGCCTGAAGAAAACTGAGGTCCTCCATCAGCCAGCTCCCCACCATGACTACCAGCCCCCCCACATCTCCATCGGGCACACAAAACTCAAAACGGTCAACCAGTTTACCTATCTCGGCTGCACCATTTCATCAGATGCAAGGATCGACAATGAGATAGACAACAGACTCGCCAAGGCAAATAGCGCCTTTGGAAGACTACACAAAAGAGTCTGGAAAAACAACCAACTGAAAAACCTCACAAAGATAAGCGTATACAGAGCCGTTGTCATACCCACACTCCTGTTCGGCTCCGAATCATGGGTCCTCTACCGGCACCACCTACGGCTCCTAGAACGCTTCCACCAGCGTTGTCTCCGCTCCATCCTCAACATCCATTGGAGCGCTCACACCCCTAACGTCGAGGTACTCGAGATGGCAGAGGTCGACAGCATCGAGTCCACGCTGCTGAAGATCCAGCTGCGCTGGATGGGTCACGTCTCCAGAATGGAGGACCATCGCCTTCCCAAGATCGTATTATATGGCGAGCTCTCCACTGGCCACCGTGACAGAGGTGCACCAAAGAAAAGGTACAAGGACTGCCTAATGAAATCTCTTGGTGCCTGCCACATTGACCACCGCCAGTGGGCTGATAACGCCTCAAACCGTGCATCTTGGCGCCTCACAGTTTGGCGGGCAGCAGCCTCCTTTGAAGAAGACCGCAGAGCCCACCTCACTGACAAAAGGCAAAGGAGGAAAAACACAACACCCAACCCCAACCAACCAATTTTCCCTTGCAACCGCTGCAATCGTGTCTGCCTGTCCCGCATCGGACTGGTCAGCCACAAACGAGCCTGCAGCTGACGTGGACTTTTTACTTCCTCCATAAACCTTCGTCCGCGAAGCCAAGCCAAAGAAGAAAGAAAGAAAGAAGAAAACTCTGAGGATCTGTCATGGAGCCTCCATGGTGATGTTTTCACAAAAAAGCCTCACCATTGGCTATACTGTGAGATGTACCTGAGGAGATTCATTATCGCAAAGAAGACACACCTTAACCTCCACAGGTGTACTATGCAGATCATTCTGGTAGGTTGCATCACTGCCTGGTCTGAAGGTGCCATCTCTCAGGAAAATGATAATTTCGAGAGGGTGTTTAACTCTCCCTGTAACATCACAGGCACCAGAATTCACTCCAGTCAGAACCTATACATCACATGCTGTCTTAAAATAAAAGTCTCTATCGTGGAAAACCTCCACCACACCAGACCATAACTTCCTCACTCTACTATCATTGGATAAGGTACTGGAGCCTGAGGAATAGAGGTGAACGCCACAATGACAGTTTCTTCCCTGATGCCACCAGTTCCTGTATAATCAATGAGCCAAAGACACAGCCTTGCTTTTTTGTGCACTGTTAACTATATTTTTAAGTCTAGTTCTGAACGATGGTTATAAGATTAATGTTTTCTCCATCCTGCTGCCTCAAATCACCAAATATTAGGAAAATGTTCTTGACAATAAATCCTGATTCTGAACCTGAGCAGATATGAAAGGTATCTTCACAAAAAGTGGAAATAGGTGCATGAGACCAAAAAATATGTAAACAATTACCTTCCCAGCAGGAGGCACACTGCACATCCGGCATCCGGATTGAGGCTCTTTCCACATCCGGCAGGAGGACTATTCCACATCCAGCATCCGGCAGGAGTCCCGTTCCACATCCGGCAGGAGGCCCATTTCACATCCAGCATCCGGATGGAGGCCCATTCCACATCCGGCAGGAGGACTATACCACATCCGGCATCTGGCAGGAGGCCCAATCCACATCCGGCTGGTGGCCCCTTTCATATCCGGTACCCGGCAGGAGGCCCATTGCTTCAAAGGCATGAGGCTCTCTTTTAAAATATTTTCAGTGGCCTTTACAGAAACAGGAAACAAACAGAAGCCATTAATCAATGGTAATACATAAAAAGGAATATTCAGATAAAATACAAATTATAAAAATAAATTGACAATGTCTAACCATTATATCATAACAAACAGAAATAAAGTGATAAACATTTAAACAATTAAAACATATGTCTAATAGAACATGATTTAAGGAGTATACTATACTCAAAATTCCTTCCCCTTCCCTTCTGAAGTTCTTTAGTGAGTACATAAAATTTCACTACCATTAAAAAACACAAACATATAAAGCAAGGTCCCAGTGATTAAATGTTACAAAAACTTTGAATTAAAGTGCCCATGGACATAGAATGTTTAAATGTGAATCTGTGGAAGAACATCTGATTATTCAAAGTTAGGCCTGCCACCATATCACAGAGTAATTGAGTGTTTTTACGGGCAACAGCATCTTTTCAACTCATCAATATTAAACGTCGAGCAACAAGGGAGGCAAAAGAGACTGCATGTGGTTAATTCATAGTTCAATTCATTCAGGTAGTCTCTGTTGATTCAAAAGGAGCAATATTAGATTAGTTATCAACTTCAGGACGTCCTTCAATACCATTGTTCCCTCAGTGCTGGTCAAAAAGCAACTAACTTTATCCCTCTGTACCTCACTCTGCAATTGGATCTTTGACATTCTCATTGGAAGACCACAGTCAGGACGAATTGGAAACAAGGTCTCTTCCCCACTGATCATCAACACAGGCGCAGTCCAAGGATGTGTCCTTAGCCCCCTGCTCTACTCTCTGCAAACCCATGACTGTGTGTGGTGAGCCATAATTCCATTGCTATCGACATGTTGGCTGATGACACCAGAATGGTCAACAAACAATAAATGGCAATGATGAAGCGAAGAAGGAAGGACATAGATCAGCTGGTTGAATGCTAACAAATCAAACCATTCACTCAATGTCAACAATACAATGGATAAGATTTTGGATTCAAAAGAACACGACCCAGTCTTCATGGAGGTGTCAGGAGTGCAGATGTTCGCGAACGTCAAATTCCTAAGCATTAAAACTCTGAGGATCTGTCATGGAGGCTCCATGGTGATGCTTTCACAAAAAAGCCTCACCATTGGCTATACTGTGAGATGTACCTGAGGAGATTCATTATCGCAATGAAGACACACCTTAACCTCCACAGGTGTACTATGCAGATCATTCTGGTAGGATGCATCACTGCCTGGTCTGGAGGTGCCATGTCTCAGGAAAATGATAATTTCGAGAGTGTGTTTAACTCTCCCTGTAACATCACAGGCACCAGAATTCACTCCAGTTAGAACCTATACATGACATGCTGTCTTAAAATAAAAGTCTCTATCATGTAAAACCTCCACCACACCAGACAATAACTTCCTCACTCTACTATCATTGGATAAGGTACTGGAGCCTGAGGAATAGAGGTGAATGCCACAATGACAGTTTCTTCCCTCATGCCACCAGTTCCTGTATAATCAATGAGCCAAAGACACAGCCTTGCTTTTTTGTGCACTGTTAACTATATTTTTAAGTCTAGTTCTGAACGATGGTTATAAGATTAATGTTTTCTCCATCCTGCTGCCTCAAATCACCAAATATTAGGACATGTTCTTGACAATAAATTCTGATTCTGAACCTGACAAGATATGAAAGGTATCTTCACAAAAAGTGGAAATAGGTGCATGAGACCAAAAAATATGTAAATAATTACCTTCCCAGCAGGAGGCACACTGCACATCCGGTATCCGGATTGAGGCTCTTTCCACATCCGGCAGGAGGACTATTCCACATCCAGCATCCGGCAGGAGTCCCGTTCCACATCCGGCAGGAGGCCCATTTCACATCCGGCATCCGGATGGAGGCCCATTCCACATCCGGCAGGAGGACTATACCACATCCGGCATCTGGCAGGAGGCCCAATCCACATCCGGCTGGTGGCCCCTTTCATATCCGGTACCCGGCAGGAGGCCCATTGCTTCAAAGGCATGAGGCTCTCTTTTAAAATATTTTCAGTGGCCTTTACAGAAACAGGAAACAAACAGAAGCCATTAATCAATGGTAATACATAAAAAGGAATATTCAGATAAAATACAAATTATAAAAATAAATTGATCATGTCTAACCATTATATCATAACAAACAGAAATAAAGTGATAAACATTTAAACAATTAAAACAAATGTCTAATAGAACATGATTTAAGGAGTATACTATACTCAAAATTCCTTCCCCTTCCCTTCTGAAGTTCTTTAGTGAGTACATAAAATTTCACTACCATTAAAAAACACAAACATATAAAGCAAGGTCCAAGTGATTAAATGTTACAAAAACTTTAATTAAAGTGCCCATGGACATAGAATGTTTAAATGTGAATCTGTGGAAGAACATCTGATTATTCAAAGTTAGGCCTGCCACCATATCACAGAGTAATTGAGTGTTTTTACGGGCAACAGCATCTTTTCAACTCATCAATATTAAACGTCGAGCAACAAGGGAGGCAAAAGAGACTGCATGTGGTTAATTCATAGTTCAATTCATTTAGGTAGTCTCTGTTGATTCAAAAGGAGCAATATTAGATTAGTTATCAACTTCTGGACGTCCTTCAATACCATTGTTCCCTCAGTGCTGGTCAAAAAGCAACTAACTTTATCCCTCTGTAACTCACTCTGTAATTGGATCTTTGACATTCTCATTGGAAGACCACAGTCAGCACGAATTGGAAACAAGGTCTCTTCCCCACTGATCATCAACACAGGCGCAGTCCAAGGATGTGTGCTTAGCCCCCTGCTCTACTCTCTGCAAACCCATGACTGTGTGTGGTGAGCCATAATTCCATTGCTATCGACATGTTGGCTGATGACACCAGAATGGTCAGCAAACAAGAAATGGCAATGATGAAGCGAAGAAGGAAGGACATAGACCAGCTGGTTGAATGCTAACAAATCAAACCATTCACTCAATGTCAACAAAACAATGGTTAAGATTTTGGATTCAGCAGGATGTCAAAAGAACACGACCCAGTCTTCATGGAGGTGTCAGGAGTGCAGATGTTCGCGAACGTCAAATTCCTAAGCATTAAAACTCTGAGGATCTGTCATGGAGCCTCCATGGTGATGCTTTCACAAAAAAGCCTCACCATTGGCTATACTGTGAGATGTACCTGAGGAGATTCATTATCGCAATGAAGACACACCTTAACCTCCACAGGTGTACTATGCAGATCATTCTGGTAGGTTGCATCACTGCCTGGTCTGGAGGTGCCATCTCTCAGGAAAATGATAATTTCGAGAGGGTGTTCAACTCTCCATGTAACATCACAGGCACCAGAATTCACTCCAGTCAGAAACTATACATGACATGCTGCCTTAAAATAAAAGTCTCTATCATGTAAAACCTCCACCACACCAGACCATAACTTCCTCACTCTACTATCATTGGATAAGGTACTGGAGCCTGAGGAATAGAGGTCAATGCCACCATGTCAGTTTCTTCCCTGATGCCACCAGATCCTGTATAATCAATGAGCCAAAGACACAGCCTTGCTTTTTTGTGCACTGTTAACTATATTTTTAAGTCTAGTTCTGAACGATGGTTATAAGATTAATGTTTTCTCCATCCTGCTGCCTCAAATCACCAAATATTAGGACATGTTCTTGACAATAAATTCTGATTCTGAACCTGACAAGATATGAAAGGTATCTTCACAAAAAGTGGAAATAGGTGCATGAGACCAAAAAATATGTAAATAATTACCTTCCCAGCAGGAGGCACACTGCACATCCGGCATCCGGATTGAGGCTCTTTCCACATCCGGCAGGAGGACTATTCCACATCCAGCATCCGGCAGGAGTCCCGTTCCACATCCGGCAGGAGGCCCATTTCACATCCGGCATCCAGATGGAGGCCCATTCCACATCCGGCAGGAGGACTATACCACATCCGGCATCTGGCAGGAGGCCCAATCCACATCCAGCTGGTGGCCCCTTTCATATCCGGTACCCGGCAGGAGGCCCATTGCTTTAAAGGCATGAGGCTCTCTTTTAAAATATTTCAGTGGCCTTTACAGAAACAGGAAACAAACAGAAGCCATTAATCAATGGTAATACATAAAAAGGAATATTCAGATAAAATACAAATTATAAAAATAAATTGATCATGTCTAACCATTATATCATAACAAACAGAAATAAAGTGATAAACATTTAAACAATTAACTCAAAATTCCTTCCCCTTCCCTTCTGAAGTTCTTCAGTGAGTACATAAAATTTCACTACCATTAAAAAACACAAACATATAAAGCAAGGTCCAAGTGATTAAATGTTACAAAAACTTTGAATTAAAGTGCCCATGGACATAGAATGTTTAAATGTGAATCTGTGGAAGAATATCTCATTAATTCAAAGTTAGGCCTGCCACCATATCACAGAGTAAATGTGTGTTTTTACGGGCAACAGCATCTTTCCAACTCATCAATATTACACGTCGAGCAACAAGGGAGGCAAAAGAGACTGCATGTGGTTAATTCATAGTTCAATTCATTTAGGTAGTCTCTGTTGATTCAAAGGGAGCAATATTAGATTAGTTATCAACTTCAAGACGTCCTTCAATACCATTGTTCCCTCAGTGCTGGTCAAAAAGCAACTAACTTTATCCCTCTGTACCTCACTCTGCAATTGGATCTTTGACATTCTCATTGGAAGACCACAGTCAGGACGAATTGGAAACAAGGTCTCTTCCCCACTGATCATCAACACAGGCGCAGTCCAAGGATGTGTGCTTAGCCCCCTGCTCTACTCTCTGCAAACCCATGACTGTGTGTGGTGAGCCATAATTCCATTGCTATCGACATGTTGGCTGATGACACCAGAATGGTCAGCAAACAATAAATGGCAATGATGAAGCGAAGAAGGAAGGACATAGACCAGCTGGTTGAATGCTAACAAATCAAACCATTCACTCAATGTCAACAAAACAATGGTTAAGATTTTGGATTCAGCAGGATGTCAAAAGAACACGACCCAGTCTTCATGGAGGTGTCAGGAGTGCAGATGTTCGCGAACGTCAAATTCCTAAGCATTAAAACTCTGAGGATCTGTCATGGAGCCTCCATGGTGATGCTTTCACAAAAAAGCCTCACCATTGGCTATACTGTGAGATGTACCTGAGGAGATTCATTATCGCAATGAAGACACACCTTAACCTCCACAGGTGTACTATGCAGATCATTCTGGTAGGTTGCATCACTGCCTGGTCTGGAGGTGCCATCTCTCAGGAAAATGATAATTTCGAGAGGGTGTTCAACTCTCCATGTAACATCACAGGCACCAGAATTCACTCCAGTCAGAAACTATACATGACATGCTGCCTTAAAATAAAAGTCTCTATCATGTAAAACCTCCACCACACCAGACCATAACTTCCTCACTCTACTATCATTGGATAAGGTACTGGAGCCTGAGGAATAGAGGTCAATGCCACCATGTCAGTTTCTTCCCTGATGCCACCAGATCCTGTATAATCAATGAGCCAAAGACACAGCCTTGCTTTTTTGTGCACTGTTAACTATATTTTTAAGTCTAGTTCTGAACGATGGTTATAAGATTAATGTTTTCTCCATCCTGCTGCCTCAAATCACCAAATATTAGGACATGTTCTTGACAATAAATTCTGATTCTGAACCTGACAAGATATGAAAGGTATCTTCACAAAAAGTGGAAATAGGTGCATGAGACCAAAAAATATGTAAATAATTACCTTCCCAGCAGGAGGCACACTGCACATCCGGCATCCGGATTGAGGCTCTTTCCACATCCGGCAGGAGGACTATTCCACATCCAGCATCCGGCAGGAGTCCCGTTCCACATCCGGCAGGAGGCCCATTTCACATCCGGCATCCGGATGGAGGCCCATTCCACATCCGGCAGGAGGACTATACCACATCCGGCATCTGGCAGGAGGCCCAATCCACATCCGGCTGGTGGCCCCTTTCATATCCGGTACCCGGCAGGAGGCCCATTGCTTTAAAGGCATGAGGCTCTCTTTTAAAATATTTCAGTGGCCTTTACAGAAACAGGAAACAAACAGAAGCCATTAATCAATGGTAATACATAAAAAGGAATATTCAGATAAAATACAAATTATAAAAATAAATTGATCATGTCTAACCATTATATCATAACAAACAGAAATAAAGTGATAAACATTTAAACAATTAACTCAAAATTCCTTCCCCTTCCCTTCTGAAGTTCTTCAGTGAGTACATAAAATTTCACTACCATTAAAAAACACAAACATATAAAGCAAGGTCCAAGTGATTAAATGTTACAAAAACTTTGAATTAAAGTGCCCATGGACATAGAATGTTTAAATGTGAATCTGTGGAAGAATATCTCATTAATTCAAAGTTAGGCCTGCCACCATATCACAGAGTAAATGTGTGTTTTTACGGGCAACAGCATCTTTCCAACTCATCAATATTACACGTCGAGCAACAAGGGAGGCAAAAGAGACTGCATGTGGTTAATTCATAGTTCAATTCATTTAGGTAGTCTCTGTTGATTCAAAGGGAGCAATATTAGATTAGTTATCAACTTCAGGACGTCCTTCAATACCATTGTTCCCTCAGTGCTGGTCAAAAAGCAACTAACTTTATCCCTCTGTACCTCACTCTGCAATTGGATCTTTGACATTCTCATTGGAAGACCACAGTCAGGACGAATTGGAAACAAGGTCTCTTCCCCACTGATCATCAACACAGGCGCAGTCCAAGGATGTGTGCTTAGCCCCCTGCTCTACTCTCTGCAAACCCATGACTGTGTGTGGTGAGCCATAATTCCATTGCTATCGACATGTTGGCTGATGACACCAGAATGGTCAGCAAACAATAAATGGCAATGATGTAGCGAAGAAGGAAGGACATAGATCAGCTGGTTGAATGCTAACAAATCAAACCATTTACTCAATGTCAATAAAACAATGGATAAGATTTTGGATTCAGCAGGAAGTCAAAAGAACACGACCCAGTCTTCATGGAGGTGTCAGGAGTGCAGATGTTCGCGAACGTCAAATTCCTAAGCATTAAAACTCTGAGGCGTCTTCGTCTCTTCAATGAACAATGAAGACGCTGTTTACATCCGGTACCGCACGGATGGCAGTCTCTTCAATCTGAGGCGCCTGCAAGCTCACACCAAGACACAAGAGAAACTTGTCCGTGAACTACTCTTTGCAGATGATGCCGCTTTAGTTGCCCATTCAGAGCCAGATCTTCAGCGCTTGACGTCCTGCTTTGCGGAAACTGCCAAAATGTTTGGCCTGGAAGTCAGCCTGAAGAAAACTGAGGTCCTCCATCAGCCAGCTCCCCACCATGACTACCAGCCCCCCCACATCTCCATCGGGCACACAAAACTCAAAACGGTCAACCAGTTTACCTATCTCGGCTGCACCATTTCATCAGATGCAAGGATCGACAATGAGATAGACAACAGACTCGCCAAGGCAAATAGCGCCTTTGGAAGACTACACAAAAGAGTCTGGAAAAACAACCAACTGAAAAACCTCACAAAGATAAGCGTATACAGAGCCGTTGTCATACCCACACTCCTGTTCGGCTCCGAATCATGGGTCCTCTACCGGCACCACCTACGGCTCCTAGAACGCTTCCACCAGCGTTGTCTCCGCTCCATCCTCAACATCCATTGGAGCGCTCACACCCCTAACGTCGAGGTACTCGAGATGGCAGAGGTCGACAGCATCGAGTCCACGCTGCTGAAGATCCAGCTGCGCTGGATGGGTCACGTTTCCAGAATGGAGGACCATCGCCTTCCTAAGATCGTATTATATGGCGAGCTCTCCACTGGCCACCGTGACAGAGGTGCACCAAAGAAAAGGTACAAGGACTGCCTAATGAAATCTCTTGGTGCCTGCCACATTGACCACCGCCAGTGGGCTGATAACGCCTCAAACCGTGCATCTTGGCGCCTCACAGTTTGGCGGGCAGCAGCCTCCTTTGAAGAAGACCGCAGAGCCCACCTCACTGACAAAAGGCAAAGGAGGAAAAACCCAACACCCAACCCCAACCAACCAATTTTCCCTTGCAACCGCTGCAATCGTGTCTGCCTGTCCCGCATCGGACTGGTCAGCCACAAACGAGCCTGCAGCTGACGTGGACTTTTTACTCCCTCCATAAATCTTCGTCCGCGAAGCCAAGCCAAAGAAGAAAGAAAGAAAGAAGAAAACTCTGAGGATCTGTCATGGAGCCTCCATGGTGATGTTTTCACAAAAAAGCCTCACTATTGGCTATACTGTGAGATGTACCTGAGGAGATTCATTATCGCAAAGAAGACACACCTTAACCTCCACAGGTGTACTATGCAGATCATTCTGGTAGGTTGCATCACTGCCTGGTCTGAAGGTGCCATCTCTCAGGAAAATGATAATTTCGAGAGGGTGTTTAACTCTCCCTGTAACATCACAGGCACCAGAATTCACTCCAGTCAGAACCTATACATCACATGCTGTCTTAAAATAAAAGTCTCTATCGTGGAAAACCTCCACCACACCAGACCATAACTTCCTCACTCTACTATCATTGGATAAGGTACTGGAGCCTGAGGAATAGAGGTGAACGCCACAATGACAGTTTCTTCCCTGATGCCACCAGTTCCTGTATAATCAATGAGCCAAAGACACAGCCTTGCTTTTTTGTGCACTGTTAACTATATTTTTAAGTCTAGTTCTGAACGATGGTTATAAGATTAATGTTTTCTCCATCCTGCTGCCTCAAATCACCAAATATTAGGAAAATGTTCTTGACAATAAATCCTGATTCTGAACCTGAGCAGATATGAAAGGTATCTTCACAAAAAGTGGAAATAGGTGCATGAGACCAAAAAATATGTAAACAATTACCTTCCCAGCAGGAGGCACACTGCACATCCGGCATCCGGATTGAGGCTCTTTCCACATCCGGCAGGAGGACTATTCCACATCCAGCATCCGGCAGGAGTCCCGTTCCACATCCGGCAGGAGGCCCATTTCACATCCAGCATCCGGATGGAGGCCCATTCCACATCCGGCAGGAGGACTATACCACATCCGGCATCTGGCAGGAGGCCCAATCCACATCCGGCTGGTGGCCCCTTTCATATCCGGTACCCGGCAGGAGGCCCATTGCTTCAAAGGCATGAGGCTCTCTTTTAAAATATTTTCAGTGGCCTTTACAGAAACAGGAAACAAACAGAAGCCATTAATCAATGGTAATACATAAAAAGGAATATTCAGATAAAATACAAATTATAAAAATAAATTGATAATGTCTAACCATTATATCATAACAAACAGAAATAAAGTGATAAACATTTAAACAATTAAAACATATGTCTAATAGAACATGATTTAAGGAGTATACTATACTCAAAATTCCTTCCCCTTTCCTTCTGAAGTTCTTTAGTGAGTACATAAAATTTCACTACCATTAAAAAACACAAACATATAAAGCAAGGTCCCAGTGATTAAATGTTACAAAAACTTTGAATTAAAGTGCCCATGGACATAGAATGTTTAAATGTGAATCTGTGGAAGAACATCTGATTATTCAAAGTTAGGCCTGCCACCATATCACAGAGTAATTGAGTGTTTTTACGGGCAACAGCATCTTTTCAACTCATCAATATTAAACGTCGAGCAACAAGGGAGGCAAAAGAGACTGCATGTGGTTAATTCATAGTTCAATTCATTCAGGTAGTCTCTGTTGATTCAAAAGGAGCAATATTAGATTAGTTATCAACTTCAGGACGTCCTTCAATACCATTGTTCCCTCAGTGCTGGTCAAAAAGCAACTAACTTTATCCCTCTGTACCTCACTCTGCAATTGGATCTTTGACATTCTCATTGGAAGACCACAGTCAGGACGAATTGGAAACAAGGTCTCTTCCCCACTGATCATCAACACAGGCGCAGTCCAAGGATGTGTCCTTAGCCCCCTGCACTACTCTCTGCAAACCCATGACTGTGTGTGGTGAGCCATAATTCCATTGCTATCGACATGTTGGCTGATGACACCAGAATGGTCAACAAACAATAAATGGCAATGATGAAGCGAAGAAGGAAGGACATAGATCAGCTGGTTGAATGCTAACAAATCAAACCATTCACTCAATGTCAACAATACAATGGATAAGATTTTGGATTCAAAAGAACACGACCCAGTCTTCATGGAGGTGTCAGGAGTGCAGATGTTCGCGAACGTCAAATTCCTAAGCATTAAAACTCTGAGGATCTGTCATGGAGGCTCCATGGTGATGCTTTCACAAAAAAGCCTCACCATTGGCTATACTGTGAGATGTACCTGAGGAGATTCATTATCGCAATGAAGACACACCTTAACCTCCACAGGTGTACTATGCAGATCATTCTGGTAGGATGCATCACTGCCTGGTCTGGAGGTGCCATGTCTCAGGAAAATGATAATTTCGAGAGGGTGTTTAACTCTCCCTGTAACATCACAGGCACCAGAATTCACTCCAGTTAGAACCTATACATGACATGCTGTCTTAAAATAAAAGTCTCTATCATGTAAAACCTCCACCACACCAGACAATAACTTCCTCACTCTACTATCATTGGATAAGGTACTGGAGCCTGAGGAATAGAGGTGAATGCCACAATGACAGTTTCTTCCCTGATGCCACCAGTTCCTGTATAATCAATGAGCCAAAGACACAGCCTTGCTTTTTTGTGCACTGTTAACTATATTTTTAAGTCTAGTTCTGAACGATGGTTATAAGATTAATGTTTTCTCCATCCTGCTGCCTCAAATCACCAAATATTAGGACATGTTCTTGACAATAAATTCTGATTCTGAACCTGACAAGATATGAAAGGTATCTTCACAAAAAGTGGAAATAGGTGCATGAGACCAAAAAATATGTAAATAATTACCTTCCCAGCAGGAGGCACACTGCACATCCGGCATCCGGATTGAGGCTCTTTCCACATCCGGCAGGAGGACTATTCCACATCCAGCATCCGGCAGGAGTCCCGTTCCACATCCGGCAGGAGGCCCATTTCACATCCGGCATCCGGATGGAGGCCCATTCCACATCCGGCTGGAGGACTATACCACATCCGGCATCTGGCAGGAGGCCCAATCCACATCCGGCTGGTGGCCCCTTTCATATCCGGTACCCGGCAGGAGGCCCATTGCTTCAAAGGCATGAGGCTCTCTTTTAAAATATTTTCAGTGGCCTTTACAGAAACAGGAAACAAACAGAAGCCATTAATCAATGGTAATACATAAAAAGGAATATTCAGATAAAATACAAATTATAAAAATAAATTGATCATGTCTAACCATTATATCATAACAAACAGAAATAAAGTGATAAACATTTAAACAATTAAAACAAATGTCTAATAGAACATGATTTAAGGAGTATACTATACTCAAAATTCCTTCCCCTTCCCTTCTGAAGTTCTTTAGTGAGTACATAAAATTTCACTACCATTAAAAAACACAAACGTATAAATCAAGGTCCAAGTGATTAAATGTTACAAAAACATTGAATTAAAGTGCCCATGGACATAGAATGTTTAAATGTGAATCTGTGGAAGAATATCTCATTAATTCAAAGTTAGGCCTGCCACCATATCACAGAGTAATTGAGTGTTTTTACGGGCAACAGCATCTTTCCAACTCATCAATATTAAACGTCGAGCAACAAGGGAGGCAAAAGAGACTGCATGTGGTTAATTCATAGTTCAATTCATTTAGGTAGTCTCTGTTGATCCAAAAGGAGCAATATTAGATTAGTTGTCAACTTCAGGACGTCCTTCAATACCATTGTTCCCTCAGTGCTGGTCAAAAAGCAACTAACTTTATCCCTCTGTACCTCACTCTGCAATTGGATCTTTGACATTCTCATTGGAAGACGACAGTCAGGACGAATTGGAAACAAGGTCCCTTCCCCATTGATCATCAACACAGGCGCAGTCCAAGGATGTGTGCTTAGCCCCCTGCTCTATTCTCTGCAAACCCATGACTGTGTGTGGTGATCCATAATTCCATTGCCATCGACATGTTGGCTGATGACACCAGAATGGTCAGCAAACAATAAATGGCAATGATGAAGCGAAGAAGGAAGGACATAGATCAGCTGGTTGAATGCTAACAAATCAAACCTTTCACTCAATGTCAACAAAACAATGGATAAGATTTTGGATTCAGCAGGAAGTCAAAAGAACACGACCCAGTCTTCATGGAGGTCTCAGGAGTGCAGTTGTTCACGAACGTCAAATTCCTAAGCATTAAAACTCTGAGGATCTGTCATGGAGCCTCCATGGTGATGCTTTCACAAAAAAGCCTCACCATTGGCTATACTGTGTGATGTACCTGAGGAGATTCATTATCGCAATGAAGACACACCTTAACCTCCACAGGTGTACTATGCAGATCATTCTGGTAGGTTGCATCACTGCCTGGTCTGGAGGTGCCATCTCTCAGGAAAATGATAATTTCGAGAGGGTGTTTAACTCTCCCTGTAACATCACAGGCACCAGAATTCACTCCAGTCAGAACCTATACATCACATGCTGTCTTAAAATAAAAGTCTCTATCATGTAAAACCTCCACCACCCAGACCATAACTTACTCACTCTACTATCATTGGATAAGGTACTGGAGCCTGAGGAATAGAGGTCAATGCCACAATGTCAGTTTCTTCCCTGATGCCACCAGATCCTGTATAATCAATGAGCCAAAGACACAGCCTTGCTTTTTTGTGCACTGTTAACTTTATTTTTAAGAGTAGTTCTGAACAATGGTTATAAGATGAATGTTTTCTCCATCCTGCTGCCCCAAATCACCAAATATTAGGACATGTTCTTGACAATAAATCCTGATTCTGAACCTGACCAGGTATGAAAGGTATCTTCACAAAAAGTTGAAATAGCTGCATGTGGACAAAAGATATGTTAACAATTACCTTCCCAGCAGGAGGCACATTGCACATCCGGCATCCGGATTGAGGCTCTTTCCACATCTGGCAGGAGGACTATTCCACATCTAGTATCCGGCAGGAAGTCTGTTCCACTTCCGGCAGGGGGCACAATTCACATCCGGGCACCAGAGGCCCATTCCACATCCGGCAGGAGGACAATTCCACATTCGGCAGGAGGTCCATTCCACATACGGCAGGAGGACTATTCCACATCCTGATTCCGGCAGGAGGCCTATTCCACATCCGGCAGGGTGCCCATTTCACATTGTCTCATAAACCTTCAGACCAGATAAGTTGAAACACTTGGAAATCACTTCAGTCAAACAAGCAGAAGGTCCTGTAGTGATGCTCTTCTTAGCATGGGAGATCCACAATATCAGTGGCAATGAAGAAGGGTCAATTCACTGTCTCTTTGCCAAAAGAGGGCAGTTCTACTGTATCCATTTCTACAAGCTACTTTGTGTAGCCTTTGCCTGGGTTTGTAAAATTATTGTAGAAGAAAAACAAGTTCCAAAATTTCCATGCAAGAGTTGAAAATCAGTCACATGAAGAAACAAATCTTTGAAAACAACTTGACAAGAAATTTGTGAGTTTTGTGGTCTGATGCCTCACGCTTTCTCCATAATTGATTTTGAACAGCAGCAAAGACTAAGTTCAACACAAAAGCTTTCTGAGACTGAACTTTAAAATCATCTCTTCAGAATTAAGCTTAAACTATAATGGGCACCCCCTCCTCACACACACACACACACACACACACACACACACACACACACATTCATTTGCGCATTGTGGGGTTAAGTTACATTTATGTTTAGAGTTAAGGAACAAACGATAAACTATAAATAAAAAAACGATTGTTTGGAAGATATTGTTTTCTTTGTGAATTTCTATTGCTGCTGGTCTCGTATTTAACACATTCCCTGGCTTTCTTCCTGTTAACCATGATTCCCTGACTAATCCTATACATCTCAATCTCTGCCTTAATTACTCCCAATGTCCTCACTTCCACAATTGCCTTTAGCAACAAGCTTCACAGACTCGTGAGCCCCGGACTAATGAAATATTTTGCATCTCTGTTTTAAATTGACACCCTTTAATCCTGAAATTATGCCCTCTTATCCTACAATCCACTGTCATGGGAAACATCCTTGCCACATCTACTCTGGCTCGGCCTTCCAGCATTTGAACTGCCTCAATAAATTTCCCCTCATCCTCTGTACTCTATCAAGAACAGCCGAAAAGCTTAAAACGATTCCTCAAATGCTAACCCTTTGAATCCTGGTATCATTCCAGTAAATCATCTCTTAACCCTCTCGTCTCCTAAATGCAATTCTACGATTAATGAAGTCCAATATACAGTATGCCTTGTTAATCACAGAATCAACCTGAACAGCTTTTTGGAGCCCCCTATGGACTCAAACCACAAGATCCCTGTGATCCTCCACACTGCCAAGAGTCTTACCATTAAAACTAAATTCTGCCATCATATCTGACCTACCAAAATGAACCAGTTCGCATTTCTTTGGATTGAATTCCAACTGCCACTACTCAGCCGGGATTTTGCTTCCAAACGATGTCCTGCTGTAACCTCTGACAGCCCTCCACACTATCCACAACACCCCCAATCACTGTGTCATCTGCAAACTGACTAACCCATCCCTCCACTTCCTCATCCAGGTCATTGATCCAAATCACAATGGTTCCCAGAACAGATCCCTGAGGAACACCACTGGGCACCTACCTCCATGCAGAATAGGACCCGTCCACAACCACTCTCTCCCATCTGTGGTCAAGCTCATTCTGCATCCACAATGCAATGCCCCTTTGGTTGCTTTGCCTCCATACCTTCTCAATAACACTTGCATAGGGAACCTTATCAAACGCCTTGCAGAAATTCATATACCCAACATCTCCTGCTCTTCCTTCATCAATGGGTTCAGTCCCAGCCTCAAAGAAATTCAATCAGGCTCGTAAGGCTCAACCTGCCCTGGACAAAGTCACCTTGACTCTTCTTCATCATAGTCGACCTCTCCAAATGTTCATAAATCCTGCCTCTCATCATCTTCTCCATCAATTGACCAACCACTGCTCGATCATTTCCTGGGCTACCTCGACTCACTCTCCTGAATAAAGAATCAACATCCTCCGGAACCTCTCCCGTCCCATCGATGATTCGAAGATCGTTGTCAGAGGTTCAGCGATCTCCTCCCTCACCTCCTCCAGTCGCCTGGGATCCATCTCATCTGGTCCCAGCCACTTCTCCCACTTGATGCTTTCCAAAAGCTCCACCACATCCTCTCTCTTTTATCTCCAGGCTCAAGCTTTTCAGTTTGCTGCAGGTCATCACTTCAATCACCAAGATCCTGTTCCATCGTCAAGTCTTCATCAACCCCTCTGCTATTTCCTCACTTTCCCATTGTTACACTTGATAGGTCCTATTCTTTCACGTCTTATCCTCTTGCTCTTCACCCACTTGTAGAATGTCTTGATGATGTCGTGGTCTTACAGTTCAAAAATACACGCCACTTTTGAACAAATCTGCTCCTACACCCCCACTTATCTCCACCACTGTGTCAGCAGGATCAAGGCCTGTCCGACATGTCCTGTGCTGGGAAGGGAGCTGAATCTCATGCTCGGAATCAGAGATTGACAAGAATATGTGTCACAAATTTTGCTGAAACTGAATAACATTAATATTGACTTCTCTGGCTGTCGTTAAGCTCCCCACTTCAATTCTCCCCCATCACCTTCCCCAAGATCTGTCTCTCTCCCCTTTCCCTTTCTCCTTTCCCACAGACATCATCAATGCTCACCTCTCTGTTGGATATGACACCATTACGTGTATGCAATGATTTATACTGAATATTTGGTAGTAATTTCTGTAGTATGTAATGAATAAAGCATTGAGTTAGTCGGCATTGACGATATGACTGTCATTATTTACAATGGGGGGCTCGAACATAACAGTGGCAACAAGGATTCAAGAACTCACTCAACCATGACACATTTATCATTTCTAACTCCAGAAGACAGTGAGATGGCGGCAGAAGTTCCTGCAGCTCCCTTAGACTAATCCAATGAAGATGAAGACACGTGGGAAGCATATGTAGAAGGTTTTGATGATCATTGTATTGTACATGATATGACTGAAAATCCTCCATCCAATAAAAACGGGCATTGTTTTTAACCCTAATGGGAGGAGGCACCTGAGCTCTTAAGATCGCTGACCAGCTCACACATGCCTTCAACAAAAACATCTGCTGAAATCTGTCAAGTGATCGCTCAACACCTTAACACCCCACCTCCAGTGATGACAGAAAGTCATAAATTTTACCGATGTAAACAACAACACAGAGAGTCTGTCCCCAATTTCATGTAAACTGTCTAGATACAATGCAGTTGGGCAGATCAAAGACGTCAAGAAATCAATTCATAATGGGTTTAGCTGAACAAACAACCCGAAGAAAACAAATTGCAGCACAAAATCTGACACCTGAACTGGCGTTAGACATTGCTACTGCCGCCGAGACAGTGGGAAGCAATGCAGATGTCTGTCCGAGAGACTTGGCTATCAATAAATCTTGGCGCCAAGATTCTTCCCGCCAGGAACCTGCCCGTCAAAAATGTTTTTGCTGTGGGAAGACGAATCAAAGTCCCAATATTTGCTACTTCAAAAAGCCAAATGCCACAAATGCAATGTGAAGGGGCACATCAAAGCAAGATGGCCATTGATTAAACTGAGGAAAGATTACCAGCCAGACTCCTGAAAAGTACATTTTGACCAAGAGACGGGAAAAGCCAGACACTGAAATCCGGATACCAATGAATCAGAAGTGGAACCAAACCAAAGTGAACATGTGATCCAAGTAATCCCCGTCCGTGGGCCACAAAGAGCCAAATTTTTACATCCACGTCCACATGAACAGCAAACTGATATGGATGGAACTCAATACAGGAGGAGCGGTTTCCCTCAGGCCCAGAACAATGAAGGAGGGCCAGCTACCACACACAGATGCTCCATCTTAAAAACAGTTATTGGGAAGGAAATACAAGTTCTTGCCAAGTGCAATGTACACGTTAAGTACAAGGATCAATCGAATCAGTTGCCCCTCTATATCACCTAGAGGCCAGAATTGCTCGGTCCTCATGGTTAACAACTTTCAGCTGGATTGGCAAGAAATAGGGAACATAATCAGTCAAAAGAACAAAGAAAAGTGGGATGAACACCTGCTGCAAACCACACACCTCAAACTGGCTCCAATTTTAAAATGTGATGGTAAGGAGATCAAAGCAATCCTGGTGTCTCACCAAGGTTTAGATAATTAAAATAAGAAAACATCACTCCTGTCCAGGTGAACGCAAGACTATGGAGCAGTACTAGGCTATTCAGCCCTACTACCTGGCCTTCTCCCCTTGATGCTCTGACTAATCAAGAATCTCTGCCGATGACCTGGCTCCATAACTGCCTGTGGCAACAAATTCCACAGATTCACCACCCTCTGGCTACAGACATTCCTCCACATTTCTGCTCTAAGTGGAATTCCTTCAATCCTGAAGTTGTTCCTTCTCTTCAACTCTTCCATCATAGGAAACAACTGTTTACATCCACTCTGACCATGCCTGTCAACATTCAAAATGTTTCAATGATGACCTCCCCCCCACACATTCTCCTAAATTCTAACGAGTCCAGGCCGAGAGCCAGCAAACATTCCTCATGCCATGTATCCCGCACACTTGCAGCACCAGGCTGTTAGTTTTCCCACAGCTTCCAAGTCCTGCACCATTCCTGCTTGGAAATATATTTCTGGTCCTTCATCATCCCTGGATCTTAATCCTGGAAGACCCCCCTCCCCCACCCTCCTGCCTAAAAGCAGCTTCACCAGAAAGATGGCTGCACTTCAAGAAGGCAGTTCAGCCCCACACTCCCCAAAGCTGAGTGGTAAATACTTGCTTTCAGATTAGATTAGATTAGATATGATTTATTGTCATGTCATCAAACATAAATGTAATATTACACATCATCAACAATATTACAGCAGGTAACATCAAGGATCCACACCACACAGCACATGTTCTGTTCTCGCTGGATAGGGTGTAGGGGCCACAAGACTCACACCACTAGGTTCAGGAACAGCCGCTCCCCCTCCACCATCAGACTCTTCAACAACAAACTCAATCAGGGCTTCATTTAAGGACATTACTTTGCCACTTTATGATTTTTCCCACTTCTCTTTATTGCACAGTCTGTTTCCATTTCTTTATTTGTTTCCGCAGTGTCCAGTTTTTTCTTGCAATTCCAAGAAGTGGTCATTTGGTCTGGCCCACAAGATAACAAATCTCAGGGTTGTATGTGCGATCATTCATGTACCTTGACTATAAATCTGAATCTGAAATCATTGCCCTCAGTCTGACAATAATGCAGACAAAGATTCACTGTGAGCCTGAACATTGACTGGCTCCCCTTACAGTCAGGCAAAGAGAGGTCAAAGAGAGTCCCTTCACAGTCATTGGGTGACCGTGGATTTGTCTCCGATGCTCCCGCAGCCTCTGCCAGACTCCCGTTCAGTTCAAATCATGGCCCGTTCCAAACCTACAGCACAGTGAGGAAGTCTTCAAAGCCCAAGGCATACAAAACGTGGATGTTAAACTGATTGGAATCCAGCATCTCAACAGCAACTCACTTGTACATGAGAAATGACATCTATTCGAGTTGACTTGTTCATGTGAAGTCTTGTTTGATGTCTATCATTTCCATTTCTTAAGAAAGTGCATCCAGAAATGTGAAAAGCTGAGACATGAAACAATGTACCTCAAACAAGTTTAAAGGGATGTCCATCAACTTTGTATTCAAGAATATGCCTTAAATATTGTACCTCCCCATGGTAAAATTCCAATGAGATTCTTGTATTAGCCAGGTGACACTGTCCACCTGACATTAATACTACTTATTCCCGCTGGTGTGACTCGAATTAAAGCCATGTCTTGTACTTTGTGGTTCTGTTGGGATTTTTGAACCTCACAGGAGGCACAATGATACAAGGGTAGTTCTATTGCGTCTGTTTCTTCATGGGACTTCGTGTAACCCTTGCTTGGGTTTTTTAAATCATTGGGGAAGAAAAACGTCCTGAAATTTCCATGCAAGAGTGGAAAATCAGTCATATGAAGAAACAATTCTTTGGAAACAACTTGACAAGAAATTTGTGAGTTTTGAGGTTTGATGGCTCACGCTTCCTCCATAATTGCTTTTGAACAGCAGTAAAGACTATTTTCAACACAAAAATTTCTGAGACTGAACATTAAAATCAACTCTTCAGAATTAAGCTTATAATTTAATAGTTTGGGTTTTGCCCCATGCGCGCATGCACACACATTTGCACATCATGTGGATAAGTTAGATTTAAGTTTCGAGTGAAGTAAGAGATTATTAATAAATAAATGATTGTTGTGAAGATACCCTTGCCTTTGTGAATTTCTATTGCTGCTGGTCGAATATTTAACACATTCCCTGGCTTCTTCCCTGTAAACCAAGATTCCCAGACTAATACAAAGCATAGCAATCTCTGCCTTAAATACTCCCAAAGACCTCACTTCCACAGCCGCCTGTGGGATCAAGCTCCACAGATCATGAACCTCTGGCTAAAGAAACTTTTCTGAATCTCTCTTTTAAATTGGCATCTTTTCTCCAGAAATTATACCCTTGTCCTAAAATCCAGGCCATGGGAAACATCCTTTCCCCATTTACTCTGGCCAGGCCTTTAGCATTTGAACTGCCTCGATATGTTTCCCCTCATCCTCTGTACTCCAGCTGAAAACCATTCCTCATATGTTAACCCTTTCAATCCTGGTCTCATTCCAGTAAATCTTCTCTCAACCCTCTCCGAAGCCAGCACTTTGTTTCTCAAATAAGGCACCAAAACTGTCCCCAATACTCCAAGAGAGGCCTTACCTGAGCTTGATGGAGTCTCAACATCACACCCCTGCTCTTGCCTGCTGTCCCTCTGGGAATGAATCCCAACATCGCATTCACCCTGTTTATAACAGAATGGAATGTTCTAGAACTCATCAGGATGACCAACGGCCTTCATCGCAATCCATCAATAATGGTGATTTCAGGTGGGAATGTGATGAATAAATTAGAACTTCCCTGACATTCCATGTTGTCTTTTGAATGTCCCTCTTGTTCCAGCCTCCATCACCACCCTTGGCAATGCATTCCAGGCACCCACCACACTCTGTGGAAAATAACATCTGGCCTCTGTTATCACCACTAAACTTTCCTCTGAAACTACATTTTCATAAAATTGAATTATTCCCAATCAACTCACATGATCCTATATATGACAATATACCATTTAAGATTGTTTTTTTATAATTTTTTTATTTTTCACACCATAAACCACATTGACCAAGATACATACATTTTCCTTTTCAAATATATAGTGTCATTTTCTACCCCACCCCTCCCTCCTCCCATCCCACCCTCCCTACCTCCCCTCCCCCCCCATTCATTTAAAGTACAGAATCTAAGATACATTAAACCAGTCAAACAATGTTGTCATTCAATAAAAATAAACAATAAATTCCACTGAGTCAATTCTTTTCATTTCCGTCTCCTTTCATTAATTTAGGTGGTAGATGTCCCCGGTAGGTTTTCTCTATTATGTTTCATGTATGGCTCCCATATTTGTTCAAATATTTCAATATTATTTCTTGATTATATGTTATTTTTTCTAATGGAATACATTTATTCATTTCTATATACCATTGTTTTATTCTCAAATTATCTTCTAATTTCCAGGTTGACATAATACATTTTTTTGCTACGGCTAGAGCTATCTTAACAAATCTTTTTTGTGCATCCTCCAAATCAATTCCAAATTCTTTGTTTTTTATGTTACTTAGGAGGAAGATCTCTGGGTTTTTTGGTATATTGTTTTCTGTAATTTTATTTAATATCTGGTTTAGATCTTCCCCAAATTTTTCAACTTTCTCACATGTCCAGATTGCATGAATTGTTGTTCCCATTTCTTTTTAACAACGAAAACATCTGTCAGATACTGTTGGGTCCCATTTATTTAACTTTTGAGGTGTAATGTGTATCCAGTGTAATGTGTATCCAGTTATATTGTATCATAGGTAACCTCGTGTTTATTGTATTTCTCATCGTTCCAGAGCATAAATTCTCCCATGTTTCCTTCTTTATCTTTATGTTTAAATCTTGTTCCCATTTTTGTTTAGTTTTACCATTTGTTTCCTCATTCTCCTTTTCTTGCAGTTTAATATACATATTTGTTATACATTTTTTGATTATCATTGTATCTGTAATCACATATTCAAAATTACTTCCCTCTGGTAACCTCAGACTGCTTCCCAATTTGTCCTTCAAGTAGGATCTCAGTTGGTAGTATGCCAACACTGTATCTTGAGTTATGTTATAATTATCCTTCATTTGTTCAAAGGATAGTAATTTATTTCCTGAAAAACAATTTTCTATTCTTTTGATCCCGTTTTTCTCCCATTCTTTCAAGGAAAGGTTATCTATTGTAAAAGGGATTAGCTGATTTTGCGTCAGTATTAGTTTTGGTAATTGGTAATTTGTTTTACTCCTTTCTACATGAATCTTCCTCCAAATATTGAGCAGATGATGTAATACTGGAGAACTCCTACATTGTACCAATTTTTCATCCCATTTATATATGTTCAGGTATCTTCTCCCCTATTTTATCTAGTTCTAATCTAGTCCAATCTGGCTTTTCCCTTGTTTGATAAAAATCTGATAGGTATCTTAATTGTGCGGCTCTATAATAATTTTTGAAGTTTGGCAGTTGTAAGCCTCCTTGTTTATACCATTCTGTTAATTTATCTAGTACTATCCTCGGTCTCCCACCTTTCCATAAAAAATTCCTTATTATTTTCTTTAACTCCTTGAAGAATTTCTCTGTCAAGTATATTGACAATGCCTGAAACAGAGGGACATGTTCATTTTAATACAGTTTATCCTTCCTATTAGTGTTAGTGGTAAATCTTTCCAATGCTCTAAATCGTCCTGTAATTTTTTCATTAGTGGATAATAATTGAGTTTATATAGATGGCCGAGGTTTTTATTTATTTGTATACCTAGGTATCTTATTGCTTGCATTTGCCATCTGAATGGTGATTCCTTCTTAAATTTTGAGAAATCCGCATTATTCATTGGCATTGCTTCACTTTTATTTGCGTTAATCTTGTAACCCAACACTTCTCCATATTCCTTCAATTTCTTATGTAATTCTTTTATTGACAATTCTGGTTCTGTTAAGTATACTATAAAATCATCTGCAAATAAACTGATTTTATATTCCTTGTCTTTTATTTTTATCCCTTTTATTTTATTTTCTGTTCTTATCAATTCTGCTAGTGGTTCTATGGTTAATGCGAACAATAAGGGTGATAGTGGGCATCCCTGCCTTGTTGATCTGCTTAAATTAAATTACTTTGATATATATCCATTTACTGTCACTTTCGCCAATGGCCCCTTATATAATGCTTTAATCCAATTAATATACTTCTCTGGTAAACTGAATTTTTGCAATGCTTTGAATAAATTAATTCCATTCTACTCTGTCAAAGGCCTTCTCTGTGTCTAAAGCAACTGCTACTGTTGGCGCTTTACTCCCTTCTACTGCATGAATTAAGTTAATAAATTTACAAATATTGTCTGTTGTTCGTCTTTTTTTAATAAATCCAGTTTGGTCTAAATTTACCATTTTAGGTACATAATCGGCTAATCAGTTTGCTAATAGTTTAGCTATTATCTTATAATCTGTGTTAAGTAATGATATTGGTCTATATGATGCTGGTGCGAGTGGATCTTTCCCTATCTTTGGTATTACTGTAATTATTGCTGTTTTGCATGAATCTGGTAAGCTTTGTGTTTTGTCAATCTGGTTGATTACTTCCAGGAGGGGAGGAATTAATAAATGTTTAAATGTTTTATAGAATTTTATTGGGAATCCGTCATCTCCTGGTGTTTTATTATTTGGTAGTTTTTTAATTATCTCTTGTATTTCTACTATTTCAAATGGTTCTGTTAATTTATTTTGTTCCTCTATTTGTAATTTTGGTAGTTCAATTTTAGTTAAAAATTCATCTATTTTCCCTTCTTTCCCTTCGTTTTCAGTTTGGTATAATTGTTCATAGAATTCTCTGAAGTTTTCATTAATCTCCGTTGGATTTTATGTGATTTGTTTATCTTTTTTCCTTGATGCCAATACCATTATCTTAGTTTGTTCTGTCTTAAGCTGCCATGCTAGAATTTTGTGTGTTTTTTCTCCTAGTTCATAATATTTCTGTTTTGACTTCATTATGTTCTTCTCCACCTTATATGTTTGTAGTGTTTCATATTTTATTTTTTTTAATCTGCCAATTCTTTTCTTTTAGTTGTGTCTTCCTTCATTGTTAATTCTTTTTCTATATTTACTATTTCTCTTTCCAACTGCTCTGTTTCCTGATTGTAGTCCTTCTTCATCTTAGTTACATAACTTATTATTTGCCCTCTGATGAATGCTTTCATTGCGTCCCATAGTATAAACTTATCTTTCACTTATTCCGTATTTATTTCAAAGTACATTTTAATTTGTCTTTCAATGAATTCTCTAAAATCCTGCCTTTTAAGTAGCATGGAGTTTAATCTCCATCTATACATTCTTGGATATTGTCAATATCAAGGGTGAATGGTCCGATAATATTCTAGCTTTATATTCTGTTTTTCTTACTCTGTCTTCCATACGAGCTGAGTATGTTTTATGTCTACCCGAATAATATGAATATTCCTTTTCCTTTGGGTGTTGTTTCCCCCATATATCCAAAAGTTGCATTTCTTGCATCGATTTAATTATAAATTTGGTTACTTTGTTCTTTCTGTTAATTTTTTTCCCAGTTTTATCCATATTTGAATCCAAATTAAAGTTGAAATCCCCTCCTATTAATATGTTCATTTGCATGTCTGCTATCTTCAAAAAAATATCTTGCATAAATTTTTGATCTTCTTCGTTAGGTGAATATACATTGAGTAAATTCCAAAACTCCGAGTATATCTGACATTTTATCATTACATATCTCCCTGCTGGATCTATTATTTCCTCTTCTATTAAAATTGGTACATTTTTACTGATTAATATAGCTACTCCTCTAGCTTTTGAATTATATGACGCTGATGTTACATGTCCTACCCAATCTCTCTTTAATTTCTTATGCTCCATTTCAGTTAAATGTGTTTCTTGCACGAATGCTATATCATTTTTTTCTTTTTTCAGTAAATTTAGCAGTTTCTTCCTTTTGATTTGGTTATGTATTCCGTTAATATTTAAAGTCATATAGTTCAACGTAGCCATTTCATACTTTGTTTATCTTCCCTTTCCGTTTCCTCATAATCACCTTTCCTTTTTATCCATTTCTGCTTTCTTGTTTTGAACACTTTATAAGAGAACATTTCTAAAACATCAAACATTTCCCTTATTCTCCTATCTAAAATTTCTTTAACCCCTCTATCCCCTCCCCTTCTTGAGTTGCCCTTTATCCCTTTTCGGGCAACCACATCTCCCCTCTCCATTTGGATTTGCGAATTCACTCGCAAGCATGAACTGATTTCGCAATGACTGTAACTCCTCCCCACCCAGCCCCCCGGAAAAGTTTTCAATTTTCTTATATAACAAAGGTCACTCTTTTAATTCCCTCCTTATTTCCTCTGTTCCCTTTCATTCCCTTATTAATTCTTATCTATACTCTATATATTTTCCTCTAAATATGGATACACTCATGGACACACATATATACATACACATCTATATATATATCTTCTTCTTTGGCTTGGCTTCGCGGACGAAGATTTATGGAGGGGGTAAAAAGTCCACGTCAGCTGCAGGCTCGTTTGTGGCTGACCAGTCCGATGCGGGACAGGCAGACACGATTGCAGCGGTTGCAAGGGAAAATTGGTTGGTTGGGGTTGGGTGTTGGGTTTTTCCTCCTTTGCCTTTTGTCAGTGAGGTGGGCTCTGCGGTCTTCTTCAAAGGAGGCTGCTGCCCGCCAAACTGTGAGGCGCCAAGATGCACGGTTTGAGGCGTTATCAGCCCACTGGCGGTGGTCAATGTGGCAGGCACCAAGAGATTTCTTTAGGCAGTCCTTGTACCTTTTCTTTGGTGCACCTCTGTCACGGTGGCCAGTGGAGAGCTCGCCATATAATACGATCTTGGGAAGGCGATGGTCCTCCATTCTGGAGACGTGACCCATCCAGCGCAGCTGGATCTTCAGCAGCGTGGACTCGATGCTGTCGACCTCTGCCATCTCGAGTACCTCGACGTTAGGGGTGTGAGCGCTCCAATGGATGTTGAGGATGGAGCGGAGACAACGCTGGTGGAAGCGTTCTAGGAGCCGTAGGTGGTGCCGGTAGAGGACCCATGATTCGGAGCCGAACAGGAGTGTGGGTATGACAACGGTTATCTTTGTGAGGTTTTTCAGTTGGTTGTTTTTCCAGACTCTTTTGTGTAGTCTTCCAAAGGCGCTATTTGCCTTGGCGAGTCTGTTGTCTATCTCATTGTCGATCCTTGCATCTGATGAAATGGTGCAGCCGAGATAGGTAAACTGGTTGATCGTTTTGAGTTTTGTGTGCCCGATGGAGATGTGGGGGGGCTGGTAGTCATGGTGGGGAGCTGGCTGATGGAGGACCTCAGTTTTCTTCAGGCTGATTTCCAGGCCAAACATTTTGGCAGTTTCCGCAAAGCAGGACGTCAAGCGCTGAAGAGCTGGCTCTGAATGGGCAACTAAAGCGGCATCATCTGCAAAGAGTAGTTCACGGAACTATATTACCCATATACACACATACCTATAGTTCGTGGTCATTTTTACTCTTATTACATGTCTTCATCTCTCTGCTTGTTTTGTAGTTGTTCTGCAAATTTTCGTGCTTCCTCTGGATCCGAGAATAGTCTGTTTTGTTGCCCTGGAATAACTATTTTCAGTACCGCTGGGTACTTTAACATAAATTTATATCCTTTTTTCCATAAGATCGTTTTTGCTGTATTGAATTCCTTCCTCTTCTTCAGGAGTTCAAAACTTATGTCTGGATAGAAAAAAAAATTTTGACCTTTGTATTCCATTGGCTTTTTGTCTTCTCTTATTTTCTTCATTGCTTTCTCCAATATATTTTCTCTTGTTGTATATCTTAAGAATTTTACTAAAATGGATCTTGGTTTTTGCTGCGGTTGTGGTTTCGGGGCTAGTGTTCTATGTGCCCTCTCTATTTCCATTTCTTCCTGTAATTCTGGTCTTCCTAGGACCCTGGGGATCCAATCTTTTATAAATTCTCTCATATTCTTGCCTTCTTAATCTTCCTTAAGGCCCACTATCTTTATATTATTTCTTCTATTATAGTTTTCCATTATATCTATCTTCTGAACTAACAGCTCATGTGCCTCTTTAACTTTTTTATTAGATTCTTCTAATTGATCTTTTAAGTCCTCTACTTCCATTTCTACGATTATTTCTCGTTCTTCCACATTGTCCACTCTTTTTCCTATCTCTGATATGACCATTTCTATTTTATTCATTTTTTCTTCTGCACTCTTAATTCTTCTTTTTATTTCATTAAATTCTTGTAATTGACATTCTTTTACTGATTCCATATATTCTTTAAAAAAAATGTATCCATTGTCCTGCCTTTTCCCTTCATCTTCCATTTCTCTGTTCTTCTTCTTCTTCTTCTTCCTCTGGGTTGGCCATCTGTTGTTTCCTTGTTTTCTTTTTGCTCTCTTCTTTCTTGTTCTCGTTGTTTTCTATGTTCTCTTCCTGTTGCTGTGTTGCAGTTGTCACTCTCAGCTGTGGAGATCGACTCCTCAGCTGTTCCCCCCTCCCGTCAGTGTGTTTTTTTTCATGCACATACGTGGTTGCGCACTTTTACTCGGCTCCGCGAGCCATTTTGTAGTCCCGAGCTTGGGACTTCCACCGACCTTAGGGAGCGGGCTTCTCTCTCCGCAGCGGGCCTCCTCGGACAGGTAAGGCCTTCACCTTCTTCTTCCGACATTCTTTCTTCTTCTCTTCTTCCCGTTGCTTTCGACTTTTCTCTCTTCGCTGCCATTTTCTTCTCACCTTTACTTTTACTTTGTTTTAATTTTTATTCTTGTACCTTTGTGTTTTGTGTGTTTTTTTTTCAACTTTTCCAGAGAGGGCTGGAATTCCCTGACCGGCCACTACTCCATCACGTGACTCCTCCACCATTTAAGATTGTTAAAGAGCATTTTATTTATTTAGGTGTTAAAATCACCAGGAATTTTAAAGATTTGGTTAAATTAAATTTTGCTCCTTTATTTGTTTTTGTGAAGCAATCTTTTACTAGATGGGCCCTGTAGACTTTGTCTTTGGTTGGCCGTATTAATGCTGTTAAAATGATAACATTATTTAAAGTTTGAAATCTATTTCAAGCTGTCCAAATTTTAATTCCGAAATCTTAATTTGATGATATTGATTTGAAGATTTAATCTTTGATGCACCATCAATAATCGCATAAGACTGAAGTGAAACTGATGGGCTTTTATTAACTATAGACTGGAACAGCCGTCACCCTCATTGTCTGATCGAGACAGAGTGGATTGGGGAGCAAACAAAGAATTATGGGTAGGATCGGTCTTGGGAGGCATTTCCTGTCAGCAGCACCCAATCACAGCACGACATCGGTTTACCACACCATTATATTTGGAATGGTGAAGGCATCAGATTGGGCTTCACTTCCAGAAACCTAAGAAGGATGGTGGTCTGATTTTACTATTGGGCACTTAATATTTCTTGTCTGATTTTTTTTGGATTTATTACTTGGATAAATTTGATCGTCCACACTGGGTAGATTTGGAATTGAAATCTGTCTAGAATGATTCCTTCACTTCTTTGTAGGGTCAGCATGACCTTTTAGATGAACTCAGATCAGTAAGTAGATTTCCAAACCCGTGTCCTATTGTTGCAACCACTTCAACCCAGAGATAAAGCCTCTGACTATCCAACAATCAATGCCTCTCATTATCTTAAACACCTCTATCAGGCACCTCTCATCCTCCGTCAGTCCAAG